>NC_134591.1:71452597-72652597 GCF_037038515.1 Microtus pennsylvanicus
ATGCTGCCACCGGAGGACCTCCAAAAGCCCATGGGCACCTAAAAAAAAATACACCTATCAGAACATCTGGTCTGTGAGCTGCTTCGCTGGAATCAGAATACGAGAAATGCTAATTCAGGGAGGGTTTCAAGTCCAGAGATGTCCACAAAGGTGCCTAAGCTCACTCAGCTTCTGTGGGTTGATGGAGAACTGAAGCTGAGGTCGGCCTTCCTTGTGGGCTCTTACACATCCTGCCTCGAAGGGACCTGTCCCACGCCTGGGCCCAGAGCCCACCCAGCTCACCAGCATCTCTCAGTCCAGCCCTAGGCTCCACATCCTGCAGGCACTGGCATGGTTGGGTTGCCTGCCCATGACCTTGGGAAGGGACAAGAGTGGTTTTAGCAATCTAAACACACTCCTTCCTCGCCTGGAGACGCCTGACTGTTGAACGATTTGTATGCTCTGAGCACGTCACCTCCTTTCAGGAGACAGAGAGGCTGCCTGAAAAGTCATTTTTCAGCATTTGACACAAAGTCTCTTTCGCTCTCTAGCGAAGCCAGATAACTATCAGCAGCTGGGCCGATTAGAAAAAAAAAATATATACCGGGTACCGGGAAGCCAGGGAAATCGCGGAAGCCAGTTCGTCCTTCCTCCTCCTACCCTCCTGCGGACGGGCAGCTGCAAGGCACCCCTAAGCTCAGCCCTGCAGAGCTAGGATGCCCAACCTCCTGGGGACAGCTCGGGGTGGTGGCACCGGCCTGGGATGAAGAGGTGTGAGAACATGTCCGTGCTGTAGTGCTGTGTGAGCTGGGACAAGTCACTTCCTCTCTGAGCATCTGTCTCTACGTCTGTCAAATGGACACCCACTGGTGCTGCCGTGAGTTTTAGCTGACCCACACATGGGATGGATACACAGGGCCTGGTTATGGAGAACTCCCTCTACTGCCCCAGACAAGCTCCTGAACCCTGGAGGCCACCTCTAGAAATCCAGGGTCTCTGCTGTAAAGCTGTGGCTCTCTTGCTGACAGCTAACCTCTGGGTCACTCGTTGTACCCACAGATCTGGCAGGAACTCAAGTTCAGCCTTTCCCCCAGCCACGGGGTTAGGTGGAGTTTGGGGTTGGGGTACGGGGTCAGGACTGAACCCAGTTCCAAGGCCTTAGTGATACCCCCTGCCCTCTCTAGTCTCCACACCTGGTCAGTCCATTGGTCTCTTTCTGGTTGTTTAGGGACAGCTTCCTCTCTGGGCTTCCCTGCCTCTGGTCTGCTCTACTCTGCTCTAACTGATCTAAGGGCCTTTAGTCTCCTGCTTTAGACACATACCCTCCCCACCCCAGTCCTGTGTTAGCAAGAATAAAGCCATCCACTTCACAGAGACTTCACTCTCTCCCCTCCCTGCCACACCCTTGGGCCTCAACCAAGGTGCTCTTGGCTCTGAGGTCTGAGCTCTGGTTCTTGCCGGAGGGCTCAGCACCTGCTGCTCGCTCCTGTAGGGGTGACCTTTCCTCTCCTCTGCCTTAGCAGCTAACTCATCAGCGCGCTGGCTGCCACTTCTCCCAGAAAACCTTAGCATCCCTCCTTCCTAGACTAGATCTGGACCCAGCTCCCTGCTAGGTTTTATGGACCCCTGAACTCACTCCGCCCTGTCCCCACCACCCTCCAGCTACCAGGTCCCTGCCACCCAGCTGTCTCTCATTCCCAGCCTGGTTCAGTTTCCTGAGGCTTCACACTAAAAGCTCTCTGTGGAACGAGAGAATTGACAGCATACCCACTACACACCACTTCCTGCACTGGGCACCAGCCTCGAGAAAGCCAAGAATAGAGAGGCCAGGTGAGCGAGAGGCTCAGTCAGAAGATGGAAGACAGGAAGAGGAAGCACACTCCAAAGAGACATGGACATCGAGGGCCCAGAGGATGCACACATTCAGCAATGCACAGACTTTGAGGATGAAGCTTAGAAGGTAGGACAAGCAGAAAGGGCTCCTCCGTCCAGCAGCCTGTCTGGCTTTTCTAACTTCATTCCAGCTGACCTCCTGCCCCAGCAAGCTCCAGCCATCTTATGTCCCCACCCCTTTACTCAGCTTCCATCACAAATGGTCCTTCTTCCTTACTGGCCCCCTGGGCTCAGCCCCCCGCTGCCTTCCTTATTACCCAGTCTTCCTTCACTCTGTCCAAGAAGATGAATATGGAGGGCTCCGTGCTCTCTGGGTCACCCTGCCTGCTGCTGCTGTTGGGTGAAAATGCTAGGAAGACCAGACTTTTCCCACTCTGGTACCCACGGCCTGCTTCCCACTTCCAGATGCTCAAGTGAGATCTCCAATAAATGAATGGAGTCAGTGGCCTGCACCCTGCATTTTTCCAGAAAGGTTCACGCGCCATTTCCTATACAATTCTCACCAGAGAGAGATTGCCCAGACATAAACCAAAATGGAAATCAGGACGTGGAGTGGGCAGCCAGAGGGTTCTGGTTACGCCTCCACACCCCCACCCTTCTGCATTCCTACCCCTACTGCAGTATGCTCCCAGTAGGTGCTGAGGGGCGCAGGTGCTAGCAAGATGGTGAACCCTGAGGAGGCCATTGCAGTCTCCGGGATTTCACAGCGGTCGTAGACCAGGCTCCCAAAGACACTAGATGGGGAAGGTGACAGAGCAGTACCCATGTTGTATCCGTGGCATACCAGGCCTGGTTCTCAGGGCCATGTGGACACACGAGCCCACCAGAGATGTCCATTAGGTCTCTCTCTCATCTTCTGCAAGAGGAAGCTGAAGTTTAGGGACTGATGAAGTCCCTTTGAAGAATCATCTGTAGACTGACATTAGACTCACAATCCCACTCCTATCTACAGGCAGGAAGGCCTGGGCCAGTCCAGGCCTGTTGTGTCCTACAGTAGCTCAACCTGGCCTTGTCCCCATTGCTGGAGGCCCAGCCGAGTCAGCAAATGGCAGAGCTGGCCCCCTTTAGGTTTGCTGACCCTTAAGCAAGAATTGGGTGTGGCCAATCTTCCCTGCCATCTGAAGCCAGGCAGAAGACAGAATGCTGCCAAGGATGGGAGCCATTGGCAGCCCTAAGGAAGGTGGGAGAACAGAAGCAGCCTGCTGGCTCTCAGGACAGGTAAGTGCCACCTGTTTGCCACCAGGTAAGGCCACACCTTCCAGGAGGATCCCTTCTTGCCCTGCCCTCCCCCCACTCAGCTGCTGGAGCAGGAATCACCTCCTGTCCCTGGAACAGATGCCAGGGTTGCCAACAGATCTGAGCCAATGAACACGGGGCGGGCCAGAGGGAGCCCCAGACAGATGCCAAGTTCAAAGGGAATCACAGGGAAGCAGTGACAGTCAGGAGCTCGGCACAAAAGGGCCCGGAGTGACAGGAGAAAAACAGGGCCAGATGGACCTGGCCTCCCCCTGCCAGCAAGGCAGTCTCAGATCAGCTCAGCCTGGGCCGTCTGCTCCCCTGCCCCCCTGGCAAGGCTCACACCAGGGTCCTTCTCTGCAGCCTGCAGATGCTGTCTCCTCTGCCTGGGACACATGCTGTCTGCTTCACCCCAACTTCCCCAGAGTCCGCAGCAAACCATAGCTGAAGCGGCAATCTACTTAGAGTTCATCCTCTGACCCTGTCGTTCCTGCGAGCACAGCACCCCACAGTTTGTAAGGCGGTTTTCACACCTACTGCATCTAGAGTCCTGTATGAGAACCTTGTGCCATGGGTACCATTCTTCCAACTGGACGCAGGCCATTCAGAGAGGACAGGTGACCGGTCAGGGATCGCATAGCTCAAAAGCATAGCAGACAGAAGTGGGGTTCTGGAACCTTCATTCTCTAAGACCAGGGCTCTGGTCCCTTGCAGAGGCCCTTGTGTATAGTAACTGCTTACCAAGGAATGGGTGGATGCAGCAGGTTAATGATGTAGATGCTGTTTTCATTTTCTTCCAGAATCTCCCGCAGCTGGGTTCCCAGCAGCCATCAGCCACTATCCCCAGCTGCCCTCTCTCTTTGGGGAGGAGACGGGGATAGGAATGCCGAGGATTTCAACACTGCCCACTCCAAAATGATGTCAGGCCCAGCCCCAGTGTCCCCAGCTTCCTCAGTGGACTTGCCGTAGTCCTCCCAGGGCCCCCCACTCTCTCCCCAATCACAAGTCATGATCAAAAGAACAAAGCCCCTCTGGGAGCACCCTGACTCCGTCTGGGAGATGGCATGATAGCAGCCATGTTTTACAAGCTCAAATCCGCGATAAGGCCGGCCAGCCAGCCGTCTGGCTCTGGAGAGATAAGCCAGTGCCTGCCTCCCTCCCAGGGTCTCACCAAACACCCACACCAAGGAAGGAACACGGTATAAGAGCTAAGGTCTGGTGAGTGCCAGTTCCAGCACCCAAGGCCACCACCACTGTAGATGGCATCACCTTAGGGAAAAGGTTTGTGGACTCCTCTGCAAACAGAGGAAGGAGAAACAGTGGTGTGCACTCAACAGAGTGCCAAAGATTTCAGGAATGTTCAGGAACACATGGTGTGCCCAGAGTGGTGCTTAGTGTTCTCTCTCTCTCTCTCTCTCTCTCTCTCTCTCTCTCTCTCTCTCTCTCTCTCTCTCCCTCCCTCCCTCCCTCCCTCCCTCCCTCCCTCTCTCTCTCTCTCTCTCTCATCTCTCTCTCTCTCTCTCTCTCTCACACACACACACACACACACACACTGCTTCCTCTGTACACATACTTACATGTACACACATAGCTCACCTACCTCCAAATGGCTGGGGACAGGTGCACTAATGATCTAATTCTACAGCTGCGTGCTAGGAAGGGAGAACGGAAGGATGCTGGGCAGTGGTTGTCTGCTATGGAGAGAGCTCTCTGGAAACAGAGCAGAGGAAGAGCTGTGGGGGGGGGGGCATTCGAGGGCTCTCCTGAGTTAGCATCTGTGAGCCATGGAGGAGAAAGTGGGCAGGGATAGGGCTGGTCCCCCAAGAGCCCATAGAACAGAGCCGAGGCTGTGCTTGTGGTCTGAAAGGACCCTGACACAATTGCTGGACCATGATCAGTGGTTAGCTGTGGGCAGCTCTCAGACAGGGGCCTGTTCTGGATAGGGCTGAGGGTGGTTGGTCATGTTGACCACTGTACCACCCAGATCACGTTATCACCAGGAAAATCAGGTGTTAAACAGGAGCCCGGGCGTGTGAAGCTGTCTCTCTGAACCAAGTGTTAGTATCTAAATTTAGTTTTGTGCTCCAGAGAGGGGGAGGGGAGGAGAGAGAGAGAGAGAGAGAGAGAGAGAGAGAGAGAGAGAGAGAGAGAGACTGTAAACCAAGACCAGAGGCCACTTTGGCCTGCTGACCCAGCTCTGCAGGTGCCCTACTGTGTGATCCTGAGCCTCAGCTCCCATATTAAAGACTAGGTTAACCCCCCAATAAGACCCCACATGACTCTTGGGGGGGGACTTTCTCCAGAAAGTAGAGGAACTTACACAGGCAACTCCCATCAGCTGGATGGGACTCAGGGAACTGGGCCACCTGTTTCCTCACAACGCCACCCATCAAAGGACAGCACGTGCTTGGTCTGTCAGTCCCCTCCCCTCATGCTGACAACTTCCAAGAGGTCTTCAAATATTACTGTTACCAATTTCCTTCTTCACTTTTTCTCCCTGCATGGATTTCTATCTCCTTTGCTATGGTGAAGTCCTGGGTCCCAGCGAGCACCAGGGCCCTCTCTGCAGTGATCCGATCAAAGGCCATATTTTATTGGCTTGCACCTACCGGAAAGCCATACTTCAACCCTGATCCGGTGGTAAAGTGTATTTCCAAGGTGGAGATGGAAATTCATGGTTTATATCTCACGGCTCGAGATCTAATCGCTGGGCAATATTTCACAGGTGGGCTCTCATCCCAGAGCTGTCTTTTATGGCTGGAGGAGTCGAGTGGTTCAGCGTGGCTTCCTCCCCTCTTCTATTTTTTACAAATGTGTTTCTATGTTTAGAAGGAGAAAGTAAAACTCCACAAATAAGTCCCAAGTCTGCAATCAGAGGCGGCATCTCTGTTGTGTGGTGACTTGCTGACTTTGTGCTCATAGACTTCTTGGGACATTTCGGGGAGGGCAAGTCTCCATTTCAATCTCAGCCCATATCCAAGGAGGACTTTGGTTTTTTTAATTTGTTTTATTCCCCCGCCACAAAGATTTATTTAGGTGCATATGTGTATGCATGTACACACATATGTGCAGGTGCCAGAGGAGGCCAGAAGAAGGCACCATACCCCATGGAGCTAGAGTTAAAGACGGTGTGACCTGCCTAATGCAGATGCTGGGACTCAAACTTGGGTCTTCTGCGGGGACAGTGGGTGCCCTTAGCCACTGAGCCGTTTCTCGAGCACTCCCTTTACCCCACTTGTTCTCTTTCACTCGGTCATTTGTTCAATCAGCAAATGCCGCTCATGTTGTCTTAGCATTGAGAACTGGGCTTGGAACCAGTAATCCGGAACGTTCGCCTGCTATCCACTGAATGTGTCAATCTAGAACGTATACAGCAAAGCCATATCCCCCAGCACGAAGTGATTTGGAGGTGAGGCCTTAGGGAGGTGAGGTCATGGGGGTGGGTCTCTGTGATGGATTACTGTCCCCATAGGAAGAAGTGGAGAGCCCACACCTCCTATCTCTCTTGAAAACAGCCATCTGCAACTGAGGAAGAGCCCGCATCAGGGACTGAACTGCAGGTGTCTGACCTTGAACTTTATGCTCTTGACCTATGAGTTGTGGGAACACAATGTTTGCCCTGTGTACTGCTGGACTGTGGCATCTGAGCAGACCCAGAGCTCTCATTGTGTGCTTTTTCTTGAGAAGCAGATATGAAGCCAGAGATCATGGGAAGGAACACGGAAGGAGGACCATGGGCCCCAGACCCCTGGGAAGCCCCCTGAGCCAGCAAATGTGGGAACGGTGGTCTGAAGGACCAGTAGGTGTCACCCAGAGGTGACTGGATGATGAGAGGAGACAGAGACGCAAGAGGCTCTGAGACTGGCTGGAGTCAGGGAGCCCAGAGAGCCAGGGAAGCTTGGCAGGGCTGGAGGCAACGGAGAGCCACAGAAGTAAACAGGACCTTGAGCTTGGCTCTGGGGCTGATTTCTGGCTGGCTTTAGTTTCCTGTCTGTAAAATGGAATGACAGTAGGGCTTTTTATGGACTTTGGGCCTTGTTTTAAAAATAGGACAGTTTACTAAAGATGGAGAGAGGACCACAGGGCATTTTAGAAAGATCTTGTCATCAGCTGCTGTAGGGGAATGATTCTCAGATAACAGAAGGAGTAGAGGGGGAGGGGTTGGGGCAGACATCTAGGAAAGAAGTCTGGATGGGGGTCTGGCAGCTCCCAGAGGCACTGGAGGGCTACTGGCCACAGAGGGAGATGGGAAGCAGGGTGGGGGGAGTAATGAAGGGAAGAGGGATGGAGAGAGAGAGAGAGAAAAGAGAGAGAGAGAGAGAGAGAGAGAGAGAGAGAGAGAGAGAGAGAGAGAGAGAGAGAGAGAGAGATGGAAAGTCTAGAATCCATTTCCCAAACACTTAGTCACTCTGTCGGGACGTATTTACCTGGTCCCTCTCCCTTTTTGCCCTTCCCCTGGTCCTAGCACCTTTTCTAAGCCAATTCTGAGCCAAATAATCTTAGATGTACCACCCATTTTATGGGTGACCACATAAAGTCACTCATTAAGCCCCAAGGTGTCCTGCCTGGGATTAGAACCCATAGTCTATGTACAATGAAGCACTATTGTCTTATTAATGCTCTCAAGAAGGTTCTAAAGCAGTGGTTCTCACCTTGAGGGTTGCAACCCCTGTGGAAGGATTATTATGTGGAAGGGTCACATATCAGATATTTACATCACAATTCATAACAGTAGCAAAATTAAAATTATGAAGTAGCAAAAAATAATTTTATGATTTGGGGTCACCACAACATGAGGAACTGTATTAAAGGGTTGCAGTGTTAAGAAAGTTGAGAACCACTGCTCGAAAGGGTTCCCTCATGTTGAGAAACAGAAACTTGGCACACATTCTGCACACAGGTAGATGGTGCCCAACTGGTTGTAAGGGGAGCTGGCCAGGGGAGGGTACGCTCCTATTCCCAATTCTTTCTTCAAGAAACACATGGGTGTGGAACCCTGCCACCACCACACACACATGCACATGTGCACTCACTCGCACATGCGTGTGCACACACATACACACACACACACACACACACAAGCTTGGACAGATGCTTGAGTGTGCGCTCTTGAGGCTCAGAAACTTCTGGTCTCTGGGCAGCCTCTTACACCCTCTTTGTAAGACAAGAACCCCATCAGCATGCCAGCCTGTCATCAGACTACGGACCACGGGAGCCCCGACATGTGTCTCATCTGACTCTCATTCAGGGAGAATGATTAAAGGTTCAGAGGGATTAATTTACGTGGAAAGATTAAAGCAAGCAAATCTCCCAGGCTGGGCTTAACCATGACCGAGATCAGGGACCTCGGGGGACATTTCCTAATATTTGAACAGAATGGAGACCCTGGGGAGGGGGAATGGGAGAAGGGGAGGCTCAACATAGGAAAAGGAGGTCAAGAGGGGACCAGAAATGATGGCAAGGGTGAGATTGGAGCATCCCTCATCATCTTTGAGATCCTGGCTGAGGCAGATGCTCACTAGATGTACTTCCTGAGCTTCATGGGCATTGCACAGTTGAACAGGCCTTGGTCAGTGATGTCTGACTCTAAAATAGGAAACGGAGTCACACACAGGAAAAGTTGTCCATCCAAAGAAACAGAGCTACTAAGAATCAGTGTGCCGTTCATCCTGACCCTGAGCCACCATGTGCTGCCTGACCCTTGTTCAGTAAATCTCAACTTACTCCCTTCCCCCTTCCCCATCTCATCTAGCCTGAATCCAGTCATGTGACTTCAATGGGATTGCAGGGGCAAGCAAATGCTTCTTCAAATACACTGAACAATGGGCATCCTCTAGCCCTCTTCTGCAAGGAGCAGCATCTTGCAGACCCAGAACATGGCTCAGCCTGCAACCTTGAGCTCAGGCAACTGGACCTGCAGTTGAGACCGACCAGCAGAGCCCAGCTCCAGTCACCGCCCCCCACCCGCCCTCAAGCTGCTGAGTTTAGGGCTGGCAGTCACATGACAACTGACTCTCCCAGCACTACTAGCTTTCCGGCTCACCTCTGACCTCACTCCTGTCAGTACTGGTGGCCAGCTCCTCATCATTCCCGTGAAATTCTTTCGATTGCCATATATCTTGTATGTATGCAATCATTTCTTTTTGCAAGTTACCTTGAGATGCCACCTACCTAAAGCTTTGCCTGTTCACAGCCATGGGCCTCCTTACACACAGTGAGTGGGAAGGGGATGGCTCCCAGATCTGAGAGCAAACTGGTGCCTCAAAATCCATGGGCTGAACTTTCACTTCTTTATTTAATTATATAGAGCCGATTTTCTGAGCCAGAGTGTGGCAGAGCCAGGCAGCTTCGTTTTCACTGAATGCCCCATTCATGAGGGGACAGAGCTCTAGTGAGTTGTATGTGACATCCATCTACCCATCATTCATTCTCTCACCATTCATCTAACTACCAATCACTGAGCCAGCTCTCAATCCATTCATATTTCCATCTATCCATCCATCCACCCATCCATTCATAAGCTTGTCCACCTAACCATGTATCCTCCCATCCGCTTACCCATCTATTCATCCACCCATTCTTTATCCATACCTCTATTCATCCATTCACGATTTATCTATCAATCCTCTCATCTATCCATCCACCATCGATCCGTCCATCCATTCATTCTCTCACCCATTAAAGCACTCAACTGACTATCTCTCCATCCTCCCATCCACTCATCCATCTACTCATCCATACACACACCCATTTATCTATGCATCCATCTATCCTCTCATTCATCTACCCAGCATATATTCATTTATCATTCCTTTGAACAGTCTCTTCTCATCCATCTATCTATCTATCCATCCACCCACTCACCCATCTGTCTGTCTATCCATTCATCTTCCCACCCATGAATCCTTCCATATATCCATCTTCCCATCCACCCTACCTATTCTCTGATCCCCATCCACCCATCAACCCCACCCACCCATCTCCATCTATCCATCCACCCACTCACCCATCCTTCATCTATCCATCTATCATCCATCCATTCATCTTCCCACCCATCAATCCTCCCATATATCCATCTTCCCATCAACCCTACCTATCCTCTGATCTCCATCCATCCGCCCATCCATCCATCCACCCATCCATTCATTCATTCATTCATCCATCCATCCATCCATCCTTGATGACTAAGACAGTATAGGTAGATGTTCATTTGAGACTCAGGAGTCACATAGAAGAGGGGAGGTCCCAGGTACCAGGACAGCCTGTCCAAGGTACAGAGGACTCAGGAACAGCAGAAGGAGATGACCCTCAAAAGATACATTCCAGAAATTAGGAACTTCCTATTTTCTAGTCAAGAATCTGTCAGACATTCCAGGTTTTGCTTCAACAAATGGAAGACTCAGACCCCATAAGCATGGGTTCTTGGCATGAAACAGACCCGAATCTGAGTCCAGCTTTGGAATGTTATAGCTGGGTGACACTGGGCAAGCTTCTTAACTCTGAGTCCACCTTCTTCATTTCTAGCAGAACTCACCAGACACCGTGTGCACAACCCACTCCTGCTCCGTGTGTGACTGGATGAGACACTGCCACTGAGTTGGGAGCTTGAGCTTAGCAGAGGCCCCACAAGTGCCTAGGTCCGGGGTCTTGGCCCCCCGGAGCCAAAGGTAATGGCAGGTCCTCCACACTCTGCAGAGATGGGAATAAGGTGGCCATCCCTAGAGAAGGCCTCCTCCAGCCCGCCAACACCTGCTATCTCTGAACAATTAGTACACAGAGAAGGAGCTGGAATTTTTGCCTCATCCCAGGGTGTGCCAGGCAGAGCCAGTGTCCATAGGAAGGGTCTCGGACCTGAGGACAGGATGCTGCTGTATTCTGGCTCCTAGAATCATACTCTATCTCATTTAATGTTCCTAACACTTAAAAGCTCCCATAGCCTTTGTCCCCTACAGAATGTGGATGCTTGAGCCAGAGGACCCTGAACTGATGCAGCATCTAGGTCACTGTGTGCTATACCCCAATTAAGTACACCCTGTCAACATCTGCAGCACAGCCTGAACCAGACACGAAGCAGAGTTGGGTGGCAGTTCCGTCTCATTGTGCGGCAGAGCAGAGCGATCAGGCTGCACGGAGGAGGGAAACATGAGGTGAGTGTCTCAGGATGGCAGGATCGCGAGGACCCATAGGTGTCAGGCCCTAAGTTGGAACAGTAGGAGCAGGGGCAGGAAGAAGGACCAGCTACAGCCCAGCGAGAGGCCAGGTCGAAGGCAAGATGCACTGAGACCTCAAGGGTGGGTACCCCGGGTCTTGGCCATTTGTCCCCTCCCTCACAGGGGAGTTAAGGCCAGAGTGAAGCTGGCCCCTTAGTTTCCACTCTTGACTGGTGTGGTTTCCCAAATTCCAACCAAGAGCGTAGGATGCTCAGAGGCAATAACAGCAAGAACACTGGAGAGGGAGGGGAAACTGAGTCACCCTCCTTACAGCCTCACCCTTCCCTGTGGCACCTTCCAGACTCCTCTTTTGCTCATTATCTTGGAATTTTCTTTTCTTTCTTTTTTTTTACGCATATGTGCACATGCATATACGTACATGAGTATATGTTTGTTCCTCTGTATGTGCACATATGTATATAGGTACATGTGTGTCCTGTGTGTGTGTGTGTGTATGTATAGTCCAGAAGTCAATGTTGTGTATCATTCTCCAAGCACTGTGCACCCCAGGCACCTGTTTTGTGAGGCAGGGTCTCTCATGGGCCCAGAACTCTCCTGCTAGGCTGGGCTGATTTACCAGTGAACCCCAGGAATCCACCTGTCTCTGCCTCACCAGCATAAATACACACAACTATATTGGCCTGGCTTTTTACATGGGTTCTGGGGACCAAACTCAAGCCCTCAAGCTTACACAAGAAGCACTTTACTAAGTCTCTCCTAGCCTCACGTCTTGGACTTTCCCACAATGTTCTATCATGGGTAACCATTGCTGTATTGACTGCAGTTCCCTTCGGGTCATGAATCGGCCTCAGTATCCCTAAAAGCAGACACCTCCTGCCCAGAGTGTGAGAACTACACGGGCCAAAGTGCCAGGAGCAAAACCTTTTGTATCTAGTGCCAGACATACCTCATTCATTTGTTCATTTATTCATTCACTGAGATAGAAGCTAAGGACTCAGAGTGGATGAGATCAAGGGAATATCCTCACAGGTTTCAACCAAGTGGATTATGACTGGGAATCCTCTGTGCACACAGAGTCCCTATATCTTCCCTTATATCCTAGGTACATATTCGTACATACTGTAGTGTTAGGAAATAGTAAGCTTCAAGAAGAAAAGCGGCAGAGTTAGAGGCAATAAGGGAAAGGGGAGGGGGCTAGTTAGATCAAAAGGCAGAGAAGAGTGTCACTGGGGTGAACGCATGGAAGGGAGGCCTCAAGGAGATGAAGGAGCCAAGTGCTCCAAAACCAGGGGTGGGGAGTTCCAGGCCCTATGACTTGAGTGTGCAAGGCCCACCACAGAATCACAGGCTAAACTCTCTGTCTTCAGCTGGTGGAACTATCTTTGGAGGGTCCTGAAAGCTTGGGGAAGAAAACACAGAGAACACCAGAGAGAGTGTGTCAGTGGGGTGGGGGGTACCTTTAAGGGTTGTACCAGTCCCTGGTGTCCTCCTTCCTCTCTGCTGCCCACTCACCATGAAGTGAGCAGCTTCCTCCCACACTCTCGTGCCACTATTACGCTCAGCCATGCCAGGGGCCCAGAAACACAGAACCACTTGGCCACGGACAGAACCCCCTCAACCATTTATTTGCAAGCTAAATTCCCACTCCTCCACACCATTCCTGTGAAGCTTTCAGTCACGGAGACAAATGTCTGAACGGTACAGGAGTAAAGGTGATCAGACACCAAGATCTTGAGTCTTGGAGGTACTGGGTGGGTTCTAGGAACCCCGAGGATCCCTCTGCCCAGCCGTGAAACAAAGAGCCCAGCTCATGCTAATGATTGTGTTTTCCATAGTAACTGACTGTGGCTTAATGTTGATTTGTGATGTTGCTATGGAAGGCGGGACCAGCTTCCCAGTGCTCCCAGCCATTAGGCACTTGGCCTGTCCTGGAACCTTCTTCTCCGGGACAGCTTCCCCCATTTCCCTGGATGTGGCATCAGACACCCAGATGGACCAGGGAGGCAGTGCCTCTGGCAGGCTCCTGCAGAAAGTTTTCCATTCTGTTTCCCTTGGAAGCCCAGGTTAGCCCATGTACCTGTGGGCGGATGACTAGGACTCAGCCTGGCTCGTGTCTATCTTCACATCAAAGCACTTACTGAAGGTACACATCAGCACTGTTATATGGGGGAAGGGCCCCAGAGGCCCCAGCAGGCAGCAGCTCCTCTCTGGGCTCTGGGGTAGGGATCTGCTCCCTGACAGGCACCGTCCCTCCACCACAGCCGGAGCCTGAGGCGAGAGCTCAGACTAGACACCTGTTGAGCCATC
The DNA here is from genome assembly GCF_037038515.1 of Microtus pennsylvanicus. NCBI lineage: Eukaryota > Metazoa > Chordata > Mammalia > Rodentia > Cricetidae > Microtus > Microtus pennsylvanicus. The sequence goes on from NC_134591.1 coordinate 71,466,184, forward strand.
ACCAGACTCTCAGAAGTCACCTCTGCCACCTGCCGGCCTCCTTGACAGATGGAGTCCCCGCGTGGCTCTGACAGGACCGGGTGACCGATGGGCTGTCCTCATTCCATGCTCAGCGGCGTCTTCCCACCGAGGCTGCCTCTGTTTCTTGCCAAGGCCCCCCCCTCCCTTCCCCTCAAATCGAGAGATGCTGTGATTTAATATTAATATTTATTCATGTACTCAATTCTTTCCCTGTTAAATAATTTCTCAGCTGTCGGAGGCTTCTGAAGGCTAATTTAAAACAGGTGTCATGGTTATCTAACTTATGCCCTCCAAGCCTCAAAGAGAAGGGGGCGGGGACAGGCATCTCTGAGCTTAGAGCCCAGTGCTCCACCTGCACCAGGGCCTAGATGCACCTGTCACGGGGGGGGGGGGGGCAAGGCTCCAGGGGAGAAAGCAAGGAGAGGTACCGAAGGTGACCCCAAGGGTAACATCAAAGGAGCTGAAGCCACAGTAAGGAATAAAGAAGAAGAAAAACAGGCTCTAGTGCTCCACCTCCCTTTTAGCTCAGGCTAGCCTTGAACTCTCCACCCTCCTGTCTCTGCTCCCAGAGTGCCAGCATACGCCCGGCTGTGTTCTCTGCAACTGTCAGTATAAGCCTTTTGAACCATTTCTAATTCCCTGAGCCCAAGGGAGGGAAATTAAGGAAACTGAGCAAGTCCTGCTAAAGTAGGGGCTGATAGCAGTAAGGGGGACTGGGGCCCCAAGACAGGCATTTGGCTGAATCTTGGTCCCTTCTTGGGGCAAAGGACCTTTCTCAAGCTTCCATTTTCTCAGCTATAACTGTAAAAAGTGTAGGTTATTGCTAAAAGTGACTTGAGGAACTCAGCAAATTCTGACTGTGCATCTCTGGACTGTCATTAGAGGGGGGGAGGGACCCTGTGGCCTTACACATAGCAGGTATTCAGTATCTCTCTCTCTCTCTCTCTCTCTCTCTCTCTTTCTGTCTTTCTCTTCTCTCCCTGTCTCTCTGTTTCTCTCCTTCTCTCCCCCCTCTCTTTCTCTCTTCCACCTCTCTTTCTCCCTCTCTCCTTCTCTCCATTTCCTTCCTCTCTTCCTCTTTCTTTCCCCACGACCTTACACTTCAAGGTCATAGATTACTCCCCTGATTCAAACCCAAGCCATCACCCAGTGCTGACAGAGAGAGCCTGGTAAAGCAGAAAAACTGTTCCACACACCTTTTCTTCCCTGCCAGCCTGTAGTCATCAGTTGGAGGCTCTTGGGGGTTTCTTGGCCTTTATGACCCTTGCCCCTCTAGATCCACACCTGACTCTGGGGCCTCTCCAACTATCCCAGCAGCTTACTGGGTGTCACTTTCCACAGGGGCTGCGCTGCTTGCTGGTCCAATCCCCAAGCCTCCAGGTGCCCTTGCTATATATAAAGGGTTCTGCCTGCCTAAGCAGGGTGAGGAGAAGGCATTCATCATTCCCGGTGCCACAGAAACAAATGAGGCGCAGGCACATCACCAAGCACACTTGAAAGCGTGAGTCAATGGGGACAAAGCAAGGCTGGGGAACACCCACCATGGTCAGCGTGCCAAGGGTCACGAGATCCATTTCCTGTGGACCCGGGTGCACACCATAGAGCTTAGAAGTCATTTCTGCTCCCTGTGTGGACATCCCATGTCTTCTCTGGGTAGGAACCAAACCCCAGACCCAGCTGCCCAGTCCTGGGTTTTCTGGAAAGTGGCTACCACTGGATTACTTCTTTTGGGTTGCTTCTAACTCTGGTCCTCAAAGCCACCAGAGTCTCTGCAATTATTTTTTCTTCCCGAGACAGGGTTTCTCTGTGTGTTGTTTTGGCTGTCCTGGAACTTGCTCTGCAGACCAGACTAGCCTCAAACTCATAGAGATCCACCTGCCTCTGACTCCCGTGTACTTGGATTAAAGGCGTGTGCCACCACCACCTGGCTTGCAATCATTGTTTTCTACAGAGGGGTGTGTCCCCAAAGTTCACCTGTAAGACAGATTCCAGGATCAAGCTGTTCCCAGAACAGCTGGGCGAGCAGACATCCCAGAGACCTGTCACGTTCGCAGCACACACTTAGTGCGTGGACACACCTCGCCACTGCTGCGCCTACTAAAGAGAAGCAATGCCATGGCCACCCTGTTCTCTTCCTGACAAAAACGAGCTTAGAGGAGAGAGGGTTTATTTCCACTCGAGATCCCAGGCTGTCTTCCGTTTCGGGGACGTCAAGCAGAAGCATGAAGAAGCAATGGATGTCGCATTGCATTACAGCAAGAACAGGGAGAACGGTGCACACATGCTCACTTCAGCTAGCTTTCTCCACTCCTAGACGGTCCAAGGCCCAATCAGGGCAAGGTCCCACCCTCCTTCAGACTGGACCTTCCCACAGCAACTAAGGCGGTCAAGCCAGTCTCCCACGGATGTGGTCAAATGATCCCTCGTCAGGAGTCTTTCCCCAGGCGGTTGTAGGATGGGTCAAGTTGACAGTTAAAACTAGCTACACGACTGCCAAACTTGGACAAGCCTGGAACAACTAAAGGAAGTGCTAAGGTCAAGGCCCACAGTGCTCTGTAAACCCTGGGTGTGATTACGGCCATCATTGTAAATGTGGCAGATGTCCGCAGGCTGGTCGCTGGAGTCCCAGGACGGCCCCTAAAGTTCCCTTGGTTCCCGGTCCCTTTATGTTTACAGTTGACAGTGACTTTGAACACTATCTCCTTGGGGACTGGGGCCGAGCCTCTTCTCACCCTTGGAAGGAATACAAAACCAGACTCCGCGTGGCGAGGTGGCTGTGCGGGGTGGGGGTGGGGTGGGGGGGGTTATGCTGGCAGAACAAAATGACTCTTGCACCTATCACATAGCCGTGCAGGAAGGACCCCAGTGCCTTCTGCCCAATGTAGGTCTCAGGCATAACGTTTCAGACCTGCTGTGAGCTGGGGAGAAATGAGCCATCCTCACCTTACCTGGCTTGGATCTGAGCTGCACAGACACAATATTCTATACCAGTACCCAGCAGCCAAGGGCAGGTCCTGCGCAGGCTGACCCACCCTCATCCAGGATTCTTGTACACCTGGCTGATTTGGGGATGAGCCTCGTAACCAGTGCAAAGACCTAGAAATTGCTGGGCTTGGTGTATGGCAGGCAGCTACCTCTGTGGGAACCAGGGTGAAAATTCAGGACCAGTGTGGGGCTGATGCAAGTCTCACTTCCTTCCTGGGGTAAGAAGATGGCACGAGGCGGGCTGAACAGCTTTGCCAGCAAAGAATCCCCTCCAGGCAGACATGGGAGTGTGGACTCTGTGAAGTTAGGGGAGGGGAGGTGGCCGGGACATGTCTGCCCTTAAGCAGCCTTTTGAAGACACCGCAGCTTGAGGAGGGATGTGTGCCCATGCATGCGTATCTGTCCTGCTCTTTCAAACTTGGATATTTCCCACTTCAAAGCCCCCAGCTCCTCAGCAGCGACAGAGAGGGTGGTGGTAATGAGGCATGAAGGTTTGGGACCAGAGAGAAAGAGGGCTAACTGTCCATCTGTGAAGACACTGACTGTGACAAACAAGTGGGGTTCTGCAGGGCTCGGGGCTCGGGCTCTCCAGTGACACCGAGGGACCGTAGCTGTTTAGAGTAGTAGTCCTGTGCCACGTGTCACCTCTGGTAAGCAGCACAGATGGTGTGTGTTTCTTGCAGAGAGGAAATGGGATGCAGAAAGCCATAAACACTCCAATTTCAGGAAGCCAGCAGGCCACATTCAGATGATCCCAGATGACCTAGTGACACGGTAGAATACTACTCAGGCATACAGGTGTCAGGGGAGCTTATAGATCCATACCTACACGGGGCTGAATCTGAAATGCATTGTGCTAAGGGAAAACAAGCCAGGTCCCCAAGACACAGGTTGCCTGGTTCTATAGTAATTCGAGAAAAAGCCAAACTTCAGAGACAGAAGCAGCTCCGTAGCCACCTGGGCCTGGGGTGAGATGAAGGTACACTCAAAGGCAAAGAACAGGCTGCTGGTGGGGTGGGCTTCTTCCGTATCTCAATAAAAATGCACGTGTGCATGTGATACATGTATGATGCATGTGTGCATGTGTTCACATGGGTGCACACACGTCATGCACACAGGTGCAGATCAGAGGAATAGCCTTGGGTTGGTCTCTACCTACTGTCATATTTGACGCAGGGTCTTTTGCTGATGACACTAGAATAAGGGGAAAGAAGGAATGTGAGGCACACGGGAACACACACACACATGCACACACGCTGCTTGTCACACACAGAGTGCACATCTGAAATGAATCCTGTCAGGCCAGTGCGGACGTCTCAGTTGTCCCCTTGCAAACTGGGTCCTTGGAAAAGTGACATCCTTCTACCAGTTTCAATGGCTCGTGACCAAAGTGAGTCCCCCAAATCTGTGCATTAAGCCCCAATTCCCAGAGTGACCACACCTGGAGTCAGGGCATTAATGAGATCAGGAGTGTGAGGCCCCATTTGATAGGATTGGTGCCCTGTGAGAAGAGGCAGAATTCACCCCCTCTCCCTCTCCATCTCCCACTTCCTGCCTCTGTCTGTCTGTCTGTCTCTCTTTCTCTCTCTCTCTCTCTCTCTCTCTCTCTCTCTCTCTCTCTCTCTCTCTCTCTCTCACACACACACACACACACACACACACACATACACACACACAGAGTGAGAATCACAGAAACAACCCTGCTACACTGTGATCCCAGACATCCAGACCCCTGTGGCTGCGCCCCAGGCCACAGTGCTCTGTGGAGGGGTCCCAGACTGACTGAGACAAGCAGTGAAGTCCTCACTTCTGCTGTGCCTCTCTGAGGTGAAATACACCTGTGACTCTCTCCAGGAATAATCGATGCTTAATAAACTTTAATTAATGCAAGGTGTAAGGTAGCTACTTCTAGCTCGGGTAACAAGAAACCCCAACAGGGGGTTGACAATGTCTTAAATGATGCTGAAAATGACCTCACATCAGTCTGTCTGAGCTTGGGGACTCTAGGACTGATGTATTCACCAGCCCAGGCCCTCCTCCAGGTTCCAGTCTGCTGTCATTCTTTCCTGCCTCCCTCTGCCTGTAAGGCTAGTTCACCTCGTAGCAGCAAGATGACTGCTGTGGTTCCGGTCACCGACTGGACACAGCAGATACAACCAAGTCCGGAGAAGAAAAGGGGCTGTTTCCTCCCTCCCAGGTGTCTGCAGGAGCTCCCTTGCAGAACTCCCGCCATTGGTTAGAACTGTGTCCTATGTTCATGCTGCAACCAATCACAGATATAGGAAATTGTTTTCGCCCTTGGCCAATCACAGTTAAGTCCTGGGGGCTGCTGGGAGTGCTCCCTGTGGGGCCTGACTCTTTGACCACAGATGGAGCTCACTGATTCTGAGGTAGTTCTAGGAAAGATGGGGAGTCTTGACTCCCCAAACTTCTCAGATGGGATCTCCATTCCATTTGCCACAATTGCTACCCTGACCCGTCCTCCCACACACAGCCTTCCCCAACAGGCTTGTATAGCCACCTCTCTGGCTTTTTCCATACCCATGCCTACCTTCAGCCCGAGTCCCTTCCTCTCCTGACCACATGGGGCAGGAAATACTTCCTGGTGGTGCCGACCTGCTCTGATCTCCCGGTTTTCTGAACCCAAGAACACAGGTTGACCAAAGAGCTCCAAATCTGTAGCCCCTGAGAACCACAGACAGATGGAAAATTGCCCAAAAAAAGACCAACAAGATTGTCCCAGCCTTCAGAAGGGCTGCATGGTGGATACATAAAGTATGGGCTCTGGAGCCTGGCACTCTGGGCTCAAACACTGCCTCTGACATTTGCCGTGGGGTGAAGGTGATGAGCTGCCCCATGGGGTGCTGAAACTTGAACCTGAGTCCTCTGTAAGAGCCGTCCATACAGTCTGCATTTCTATACCGACCACACCACTCTTTCCCTGACACCCCAAATGAGTCATTTGTTTTTTTTTAAATTTATTTATTCATTCATTCATTATGTATACAATATTCTGTCTGTATGTATATCTGCAGGCCAGAAGAGGGCACCAGACCTCATTCCAGATGGTTGTGAGCCACCATGTGGTTGCCGGGAATTGAACTCAGGACCTTTGGAAGAGCAGGCAATGCTCTTAACCACTGAGCCATCTCTCCAGCCCGAGTCATTTGTTTTTGTGGGAGCCACAGATCTGCCTTGCTCCACCCTGGCAGAAGTTCTACTCACTGTCATACTCCTTTGAGATACTACAACCCCATCCCTCAGCTGGACATTCGGCCGGAGGCTCTACCTTCCCTCATGGCCCCCTCTTGAGTGCTGTGGGACAATGGTTTGTACCCTGTCAATTGTATTTTCATAAAACACTGATTGGCCAGTAGCCAGGCAGGATGTAGAGGCAGGACAACAAGAACAGGAGAATTCTGGAAAGAGGAAAGCTTGGTCCTCAGGCTTGCGTGACGCAGCCACAGAAGAAGTAAGATGTAACTGCCTTGCTGAATAAGGTACCAAGCCACGTGGCTAGCATAGGCAAGAATAATGGGCTAATGTAAGTTATAAGAGTTAGTAAGAAGCCTGAGCTAATGGGCCAATCAGTTTATAACTAATGTAGACCTCTGTGTGATTTCTTTGGGACTTAACGATTGCAGGAACCGGGCAGGACAGAAACCCTGACAACATTCTCCAACATTGTATCCTGTGACCCAGTAAAAGACCCCCAAGGTTGCATCGCACCCATTGCTGGGGCAGGCAGGGCCCAGCTGAAGGTCCTACAACACCCCTCCTCAGCACCCATAATCCTCACACTCGCAGGTCTGACTGTGTACCCCAAACCCTCCAGTGTCTGAGTTGCCAGCTACCAAGAACACACACACAGCACATGGACCACAGCCATTAGCTCATCTTGTATTTCCATCAAGCACACACCACGTGGACCACAGCAGTCAGCTTGTCTGTCTATTTATTTGGAGACAGGGTTTCATGTAGCCAGAGTGGCCTTAAACTCGTTATGTAGCTGAGGATGACTTTGAACTCTTGATCCTCCTGCCTTCAGCTCCCTGGCGCTCAGATCACAGGTGTGCCCCACCATACTCTGCTTATGCAGTCCTGGGGACAAAACCCAGGGCTTCATGTAGGCTGAGCAACAACTCTACCCACTGAGCGCTAGCCATAGCCATGGGACCCATTTTACTGCATTTCGAGACAGGGTTTCACTCTGTAGGCCATGCTGGCTTCGAATTTGCAAGCATTCTCCTGCCTCATCCTCCTTAGTGCTGAGACAACAGGCATAGCCCCATATCCCATTTCTTTCCTGTGTTTTTGTCTCCCAGCCAGTGAGGACACCCATCCTGGTATGCAGGCAGCAACCATGTTAGCGGATGCTGCCGACAGTGGTCTCTGAGCACGCTGAGTCCTTCTTGACTACTCTCTCCACCCTGGCCTGATGTAGGGTCAGGGCCCCATGACTCATGACAGCTAACACAGCTGCTCCACACGCTGGCTCTGCTTCAAGTCCTACTGGAGGGGACCTCAGCCTGGGGCCTCCTTCAGGCCACTGCCATCCTTCACAGATCCGAGCCTCCAGGGAGGAGGGAGCGTGAATTGCTGAGCAAACAGCAGTTTCCCCGCAGCCACCGTGGCTCATTAAATATTAACAGTGTCCATTGCCAAGTGCAGCGTGGATGTGTGTGCAGCTTCTGGGTGAGCGCCGTGCAAAGCAGAGAGCCAATCAAGCGCTCAGCTCCCTTCCCGGGTCCCCTCTCAGCTTGTTCTCATAACCACCCACACCAGCCATGCCACCGCCAGCCCAGAGCTCAGGTTTCTACCCAAGCCTTGCCTGTGAATCCTGTCTATTATAAGCTGGTGACCTGGGGCCTGTTCCCGGGTTCCCATCCATGAATGGTCAGGACCTACACCCTGGTATAAGCCCTGTAGAAGACTTGGCACCTCACATGTGAACCCAGACAGGCGGCCTCTCTTTCCTCAGCCCGACCACTAGCCTAGCCCACTGACTAGGGACCGTGAAAGGACAGGGGACTGGAGATCAAGCCACTGACCCTCCTGGAATCACCAGCGGCAATAACATCTGGAGACCCAGAAGTTCAGCTCTTGACGTACTGTCCCACTCTCAGTGTCCCTTATCTAAGAGGTGACAGTCTGGGTGTAGGCCTAGGGTGGACGCTGAACCACACTTTGATGCTACTGCGGTCTATTTATGCAACACTGCACACGGGCTTCCGGCCGAGTGTGTGAGCGGCTGGGTACCGACTTGAGAGCAGCCATCGATCACGCCAAGAGCCTTCCTGGGCAGTTTGCAGGAATGAGAGGTGAGTTAATGGCAGTGTTTAAGGGTTATTATATGTGAGTTAACAGCCTTGTGGACTCCTCTGGCCGTAGAGGGATATGGAGAACAATTGTTAGCAGTGGCCAAGACCCTCCCCGGAGTTCAGCCATTTGCAGTGCTTCGACGGTTCCTGATATCCACATGAATGCCAAGGCAGCAAAAGGACCCTGTCTCAGTCTGAAAGCATTTGGACCATGACCCTAAGCCTGCCATCTCCTCCCAGCAACTCACAAAGGCCTACAAAGTACAATATTAAAAGCAGACCTCCGGGAGAAGACCGGAGAATGGGATCAGTCAGTAACATGCTTGCCAGGCAAGCATGAAGACCCTAGTGAAAAAGGCGGGTGTGTCATCGGCACTGGGAAGGCAGGTGGGTCCTGGAGCTCAACGGCTGCCCAGTCTCATCAAATCGGTGAGCGCCAGGTTCAATGACAGAGCCCGACTCAAAGCATAAATTGGAGAGTGATAGAGGAAGACACTCAGCATCAACCTTGTGCATGCATGGACATGGGCATGAGCACGCACGCACGCAAGCGCGCGCGCACACACACACCTCACACATGTCTTCCAGGATGAGGGATTTGTGTCTTAAATGGAATAGGGAGAAATACAAGGGGCCCACGATGGCATTGGTCCTGGGATCCATGAAAAGCAGCTGTACATTTTGGGGTGGGCCCTGGAAGCACGTAAGCCCCCATCACAGCCCCTCATGCTATGGGGGGAGGGGGACAGTGCAGGCTCTGCTGGGTCAGCAGGGAAGGCAGAAACAAAGTGACCTCTGTCCTCCAGACCATGAAGGTGGAGGCTCTCGGACAGATGGGAAGTAGGATCCTCCCCGCCTGCCCCCCCAGAGGCAGCTGGAGGACCATGACGTCCAGGTTTGCTGAGGGAACATTGTCCCTGACAGGCCAGTGGGCAGGCAGTAGCCATCTTCCTCACTCAGCCACCCATTCCAAAATGTTTCCAACCAGGTGCAGGCATGCAGACCTCCCTTCTCTTGCTTCCTGCCTGAACTCTGCTTCCAGCCTCCTGTCTGGGTCCCGCTCTGTACAGCCAGGCCAGTGAAGCACCACACACGAGCATTGGCAAGACTCGGAGGAGACAACGCAGAGCCACCAAAATCCTTTCCCTCCCGTCATCTTCTGGAGCTACCTGGGTCTGTCCCTACCACGTCACAGTGACTCTGGGCTTCCTCCACTCCTTCTTGGCTTGCTGCCACCTGTGCCAAGCTGAACTGTCTCCCTGCCAGTGTGGTGTCCTCCAGGGAGCCCTTGATTGGTCATTGGTCCCCAGTGAGCATGCACGAGGGACTTTAGGCTGTATTTATTTGCTTTCTTCATTCTTCCTACAGGCAACCAGGGAATCATGGCCTGACTCCTTTCATGCCCTGGGAGCTTGATAAATGCCAGCTTCAATTCATCAAGACAGTCCCTATGGCCACTGCCCACAAGCCTCTCCCGTGCCCCAGGCTGGGAGCCCCGCACTGAGCAGACATCACCTCACTCTGCCCAGCAGTCCCGCCGCCAGCTATCTTTAGCTCATTTATAGAGACTCTGAGATGCTGATGGGGCAAACCGATGCCCAAGGTCACTGGACTGCCTGTCGGCGCCAGGACTTCAGGCCAGTGGAACTTCAAAGCCAGTTGCATCCTTTCCCAGGGGGCCCACGCTCTCAGAAGACAGGCTGAGGGGAGGGGGAGAAGCAGCATTTTCTGTAGAAGATGCAACCTAGGTATTCAAGTTCAGAGATCTAAGAAAGTTGTTCTGTGCCATGAATAAGAAAACCACACGGGTGTAAAGAGGAAAACATGCGGGGCACTGGCTTGGATTGAACTGGGTGACCCTGAATGCCCGTGTTGAAGCCCTGACATCCTCAGGACCCCAGAAGGTGACTGCACCGAGACACAGGCACTTAACAAGGAATTAAGTGAAAATAAGGCCACTAATATTGGCTCGGATCCAATGGACTGTTGCTTCTGACACGTGGAGAAAATATGAACACACCAAACAGAAATCACTGAAGGAGGCAGTGTAAAAGAGATCATCCACCAGCCGCGGAGAAGAACCACAGACAAAAACCAGCCCTGCCCACACCTTGATCTCGAACATCCAACCTCCAGATTTGGGAAAGAAATTCATTTCTGCTTTTTTTTTTTTAAGCTTGCATTTGGTGTTTAATTACAGCAGCCCTGGAAACTAATGCAGAGCCCTATTGCAACAAATACCCCTGGAAATAACCAAGAAAAGGAGCTAACTTTGGAAAGAACTTTGGAGCAAAGAATTGGAAATAAATTCATCAAAGAGAAACAAACACAAGTGACATTTGCATAGGAAAAGGTGTTTATTCTCACACAGGATAAATATCAACATCGGGGTAAGTAACATAGTGGAAGAAACCAAGGGGTAAGAGGAAGAGATTGCTGTAGTAATAATATTCCATTTGTATTTTAACAACAACAACAAAAAGCTTGCCTGAAGTTCACAGAGTAAAACAGCCGCACTGTTCAGTCTTACAGATCAGGCAATGGTGACACACACCTTTAACACCAGTAGCCACACTTGTTTGCCATAGAAGCTGGGTAGTAATGGCACATGCCTTTAATTCCAGCATTCAGGGAGGCAGAGGCAGGCTGACCTCAAACTCACAGAGATCTGGCTGCCTTTGTCTCCCAAATCCTGGGATTAAAGGTGTGTACCACCACTGCCTGACCTCTAGCTTTGCCCGTCTGATCTTTAGGCAAAGCTTTATTTATTAAAACATAAATAGAACATCACCATAGATTGAGGTCCTAATGTTCCCTCCATTTTTTTCTGGAAGCCTCTCTCAAAGTCCTGCTTCTTAAAGGCACCACCACCTCCCCACCATTCCCCGGCCAGAGACCAAGCCTTGGGGGCTTTAGGGAACGCTCATCCTGACCAGGGCAGCCTCCTGGGAACCTAGGTCGAGCCTGAGGCTTGTTAGTACTAAAATCTTGGTCAGGTTACTTGCCTCATCTGTGCTTCAGTTTCCCTATCAGTAAAAGGTACAATAACCACTTGTGATCCACAGTGTGCCACACAGACAGAACTGCGTCCTCTGTTATTAGTCAGTCTTGTACTGGCACTGTTCTGGCTTCCTGCTGACCAAAGGCAACTTGGACAAAAAAAGGGCTTATCTGACTTATAAATCTAGGTCACAGTCCATTGTCGAGGGAAGTTGGGGCCGGCAGCTGAAGCTGGGCCTGCTTGCTCTGCTACACAACACAGCATTAAAGGAGAGGACTCACTCACAGCCTAGGAAGCTTGCAGGGACCATGGCGATGCTGCTTGCTGGCTCCATCAGAGCTCATGCTTGGCTAGTTATCTTATACAGTCCAGGACCGCCCACCCAGGGACCTAGGGAATGGTGCCGCCCATAGTAGGCTGTGCCCTCCTGTATCAGTTAATAATCCAAACACCATCTGCACCCCAGACTTGTCATTAGGCCAACCTGACCTGGGCAATCCCTCAACTCTAGGCTGTGCCGACTTGATGCCAACTAGAGCAGGCAGGTTCTTCCTTCCCTAGTTTCTGCTTGTTTCAAGTCAAGCAATTCTGCTAATAGCCAAGTTTGGACCTGATGGAAGTGACAACTAGCAACGTGTAAATGCTTTTCATTCTCGCCTGTTTCCAGATCCTGAGAGCCAAGCTTGGTACTGGAGATCAGAAATACTTTCCCTGGGTAAGACACTCTCCTCCATGGCCCTGGCAGCAAGGTGGTGCAGGGGGAATTTGCCGATGCCCTCAAAGCTGGTGATATGGAATAGCGCTGGGGGAAAATGGGGGCTGAGCAGATCTCTAACTCAGAACCTGGACTCAACTTTCCATCCATTATTGCAGAACCAGGGAAGTAGCCTAAAATACACCTCTACAGTAGTCCTGGGTCTGGAGGATCTACCCGGAGCCTGATCTGATGCCACACAGAAGAATCACCCACCCAGAGCCGTGAAGTGAAGGCACATATGCAGTTCAGCACCCTCCCCCACTGTACCCTGCTCCCCTCAGGCCTCCCGCCTTACCCGCTCTTTCTACATCCCTGATCACCGTTCTACCGACACCTTTTCTTGAGCTCCTACTGTGTGCATGGCACTTTGTTGCGCTGTCTCTGTAGTGACCTTGCAGGTGGGTCCTGTGACACCCCTTTTGTGCAGAGCAGGAAGCATCTCAGACAGGCATGGAAGACTTATCCAGAGTCAGCAGATAGGAACGAGCAGACTGGAACTCACATAGTCTGACCCCAGACTGCAGCCTCGGCCCCAGACCACAGGGAACCTCTTCAGCTCAGAAGTCACCGCAGACTAATGGGATCTCATTAGCTTCACCACTCAAGAACCCTGCATGCCTAGCTTCAATTCACCCTGCACTCAGTTCTAGGCCTCCTCCCGGTGGCACACCACAGACTCCCCCCACCACCCTGCACGCCTCTGGCTGTCTAGAACATAGCCAGGATTCCCCCAAAGCCAAAGGCTCTGCTGGGGCTCATCTCTTATCTTCAAAGCCTACCTTTGTGTCCTCTTCTCTTCATTCTAGCCTGGGAATTGAGCATCCTTCTGTAGCCTTGGCTAGCTACTGCATCAAGGAACAAGATCAAATGGATGCTGATGGAATATTTACACTCCAGACCCTGTGCTGTCCCTGTCACACCGAAGCAAGTCCTCTGAGGAGCCCTCTTTGGCAGATAAGCAATCTGTGGCTCAGAGAGGTTATGTGAGCATGCCCAAGGTCACACAGCTCCGGAGGGGAAGCTGAGACTCAAGCCTGGGTTTATTTCATCTGCTCTACCCAAATAAATGTTTAGCGGGCACTGGCCTCTTCCGCAGCCACTGCCCCATGGGCTCCATGAGTGCAGGCTGGAGAAGGGCTGCTTTGAATCTGCTCTCCTGACTTTTCCTCACTGCTGCAAGGCGCTCTTATCTTCTAAGGCTCTGCCACCAACCGCCACCCCAGATCCTGAGATAGGGTACATGGCTTTTCTGGTCCCCTGTGATGTCTTAGGGACAGTGTGAGCAGCTGTACTCCATAAGCGCAGGAACAGGTGTCATAGGCCCAGAGGAGAGAGCGTAGCAGAGGTGGATGGTCCTACAGGCGTGGCATCCTCTATAGCCCTTCCTTCACTGTCCCCTCAGCTCCAGGAGTCACCTCCTCTGGGGATGAATTTGCATCAAGCAGCCCCTGCTGTATACAATGGTTATTCTGTAGCACCTGCTGTATACAGTGGTCACACTGTGGCTGCTGGCTCTCCCCTCCTGAGCGCAGCAGGTACTGTGAGGCCTTGGAGACTCTGGTTGGAGAAGAACAGCCATGTTGAGAATGGAGGCAATGTTGGGGGGTGGGGCAGCATTTCTTCCCTCCCCCAGGCTCCTGAACTGGAGGCATTCAATATCTCCAGTGGAGGGCCAAGAGACCAAACCCCTGCAGAACCGTGGGCCAGAGGCTCCTTGGCTGTTCCCAGCCACCTACAATCCTTGCCTAGTGGCCATGGTGTGGGGAAACACTAGCCACAATCAACTTCCACCCCGCCAAACTCAGCTGTTCCCAGAAGAGCTGCTCCACTAGGGAACTTGCACCACGGTACCTCTTGAGTCCCAACCTGGGTGTGCATATCTGCCTCGCATGTCATGGCTGATAGAGACAGGCCTGCCAACCCCACAGTGACTCTGCACAGAGCCAGGAGGTTGAAGTACAGAATGAAAAGCCATTGCTCCTATCCCTGGTGGTGGCTAATGTGACTTCAGCTGGAGCGCCCACTGTCACCCTTAGTGAGCATGCTTGGCGTGAGCACTGCCCGCAATTCTATCACTCAGACCAGTGGTTCTCAGCTTTCCTAAAGCTGTGACCCTTTAATACAGCTCCACACATTGTGGTGACCCCGAACATAAAATTATTTTGTTGGTACATGATAAGCTATAATTTGATACTGTCAGTAATCACAATATAAATATCTGACATGCAACCCCTGGGTTGAGAACCGCTTGTCTTAGACCAACCCACGTCCCTTAATGAGCCCCAGCAGGGTCCCATCCTTCCCTCTGCCACACTTGTGCTTCCCTGCCCAGGGAACCAGTTCCCTCCAGGAAGCCAATCCACCCCTGCGTCTGACAGCAGTATCCTCCCCTGAGCATTCAACAGTGAGTCCTTCTGTGTGCTAAGCCCTGTCCTGGGTCTGGGGCTTAGATCTTCAAAGTCCTCCCAAAGGCTCCTGTTTTGAACACTTGGTCTCCAGGCAGCAGGACTAGTGGGGAGTCTGTGAAACATTTAAGAGCGCCTGGCTGGAGGAAGTGGGCCCCAGGGGCCCCGTGAAAGCGATGCCAGGCTCTGGAGCCTCCCTGCCACTGTTTTCTAGTTATCCACGATGGGAACAGCCTCCACCAGGCAGTCCTGCTGACAGAGACTAAGCTGCCCTGTCAGGCCTCCAGTGCCGTGATGGACTGAGACCTTCTGAAGCTGATAGGGAACAGAAGGGATGGACAGGGGCTCCTTTGAATTCTGTACTCCAAAGAGACACCTGTCCTCCACATTGTAGAATACAATCTGCAGACACATATTGTTACTAATTTAGCACGCGCGTGCTCACGCGCACACACATACACACACACACACACACACTGTTGATGGTGTATTTTATTTATTGTGGGCTAATCCCTCCCAGCCCAGATGCCACTGGAGGGGAGAAGGTTGATACTGGCAGACACTGACTGGACGAGTCCACCTGAGCAGGGGAAGTGAGCCTGAGTGAGGATTGATTGGCAGCCTTTGTCCCCGCCTCCTCTCTCCCTGTACAATCTGGCAGCCACGATGAGATGAAACAGAGATTTTTAGGATGCTAATCCCCTGTCGTCTCAGATCCCTATCTTCTCTGAATAAAGCACAGCTTAAAGAGTCGACTCCCGTCTCTGCTCACTGACTTGTGACAGCTGCCATGGGCCAAATTCTGATTTCAGAACCACGAATGACTAAACGACCCTCCCCTCCTATAAGTGGTTCCCACCAGGTGCCATCCCAGAACGGGACAGGTCCAATGCCACCTGGGCTCTTTGTCACTGATTCTTCTAGAAGCACTGCAAAGGAAGGTTCAGCCCAGTTTACAGACATACCCATCAAGGCTCAGAAGGCCACAGGGCTGGGAAAGGCCCCAATCTAGAGGCTCCTGGGGCATTTTGACCCTTATTAGACTCTGAGAGAGAATCCAGTGACCCTCCTGGTATGGAGTAATTGTTTTCTTTCTTCCTCTCCCCGGGGTTCTCCTTCCCAGAGAGTTTATCCTCTCTGCTCCTCTCAGAAGACCCAGAACACTCCTTAGTGTCCCCCGTGGGGACCTGGATCTGGTCCAGGTTTAGATACTTAGGACTGGGGAGATGGCTCAGTGGGTAAGAACACTTGTTACACAAACATGAGAACCTGAGTTCAAATCCTCACAACCATGTAAAGATGGACTTGGCCACACAGGTCTGTGACCTCAGGATTGTGGAGAAGAGATGGGTGGATCCTGGGAGCTCACCAGCCAGCTGCCTAGCTGCCTAGCCCAGTGCTTCAGAGAGAGAGAGAGAGAGAGAGAGAGAGAGAGAGAGAGAGAGCACACACACAGGTGTGTGTGTGGGGGGATATTGCATGTTCAAAGGGAAGGAGAGGCCCACATCAGCCCATTGGCCCTCTGTGTAGAATCCTCTGTGACTCCCTCTTGCCTACCTGCTCAGGAACCTAGACTGTACTCTGACTGAGCATGCCCAGCAAGCAGACCCAGCTGGAAACAGGCCCACTTTCCTTGGATAAATGTGCCAAGTGAAGAGTGGGTTTCCAGAGCTGTCCAGGACCCAGGACACGGGGTCAGCAAGACAGAACAGGCCCTGGGGAACTCTGAATCGGATGGTCTTAGTGGCAGCCCCGTGTGATAGACAAGGTAACTAGGGATTGGATGGAAGCCATTCAACCCAGGGCAATACCCCTAACCAAGAGTCCAGGGATCAAGAGTCTGCTTAGGGGGTATGCCACCAGCCAAGCCCCGAAGGTGGATGGCAGATTGCCCTCTGAACCTGCTGCCTCCCCTCTTCCCTAGACTCTCCACTTCCTCCTCTCCTCCAGGTTTCCAGGCTGCCCCCACCTCTTCCCTACACACTCTCACTTCAGGTCCCCTTCTCTAGCAAACCTCCTTTGACTGTACAGCCCTGCTTATTGTCCCTACCCTCGAAGAGCAGGAAGCTCAGAGATGGTCAGCAACTGGATCAAGGTCACACAGTCCTAAATGTCCCGGCCGAGGGCTGCCGGCCCGATCCCCTGAACAAGGATGGACTGGGCAGGTGTCTAAGATGCTAGCATCCATAGCCAGGCTGGACAACAAGGCCTGGGCAAGTGGGCAGCAGCAGCTCAGACACGCTGTCAGGAGGATATTAACAGGCCATCCATCCAATTAGAAGCCAGTAATTAAAATTCCACTTCCCTCCTAACACATAGTATTAAACCAAACACTTCATTATCCGCCTCTTACCTTTCTGATTAGCATGAATGGGGGAAAACCTGAGAGCAGGAGACACTAATTAACACCTGGGACGCCTGGGTCTTGTGGTCTGTTGGTAGTGTCTGCCCTGATCCCGGGCTGCTCCTGTGCAGGGCACAACGAGGCAGGGGCCCTAGCAAGAGGTCCTGAGGTTGGGAGTGTGTTTGGGAAAGGCTTTTGGTTATTCCGGGGTCTTTGGTTCTGATGGAGGAGGCATGGAGCTTGGCTTCAGTGAGGGAGCCCATTCTGAGGGCGGGGAATGATTCTGTGGGTAGCTCCCCAGTCTGATGGGGGAGGCTCAGGTCCTGCCCTTGCAGGGTCCCAGGCTGATGGGAGGTGCACAGCTTCTGTCCCTACACAGTGCCTGATGGAGGCGACGCAAGGGGAATTCCACATCCAGTGGGGAAGATGCTTGCTTGTGAGGACCTGTCCAT
Source organism: Microtus pennsylvanicus (assembly GCF_037038515.1). NCBI lineage: Eukaryota > Metazoa > Chordata > Mammalia > Rodentia > Cricetidae > Microtus > Microtus pennsylvanicus. The sequence continues at coordinate 71,483,470 of NC_134591.1, forward strand.
CTGAGGCAATCTGACAAAGCAGAAAAACCCTGAGTCCGGAACCAAACGAGAACCAAATCTGTGACCTCAGGAAAGTTACTTAGCCTTTCTTAATTGCTGTTTCCTCGTCTGCAAAATAACCACTTAGTGTCCATTAGCCCGGCAGCCCAGGGAGGGAGGTGGAAGCGAACTGAACTGATTTCCCAACCACTGGCCTGACCCAGAGGCAGAAGCCAGAGCAGTCACAGCCACTGCAGGAGGATGACATGGGAGCCCCAGAGAGGAGCCAAGGCCCTGCCTAGAGCGACTACAGATGGGGGCTGCAGCAGAGACCCACAGAGTCGCAGCACGGGGACTGGGCAGCCACGGGGCAAGGTCTCTCACTGCAAGGACATGGAGCAGGTGCACCTTTCAGTTCCCAGGCCAAGGGACAGAGGATGGAGCAGTGTCAGCACCATTCAGTCCCCAAGGTCCAGGAGAACCAGAGGCTGGCGCTATGGAGGAGGAAGGCAGCTTAGCGGTGGGCAGAGCTGGGGTGCAGCAGAGGCTGGCAGAGATGGGGCGCAGCTCAGAGACGGACAGAGCTGGGGTGTGGCTCAGCGGCAGGGAGCCTGCCCAGTGTGCAGAGGCTTCGGGTCCCATCTCCTCCAGCACTGGGGATAAAGAAAGTTGTGGGAGTCAGGAGGTTCTTGTGGGACCTACTGGATACTGAAATCAGGTCTCAGTCTATCCTTGGCATCTCTCTGTCACACCGTGGAGGGAAATGGAGGTTAGGGGAACCCAGAGCCACCTGGGATTGTCCCTGGTCAGGAAGCTGCAGCCCCCGTCTGTGTTCTTAGCGTGAGGTTCTGCAGAGGCCCAGCAGGAGAGGCCTCCACTGGGGTCCAAGCCTGGGATCCGTGGCCTCAGCCTCGCTTTCCTAAAGGCCAAGTTCAGGCACAGAGCCAAGCTGACTGGGATGGATATCATAGCTCTGACACCCACTTGCTGTGCATCCTTGGGCCCATTGCTTAGCCTCTCTGAACTCACCTTCCTGTTTGCGAAGAAGAGGGAGATGTAACAGAGGCAAGGTGAATACATGTGGTCTGCCGGGAGTTTGCTTCCGCTCCTGAAAGTCACTTCAATGAGGTTGTGCCTTTGACAATAGAAGAGCCAGTCTCGGTCCCAGGCATGGGCTTACCCAGTCGGAAAGATGCCTTCATAGTGGGAAAGGACAGCCATGGCTAGCCCCCGCCCAGGGCTTTGGAGACCCCTGGAACAGTGGGCTGCTTACTAGACCGGCTCCTGCTGGGTAACTATTTACACAGACTGCCATCGGCGGACGTGAAATTATGCGTGCGAGCACTAATACCTCACCTTTCACCGGCCCCATGTTGCTCATCAAAACACAGCCCAGCATTAATCAATTAGCCTCCTGGCCTTGCACCCACTCCTCATTAGCTCCCTCCTCCCCCGGCTACAAATGAGGCACACCAAGACACCAAGGTCAGGTCGTGGCTCCAGCATCCAGAAAACGCAAAGCTCTCTGCCTCCAGGCCTGACAGAGCGCTTCCCCGTGCCCATCATCCCAGCGCAGTCCGCCTTCAGCCCCCAGCTCAGGCTCTGCCATCCTTGAGTTCGCACAACCACGCACAACCACCAGGTCCCTGCAGCCTGTTGTGAGGAGGCCCTATCCCCCAAAGCCCCTCCCACTCAGGGGCTCAGTAGCATCACCCATGGAGAAGGTGAGCTGGGACCAGCCACTCTCTGTGCTGCAGCCAGTGTTGGGTGGGTTCCTAAGAAATTCCCTGCAGTAAACTGTGCACAGAGTCCAGGGGGTTCACTCCATGCAGCTATGCTAACCAGGCATCCTCATCTCCTTGGTACCCAAGGTCACACACAGCACAAAGAGGACAGAACCATCACTTCCTGGCAGTTCCCACGGAGTGAGGGTCTGAAACCCATACTGAGCTGGGTACTAATGCAACCGCCAATCAGGCCACAGGGGTTACAGCTGTGGAGGAGGGGGCTCGGGCGGGAGACACAGGAGCATCATCACACGTACTCAGGGGACAGAGTCCCTGCTTACAGGCCCATGTCTACCTGTTTTGAGTGTCAGTGTCTCATAGAGTGAGGTGAACTCGGCTGTGGAATAAGATGGAGCCACAGGGGCTCGGAGGCGTGGTGATGGACTTGCACACACGGTGGAGGTCTACATGGGGGCTCCTGCAAAAGCTGAGCCTGTGTTAAACACACGACAAGGCCGCCAGACTGATGAAACTCTCCAGTGATGCTGGAGAGTTGGAATGTTGCAAATCCTAACCAAGGTGTCTTTAGCCCTCTCAATCGCCATCGGTTGCCCACCTGTCTTAACCGGACACCCTTTTGGCTATCAGATAAAAAGCTTTGGAATATACAGACCGACCCTCAGCTTCCACCAAAGGCAAAGGATGCCTTCAGTTCCCCTCTGAGGCCTGTGGCAGTGGCTTCCAGTAACCTGCCTACCTCATGCTTCTAATGATGTATCTGAAAACACCTGCTCCTTGTTGCCGCTGCTGTTCTATTAACAACAAGCTCTTTGCTGAACACGGGATTTGGCGTGACCTTGATCTGCGTCCCCAGCCACGGTCACTCACACCTGGCTGCAGAGTCGATCATTTCTTTTCCCCTGTACAGGTCGTGTGGCCTCCCTTACAGGTCGTGTGGCCTCCCTGACCCGAACGGCCTTATCTACGAAGATGGATGGTAACTCAGTCACAGGGTGGGAGGAGAAGAGCGACCAGGCCCCACCTGGCTCAAGGTGAGAATCTGGTCACTGTTGTTTAACTAGCAATCATTGTGCTGGCTGCAGCTCCCTGGTGGAGGTCAGGTGCCAGGGCCCAGCTGAGGTCAGAGGACAGGCCTGGGTACAGGACTCAGTTCAGTCTGGGTGCAGCCTGGACATGGGCCGGATGTAGGGCTCAGTGGGGACAGGGATGCCAGTGTGACCTCAGAAGTCAATGCCAGGAGGAAAGACGCACATCACTCTCCTTGGGGAGAGGAAGAGGCAAGCCTCCACCTCCTAGACGTGCCACCTGCTCCAAGCTGGTACAACCTTGGGACTCTTCTCCCTTCAGTGCCATGTGCTACTGCTGTTGGCAACCTAGGGCAGGGTCAATGTGCCCCTGGAGACTTCAACTCATGGCTGCGGCACACACAGCAGCGGCTCGCTACATCATCATGGTGGGCAGGTTCTGCACTCGGTTCTTTGGGTATTCTCTTTCTGGTCCTTATCCTTGCCCCAAAGATAGCTTTGATTGTGGGGAAACTGAGGCTCAGGGGGACTGACTAAACTCCTTCCAGTTCCCACAGCTCCTAGGAGGCCGAGTGGAAACACAGTGGGTCCTCAGATTAATCGGAAGCAGTGCTTGACCCTCACACGGTCACAGCGATAGCCCCATATTACAGATGAAGACACTGGGGGTCTGGGAGGCCCGGGGCTCTGAGTGAGTATCAGCCAGAGGATTCTCCCAACCCTTATCCAAAATGCCCCAGGTCATAATGCCTCCAACCGAAGGATACCTGTGTGTCCATGATTTGGGAGCTTGGAAAGGTCTCATTTTTATGACTGTGTCAAAACACCTGACACGAGTAACTTAGAGGAGGAAGGGTTTATCCGTAGGCACATCTATGATGGGGTAGGCACAGCAGCAGGACCCTGAAACAGCTGGACCCTGAGGCAGCTGGTCCCGTGGCATCCCCAGTCACATCCATGGTGGGGTAGTGCTTCAGCAGGACCCTGAGACAGCTGGACCCTGAGGCAGCCGGTCACGTGGTATCCCCAGTCAGAAAGCAGAGAGAAATGGATACTGCTACTCAGCTCACTTCCATTTTATTCAGCCCAGGACCCCAGCCCATGGGACGGTGCCACCCACATTCAGGATGTGTCTTCCCACCTCAGCTAACCCAATCTAGAAACTTCCTCACAGCCATGCCCAGAGGCTTGTCTCCGTGGTGAGTCTAGATCCTGTCAGGCTGACAACTAAGATTAGTCAACATCTAAACTCCAAATTCACATTTGCTTTTCATGTGACTCTGACATGGTCTCGTGGTGATTTCATACCACATATGTGGGTGGATGGACAGATGGATGGATAGATGAATGATTGTTTATTTGCAGTGTGAAAGGAACAAGGGTCCCATGAACACTGAGCAACACCACCAGGCCACATACAATGCGCTAAATTATTTTGTGCACAAAATCGTTTCCTGGTGTGGAATTTTCCATCAAGATTCCGGGCTGGCACTTTGATTTGGGACCATTTTGGATTTGGGGTTTCTAGGATCCAGATGCTCAGAGTCCACATTCTGATCAGAACTTCACTGGAGTTTTCAGAAGCCTCAGACCCTACAGTAGACTTTATGACATTTTACAAGTAAGTGATGAGGGGGGACACTGGACCACAGTCACATAGTTGAGGAAGAGTGGGTAAATGAAGGCCAGGAGAACCTAGCCCAGGGGCTACCCTGCTAAGAGCACTCTCCATGTGTGGATCTGACTACTGAGCCAGGCAGCACTGGGGACACCATTGTGCCAGGCAGTCATCCAGCCAGCTCCATGAGATGCATCACCCCAATTCTGAGCAGCAACCACCCTGTGTCTCACAGAGGCCGGTATTGACAACACCAATTAGTGATTTAGCCATGCAATCGAATGACTGCCCTTCTGCCAGTCACCTTCCCTGTCACACAGGGGCCTCACCCCAAGATCTGCAGGAGCTTCCAGCCCTGGCCTCCCAAACACCCCAGTCTCCCTTTTCCCAAGTACTCCTGTCTCTAGGCATCAGTACCCAAGTGGCCCCAAGGCCCTGCAGGTGGCTGGTCTGGGTCCGAGCACTGACTGGCAGAGCTCAGGGCACACGTGTGGCACACACTTAGCCCCTGGTGTCCCAGTGAGATGCCCTGCAGGCCAATACAGACCCAGAGCCCTGTCCCCGGACTCAGTCTGTTGGAGACCTGGGGATAAAACCACATGCCTTCCAGCAGGCTGCCTCCCAGGGCCCCAGGCAAGCCTGCTCAAGCTCAAGCCTTGGGCTTTGGGTCTGAGTTTGTAACAAACACTGGTCCTTTTGTGTGGGGTGGCCGCTCCACACTGCATACAAATAACCTCACTCGCTGATGACAACAAAATGTTCCCCAAGTGGCACAGATTCGCCTCTTCCACTCGTCTTTGCTTCCGTGGGTTTGGCCTCTGAGACTCCCACCGGGTCTTGCTCACTTGGGTCCATGTTCCTTTATCCTGTAAGCACACCTTGCTCTGGGCACTGGAGACATCGCAGAGAATAAAACAGACCAGCTCACGGTTGGCATTGAGACTCAGAACCTGTCTGCCAAACAGAACTGCCGGTTCAAATCCTGGCTCTACCGCTAACCAGCTGTGCCACCTCAGGTAAGATACCTAAAGTCTCTGATGGCACAGCCCCTCACAAGAGGTGTGGGGAGGCAGCCAGGAGGCCCTGAGGGAACCGAAACTGTAAGTGTGGGGGTGAGACGAGGGAGGGGGGTAAGGTCGTAGTGGCAGCAGCCTGCAGGCTGGATGAGCTGTGGGATTAGGAGTCAAGTACAACAGCCTTGGAGGGTTTGAGCTGGGAAGCAATTGGATCTGATTTACATTTTAATAACGTGTCTCTGGGCACCATGAGGAGCTGATAGGGAGGGTTAGAGTGGCAGCCAGGGCCAGCTGGGAGGAAGCAGAAACGGCAGATGGTGGTCTGGGTTGGGGGCGGCAGTGGCAACAGAGAAAAGCAGCCAGATTCTGGATATGGGGAAGAGTGAGAAGAGGAGACACGTGTGGACCCCGACATTGGCTTCACTGTGTGACCTTGATTTGTCACCTAACCTCTGGGCCATGCTCTTCTCATTTGGCAACCTGGAAGAAGACGCGTGACACCCGTGGGATCTGCTGGAAGCTGGCTAAGGATGGGAGAGGTGCTAGGAGGATGGGGGTGAGGGGTGGAGAATATCTGAGGGTGACCCCAATTAGACTCTTGAGATCCTCCATGGTTGCAATCTTGGTCACAGCACAGGCTGGCTGGGGGACCCCACCCTGCTCCTCCCACTCCAAATAGATGACAGAAACCCCCTCTCTGCCAAGGGCCAGAAGCAGCTACCCTCCACTCCCACAGCCCACCCTGATGGCTTGCTCCCTGGAGGGCCTGAAGTGTCCCCTTCCACCAGGGTCATCTCCAGGGCATAGGCCAGACCTGACACATGGCGATTCCACATGGCACATTCCACCCAAAACAAGATTTCTCACTGGGAGCTCTAAGGCCAACTAAGCAGCCAATCTGGCCCTTCTAAGCTTGCAAGGAAGTGGGCAAGTGACAGAGGTGAGAGCCCCTGGCGTGTCGCACCTCCAGCTCTGCCTGGCTCTTCACAATGCCCTGCACGCTCCCAACAGCATCAGAGAGGATAGAAGGTCTTCTCAAGGTTGCGGAGCACAGCCAGATTCAACTCTGGTCCACCCAGTCCTACCAGACCAGGTTAGGCTTTTGTCCCTTCCAATCTAGAGGTCTCCCCAGGATGAAGAGCAGAGCTTAGAAATGCTAGCGCTGCCTCCTCTGGCATCTGGCCCTGTCTCCTCCCAGAGCCCTTTGGGGGCCCAAGGACACACTAAGGACATACACGCCCTCTAGTCCGTGTCCACAGGGGCTTCCTGTGAACTTGAACTACTGACTGCCCTCAAAGCTGACATGAGGAATATTACCATCTTGGTTCCTACTCACCCTTCTGCAGGACTTCAAAACATCTACATAAATTATGGCTATATTTATTGCCAGTGTGTTGTTGGGCACAAACAAATGTGTCTTGCAGGGGGAAGGTCACCCTTTTAGGACTTTTGCTGTCACCATTCCCCATGTCCAAGGCCCAGTGCCAACTGGGACAGCAGAGCCCACACTGCCGAGCAGGGGCCGGGAGGGACCGGATGCTGGGCACAGGGAGGAGGTGGGTTTACGGTTGAGTTTCCACCCCGGCTTTGCTATTAACTTTGAATGCCTTTGTGTGTCTACAAAGTCCCCCAGGTGGTTCGGGAGGATGATTCCAGGAAATTGGTGGTGAAAACAGGGTAATGGGTGGCTTTTAGACACCAGCGTGAGAGCCAGGGAACAAAGGCCAGGGCAGCCTTGTCCCCGGATGCGGGGTGATGACTTCTAAGACAGAAATCTCTCCATTGCCCTCTGCTTTCCCTCCAGCTGACAATGTCCCCCTGCTCAGGCCAGCAGGTGGGATAATGACACCTGATGGAGGCACGATTTTCTCTTGTGTGTCTCAAACACTCTGATTACCCCCAGCTTTCAGGCACCCTGCCCCCTCAGAATCCAGAAGCAGTTTTATAAAGTTGTCTCACTTGAGACTGCGGGAAGCCTGGTTTCCCAGACACTTCCTCAGCCAGGACAGCAGCTGCCGCTGGGCCACCCTCACCTCCATCTGGCCACCAGCCTTGAGGGTCACAGATAGGGAAACCGAGGCACAGAGAAACTGAACACCTCCATTGGTCCCTCAGAGAAGGGGCCCCCATGGAGCCTGCGCCCTGCCTGGCACAGGTTCCCCCTTGTATACCTCGTCAGCTGAGCATTGGTGAATGCCTGCAGATTAAACAGAGGCAGTGATTTCACCAGCTGGGTCAGGGCCTCGAGCCTTCCCACCAGAGGCCAGCGGAGTGGACGCTGGAGACCCAGGCTGACTCCAGCATCCCATCCCAAGCCAGGGTTTGATTCCTGAGTTCTTGTTCTGACAATGAACGAGTGACCAACCTCTCTAAGCCTCAGTGTTCTCGTTTGTAAAATAGAGACAGTGTGTTCAAGCCAGGCTGCTGCAGAGATGGAAAGGGCCTCTTGGGGTGGGTTGGGATGGGGTGGGGTGTAGACTACGCAGGGTCTACGCTGGACATAGTGTGTGTGAAGTCGTGGCTACAGACTGTACAGTTCTAGACGGAACTGAGAGACAGTGGGCTGAGCCAGTGGAATTTGCTGCCACTTCTCCCACTTTTACTGATAAGTAAATGGAGGCCCAGAGAGGTGAAGCCATTTGCTTCATTTCTCCAGGAAGAGCAGACGGGGAACAGGGCCTCTCGGCCTCTCTCAACTGAGTAGCTCCCTTCCCACCTCCTTTCTCTCCCTCTTCACTGCCTGCTCTATGGCCTGGGCTCTGGGTTCCTCTCACTCCACCATCATTCCACACACAACCAGTTGAGAACCAGATAGCCAGCCTTGCTAATCCAAAGAGCGAAAAGTGCCTTCTTGCGTCTGACCCCAATTTCTCTTGCTCTAAAGTGAACTTGTCCTTATTAACCGATGGGGCCTAGATCATCACCACGTCCCCCATCCCCCACCCCCGCTTTGCCATAGATGTCTCTCCTCCCACAGACGTCCATCCAGATGGCCTGTAGGCAGTCAGGTCCGAAGCTGCTGGGGAAGCCCCTTGGCCCTTGATTCTGAACCACTAGAGTTCTCAGCTCTGGGATGGATCCCCAGACAGAGCTGATCTTACAGTGGGGCCGGGGCACAAGAAGAGTCACAGTGTTGGGGTGCAGGCACCAGCAGGCACCGGCAGGTACCAACAGGCACAGACAGGCACAGTAGTTAATTTATCCCATCTCACAGGGGAGGGCACAGGCCCAGAGCAACTATGCAATCTCTCCAGGCTCGTGCCCTGGTACACTGTGTGGCCAGACTTCTACCCAGGGTTAGGCTGAACGTCCAGATGCACCCCCAAGTTCACCTTTTGCCAAGCAGATGCCAGCACCAGGCTCCAGACTTCCAGCTTCTAGAACTATAAGCCAAATAAACTTTTATGTTGTTATAAATGACATAGTCTCTGGTATTCTGTTACAGCAACAGAAATCAGACTGGCAGTTCCCAGCATGCCCCAGGGCCTGCCTACAACCACAACCAGCTGGTTGGCCCTCATAGGAGAGTGAGGACCTTGAGGAACACCAGGGTGTCAGAGGGAGGGTGGGACAGCTCAGAGGCCATGCACCAACTGGGAGACGTCACCCAAGAAGCCCCACAATCTTCCAGCCGTGGAGAACTTGAGAGTCCCTGGCTCTCATGAGGGTGCCCCAGGCACAGCTCCCCAGCAATGGGTTCTGTGAGTCAGCCTGCACCCCGGGTCTGTTCAGTGGCCACATTCCTTCCCGGAGAGAAGGGAAGAGTAAATTTACTCACACAAAGCATTTTACAGAGGTTTAAATGTCACGTGCTGGGTTACACATGCCACAAATCATCTTTATTGAAAGGAATAAAAGGATCTTCAACTGGGACCATCCCCGAGAAAATACAGGCTGAGCCCAGGAGGGACTAAGGACTCAGGAGGGACTGAGGCCCATCAGGGCCACTGTCAGGTTAGAGCTACCTGCCAGCATCCAGTGGGCACCCCATAAAAGCTCCATGATTGGCAGCCTGATTCCTGCCTCGGTCACAGACCATAGGGCTTCTCCTCTGTACCTCAGTTTCCCCATCTGCAAACAGAGCAGAAGCTTAGAAACCACACTGGGTACCCTCCCCCAACACACACAATCTCACCCAATAGGAATCTACCACCTTTGTGCTTGACTCGATGTGGGGCCAGGCAGGACTTTGCACTCCAAAGTGTCCCTGGGCATCAACAGGTCACCAACCTCCTGCCTCCACGCTACAGCTGCCTCCTGGAGCCGCTGCTGAAGATACTAGCCATGTCCAAATCCCTGCATCCGGCTCTGCTTCAAAGGGAACCCCCAAAGCCCGTGACCCCTGAGAAATGACTTCTCTGTGACCTCTGGTTCTGCAGCTTCTTGGGCCTTGTCACGGAAGATATAAAGCCCACGCCAACACAAAGCTGCTGCTGGGAAGAAAGGTGGCCTGTGGCCTGGGAGGGATTATGTTGTATCCACGCAAGATACGGATCTTAAAGCTCACTGATGCTAGCGCCCATGTGTTAATCCCCGTCTTGGCGGTCCTGATGCTCAGCCCCAGCCCAGACAGGTAGAGGTACAGGAAGGAGTTACAGCCTCACTGGCTAACTCCGTCCTTCACTTGCTATGTGGCCTTGAGTCAGTGCCTTAACCTCTCTGTGCCTAATGTCCTCATTCATAAAATGGGGGGAACAATAGGCTCCAGCAGCGTTTTTAATGCCGATTAAGGGTATTAATATTCATAAGGTGCTTCAGAGCGTGCCCAGCGCACTGTAAGTAGTACATAAATATTTGTTAAATAAATATGTCTTGCTTACTTCGAAGGATTGTGGTGGGATCATCAGATGATAAACATGTGAAAATCCACCCTCCGTGGTGAAAATCCATGCAAACGGATCACAGCTGTGAGCTCCATTTAAGTCTCTGTTTTCCCAAGGTGGCTCCCGACACCTTGGGGTACTGGATATTAGGGACCGACTCAGAGATCCCCTCCACCCAGGATGATCCACTGGCCAGGGAACCACAGACAGCTCTGTTAGTGGCTATACCAGGGGTTCAGTCGCCCAAAGTGTGAGGCAGGAATAAAGAGAGTTCATTTCTCTCAGGGCTGAGGGCAGTACTGGGTGCAAGACCCAGACACTCCTAGTCCTTTGGACATAGCCAGGAACTGTATGCAGGCTTTCTTCATCTCTATTACCTGGGAGGCCATGGTTGAGCTGATGAAGAGCCAGGGCTCGGGCACCAGGGATTGTCAGGACCCCAGGAGATGGATGCTGGGTAGCTGGGCAGACTTGGCGGTGTGCAACAGCAACGCTCGGCCAGAAAGGCGCTGGCCATTTGGGTGGGCACCCAGCTTTGGACCAGAAGAGGTGGCAGGTGTTTATCCAAAGGCTCTAGCTGGACCTAATGTGTTTGCCCAAATGCTTACTCCCAGATAAGAAGCCTGGAGATGAGCCGATAAGCTGGGAGCAATTAACTCTCCCCAGGGGGAGCCACAAAGCCATCCCGCAGAGAGAGATGCTACTCAGTCCATACTCAGGGCCTTTGGGCTCACAGGCGATGGGTGAAGGCCTAGCTCTGGAGGGGCCTGAGTGAGATGGCTATGCCTTGGCCTGTGTACAGTCTCAGTGACTGGCAGAGGGTGGACAGAGCTATGTAATGGGAACTGAAGGGTGGGGTCAGGAGGCCTCAGAAGAGAGGTGTAGTCTTCCATTCACTCCATCTACTCACTCATTCATTCCGTGCCTCGTCTATTTCCTCCTTCCCTCCCTCACACATTCACTCACTCATTCATTCATTCACACATTCAGTCACTCCCGTTTCCAACGACTCGCTCATTCCTCCACTCATCTCTCACCCTTTCTCTGTCTCCTCAGAGCGCTGCATCAGGGACAGATGCCATCAACCTTCAGGGACCCCATTTGCACAGGAACCCTGTTGTTGGGCCTAGGCTGCGGGGAGAGAGGGAGGGTGTCCGCCTTGGGGATGTGTCACTAGTGGCTAAGGTGAGGATCACAGTCCCTGTGCTCACTGTGTGCTGTGGTGGCCAGGTACAGGGGACGGTCTCATGTCAGAGGGGACAGAGGGACATTGCCAGTCTTCCAAGAGGCTGTGAACACAGGTCAAGCACCCTAAATCAAAAAACCTGAAGTCCAAGATTCTCCAAGGTCTGTAACTTTCTGGAAGGTGTGTGACGACATAAGTGGGAAATTCCACACTGCAAAACTTTGTCTGGTGCCTGGAACCACTCTGATCTTGTCTGAACTTCCCAGTGGGCTCCATGTTTAAAATGCAGATGAGACAATTCAATTCCAAGTGACCATTTAGACACCAGTCTTATCTCCAGGGTAATACACTAGGCAATGCCAGTCCAAAGCCCGAATTCTGAAAGTGTTCTCACCTGAGCATTTTTGCGGAGTACTCAGCCTGCACCCCAGCCAGCCATGCTCAGCAGCGCTCGCTCCTATCTCATCTGCTCACATGATGTGATCCCATAATGGGGAAGGGCTGTTAGAAGCAGACACTGTGGGCTCAGAGAGGTAGAGCCATTTGCTCAAGGCCACACAGTAAACATGTGTGAGTTCATTCTATCATTGTGTACATACAGTGTCCCCCAGAGCGGGCATCTGGGAAGGCCAGGTCTGGAGGCAGACGCACCGGTGCTCCAGTTAGCAGTGGTAAGGTGGGGCTGGTGGCCCTGACTCCCCTGCTCCAGCCTGGCCTGAAGACTGGCTTCACTCCCAGCCCTGGTGAACCTCTGCTTTCCCTGCCCCCTCCTTGTCGGAGGCTCTAATTTTAGCCAGCCACAGAGTCAGATGGAGGGAGCTTTTAAACCCGGACTGATTTATGCTTTTCCTTAATTGCTCCAAAAAAGTGCTCTGCATCTTAGGGGGAGGCAGTGTGGAGACGGCTCTATTTAGGTGAAGAATTTAAAGCTAAGTTCTTACCAGCCTGGCAAAGAAGAGGAACCCACTTCACTTGTCACCGGGGTTCCCTCCTGCTTCTGCCTGTCTAATCTATATTGTCTCTGTGCTTGCTCTGCTGGCCACCAGGGGAGGAAGTAGGGACCACCAGAAACACCCTGGGTGGGAGGGTGACCACAGGACACCTGTCACACCTGCCACGGCACTCTCCATGGCCTCAAGTACAGCAGAACATAGAGTAGTAGTCACAGCTGGCATGTGGTGGGCGGGCAGTTTGGGGTTTCGGGGTTCTGCCAAGGAAGGACTGAGGGGGTCCCTTCCACTACCTTGGCCACCCCTCTGCAGCAAGTTGGGATCACCCAGGTTGAATGACCTCTCCAAGGGTGCTCACAGAGGACCCCACTCCTTAGACAGGCGATCTGCCATTTGCACACACACACACACACACACACACACACACACACACACTCAGAGGCAAGACTCCAGCAGTCTAGTCCTTAGGCAGGCTGGGCCCACAAGGTCACAGACTGGCAGTAAATCCCAGGAGAGCCTCAGGGCCCTGTGGAATGGCCAAGTCTCTTTCTGTCCACTGGCCCATGTGCCTATCTCATGCTGCGTAAACACTGTACCCTCTCAGCGCTGGGCGCTGGGGCAGCAGATACCTTGAAGCAGATGAGTCCAAGCAACAGAGACTCTGGCATTACACAGAGCCAGCAGCAAGAAAGGCGTGGGATTCTGTCTGACTACAGCAAGGTCAGAAACCCATGGCCTCCCTCGGCAAGGTTGTCTCCACTTGCCCCTGCTATCCCAAGCCTGCACCCTGGAGTGACAGGTGACAGAAGGGTCAAGAGAAGAATGTGGCTACCAACCTTCAAATAATTAGGAAAGTCTTTTCTCTCTCTTTCTTTTTCCACTGGGCAAAAAGCAGGAAAGGGCATCAGGGTTGCTAGGTGGACAGAGCCTGGATCCCTACAACTCTGTGTGGAGGAAAGCCAGCTGCAGTGGGCCCTTGGATGAGCAGAAAAACAGACAGCAGGTGAGCCCTCTGAGGGCAGCTGGAGGCTTGCTTGTTACAGCACCACATGGCTAACTGCTACACCCTACAAAGAGCCATTCTGTGAGTGAGAGAATTACTTAATTTGACTTTTATAACAACCACGTGTGGCAGCTGTTTCCCATTTAAACACTGGAAAACCGAGGCTGAGGGAGGTGAAGTTACTTGCCCAGGGCCACACAGATGGTAGATGGGGGGAGGGTCCAAGACTGGCATCTGATTCCAGTATCCAATATCCAGATGACACACAGCAGGAGGTATAAATGAGGGAGTTGTGGCTGGAGATGGAGATGCTACATTTTCCCTTGTCTCTGGGTACAGAAGAGGGGTCAGGAAGTCAACCCTGGGCCACCAGTATGTCTCCTATTCCTAAGACACATGGAAAGGAAAGAACAAAATCTCATTATTGGTATCCTGTCCCCGACCTGGGACAAGAGATTCTCTGGGGCTGTGCCCAATTCCATAAGAAGTGTATAAACCTTGGATGGCTTTTCCTGATTCACAGGGAGCCCTCGTCTCTTCTCCTGGGGAAAGGGGACATGACTGGGTGGGGTGGCGCAGTGGGTTAAGCACTTTTTGTGAGACTGTGAGTTTGAATATCTGGAGCCTGTGTGAGCCAGACATGGTGGTGTGTAACTGTGAGCCACCATCTGTGGTGAGATGGGAGGCGAAGGCAGGAGAATCCCTGGAAGCTCTCGGGCCAGCTACTCCAGAATATGCAGTGTGTTGGGGTCTCAGAATAGATGGAAGGTGATTGCCAACACTGCCACCTCACCTCTGCAGGCATGCCATGCACACGTGACCTGCAATCATGTGCACAGACACGCCCACTGTCCTAAGTTGTTGGAAGGCTGTACTGTTCATAGTAGCATCCCATACCCGCCAAGGTTCTAGCCACAGCCCTATCCTCTTCACATTCATCAGCCAGTCTCTCAACCTCAGCTCTTCACCAAGAAGCAGCATAGTTTAACTTTGATCCTGAACTTGAGTAACCCAGGGCACAAGTCAAACCCCAACCAGGCCCGTGCAGATCAACTCAGAGCCCTCCATTCCCGAGGAGGTCCAAGAAGAGCACACAGTAGGGGTAAATCCTTGACAAAGACACCAGGAAGCTGGGCAGGGCCCCTCTGCTGACTCCCTGCCTGGAATCCTCCCATCAGGCATTCCCCCCCCCCCCTCACGCACAATAGCCTCCCCCTCCTCGGCTTGAGTGAGGTTTCTCTCAGCTCCATAACGCTACGCCACTAATAAGATTAAAACGTATCTCCTTCTCGCAGCATCGATTCATAGCGCTGATTTACCACTGCTTCTCGGCTGCTACAAAACGGATATGCCGGCCGACACCTTAATCTCTATCCATCTCGCTGCCAGCAAATAACTGCTAATTAATACCTTTCTGCTTCCCATCGCCTGCCAGCTCCGAGGGACGTCAATACATATGGGCTCCCTGCCACCTAGCCCACTGTGCCCTCCCTGGGGCCTAGGGGACCCAGAGGCCATCTGAGGACCCAGTGGAAGTGATCAGGCGAGGGGTAGATCGTCAGTGCTATAGCTCTGCTCCCACCCCATCAGACACACTCTAGCAGAAGCAGAAGAGGAGTCAGAAGTGATAGATAGACTCCAGGGGAACCCAGCTCCCCTAAAAACAGCACCCCACCCAGCCTTAGTTTCCTCATCTGCCTACTAGAGACAGTGCAGGACCCACCATGGAGCCCTCCAGAGCAGGTCCAGTGTGTGTTTGTGCCCAGCTCCTACTCTGCATTTTTGGACTCAGAATGCCTTGTTTCTGGGATCCAAGGCCAAAAGAGCACCAGAGACTGCAGGTGACCGTAATGTGGACATCTGGGTAAAGATTCCCTGAGAAGGGGTCAGCAACTAGCACACACCTTGGCTAGGTGGAGCTGAACTCTTCCCGTTTCCCTTCCTCCCCTTGTTCAGCTCAAGGACACCGCCTCTGGGAAGCCACCCTGGATCGTCCCTTCTTCCACCCCAGACCCTTCACTGTCTCCTCTGTTCACTGCAGGGCCACAGCCAGATGTTTACAGCTGCCTCATCTGCTCCATTGTCAGTCCTGGGGTCCCAGATAATGCCACATCAGCTGACACATGGTAGATCAGTCAGTGTTAGTTAATCAAGCCGATTGCAACAGATAACAACAACAACAACAACAGTAATAATATGGAGAGCAAGACGTTCCCTCCTCCCTTCTCCCAAGACACCTCCGGTCCTTCCAGGAGACTCCATAGACAGTGCCACCACATGCGTTCCGTGACTACTAACAAAAGCACCACGGCCTCCACGCTCCATCACCCCAGCAGCATCTTCCAGGCAGTGGGGGGAGGGTGGTTTCCCAAGAAGATATAACCAGATGTTTGTGCTTTCTCAGGGTCCCAAGCCCAAACTCATAAGTCGCTGGGTGGGCACCAATCATCCCTGTGGTCATCAGGGGACAGAGAGTAACTCCTCTTGGGACAGGACACTGGTCTGGTCTTGGATTTGCAGAAATCCCGAAGAAAGGGTCATAAACTGAAGACTAGGGGCATGTTTCCTGCGCTGTGTGACCCTGGTTTGGACCTTTGGTCTCTCTGAACCCATCCTCCAAATGGCTACTACAAGACCAGACACGTGAGATGTGTGAACACCTCGCAGGACTCTCTCTCTAAATCCCAGAGTCTCTGTGCATCTGCAGGGTTCCCCCCTCACAGCAGCAAGTCACACGTGGCTCAGGCCCTGCTCAGAGAGGAGGGGTGGGAACGGCCAGCAGCTGTGCCAGCCAGAGCCAGCTCGGGTGCTCTTAATAAAACACAATGAAGCGTGGGATCCTAGAACATTTCTGCTAATTCAAGGCTCCCATGAGGTGAGGCGGAGCTGTTGGCTGGCAGTGGAGAAGGCGGGGCACAGGGGTGTCTTAGGGAAGGGTGTGGAGATGGAGAGGGGCGTCTCCACAGCAACCCACATGGTACTACTGTATGGGAGGTGGGAAGAATCTAAGTGGCCCAGGACAACTCATAGCTCCCTAAGCCTTACTGTCCCCACACAGAAGTGATGAGAGAGGATCCCAAACCTGGCACCCTGAGGTTGAGACCTCCCTTCATTCTCCTGTCCTCACCCCTGAAGGCTTTACTCGGCTTTGCTACTTCCCTATGCAGGAAAGAACAAACAGAAATCCCCACATCAGGAGTGAGCTGCCCCTCAGCCACCATCCTGACCCATGTACCAAGCTGCCATCATGACCCCTGTGCCACCTCCTGATTGGTACCATGGTACCCAGTGGGAAACTGGGGGTTCCCAGAAGCACAGTCTGGAAACTCTGAGCCAGTCAAATACTGGCTACCCCTTCCTGCTTTCCAAAGCCCTCTCAGGCCTCATCTGAGTCCCTGTAAACTCCAAGCCCAGCCTCCAGCCACATGGTCCTGCCACGATGACCGGGTGTTGCTCTTGTTTGCAGCCCGAGCACCTGAAGCTTAGCAGATGTGTAGCAGTCAGGACCCTCCCCACTGAACCCCACATGTGGCCATCCCTCCTTTTAACCTTCTTCTTGCTACTAGTAGGGTGCCTCTCCCCACTCATGGAGACCTTTGCTCTCTAGTAGTGCCCTTGAGGAGACAGCTCAAGAGGAAAGCCTCTACCTTAGCCTCATTCCCCACACGTCCAATGCCTGCTGTGCCACTTGCAATACAGTGGGAATCCAGTAAATGCTTGTTGGAGAAAGATGGGTGGGTGGGTGGGTGGATGGATAGATGGATGGATGGGTAAGAGTGTAGATAGATGCATGAATAGATAGATAGGTGGGCAGGTGGATGGATGAAAGGATAGGTAGATGAATAAGAAGACAGATGAATAAGAATATAGATAGGTACATGATAGGTGGATGGGTGGGAGAATGGACAATGGATGGATGGATGAAAATACAGATGAATGAAAAGATGGGTAGATGGGGTAGGTAGATATGAGTGGATGAGAGAATGAGTAAGAGATGGATGGATGTATGGATGGATGGTTGGATGGATGCATATATGGGTGAATGCTTGGGTAGATGAGAAGATCGATGTATGGATAGATGGACAGATGGATGCATATGGGAGTGAATGCTTGGGTGGATGAGAGGATGATGTATAGATAGAGGGACAGGTGGATACAATACACAAGTGGATAAATGGATCTATGGGCAGGCAGATGAATAGAGCACAGAAGCTAGGATTCTTCCATCCTTGCTTGCTCGTTTGGCTTTGAAGGTCTAGTGAACCCAACCATACCTCTGGGTGTCTCTGGTGTGAAGGTCCTAAGCTCCTGGTGAGCAGACACACACTGACTCCCCAAACTCTGCAGATTACTGAATCATTCCAGGGCACATGCTAGGGTATGGGGGAGGGTCTGAAGATGAAGATAAGGCATTATTGGGCTCCACAGTGTGTGAGCTTGGCAAGTGACCCCCAAATATTGAATGAATGAATGAATGAATGAATGAATGAATGAAGTGATGCCTCAGAGAAGACTCTTATCACATGAGAAGGACTCAGTGCAAAGGACGTGGGTTTGAACAGAGGGTTTGACATGTACAAAAATCAAAAGTCCTAGGACAGCTCAGTATGGAAAGGCAGACCTTTCTGTCTAGTTTTGTGCGTCCCTAGTGGCCCTCCTTGTATGCAACCCCTCCTCCACTTCTCCTCAACAATAAACAATGGGTTTCCTTGGAGCCATGCTCTCTGGGGTTCTAGGAGGAGGAAGAGTTGCCTGCATCCCATCACCATGGACCACGCCTCCCTTGTCACCCACACACCTACACAACCCCACCCCACCTGTCTCCTCAGCTTCACATGGCACACTAGATATACCACACAATCTGCCTCTATGGCTCATTTCTGTGAAAAAACAATGCTGATTAAGTAAAATCCTTTAAAGTTTAGAGACCTGGGTTGCATGTTTTCTGCAGGAAGCTGTTAGCCGTGTCCTCTAAAGAAGGAATAATCACGAGGCCAGAGACAACAATGCACAGGGAACATCTCCCACTGATGGAGATGCGCAGAAGGACAGGCCCTGCGACCTTCCCAGTGGCCCATCCATTAGATCCTGGAGCCCCAGAGCTCCACCAAGAGCTACGTGAAGTCTGGATGGGAGGTCAGCAGTGATCAGGTTAAACCAAGTGAGCAGAGAGACAAGCAGGCAGAAAACAGGACCACACACTAGTCATGCTACCTGGAGAAAGTGACTTAACATCTCTGGGGTTGCAGTTTCTTTTGAAAAAATAAATGAAGATTCCATACAAACAGGTGCCTGTTAGGAAGATGTTATGGGAGTGATTTCAACCAGGCGAGAGCAGACACGGTGCTGGACACACAGAGGATGCTCAAAGGACATTTGCTGATGGTTCCACTTGCAGTGGACCTGGGCCTGGGCAGCCCCATCTTGGACTGTGAGTCCAGAACTGTCCCCTGGTACACACGGGTGACAGAGTACTGGCAACCATTGGCCCCAGAGGACTATTCAGTGGGAAGAGCCTCTCATGAGTCCCAGGATGGAGCTGCGAGTACAGCTGCATCTTAGTCCCCTGTCCCACTGCTGTGATTAAAACAATCAGACAAAAGAAATCAAGAGGGAAAGGTTTACTTGGTTTTACAGTTTAAGGACACAGTCCATCATGATGAGGAAGTCATGGTGGCAAGTGTGTGAGGCAACTGGTCACATGGCATCCACAGTCATGTGACCAAGCAAGATGTGATGAATGCTGGTGCTCAATTCACTTTCTGCTTCTTGTTCTGCCCATGACCCCAGGTGTAGGCGTGTCTTCCCATCTTAATTACTTAATCAAGGCAGTCCCTTGATGATGGGTTGAAGGCTGACCTAGCCTAGATGACCCCACACAGATGCCTGGGGACTTGTCTCCTAGGTGACTCCAGGTCCTGTCACATTGACACCAGGGACTTGCAGTTCACACCTGGGAAACCACCTCATAGCTGGTCTCGCTGACTGCCACTGAAGCTGTCTGGGACCTGCAGTGTGTCACACCTCACCCCATTTCTCTCTCTGCCTCCCAGAACTCCAGGCGCCCAAGGCTCTTTGTAGACAAAGTTCTCCGTTTTTGCAGCTCCCATGTTTCCCATGTAAACTTCTAAACAATCTTCAAGACCCAGTCATGCGTGGCCCTCTCTATTATCTTCCTTGCACGTAGATTAGTGATTCCCCAGCCCGTGTCCCCCATGGACTTGGTGGCTCTCCCCATTTTAGACTTTCTAATAGTAATTATTGAATTGTGACTCTGTGTCCACTTGAAGACAATGATCTTAACCAACTTTAGCCCCACTTGGAGGACAAGGTCCAACCCAGAGCTGATGCTTACGGACTGGACAGGTCTACGCTCCAAGGCATGCATGGCAATTGCATTGTCCCTTGTCCCTCTTGCATCTACTCTTGCATCTACTCATTCAGGGGGTGATGTTTTATCTCAGGACTGCGGTATCTTGAGCAAGTGGCTTAACCTCTCTGAGCCACAGTTTTTCCTTCTGTAAAATTTGGGTCCCTGCAGCTGAGAGAAGTACCTGCTGGGTCTTTAGGAGCCCTCGTGGACACAAGTGGGCTTGTCTTCCACACGCACTACTGTGAAAGATTTCCGGATAGCTCCAATCCACCCGGAAATCCATCCATCTTCAGCACTTCAGGAGAGTGGATGGGAGGGTTAATGCAGGCGGGATGTCTCACAGACATCAGCTCCTGAGGCCCAAGACCCCCAGACTGGGGGACTTCCCATCAAACCAGTCCTTTTCAAAGTCCCTGCAGCCACCTTGAGGTCTGTCTTGGAGAACCAGCCACGCGAGTGTTTGAATATAAACCACTAGTCATTCAGTTAGTATTGTAAGTCATACACTACGCTCAGCACAAGGCAAATGGAGCCATTTCAGCTTGACTTTCAGAGAGCCACTATGGGAACAGTAAAGGCAGGATGTTCCAAGGACAAAGGTCACAGAAAGGGGACTTGGGTTGATAGCTCATCTGAGTGCAAGGAGGAAGGAGCACACCCACCAGCACCCAGTGTCTGGGGAAATGGAATTCTTGGATGACCTAGCTCCCTGTCCTAGGAGCGTGGACAGAGACCAGACACAGAACACAGAGTGGTCCTTATCAAACAATTTGAACAGTCGGGTACACAGAGAAAGTAATAAGCGTGGGACTATCACCTGCTCCCCAAGGTGGCGCCAGATATCCTGAAGGCTCAGGGCATAAAGCCAGCTGGGGGGGGAGGGGAGGAGTGTTGGGGGGAACAAAGGTCTGGAATAGGGCCTACTCAGAAGCAGAGCCAAGGGCAGGGCTAGCTTCGTGGAAGGTCGTAAGTCAACTTGAGTCAGGGAGTTCTGTCTTGCCCCAAGTACTTCAGAGATGGTGCCAGAGAAGAAATTGTTGCTGGCATTTGTCACAGCGAATTTTCGCCGAGCACCGTGTGCACCAGTCTCTCCTGAATTTCAACTGGCAAAATTAGTTGGCATCAAAGTCAATTTGAACCTTCAGGTAGATGGAGGAGGGGCTGGGGACGGGGAAGTTGCCAGTCAGGAGGAAAGAGCTCGAGTGGGGAAGTGGGTGGGCAGACTAGGGATGTTCTCAGACTTTGGGGCCAGCTTCTCCCTGTTGAGAGCACTCTAAAATAAAAACTTAAAGAAGAGGAAGACTCTGCGCGCACACACACACCCCCATGAGGCTCACTCACCAGCCTCCTCCCCTTACCTGCACCCGTGAGGCAGAGTAGCCGCTGGGGAGCACCTGCTTGGAGTAGTGAGGTTGGAGCCTGTTGGTGATGGATGTGGCTTGGGTGTCACATGGCAAGAGCCAGTGGGGATGTGAGGAAAGATGATCAGAATGGACTAAGAAGAAAGGACATCTCCGTGGGAAACAGAGTGGAAAATAGACCGGGAATGACGAATCAGTGCACCCTGAGGTGAAGTCATCCATCAGAGAGACGGCCGGGGATCAGGGAGGCCCAGGGATTCTGCAGCTTCCAGAATTGGAAGGGACACATAGCTGAGGCCATCACAGCCCAGTGTGGAAGCTGGCACACCCCATGCACACTGCGGTGACCTATAGAAGCCAAGCTACCTCTTTCCTCTCTCAGGGGAAACCTGTCACGGGCCCTGTCACTGTGACACTGTGAGAGTTCCGTTAGCGTACCAAGCTCTGCTTACATCACCACCACCATCACACCAGGCTACCACAGAGCAATCCTCCCCTGACAAATGGGGAAACTGAGGCTTGATGGGAGTGGATTGCTTCTCTCATACTGGCCATAAAGCCCACTCTGCTTTGGCTGTGTGCCGAGCGCCTCATAGGCTGACCTAGGACTTCCAGCTGTTGCTCAGTGGGCACCAACAGCAGACTCCTAGGCATTTTCCCCTCTTTAGGTCCCTGGCAAGTCCCCTCTGTCCAGGCTACCATGCCCTCAGGCAGCTTCTATGCCTACTGCTTCCTGGTCTCCATAGTTCTCCAGGCTACTGGGGATCCAATCCCTGCACCAACAGCCCTGAGGGGGCCCCTCCCCTGGGTCCCCTATGTCACCTTGAGCACTCACAGATCCTGCAGGCGGTGCCCCTGAAGCCCCAGCCCATTCCTTGTCTATCGAAAGCTCCCACCCCACCCAGTGGCTCACACTCACACTCCCCACCCCCTCCGCAGACCACCTGATCCATGCCACCTGCTCTGAATTGCACTTAACATTTTTCTTTAACTCCCCTTGTTATTTACTTAGATCAAGCCACTTTAAAGAAAGAGAGAGCGAGAATTTAAATCATGGTCCCAAATGGCAAGCCAACACCAGTTGCTTTAAATAGACCAAGAAACCAATGACAAAGAGAGCCAGACTGGCATGTGAGGCATCTTGCTCCCTCTCTCTTATGGAAGGCTGGCAGCCCCAGTGATGGAACTCTGCCTTTGACAGGGCCCTGCTATGTAGCCTAGGCTCGCCTGGTACCTGCTATGTAGCTCAGGCTAGCCTCCAGCTCATTATTTTTTGCTGAACAGGGAGGCTAGCAGGTGGGGGCAGAGATTTCAAGATGGGTGGCATCCCCTGAGGACAGTCGAAAAAAGAAAAGACACAAGAACACCCACCCCCACCCCACTCGTCATGGCAACACCTTTCTCCATCTTAAAGGAATATGGCACAGACCAACCTGCCTGTGGGACCTGCTGAAGTAGACATGTCCCATCAGTCACCAGCCCCCATGCCAAGAGGCTTGTGTGGTCACTGGGACTGAACCTTGTTGACTCAGTCTAAGGAACACTGAGAAACTTTGCTTAGTGTTTATCTTTTTATGCGGGTGTACGTGAGAGTTTGTATGTGTGTGTACATGTATGTTTGCATGTATGTGTTTATGTGTGTGTATATCTGCATGGATGTATTTACTCATGTGTATTTGTGTATGTATATACGTGTGTGCATTTATGTGTGTCCAGGTGTACTCCCACCCCATGTAGGTGTATGTAGAGGTCCGAGGCTGATGCTGGACCTCAGTCTTTCTTCAGTTGCATCTCCACAGGTCCTCACAGATCCTGGCGGACCTCCTTTGTCTAGACTGTCAGGTCGTCAAGCTCCCCGGACCCACCTGTCTCTGTCCTTCCTCCTCCGAGCCCTGGGGTTATGGGTGTGCACCATGCCTGGATTTTTCAGGGGTTCTGGGGATCCCACAGAAAGCACTTTACCCACCAAGCCATCTCCCTGGCCCCACAGCCATGACAGTCAACAGCTGTGGCCCTGGACTCTAAGTCCCATGAAGGCCAGAACTAGTTCATTCATCCTTCGGATTTCTAGAACCCAATATGGTCCCTGGTCCAGGGACCATGCAATCTTCACCTGCTGTACAAAAGAGCAGAGGAAAGGAGGATGGAGGGAAAAGGGGGGAGGACCTTGCTGGGTCCTGCGCCAAGAAGCCACGCCCTACAGCCCTGGCTATCCTGGAAGCCACTAACCCTGCCCACCCAGACAGTACCAGCCTCAGGAGCCTCCACACCTCCTTGCCTCTGCCTTATCCCACCTCAAGCTCCTCAGTCAGGCAGCAGGTCCCAGACCCCCACCCTCATCCCCGGCCATACACACCGCTTCCCCTCCCAGCAAGCAGCGACCCACTTCTCGGCAGCAGAAGTGAACAAAGAGGTCTTTGTGAAGTGGCCATCATGGTCGCCCCCACAGTGTTCCTTCCACCCCTGCCTGAGACAGTAGGTGCCCCGTGACAATTAGCAGCTGTTCACCTGCTCCCTGGAGCCAGGCACCTGGCCTTTGGCTATCATACACCTTGAATTTCTGCTTGATGAAATACCAGCCAGGCTGAATCAGGCAACGAACCATGAGTGCCAACTACAAACGCGGTTCCCAGTCCCCTGCCTACCCCCAGCCTGGCCTTTGTGCCCCAGAGTCTCTGCACTGCCCATCCAACCCAGAAAAATGTCAGGGCAGTCCCAATGGACACCTTCCTTTCGGGTGGGATGTGAGCGAGCCGGAAGGAAGGGACGGAACTGGCGAGATAATAGGAGAGCCCACAAGTAGTGACAAACAAGGCCATCGGGGAGCCTCTGCAGTAACAGAAACAAAAGGGCAAAGGGGAATGAATGCTTGGTAAAGGAACCCAGCGGCTCAGCTGCCCCACTCCCTGGCGGCCCTGTGATTTATGAGGCTGGGGACGGCCCCCACCCCCTGGACTGCTGCCAAGTCTCCACCAGGCACTAGAAGACCCCAGAAATCTTCTCACTGGGCGGTTCAGGGATGGGAAGCTGGAACACGTCCCCTGCATTACTCCATACATGCTTAGGAAAGAGTCCTTCTCATCCCTTGCTTCTAGATGTGTCTTAGTAACAGGGAGGACAAGCTAGATCAGGCGCACAAGCCTGAGATCTGGATTGCTAAGAGACTGAGGCAGGAGGATTATGCAAGTTCAAAGCCAGCATGGTCAATTTACCGAACCCCAGTATCAAAAATAAGAGTGCTGGGCGGTGGTGGTGGTGCACGCTTTCAATCCCAGCACTTGGGAGGCAGAGGCAGGAGGATCTCTGTGAGTTTGAGTCTAACCTGGTCTACAAGTTCCAGGACAAACAGGGCTACATAGAGGGATTCCATCTAAAAAACAACAACAAAGTTTAAAAAAAACAAAAGCCGTCTGTGTTGTGGCTCGGAAGGTCACTGTGCCTGTCACACACAAGGCCCCCAGTGCTGAAATAAGGAAACGAACAAACAGTTGAAGGAAGAGGAAGAGTCCGTGTCTCTCTTCTCTGACTCCAACACTCCGCTGTTCTAAGAGTTTGGAACTCTAAGGCTTTTTGCACTGTGTCAACCTGTCTGGGCCCTGGGCAGGGGTTCCACCCGCTCTCTGAGAGCCAGGAGCTGTTTATAATAGCCACAGCTCGTGCACCTGTTCTACACCAGCACCAAGGCTTCCTCGCCTCCCCTGGTAAGCCTATCCCAGCAGCCTTACATGACTTGTGCCTTTGGGGAAACCAAGGCCGGGAGCAGTGACTGCGTCCTCGAGCTCATAAACCGGACACATGTTGGAGACAAGACCTGACCGGGCAGGTGCCTGCTGAAGACTAGAAGTTTCTCCAGAAATAGTACCCTCTCCCATCAGTCTTAGCTGTGGTCCAGGCTGTGAAGTCCTGGAAGGCCCCACTCAGGACACAGGGAGCCATGAACAGTCCCCAAAGGGCAGCGTATCTTCCCAGAGGCTACCTCAGCCCTGGCAGCCCCGCAACCATTCATCACCCAGAGAAGTTCCAGAGAGCTCCCACTTACAGGGTCAAGCCCACTTTGGCTCCTTGGGTCCAAGAAGAGACCAAATCCTGGGCCTGAGTAGCAGCAACCTCTCCCTGCTATTCATCCACAGTCTGTCCAGGGCCAGTCTGGTCGCTGGCCACCCCTTTTGGCTCAGTGGTAGAATTTTGTTCTTCCATCTTCCTTGGACCCCTTCCTCACTATCAGGGGTATGCAACCTCTTGACAGTGAAAGACATTGTAATAAAACCACACACACACACATATACATACATACACACACATACACATATCCCATATACAAACCCACACATACATACACACACATACATACACACATATATACACACAAACAATACACATACACACACATACACTACACACACACACACACCTTAAGGTTTTAACTTAGCTTATGATGTTGTGTTTGTAGCAATTCAAAGCTGTGTGTGACTGTGACTCTGGGACTCTTTGAACTAAACAAAGGCTTACTGTGTCCCTGTCTACACAGCCTTCCTGGGCCAGCTCTCTCATCACCAGGCCCCATTTCTATCGCCTGTTTAATGATTCGCTTTCTCTGACGACTGTTTTTAAGCCGAGAGGTACTGTGTAGATAGGTGTCCACACACTGGGGATCTTTCATGAGGGTCACATTAGTTCTGAGGTGGCCGTTATTAGTGGATTCAAGGTCAGCCCGCAGTGGTGCCAAGCCAGGGATGGGCGAGTCCACGTAGCCTGCCAGAAATTTATGGAGCACAAACCCCAGGCCCCATTGCACCAGGAGTGTGTCATGGAAAATCTCCCTCCATCCCCCAGCCCTTGCTTTTTACTTATTTACATTTATTTATGTGAGACAGGGTCTCATGTAGCCCTCACTGGCCTCAAACTATACAACTATGAATGGCTTTGAGCTCTTGATTCTCCCATCTCTAGGATAAAGTTGCAGGCAGGTGTCACCATTCCTGGTGTGTGGCACCATTCCAGAGCCTTGTGTGTGGTAGGCCAGTGCTCTAACAATGGAGCCACACCCCCAGTCTCCTGCTCTTGCCCCTTAAAAGACAAAACAGCTAAGACTGAGGTGGGCAGGGACAAGTCCAGGTACACTATGCCAGGAAGTGGCCTTCTCTGACCCCAGTTCAAGTGAGGACTTGAACTCATGAGCACTGGGTACTGGGCCAGTAGGGATGAGAAGGAGGTAGACCCAGCAGGCCTAGGTGTCCTTCCCAGTGTTTTCTAGCAGGTTCTTCTGGAGCCCTTGTGGTGGCACTGACCCTTTCAGGGATATCAAAGTGCCCCCCCAGTCAGTTGCAAGTTAGTAACAGGAAGCCCTCGGAGCTGAGGAGGGCCAGGCAGAGAGAGGCCTGGAAGAGCTTCCCCTCACCCCCCTCACTGCAGGGTGGCCTTGGGACAGCCACAGAAGCTACCCAAGTCTCATAGCCTAGTCTGCAAAATGGAGAGGTTGTCTCACAAATAGGGTGTAACACAAACTGTGGGTACATCTGGTTGGTCTAGAGTCACTGTTCAACAAATACTTTCCATCCCCTTTCTTCTTCCTTTTCATCTCCAACATCTGGCGCCAGCCAAGGGCAGTGCCCTCCCCGCTCCTGGGGAGCAGACTGGCTCCGCCCGCCATCTTCTACTGTTGACTGGTCTGCCCAGACACCAGCCAGAGTGACCGTGTCCTGACGATGCACAGAGCTGGACAGGAGGCACACTCTCACACTTCCGCCAGTGGTGGACAGAGCAGCACCAGGAGACAAGCCAGGACCAGTGTCTGTCTGAGAGTTCAGGCACTGGAAAACATCATTCATTCATCCAGCGACCACTCTGATGACCTGCCAGTCTTCTGCAAGAGAGGCTTGTTCCAAGAGCGGAAGGCTTTCCCGGCCAGGCAGTTCTCTTATCTATCCAGACTAAATCTCACATGCTGTAAACCTCGTCATGTGCTTTCTGTAGAAGCAGGAAGCTGCCTACTGGCTCCTCTAAGCAGGGGCATATGAGTCTAAAGGTTAAAAGTGACTTATTGATCCAAATAGCCCAGTTCTGAGCATCACTATGTGTTAGGGGAAGACTCAATAATGAGCAGAAACAAACAAGGCCCCCATCTCACTCAGAAGAGATGACAAATGTGGGTCTCAGACGGCACTCAGTGGGGCTCTGGCCTCCAGGGAAAGGCAGAACATGGAGATGGGACCGGCCACCTCTTGCCAGTGGACCACATGGTCCTCCCAGTGTTACTGAGAGCCATATACAGGATCCAGGGCTGTTCTTTTCAGGAAGTTGATACCACCTCTAAAGGGTTCCAGTTTCCAGAGGGGCTGATGAGGAGACTGGGGAGATTCCCACCCAACACCTTCCTCTTGAGCTGAATGTGCTAAGAACACAGGGGACCCCCACCACTGGAACCCTCAGGATCTCAAATGCCTCCACACTGTAGCTGGCTCTGTCTCAGCTCTCTTCCTGAGAGGGAGGCCAGTCTCACCAACACCAGGCCCTGGGAAACAACAGAGGGTAGCTTCTTAGGGCTTCATTGGCAAGGGGAGCCGCCTAAGTGGTTCTCCACCTTCTTCCACAGAATTCTGGTTCTATCTGATGATCTTGTCCCAGGGAGGCCTGACCTGAGGGCCACACCTGCCTATAGCTGAGGCCAGTTCTTCCCTGAAGACACACGAATGTCAGAGGGAGCAGCTCTGGCTGGAGTCATGCAACCCGAAGACCTTGGCTCACTCGCTGCCATGTAGTTTGGAAATGCTTCTAAGTGAAACCCAGAGCAGATCTGTGTGGCCAGGAGGTGAGAGAGGCTGGCAGAGATGCCAGCACAGATTCCTTCCCGGGCTAAGACCCTGGGTTCCACAGTGACTACCTCCAGTCCCTCACCTTGCATCCAGGAGCTCCTTCTGAGGAGCCTTGACCAGCCAGCAGGCCCCGCTCTTGCCTCTGATCCACTGGGAACATTCAGTGGGGCCTGGCCACCCTGTTTGTACCTGAGACTTATTCCTAAGAATGGATACTCCTAGGGGTGACACCATACTCTCCACCGCCTGTGCTTCAAATGGAAGACCCGGTACCTCCAGCACAGACTCCAAGGGGCCACATCCGCCTTCAAGGACAACAGTGCAGCTGTGTGGGGACCGCTTCTGACCTGGCAGAAACTCCAAGCCTCCACTGATGAAAAGATTCTCAGCTTGTCTGTTGTTTTAAAGGGGGAGTGAGTAGGGGAGGGGAGGTAAAGGAGCTGGGGAGGGAAGGAAAGAAGGGAAGAGAGAGGGTACAAAACAGGAGGAAAAGGAGGGGAGGGGAGGGAAAAGAGTGGGAAAGGGAAGGGAAGAATTTAAAGGGAAGGGAGGGGGAGAGTAGGAAGAGGAGGGGAGGGAAAGAAAGAAAAAGTATAGGAATGAAAGGGAAGGTGGGGGAAAGGAAGATTGGGAAAGAAAAGAGAGAGGGTTTATCTCTTCAGGAACATGCCCCCCCCATGCACACACACATTGGGATGAGGTCATGTTTGTTGGTCCTTCTCTTTCTTTGCAGGTATACCCTGTCCCTGGCAGATGCCCACTGATTCTCTTAATGATGAGAGTGTCTACCAGTGACACGCCCTCTCCCATCTGTGCGGATGAACATACTGAATAATTCTCTTTCACCTTGAGTTTAGTGAAGGATAAAGTACTCAGACAGACCTGGGTCCCAGGAAAGTAGGGAGTATCAATCTCCCCCAGGTCAAAGAGCTCAGGCTGGGAGGCAGACAGCCCAGTGCTGGCCCCTGCTCACCCCTTACTGACTGGGTGACCTTGGCAAAGTCACTTAACTCCCCTGAACCTAGGTTTCCTCCTCTACAAAAATGGGACTAATTTTATGCCTCAGAGGGAGTATACAACTTAAAGGAAATATGAAAGAAAAAGCATGTGGCTGGAGCACTCACAGCCCCTTCCTCCACTAAGCAAAGGATCCACCTCTCATGGGGATGCAAGCCTCATTATGGCGGCTGCTCCCCTGCTTGGTCAGGTCCACAGCACCATACTGCACACAATATGCATGGGCTGAGTGTACAAATGAGTGTTTGCTGGGCTAGGGAATGTCAGAGGGACAGAAAGGAAAGAGAGGCTGCTGGTCACCCAGATCAAAAATTCTTAGGATCCTAAGAACCAGTGAGCAGAACCACTGGCCTCCCATCTCCTCATGACTGGCCTCTGCAGCTCAAGTCCTGGATGGCTACAAACCAGAATATTTCCCTAAACCCCATCACCTCCTCCCCTCTCTGCCAGGCTTGCCAGAGTAGAGCGAGATGCAAGTGTACGAGCGATTCATCTTCTGAGGAGCCAGGGGACCCAGGCAGAGAGGCATCCTTGAGAGTGTCGTCCCCCCACCCCCGACTACTTATCCCCCCGCCCCACGCAGCCTTGGCTGGCACACCCTGCCCACTGGAAATCTCTTCTGCCAGAAGGAACAGGGAAAAGAGAGTGTGGGGCAGGGCCAAGAGGGAGCTGGAAGGAGACATGCTTCTGTCTGTGATTAATCTTGAAGAGTGGAGCCTCAGTTTCCTAATCTGTAAAAATAGGTTTGTGAACCCATCTTGAGGCAGAAATGAGGACAGACCACTACAATGGAAGCTATTAAGGAGAAAAGTCGAAATCAAACCACCGCGGGTTCCAGCTAGGATATCTTCTAGCTAGGTAGGATAGCTAGAAGGGGTCTTGGATTGTCAAAATGCATACATATGCATACATACATACATACTGTGAGCAAAGACTGGTCTAAATCAAACTAGGTCAGCATAGAAGCATAGCATCCTTCCGGCTCAAGGCACTGGGATTTGGGGGCTAGAGGTGAAAGTCACAAAGTTCATTGAGCCCGGAAGTCAGAAGTTGTCCGGAGTCTACAAAACCCCCATTTATAGTAATTCAGTAACTCGACCTCCCAGAAAAATGTTCTTGAGTGTGGGAGGTGCGGTTTAGGAAGAAGCGGGACCACGGTGGCTGGATGGTGGATTCAGGTCCCATAGCTAGTCTCTGCCAGGCCCCCATTCAGTCCCCAGCAGAGGAGGGTGGTGTCCCCGGACAGCAGGGGGTGGGATGGGGGATAGCAGAAAGAGGACTATGTGTTAAGTCCGCATACCTGCTCACAGCACCGCAGCCCCTACAGTAATGAACATCGTGGAGCCAGCGCTCAGACCACACCTGATGACACCCAGCTGCCAAACTTGTAGAGCTGCCCAACCCCCAGCCCCGTGGACTCCAGCAGGCCAGGTCCCTTGGACCCTTTTAGCTCTAATTAGGTCTGCCCAGTGCCCACCGCTTTCAATGGAGAATGTTCCAGAGCTGAACCAGGCAAGCCCAGAGCCTCATTTCTCCCTCCACCTCCTCAGCCTGACGCACATTCTCTCTTTGGTGTGTGGCTTCCTTTTGCCCAGTTCAGGGTGCTTCAGGGAGTCCCTAGGAGATCTCGGAGCCCAGGAAAACAAGGCCTTCTTGGAAGAGCCTGGTGTTGGAGACCGGAGCACGGAGTGTTGCGAAGGGTATACAGGCACTTCTCCAACTCAGCCTTTTTGCTCTGCCACCACACTGATCGTACCCGTCCCGCGGTAATGACGGTCTTTGTCCTCCTCCGGGAGGGCCAGCGTGTTTCTGGGTGTGCTGCCTGGAATCTACCCTCCCATCTCTTCCCAGGCATCCTCCTGGCAGGTGTCTCCGCAAAGCTACACCAGGTGCACCGATAGTGGGCATCGAGACCGCCTGTAGGAAAGGCGCCCTCCACCGGCACAGCCCGCCGGTCACGCCTCGCGAGGACTCTCTTCGCGATCCCGCCTCTAAAGATGGCCTAGCCTAGAAAGGGAAAGTGTATCTTTATCCGGAAGATCTCAAGAAGAGGAGCCTCTGCTGCCCCGGGGTCCCTGCATTTAGCACAAAGTTTCGAATCCGAGAGATCTGGGTTTGCGGAGCTGAGAGGCGAAGTGTCCTCCCACCCGCGAGTCCTGGTTCCACGCGTTCACCCGGGTATCGGGAGTCAGCGCTCCCCGCAGCCAGTAGAGCTAGCGAGCCGATCTGAGGCTCAAGTGAGCTGGGATAGCTCTCCGCTGCCAAGCCAGAGCCAGGGCTCACAGCTCTGGTGCCAGCTCACAGGGTGGGGTCCTGACGCAGTCGGGGATCCCCACCCGGTTCTTCCAACCCCCTTCCCTGCTTCTTTTCACTATGCGCATCCCAGGCTGAGGGAAAGGGGTGCTTCCCGTCAGGTCCCCAACCCCCAATCCCGCTCCCTCCAGTGTCCAGGTGAGGGCTCCAGTGCCTTTTCCCACAAAGTCCTTCATGCCTTCACCACGGTGGCGCTGGGACCCGGACCCTCCCACATACCATCTTTCCTTCTAGAGGCATCCCAAAGGGGGAGCCCTCACTCCCAAAGTTACAGCGGGATGTGACACACTTCGGAAAATCTTTGCTCGTATTGAGGATAGGAGGTACAAAGTACCTTGGGGTCACACCAGCCCCTCTCCCGTTGCCTACAGGACCACCTTCCAAGACTCAAATCCTCCCATCAACAGACTAAGCCTCGCCAAAGACTGAGGGCGTTGAAGAGTGTAGGTTATTTTAGGGGCACCCCCCACGCAGGACAATCGCGAGCTCATAGGCCCTTCCCAGTATGGGGGACAAGGCCTGACCCATCACCATGGCCTGTATGGGACAGAGGCCAAGGCTGGGCTGGAGACAGTGGTTACTCTTCACATACTCTCTCCCACCTCCCGCGGGGAGCCCTACTCTGGTTGTGACTTGACTTGGGGAAGGGCCTCTGTCTCTTAGGCCCTCAGGAATCCCCACCCATGACTCTTGGTCGGCCCTGCCTCTGCCCTGCTGGCCAGGCATCTGTCCCTGTTTCCTGCTGGAAAGGTCGTCAGGTTTGGCTTCCACAGCATTTAAGACCCACCAGAGGGCAGTGCTGGGTAGGATGCCCCTCTTCCCAGGCAACCCCAACCCGGGCACCCGAGAACTGCCCAGCACTGCTGGCTCTGGGCAACCCTTTGAGCTCGAGTTCCCTTTCATTTGGTTCAGCCCAGTCCAGGGCCAAGTACATGCAGGACACACACACAGCTCAAGCCGAGCCGTTGGACTCCTCTCCAGCCGGAGATGTGACCAGAGTTCTCTGCACAGCCGAACCCCAAGCTCCCTCACGCAGCACCTGCTCCCAGACCACAAGCTTATAGGACCTGAAGTCCTGTACTGCCACGTGTAGGCAGGCACACTCACATCACAAATCACAGAAATACAGTCACCAGCTTATTACATAGCCCTCCAGGGGCCAGCGAGCACACCAGGGGTACACGTGAAATGCCACACCTCACAATCCTCCTCCTAACAGGCTCGCACATGCGGCGACACTCACTCACACACTTCATACCCACACGAAGGAGTTCACACCCCCAAATACTCAAGACTTTCTCTCCGACACCTCCCCGTAACTGATTTAGACTCTCCGACACCCCTCACAAACACAGACCCACACACCATCACACTGGCACATCTAAATGTACTCCCGTGCCCTCTCCACACATGACTGATTCTCGGACACTCACATACAGACGCAACAAAGACACACACACACACCCTGGCACAGACCCATGAAGGCTTTCTCCGAAAGACCCGTCTTCTCTTGTCAAGCTTTGCTGCACAAAAGCTCCTACTCCAGGACTGTGCCTGCTGCCCGAGACTCGCAGAGCCACCCGGGCCCGCGCCCTTCTCGGTCCCCGCGCGCGTCCCCTGGCCCCGGGCTCCCGCGGGCGCCCGCACACTCACCGCGCGCCAGGTCCAGGATCGCGGCTAGCAGCAGGCAGGCAGCGACGCATCGGAGGCTTGGAGCAGCTCGCATGGTGCCCAGGAGCTGACGGAGCTGGCCGGGGCGGCGGTGGCGGCGATCGTGGTGGCGGCTGTGGGTCCCCTCGCCATGGGCTCAGACGCGCTTGTGACCCGGGCCGCCGGCCGTGGCGGTAACGAGCAGCGCGGGGCTCCACGGGGACGTTCCCATGCTACCACGACCGGGCCGCCAGGCTTCCCGGGTCTGCTCTGGGCTGTATCGGGCTGCCCCGGCTTATTAAGGGATGCACCACCGGGTTGCTCTGGGCTGCACTAGGATGCTCCGGGCTGCACCAGATGTACTGACTGCACCGCCTGCGCAGGGCTGCTCTGCGATGCACGGACTGCTCCGGGCTGCACCGGACCTAGCTGGGGCGTGCAGCTGCTCCCGGCTGGTCGGTTGCGCGCGGCGCCCAAGGCGGCTGAAGTCGGATCCGTGGCTGCAGCGGCGGAGTTTGGAGCCTAAGCTCTGCCCGCACCGCTGCGCTCTGCCCCGCGCTCGCTCTTCTCGAGCCCCCTCCTCTTCCTCCTTCCCCGCCGCCCCGCCCCCAGCCCCCGCCCCCCCGTGCCACTCTCGCCGCTGTATTCTACAGACTTTTCTTTAATCCGTTCTGGGCTGTTCGGCTCTCGTCCGCTAAGCCGATTTATTGCAGAGAGGAGAACTCGCCCCCTCCCCCTCGGCTCCTACCCTATATACGCCCCCCCCCCCATCACATTACAAGTGCTTGCTTGTGAGCCACATCCACCTATACACACACACACACACACACACACACACATACACACACACCACGCTTTGCTCCACCCGAACCGCCCCCCCCCACCTCCACCTGACGGTGTCTCTAGACGCCCCCTTTCATGATCTAGATGGATGTAAGCACCCTCCCTCTAGGAGAGATGCCTCCCTCCCGAGACGGGAGGGAGGGGGTCTGTGGGTCCTCGGGGCTGGCTTTGACACCATGAATGTCCTCCTTAGAGGCTTCGGGGCTTCAGTGTTCCACAAATAAGGGATCCACCCCCGCACCCTGCGCAGCTGCATTCTGCATCCAGGCAGGACCCAGCAAGAGAGGTACGACTATCTTGGGGTCTACTGCCACGTGAAGAGGAACCAGGTGCTCTTAGTTCTTGCTGGGCGGGGAGTGAAGCTACACAAGGTACCAGAAGTTAGACTAACAAGGTCCAGAATGACCAGCAGGATCAGGGGGTGAATCTGGGCCCACAAACCAGGACTCGGGGCTCATTATACCGCGCTCTCCTGGGAAGTCCCAGCTCCCCTAGCTTTGCTAGGCGGCTGCATCCATTTGTTGCTCAGTTTACTCAGATGGGCAATGGGTACACTGCCAGTTCCACTGGCTGTGGTCCTTGGGAGAGAGGTGGGCAGTGAGCAATGGTTTGGCAGGTACTGGTAGAGACTGGTGCCAGGATGCCCCACGCAGTGACCTGCTCCCTTTCTTTGCCCTCTGCAGCCTCAGCACGTGGCCTCCCAACTGCAACTCAGGCTTGCCCAGCCCCTCTGCTCCTTGGGAAGGAGCGATTTGCATTTATTTAGATCTGAACGCATACGTTCACCTGACAAGCTTTAGAATGATCCTCTCAGTAAAATAATAATAATGATCGTAATAAACCCTTATAAATAGGTGTTTGATTACAGTTTGTCCCTACGTGGGTATTTTTTTTTTTTTGAATCAGACTAATTGGTTGCCAGCCTGATTGGGCTGGATCTGGCGTGAACGCAGGAGTCTTGGGCCTTTATCCTTCCTCTGGCTGTTCTTTGCTCTCTCTTGCCCCTCCCCCAAGGCTCCTCATCTTCAAGCTGCTGAGGGTGAGCTCCAGGGCATCTCTCCCAAATCCTCTTTCTGGCCTAACCCAGCTGCAGGAAGAGTACAAGCCTTGCTCATTCGCTCCTGCCAGGCTCTCCCTTCCACCTCTCTGCTTCTGCCTCAGAAAAAAAAGCTACCCAGGTTTCCAAACCCTCTGAGTGAGAGGCTCCCTGCCTAAGGAGCAACAAGCCAAAATACCCCCCTACACACACCATTCATCATCTCGGAGCCCAGCTGCACTAGGGGGCAGCCAGGTGAGGGAAGACGGGCAAGAGTTCCTCAAGTGAAGGCTGTGTGGGTAAGGCTTCCAGGTTGCACCTACCCAGCCCTGCCATTGGGGGGATGAAAGGAGCAGAAGTGTTTGTAACCCCTGCCTACCTGGGGGATGCTCCCCATCAGCCCCACTCTCAAGCAGCTGGGGAGAGTCCTGGATAGCCTCAGAGGGTCAGGGAATCGCCTCCATGGAGCCTTCTGAGAACAGCATCTATGGGGAAGGTAGCTAGGAGAAAAGGTTTGAGACCAAGGAAATGTGCGTCTTTACGGAGAATCTTAGACCTGGAATCTTAGACCCTCAGTGGACTCACCTTCGATTCCAAGTCATCTGACTGTCCACACTGTCCTTGAACATTACCCTACGTAAAAAGCACTGGTCACCTTCAGCAGTGGCACATGGCAGGTCTCCACTAAGTACTGGATGAATGGAAGAAGGAATGAAAGGTTGAATGAGAGATCACGGGTTTGTCCCTTATCTCTGAGTTCTAGCTGGTCCTTACAGGCAAGCTGCGAGCACAAACCTTCTCAGAGGCCCAGGACTGTGAAGCCCAGCAGGGCCCACCAAAGAAAAGGCATCTTGCCCAGGTGCAGAGTTGGTTCCCCTAGAAGGGGCCAGGCTGCCAATGCAGGCCTATTACCATATGGTAATGATAACAGCAACAGCCCGCCTCCCGGCTCAGCCAACAGCCCCGCCCCTCCAGCTCCGTAAAGCACAGCTCTGGAGTCCTTTCTTCTGCTGCACGGAAAGGCGACTCCGAAGCGCAGAGAGTCAGTTAGCAGGGGGCATGGGGTGACTTAGCAAAGGAAAAGTCACCCAGGGCAGCCACGGGCTTTTAATTTACTTTCTGTCTACTAATGGATCTGCCGCCCGGCAGAAGCAAGATTTCCATTTTGTTGTCCTGGTACTCAGACTCATGAGTCACAGTGGGCCACGCCTCTTCCTTGGGCTCTGGTCCAGTAGGCGCCACAGGCCTCTAGGCAGCCAAGGTGCTGCTCTCTGCCTGCCCCCAGCACTGAGCCCGCCCTAGTCCTCTGTCCTTGGTGCTGAGACGGGCTCTCCCGACAGAGGGTGCTAGCGCACAGAGCAACCTTCCCCGCCCCACTCCAGGGATCTCCCCTGCAGGTCACGAAGGGGCTTCTAGTTCGCTTTCATCCTGGAGAGGGTACCATTGGTTCTCGCAGACTAGTTTCCGAGAGGTGGGCTTAGCAGGTTTGGGTACAACTACTCGATGAGGCAAAGAATATGGGGACCTGCCTCTGTGCCGGGTTCTGGCAGAGGATTTAGTGTGTGAAACAGGGAGGCGTCAGTGGGTGCTGGTGTGACTCCTATTTTAAAGAAGAGAAAACTAAGGAACGGAGAAGTTAAGCAACTTTTCCAGGACACAGCTAGTGACACACCCAGGTTCTAAGTCAGGATGCTCTCCAGGGCTAGAGCTCTTACACACCCTCCTAGGCCAGTACACACCTACAACACCCACACATGTATGTGTGAGAATATATTTGTGAATATACACACGTGTCAGATGGAAAAACTTGCATGAGTCTATTGCGTCCATTTCTTTCATCCCACAGGCTCATCGTGGAAGCACTCCATGGCAACTTTGTGTATAAATAATTTATAGATAAGGAAGCTGAGTCTCAGAGATGCCGGAAGAATCATGTAGAGTAGGTAGGGCAGGGAATTTAGAGGTAGGGACAGGTATGTGTCCAAAGGATCTCTCTTTCTCCCTCCCTCTCTCTTTACCTCCCCATCTCGTCCCCCCCTTCTCTCCCTCTCTCTCTCTCCCTACCTTTGCTTCTTTTTATAATGTGGATGAGCACCACCAGGACACATCCCAGGCAGGACCAGCTCTTTATTGTTTGCTTAAATTAAACACAACTGGAAGTGGAGGCATGACCCAAATCAACTGCGAGTCGGCCACACGGAATTAACTCCCACTTCATGTCCTTAACAGACTTAACCCATCTACGCTCTCAGGCTTCCACACATCTCCCAGAAGAGGACCCCACAGGCTCTGGTGGGAATCTCTGGAGATATACATGGGGGTGCTACCTATCGTTCACCTAGAGGAGGGAGTTGGGGGCCACCATGTCCCAAACTGAGTTCCACAGACCATTTGCAAGCTTGTAATGAAAATTCTTTGAAAGAGGGTTCCATGGCTAAATTTGTATGAAAAATGCCAGTAGTTTCCCCTCAGTCCACAAGAGCACAGTAAAGGCTCCGAGGAGTCCTGCAGTTCTTCACCTGTTTCTAGCTTTATTGGGCAGAGTTTGCCTTTGTTTGATAAGCCTGTTCTTGTCAATTCTTACTAACACTTGTGCCCCAGGATTCTATGGGTGACAGGGTGGGGAGTATGGCTCTGGACAAACCTTTGGGTCCCTCTCTAGACAGGTGACAGCAGTAGCAAGTAGAAATGGCCACCACAGACTGATGACATGTCCTCCCACTTACTGGGTGCAGCCTGCTGTGTTAGGTGCTTTGCTTATACTAATTGAGCCCTGCACAGCTCTGTGTATCAGATTCCATCTGTAGGTCCATCAAATAGGTAAGGAAGTGAAAGTACCAAGAATAAAGCCATTGCCCAAGGTCACCTGCCTAGTGCATGGTAAAACAGGCACCTAAAACTAGATGGCCTCTGCTGATCAGCCTCTGCTTCCAGATCTGCTTCCCAGGCCATTCTCTCCAACCTATCCCACTCACTCCAGTTTCCATGCTGAAGCTGGAGATGTCTGCTCTCTGTCTTCATGGGGCATTGAAGGCCTGGTGTGTGCAGGACCACAGATGATTCATCTCTGATCATTTGTGCCAAAAAGATAGAAAATGACTCAAGAAAGTGACTGTTGGAAGAAAGGAGGGAAGGAAGGGATGAATTGGTGGTTGGATGGGTAGATGAATGGATGGATGAATAGGCTGTGGGTAGATGGATGGGAAAAATGGATAAGAGGATGGGAAATGGGTGGGAAGGATAGATAGATAGATAGATAGATAGATAGATAGATAGATAGATAGATAGATGAAAGAGATGGATGGATAGAAAGAAAGAAAGATAGATAGATAGATAGATAGATAGATAGATAGATAGATAGATAGATGAATTTATATAGAGATGAATAGATAGATAGAAGAATTAATGTACACTTGAATGAATGAATGGCTGAATGGATAGATAAATAAATGGATGTAAGGACAGTAGGTAGACAGACGGATGGATAGGCAGATGAGTAGATGAATTGTGATACTTATTTAGTAATGGAGGGATGGATGAATGGGTGGGCAATGGGATGGAGGGACAGGTACACAGACAGATCAGAGAAAGGCTTGGTGGTTGTGCACAGAGAGGCTGGTGTGAATGGATGAATATAGATTAGAAAACAGCAGCAGGATTTATTCTTTTCCTTTCCATTGCATTGTCTGGCTATGAAGGAGCAGGCCAGCAGGTGCTAGTCATTACCAGAGGTGACAGCAGACGCAGTCAAGTGACTGAAAACATGGGCTCTGGGCTTGAGCTGCCTAGACTCAAATCCTGGCCTCAACTCTCTGAAAGGCAATTTCTGACTGGAAGATAGGAAGGATGTACTCCCTTCATATCCAGTGTGAAAATGTGAATTATCACATTGCTATACCTGCCTGGGCTAGTCTCCTCCTCCTCACCTGTGACATATGGATGGGACAAGAGTGACCAGGGTGGCTTGTAATCAAATCAGATGATGCTGATACCAGGAGGATCGACTGTGGCTCTTAGGCCTGCATCCGGGGCAGTCAGCAACACGTGGTGTTATAATGACCCACAATCTGGTTGATTCTACGGCCCTTAATCGCCCACCCAGCCTCTGCAGTGGAGAGGGAGGAATTGGTGGACTACAGTTGGAAGGTCTCAAGAGACTCGCAAAGTGTTGACCATAATCAGAAACCAAAGGGGGGAGCCAATGCATTTCCCCCTTTACACTTTAAAGAATTATTCCATCCATTTGTGGCTTTAGACTCTTGTCTGTGGATTATCACTTCAGGGGTTGAAATCTGAGGTCACTCTTAGACCCTCCCTTTCATACTTTTCCCTACCACGCTGCAATTTTGCACATTACCAATAGGTGGCGCCATGAAACATGTGATTTTCCCCCATATTTTTAGCCTTTTGAATCATAAAATGGTCCATAAATTCCTTAGGTGTCAGTGTTTCCAAGACAAGGCATGATATCCCCCGACATGCTCCTAGTGAGTCGCCATTACGTGATGGACGATGAAATACTGTGGATGAGGAAACTGAGGCCCGGGGAGAGGCTCCCCACAACATGTGTAGAAGAGTATGCTGTTCCCACTAGACAGAAGAGCAGAGTTTTTCCCACCATGAATCTTGTCTCCCCTGGTCTCACTGAATGTTCCAGAAGTTCTCGGTCCACTTTACCTTATTCTGTGAGACCTCTCTTGTTGCTTTTCATGCAGACTCCAGGTTTGTGGTTCCGAAAGTCAAGAAGAGAGTCGGACTATCCAGGTTAGCATGCAACTGGGAGCATAATGGTGTGTCTGCCCGAGGCTTTGGTTCATTACAAAATGCTCAGGGTAAAGCCCCACGGCCTCTGCCCGTTATGCAACCTGTTTTCTGTCTTGTGTCTTCAGGTCCCAAAGTGTCAGAGAAAAATCCCATCCGATTTCCAGTATGGACAGGTAGAGAGATGATTCCTCTTCTGTAGGTTTCATGATTCCCATTGGGAAGCGGCAAAGATGGGGCTGACTCTTTGTGACAGCTGACATGGACCACTTCCTCCTCACTCTGTCTTTGGCCACTAATGAAGAGAGGTGTCATTTGTGGCACTGAGCCGGGCTTCCTGAATGAGGTGCAACCCTGAGGCTCTGCGGGTGGCAGTTAGCTAGGGAGGGAGAGTTTGGTAGAGGAATCACCCGTAGGAAGCCTTCCAGACACACCACTCCACATGGTCACCATCTAAGAACAGCGGGCAGCTAGACCCTGCGGGGGAAGTCTCTGGTCTTTGGCTGTCTCTGGAGACTGCTCAGAGCCATGTGCAGAAGAGAAAACTGATGGGGGAGATAGCAGGGAGGACACACTTGTTGACAGATCCTGGGATCCATCCAAATGACCAATCCTCAGACCCCAGAGTTCAAGTCATCCTGGCAGCTCACTGCCATCACACTCTGCTCTGGGTAGGTGACAAAAACTGTCCTGCTGATCCCAGCAGGCTACTCGGCTCTCCCTTCACTACTGGCTCTTGTCGTTCTGTCCATCCCCTCTGTCAAGTGGAGGGGCTGACTTTGCAGAGAAGGTGCTGGTGAATCGGGCTGGGAGATTTTTCCCAGAGACAGAGGCTATAGGATGCCTAGCAGAGAATTTCTTGTTCCTCAAAGCATCCGTCTCTTGGAAGGGGAACCAATGGACACCAACTGGAGAGACAGACAGTCTTGTTAATCTTTTTCATGACATCTAGGAAAGGGGGTCAGGTTGGCGTGTGGCACAGCACAGCACAGCACAGCACAGGTTGATGTGACCCAAACCCTTTTGTTTAGTGTTTGATGGTTTAGAGATGGTCTTGTTATAAAGCCTTGGCTGACCTTGAACTTATGTTCAGCTTCTCTTCCAAGTGCTGGGATTACAGACCTACGTCACCATGCCCTGTTTGTCCCTCAGTGGTTCTTAAAGTTCACCACTATTGTCAAGGAAACTGAAGGTCATGTAGACTCATGAAGCTTAGACTTGGACAAGGCCCTATGGTGAGTGCCAAGGACCTAAAGCAGAAGGGCCTGGTCTCTGCCATGAGGAGCTCACAGTTGG
This sequence comes from Microtus pennsylvanicus, assembly GCF_037038515.1. Taxonomy (NCBI): domain Eukaryota; kingdom Metazoa; phylum Chordata; class Mammalia; order Rodentia; family Cricetidae; genus Microtus; species Microtus pennsylvanicus. The sequence goes on from NC_134591.1 coordinate 71,524,280, forward strand.
CAGGGGTGGGTGCCAGCCTTGGGGTACCCACCTGCACCTCAAATCAGACTTGCATGCCTACTTCCCATGCCTGCTTCTCGGGCATCCCCTTGGTCTTCTCCAAATCCTCTATGCTCCAATCTCAGCCCACATAAGACCCCCTTACTGAAAGGGACAGTGAGGGTCCTCATAACTGGCCTTTGTTCACTTACTGGGCCTAGCCCTACCTGTACACATAGCCCATGTCCCCAGACAGAGCAGCAGTGACAAGCTGATGAAATACCCCCCGCAGAGCCCTTCCCTGTATAACCATGGCCTGGGGCCTCAGACTCTCTCTGCAGCCTCCAGCTCCATATGGGGTCACTGCTGGGTCATTGCTCTTCCTCTCATATCCTGGGGATCATATCCAAGGCTTCATACATCCCAGGCACATGTCCCACCATGGAGCTACAGTCCTGGTCCTTTTGATTCATTTTTCTTTGTTTGATTTGACAGGGTCTCACTAAGGTATCTAAGATGACCTTGAATTTGCTGTTCCAGCTCCATCCTCCTAAACATCTAGGGCTATAGCCTTGCACCAGCAGCCCAGGCAACTCACTCTCTGGCACAGAACTTCATTCAAGCTATTCCCTCAGACTGGAGCACCCCTTCTCAGGCCATTCACCCACTGCCATCTCCCTTGCACCACCCCGGGCACAGGAGCTCTTCTGCCCAGGAAGCTGGCTGATCCTCGCTCAGGCTCAGAGTTCAGGTTTGCTGCCCCTCGCTCAGAACACCTGCAGCAGCGCTTTCACCAGGTTCTCCCAACACTGTGCTGCCCCAGTGGGTCAGGACGATGGTGAGGAGAGGTCAGAGTGCAGGGAGAAGAAGAGAGTGGCACAAAGCCTCAGTCTGACCAGCGCATATGACAGTCACCAAGCCAGAGGAAGGTCACAGCAGCCAGGGTGGGTCTATTCCCACCTGGAATAACCTTTAACGGTAGCATCCAAGGTGCCGGGCCTTGATCGGATGCCTCTTCCCTCACAGCAGCCTCTAAGTCCTTCCTTGAAGCATGAGCTGACTCCTGAGGAACAAGGGCTTTGGGAATGCAGGGAGCCAGATGCCTGCAGGCCTTTGTCAGGGAATGAGGCTCAGGGATATGGGCAAGACGTGTGTGAAGGGCACATTCTAGAACACCCAAGCCAAGGTGTTCATGGCACCTGCCTCCACAGAGGTCCAGAACTTCATTATCAAGACAAACGCTCCCTCCTCCCCACTGCCCCCTTGCAATGTCAGGAGGGACGAGGTCTCTCCTGAGAGCCATTCTTCTTGGTGGTTCGATAAGTCCCATATTTCACACCCCGAGTGACTGCTTTTCAGTGGTGGGTGAAGTGGTTTTATTTTTATCGAGCACGCAGGCATATAAATATGTACGAGGCGCACAGAAGCACTTTAGGGTCTCTGGAAGGATGCACTGTGTGAGACAGAGAACAGCGTGACAAGTTCACACAGGGCACAGACTCCACGGGGACAAAGATGCCTGCCACCTCCCCAGCCCATCTCCTAGAGGGATACTTTCTGCCCTTACACCTGAGCCAACTTTTCCAGAACAACACTTAAAAAATAAAACAAGTTTTTAAAGATCTGCCTTTCCACCTTAACATTGCCACCCAGCAGTCATGCGACCTTGGGACAGGTCCTTCCCCTGTGTCTAGCTTGGAATGGAAAGCTATACCCTGAGATTAACTCTGCCTCCCTATAAACTTCCCAGTTTTTTCTCCTAAAGAACAAATTTGATGAAGAATTTGCAGTAGGCTCTGAGAATTCTAATATCACAAGTGTAAGAGGCTTATCACGAATCCTCCCCAGCCACGCTTCGTGATGGCGCAGGCCAGCTGTGGTAATGCCAGCGATGGATGCTCAGGGTGTTCCTGCCTCCGCACCCATGGGGAGAGGAGTGGAGGAAGGGGAGCCACCGCAGATCTCCTGCGACAGGGCCTGGCGCTTTCCATACATTACTGAACTTGAGCATGGCTGTGACACGGAGTGGGAGACACGTCTCCTGCTTATGGAGGACGTCGGAGGTCGGAGAAATAAAAGAAGCTAATGAGCTGGAGAGCCCAGGCTTGAATGAGGGGCACTTCAATGCTTTCCAATAGGTGGCCACATGTGGCTGCTCTCTCCTGGAAGGCGACATCATACCAGGCAAAGTCTAGCCACCATGGTCCACCAGGGTGCTGATGGAAGAGCTCATTGGGAAAATGAGGGAATGGGAGACATCTGCTCTCTTTCCAGGGCTGCCTCTCATCAAGCTTGGGTGAAAGCAGACTTTCATCCACCAGCGTGTGTGTGTGTGTGTGTGTGTGTGTGTGTGTGTGAGAGAGAGAGAGAGAGAGAGAGAGAGAGAGAGACAGACAGACAGACAGACAGACAGACAGACAGACAGTCTAGTGTGTGGGGGCATGTGTCTGGGGTAAGACAGATAAGAAAACAATTATAGATCAAAAGATACTGAGTTCCAGCCCCACATTTTGGTCTCTTTTTCTCCCCTGATCTCTGTATCTTCTGTCTTTTTATTTTAAGTCTTTTTTTTTTTTAAAAAAAAAAACAGGGTCTCACTTTGTAGCCCTGGATACCTTTAAGGAGAACCCTAGGTAGACTGGAGAAGGCAGAGACAGAGTCTGAGAGCCTCGCGTTGGCAAGAGGCTAGAGCAGTGGATTTTATCAAGAGCCTCTGAATCCACAGAGCCTGGGGGCTGATGGGAGAAGCATCATGGCTCTCAGTAAAGAGTTCAGTGTGGCTGTCAGTCGGTGACTGCTGGTGTGGTCAAGTCCTGAGGAAAGAGGCCGGAAGGAGAACTAGAATCAGAAACCTACCTTCCATCCTTGACTATTTCCATTTCCTTTCTGGTTTATTCCTAACTTCAGGGATTTATTTTTTTAAAAAAAAAAAAGCAGCCCAAGCAGGCCATGCTATGTTACCAGGTGGTGTGGGAAGAGGAGGTACATCTACGCTGAAGAAAGGAGGGAGAAGAAGCAGAATCTGGTGGCCTCAGGTGAGGCACAGAGACCAAGCTAAACCCTGGGGCCACACCCACCTGCCCAGGTGTTTGCACCACTGCTCTGTCTGGTGAGATGCTGGACCTCACAGTGAACCACCATCCTCAGCATTTTAAAGAGCTCAGCTTGGAAGGTTCCACGGAGTCCCATGACGGTTCAGTCAATCTCACAGAACACACATCAAACACCTCCACACCTCTGCCTTTCTTTTTCCCCCCACTGCTGCTCCTCTCTCAGCCAGAGCCCTCCTCTCTGTTCTGACTTCGGGGTTTCTAGGCTCCTCGTGTGAGTAGTGAAGCATGGAATTCATCTTCACATGACTGGCTTATTTCTCTTAGCGCAATGTCCTTTTGGTTCTCCCATGTGACAATACATATTGCCACCCCTTCCATTTTTCGTGTGTGTATGCAGAGCTGTATGCACAACATGTGCACATGCATGTGAAATCCTGAGGTCAGTTTCTGGTGTCCTTTTCCATCACTCTCCACCTACCTTCTTGAGAAATGGTCTCACTGAACATGAGGCTCACTGATTTGGTTAGATTGGCTGGCCAGCAAATCCCTGATACCCTCCCATTTCTGTCTCCCCAGCTTGGGGAATTACAGATGTGTGCTGTGCCAAGATTTTTACATGGGTGCTGGGGATTGAACCCAGTTCCTTATCCTTGCACAGAAAGCATTTTACTGACTGAGGTGCCCCCACCAGAACTTCCTCCCCTTTGGAGGTTTAGTAATACTCCTTGCATGCAGACAGTGTCTTTTACTTGTCCATTATCCATCCCCCTACCTTTGACCTATCCTGTGCCACACCACTATGAATACAGGTGGACAAATGTCTTCTAGATTGAGCTTCCAATTCTTCTTGTTAGGCACCTGGGAACGGGTTTCTTTAAGGATGGAGACTGTCCTTACAGGACTCAACAAGCACCCAGCTGCCTCTGAAGGTGGTGAGTCTGGTCAGACAGGTTGGGGCAGGATAGCTCTAGTGCAAAATGGCACTCATATCTCAAATGTCTCACTGTGGGAAGAGTGGGCATCTTCTCTAGGGAGAGGAACAATGTCCTCCCAGAAACCACGCAGAGCAACCGGAAAGGGCAGACCAAGCTATGGGAGAAAGGGGCCAGTCCTAATTAATGGGTAAGGACTGTGGGAGATGAAGCTTCTATAGGAAGAGACAGATGGTTGGCTGTTTTCATCTCTTTTTTTCACTTCTGTCATCAGTACCTGACACACAATTGCCTGGAGGAAGGAAGCAGTTTGGCCACAGTTTACAGAATATCAGTCCCTGATGAAGAAGGTTTGTTGGCTGGCAGCTCTGCCCACGGTGAGAAAGGTTAGCTCTGTCCAAGGTGGTAATTGATAGCTCTGTCCATGGTGGTATGAGGTGGTTCTATCCAAGGTGGGGTAGAAACTGGGCTGCTCTGTTCACAGTAATGTCTGGGCTCTATCCATGTAGACATGGCGGTTGGGCAGCTCTGTCCATAGTGACGTCTGGATGACTCTGTCCACGGTAGTGTGCATGGTAGGGTGTAGACTCTGTGGCTCTGTCCATTGTGGTATCTGGATGTCTCTGTCTATGGTGGTGTCTGGAAGCTCTGTTCAGTACAGCAGAGCTTGCATGCGGTGGATCAGGAAGCAGAAAGAACATCCTGGAAGCCAGGCTGAACTCGAACCCTCAAAGGACTGGCCCTGTGACCTACTTCAGCAAGCCAGTTCCACAAACCCCCAAACAGCACCTCCAGCTGTGGGCTAAGGTTGCAAACACACAAGCCTGCAGGGGGACATTTCAGACCACAGCTTGACCAAATGAGTTGGGGTGGTTTGAACATTCTAGATAAGAGATGCTGGCTAGGCTCTTTCTTGCTGGCATAATGGGAGCACCAAGGATGAATATTCGTTGAGATTTCAGTGGAGGATCAAGAACAAGAGCAGTCAACAAACCACAGATACCACCAGGCACAGCACCTCATCTGGATATGTCTCTCTGGAACCCTAAGCACCCCTGTTCTCCTGTTAAAGGACCATCAGAGTTTTTCTGGTGGTCCTAGCAGGTGAGCATGGCTCCTCTATCCTTGACTGGAGAATGGTCTTCCTCGATGGAGGAAGCTCACCTTTCCCCACTGACAACGCAAATTCGGCACATGTGGAGAGGTGATGGAGGAAGGGGACATCCACTTGGGCATCCAGAAGAGCAGATCAAGCCAACCTTGGCAATCAACAGGGTGATAGATGTCACAGTCATATTGCTCTCACCTCTGAAGATATGGACTTGATGGAAGTAGCTCGTTGACCAATAGGGACAGAGGCATACATCATAGGATAGTTAAGAGAGGGGCTCATCTATTTCCATTAAATCTAAAAGAACTCTTAAGTTGCTCCACCTGCTCCACCTACCTAGGTCAGAGTCTCTCTTCTGCTGGTTAGACAGAGTTGTACCTTCTAAGCAGGTTCAGACTCCAAATTGTACCAGGGCAAGTAACAAAGCAGAGGTTTAAACCCCATCCTGACTCAGAATTCAAGGCTTTTCCCATCTCTACAACAAAAGCAGCAGGGGGGACTTTCTAGAAAAAAAAAAGACTCACAAAGTCTGAACAGTTGCATTGTGAATGAGGAACCAGGAGTGACAGAAGCCACCAAAGGATGAGCTCCAAGCTGTGCTTTCATGGATTTATCTGGCAGCCATGCCCCAGGAAGGCTGGAGGAGGTGAGTTTGTGGGCACACCAAGCAGTTGAAGCTGCTGCTATCCTCTGGTAGGGGGAACTACTTTGTCCCAAAGTCTTCTGGTCCTGGAGTCACAGCTGAGATCACCAGTACTCCCTTGGCCTATGGAGCTGGGTGTCTGCTGGCAGGAAAAGCACAATATCCAAGTCAACAGCTAGGCTGAGAAGCTTGCTGGTGGCAGCCTGTCTCAGGCAGTAAATGAAGACGATGTGAACCATGACAAAAGGGGTATGGTGCAATCAAGAGGGCTTCTTGAAGGAGGTGGCAACTAGGCTGCATAAGGCTATGGAGGCAACTGTGGCTTAATGCCAAATAAGGCTCTCCATCTTTTCACTGATAGATTCTAGGCAAAGTCTGCCACTAAGCCATACCCCTATTCTTTACCATGGATTCTAGGCAGACTCTCTACAGACAGGCATTGTCTCTAACCCTGACAGGCATTTTCCTACTGCCTTTCTGACTGCAGGGTAAAGTAAGGAAGAAGGAGAGTTGGGTAGAGGCTCCCTGGCTGGAGACCATGGCTGGGGCCAGAGAAAAGTGACAACTTGCCTGGGTGAATACATCCACAGAAACAGCCAAGAGGGCATCGATAAAGATATGTGGGCTCAGACTCCAGCAAGGAAGGATTGCTTAAAGAAATGGCTTCTGTCTGTAAGGCAAATGGCAGCAGAGATAAAACATGGTGAGGTTGCACCCCAGTTGAAAATCTTGTTTCCACACTTTTTACTGGGGGAGCTTGCCTTGTAGGCAGACAGGAGCTGTGACAAATCAGGCTGGATAGGAAGAAAAGACACAGCCATGAACTGTAGATCCTGCTTGGATCCCAGAAAAGGACAGAGAGGACAGGATACCACTCATTCTGCAGGGAAGAATCCTCAATGCTATACTGAAGAGTATTGGGTGCCTCTTTGATGCTAGCCATTTTTCTAGGGGTAGAAACACAAAGCCCGGTTCTCTGAGTCCTTCCTCCCAGGCAGCTCTCATCCGCTGTGGAAGGCAGCTTCCAATGTGGCTTCCACTGGACAGCCTCCAGGTGCTCACACCCGGCCCTCCCCTTGAGCCTGAGTTGCCCCTGGAGATTTTTCTTAGATAATAGCACACAAAGTGATGGGTGCCAGTTCTGAGACGATATGACCACAGGTGACAGTGGTCTTTCTGCTCTCCATCCCTGGCCCTTGCTTGCTCTGATAAAGACAGAAGCCAAGCTTTCCAGCAGCCCTGTGGAGAGGCCCCGCAGGCAGAATGGAGCTGAAGTTCATGAGTCCTGGAGGCCTCAGTTCAGCAGCTCTGGATTCCTGGATGTTGGGCTGGCTGTGATGCCCTCATCCTATAGTCAGACTACCCTGATGTCATTCTACCACCCCTGCCCTCTCACCCTCCTGCTCTCAGGTTCTCCTGTCCCCCCATTCACCGCCTACTCACCGGGCTGTCAATCAGATTGATGTGGGAGTGATTTCTTTCTAATCTGTTGCTTTCATTGGTTAATTAAAAAAGAAACTGCCTAGGCCCATTTGATAGGCCACCCTTTAGGTGGGTGGAGTAAACAGAACAGAATGCTGGGAGAAAGAAGCTGAGTCAGGCAGTCGCCATGATTCTCCCACTCCAGACAGATGTAGGTTAAGATCTTCCCTGGTAAGACACCTCGTGGTGTTACACAGAATATTAGAAATGGGTTAGATCAATATGTAAGAGCTAGCCAATAAGAGGCTGGAACTAATGGGACAGGCAGAGTTTAAAAGAATACAGTTTCCATGTAATTATTTCAGGGCAAAAGCTAGCCGTGCGGGCGGCCTGGTGCCAGGAACGTAGCTGGCTGTTCCTATTACTACATCAGATTTCCATGCCAGAGCTGCTATGACCAGGCAGGGCAAGATGGAGAGATGCTGGAACCTTCTCTGCCTGCCTGACCTCTGGGGTCTAGTCCAAGGGAGGAGAAGTCTGAAGCCAGTGTCTGAGTCTTGGCCCTTCTCAGAACCTCAGCCGTACTCTGGCCCCTTGGAAATTACAGCTTTTCCCCCCAATTCCGCCTATCTCATCCCGACTTCTCTCACCACAACACACTCTCAGTATTAATTAGCTACGCTATATCATGATGAGGCCATGATTCCTCGTTAGCCAGGAGAGCATTTACCCTCCACTCCCCCCAGACCCCCTCCCCTCCCCTCTCATGGCTGATCAGCATCTACCTGAAAATCAACTCAAGAGCAAGGACTCTGGAATCAAGGTTAATAAAGGATAAGACAGGGGAGCCTGGGACCCAGAGTCCTCTTCAGGGGTGTGGATTAGGGAGTGCTGGGACACAGACGAGAGGGAATGAAAGGCTATAGAGTTAGATGATTTTTACCCTCCTCATGCAAAACTCCGGGTCCCTAAGCAAAGGTAGGATGTATTATCTAATACAGGAGCTGACCAAGAGGAACCAGTTGGAGTCTTTACAGTGGAGGGTGGTAGGCGGGCTGGCACCAGCATTTATTGAGCACTTACTGTGTGCTTGCCATCATTCTGGTGCTTAACATTTCATCCCTAAAAGGCATTGTCACTGACTACATTTTACCGAGAAGGAAATGGGCTTCAGAAAGGGCCAGCAAATGGGCCGGCATCACAGAACTCAAAAGAGATGGAGTAGGGAAGCAAAGTCATATACGGCTGTGAACTTCAGAGTTTTAGCATTATCCCAGCATTCCAGAACCCCTCTGTGATTGGGGCACTTCACACTGTAATGCCTGGGGTGACAGCAGCTCAGACAGGAGCAAAGGCATCTGGGAGGAAGCACCCCCGAACGAGGTCCTGATCAATGGGCCTGCCCTCACTGGAGAGCTCATGGATTGACTGGGTGATTGATCCTTTCCTTCATCCATCCCTAGTACAAGCGCCGGACCCCGGAGGAGATGCTGGAAACACACTAAACGAAGCCAGACCCAGTGCCCAGTGTAGATGGGAAGGCTGATGTTGAGTGAATAATCACACAGCCGGCTGATCTGTCAGCCCCAGGGCACATGCAGAAGTCACACCGCACTGCACTCTACGGTAGGACTCCTAAGCTAAGGTAGCATATACACCCTCTCGGTGCCTTACCTGGGACCTAGCCCAGTCCACCTCAGCATGGGGGCTGTGAGACTGTCCGTGAGCCTGAGGGCGGGAGCTGGGTCTCACCTGTGATGATGTATCTGTCCCTCTCAGGGGCTTGGCAGGACACTTGGCTTTCCTTATTCTGAGGTCTTCTTTACCACCTGTAAGGACAAAATGAAAGCAAGATCTTGGGGACCCGTCCTGGCTTTTTCTTCTGTCTTCCACGGCATCTATCTTGTCCTCAACTTCTCTTGATGCAGAGATTTTTATCTCCACACACTGGAGGGTCTCCTCCCTCTGCCTTCTCACAGAGGCCAAGCCTTTGCATGCCCGAAGGCACAGATCTGGGTACAGCAGTATCTGCTGGTGCCCTAGTGAGTCAGGGTTCAGCAGACCCCAAGAACGCTGGGACCATGACAGATAAATTGTTGTACCTCGCTGACAATTTCTAATCTCACATGCCCTTCCCCTTTGGAAACAGGCTCTCGTGCAGTTCAGGCTGACCTTGGATTTGCCCTGTAGCCCAGGCTAGTTTTGAACTCTTGATCCATGCCAAGTACTGGGATACTAGGCAAGCATCAACTTTCCAGGCATATGCAGTGTTAAGGGGTCAGTCCCAGGGATTTTGGTATAGTAGATGAACGCTTTACAAATGGAGCTGTGGCTTTAACCCTGTTCTTTAAGTCACTCGGATGTAGTACCTCCATTGCAATTGGACATGTTCCTGCTTGTGGTGATGGGGACACAGTTGTTGCCAGGTCCCAGCTCACCATGGTCTGGTCACCTGCTCCTGGGGCTGCCCGGTTGATCTGCTTCCTGAGTTCCATCTACCTCTTCCTAGGCTTTCTACCCTTCCTGATGGAGAACCTAGTGTAAACATTAAAAGCGTGGACCATGATCTCCCATGACCCAGAGAGGCCAAGGGGAATGACAAGAGAAGTCAGGTGCTTGCTTTTAAAATAGTCCCCATTGATCCCTGTCACCTGATTTTGCACAGTCCCCTCCCATTGAGGAGGCAACTCATGCTGGCTTCTCAGGGATGAGATTGGGGGGTGTGGGGTGATATCATTTCCATGCTCAGGCTATAAGAGATTCCTGATGTTCTCCAGCACTGTCCCTACTAGCCTTATAACTCTACCTGCCATGTTGGCAGCAACCTTGTAGCAATGCCATTGTGACCAGCAAGTGAAAGAGGCCCTGAAATCATCTCACAAGGAACAGGGATTGAATCTCATCCAGCACCGCTAGAGTGAGCCAAAAGGTCTGTCCCCAGATGAACCTTTAGATAACTATAGCTGGGGGCAGACGCAGGGCCAGAGGACCTGGTTTCCTGACCCATATAAACTATACAATATGAGCAAGTATAAACTTTCACCTTCTTATTTTGGGGGTACTTGTTACACAGCAACAGCTGACTCATATAGGAAATGAATAGGATGGAGAGCTACAGGTAAAGTGGACATGCCCTGGGCACCCCCTGTATAGTACATTCAGAGGGAAGAAAAACCTCTATCCAGGTGACTCATGGTCAAACCCAAGCCTTCTGGCTTCCTGTCAGGGCTTTTCCTGTTGGAGTCTGTTAGTAACATGATAGAGGCCTTTGCAGGAACTTTTAAACACAGGTAAGGAAGCATTCACCTCTCCCACCATGTTCATTAACTGTCCTGTTTCTATGATAAGATACTCTAAATAAAAAACACAAGAAAGAAAGAATTGATTTCAGCCCACACTTTCAGGGGCTTATCAGGCATGGTGGCAGGAACAGAAGGCGGCTGGTTACATTGTATTGACAGTCAGAAAGCAGAGAGAGACGGATGCTGGCTTCAGCTTGCTTTCCCCCTTTTTTATCTAATTTAGGACCTCGGCCCATGGGACGGTGTCTCCCATATTCACGTGGCCCCACCTCAGCTAACCTAAACAGTCGCTTGAGGATACCTCTACGGTGATTATGGATCCTATCGAGTTGACAACATTAGCATCTCCCTCACTGAGAGCACATCTTAAAATGCTGTGGTTCCCTCTTGTCTTTATCCTGGTAGACAAACCTGTTGTGGAGCTGGAACCAGTCGACCAGTATAGAGATCAAATGGCAGTAGTTTTAGTTCATGGTGAGTGTGCGTGTGTGTGTGTGTGTGTGTGTGTGTGTGTGTGTGCATGTATAAACACTCAGGCACCAAGGGTCACGTTTTGGGGGCCATGAACAAATTAGACAAGCTCAGGTTCCCACAGATTTTTATTTTGATATCAAGCTCAGACCTCTTTGTGATCAACTTACAACCCTCCCTCACCTTCCCCCATCCCCGGTTATCAACAGTGACGGCAATACGCCAGTCAAATGCTCAGACCAAGCATTGAAGAGACCTGGTGCCCCGTGGACGGACAGCCTCACTCAGCAGTTGGGCCCTACCACATGCATGCCCCTTCTGTGTGGACTTTTCAGTTTGTTGTGCCTGTGCAGATAGATACCTGCTCCTTGGATCAGCAGGGTGGAGTTGGAAGTTGGAGTTTTCAAGGGGCGGATCTCCTGGCTTTGGAATCCTCGAGGACCACTGACTTGATTTTGCTGTTATCATTAGAGCATGCTGGGGGTGGCTCGGTTAGTTTTGCTTTTAGCCTGTCCCGAAATGTTTGCCGACTCAGGAGCTGGCTGACGCTCACATGTGCTGTGGCTCGGGAGGAAATGCTTTGGCATCATCAGGATTTCTGCTCTGTAGACATCAAGTGGGCACACCTGGGACTCTCATGTTCCAACCCCGTCCAGAGAGGCTGAGGGGGAGGACTCCAGCCGAACCTACTACCTGGGGCCTCACCTGTGCCTCCAGATGTCCAGATGCATCCTTTCTGTGCATCCTCTGAGAGCGCTCACCCCTCCAGTGCCATCTCCCACCTGACTCCATGAACCTCCTTGGTTGCTGAATCTGCCCCCTTGCATATGCAAAGCTGTCACCAATTATCTCCGAATGTGACTGTGTTTGGCAACAAGGACTCTGGAGAGGTGTAAAGTTAAAATGAGCTCCTTAAAGTGAGCCTCACCCAAGACAGCTAGTGCTCTTAGAGCAAGAGATCTGCCCTGGTGGTTCTCCTTGCTGTGGTTTTTTGCTCTCTCTCTCTCTCTCTCTCTCTCTCTCTCTCTCTCTCTCTCTCTCTCTGTCTCAGTCTCTCTCCCTCTCCCTCTCCTCCCCCTCCTCTCTGTATGTGTTTGTGGTCTTTCAAGATATGGTTTCTTTGTCCTGGAACTCGCTTTGTAGACCAGGCTGGCCTCGAACTCACAGAGAGCCATTTGCCTCTGCCTCCTGAGTGCTGGGATTAAAGGCATGCACCACCACTGCCTGGCTTCTTTTTTAACACTTGCATTTGCTGTATATGTGTGTGTGGTTTTTCATATGTGTGTGGTGTGTGCGCACGCTGATGTACAGAGGTCAACACTGAATGCTTTTCTCAGTAAGTCTCCACTTTTTTTCTTGAGTCTCTCACTGAACCTGGAGCTCCTTATAGAAGCACGAAGATGTGAGGTATGCTCCCCAGAACCATGGAGAAGCATGTGTCTGGGGCAGCAGAACATAGGAGCATCCCCGGGTGCTGCTGGCCAGCAATCATAGCCATGAGGTAGTTATTTGCCAAAGTCACACCATGAAGACAACAGGACAGCTGGATCTGTCTGAATGGTTCTCAAGTGTAGGCTCCATGTGGCCCCTCCCGTCTCTGTCCCTGAACCTCCAGAATTGGGAAAAGGAGGTGACATTAAAGATGGCTGGTGGCAACTGCACGGTTCACAAGCAGAGGAGATTAGGTCCCTCACTCTTCCACTGCCCCCTCTGTTGCATGATGGTCCATCCTCATTGTCAACTTGACTTGATTTAGAGTAACCTAGGGGACACAGCTCTGAGTGTGTCTGTGAAGATGTTCCCAAGAGTTCTAACTGAGACGAGAAGGGCCGTTTTGAACGTGAGTGGTACCCATCCCATGGGCTGAAGTTCTGAACTTCACGAAAAGGATGTTTCTAGTTGAGCACCCTCTTGCATCCCCTCTGCTTCCTGACATGACCAGCTGCTTCCTGCCACTGCCCCTTCCTCCCCATGATGGACAGCTCTTTCCTCCCCATGATGGACCGCATCTTCAAACTGAATCAGAATAAACTCTTTCTTAAGCTGTTTATGTCCCTTATTATGCCACAGCCAAGAGAAAAACAACTAACCCAGTGCCCACAGGCAGATCCTTGCTCCTGCTGATCCCAACCCCTTAGGACAAGATTCATCTCCCCACCCCCTACACATCCCAGGCTCCACACCTTCTATCTCTTAGTGGGAAACTGGCCCAAAGAGCCTGTTCCCCCTTCTCAGCAGAGAATGTGGGTGCAAAGTCTGCAGCCACCTGCTTGGGGGTGGCTGAGATCGGTTCATTATTGTTCAACATCTGATGGGGGGAGATTATATTTGTCAGAGCAAACAACAACATGCATAGGAATGTTTGGGGGTGATCAGGACAGAATAGGACTGGACAGAGAGGACAGCCCCCTTGTGGGGAGAAGTCAGCCCTCCTAGCAGAGAACCGCACATCCAGGTCCTTGATGTTGGGTGCAGATAAAGTTATATGGAATGTGGTGTCAGGTGTCCTGACTCAGTTTCCCTACCTGGAAAGGAAGATCATCATGTCTCCCTTTTCAATCATGTCTACACTAAACACATGCATGTAAATAGCTAACTCTGTGGTGTCGAAATCCCCGTGGTGGTGACTATAACATCTTAAGACTTCGGTCTATACTTAAATGTGGCCCCTCTGATGTTTCGTGCCCTTCATCTGAGGCCTGCTGAGCTTTCAGACTCAATTAGAGACGTGTGCTGGGACAGTGGGCACTAATGGGGTTCTGGGGTGTGCCTAAGCACATCCAATATCGTTACTGGATTTGATTGTACTGAGAGGCAGGGACACTGGGTGGATTTGGGCAAGGGAGCGGAGAGATGCAGATTTGGAAAACTAGGTCAGTGCAGAAGCTGGAGGGGCTGGCGGCTCCACCTGACTTGAGAGCTGTTAACCACAACGCTGGAAGCTTTTTACCAATATCCCCTCCCTCCTCTATTCACCTGCTCTCTCTGCTCCCAGCACCACGGTTCCCACCCAGGCCTCTTTTCTGAATCAGCATCTGCCAGCCCCAAGTCTTCTTGCAATCTCTCACTCCTCCCTCTGAAGTTCAAGGTCCGGGTTCCACACAGACCGGCTGGAGCCTCTGACCTTTTAGAGGGCCCAGTGTGAGGGAGGCCAACATTGAACAGGGCCCGGGAAGCTGCAGGTAGGTGGAGGCCAGGCTGGGGTTGGGGAGGGAGACACAGGCATCCAGTGCCTTTGTCTGGGCCAGGGGCGTCCGGTGCCATGCTGACTACAGCTATTAAAACGTCGATTGTCACTGCCTGCTCCAAGGGCCTGGGGAAGGCAGAGGGGTTCACTGTTTTGTCTTCTGTGGCCACATCGATGGCTCCTTTGGGAGCCTGTTCGATGATGGGTCTGGAAAGCTGCTCGGAGCAGAGAAGTCAGAATAAAAACAGCTGCTCAGAGGGACCCCCGCAGACCCCAACTTCCAGAGGCATATAGATCAGAAGGCAGAGCTGCTCACGTGTTCCTTTGCAAAAGATGGTTTTGTTCCTATCTCCCCGGCCCATCACGCTGGCCCCTTTCTTTTCATCCCCTCTTAGCTTGGCTCATAAAAGGGCCCCTCTCATCCTATTTGAAGAGGCTGGGACAAGAGGCTGACAGGTGTCTGTCACAGCAGCCAGAGCAGGGATGTTCAGAGGACACTGGCTGTTATGCTCAGCCCGCAAAGGAACAGCTAGCCCACAGGGCAGAGTGGGCAGGAGGGTGGTGATGCTGCGAGGTCCTATATTGGGACCCACTATAATCAACAGACCCGGGAAAGGTACCTGCCTCATGGCATCAGTGGGTCACAGGCACGTGGCACAGCTCTCCAGGTCTCTGGTGTGGAAAGGAGGCCACTGAGCCTCTGCCACCTTGGGATTAACATGAAGACTAACGCAGAACAATGGTGTTGTCCCTGCTGTGTTGCTGGGGCCACTCATTCTGATTTCTCTTTTCTTCCTTCCCGCTCTCTCCATATTAATCCCCAGCCAGGCTGGCTGTGGGGGTGGTCAGAGCCTGAAGGCCCGAAGCCTGCTTGCCCAGGGTCCTTTACAGAGACAGAAAAGCAAACCGTTTACTGACAGAGGGCAGGAAACAGGGCAAGGCGACACCTTTCTTTGGCCACACCCACTTTGGTTCTGTTCACCCACATTGTGCTTGACAGGGAATAGGGGCCCCCAGGTCCGGTTCTCCAATAGTACTGCTCTGTAGGTTATCTGAGGGACAACATCCAAGGGCCTGTGACATCCGTTTCTCAGATGTCCCAACAGGCCATGGATTGGAAAACTGTGTGTGTGTGTGTTGGCACACATCTCTTTACATATGAGCACATACGTACATCATCCCATATGACCAGGTCTCTTTCATACACTTGAACATGGGGCCTACATGTGTGTGACCTGTATATCCTATGAGAGCAAGTATGTGCCCCACCTGTGCATAGGGACCAAAGTGAGTGAGGTTTCATGCAGACCTGGCATACCGCCTCCATCCCGGGTGTTCACTGGCACGTGAAGGCTGATGGGCCTGCAGCTGCTGTGGCTTCCCCAGCCCGTGAGTAACAAGGCAGGCCCCTTGTTATGCGCGGTCTTATTAAACATGGCGCATGTTAATAGCACCGACAAAGTCAGTTATGGAAAGCTCTTTATTAAAAATAATAAGAGATAACCCCTCTTGTCCCACAATTTCCAAGCCACGTTTGGCCGCACAGGCTGGCAAGTTATTAAAGTGGGATCAAGTGAATGTCCTTAATGTGCCTTCTGGGGGCCTGGCTGGTGGCTCAGCCTCATTACCAGCCGCTGGCCCTAGCTGCCTGGGTCTCCTCAGTGCACTCTGGGGATGAGGAGGTGGAGGGAAGAAGCTGAGGCAATCCTGTCCTGGAAGAGGCGGAGGCTGTGTCCTGATGGCCTGATCTGGGACTGTCTCCTGTCCCTGGAGCCTGTGTCTGGACTGCTGACCCCTCTGGAACATCTCTGCCCCACCCCCACCCAGCTCTTGGGCAGCCACACCCTTTCCTTTGTTTCTTTCTGGGTCCATTGTCTTAGCTGGGGTCATGCTGTGAAGGGACTCCATGACGGCTCTCATAAACGGAGACATTTAATCGAGGGGGCTCGCTTACAGTTTCAGAAGTTCAGTCGGTTATCACCGTCGCAGGGAGCATGGTGGCAGGCAGGCCAATGGGGTGCTGGAGCTGAGGGTCCTGCATCTTGACTCAGAGGCAACAGGAAGTTGACTGTCACACTGAGAAAGCATGAGCAAACCTCAAAGCCCACCCTGAAAATGACACACTTCCCCTAACAAGACCACACCTCCTAAGAGTGTCACTCTATTTGGGGGCCAGCCATTTTCTTTCAAATCACCGCACCCACAGAGAGGGCCTGTGACCACTCTGGGCTGGAAAGGGCAGATGCCATTGGTTTATACATGAGGCTTCTTAAACCATGAGTTACATGGGGCTCTAGTTCCAGGATGGGAGCTGACACCTGAAATGACATGGTGTGTGTGGGGGGGGGGGCGTCCCATGGGAGGCTAGGGCTCTAGGTCCAGGCCCTGCACACACTGTGTCCAGAGCTTTCAAATGACACCCCTGACAGTCGAAAGTGGAACCTATGGCCCTTTTGGCTTGGGTGTGCCCTGCGGGTGGGACTTCAGCTGTTGCTTCCCACAGACCCCCATTGTCTGTCTGCCTGAGCTCTTCACAGAGGATCCCCTGACTTACAGGAAAGAGGGAAGAATGTCAGTGGTGGGGACAGGCCCCGGCTTGTGGATGATCTCCTTATTCCAGCCCCACAAAGCACTGGCTCCGCCATTCTCAAAGAAAAGAGGGCTTAAAGACCACAGCTCTTCATCCAAGCACACGAACTCCTGGGTGCCACAGGCAGCCTTGACTGCAGGTAGGAGACTCTTCAATCCTGGCTTTCCCAACCAGCACAGAGCGAGAGATGGAGTTCCGGGGCTCCTCTCCACGGACTTGGCCCCAAGCCCTTTCCTGCTGTTAGGTGCAAACACCGACTTGCATTCATTGGCTCTTCAAGACGTCCTTGGCATGTGACAGAGAAAGCTTCATTTACAGATGGATTTTAAGGCAGGGTAAGGCACCCTGGTGGGCGGCCAGCTGGGCAGCTGAAGTCTGAGCAGCAGCCCGCGCTGCCCGGTCTCCTTGCCTCAGGTGCCAAGAGAAAGTGTGCGAGCCTTCCCCAGTGATTAAATAGCTTGGACAGAATGCCTGCCATCTCTCTTCTAACCTCCCAACAGCCCACACCTTGAACGGTTTTCTCTTAGATTTTAATACAGAGTCTTATTACGTAGTCCAGGTTTTCTCAAACTCACAATCGTCTGGCCTAACCCTCCAGAGTTCTGAGATTACATATGTGTGTCACCATGCCCGGCTCTGGCACGCACAACTGTTTTTAGTCCTATTGGATGAAGGACCATCAAGAGGTTCTGGGAAGACACACAACTACCATGGGCTTAACCCAGGCTTTCTGGCTGCAGGGTATTTGAGGGTCTTGCTGTGTCTCATAGAGATACCTGATGCTGAAGGAGGATTGTGGAGGAATTCCTGCGTATGTTGAAAGCCACCAAGCTAAGGACAAGAGCCTGGGTGAATCTCAGCACTGGTACCTCCCTCTCACTAAATAGATAGAGACGCAGGCCGAAAGAAGGATGCACACACAGGCTCACACAGCCAGTGATGGCATGGCTGGGGTGGGAACCCAGGTGTCATCTTGCCTGCCTAATTGCCACATGGAAGCTGTCCCCAGAGCTCTCTGGGTAAGGCAGGTTCTTCCTCTCGGAAAGCCAGGTACCAGCACATCGGTCTGTAGCCAGATCACAACATCACAGCCGTTCACACTTTCTGCAGCCTCTGGATTTGGGGTGGTCCAGGCCCCGGTCTCCCCAAGGAGCTGGCCTCACTATAGAGGCTGTGGACCTCCCCAGGGTTCCTGCAGTATCCTCAGTTACTCTTCAGAAACACCCCGTGCCTACCCCTCAACATGTTAATGACAAGAGTGTGGATTGATTCCACTGCTTCTGAGGTAATTGGACGATAATACCAAGCTTTGAGAAGCACAGACTCTGTAGGCTGTCTTAGATAGGACTTTCCTTCAGGGATTCCTTCTCATACTTAGGTAAAAGATGCACATGCGCACAAGCTCAGACACACCCACACAAGCACATGTACACACACTCTCACTTGTGCATGTGTGCACACACAAGCTATACTCGTGCATGTAGACATGCTTACACGTGTACATATATACATACATACATGTACATCTGAGCATGCACACACAGAACATGCACACAAGCATCAACATACACATGGTCACACATGTATAATAGACACACGGGTGCATACATAAATCCAAGCAGCATTATTTGTAACAGTGAAGGAGTGAAAAGAGCCTTGGTGTCCACAAATAAGGACTTTGGGTAGTCACATGGAGATTATTGGTGATAAGAAATGCCACCTGGTCCTGGGCCCAGTGGGATGCCTGCTTTACTATTGAGCAATTACTGAGGTTGGGCCAGTGCCAAAGCAACTGTAGGACTGTTTCTCTCTGTATACGACGAGGAAGCTAACAGGACCTTCTCGGAAGCTACCGGAGAGCTTAAGCAAGTTATCAACATTAGTCACTGGGAGCAATACCTAGCCAGGAATACCCACTCAAATATGAAGACTCTGACCGGCACAGGAAGCTGATGAGTCCTTGAAGGAGGTATTGGGAAATTCTGGCATGGAAAGATCTCCACAGCCAGCACAAGAAGCAAGACTGTGGGGAGGGGGTGGAACTGCGGGGTGGAGGTGTACTTGGAGGAAATAAGTCATTAGAGGTGGACCTCAGGAAGCTATCCTCCAGCCCATGGTCCCTCCCTCATGAGCTCTTTCTGACGTAAGGTGAGCATACTGCCTCATCCCGGTGTTCTCCCTGGACTCAAGTCAGAAGCGATGGATGCAGCATCTTTGAACTCTGAAATGAAGGCCAGAATAAAGCCCTCCTCCCTCAAACTGTTACCTCAAGTGCCTGGGCAGAGATGAAAAGCTGAGTCACATGTCCATTGCATGTAGAGTCCACACCTTCCTCGTGCATGCACTGATGGCATGTTCACCCTCCTGGCTGTGGTGGTCAGTATCACCGCTATGGACACAGCATGTCTCTTTAGTGTGTGTGCTGGATGTGGAGCTGCTTGTTCAACATACGCAGGGACTCCTCCCAATCCTTCAGCCTCAGGTATCTCAATGAAAAGTGCCAAGACCATCAACATGACATGATTTTTTTTTAGATAGATCTCATGCAGCCCAGGCTGTTTTTGAACTTACTATCTAACAAAGAATCACCTTGAATTCCTGATTTCTTGGGTTACTGGTGTGTACCACCACATTGATGCATCCTACAGACGTCTTTGAAGCTTGTCTGAGGCCAGCTCCCTAGGGAAGAAGCCACGATGAGTTCTGCCTGGGCAAAAGAAACCATTGCCCCTTGGAATAAGAGCAGAAAGAATGGGATCAACATACAAGCACCATGTAAACCTCCAGGGACACTCGGAAGATGCTTTCCTTTGGTCTGTGAATGTTCTCTGCATTGAGGAATAGTCAAGAGGTTATCCAGTGTTTGGAAGGTCTCGTGTTTGGACAACTCATCAACAACACATTGAGTGATGCTGGTGGCTTCAAAGTGATAGTAGAGGTAGGGGCATCCTCCTCCCCACTACAACGCTAGACCTGGGCAGTGTTCTTCAGGTCTAGCCCAGCTAGGTGCCAGAAATGAGCCTTTGTAAAATTGACTCTCTCTCTGAAGAATGTTAGCTAGAGTGTCAGAATCTGCAAATGTAACTCTTGTTTTCTCTTGGACCTTTCATGAACAGGTGGTACCATGTGAGCACTGGCTAGGTGAAAGGGTAGCCAAGAGACAGGACACTGGGGTCACAGGTAGACGGCCCTGGTAATTATCCACTCTTTATGAGACAGAAGGGATCACTGTATGGTCCTAACACAGGAGATTAACGTGAACTCCATGAGGCCTCTCAAAAGCTAAAAAGTTTGTTGGAAAGCTACAAACCAGGGCAGGCAGGCCTCGGTGGGGTGCAGCCAAGTGCTGACATCTGGAATCCCCAAATGACTTAGCCCTCACTGTCTCCCCCATAACAGTTGCCCAAGGCATGTTGGGAACAGCCTGGGGCTCCTGAAGCGGGTTTTGCCCCAGGGCTTTCAGTGCCAAGCTGTGGCTGTTCTGCAGCGGGTGGGGAGGTGCCTGGAGCCCTAAAGCAGAGCTTAAAAGATGCTGCTGTTCGGGAGCTCAGCAGAAATGGTGACAGAGAAGGTAGCAATCAAGGTCGGCACCACACTCACAGACATACACACTCTTAAGGCCCACGGACTCCTTCCCCAGCCCTTAGCTGGCTCTTTCTCCAGCGACTTATGATCAGTAATTGACTGTCCCAATAGCGCCAGGTAACAAATGTCTTCCAGCCTCAGTTATACAGAATACTAAATGCCCAGTTCTAAAAGCCTCTGGGCATGGCTTCTTTCTGCAGCCATGGTCCCCTGCAGGTCAGGCAAGTGACTGCTGATCTTGTGCTTCTGGGGTACCCTGCATGAGGTGGCTCCTGGTGATTCTATGATAACTCTAATAGTTCCTCCAAGGCTCCTGCAGGCCAGGACGCCCCCCCCCTTGGTGAAGGCAAAAAGCTGAGGAGAGTATGGGAATGTCTGAGGCCCTCTGAGGCCTGCACCCAGGACCCACATCTGTTGCTCCCAAAGCCTTCTTTCCGTTAAAGTCTGGGTGAGGCTAGCCCAGGCCTCTTCAGAGGGCAGAATGGCAAAGCTGCAGGCATAAGGTGGAGGTGTATGTGTAGAGTAAAAGGTCTGGGCTCACTTCTGGGTTTGAAAACCCACTAAAGCCCACAAATCCCTGAGCTCGAAACCTACCAGTCTCTGAGCTTGAAAACCCACCAATTCCTGAGCTTGAAAATCCACCAAACCTTGAGCCTGAAAACCCAACAATGCCCAAATCCCACCAATCCCTGGTCTTGCCACAAGCTCAGGACTTGAAGTGTCACCCTGGAAAACTACTCCCCCCAAAACCCTATATAAGCACAATTCCCGCTCAGTTCCCTGCTGCTTCTCACCCAAACAGAGGTCGTCACCCTCTTGAGTCTTTCCCAATAAATCTCTTGTGTGGAGTTTGTTGTGCAGATGGTGGTGACCTGCACTCTGAGTGCTCCTGGTGAAGGAGGAAAGATGGGACTTTCCTACTGAGGAACTGGAAACAGGCTTGCAGAGGCTCCCTCGTGGGCACACAGCCAGTGAACAGCACATCTAAGCTGCCTCCTCCTCCGCTTCCTGATGAGGCTGGACTCACACCACCAGGATCGGTTCCGAACCTCCTATCACACTTGGGAATGCCAGCCTAGACCCAAGATAACTGCTAGTTTGAGGGAGCTTGCCTCCATGCCATGTCTGCATCAGGAACACTATGGATGTACAGAGGCAGGTTGGGAAAAGTCTCTCCGATGGCAAGAGGGGGAGCCAGGACCTTCGGCAAGGAATGTAGCTGCCATCTGAACGGAGAAGGAGGGTGCTAGCTAAGCTGGCAGGGAGTGGCAAGGGTCAAATCACGCAGGAGGTCACCCATGTGGCTGCTGTTGCCAGGCTCCCTGAATATGGGAAACACATTGTGGCCTTGGCTGGTGAGAAAAGGCCCCAGGCTCAAGTTTGCTCCCTGGTGGCCCTGACTGGACATAGTTTGCATCTCAGCGACCTCCACCTCCGCTGGAGCAGGCCCGAGGCAGTGACCTCTGCAGGAGCAGGTACAGGGGAGCATCTCAGACTCAAATCTCTTTTTCTTATTTCTCTGACCATTCTCATTTCCACGTCTCCTGTTTATTTTCTCTGTCTTCTTCAAGTTCATAGGTTCTCTGTTCTCTGACACAGCTCATTCAAAAACCAATGTGCAAGCTATTTATGCTCAAACTAACACGGAGGTTAATAGTCCTCAAACCTATACCACATATAAAAGCTGAGAAGCACCCCAGATCACCGAATGAGGTTCCTGAGCTTGGGCCCTCACAGAGTTATTTGAACGCTCTCGACAGATCCCTAGAATCTTCCATACTGGAAACGCCTTCCCACTCTCTTCCCCATATCTCTCCCCACCCCCACGGCAGTTCCAGCACCTACCCTCCTCCATCTATACCCACCATCTCGCCTCCCCCTGTAGTCCTTTCTGGGGCAGGCAAGGAAGCTGCAGAGCTGGCAGCTTGGTTTAGAACAGACAAAAGAGAAGGAAGCGGCCGCCCACTGCTTCCCAGTCTGAGTCACTGCTGAGCCAGCCCCTGTGTGAGCTAGTCAGGGTCCCCTGCCTGAGCCCGCCCTGTGTGCCTCAGTGCAAAAACAATCTTGGGAAGAAAGAAACTGTCATTCTGTCCTAACAGTCTGTCAGGTTTCCCCCATAGTTGCCAGGGCACATGGTCACTGTGGTAGGTTGCCTGTCCCCAGCCCTGGGCTTTTTGAGACAGGGTATCGGACTGGTCCTGAACTTGTGATCCTCTTGTCTCAGTCTCCTGAGTACTAGGTCATGGACATGGCTCCCCTCTGCTTTTGTGTCTTTATTCTTACTCTGGGCTTCCCTTGTCCCTGTTAGAGCAACCCTATAAGGACACAGGGTAAGCTGCCTGTCTTAAGATCTCTGACAAGATCCTTGACTTGACCCCATCTGCAAAGTGCCCTATGTCACAATGTTGCACTTCTAAGTTCTGGGGGTTAGGGCAAGGACTTTGGGGCCATTGTTTGCCAAGCACAGCAAGTCTTATCTGCCATCCCTAGCCACACCCAGGCTCCACACTCAGCTCTTCTGCTCATCAGCTGACTGCGCGCCTCTGGAGCCTGCTGCGGGGGGGTGGGGGTATTATTGCCCACATCTACAGGCAAAGGCAGTGGCTTCTCAGACAGGATAGATGACTAATTGAAGTCGGTGGCAAACAGAATGGATGACTCATTGGAGATGGTGGCCAGGCTGGGATTTGAACCCAGCACTTTGGGATACCAAAGCAGAGGTTTTAAACATGCAGTGCAGCTAGCTGTCCTTTAAGTAATGCTCTCCTCATGTAGAAGCAGCTTCAGAACGAGGAGATGGCTCAGTCAGCAAGGCGCGTGTTGCTCAAGCATGGAGACACGTTCAGATCCTGGAAACCCATATTAAAAAGCCTAGCAGAATCCCAGTGCTGTGGAGGAGGAGGAGACAGGAAGGTCCCTGGAGTTTGCTAGCCAGCCAGCTTAGTAAAACAGGTGAGCTCCAGGCTCAGTGAGAGACCCTGTACTGGAAAATAAGGTGGTGTGACTAAGACAACAGCTCTGGAGGAGGGAAAGTGTGTGCTGTGCAGGGCTGGGGACCAGATCAACGATCTCCAGCACCCATGTGCAAATGCCATGTGGGTAAAGAATCTAGTCTGTAATCCCAGCACTCGAGAGGCAGAGATGGAATGCCCAGGACAAGCTGGCTACCTAACTGAATCCATGGTCCCCAGGCTACAAGGAGAGACTCTGCCACATGGCATGCACACACGGGCAGGTTCACTCACCCACAATCACACACACACAAATACGTGCAGACCCAGAGACACACAAAGCTTTGAAAATCGGGAGTGTCGCCTGTGTCCTATCCCTCTCTCCAGACACAAAGCATCCAGGCATCCGAAGCTGCCCTGGTCCCATGAGGAAAGAAGTCATTATGAGATGTTGACATAGGTTTCTGTTTCCCCTGGTCCAGGGTAATGAACAAGCAGCCAAGCAGCCTTCTTACAACAACAAGAGATACAGAAGCTTTCTCCACCAAGTCCTAGACCAGCATGCTGTCCCCTCAACCATGCCTCTGCTCTCAGCCTATGCTGCCTCTCCATCCTACCTCCTCATGGAGGCAAGACAACCACGTGCTCTTCCCAATGCTCCTCCAGGCAAACATAGAAGAGAAAACGCCGGGGAAGACAATCCCACCCTGGGGCAAAGGCCATCACTTGAAGGAGGCTGGTCTTGACTGGGTGGTCACCCTCGGGTTTGCAGGCACCCTGCTCTTTCTGAAGTCTGAGCTCCTTCAGCTGTTCTATTTCTGGATCAGTTATGGGGCTGGCATATTGATTTTCATAAATGTTGCTTAATACATATGTTAGCCATGTGACTCACTGGCCATTTAAGTAAATCCCAGCCCCGGGCTGATGGTGTACTCTGTAATACTAAGCATAGGGCCAGAAGGAAGCACGATGTGGGGAGACTGCAGACACAGGACCCATGGGGAGTAGATGGGTCCTCAGCTACCCACCCCTGGTTATGAATTGCCCCTTAAATTTGCCTTTCAGAGGGCCTTGCTGACACTCCAATCTTCTTCTTTCTGGCACCCCTCTCTGGCAGCACAGGGTGGTTCGCGATTTAGGAACGGCATTGTTCGCGGTGTTCCCTTTTTGGGGAAGTACAGCTGCCTCCTGGGTGTCATTTCAGCTATTTTTTTGTACTCAAAGATTTCCAAACAGCCAGCCAGACCCACTCCCAGCAGCCTTTCAGGAGGGACCATCTGGGGAAGCTGGAGTCTGTCTGTGTGGAAGGGTTTTCCCTCCATGCCTGATGCAAGGTAGAAGTAAGGCTGTGGACTGAGCAGGAGGGGAATCCCTCTGTCTTCTCCATACTTTGCTCCGAGTATGACAGTCAATGTGGGCTCAGGAAGTGCTGATCTTGGTGCCCCCTAAAAACAAAACAAACCCCACAGGCTAAAGGCTGGAGGCCCAAGGTATGAAAAAACCTTCAGGAGGTGAGACATGAGCCATAGGAGGAGGAAGTTAGGTCATTGGGTGAGTATCCTTGGAGGACATTTTGGAACCTCACCCCTTTCTCTCTTCCTCTCTGCTTCCCAGCCCCCTGTGAGGTAAGCAGCCTCCATCATGAGGCATTATCTTGCCCTGGTGCCACAGGGCCAAGCCCCCATGGAGGCTGTACTGTGGGTCAAAGCAAACATTTTCTCCTTAAGGTATTTTTCTATGGCATTTGCCACAGCTGTGGAAAGTTGACTCCGTAAGCGAGGTGAGTACCCTTATCCCATTGGAACTGGGGACCATAGTGCTGAACATTAAGGATTGGAGGAGAAAAGGGGATGGTGGGTGGACCTGCAAGTTGAAGCTTGCCTTTCTCATCCCTGTCCTCTCGGTGGCTGAGAGAACATCTCAGTGAGTATCTGTGGGATGGAAGGAGGGGAGGATGATGGTGCTCACGTGGGCAATGACACAGAGCTCAAGAAGTGGCGTGGGACAGGGTAGAGAGATATTCTCAGAGTGTGGTGTGTGATGGCAGAGTTGAGAGCATCTGGGCAGGGGTCTACTTGGGACACAGATACACTGGGGTGAAGGGTTTATCTAATTATTCTTTCTTTTTTATTCAAGAGAGGATTTCTCTGTGTAGCTTTGGAGCCTGTCCTGGCACTTGCTCTGTAGACCAGGCTGACCTCAAACTCACAGAGATCCACCTGCCTCTGCTTTCCAAGTGCTGAGATTAAAGGCATGTGCCACCACCGCCTGACCTAATCATTCTTTATCAATAAAAAATCAGGAGTCAGATATTGGAGTAAAAAAGCTGAATGATCAGATAATCTGTAGAGGAGAAGCCACCAATGACCTCCTACCTCTTCCATTTCTCCATCCAAATGGGCCAAGACCCCTCTCTAAGCCCTGCCTCACTACTCCCCCCCCCCCGTGTGTGTGTGTGTGTGTGTGTGTGTGTGTGTGTGTGTGTGTGTGTTCAGTCCTCCAAAAATTTTGGTCAGCTAGTGGTTAGCTCCACCCTCTGATTAGAAACAAACTTTAGTGTCAGGATGAAATCAAAATATCACACAATATTGGAGTTTCTCTAGAGCTAAGAAAGCATTCGACCACCATAAGACTAGTCTCAAGAAAACACAGGCTTTGTCCACAAGTGGGGCTCTGGCTCACACTGGTGTCATAGGGGTGGTAGAGAGGCCACAGGGAGGCATGGCCCTCACAGCCCAGGAATTTCTTTGCTTTGTTGTTTCCCTTAACTCTCAGACTCAGCCCCCAGGCTCCCATGCACTTCTGGCTTCAGCTTCAGCTCAAGCTTTCTCTTGACTGTCTTTCTCTCTGTGTATGCTCCTTTGTATTGCCCCAGCCTGCCTGTTTGCCTGTTCTTATAGAAGCAGGAAGGACACATGGAGCTTCCTGAGTCAAGGAGGAATCAGAACTTCTGTGAGTCGCCAGCCTTAGGGAGGATGGAGACATTTCCAGTGATTGATCTGGAGTCAGAAAAACTTGATCCAAACCCTGGCCTTGGGCAAACTGCCCAGCCTCTGGAGTCTTTCTCCTTTGTGGAATGGTCATGAGAATCCTACCACTGGCCTTGCAGGGTGGCTAACTTTCACACTGTGAGCTCAGCACATGGCATGGCCATCAGGATGAGCTCTCAGTGTGGTTTAGAGTCCCCAAGTGAGGACTTCCCATCGGCCTATGGTGGGGCCCTTTGTCTTAGGCTTCTATCTCTGATGCAGTTAGCCTTAGTCAAGTGTGGGGCCATTGCTGCAAGCTGCATGTCTCAGGGGAATGGAGCTACACACACCAGGTGCAGGCTGCACCCCCACTGAGCCACAGGCAAGGGG
This sequence comes from Microtus pennsylvanicus, assembly GCF_037038515.1. Classification (NCBI taxonomy): domain Eukaryota; kingdom Metazoa; phylum Chordata; class Mammalia; order Rodentia; family Cricetidae; genus Microtus; species Microtus pennsylvanicus. Next base: position 71,550,865 of record NC_134591.1, read on the forward strand.
ACTCTGCTTCTGAGTCACAGGCTGGCAGTAGCCGAGGGTGAATCCTCGCCCAAGACTGCGACAGTTCCTTCAGGCTCAAGTGCCTTCTGTTCCCAAAGAGGAGAGCATGTCCTGATACTTCACTAGAAAGCATATCTCCAGGGTTTCCAGCCCCATATACTTTTCTTCCTGTAGATGGGAGGGGTGGTCAGTTGCTGAACTATTAGGGCACAGAAGGATCAACATCACGACCAGCTATGAGCCTTTCTGATGTTTTCTTAATACTCAGTGGAGGACCCTTTCTTCTCCACTGAAGGAATCTCCCAGAATAACCTGCTTATGTGGTACAGAGTACATATGAAGAGACTGAAGCACCAAGAGGTTAAAGAACTCCCTGAAGCCATGTAAAAAACTGGCAGGCCAAGATCTTTAAAGCCATTTTTGTTTTTTTGAGAAAAGGTCTCACTGTGTATCTCTGGCTGATCTGGAACTCACTATGTAGACGAGGCTGGTCTTGAACCACCTGCCTCAGTCCCCAGAGCACTTGGATGAGAGGTGGGTGGCACCATAACATGCTAAATAAATGCTTTTTGCACCTACCAAGAGTTTCCTTTGTGGTTTAATTCAGTTAATCAAATTTGGTTTTCCCATTCTTGTTCAGAGCTGTCCCAGACATGAGACAGAGAAAAAAGAAATTGAGGTCACATCTCCAGAACTGGTTAAGCTGGATACAGATCTAAAATTGATGACCCAGCTGTGTAAGATCAGTTAGTCGGAGTATGATGGAGAAAGGGAAGTTTGGGAATCTTGAGAATCTTGTGGTAGCATAAGGGATCTGAAGCTCATTGATGCCTCTGTGTTGGGTTCTAAGGAAAGAAGCGGGCTGCGGGTACCAATGCATCCTGCCAGACCCTGCAAGGAGAGTGAGAGCTGAGAGAGGTCACCTCAGGAAACAAGTTCCAAGCCTGGGCCACTGAGATGAGTGGAAAAACAGTGGATGAAGGAAAGACAAGATTTGTGGAGGATTGAGCAAGAATCCAGTGAGGTAGAAACAGGAGAGCAAAATTCAGCCCTGTGAGACTGGAGAGAAAAGGGAAAGGAGAGGAGTCAGCAGTGTTCTGGGGCTGAGAAGCTGTCCACTGGTCCAAAGCATTGGTCCAATGCTTAGCAATGGTGCTGAGCAGTGTTGAGAGGTGGAGAGGGGGAGCAAATAGCTGTTCAAGGACCTAAACACTGTTCAGACAGCACGGTGGCTGTCCACAGTGCTGAACAGTAGTCTCGTGGGTAGATCAGCTGTCCGAAGTGCTGAAAGGTGTTCTGCTGTACAGCAGCTGTTCAAGGTGCTGATCCACAGCTGTGAACAGATTCCACTGAAGCTAGATGACTGGGGGGTTGCTTACATCTGTGCCTCCATGGAGCATGCCCAAGGATTACCACTCTTGGTACAGAGAGGTATAACTGCATCTCCAGAAAGCTTAATCATCCCTGGGACTTCTTAAATCCAGATTCACAGGTGAGTTGGGAGGTCCCAGAGTCCAGGCTGTTAGGATGCACAACTTGATATTAAGGGGATGGCTACAAGAACAAGACCTCCCAAAACAAAAATTCCATGTCAAGAATTTATTTTGAAGGGTCCCCAGGGAAAGAGAAATGGAGAAGAAAATCAACAAGGAACATTGAGGGAAAATATTTCCAGGGACCACCAAGGCTCCCGACATTGGGAACAGTAGGTTAGAGGGCAGCATGGGTCTACAGTTCTCCTGACCATGGGTGAGAGTCTTTGTGAGGATGTCCCTGTCTCCCCCATGTCCATCAGACTGTAAGGCAAGTGGAATGGTGCCACCAGAGAAAGTCCCGAATTCTGACTGTAAGCTCATGGGAGTAATGATTGACTGAGAGTGTATGCTATCATTGGATGTCTCAATAGAACGGCTCTGTGTCTAAGCATAGGGAAAGCAACATTTCCAGAATGTTCTTCAGGAAGGAAAAATCAACTTGAACCAGAGAATTGGGAGCACCATCCCCCTGTCAGGCCAAGCCAGGGAATTTTGATTTTATAGTCTGTGTCACTTGCTACCCCTACAGAGGGGTAAGAGACAAAAAATGCCACCAACAAATAAATACCCACCATGAAAAAAGCTCCAGGTATGCCCAACCCACCTGATAAGTCCTGTGAGGAAAATGACATTTTAGCTGAACAAACTGAGACTAGGCGTTTGGCTTTCCCTAACACGACACAGATCCTTGCAATAGGGTCAGGATTATAACCTTGAACCAGACCAACTACTGCACTCCTTATCCATTGGGCCCTGGCTGTAGGGAAACTGAGGCCTGGGAGTAAAGCCAGCACCTTGCCATCTCCACTCTACGTAAATGTCAGCTACCTAAATAGCTCCGGTTATTTGGTTAAATTAATCCTCTGAGGAGCTGTGTAAATATAGTCGAGAAGGCGCGCACGGGGACGCATATATATTTAACATGTATGCAGGCTGCGTTGCACCAATAAACAACTGAAGGCAAAGAGAGGGAAGATAAAAATACCAGACAGATCACCAGGGGCTTCATGCTGGGGTGCCATCGGAGGGTGCCAATGGCGGGGGAGTGTGTGAGGCCTCCTTCAGGGTGGGATGATCCAAGGGACCAGTAGCTTAGGCTTGAAATTTTCATAAAGCCACACAGTGGAGAAAAGACATTGATTCCCTGTGGGGGGCCCCGTGGCTTGCCACAGGCTTGCAGCTTAACTGCTAAGCCTGAGCCTCACCATGCCTTGGGCAAACCACACTAGACTCAGAGCACCGATGCCCTTTTATATAAATTGGTGATTATAGTACCTGTGTCATGGTTACACGATGTAGAAGGCACACAGTTTTTGCCTCATCAACTATGGAGCTAGTGACAGATAGTACCCTTTGTCACCTAGAATTTTTACAACAGCCTCATGGCCATGATTTTTATCCTTATTTGCCAGTAAAGCCTTTCTGAGGCCCAGAGAAGTGACGTAATTTTTCAAGGCCACACAGATAGTCAGAGAGGTTGAATTATACCCAACCCTACCCCACCCACCATTCCCATGTGTTTGTGCTTGTGTGTAAATTTGTGTGTGTGCACGTGTGTGTGTGTGGTGTGTGTGTGTGTGTGTGTGTGTGAGAGAGAGAGAGAGAGAGAGAGAGAGAGAGAGAGAGAGAGAATTAGTGTGTGACTGACTAACAAGCTCCAGGTATTCACCTTTCTTGTCTTCTAGGATTCAAGCATGTGTTAACACATGCAACTTTGTTTACATGTGTTCTGTGAACTAAACAGGCCACCATGCTAGGGAGACAAGTGCTTTACTGGTGAGGATATTGCCTCAGCCCTGGAAGCAAGGTCTTAATGAAAATAATCCCCGAATTAAAATGGCATTGAATTGAGCCCTGATCTCAGCATTTCCAGTGTTCTCAATAAAATGGGACAGTCTAACACACAGAAGGCAGGCATCCAGAGTGAATGTCAGGCAAAGGTGAGGGTAGACATTGAGAAACCAATGGGGCCAGAGAATGTCTACAAGCTACCACCAGGATAGGGGCTGCAGCAGGTTCATGGCTTCAGCTGGAGGTAGTTTTATCAATGGCTCAACACCTCCCTCTGAGATGTCTGCCTCCAGAAGGGTGAGGCAGCCTGTTTCTGCTTTTAGACCAATGAATGGTGCCTTGTCCTGATGCTGAGGAATATATCTTCAGGGAGAGTCTGGCTGAGAAAAGCCCATGGTGCCTACTTAATCCTAAACCCTTCAGACCTCCAGGCAGAGGGGCCTGCCCCAGGACGAAAGGCTAGTTGCCTCTCACAAGATCTGTTGCCTTGGCAGCTGCCGAGCTTAAAATGGGCCAGGCTAGGTGAAAGGACAAAGAGGGATGGGGCTGGGCGAGCAGAGACCAGGCGCCTCACTGTCTGTGGATGTTGCCATGGTAACTATGATCTTCCATGAGCGAGCCAGAGAAGGCTGAGGTATGGAGGAATTTGGGGAGGACCAGGGTGGGTGTGACGGGGGTGGGAAAGGAAACCCAGAGCTTCTAGAGTTTACTGTGGGCTGAACAACACGCTGGCCACATGTGGTTTTCTACTTTAGATTAAAAAGCCTAAGAGTGGGACAAGGAGTACATGTCTGTAAGCTCAGCACTTGAGAGGGGCTGAGGCAGGAGGATCACCATGAGTTCAAGACCAGCTTGGGCTACATAGCAAGTTCAAGATTAGCTTAAGCTACAGCATGGGACCCTGTCTCAAAACAACAGCAAGAAACAAATAAAAATAAAAACCCTACAAGGTCCTCTTGGGTGTGGTGTCTTTATCTATCTTTTGGAAAGGTGGAGCCTGAGGCCCGGTGAAGGGGCTTAGAGTTGTCACACAACTGGAAGAGAAGAAGCAGGATTCAAGTTGACTCTTGCATCCCCTGACTTTCCTTTCTGCTCCATAGGCTGTCTGGGACCCAGAGAGGGACTATCATGAGGACCTTGGGACAGACATTTGAGTTCCCAGTCTGACGTCAGTAAGAGGGGAAATGGATGGTGGGCCCTCAGGCCCTTATGTCTGTGATACAAAAAGGCCAACAGGGGACCACATGCTGGAATCAATGGCTTAGAGAGGTCTGTGCCTCCTCCTCTGTCTCCAGACCTTCTTCATTGTCTTCCCTCTTTTTGATAGAACATTATTACAAATGTCCTTTCCCATGATGGAGAAGATAATGGCCCAATTTTTCACAGATGGTTATCACAACATAGAGTCCAGGCATCTGGTAGAGCACACGGCACCCAGGAAATGCCAAAATGTTTGTATGAATGAACGAGCTAATGAATGAATGGTAGGATGGCGTAATGGACTCCCTCAGTGATGCCCAGGAAAGAAGTGAAGGGAACCCAAGGATTTTCCAGTCGCTTGGGCCTGAAGGGACATGCCCCTACAGCTGTCCCCACTCCCTGTTCTCTTGGGAGTCGGCTACATGTATTTTCTTGTCAATGATGCTTGGGACAAGGGTCTCAAGAGGTTCAGGCTGCCCTTGAACTTTCTATATCTTGAAGACAATCCTTGAACTCTTGATCCTCCTGCCTTCGACTCCCACTAGCTAGGATCACAGGAATAGGCCACCATGCCTGGCTCAGATGTCACTTTCCCCTTCTGGAAAATGGGACAATGATTAGCATGTGCCTGTGGCTTCCATTACAGCTGTGCACTAAATATGGGCCCTTTGTTTCCAGATAGAACAGTTAGGGCTTCTTTGCTGTTGCTTTTTCATGGGGCAAGGCCACTGCTGCCAGCTGGCTGGGAGGCAGAAGCGTCATTCTCGGGTCCGGATGCTCTTGTCCCTGCAGAGCAGAACAAATCCCCCGAGGGCATTGATTGAGACTATTATGGATGTGTGGAGACAACACGCCGGCTGGGAATAGGAGTCACTGCCCCGTCTATTTCCATGTGGTAATAATGGCAAGCCTTCGCTTTATGAAGTAGAATTTGTTATGGCCGATGAGCCGTAAAAATTGCCGTGTGGGAAAAAAAAGAAGCAAAAAAAAAACCTATAAATAAATTTGTAATTTTAACAGGGATTACCATGTAATTGAGAGGGGAAGGCAGAGGCAAAGGCCAGATCAGCCCTCATGCTCTTGGCTCCAAGGAAGAGCTGAGGCTCTGAATCAGAATCATTCTTGGAAGGTTCTGGAAGGAAAAGTTAATGGGCACAAAGCCTTGGGAATAGACCCAGAGGTGATGAAGGAACTTACTTGGCAACCATCTATTGAGAACCTACTGAGTACATCTGACCTAAAAGAGGGGTACAGTCGAGACACATTCATTGATCATCAACATTACCAATAAGGCACATTGGTGGCATGGCATTGGTGGGTTTTTAGCAAGATAATGGCTTGACTCATTTCCGCCTGAGAAGCTTCCCTCGGGCTGCCACATGCAATGTGGACAGGAAGACAACTGAGAAGGGAGTTAAGAAGCCACCACAGCAACTCAAGCCCGAACTCATGAGGGATCAGAGGATGGAGAGAAATGGGAAGTGTTGGAAAGGGGGATGAAGGAAGCAGAGGACTTCCGGTTGACCAGCCTAGTGGACAGCACCAAAAAAGCCAAGGAATGATGGAGGAGCTTCTGAATTTATAGGCTTTGTGAGTAGCAGAACTGCAGAAATCAGCTGTACTTTTTTAAAAAAGGATGTGTGTCTGTGTTCTGTGTGTGTGCAGCTGTGGAGGCCACAGGTTGGTAACAGGTATTCTTTTCCATTAGGTCTCCACTTGGTTTTTGAGACAGGGCCTCTCACTAGCCTGGAGCTCCCAGACTACACCAGACTGACAGGCCTGTAAGCCCCAGGGATCCTCTGGGTCTACACTTCTCTAGTGTTGAGAACCACCACCATGCCTGAAATTTTAGATGGGTAAAACTCAGGCCTTTATGCTTACATAGCAAACTCTCCTTTGCCTGGAAAAGGTCCACCTGAAGCCCCTGCAGCAGCAACTCTATGTACTCTCAAATCTCCAGATTTGTGGTGGGAGAATAGTTTAATTACCAAGCCTCAGTTACTCTCCTGAAAAATTGGAATAGAACAGCCCTTTGGGAATGTTGTAGAGAATGACTGGGAAGGGCCGAAGGAACCTGCCTGGGGTACCACAGACACTCAGCAAATGCTAGCATCTTTTGCTGTGACAACCAAAGGTACCTTAGGATAGACAACACCATTTTCATAACAGTTTAGAGAGAAATCACATCTAAGATTGGCCCAGGGTACCAATGAGATGCTGGGGTTCAGTTCTGAGAAACTTCCTAGAGGAGATGGGTTTCTAGTAGTGTCCAAAAGATGACTGGTTCCAAGGGCATAGGTGACTAGATCAAGGTGAGCCTCAGAGGTCCTCAGGAGGCAGAAGAGTGAGGAGAGAGGACACTACGCTGGTCCTAGAGGATGCTCTGGCTGGACCGCATATGCCATCCTTGGAGAATGGGTCGCTAAGCTGAAAGTCCCCAGGGCCCCTGGCAGCTTCAGATGGCCTTCCTCAGGGAAACCTTAAGTCCCATCTGGGAAAGGAGAGCTGGTTTCCTGGCCGTTTGCTCTGCGTTGTGGAGTCTGCATTTCTGCATTTTTCTTTTCTTGTTTACACTCTAGTTATAAAATTTTGTTTTCCCCTCCTCTCTAAGCCCATGGTGCTTATTGAGCAAGCACCCCAATATATAAAGATTAATGAAATCCATAAGTCCCCAGCTCCCAACTCCAGGGTTGGGAGGAGGCAGATTCTATGAAATCTAGACCTTGCCAGCTCAGCTCCTCGGTCATGATCAATATGTTCCCCAAAGTGCCTTTTAAATTACTGTCAGAGGCAATGTGCCATATTTATGTATATACATGCTTAGAGGTGACACACGGGAGAGATGCAGTTTCTATTATGAAACCGTAATGTGCATTTATCTTCAGAAATAACACATTGGAATGTTGGAGTGAGAAGAGTTGAAAAGCAATGTCTATAAATAAAGAGCGCAGACACCCTGACATTTTACGACACAGGGAACTGTGGCGAGATCATCTCCTCTGGACAGACCACTCCAGGGATTGTGTCCAAAGTCCAGGAAGACAGGGATTGGCAGTTTAGAAGTGAGCTCTAGAGAAACTTCTCTGAGATGAGGTGTGAGGGGGTTATCGGTTCATGGTGATGCGGAACCCACAGCCAGAGCTTTTGGGGACACGCTTGGGATAGGAAATTGATGGCTAGTGTTGGAAGACAACTTCCCTTCCAGCAAAATACAGAAGGCAAAACAATGGAGGTGAACTCAGAAGCTCTCTTGGGCATCTTAGGGATCCTCATACTTAGATGTGACAACTCTAAGGGGCCCCATTACATCCAGATTGTGTCCTGGATGTGAACCCTAGCTGTACAGTCACTGTAATTGGACCTTACAGACTCAGGATCCAGGTAGCTTTTTCCTTTCTTTCCTTTTAAGATCCCCACCCCCTTGAGAGACGAACTCACTGTGTATTCCAGGAGAGCTTCAAACTCACAAAAATTTTAATCCTCCTGCCTCAGCTTCTGAGTGTTGAGATCACAGGCGCGAACCATCATATTTAGCCAGACAACATCTTCTACAAAGATGACAGGAAGATTCAAGTGCTGAGAAAAGTCGCCTGTGGTGATAGGACTGGCGGTGGCGGGGGGCATGGGGGAGCATTGAGGAGGAGCAGGGAAGAATGCTTGTGACCCAGAAGGAGGCTGAGTGGCGGGGCTGCTCGTGGTGGCTTTCCTGTTATTGTCACATTTATTTGTTTATTTGTTCACTGGTTCAATCGCTCATCTGCTCTGCACCCAGTGCAGATCACCTTCTGCCAACTGCAGGGTGCTGGGGACAGCTATGACATCCTCCTGCCCCAGGTACTCCAAACAGACAGGTAATTGGCAATTACCAGGAGGAGCTGGCTCTTAGAGGTGCTGCAGGGCCAGAAGGGAGGGGGCGCCCCTAACAGCCTGGGGAATCAGAATCAGCTTCCTGAAGGAACCAACTGAAGGAAAGAGCAAGGCAGAGCTGGGTTGGAAAACATGTCCCCGGCACGGAAACCAGGCGCAGTGAATAGAGTCTCAGGCGTGCTGGAAGGTACTGGAGCAGGCAGGGTATGAGAGGATTCTCAGCGTTGAGAGGTGGTGTGCACGTGCGAGTTCTATGTGTAGCATCATGTTCACAAGTATCCATTACACTAGGGTTCCCGTGGGCCAGGAGTCCAGCCCTGGTCTGTCCACCCACAAATCCTGGGACGCACCGCCCCCCAGGGCAGTGTGCTTAGCAAGAGAGTGGACTTGACCACCTGTAAATAACCACTGGTCTAACTTCTTATAACAATCATAGGCACTGGAGGCAGACACAAGCTCCAACCCAGAGCTGGGCGTGGTCCTGGACTGATCTCATAACCTGTTTTCAAGTGCAATGAGGTGTGTGGACTGAGGTGGGATCCCGCCACATCCCGAGGACTGCCGGAGTGAAACATGGACCACAAGGTGCCAAGTTCGGTCAGCATGGAGGCTGAAGCTGCCATTACCATGATGACTCAGCCATGGCGAGACTGCCCCTCCCCCCCAGCTGTTACTGTCACCACCGAGTGCAGAGGGTACCACCTCCTTTAGCCTCAGTTGTTCTGCTGATACTGTCTCACTCCGCCACTGCTGGGCTCTGAGCTTCCAACCCTGATACCTCCTTGCCGCCTTCCCTGTATCTTCCAGGGTATTCCCAGGAACCAGCACATCACTGCTAACTTCTTGAGCCTAGGGTGCATGCAGTCAGCCTTACTGATACCTCAGTCTCTCCACGGTCAAGGATTGCTGCAGCCCAGTGTCAGGAGGCTCCACATGCAGAGTACATGCCCCAGTCCTCAACCTCATCCTCTAGTCACCTAGCCCAACTAGAGATGTTTCTGTTGCTCCTCAGGTCCTTTAGATGTGAGCCTCCTCTTCACAGACGATGAAATGAAGGCTGAGAAAGCAAGTATTAGTCCAGTCACCCAGTAGTAGAGGTGGCAGGGTCCCATGCAGATGTGGACAGATGTTGACTCTATGTTTGGAAGAACCACTCCACTGCCATGAGAGAGCAAGGGAATGAAGGTGGCCCCTGTTCAGATCATGACAAGGGTGATACGAGGCATTGAGGGAGCCATTTAAAGTGACATTATGTGACAACTGCATTTTCTGAGATAATGTTACCACCCGTGACAGCACCATCACTGACAACACGTGACTCTCACTTGCCATATGTCAGGTGCTATGAAATGCTTGCCTTATCTCCCAGCAGCCCCGTGGGGATGACTGTAAGAAGCCGGTTTCCAAGCAGTGAAACTGTGATCTCTGTAAGCTTTGCTTTCCTCCCTGTCCAGTCCCAAACCCAGGCCCTCTCCTGTCACAGTGTCCCCCAAACAGGGTGTGGGGTCAAACTTTTGAGAGGATTTTTTTTTACATCTTCCAGAGTGTGAGAGAGACAGCATGCCTATGAGCAGGTTAGCTCCTTTCAGCCTAGGAGGCTCCATGACCCCCAGGGAAGCATGCATCCCAAGCACACCCCTCCTAAGATGAGGATGGGTCAGCACGGTCCTTAACTCTGTCCAGCTAAGAGGGATAAGAGAGATGCATGCCAGGAAGGGGTCAGCGAGGTTCTCACAGGGTTCTATTGGAGACAGATAGAGGTCCCTGGTTAGTTAAGAGGTACCTTTTGTTCAAAGAGGTTGTAATTGGGGCTTTAGGCAGGGGTCCTAAGGGAACTACTAAGTCCTTGGGCAGCAAGGGTCCAAAGAGGCACCAGCCGTTACACAGGGAGAGGCAGAGTCTGCCTCTGTCAGCAGGAAGGACAATGTCTCTCGGCTCTGAAGCCTGAGAGAAAAGGAACGGAACACTCATCAAGATGGATTCGCTGGGATCCAGTAGATAAAAGACAAGCGTGAGGAACAGAGAGAGCTCAGGGGACAGTTAGTGCCAGGGTCTGAGGCTTCACTGAGTAGAGCTGCTTCCATAGGAGGCTCTGAAGATGGCCCAAGAGATTCATGTCATACCCATCTAGAAGCCATTCTCACCCACGAGGACCTGCCTGTCCCTCAGCCCAGGAAGCCCACTGCCACCATGGTTGTAAGCGTCCCACACTGTCCACACCCGACTCCCACACTCAGCAAGCCCAGACCTCACCCACACAGTGAACTTTCCTCATCTTCCCAGGAGACTTGGGACAGATCATCTCCGACTACAGAAAGGGATGCTCAGGAACATGTCTGAAGCCACCGGAGACCCCCACAGTGACCCCCATCCTAGCCACAGTTGCAGCAATGGTCTCTGGTCTTGCCCTCCTTACTGTGCTGGCCACACACTTACTCTCGGCTTTGAACTCTGGATCTACCCAGCGTGCAGGGGCCAGCCTCAGAGCTTAGCCTTTCTCCGCCTCCTCCCTAAGGGACACTGCTGCTTTTATTGTGAACTTTTTTTCTTTTCATCTTTGTTTTATGAGGATCACTTTATGACCAGAGATTTTTGCTGTCTGCAGCAGCCCTGCAAGCAGCAGGCCTTACGTTTACGAGAGTTTTCCAGAGACTTTAGGAGTGTCCCCAGGTTCTCCCTGCTGGGGTCACCCCACTCATGGCCACCCTTCTTGTTATTCTCCCTGAATGAGAAGACCAAGAGAGATGAGCCCCTCCCACTCTCATGTGACCACACATGTCCCTTTCCTTATTCTTGGACTTTGTTTCATCACCTGCAAAATGAGGGTCTTGTGTTACCCACCCTGAAGAGTCTTGAGGACTCAGATTCTGGCAGAGGCAGCAGACAACATACACAACAGAACAGCCCCACTATCCACAGCGGACAAGATCCAAGATCCCCAATGAAAACCTGAACTGTGGATAGTGACCAGCCTTTATTTATACCATTTCTTCTTAATGTCCTGCAGTGCTCCCGGGGAACCAGAGTTAACCTGAGCCTCTGTGCCACCCTGTTGTTTGCGTTGGGTCCCTGTGCCACCTTTCTGTCACACTCTTGCAGCTGCCACTATTACTTAGTCGAATAAGTGTCCTTTGAACTTAGCGTGGGATTCTGAAATGGTCCGACCTAATAAACAAAATGGCTTGCGTCTCAGTGGACCAGTGAACAGTTAGTACATATAGACACATCAGATTGAATGATGCCGCACACCCCCAAGCAAGACGGAGGCGAGCAAAATTACAATACTCCATTAAGAACGGCATTAGATTTAAACCTTACGAATTGCTGAACTCTGGAATTTTGCATCTCTTATTTTCAGACCACAGCTGACCACGGGTAGTTAAACCAGCCTGACTTTGCATCTCGGACTTTCTATGATTCACTAACAATAGCAAACATTTCCAGCCTGCCCGACTGGAATTAGGCCTTGTGCTGAGCCTTGGGCATCCCTCATTGTATGTAACTCCTCATAGCAAGCCTGGGAGGGTCCGATCATTCAACCCCATTGAACGAGTGGGGAAGGTGAGCCTCAAAGTCACCCAGCTGGAAAAAAGTGAAGAGAGACTCACACCAGGACAGGATGACTCCCCAAGACCCAGCCTAGACTTTGTGGCAGGAGGCAGATAGGTGAGTTTGGCCCCCCAAGATGAACTGTGTAGGGGGCCAGTTCGTCCAGGCTTCTGGCAGGGTCCTATTAATCTACAGAAGGGCACTCAGCACCTATGCAGAGACCTGTAACCAAGACCCTGGATGTTATAACCAAGCCTGGTCCTCTTAGTGACTCCTTTTGGAGCATGGTAGCCCAACCCACAGTGGATGTGTCTCTGTTTTGACCCAAGGCAGGTCAGGAGTGAGCTTGTGCCCACACAGACACTATTCTGTGAAGACAGTAGGAAGGGCTCCCAGGTATTCTGAACAGCAGAAGAAACACAAAACAAGCGTGCTCTGAACCTTTTCTCCTGGGGTTTTCTGAAGAAACGGCTGATTTCCAGGGGTATTCCATGGAGTCAAGCTGAACAGATACCCCGGGAGCCCTTTCTGTCTGGGCCACAAACGGCAGCTCCTGCTGCCCGGCAAGTGTCTGACAACCTCGTGCTGGGCCCCTGGGGCCTCTTCCCCAGCAAGGTCCCAGCTTCCCACAGCCCCGCTCTCCCCTCCCAGCATCCCGGGTCCTAATAGCTGTTTATCGGGCCGTGATGCGGCTCTGATCGTGCGGCTTGTCTGCCAGCAGGAGCGGGAGGCTGCACTGCGGCTGTGTACCCTGCTAAGAGATATTTAATAAATATGCAAATTGCTGCCTCTACCTCCTCAGGCAGGTGAGGAGCGGAGAGACGCTGGAGTTAAGTATTAAATCTGTTCACTATGAGCGCTAAGCGCAGAGGCAGGGACTGGAGCCCAGCTTCCTGGGAAGGTTTCCATCTGGCATGCAAGAGCCTAGCTTTGGAAGGGGCCGAGAGCTGGAAAGGAAGGGGGACTTGGGACAGGATTTGATGAAACCGAGTTCAGAAGGGCCATTTCACTTAAGAAGTCTGAGTGAGATGTTGGGCGCTGGGAAGAATCTGAGCATTCGCACCACCGTTACAGCCCTAGCTGTAACCTACGGACTCTCCCACGCTACTTGCCCCACCCAGCCATATGCAGTTCCTTCGCCCTGCAAAGCAGCAATGCTCCCACGTACTCCTGAATCCCACCCACCACTTATCCTTTTCCTAACCTCTCTCTTTCTCATTCATGTAACCACTACTCTGGCTCCACCTACACATCTGTTCCTCGGCTCTCTCATTCATAAATCCACACTCCCATCAAACTACCAAGTCACCACCCACCCATGTGTCTATCTTTTCATCTGTATTTTTGCTTATATTTACTATATTCATCCATCCATCTATCCATTCATCCACCCATCCACACATATATACATATGTCTATCCATCCATCTGAACAAACATACATACATCTGTCCATTGATCATTCATGCATTAATCCATCTCTCAATTGATCTACTCATCCATCCATCCATGGATCAATTTATCCATCCATACATCCATTCTTCCTTTTATTCATCTGTCTATCCATGACTATTTCCTATCTGAAAAAAAAAACCCCGTTCTAGGCACCAAGAATGAAGAAATAATAAGATAAGCCCCCCACGGCCCCTCTGATTATTTGAGGAGATCAAAGACACGGGGTAACAGGTGACCTAGCACTCTTCTGTAACCTATAGCTTGGGGAAAGGTCCCGTTCAAGACTTTCTTTCCTCTTAGGGCCCAGGAAACTCGTCTGCACAGGTTGGCTGTCAATGAGAATGGTGTGGATAGGTCAGTTTTCTGCCTTGGCCCCAAATCAGCCCAGCTTACGTCCTGAGTGGGATGCGAGTTTTGGGGATGGAGAGATGATCTAGTCACAACCTCTGAGATGTTTGCAATCACGGGAGGAAGAGAGACCTAAAGTAGATGCGTGCTGTGCAGTGCCTGAGGCTCACAGACGTGGGGTGGCTTGAGGTAGCAGTAGATGGTCTGGCTCCCCTGGGGTGCCTGAGGCTCACAGACGTGGGGTGGCTTGGGGTAGCAATAGATGGTCTGGCTCCCCTGGGGTGCCTGGGGCTGACGAAGGAGGCAGGGAAGGAACCAGCAAAGTGCTGGTCCACACGAAGCATTTGCACCTCATCTGGCATTTGGACCATTAGCAGTGTGTGCCCTTCTGTTCGGGAGTTGAGGCCTGGTTGAGCGCTGCACTGAGAAGAATGTGCTGAGCCATGAGAGAGGCACCCCTGCTCAGTCATTGCTTTGTTCCTGCTGGGTCCTGGCTCATGAACTCTGGGAGCCACTGCACAGCCATGAGCAGCTGCTTAGCTATGTATGGAAAACTCCTTTCTTGCCATTCCTCCCAGTGAGGAAGGGATGTGGTTCCTCTGGAGAAGGCTTCCGTACTATGCTGTATGATACAGAAGGCCCTGGAGTGGGCTGGGACTGTTATTCTACAGGATGGTCTGTACCATTCTCCCTAACCAGAAGCAAGAGCCCTTCCTGATAAGTCTCAGGGGTCTCACTCATTCGCTATAATTATTCATTCACATATGATATGATATGATATGATATGATATGATATGATATGATATGAGGAAATCAACACAGGCTGCCTTCACTGCCCAATGACTAAGAGGTATTCATATCCCATCTCCCTCCCTAGCATATAGACAATGAAATGACCTTCCAGTACCTTCTCCTTGAGCCCCCCATCGCCTTCCTCCATTCTACTCTACAAGCAGAAATTATATATATATATAGTAGGCATGGCCTGCCTGAGACTATGTATCTTCAAGAATCATGGGTAATCTCAGATGCAAATGTCCTAGGCAAATGCTTCTGCTGGTTAAAATGAGGAGGCAGTTGGGGCTGTGGGCTCTAAGGAGCTGTGAGCTGTAACTGGAGTCTCTACAGAGGCCTGATTTAAGCATGGGCTGGACCCTGGTGGCCCTGAGGATGGAGTGTGGGTTCTTAGTGCCTGGGTCTCTGTCGGCAAATGTGGGCTCTTCTCCTGGGCGTGGAGCAGGTCTCCAAGCTTCCTTCCAACTGATTGGCTTTCAACGAGGGGCACTTTGTCTTCCAGGGCACAGTCACCCTTGATATCTTGAGCATCACAGCTTGGGGGGGAGGGTGGAGACCAGAGATGTTGCGAGACAGCCTATGACACACATGAAAAGTTAGGGAACCCAAGCCGTCTGACTGCCCAGGATAGGAACCCTTGTTAGCCCTATTCTGGAGTCATGCTGAGTTCTAGGGAAAGACGATGGGTTAGTTCATCAGTTGCTGCCACTATCTCTTGGAATTAATGAAGTCCGTCACCTGCCCTCCACCCCCACACCCTGCTTTCTGCAGTCATCATGGTGGCATCCGGCCCCACCTCTCTCTGTTCTGGCTGCATTCCATCGCCTTCTTCCCTGCACACAGTCCACCCCCTTCCCATTCTAACATCCCCGATCTATATCCCCAGACATGGATGCTTCTGGTGAAATATATGCAGTTGCTTATCGTGCGGATGCGTTTTAATTTACATAAATTGTATTGAGCTATAGCTCTCATTGTTGTGCCTTAATTTTTTTCACTTAATGCTCTGTTTTGGGATCTACCTGCCGTGCTCCATAAATCTCCAATTCCTCTGCTGCAGATATTTCTGGAGTCTGATCTTCCTCTAGTGAATGTCAGCTGAGCCCACGCCTCACTACTTGGGTGTCCCTGGGACCTATGCTGAGACTTACTCGAGTCTATCAGAAACAGGACGGCGGGCTCCGTGCATGGGGTTCTTTTCCCTAGTGCCTGCCTGGTTTGCAGAACGCCGGTGTCCCCACATTGCTGCCAACCTGTGGTATGATCCAGCTCTCTAACTTTTCCCAAGCTGGTTCATGTGAAGTGGCTGGCTCAATTTGAAGAAGGAGAATGGCATTTCCAATGTGTTTTCTGGGACCTAGACTAAACAGGGTCTTAGAGCGAGCTTTCTGGGAACGCATGACCTGGAGATTTGCTTCTAAAGCCGGGAAAGGCCAGAGGACTCTGGCTGCTTGCTTGCTTAGAGGAGCCTCTGGGCCATCAAGCAAATGGTGAAGGTTCCCTGGAGGCTTTTCCCAGTCAGTGTCACACTGAAGCCTCAGGGCAGGGCAGTAAACAACGGAGACACATTTCCTTGCCCAGCAGAACCTCTGGATGAGCGGGCAGAGAGTCAACCATCCCAGGTGTCGTTTATTAAATAAAGGCATAACTGTTGCTGCCAAGATGGGCAAGAGGATGAGGGATGATGGGAGAAGTCAGGGAGAATGCTTCCGGCCGGGGACTGGGACAAGAATTTCAGTTGCAACGGGGAAGTGGAGGGATGGAACACGCACTCAGTCAGTGTAGCTTGCACATGTGGCCAGGCACCATGTGAGAAGTTGAGACAAGAAGCTGCAGAAACCTGGAGCCTGCTCACCATGGGAGACAGGCACATTCTAGAAGGTGAGGACTGCCCATATGCTACCAGAGGATGGATGGATGAATCAAAATGATAGTGGGGAGAAACGCATGCAATCAGACCAGGATTGAGACCTGCAGGAAGCAAAATCCTGGAGGCCACCGTAGAGGTGGTGTCAGAGCACTGAAGAGTATTGTAACACCTTCCTCTGCAACCCTGAGTGGTGACACGCAGCAGTCGTGGAGCGTGGAGGAAGAGGGTTTCCCCAGGCTTGAGGTCTGACTTCTGTGAGTTCTTCCTCCTCTACTGCACCCTGCAGGTCCCCAGGAACAGACAGGGAGTTTTGTCCCTGGCCTGGAGCTTCTGGTCAGTGGGAGGTCAGGAATCCTCCATAACCTTCTCAGCCTATGTGCTAGGTTCCCCTATCAGATCAGAAGCTGTCTGAGCTCTGAGCTTCCCCCTCCACCATACCAGGCCCTTCATGGCAGTTCCTCTCCCCTCTGGTCTCTCAGAGCCCTGGACAACCCCCACGCTGTAGGACTCCTGGCTTTGTCAGACAGTGTGACAACCTACTCCCAAACAGGGTTGTAGGAAGGGGACAGGCAGCTGTGAACACATAATCTCAAACATTCCATGTTGGAGGAGAGGGAGAGCAGGTTGAAGCAGGGCCTCACAGTGTTTCTCAGGATGGCCTGGCACTCACTATATAGCCCAGGCTAGCCTCCCGAGTGCTGAGAGTCCAGCATGAGCCACCGAGCTGTCCCCCAGTCCTGGTTCTTCTCTGAGCCTCTGGGTGTCTCCCTCCCTGTCTTGAGAGAAACCCCAGAGGTCGGACTCTATGCAGGGGGGTTAGTGCCTACAAGAAACCCCAAATAGCATCCTGGGGGTACCGCCTGCACTCCCCACCGCTTGCTCTTTTCTCCTCTTGGCATCATTCAGGACAGAGGTGGTCCTCCCTCTGGATCAGACGCCATCTCCTCTGTCCCCCTCCTTGTTCTCTCAGCCTCCCCTGCACCCCAGGGAAGGGGTCTGAGGCTGCGCAGCGTGTCTCCCCTGCGATAGTCATCGCAGGGGTCCATCGCTCTGTTGGCAAGCTTTATCTTTGCAAGAGTCTGAGGCCATTTGCCTTCAAAGACGATATACAATGTGTTTAGTGACTATGGGCTTCCTTTAGAAGCACCAAAGTGTATTTCCAGGGAGATAGGCTGTAGTCATGGAGAGGAAATAAAGAAAATACTACTCAGGGAAGAGATTACAGCTGTGAGAAGGGAGGGAGGAGGGTACTTACTGCCGAGAGCGGAAGCAAGGGACAGGTTTTGTGGCAAACCTGAGTTCACCCAGTGGCCATGTTGGGGGTGGTGTGTGGGGGCGTCATCACTCTCCATTCCCAAAGGAAATTGGGAGGGAGTGGAAAGGAAATTCTAAGTCTGACCTTCAGTCAGACCCAGAGCCGTTGGAGGGGCTGCATGCAGCGTCAAAATTCTCCAGAACTTTCTTTCTCTTGGGCCCAGACTTTACGATACCAGGTCTTGTATAGGTCTGATGGCACTGCCTATCAGCTCAGTTACTAAGGGGCTGAGGCAGGAGGATTGCAAGCTCAAGGTCAGTCTGGGGTATAGAGTGAGTCCAGGGCCAGTCTAAGCGACTGAGAGAGGCATTGAAAACAAAATACAAGAACTGGAGATGCAGCTCAGTACGACAGTGCTTGCTTGGAGTGCAGGGGGCTCTGTGGATACTGGGGTTCTGCAGGGAGGGAAGTGGGGAGGGAGAGAGAGCAGAGAGACAGAGCACCCCGCCCAGAACCTGGAGACAAACAGCCCAGTGTTCTGGCACCTAGTCACCTAACTGCAAGGAGGCATGGTGACCTACCTACCCTTAGGGCTGCGGGAGGACTTGGTGGCATAAAAGCCGGGAACAGTTGGAAGAGCAGCTGACCTTTCCCAAGCTGAAACACCTAGAGCAAAGACGGATGCCCAGTCCTAGGCAGGAGCCCCCCAAAATGTCTGAATGGTTTCCCAACCCCTGGTTCATAACTTTGGCTCGGCTGAACTTCTCAGGCTGTAGCAGGGAGTCTGCTGACTGGAGGGGTGGGGAAGGAAAACCGTGATGCTTGAAGACAGATGGACCACGTCAGCCCATGCTTTCTGCGGCTTCCCAGAGTGTCTCCTCTGCCTCCAGAGCCAGGACTCAGGGCTCCACGAGGTAACATGCGCTCAAAGGACATGTCCTTGTATGCACAGAGTTTGCACAACCAGAAACTCCTCCTCCTCTTCCCCCTCCCCACCTTTCAAGCCTCTGAAATTTCCCCTTCCTTCAAGCTCTCTCACTCTCTGATGTCACCCCCCACCCCACCCCCTTTAAGGCAGCAGTCTGGTCCTGTCAGGATGTAAGAAGAGCCAATGCTGAAGAACAGGGACACGGCCCCAGACCAGACCAGTCTCTTCTGGGAGGCAAGAAAATGAGGTCAGTGCCCTGGGTAGGTGAGAGGATCTACCAGAAAATAGCAGCTGAGAAAGAACCTGCCCTCACGGCACTTTCTCTATTACGTCAGGCCAGCCAGGGCCTGGCAATATAAAATGAGAAGTTCTAGAATTCACTTTTAAAACTGTGTGTTCTTCTGAGTGTCCTGATAAAGTCTCCCGCCACCCCACTCCAGGACCAAGGTCATCTTTTCACACATTGTATCCATACAGTATATGCTACCCATTCTTCACTCTCTTAGAACTTCAGGAAGAAAGAAAAACACATTATAGACAGAATTGGGCGTGACTGAGGATTTAGGATTCCACTCAGGACTCTGGAATGTGTCCCAGTTGATAAGGGAGATGGTTACGTTTAACTTGGCCTGAGAGGATTTGGCTAATGCTAATTACGACCTAAGGTTATCTGCCCAGCCACTCACCTCAATGCACACTTGCATCCAAGGGACCTGACCAGACAGCAGGGGTGATGGGGTGGGGGACAGAAGCAGGAGGATCCCTGGGAGTGGTTCAGCTTGCACTCAGAATTAAGAGTGTGAATGTGAGGAACTACATGGTCAGAGGTCAGATTATAGGCTCTTACTTTATTGTCCCCCCCCCCCAAATAAACCAAAACGGAGTGAAACACTGATGAATCTTCTCATGGCATTTTAACTTTGTAGAATTTAACGACAAATCATTTAGAATGGTTGACTAGCAAATTAATTTTTTCAAAAAATCAGTACGTGTAGAATGTTTGTATATAAATAAGACCCAGGTAATATTTGATTATATAGTATTTGGGGTATAGTTCTACTATAGAATGATGCCATTTAAAAGTTTTATTATTTTTATTAAATGTTTGTGTGAATGCGGATACGTGCAGAGACCAAAAGATGGCGCCAGACGCCTAGGAGCTGGAGTTGCAGGCAGTTGTGGGCTATCTGAGGTGTGTGCTGGGAACTGAACTTGGGTCCTCTGAAGGAGCAGCAAGCCATCTTTACCATGGAACCAATTCTTTATCCCATGGTGTATTAAAAATTAAGATTCCACTTTAAGCAGTTTAACCATTTTAAAATCTGGTGACCAAGTTGGAAAGGAAAAGGAGACAGAGATTAATTTGAAAAATTCTATTCATTTTTTGCTTTTTGCTTAGTGTTTTATTTACTTAACTGTTTTGATTGGGGTTTATTTGGTCACGATCTGTTCTCTCAGCACTGTGGCTGTGAGAGAACTCACCCACTCACGCCTTCTCTCTCTGTCTCACACACAAATTGTAGATCTTCACAGGTGGTCATTTAATAAGTATGCGTTCTTTACCTACCACTATATGTGTCGGCCACTTCCTCAAGGTGCAGAAATATCAGGAAGTTAACTCCAGAAAGACTCAAGGAAGCACCCATTTCTGAGCACCCTCAAGCACGTGTTTTTTACAAGAGTGCAAGCAAACCATGTACTGTGCAGCAGATGGAGAGAGTTACACACAGCGGTTGACCGGTACCAGCGACCTGCAGAGTGTCACATGCATTTCCAAACCCCTCTCGCCTAACTGTCCAAGAATTGGACAAGAGACAGGCTCTGTGGGGCTTTGTGGCTCTCTCGAGATCTCAATCCTCCAAGCTAGAAGAGCCTGAATGTGAACCAGGCACCATCACTGTCCCAGGAGGGACATCCCACCAATGCCCGATGGCCGCCCACAGGTTAGGTCACCCTGTCACCATGGAGATCTTTCAACTGTGTTTGACAACCCCACATGGCTCTATCTTCCTCTCTGAACTCCTTTTGAACCCTCACATCGCTGCCATGTGTTTACTTTGCAACCGGGATTGCTTTGCTTTGTTTTGTTCCTGTGTGTCCACATGTGTGTAGTATGCAGAAGCCAGAAACCAAGGTCAAAGGTCTTCTTCAATCTCTCTCCATCTGTTTTTGTTGTTGGAGACCATTGATTCAGCTCACCCGACCGAACCCCAGGGACCATCTGTCTCTGCCTCCACATCCCTGGCTTGTTTGGTTTGACATGGGAGCTGGGGATCTGTACCTAGGTCCTCACATTTGTGTGCCAAACACATTACTAACAGGGCCATCTCTTTAGTGTACTCTCTCCCCGTGTTTTAAGTCAGTGTACTTTTACCAAATATCTCCTTGTATGCTCCCGAGGATGTCTAGAGGAGAATTTGGATGTGTGGCCATGAACAGAAGAGGAATCTGCTGCACAGAGCGTGTCTTCCAGTCTCAGTGTGTGTGTGTGTGTGTGTGGTGTGTGTTCATGGTGTGTTCATGTCCCTGTGTGTGAGTGTGTGTGTGTGTGTGTGTGTGTGTGTGTTTCAGAGAGAAAGAGGTATACCCAGGTCCCCCGACTCTGGCTGTCAGCCCCCGGATCTTGAGAAAGACAAAGAAGGATGGAGCATTTGGAGAGCAGGGTGGAGGGTACCCCCGGACAGCCAATTAAAGCACTTTTAATAGTTTCCGAGAATATATGTTCATGCTCCAAACCAATCTCAAGACTTAGTGGAGCAGAGATAACCGCGGCTTTGGCCATGTAAGATAAACCCACGAAATCGGAAATGAAGGCAATCCTGTTTTACATTAAGGGAAGCGAAAATCAACATGAATTCAGGTCCTCTTCTCCTTGCTGTGCGATGCCTGGCTACCCAAGAGAAGATGCTTCTGCTTGCAGGAGATAGCTTGGTGCTGGGAGATACCAAACCGGGGAAGGAAAGAAAGGAGGTATCGCAGGACCAAAGATGAGTGTCCCCCCCAGGCTCCGATCATTACAGCCCCAGGCAGGGCACAGCGGTTAGGGGACCCCACAAGGAAAGATGGTATTTGGAGTGAGAAGAGGAAGTCTGGCAGTTCTCTTAGCTCACTGGCTTGTAAAGTGCAACACACAACAGTTGTGTGTTTGTGTGCGTGAACGTGTATGCCTTTTTCTGTGCGTGTAGTGCA
This sequence comes from Microtus pennsylvanicus, assembly GCF_037038515.1. NCBI lineage: Eukaryota > Metazoa > Chordata > Mammalia > Rodentia > Cricetidae > Microtus > Microtus pennsylvanicus. Next base: position 71,572,646 of record NC_134591.1, read on the forward strand.
TGGACTTGTGTGTATATTCGTGTGTTTCAGTGTGTGTGCCTGTGTGTACATGTGTGTATGCGTGCATATTCATGTGTATGCACGTGTATGTGTGTGCACATGCACGTATATTCATGTGTGTATATATGTGTGGTGCATGTTTATGTGCATGCATATTCACTTATGTATGTGTGTGTACCCATATGTGTGTGTGTGCAGAAGCCAGAAATCAGTTTCATGCACACTGTGTGTGTGTGTGCATGTGTGTGTGTGTACATGCATGCAGAAGCCAGAACTCAGTCTCGGTGTCATTCCTTAGCCCTCATCTGGGTTTTCTGTGGTTGCCCTTACTTTTTATGATACAGTGTTGCTCATTCGCCTGGAGCTCACCAATTAGACTAGCCTTGCTGGCCAGCAAACCCTAGGGACCTGTCTGCCTTATAATTGGTTGGGATTAAAAGCACAGGCCACCATGCCCACGCAGGTCCCGGGGATCAAAGGCAGACCAAAGCCAGGTCCTCAGGCTTGCAAGGCCAGCCCTCTAACAAGTCATCTAAGTTCTTGTTTACCTTGTGTGAAATGGGACCCTGGGGTGAGGGAAGGTGCCTACATCAGGGCCCCAGCAGGCTGGGAGTTTATCAAATGTGAGTTCAAATCCAAACACTTCTGATATCAGGGACAAGTGGCTGGGCACAGAAAGATGTCAGTCTGGTTTTAGAGTCCAGGGGAACCCTTGTGTGCCTAGAGCCTCTTCTAGTAGGGGTTCTCATGCCTGCAAGGAACCCCCAGCCATCTGCAGCTCGGACCCTGTGACTTCCTTCTCTTGTGTCTCATGTGTTCCACTCCCCAGCTCGGTCTGGGGCAAGGCCAGCATGGGGGCAGGAGTTTCTGTTCAATCTCAGACTCCAGTACTTCTGTACTGTGCAACTTTGGGCAGGCTGTTTAACCTCTCTGAGCACCTGCCTCTTCGTCCTCAGCACAGGAACCATCAGGGTAACTGCCTGATGACCTGAGGCTTACAAAGTGATGTCACCTGTCACCTGGGAAGCTGTCAAAATATCAATGCCCACATTGCTTTCTAAACCAACTGCACCGGAGTCTCCAGGAAGAAGCTGGAATTGCCGGGTATGGCTTCCCCGGGGCTGCAACGTAAAGGGCACTTTGATGTGGACTTCAGTAGCAGGCTTCTGTTGCATGACTCCCTGGCAGCATTTGGAGAAGGTGGCATTGAGTGGTTGCCAGGCTCTCACAGTTGCCCCAGGCCCACTCTGAACTTATCCAAATTATGAGGTCTGTGCTCCTACCTGGGGGAGGTCTCTGCATCCGTGAGGGCACAAGCTTGGGAGTCAGGCAGACCTCGCTTCGGACTCCGGTCTTACTGATGATTCCAGCTGGGAAACTCAGACCGTTGTGCGCTTGTCTGAGAGTCTGGCACATTGTGGAAACACCACAGTCCCTGAATGACTCCACCGAAGGCCAGCTACTCTTGAGTCCCGCCTATCTTTCTCTTCAAACACACCAAACACACTATTATACCCCACTTCAGAGTCCTTGTCTGTGCGCTCTGTCCCGGGCTCCTTTTCACATTCCAAACTTCAAATTAAAGGTCACTCTTCAGACAGGATCTCGCTGACTCTTGCTGAGGCACCTTGCCCAGTCCAGAGACTCTGAGTCCCTCCTGTTGAACTGTTTTCCTCCAAGCCCTGAAGCAATGTCAACTCACCTTGTTGACTTTTACTTGACAGATGCCCGGGGTCCCAGGGAAGGTTCTCTGAGGCAGAATGTGTCTTTTTTTCAGTTCCCATTGCCCTCTCAAGGCTCTTAGTGCATCACTGGCATCCAGCAAATATTTCCTTAGAGAGTAACTGAGTGCATGGCGATGCTACCTGTTGCCTTAGCAACAGTATTTACGAGGCCCCCAGAAGCAGCCACACCAGTTCCAGACACCGTGTTCATTTACACCTGCTCATTTCTTAGTTTTACAAGAGGGCGTTGAGAACCAGAGAGGTTACAGTGAAAACTCTAGGTCACACAGCCAGGCCCCCCCCGCGGGACAGAGCCAGGATTTAAAACTGGGATGTCTGTCTCCAAAGTCAGCAAGAGTAATGAGAAAATAAATGGATGAGGGAGGGAGGGAGGGAAGGAGGGGGGAGGGAGGATGGAAGGAAGGGGGAAGGAATGAATGAAGAGTGGGGGAGCCGCACACATGCCCACTTGTGGTCCACAGCCCAAGGTGATGATGAACATTGGCAGGAAGCCTCTTCCTCTAACGAAAGCAGCTACTTTGCATGACTCCCAAGAGCCCTAGCCGGGTCACGTCCTCTACCCCATCACCTACCGGCTGTCTTCGGCTCTGTGATCAAACTACAAGCATCTATTCAAAGACGTAGTTTTATATTTTAAACAGCCAGGGACGTAAATATTTAAAGGAGCCGTGTGAATTATTGAGTCTGCCTATGTGGGTTCTACTTGTTGTCTTGTCCTGGGCTCATGTTTGCCCTTCAGCTCCAGTTTGATCTCCTTCCCACGCCTCCCTGACCTGGGCTTCAGAATGGGACATCTGTGACAAGAAGGGGGTCAGGGGTTTCATCAAGACCAGGAGGTCTCAATCTGTCTCTTTTCCTCAGGGGCTAGTAGACCCCTGTGGCTGGACATTTGCCAGATTCTGTTGGTTTTAGCACCGGGCTGTAATGATCACCTACTGCCCCAATTACTTTTCTCAGTGCTGGGATAAAACATCCAACAAAAGCAACTGAAGAGTGGAGGGTCTGTTCTGACTTAGCTGCAGCCCACCGTGGTGGGGAAGTCACGGAGGCAGGAGCTGGAGGCACTGGCCACACTGTGCCCATAGTCACAAAGTGGAGAGAGACAGGTGCTGGTTCCCAGCAATCCTCGCCTTTATGTTGTCTAGGACCCCATAGGGAATGACACTGCTCTCTGTTAAGGTTTATCTTCCCACTGTAATGAACCTATTAGGATGGTCCCTCCCAGGCATCATCTCCTAAGTGCTGCCAGATGCCATCGGGGGGACAATCAACATCAACCAGCACAAATACAGTATGCGAAGCCATCACTGGCTCGGTCAGTTAAGATGCTTGCAGTCAAGCTTGATGACCTGCGTTCAACCCCCAGAACTCATATTGTGGAAATAGGGAACCAGCTCCTGCATATTGTCCCTTGACCTCCACATGCATGCTATGACATGCATACACACACACACACACATGAACATGCAGGCACACACTCCTGTACGTACATACACATATTCACATACACACATGCACACACATACAGGCACACACATGTGTAAATTTTTAAAAATATGCTTGCTCTCTTTACCCCTTCTCCTGCTGAAAAATTAGTCCAACCCTGGCTCACCCTCACCACACTCCCCTCTTTCTCCCCTTTCTCGGTATTTATTTGCTTGCCAACAAACCAAAAATACACTCTCATCTATATGTAAGGGAAGGTTAGCTTGTGCCTGTGTGGTGTGTTCTGCATGGACAGGCCACGGCACAAAGAAAGGTCAGTTTCCTTGTGCACATGAGGCTGAACACAAATATAGGCCACATGTGTGTCTATGTCACTCCTAAGTGTGGCCTCGTTCCTATCCACTCCCACCCCACCGGTGCATCCACCCTTCAGACCCAGAGTGGTTGCTTTTTACTCAAGGGTACATCCTGTGCTGCTTAATTTCTTTGTCAACTTGACCATGTCAGGGTCATCTGGAAAAGTAAACCTCAAATGAGAAAATGTCTCTATCCCACCGGCCTTTGGGCAAGTCTGTGTGGGCATCTTCTTGATTAATGATTGATGGGGGAGAACTCAGTCCACCATGGGTGGTACCCCTCCAGGGTGGGTGGTCCTAAGTTGCATTAGGAAGCAGGCTGAGCAAGCCAAGGGTTCCTCCCCTGCCTCTGTCTCAGTTCCTGCCTCAAGGATCCTGCCTGAGTCTCCGGCCCTGGATTCCCTTTGTGATGGGCTCCAGCTGTGAGCTGAAAGGAGCCCTTCCCTTCCCAGGCTGCTTTGGGTCATTGTATTCATAGTAACACTAGACAGGGAACTAAGACAGATTCCAAGTAACTAGAGCACTGCCGGCCCACGCTTGGGAGCACGTTAAGCTCCCGGTGAATGAAAGAGTGGGCGAGTGAGCGGTGAGATAATGAATGAATGGATTAATGAATGAGTGATGATATAGTGAAAGAATGGATAGTGGTGAGATAACGAATAAATGATGAGTTAATGAATGAATGAGTGAGTGAGCGAATGATGAGATAATGAGTGTGTAAGAGAGTGAATGATGAGATAACAAATGAGTGGATGAGTGATGAGATAATGAATGAGTGAGTGAATGAATGATGAGATAATGAGTGTGTAAGAGAGTGAATGAATGATGAGATAACAAATGAGTGGATGAGTGATGAGATAATGAATGAGTGAGTGAATGAATGAACAAATGATGAGATAATGAATGAATGAATGAATGAATGAACGAATGATGAGATAATGAGTGTGTAAGAGAGTGAATGAATGAACAAATGATGAGATAATGAGTGTGTAAGAGAGTGAATGAATGATGAGATAACAAATGAGTGGATGAGTGATGAGATAATGAATGAATGAGTGAGTGAACAAATGATGAGATAATGAATGAATGAGAGATGGGAGCAGTTCAAGGCCAGGCTGGGCCCACAGCAGCCCCACCACCATCCCTATGCTACTCAAGGTTCCTACCCCATGTCTACCGGACAGGCCTGTGGTCACCTCCCTCCTGCAGAAGCAGAACCTAAGTCCCTGACTGTCCCTATCCTCAAGGGGCTTGCAGTGGGACACAGAGCAGCCCTCCGTTCTTAGGAGGGATCTGCTGGAGAAGGAGACAGCCTTGAAGGGCAGTCTTCCTTTCCTGGGGTCACCATGGGGAGCTGTACTGAGCCCAGCCCAGCTTGTGCTATGAACATCCTCCACTTCGCACCTGGGCACACTGGACTCTGAGGCCCTTCAGAGCTCCCAGGGAAAAGGGTTTGCTTGAACCCCCAGCACCCTGGCCTCACCTCTCAGGCCATGGCCTCCTCTGACTCTTCAACCCCCCTGTGATGGTCAATCTTGATTGTCAGTTGGGTAGGCCCCAAACTGACGAAGAGACATACTTCTGGGAGAGTCCATGAGGACATTGCCAGAGAGGGTCAGCTGAGGGCACAAGGCCCTCCCTCGGAGTGGGCGGTACTACCCAAGCCAAGGCGCATATATACAAAGAGGTCTGAGGAGAATCCAGCGTTGCCTGCCTGCCTTTAGTTCCGCTGATCAGCATGTACGTCGCCAATAATGCTGGCTCTATCCCTTGCCGACTTCACCTGCCCTTCAAGGGCCCCCAAGTTCAAGCACCTGGAGGTGGGGGTGGGGGCTTGCTGGAGCTCCATTCATCAGCTTTAACAGGTGTCACCCTGTCAAAGTGGGTACAGATTCAGGGAGAGAGCAGCCCCCAGCACTGATGTCAATGTGGACATCTGAGAACCGTCTGGAATAGGATTCAAGCTCTGACTGGCATTACTGGCGTTCGCACTATCTGGAAGAGAAGACGTTCCCCATCTCCCCATCCCCGATCCAGGAGGGCTGGAGGAGGGCCAATCATCTCTGGAGTTATACTGATCACCCCTAGCCCAGCCTCCCCACTGGTTGCTGTCGCCTGTGATTCAATACAACAGAGAAAGTGAAGACGGAGACTGAGCCGGGGACCCCGACAAGGGACAGAGTCCCACATGAACGGGCCCTTTGATCATTGCCGCGATTTGTGCAGAGGCTTGTTAGCTCCCAGAGGATCAAACGGGGAAGATAATGAGCAATTTTCAGGTGGTCGGTGCAGCCTGCGAGGTGACAACCCAATTTAGTCGGCGTCTTAATCGCGTCAGAATCCCTGACTTGGCGCTGTTTGCGTGTCTATTACTCCATTACGCCGAGCGCTCGGCCGGCTCTGGGCTCCTCCGTTCCAGTCTCTTCAAGTATTTATCTCCATGCAATTTAATTAAAGTCTAGTGTTTAATGACACAATGTGCGCTAATTATTTCTTGTTGGTTGTTGAGGGTGGCTATTTCCACCCCCTCCCTCCACCCTTTTGCAACAAAGCGGAATGCCATTATGTCACCGAGCAAAGGCGGGGACAAGGACAGGCTGGGTGATTTGATGATCTGTGAGGTACAGAAGCTTCCATGGAATGTCAGGGCATCCTTGATTTCTCCTGTGTCATCTTGAGGGGGGGGTCCTTTCTCTGTGGACTTATTATGCGAAGAGGCCCCACAGGAACCCAGGAGGACCGGTTGAATTCTGTTGTCGAATTGACCTGTGATCAGCTGATCTACCCACACAACAGGAAGGTGGGACTGTGCCCAAAGGTAGCCAGGCGTGGAGACCCCAGTGCCTCTTTTCACGCGGCTGTGATAAAGTAAACAACAAAAGCAACCTTTTAAGGGAAGAAAAGCTTGCTTTGCACCTCAGTTCAAGGGTACACTATGGTGGGGAGGGCGTGCAGGTGGGAACATAGGGTGGCAGCTTTCTCCTTATTCCCGTAGTCAGCCCAGCTCACAGCATGGTTCCACTCACCTTCAGAGTGGAGCCTCTTGCCTCCATTCAATCTAGAAACTCCCTTATAGGCAAGGCCAGAGGTTTGCTTTGTCCAAGGTCATTCTAAACCCAGTCAAGTTGACAATCGCTAAAGCCTTGCTCTGTGACCCGAACCTTTTGTGGTTTAGTTCTGAGCCCCTGACGGTAAAGAACCTTCATTATGAGAGGTATCAGAGTGGAAAGTACCTTACAGAACCCAGCTGGTGAAAAACAGCCTCCTTTAGGCAGATTATCTGCTCCCAGTGTCTGAGGAAGAGAAGCCTGGAATGTCAACTGTATTCCCTTGAGAGGGTTGTTTTCTCCTTCTGGGTCGCAGTTTCCCCATCAAGGCCTTATAAAACCCAATGTGGTCAGAAGGAACAACATAAGCACACCCCAAGCCTTCTCCTGACACACAGCTGACTCATGGAGGGACTCCTGCACGGTGGTCGCCTCCTGTATTGATTATGACTGGGAAGGCTTTGCTAAGGTGACCAGAGGAGCCTCAAGTCAGCTGGCAGAAAAGAACCACATGGTACAGTTTCTTCTCCAGACTGTCCCCAGGGGTGGCCCAACAAAAGATGCATTTTGCAGGACACGGGGTAGGCAGAGTTGGGGTCAGGAGAGGCTGTTGGTCTGGAAATCCAGGCTGTTAGGACACATCAGTTAGACAGTATAGGAAGGACAGAGGTCAAGCAAGGGCAAGGCAAGGAGGAATGGAGCTTTCCATGTCCTCGAGCAAGCCACTTCGCCAATCACATCTCATGCCCTTGGCTGAGGATGTAACGCAGTTGGTAGGGTACTTGCCTAGCATGGACGAGGACCTGGGTTCTATTCCCAGCACCACACAAAACCAGGTGTGAAAGTGGATGCCTGCACTCCCATCACTCGGGAAAGTCAGTTCAAGGTCATCCTTGCCTATGTTTGTGTTAGAGGCTACTCGAGACACTATCTCAAAAACCAAAACAGAAAAGTCACATGTCACACAAGGGAGACGGTTAGAATCTGACTCCATCAGGCAGATTAAATGAAATCACACTGCTAATATATGGGAAGTGGCTGATGGTTTCAGATTACTTCTGTGGCTAGGGGACCATGGCACCCACTCCAAATACAGTGTCCTCCGTTGCAGAGGCCAGAGCTGGGTACAGAGCAAGTGCCAATCACTGTCGGTTACAAAATGCCATCAGACTAACATATTTCTCTTTTGATTACCCTGGAGAGGTCGATGGCTTCCTCTCTGAAGGCTGTGTGGGACTGGACAGGGGTGAGGAGTCTTGGGAACCTGCCCTACCTTCTGTCTGTTCAGGAGAAGCAGCCCACAGTGAGTCCTTCCACAGAGGTTAGCAGCAGTCCTAGAGACCTTTCTGTCTCTTTTGGTCTCAGGTGGAAACAGGGTTTATTCTGGCTCACAGTGTGAGGGTGCAGTCCATCACAGCAGGGGAAGGCATGGCAGAAGCAGTACAATGTGGCTGGTCACATGACACATGCAGTCAGAACACAAAGGAACAAGCAGCTAGTGCACAACCCACTTTCCCGTTTGCTTTCAATTAAGGACCAGAGCTCATGGGATGGCACCGCCTCCATTCAGGGTGGATCTTCCCACTTACTGGGCCCAATCTAGAAACCCCTCACAGACATGCCCAGAGATTTGCCTCCTTAGCGATTTTAGGTCCTGTCAAGTTGGCACTGTTAACCTTCGTGATGCCCCAAAGCCCCAGGATCCGGGTTCACATTCTGGACACTGCAGAGACTCAAGAGGCATCGGCTGTAGGGGAGGTGTGGGAAGCAGACATGGTGGGGTGGGCTCGGATCTGGAGGCTCTGGGACTCAGAGAAGCAGTACCTGAAAGACTCCGCTGAGTTTCTTTAAGGAAACATATCTTCCGACACTCACCGCAGTATTCTTCCCTGTAACAAGCTGCTTTATTCGAGCAAACAAAGAGAACCTTGCCCGCCTAGGAGCGAGGAGAGCTGTCAGGCGCTGTTCAGGGAGACATGAAAGAGACAGGCAGAAGAAAGGCACGGAGAAGCTGAAGGTTAAGACGAGGCTGCCAGTCCGATGGGTCCTGCCTATCCCACTGCTCCTCACTGCTTCTAGCGGAGGGCTGCGCTGATCACCACAGAGTGGGTGATGGAGCCGCCTCTGAGCCTGAGAAGTCACCCAACCACCCCAATTTATTTATTTATTTATTGGCTGATAAAATGTACACATTCCACTCCCGACTCAGATTTTCTCAGGCTAGGACACTAGGCCCCCTGATGACCCTCCAAAGGCCAGACCCAAAGACCTGGTCAGTCAAGAAACCAATGGAATGCTTTAGCCCTCTTCTTCAGCTTTCTGTTCCCGCCTTAAGCTTAGCCTTGACTCCTTGCCCTCATCCTGTAGGAATAGGACCACTCAGCCGACCTGGGCTTCTGGTTTAGAGACTTTCCCATCCATTTTGCCTGGTCCCAAGGGACTCGCTGGACAATCATAACCAGAAGATAACAGCCGCCAACATCTGGGAGGGGTCACTAAGGGCAAACCTTTCCAATCCCTCCCATACTTTCTAACAGCAAACTGGCCAAGCGCAAAGGAGCTCTTTGTCTCTCAGTCCTAGGTGACAAATGACTTTCTTTGTCTTGCATCCTGGGTGGTGCTACTGGAGAAGCTGAGCTGAGGTTTTACAGATCGTTACATGTTGTCTGCAGGCGGTGTTTCACGATGAAGAAGGCTGCTTTCTTAAGGCCAGCTCCTGGAGGCAGAGGTGTTCCATTTAGAGAAAACATGATGTTCTGTTCCATTTTCTGTTGCTCTAACAAAATACCTGTGACTGTATTGTTATATAAAGAATTGAAGTTTACTAGCCAGGCATGGTGCTGCATGCCTGTAATTCCAGCATGAGAACTGTGAGTCTGGGACCAGTCTGGGCTACACTTCACATATCTGGTGAAGACTCCATGGCTCATTTTCACCCAGTGGGGCAAAGTTAGCAAGCCAGAGAGAGCTCAATTTGGAAAAAAAAAGCCCAAAACAAACAAACAAACAAAAAACCTTCAGAAACACACTGATCCAATAATCTACAATGGGTCAGTCGACCCCCAGGGACAGTGCCCTGAGTGTCATCATGTCTCCATCACTCTCTGATGATTCACCTACCAGTCCTGGTACAATGTGATTGCTTAGGGATGCTCTCACACAAAAACACCCAGAACAAGTGTAACCCCATCCTGCCATGTTTGAGATGCCAGGGTGTGCGATACCCTTCACAACTATTCTGTCATCTCAAAGAGAGGGAAACCCTAGCACAGAATCTTTGGAAATCTTTGGAAAGTCAGGTTTGGCACTGGTAGGAATAATTCTCTGGGAAGAAACTATTGGGAGATGGGGAGGGGGTTCCCTCTGGGGAGCTCAGCTGCTCCTCATTTAATGAAAAGCCCCCTTTTCCCCACCCTCACCACCCAAAGTCTGGAGCTCCAGCAGGCGCTTGGAGGATGAGTTGCATTCAGGTGGTCTGGGGTGGCTCCAGAGGCGAGGGCAGTATGGGTGAGTGGGGCCCTGTGGGCCCTCAGGCCTGTTGACATCTAGTTCTCCCACTGATTAGCCAACTACCTTGGACAGCTGCCTGCCTCTCAGAGCCTCTGTTTCCTCAACAGAGAATAGAAAGGCATGTGAATGGCCATTCCTCAGCCTGGCTCTCTCTGAGCCTTGAGAAACCATGGCTGTTACAAATACAAAGCTTCTTGTGAACTTGAGACCCCAACACCCCCACACACACACCGGTGAGACATAGCTTAACCAAGGTCACATTTTGTTGTGGTAACGCCATATGCTGTCCACTGGTCACTGTGGTCATGGGTGTCAGTCTGTGGACCAGCTATACTTCCTTTGTGTCAGGGCTCTAGGTTTGGGGTTCTGGCTGCCCATTAGGAGAGGGTCTGCTCCCTATGCTTCTCACTCCAAAACCAGGCAACTTGGGGGCAGATCCTGTACACAACAGAGGACAGACACTTCACACGGGTTGAGAAGAAATAGCACAGGAATGATTGTGTGAGGGACTGGAGAGGGATCTCAGTGGTCAAGCGACCATACTGTTTCTTCAGAGAGCCCGAGTTTGGTTCCCAGCACCCATGTCCTCTATGGACACCTCAAGGGAATACACACACACACACACACACACACACACACACACACACACACACGTCAATAAAAATAGTCACTTTTTAAAAAGAGACAGAGATGATCATGTGGGGGAGAGAGGACAACCTTGGGCATGGTTCATCAGGGACCACCCATCCTTTTGTTTGAGCAAAGGTCTCCCAAGCAGACTAGAGTGGCTGGCCTGCAAGCCCCAAGGGATCCACCTGGCTGTGCCTCCCAGCGCTAGGATAATAACTGCCCAGTCTTTTCCATGTGTGTGCTGGGGATGCAACTCAGGCTCTGGGCTGCACTGTAGGCGCTTTGCTTACTGAATCGTCAGTCTCCCCAGCCCCCATAGAAATGACTTGTTCCCACCTCACAGCACCCAGGGGCCACCAGCAAAGTCAATAGTGCAGCCTCTGAGCAGCAAGGGCTCCCTGGAAAGCCACATGGTAAAGAAGAAGGCACATCAGTGAGCAACTGGGGACACTAATGCCACCTAGTGCTAGCCAGGGCTAGACACCGAGGTCCTGCTCACAAAATAGGCCTGGGTCAGATGTAGATGGTGGTGCTCACAAGGCCTGGCTGTAGTACTATCGTGTGCACAAGAAAGTGTGCATGTGTGTGTGTGTGCATATGTGTGTGTGCATATGTGTGTGTGTGCATATGTGTGTGTGTGCATATGTCTGTGTGGTGGTGGGGGGGGGGATGAGTAGGCCGAGCCAGCTACACAGAGTGCTTCAGCGAGATTTTTCTCACTGTGAGAGAATATATTAAAAAAAAAAAACTTCAAGAACTATGGGGCTATAAAATACAAGGATCAAAGCCCTCAGCCCAACAGTTACCAGTGAAATTGTAATTTTCCCATTTTATTGGCTTATATAATAAAAATCGCTGCACAGCTGATTAATTTTAATGTTGCATGGATGTCACTGAGGAGGGGATTCTGAGCTCTGGGGGCTCTCTGTATAATTTTATTCCTCACCTCTGTCCAAAGGTCCCTAAAGTCCCCTAGACCCCCACACTGCTTTGGCTGGAACCTAGTTTGTCTCTCGTTTTGAGAGGATTGGGTAGGCTGCAGCTGCTGCTTGGGCCTGGTGTTGTCTCTCTGGTGGGCACTGAGGGGCGGCCTCAGGCACCTGAGCTTATGTGGGCTGCAGGCCTGGGGCCTCTTGGCAGAATGTGGCCCACTCACCAACACAGGATTTTAACCAGACCATGGTACAATGGGAATGCCTTCTGTTGACAGGGGAGGGGGAGGTTGAGAGTGGAAGCGGGGGCAGAATTCCTCCATGGCTGTCAGTTCTGGTGCAGAGGATTCTGGTTAGGAATACATCTGTCTTTTGTTTTGTTTTAAACAGGGTCTCACTTTGCCATCCCAGACTGGCATCAAACTCATAGGGATCCTCTTTGTTGGCCTGCCAAGTATTAAGATTATTCACAGGTCTGACTTCACACTTTGGCAGAAGTTGAAGGCCATACCTGTCTGATCTCAGAAGTTTTAGGTTAAGGGCTGTGATTTGGGGGAAGGTATGCAAATCTTTGGTCTAAAAGATATAATAATGTTCTGGAAGGGAGAAGAAACCTGGGGACATCATTAATAACAATGACATGACATAAGACCTCAGTGGCCCAAAGTGGCTGCACAACCTCTCTCATCTCACTGTTCTTCCCCCTCTCTGTTGCACAGAGAGTTTTATGCCCCCTTTATGCCCCTCCTGCTCATCCCAGGCCCTGGGCTGACCGACTGCCACTGTCCTTCTGCACCTCTGTCCAGCTGTGGAGGGCCTTGCACCTGTCCTCGGGGGCTGCAGCTGGGAGAAACACACGCCACACTTTTCCAATGACTCAATGATCTAGAAACCACCACGGAACCAGGAAACGCAAGCTTTCTGTGTGACTATTAGTAAGTAGTCCCAATCCTTACCGCATCCTTCCTCTGGGTCCCATGTTTGTGCCTTCTGCCCCAGCCCAGCCTGCATCTATGAGAGTTCCAGCCACCTCCCCACCTGAAACAACAGTGTGTGCGCGTGCATGTGTGTGTGTGTTTGCGCATGTGTGCATGCATGTGCGTGCGCGTGTGTGTGTTCGTGCATGTATGTATGCACGCATACATGCATGTGTGTGTGCATTCATGCATGTGTGTGTTTGTGCGTGTGTGCGTTCATGCATGCGTGTGCATGCGTGTGAGTTCATGCATGCGTGTACGTGTGTGTGTGTGTGTGTGTGTATGTGTGTGTGTGTGTGTATGTGTGTGTGTGTGTGCATGTGGCGGGAGTATGACAGGGAAGCACAGACTCAACCCTCAGCTCTTCCTTCAAGAACAAATAGCTCCCTGACGTCCGCAGCCCATTACGGAGGTAATTCAGTCTCGGTAGTCTTTCTCATTACACAAGAAGCTGTGTTATTATTATTGTTTATCATTTATATGATATGACAAGCAGGCCCACCATCCTCATTGCTCCCCACAGGCCTGCTCTCGGTTCCACCGCTCGCTCCCCCCACCTTGTCACCTGCTGCCTTGACAACCTTCCTGCTGCCTCCACCTCCCACCCGAGTGGTCAGAGCTGCTGGTGGATGGAGGAATCCCTCCCCTCTGCTGTCACTGGGATGTCAGCAAAGACCACTGAGCATCTGCACTGCCCACAGAGGGTCCAAAGCCCATGTGACCAGTTGCTAGGAAGCAGAAAGATGGACGTATTCGTTTTCCCATCACAGGTAGGGAAACTGAGGCACAGGGATGAGGCTTGGGTGATAGGACAGCACCGAGTTCACCAGTCAGAAGAGAGTTCTCGGGACCCAAGCATCCCTCTGGGAGCATGGAAGAATGGTGGGTGGATCCTGGTGGTGTGTGTGTGACTGGCTCCAGGAATAAGCCCTGGGCTTGAGGACAGGCCCTGAGTTTGGGCACCAACACTGTCCACGTTGATCCCGTGCAAGGAAGCCCATCCCTCTCACTGACTTCTCTTTGTGTCAGGGGAATGGGGTTCATATTCCGTCCCCCCTTCATTGCCTGCTGAAATAAATGAAATAATAAAGCAAATGTAAATAACAGCATTAAGCTTTTCCGCCTTCGGTGTCCCCTAGGAAGGGACTTGCAGTGGCTAATTCTCTGAGTTTCGCCTGTTCATCACATGGGTGCTGTTTCGGGTCAGGTGTCCCTAAAGACACAGCAACTGAGTGTGTCGAAGTTCACCATCAAATAGATGGCCAGCCTCATGGTGAGAAACCCTTGGGATTTACTAAGTGTACCCTTGGAGTCCCCTTCCCTTAGCCAGTGGATGCAAGGCTCATGCCCCTGCAGCACTGTTATGTGGAGCATGGGGACAGAGGGACAGCCCACATGCGGGAGATAGACCGGAATAAGGAGAGTGAATAATAATGGCAATTTCCAGTCGAGATGCAGGTCATGGAGACCAGTGGGTGGATGCACTGGTGCAGAGCTGTGGGTCTTCCTGATCTGTTAACCAGGGGCTTTGCCAGGTGCCTGCCGAGTCCTGTCCTCCCATGGGAGTCAAAAGATACCACCCCACAGCTTGTTACCAGCCAGACAAACACACATGTATACTGGACCCTCATCCCTTTCTGTGGAACTGTGAGGCTCCCTTTTAAAACTCTCATATGTAGAAAAGCCAGGCCTGATGATACATGCCTATCATCCCAGCACTCTGGCTGAGGCAGGAAGATCTTGAATTGGAGGCCAGCCTGGATTACTTAATCAGATCTCACCTCAAAAAACCAAATCACATAAATAAATAAAATCCTGCTGCTGCAGACCCTGGATTCAACCTGTTCTCCACCTTGGAAGGGGACAGACAGTAAGACGCACAAAATTATCATTAGAAACTCTGTGCCCACATCCCAGGCCAGGGAGGGCTCAGGCCAGCAGAACCCAGCTCACCCAAGGGGGCAGTCAGGGAGGGTTTCTTTGGGAGGTGAGTTGATGTGGTGTCCCACCTTCACCCTCAGCCTGACTGGATTTAGAATCACTTAGGAGATACATCTGTGTCTTGTGTCTATGAGGGTGTTTCCCGGAACTGAGGGATGACATAACTCGAATGTGGGAGGCACCATCCCATGGACTGGAGACCTGGTCTGAATGAAAATGAGTAAGCAAGATGAGTGCCAATATTCATCTCTCTCTGCTTCTCAACTATGTGACTGGCTGCCTCATCACTCCTGCTGTGATACTTCCTGTCATGATGAACTGTGCACCCTCAAACTGTGAGCCAGAGCTGCTACTCCTACTGTGATGCCCTCCTGCCGTGATGAACTGTGCACCCTCAAACTGTGAGCCAGAGCTCACTCTCCTGCTGTGATGCCTTCCTGCCATGATGAACTGTGCACCCTCAAACTGTGAGCCAGAGCTCCTACTCCTGATATGATGCCCTCCTGCCGTGATGAACTGTGCACTCTCAAACTGTGAGCCAGAGCTCACTCTCCTGCTGTGATGCCCTCCTGCCATGATGCACCTCCAAACTGTGATCCAAAACTTTCTTAAGTTGCTTTATTAGACATTTTGTCACAACACTGAGAAAAGTAACTAGTACCCCAAGTTTCTCAGGTTCCTGCTATGACCTTTCCCACACACCCATTCCCCATGCTCCCCCACCCCTAAGTGTAACCAACTCTTTTTTTGCCCAGTGTACATAGCTTTCTTATGAAAAAATTCTGAAAGGGAAGAGCTCCTTCTTGAAATCCCTCCCCCCCCTGCCACAGAGCCAGGTGACGTCTGTTTCCAGGGGCTCCTGTGAATCTTATTTATTTATGGTCTTATTTATTTCATTATGGTTGGTTGTGAGTCACCATCTAGTTGCTGGAAATTGAGCTCAGGACCTTTGGAAGAGCAGTCAGTGCTCTTAACTACTGAGCTATCTCTTCAACCCCTCCTGTGAAGTCTTTAGTGGCATCAACAATATTCTCTGCCATCTGACAAGCACTGGCTAAAGACTAATGGAGGCAGAGCACCAAGGCTTAGAAGACAGATCTTCCCCCAACAATCTGTTCCAAGCAGACCTTGCATCCAGTGCCAGCAACTGTAACCATGGCTCTCTTCTTTCAACATGAATGGCCCAAGTGGTTTGAATAAGAATGGTCCCATAAGTTCATATGATTGAATACTTGGTACCCCGTTAGTGGATCTGTTTAGGAAAGATTAGGAGGTGTGGCCTTTCTTGGAGGAGGTTTGTCACTGGGGTGGGTTTTTAGGTTTTAAAAGTCCATGCCTGGCCCAGACTTTCTCTTTTTGCCTACTGCCTATGGGTCAGAATGGAAGCTCTTAGCCCCACCACCATGCCTGTCTGCCTGCTGCCATGGTCCCCACTATGATGATCATAGATTCATTCTCTGAAGTCATAAGCAAACCCCCAGTTAAATGCTTTCTTCTGTAAGGTACCTTGGCCACGGTTTCTCTTCACAGCAATAGAGCACCAACTATGACAGCTGGCTATGGCTCCACACTTCTGGCAGTGCCGCTTTGTCTCTTAGGGTCTCAATTGCAGTTGCCATTATCCCCACACTCATCCTTATAACATTGCCCTCTCTTCTTACTACCCCCAAGTTGACAATCTATGTTGGTTGTATGGAAAACCTCCTGGCTCTAACAAGTTGATCACATGATTGATTATGGGCCAGGTAAGTGAGTGGCTTTGGTCCTCTGCCATAAGCTGGTTGACTGATCAGATCATGGCCTTTGGAGGAGCTGCTCTCACCAAGGGACTGACCACAGGATATTGAGACTTTATCCTCTATCCTAACTATATTCCTGGGTCTTCTTCCCTTCTGGCTTCTTGAGGAAGGCCTGTGGCTTTTCATCTGCTCCCCAGTTGGAGGCAACCAGCCTGGGACACACGGACACTGAGTAATGATGAGACATAAAGAGTTTGCCTATTTCTCCTCCTCCCTCTGCCCAGCTGGAGTATGGAACATCTGCCCCCATAGAAGGTAAGAGCTGGGTTCAGGGTTCTTGGCATTCTGTCACCTAGTTGCCTCCATGCCTGGTCTCACAAGGGTGGCTGGTAATTTGTCCAATGGCCATAGACACTCTCCTCTACTGTCTTGTCACTGAGAGATCACATTACAGGGTATCCAGGGGACAAGGCTGCTGTGTCTGGATGACCCAGGTCCTGAATCTTTCTCTGTACTTGATCCCTCCCTTCTATCTGCCAAGACTGCTTTAGGCCAGTCCCACCCAAGTGACATCATCACCCTACCAGGAAATCTCTCTGGACCAGATGCTCTTTCCACTGAGTGCTGACACAACCCAGGAGGACAACTAAGCTCCCAGGGCAGGTGTTGTGTCCTGGCAGGGCCATTGGTCACCCATGGTCATCCAGGGCATCCATCCTGGAGAGAACTGCAGACAGGCAGAGCCGGATGCTGTCCCAGGGAACCTGAATAGAATTGGGAGGGGAGAGGAACACACACAATCACCACTGGTCATAACAGCTACAAAGGCAGGAGGGAGGAGAGTGATCAGGAGCCGGAGGCAGGGACAGATGGGATAGGTAAAGAACCATCTCCACGAGGGACCTCAGTTCTAGTCTGAAGGATGAAACCCTGAGGCGAGATATTGTCAGGACAGTGCCTGAGGCCCCGGTGGGAAGTGAGGAAGAGAAAGGGTAGGGGCGTGGCAGACTTGTACTTCACCCGGCATGGGCTGTGGCATTCCTTTTTGCCACGGTGAGGGCAGAGCGCAGGAAGCCTGTGATGGTACTATTCGGAGCTGTGGCCTTGTTGGAGTAGGTCTCATTGGAGGACGTGTGTCACTGTGGAGGTGAGTTCTGAAGTCTCATATATGCTCAAGCCATGCCCAGTGAGAGTCCACTTCCTGTTGCCTGCCTAAAAAGATGCAAGACTCTCAGCTCCAGCACTACGTCTGCCCGCTTGTCGCCATGTCCCACCATGATGATAACGGACTACACCTCGAAAACTGTAAGCCACCCCATTAAATGTTTTCCTTTAGAAGAGTTGCTGAGGTCATGCTGTCTCTTCCCAGCAATAGAAACCTTAAGACGGCCAAAGCCTGAGATGAGTCTCACGCCAGCACTGGGACTACTGGGCACCTGCTGTACCTAGGACTGCCAGAGGTTTGCTGGCCAGCACGGATGGTTCCATGATGTTTCCATTCTGTTAGGATATGCTTCAGCCCGCCAGGATGCTGCTGGGCCTGTCCCTTGGAGGTCAGGCCTTCTACCTTCCAGGAGTGGCTGCTGGCCTCTGCCCACCTCTCCCTTGTGCCTTACTTCTCTACCCTGCCAGTTGGTGATCCCTTCTGGGGTCCCACCTGCTACCATTGCTGGTCAGGCAGACAGTGTCTTCTTATAGAAGATTCCTGCGATTGCCGGGGAGGGGGGCATATTTCAATGAAAATGTGTCTTTCAAAGGATAGAACCCTGGCCTGGATCTCCCTCAGCCTTCCAGCTCTGTGCCCAAGGACAAATCTCTCTGCTGCTCGAGATTATGTTTTCTTGGCTGAAAAATGGGTGTTTTGAGGACCATGTTGGTGCCCCATCTCTAATGCAACACAGAAAGCAGGCAGAACCTAGGCTGGGCAGGAGAAGCCCAGTGGGAGAAGTTGGCAGCTCTTTATAAGGCAGAATGGCTCAGAAGTCAATGTGAACTCCCAGCCTATCCATTGCCAACCCAAGAGGCAGGGAAGCTGATGGGGAGAACCGGGTCTTAATTACTGTGGGAGGGACAGGGAGCGAGAGGAGGTCTCTCCATCCTTGGCAGGTCTTTAACGAAGCTTTTAGTGTGCTTAAAAAAAATAAATGAAGAGAAAAAATTTGAAAGCCCTTTTAAAGACTTTGGCAGGTCTGATTAGTGATTTTGAAAGCCTTAAGTTTCCGCTTAATCGGCCAACCCCCTCAACAGCTGGTGAGTGAAGTCAGCCTTCCCATTCTGCAGGCATTTTCCTTGGTGGCCCCGCCCACTGACCCCACCCGCCTCCTGAGCTGCCCCATGAATGCAGCCATGCCTACCAGTCAGATGGATATGGAAAACTTCAGGGCATTACTGGCCTCTTGTGGAACTCTTTCTTCCTCGTGGAAGAGGACCCAAGGGGAACAATAGGATGGGTTTGGAGATGTGGAGTCAGGGGGACAGGAGACCTCCCTCATAGAGTCAAGTCCTCTTGGGAATGATCTGATTACATGGCCTCAGCTCAGACCTCATCCCTGGGAGGGATTCTCTGTGCCACACTCTAAGAGCCTGGGCTTGGGGCTGGCAGATCTGGAGCCACCTCCTGAGAGTATCCCCTTTCACGGTGAAGCTTTTACAATCAAGAACTTCTCTGGACTCTGTTTCAGTGTCTATAAATTGGGGACAATTAGACCCACTTCACAGGGCTGTTAGCAGCTACTGTCGAGCAGGCAAAGTGCCCAGTCTAAGGTAAGTGTCCCTCCCCTTCAGCTTCTCAACATTACTCTTTTCTCCTTCTACCAGGAACCACACAAAATGTCAGTCTCACAAGGAAGAGAGGGAAAGCCTCGGGTAGAATGCGCATGGAGAGATGAAAGCTTTGGAGAAACAGTGTGTTGTGAGTCTCTACTGAGCTATGGGGACCTCAGCAATTCCGGGATGACACGGACCATGGTAACACAGGTAGAGTGCATACCAAATAGTTGATTGTGTTATTCTATGTTCCGAGCATGCCCACATTTGGACAAGTACTCCCTCATTTGGGTCAAGACAACAGCCGAGGGAACTGGATGGAGAGCAAGCATCAGGGTGGGGAGATGGACTCCCTATTGTGCCCTGTGGGAGGAGTTCTGGGAAGCCCAGTGGAGAAGAACAGGATGCAGGCAGATGTGTTCTCTAGACACCTGATTTGTGACCCTGGAGGTGCTCAGGGTGATGGCTGATCTCATCCAGATGACCAGAGCCACTGAAAGCGTGGTTTGGGTTAAACAAAGGCAGGTAAGGAGAAGGAGCCTGAAGTCAGAGCCAACCATCTAGGAGACACATTTATTTAATACCCCGGCTGCCGAGCTACTGTCCTTGGTACTGAAAATGCAATGACCTTGCAAAGCCAGCGAGGGCCTAGAAGCAGGAGCCACAAAGTGCAGACTGCTGATTACAATAGTCCACTGAGGTGAAAAGCCTGGGGTGAGGGGGGTCATTGAGTGGCTTCACAGTAACCATGTCAGGAGGCGACTGTGGCTGGGAGGACTATGTCTGGGGGTGGTTGTCGCTGGGGGCGACCCTGGCCCGAGGCCTCTTCTGCTCAGGGATTGGGGTCCAGGCAGACTCCAGTCTTTGGGGTCGAGGAGGGAAGAGATGGAGGAATGTACATCCTCCGTGGAGGCATCTGTCAGTCTGTTCCTTCTTGTCCCAGGGCTGCCCCTAAACCAGTCCTCCTCTTGGCCACAGTTACTGATTTGTGTGATGCTCGTGTGATCCAAGCTGGCCAATAGGCATCCAGGAAAGCAGGTACCTGACATGAGTGAGTGACCACTGGAGAGAAGGGATGCTTTATGCTGGGGTCTGAGTAACAGATGTCCACAGGTTTGCACTCGGGGCATCGGGGAAGTGAGTGCCCTTCACAATGGACAAACTCATGCTGTGTTCATCTGACAGCAATCCTGGAGGTGACAAAGATATCAAGTCTTACTGAAGGGATCAGGCCATTGAGGTGTGACCTTCAATGTGTGCCTCTCTGTTTCCTGGACATAGGGAGGTGAGCACCCTCCACTACACACTTCTGCCCTTCATGTTCTGCCTCACCTCAGCCGGGCATCAATGGATGCTACAGCCCGGGACAGAGCCTCTGAAGCCATGAGCCCAAGCAGATTCTTCCTCCCTCTAAAGTGGTCCTCTTGTGTATGCATCCCAGTGATGAGCCTGACCACCACGCTTTCTCATTGGGAGGCCAGGGGCAAGCTTAAGGGAACTGGCAGCCATCTTGCTACCATGAAGAAAGAGCAGGAGACAAAGTTCATACAGAGGAAAGCAGAGCCAAATGATGGAGACAAATATTTTTCAATGCCCATTAGGAACTAATCACAGAAATGTACATATGTCTGTTATCAGTATTTTCAGAGATGCCTCGATCCAACCAGACCTGAAGCTGTCACCCAAATGTATGTGTTTATCAAATCACACGTCTAGATGGTTCCTTAGGGTACTTTAATGTTTTCCTGTCACTTGCCCCCAAATGAATTCTCTATGGGGAGGGGCTGTGCTTACCAAGATCTCTCCCTCTTCTGGGAAAGCTCTCATGACCTAGTGGAGGGAACAAGGAGGCCACAAGCATATTGAAGAGTCTCTTGAGCCTTGGTGTGGGGGCTCCTGAGCTACGCTCTCCCTAAAGACACTGGGAGCCACGAGTGCTCTCTGTCTGTGTATCCTTAACAGGATTCGACACATCAGGAAAGGGGACAGGTTAATGGGCCTCATCCCACCACAGCCTTGGTGGTGTTAGTGGGCTTATTGTCCCATCCCCCACATCAGCCCCATCTTCCCAGGCACATTGAGCCCGGCTGCCCCAGGAGAGAGGAGGCTACAGCCTCATCACCATCATCATTACCAATTCATAAAAAAAACCAAACCCTTCAGAGATTAGTAGAGTCTCCAGCAAGGGCACGCAGATGGCGCCCCTGTAGGGTTCTGCCGGAGTATGGGAGCTGAACAATAATGCTCATTTGCAACCAACCAGCACCCTTCTTCAGAGGGCGAGTCACAGGGGCTTGGTACCGGAGAGCAATCAGGCCCTGCCTTTAGACTCAGTGGGAAAGGCATAGCTCAGACCTGCTCAAGTTAGGGGGAGCCACGGGCAAATGCCAGCAACCCAGCCAGCAAGCATGCCCAGGTCTCTCCTCCAGCATCCAGCCCCAGCATACCTGAGGTAAGGGGGGCGGTGAGGCCCATGCTGGCCTCTTCATCATCCTGTGACTTCTCAGTTGTCTCTAGGTGACCGCACAGCCTCTGGGGGAGTCTGAGGTGGGAACAGGGTTAGACTGAGAGACTTGGGACTGTCCCACATCACCCAGAAGTCCAAGCTGGCTTTCTTGCACCCTGGTGGAAAGTCACCTGAGAGCTTCACGGTGGCATCTGTTGTTGGTGGTGTCCCAGCCCCTTGTGCATCTCCCTTGTTCCCCTGAAGCTAGCATTCAGAAGCAAATATGGAGTCTACCCATAATGGTGATATCTTACCTCTGAAGGCTGTGGGGTGCCCAGGGGTTCCCCGGGTTAAGCACTTTTGTGGTAGGCTAGATGTTTAACTCTCCTCTAAGTTCACGTGTTAAAGGCTTGTTGCTATCCTGGGCCCTTAGGAGGTGGGAGTTCGTAGTATTTTGTGACAGTGGCGTAAGTTGACCCACACAATCCGCCACCCCTGAACATGAACTATCTGTGGACCTAGGGGCTGACCATCCCCTTCGGGAAACTGTTTGCCTTGAGCCCTTTGAACATTGTGCTGTCCGTAGACACCAGCCCATGGGTGGACTAGAACACCTAAAGGTGTCATTCTGATTCTAGGGGCCAGCATTTGGTGTCACGTGATTCTGTGACAATAACAAGGTTTGTTGCTCTTTGCCTTCCCTTCCTCTACTGAAAACGCGGCTTGGTCACCTAAAGCCACTCCTGTGTTGCCGCTTCTCACCTGAGAGAGGTGGCCCTGGGCCTGCAGCCTAGAACAGACATACAGACAGGCTGAACTGGGACAAGGCTGTCCACTGTTCTACACCATCGGGATATGGGCAGCGGGAAGGTAGGCTCTCAGAGTCTGGTCCAGACAGGCACAAATGGGAAGATGGTGGGTGATGACCATCCTGTCCCTGCCCCCTTATTCCCTTTCATCTGCAATGCTTGCTCCCCATAACAGGGCAGTGGCTCAAGTCACCAGACTTGCATTCCTGGGGGTCAGCAACATGTGACACAGAGGACAAGGGCATATTATCTCTCCCCAACTAGACCAGCAGGGCATGGGGAATGACAGATGCTCAGGAAAGATCTAGAGATAAGTGGGTTCGAGGTACAGACCCACCTATGAGGTGCCCACATCTACCCAGGGTATTGCTGCAGAAACATGACTGTTTTCCCCACCCCCAAAGGGCTCCGGAATCGCATCATGCCTGTGGCTCTGCCCCACCCACCTCTGGCCTTGGCAGAGGCCACCAGGGTACAGTGGAGCAGTACCACAGCAAGGTCACTGGTCAGGAAACCTGATTTCAAGTCTCTCTTCTTCTCACCCACTTGTAGCAATGGGTTCCGGCAAACTCTCCAGCAGCCACCGGCTGTTGTCAGCTGCATAATTAGCCCAGCACCGCCCCCACCACCCCAACGTGGTCACTGGCTTGTTCTGAAAGACACTGGGAAACCTGCAGAGATAGGAAACAAGGAATATGGTGGCAGTCCTTGCTGGCTGCTATTTCCAGTGCCACTTGGTACCATACTGTGTCCCCTGGGCCGTGCCCACTCCATGATCTCAACCCTACCCCTGCTGGGCCCTCCAGTCCTTCTCGCAGCATCTGCTGTTTCCATGACACCCTTGGCTGGGGAGCTAATTTTAATGAGCAAGATTGATTAACACGCAATTACTACTTTTCTTCCCTGTCCCTTTTGTCTTTTAGAAATGGAAACAAAGGACATTCTGGAACTCGAGTCAAACATTTACCAAATTAATTCTCAAGAAAGTGTTTGAGATTCCAGGGGCTGGTGGCTATTTTTTCTTTTTCTTCTTTCTTAACTATACTACATCAGAAAGTAATTGCCTGATTAAGGGACACAGAGCTCAGAGAGTGACACATTTTTTAAAATTAGAACACCCCTGCCAACAGACATATACACGGCGGGTTGTCTCTTCCTCAAGCAACTCAACTCTAAAGGAGAAGCCGCAGAAGCAGGAGGAAGGACAAGGCAAGACAGAAAAGACAAAGCAAAGACCTCCGTCCTGACCTCCAAAGCCCCAGCTGCTCTCTGACACATGTACCTTCATTTGTGCAAACCAGGGCTCTTGGGAAGATGTCAGTGCCAACCCTGGGAGTGGGAAGCATACCTCAGGCAGGACAGGAGGAGTACAGGGGTCACTAAGACCTGGATGCCACCCTCCAAGCCAGAAGACACAGTGCACAAAGAAATAACCAAGTGACCGTAGAGATAGGGATTATGAGGGCCAAAGGAGCAGTGAGTTGCTGCTCAGCCATCAGCATGTGCTCCTCATCAGCCTTCAAATGCCTTTCTATGTTTCCTAGACCTCATTAAGCTGGCTCCTTTTCAAAAAAAAAAAAACTTCAGCGACCTGAAGAGGCTGCTCCGCTCCCTCCAGGCCGTTGCCCATCCAGCTTTTGTGTCAACACTGGTAGCCATTGGAGTGTTCTTTTCTGTATGTTGGTTTCTCTGTGTGTTGCCTCTAAGTTACAAGGGCCATACCAGCTGCCTTGTTCTCTGTCCTTCCAATCAGAGCAGACCTGGCATGTTTTTGTCCATAGTGAACATTTTCTGGTGAAAGGATGGATGGGTGGGTGGAGAGAAAGGTGAGTGGATGCATGAAGAGAGGATAGGTGAGTGATGGGTGGATGGCTGGGCCTATGAGAAGGTGGATGGATGGGTGGATGGGCAGGTGGACGGATGGAAAGATAGATGGATGAAGAGTGGATAGATGATGGGTGGATGGGCGAATGAACGGATGGAAAGGTAAATGGATGAAGAGTGGATAGATGATGGATAGATGGGTGGATGGATGGATGGAGAGATGAATAATGGGTAATTGGTGGATGACAGTTAAATGAACAGGGGGTGAGTGGGTAGATGGATAGATTGGTAAATGAATAGTTGGCTGGATGGAGAGATAGATGAATAAGTGGGCAGAAAAGTGGATGATGGGTAGATAGACAGGTAGGTGGGTGGGTGGATGGGTAGATGGATGGGCAGAGAGGTGGGTGGATGATGGGTAGATGGGCAGGAGGGTGGGTAGATGGATGGATGATGGGTAAAAGGACAAATGGGTTGGTGAATGAGCAGATGGATGGATAGGAGAATAAGTGGGTAGATAAGGAGATGATGGGTAGATTGGCAGATGGCTGGGAGGATGGATAGATAGATGGATGAATGGACAGATGGATGTGTGGCTAAGTGGATGGGTGATGGTTAGAAGGACAGATGGTGGGCAGATGGGTGGCTAGGCAGGCACATAGTTAGTTAATTGAAGTGTGACTCCCTACTCATGGTCCCGCAAAGGGTGCTATTTTCTTCTCGGGGCTCGTGTCTTTAGACCGTTCTGGTCACAGGTTAGAGGGAATGTGGATCAGACTGGACGCCCATGAAAAGGGTTCTGATCTTGACAATGACCATGGTGATCACCTCTTTAAGGGCCTCATGAGACTTTTTTTTGAAGATCTGGGAGACCTCCCCTACATTTGTCCTCAGGAGACTTTAAAATGAACCCCAAGAAGTTGGTCATAAGGTTCTTGGGGCTGTGAGTCTTTCCATTTGCATTCTATACAGACAAAGGCAGAAATCTATCCATGGTGTCAGGGCCCGGGAGGACAGGGACCGGAGGGTGACAGCTAAGTAGTGCAGAGTATATTTTTGGAGGATTGAAATCGTCTAAAACTGACTGTGGCAATGGTTCCCCAACTTGGTGAATATACTAAAAATTACTGAGTTGTAAATATATAAAAAGTTAAAAATTAAAATGTCAGCCTGGCTTAATGAGCTGGAAATGAGTGATTAGGGCTGTGAGCCTGGAAGCTGTTTCCAGTCGGCGCCACCCTTGTCCTCATGTGAGCAACCAGGGGCCTCTGGAGGCAAAAGAAAGGACTGAGGGTCGAGTTCAGGTTCCACGCCCTTCTCCTGAGAGCTGGGAGGATGAAACAGGTCCAGCTCTTGGCCCCCTTGACAAAGTGCATCCTTCCTTGCCACCCTGTTCTCAAGGCTAATTTGCAATTCTCTGTGATGGGAAAAGTGTCTCCTGTCTGGCCAAGCTCCAAGCTAGCCTCTCTTCAAGGAGAGGTCTGAGTCAATGCCATCTGCTAACACCACAGGCTGACAATAACCACCCCTTCCCAGCTCTTCCCATGGGAAAGACTCTGCCCCCGGACCTTTCTGTAGATTCATCCCTCCCCACAGACAATCCAGATGTGGTTGTCAGTCCACTACAATGTAATAGACAAAGATAGAATATTCCAGGCTAGGAAGACGGCTCCGTGGATAAAGTTCTTGATATGCAAGCAATAGGACCTGAGTTCAGATCCCCAGCACCCACAGAAAACTGGCCTGGTGGTATGTACTTGCAAGCCCAGAGCTGGGAGAAACTGGGGACAGGAGGGTGCCACAAACTTGTTACCAGCCAGCCAGGATAAAATGGCAGACTCCAGGTTTAGTGAGAGACCCTGTCTCAAAAATTAAAGTCACAAGAGATGTAGGAAGTCACTTGATGTCATCCTTTGGCTTCTACATGCACATGCACAGATACACATGGCTTACCCTGCAACACACACACACACACACACACACACACACACACACACACACACACACTAAAATAAGTATAGTATATCCTGTCCCTATCCCAGATTGAGATAAACAATTGTGTTAGTGCTTATGGGGAATCCCTAGAGAGCGTCAACCAGTGGAGAAGGCATGCCCCAAGTGTCCACAGTACCACCCCATGGACTGAGGGCACGGTGGGAGGAAACAAAAGAGAGGAAAGAAATAGGTCCCCAGGAGGCTTGTTCCCCCTCTCTTGGCTACTCTGCTTCAATATGCTGGATCTGTGAGATTCAAGCAGTACTGGGGTGTGGCAGGGTGGGGTTGGGTCTGTTGTCTCTCCTGACACCCTGGAGCAGGTGACAGGTGAGCTGAAGTTACCTGCCCTCCATCTTTGCCCTCCACGCTGGCTGGAGTGAACTGAGCATAGAGGACTTATGTGTTCCCTCTCACCAGGAGTTGGAGGAGAAACACATCGAGACACCTCCAGGGTTACCAGAGTCCTGGGGCCTCCCACCTTCCACAGACATTTTGCAGCCCTGCCTGTAACTACCATGGCCACCACTACAAGGAAGCTCCCAGAGTCATCTCAGGAATGGAGACAGGCACAGCACACACATGAGCCCATGGTGTCTTCTTCCATCAAAGAGGGTCATTCAATAACTAGTAAAGATGGGGAAACCAAGGCTTAAAGAAAACTCTTTACACTCTGATTCAAATCCAGATAGCTGGATCCCAAAGCCTGCCTCTGCCTCCAGAGCCCCCACAGCACCACTGGATCACTGTCTTGTTCTGCAGTGCCCCACAGCACCACTGGATCACTGTCTTGTTCTGCAGTGCCCCACAGCACCGCTGGATCACTGCCTGACTCTGCAGTGCCCCCATAGCACCGCTGGATCAATAGATGGCTCTGCAGTGCCCCCAGAGCACCGCTGGATCACTGTCTGGTTCTGTAGTGCCCCCATAGCACCGCTGGATCACTGTCTGGCTCTGTAGTGTCCCCACAGCACTGCTGACCCACTGTCTGGCTCCACAGTGCCCCCACAGCACCACTGGATCACTGTCTGACTCTGCAGTGCCCCCAGAGCACCGCTGGATCACTGGCTGGGTCGGTAGTGCTCCCACAGCTTTGCTGGCTCAGTGGCTGGGTCGGTAGTGCTCCCACAGCTCTGCTGGCTCAGTGGCTGGCTCGGTAGTGCTCCCACAGCTCTGCTTGCCCACTGGCTGGGTCAGCACTAAGCAAGTTACTCATTTTCTGAGCTTGTCTCCTTGGGTGTAAACCTAGCTAGAACCTGTTCCCCGCAGGCTGACAGGAGGATTAAATGGGAATTGGAGGACATGACATGAAATAACATAAAATAAATTTCAAATAACGTAAATTCTGTATAATACATCAACTTTATAACTCCCCACACTACAACATAATAGAGTAAAATAGAATCTTCCACCCCCGTCTCAGAATCAAGACAGCAAGGATCAAGGGTCCCCACAGGAGATGCTGAGCCACCCGAGGGATCAGCCTGTTAAAGGGCTGGCACCTTGTAGGCGTCAACACATGACTGCCATCCTGTGGCTAAAAACAGCCCCATCCTCCTGGGCAACAGCGAGATCCCTGACACGCGCTAGGGATTGAGACCGGGCAGTGAGGCTCTTGATTATGACTCTGCCTGACGTGAACCCACAACTGTTGGCAAAGGAGACAGACATCTGTCAGCCCCGTCAGACAGCTCATCAGGTTCCCTGAAAACCCGCTCAGCACGAGCTCGCCGCTGTCAACTCCAGTTAGGCACGGAGATGACAAAACCTGGAGCCTAGCTTGTAAAGTCAGACTGGCAATCTACCCCAGATTCCCACTGGTGACACCATCTAGGGCCACTGACAAGTCCATCTGACAAGTGTGTCCTGACAGCCGCCTGTGCTGCCTCTAAGCCAAGCATGGGCGGGGCTAATGTGAACACAAGGGGAGAGCCTGGGCATGGCTACTCTCTGTGCAAGGAGGCAAGGTGACTTTGCATGGGAACATCTGCCGTGTGTCTGTCTGTCTGTCTGTCTGTCTGTGTGTGTGTGTGTGTGTGTATGTGTGTTGTACAAGCAGGTGTTCATATACATATTCCCATGTGTGTGTTTTGTACAAGAAGGTGTGTATATGCATGTGTGTGTGTGTGTGTGTGTGTGTGCATGCGTGCACACATGTGGAGGTCCAAGATTGATGTCAGGATCCATCCTCAGCTGCTCATCTACCTTGCTCACTGAGACTGGGTCTCTAGGACAAACCCAAGCTTGCCAAGGCGAGTATCACCAAGCAGTTTGCCCTGGGGAATCTCCACCTTTCTAAAATTACAGGTTGCTGCCACAACCACCCAACATTTATCTGGGTTCTGGGAATCCAAACTTCGGTCCTTGTGGTTGCTGAGCAAGGGCCTAACCTGGAAACCATCTCCCTACCTCCCTCCAGAGGGACTTTGAATAAGAGAGACTCCCTGTTTTGCCTTCACCCACCTGTAGGTGCCCCCACTAGGGACAAAACCCATGGCTATCTAGTTATCAGCTTAATGGGAAATCAGACAAGAGAGGGCAGGATTGGTGTCCAGTGTGGCCCTGGAGAATTTACAAGGGACAAAGATTTCTAACTTGTAGTGTGTGCTGGAAAGGCCAGCGTCAAGGTGCTGGTGTTAACATCTTTCCACACAGAGAGGGAGGTGTGAGCACGCCCAAGGAATGTTCTGAGCCAGACTCAACCTAGTAAGTCACCACTCAACCACTCCCTTGGTATCGGCACTGATCCATGCATGAGGACAGAGCCTAACCCTAATCCGAGCCACAGTGGTCTCAGCACGGTTGATCTGGCCTTCAGCCTCCAGTGCATGGCGCTGGGGGACACTTTTCAGCATGGCAGATGTTGAACCATGGTCCCGGGACAAGCGCTGGATGGAGAACAGGTTGGCACTGACGCAGCCTCTCACCACCCCACGCCCTGCCCCCGAGCATCTGCAGACACACGGATGAGAACATCATTGCTCTCCAGAACCTGGGCTGTAGAAAGCAAGCGAGGAAAGGGACACCTAGACACCGAGCAGATGCTGCCAGTCCCCTGGCCAATGGAAGTTCTTTCTGTGAGGGTTAGGAAGCCATAGCATCTTCAGAGTTTGGAGGCACAGCTGGCATATGAACAGAGCTGCCCACATGCAAGCATGTTGCTGGAAGTAGGATCAGAGACTTGTTGGCAGGTTGAGGGGTATATGGGAGCAGTAAGGGGCTCGGCTCCGCTAGGAAACTCGATTTTGTGGGAATCTGGGTCTGAAATGAAATGAGCCTTTGGGGGTGGAATTTAATATTGCCTCAGAGCCTTTGTCTTCATTTAGGGGGATGCGATTGCTTTATCGCGGCTTCTCCCTTCGCCCCAGATACATTTATTTTGAATTTATTCACTTATAAGTCTTGCAACAAGAAGTCGGAATGAGTAAATGCACTTTTTTTTCCTGAGCTACATTAATTTCGGAGTGAGATTTATTCTGTCCGCTGCTCCTCTTATGGTTGCCGATGAGCTGCGGAGGCGTTCGTTCAGGGCTGAGCCAGGCTGGTGGGGCTGAGGCTGGCAGGGTGAGACAGCTAGGTGACAGGTCCAGGTTCTCATGGAGGACAAGGGAGTGCCTCGTTTCATTCAGAAGATGGAGAAGAAATGTGGGAATAAGGTCTTCCACGTGACAGGTGTCTTCCTCCAGCACCTAGCCTGGCACCTAATGGTGTCAGAAATTGAATGGGATGCCTGCCCCAAAGCTCTGTTGGAGTTCTGCGCCCTAACACCAGTGAATGTCGCCTTTATTGGAAATACTGTCTACATATGTATCCAGGTCAACACAAAATCCCCAGGGTGGTCCCTGCCCCATATGGCTTGCATCTTTACAGGAAGAAATTTAGACACACATGAAGAGGTCACATGATGGCAGGCAGGGCTCACGTAACACAACTAAGAGTCAAGAACACTAAGGGTCTTTATCGACCTTCTGTTGCTGTGACTCAGTGCTCCAAGCTGGGGCGCTCATGAAGAAAAGAGGCTTCTTTGGCTTGGTTTTGGAAGCTGAAAGTCTAAGATCAGGCCTGTGTCTGCCTGGCCTCTGAAGAGGGTCCTGGCTGTGCCGTGTCATAGTGGATGGCCTCATGCTAGACATGCCAGCAGAGTGGGTATGTATGTGTAGGGGCTTTGCTGTATAACAACTGTTTCTGATGAGAAATAAAACTCATTTCACATACCAGCACCAGCCCCCTTCTGAGCACAGAGGTCTTACCCACCTCCACCCACCCACGACAGGAAGCTTCCATGTCTCTCACACCATCACACTGAGGACCAAACTTCCAGCCCACGCACCAGGGCATTTGTTCTGTCACCATTTCCTTCCAACTGAAGCTTGTCCTCCCGGAGGCTCAGGAAGACAATACAACTCATAAGTCTTAGGAAGTTCCTGAAACCTATAAGATCCACAGGGACCCTCCCCAAGCTCTGTAGTGGCATTTCATTTGTATTTTAATAAATAAAACTTGCCTGAGGATCAGAAAAGCAAAATGGCCACAGTGGCCAGCCTCACAGACCAGGCAGCAATGACACACACCTTTAATCCCAGTAGCCACATTAACTTGCCATAGAAATGAGGAGGTAGTAGTACATGACCTTAATCCCAAAACTATAGAGGATTATAAAATGGGAGGAGACAGATCTCAGGCTACTCTCATTCTGAGATTTTTGGAGGCAGGCTCACCATTTTGGACTGAGGTAGAAATAAGAGTCAGTGGCTGGCTGTATTGCTTTTCTGACCTTCAAGTTGAACCCCAATATCTGTCTCTGAGTTTTTATAGTGCTTTAAAGCTTCCACCAGCAGTAACAATCGCTGGGGAGATGAGACTCTCCTATCAAGTCCTATGGAGGTAGGGGGTGGCTGCAGAGATGCAGAATTCCAGAGTGGGCCCTCTTGCTGAGGCTTGGGGCTTTCCAGTGAGGCAGCTGTCTCCGGGCCATTCAGACTCCTGTAAACAATCTTGGCGCTCACACTCGCTCACTAACTTTTCATTGTCTTTCATTGGTGCTGTCTCTGGGGTAAATGGACATCTGTTCATGTCTCCCCAGGAAAAAGCCACACAACACACAGACAAGCCACTGCACCAAGAACTCCCAGAATCCACATGGGGTCACACAAGTGAGGAAGGACAAGGGAGGGCTCTACCTGAAGACTCACATATAGCACGGTTCCAACGCTTGGCTCTTAGGTTCTGGCCTCTCCGAGGTTTGCCAAAAGGGTCACAATCAAAAGGTGGAGAGCCACTGGTGTAGAAGGGAAACACACTTGCTGCCAAGGCAGGCGACTGATCTGAATTCCATCCCTACAGCGCACAGGGTGTAAGGAGAGAACCAACTTCTGTAAGCTGTTCTCTGACACACGCGTGCGTGCACACACACACACACACACACAAACACAAACACACACACACTATTATAATTTTTAAAAGTTGCTCAGAGTTTCTGTTGGTCCAAATGGAAAATATTCCCCACTAGCTTATGTATTTGGACACTTCCCAGTTGGTGGTGCTATTTGGTTGCTGGGGGAAATAGGTCACTAGAGGCAGGCTTTGAAATAACATAGCCCCACCCCACCCCCAGCTCACTATCTCTGCTTCCTGCTTGCCTTTGAAGATACTGGCTCTCAGCTTCCTGCTCCTGGAGCTTCCTTCCCTGTCTCCCCCACGTGGTGGACTCTTATCCCTCTGGAACCAAAAGGGCAAAATAAGCCCTCTTTTCCATAAGTAGCCTTGACCCTGGTGTTTTATCACAACCACCAAAAGTGACTGGTACAGGGCTATTAAATGATGTCATCCACAGGGTGGCACTCAATTCTGGGCTCTTCGTAAGGGTGGGGTCTCACAGAGAAGAGGAGGAGGCCTAGAGCCTCTGGGCTTGGCAGACAGCTTGGCACAGTCCCCTTGGTTACTGCCGCCACCTTCCAGGAGAGGCTGCTGAGCTGGGTGTCCCCTCCACTAAAGGCTTAATTGCTTGGAAAGGCTGCTGAGGGCCTATTCCCGATCCCTGTCTCTCGGTACCATGCTCCACTAAATACCAGCTGATTGGCCCAGGAAATAAAAACTCTCTATGCCTGGGCAT
Organism: Microtus pennsylvanicus; assembly: GCF_037038515.1. Lineage (NCBI taxonomy): Eukaryota > Metazoa > Chordata > Mammalia > Rodentia > Cricetidae > Microtus > Microtus pennsylvanicus. The sequence continues at coordinate 71,604,918 of NC_134591.1, forward strand.
TTTGTGGGTAAATGGGCTCAAAAACACTGTTTGAAAGGTCAGCATTCAAGGGGGAACAGCATTCAAAGAAATCCACAAGAAGCCCCCTCAACCTGGGGATAATGACTGGATTCTCGGGAAGGGACTTATAGATAAGATTACATTTAGATGAGGTGGCTAGAAGCCTCATAAGGGAAAGGCAGGGGAGGGGCTTCAGGCAGAAATCCCCAGTAGTCTTGCTGCACCCAATTTCTCTCAGTGGCTTATCTTTTGAGGAGATTTAGACAAATTACCTTACTTCCTCAGTTTCCCCTCTCACAAGATGGGAGTGGTGTTATGAGGGCCTGCTCCCAGGATAGGAGGGCAATGTCAGGCTCTAGGAGGACGCACTGGCCAAGAGTCAGCTGCTGCTATGAACAGGATTGTGACTTCACGTAAAAACCCTAAGCACCTGATGTATTTGGAGAGGAGGGGTGGACAGGGCTGCAGTGGCCATTGGAGCTGCCGGGAGCAGGAGGTCGTGAGGTCCCGTTTGAATCCACGGGGAGGGAAGGGTTGATGCACTACTCAGGGATGCTGCATCGCTCTGTGTGTGGATGGTTAGATGCAGGGACGCACAGATAGAGGGCTGATGAATGAACTGATGACAGAACAATGTCAAAACTGACCGTCAAGTGATCGTAACAGAGATGGTGAAATAGGCTGAGTTACCCTTGTGTGACTCTCAGCCCAGGTAAGGAGTCAGAAGGGGACCTGTGCTCAAGAGAATGTCATATCGCCACGGTGGATGTGCACAGCCCACAAGGACTCCAAGGGGGGGGCACGGCCTCCTTGCAAAGACAGATACTTAAAAAGTAATTGATTTTTAATTGTATTAAAATATGCATAGCATATAACATACTGCTCTGGCCATTTTCAAGGGTATAGGACAGTGACAGAAGTCTGTCTATTCCATGGCTAGCAGGCCAACACCCCATCCCTCTCCAGAACTGCTCCACCCCTTAAAACTAAGGTTCTGCCCCAACCTCCCCTGGAAACCATCACGTGACCATGACAGCTCCGCGTGACTCCTGTAACGGTGAACAGGTAGCATTTGTCCTTCTGGATGGGACTGGCATATCTCACTTAGTCCAGTGTCTTCCAAGTGTGTCCTTGCAACTTGTATCAGGGTGAACTCTGACCATTTTGCTATCTCGAGATCTGTGATGGTTGGTGTGGTCAATTTCTAGGATCTAGACTCACCTAGAAGACAAGCCCCAGGCACACCTGTAGGGAGTTATCCAGTCAGGTTCACCTCTGGGCATGCCTGGGGGTGGTAATCTGGATGATGTTAATTAAGTGGGAAAACACCCCCACTGTGAGCTGGTATCCCTGGTTATGTAAATGGAGGAAGAGGGCTGAGCAGCTGCGTGCCTTCGTTAGTCTCTGCTCCCTGATTGTGAATGGGATGTGACCAGCTGCCTCACACGCCTGCCACCTGATTTCTCTGCCATATTAAGCTATACATTGAACTGTGACTCAGAATAAACCCTTCTCCTTCAATATGTTCTTATCAGTGTGTTTTTTATAATAGCAGAAGAAGAGAAACTAAGATATGAGCTATCTGGAAATGAATTGACAGAAGGACAGATGGGTGGATGCATGGATGGATGGATGGGTGGGTGGGTGGGTGGATGGGTGGATGGATGGGTGGGTGGATGGATGGATGGACGGACGGACGGATGGACAGACAGACGGATGGGTGGGTGGACGGAAGAACGGATGGACAGACCGATGGATGGGTGGATGGATGGATGGATGGATGGATGGATACAGGTATGAATGGATAAAGATGGTGGATGGATAGACAATGAATGTTGATGCTGTTATTCAGATGGGGATTGAAAGAGAGAATAAAATATACAGGAGAACCTTGGGTGGCTCACACCCTGGTAAGAACAATAGAAGGGTTAGTCATAGTACAATGTCACGGAATCACACTGCAACTCACAAGGCTGTGGGGACAGCACAGGCACCATGGAATCCAGACCATGCAGTGAGGGCTGACCTGGAACTACTCCTGCGAGAGAGAGGCTGACCAGCAGACGAGCAGAGGGCAGTATGTGGATCCAGTGCAGAAAACTCTGGAGAGGCCATGGGTCAAGTGAGGAGCTCCTGGCTTGCAACTGAGGTCTTCAAGTTGTGAGCCACATGGTGCCCAGCTTCTTGGCACCTCAGTTTCCTCAGCGGTGAAATGGGTCACTGATGGAATCCACCTCTTTAATTCTGTGGAACTCTAGGACAGCTGTGAAGATCCCAAACAAAGCACAGGTGTGCTCGGTGCCATCCTTGGTCCAGTTCCTCTGGGGTCTTCAGCCTGCTGGACTCAGTCTCCATGGAAAGACCCAATCCTGTAGCATCCTGGCAGATGTCCCCAGCTCCATTCCCAGGCTCCACCTCCACTGCTGATTGGTGGACCTTCTCCCCAATCCCTGACTATTCTGGACTGTGCACCTGCCTTCTCTCTCCGTGAAGATCGGCATTGATTTTGCCATAAACACTTATGAATTCAGCATGTGAAAAAAATTGCATTGATTCCCCTCATAATTTGTCTGAGAACAACAGGGCCTGCTAATGGCTTCCCCAAAGATTTATGTTGGAGATCAGGGGCGTGACTCTGTCTGTCCACGCTGCGACACCTTCTCCACACTTGGGGAGTTATTTTTGTGGCTGTTTGGCCCCATTTTCTGCAAATGAGCAGGTTTGGGGACCAAGAACCATGCTAGTTGCCACTTGGTCCATGCAAGGGAAGGTATCATGGATGAGAGCAAGGAAGGGGGTTACAGGAGAGAGGGGTTGGCTGCCAGAAAAGAAAGGAAGGTGACATTGCTAAGCATCTTCCAAACACTTGAACCTCCCTCACACGAGCAGAGTAATAAAATGAGAGCCATTAATCCTGTTGGAAAGACTCCTGGGGTTCAGAGAGTTTGGGCGATCCCAGTTGCACATAGAACACAAGGGCAGAGTCAGTATTTCCAGCAAAGCTGCAACTGGAGTGTATGGGGTTGGGACATCGGTGTAGGAGGTTCTTCTGTATTTGTGGTGCTTTCATTGGTTGAATAAAGAAACTGCCTTGGCCTTTTGATAGGGCAGAACTTAGATAGGTGGAGAAGACAAAACAGAATTCTGGAAAGAAGGGCAGAGTTGCAGACGCCATGATTCTCCTGCATGAGACGGGTGCTTGTTAGACTCATGCCAGTAAGCCACAGTCAAGTGACAATACACATTAATGGAGATGGGTTAAACCACTAAGAGGTTAGAACTAAGGGGCCAGGCAGTGATTTAATTAATGCAATTTCTGTGTGGTTATTTCGGGTGTAAGCTAGCGGGCGGCTGGGACAAACAAGGGGCCCTGCGCTCCTTACTACAGGGCATTATCTTGCGTTCCTCAGGTCAGTCGGCGCATGACATGTTCCCTCTTCCCCTGCAAGCTAGACCATGTCTTCCAGAGCAATGCTGGTGTAGGAGTTTAGAAACAACCTCCATCATTCTCTGGTCCATGGGAAGTTCAGGCTGTACAGCTGGACAACCAGCAGCGTCACCCCAAAGTCTGTCTGATGAGTGAGAAAAAAAGCGTTTGTTGCACAGAACCCCCCAAACTTCAGCGTTACCACCACACGATAACACTGAGAATGTACTACACACTAGATGTCCAGCAGAGTGTTCTGTATCCTGATACCCCCGCCTGAAGATGGTGACCACCAGCCATAGCTAGAATGATCTGCGCATGGTCAGATGGGCGGTAGTGTGCAGGATTAGAATTCAAATCCAGGCACTACCTGTAGGGTGATATTTGGCCAGGCACAAAAAGTCTGGGGGCCAACAGGTCCTCACTTGCCTAAACCAGACTAAACCAGCTATTTGTGCATGCGGTATGGTAATTTCCTCAAAATGAGACAACCTAGGTCTGCCAAAGGGCTCTAGCAATAGCTGACACGCCATAAGATAAGATGACCTAAACCAGTCCCCAGGTACCATGAAGGACGGCCCAGTGCCAGGGCTGCTGCCTCTTCTTCCCCGAGTGGGTGGAGGGCATATAAGATTTTTCCCTTTCCTGAATAAATCCAGCTTGCTACACCCAGCCTGTCTCCTGGCGAAACCTGTGGCTTCTAGGGTCAGAGCTGGTCCCCAGAAAGAGTCTCTGTATGGCACAGGAGGAAGGAGGAGGGAGATACTGGGAGGATGAGGGGGGAGTTCAGGAGAGAAAAAAGGAGGGGAGAGAGAGGGCAGAGAAGTATAAGATAGAACTAAGGGATGGGCTGAGTGTCATGTGCCCAAAAAGCTGGGGTGTGGCTCAGATGAGAGGGTGCTTGCCTAGCATATTCAAAGCCCTGAATTTGATAGCACGACATAAGCTGGATGTGATGACACACTTCCATAATCCCAGCACTCAGAAGGTGGGGGTCTGAGGATCAAAAGTTCAAGGTGATTCTCGGCTACACAATGAGTTCAAGGTCAACCTGAGCTACGTGAGACAAACAAAAACAACTTCACAAACCTGTGCCGTGTGGCATGCAGCATCCGTCCGTCCGTCCGTCCGTCCATCCATCCATCCATCCATTCATCCATCTATCCATCCATTCAGTTACTCTTGATCTAGAACACTTGAGGTCCTCCTGTCCCTCCCTGCCTGTTCCCCTGGATGTCACTGATGGTGGCTTACCTGTGACATGTTGGGGAGTCCCATGTTCTAGTAGGCTAGTTACACTTTTGTCTTCTTGTGATCCCTTCTGAGGCCCCCAGTCCTCCACTGAACTCAAGCCCTTCATCCCATCCCTGTAATTTTCCTGATGTCTTCTGACATATTCTGAGCCCTGCTAGAGGCAGGTGTACACCGTCTCTTCTAGAGTTAGATTTTCTTTATGCTCACTCTTGCTCTGTCTGACTTCTCTTTCTACAGCTACATTGATGCAGCCACATTGCCTCCCATGCCACCATGGAGCAATGAAGAGGGCAGGTATAACTCCAAAGACACAGTTTACCTGTGAAGTGCCACCTCTGACCCCTTGTAATCTGGACTTCTGCATGACCACTAGCTCACACGCATGCTGGTCACTCAGTCATCTTCAATTCTCATCCCCTGTGTGGGAGGCGGTGACCAGCTCTGAAATGGATAGGACTTGATCGAGGTCTCTCTGTCCCTCTTTATTATCAGATTAGGAAAATGAGTCCTTCCAGAGGCTGGCAAGAAGCAAAACTTGAGTTTGAACCAGGGTCCCCTGGCACAAAAGACAACAGTCACTCACCCTATCTGGTACCACTTGGATGTAGGTGACGGTATCTCTGGTATCTTGCAATGATTCCAGACCAGTGGCTGGCAGACTAGGGACAACGGGCTGTCGGCCAGCCCTGCCAGCAGGAGTTCTTTCTACACCAACTCTCTGTGCCTTGGTCACGCTCCATTCTCACCCATCCATACAGCCCTCTCTCTAGTTCTGCCCCCTCCCTTCACTCCCACAGGAAGCCATCGTGTGGGTTTAAAGTGGATTCTCTGCCTCCCCTCCCCCCTCTGTGTGTGTGTGTGTGTGTCTGTGTGTGTATGTGTGTCTCCATTCCAGTGCCAGATCCCTGCCATTCATCCATACTGCTGTGGCTACTTGTGGCAACAATGCTTCCAAGAGCTTTGAGCCCACAGTGGCCACTGCTGTCCAGTGCTGCTGTCCAGTTTGCTGTGAGCACCAACATTCTGTACCTGCTGTGTGCCAGCCAAAATCCTGTAAATAAATGTTAGAACTTGAAGCACCAGGCTCAGGGCTGGCAGGGACCCCTGCAGAAGCTCTGATATTGAACGCATTTGCAGAGGAGGAGCTGAGACACAGATGGGGTCAGGCAACTGCCCCAAGGTAACCAGGCTAGGAAGTGGCAGCGCACACATTCGAATCTATATACTACTCTCTTGATACCAATCTCTTATTTTTATATCATTCTGTAAAGCGGACCCACCTGGACCCCCCAGATCCAGCATCTTAGGGCTGGCTGTGCACGGGACTGGGAATCGCCATGCTAATCATGGCTGTTACTCATGGCATACCAGCTGTGTGCTGGCGGTTTTACATCATGCAGAGCCGCCATGTACAGATGCACAGGTAACATACTGCACAACTCCCAGGACTACCATCCATTAGATGATGTCATTAGCACCCCCTGGAGTTGTTCAATGGGATGACAATAATCCTATGAGCCAGGAATCAGTTTCCTTTTCAAAGCCAGAAAAAGTGAAGTTTGGAGAGGTTGTGTGACCTGAAAAAGCACAGCCAGTCAGTAACGGCGTAGCTAAAATTGTACTGTAGGGTGCCTGAACATGCCTCAGTACTGCGGGATGGTCACTCCTTGATTCAAGTGTGACTCAGTTTACCTGAGGTTAGCCACCCCAGTGGAGAGTACAGACCGTGTGATGTCTCCAGGACAAAGGGCACTGGCATGGTATACCTACCACCCAGAACCACAGTTTTTGTGGTGAATCCTTGCATTTTTTTCTCCCCCACCACTTCATCCACCTGGGCCAGGGGGCTCATGCTCCCCCTCACCCCGCTGCATCATGGGAGTCAGCCTCATCCATCTACCAGCTGACTGTCAAAGACATCATAGCAGAAGGGCACTAGGAGAGGCAATAATTGGACAAGAGCTCAGGGAGGGCCCTGGATTCCTTCCCTGTATGAAGACAGCTTCAGAGAAAAGCGGTTGCTGCAGACAGAACATTACTCCACGCTATTCCCTCGGCCCATCGCAGCCAAATAATGGAGCTTTGGTTTCTATAGACTTGACACGCTTAGCACACGTGCATCGCAAGTACATCTGACAGCCTATAAAATTGAGGTGAAATATTGCAAAATTGGCCAATTCCTGTACATTTTAAATGTATTTCCTTTATTTGTTACACTTATTTTACACAGCTACACAATCCGTCTTCGGAACGGGGGAAGGAATAAGTAATGAATCGGTCCCAAGGCTCTCTGAGGCAAAGAGATGTGTGTGTGTGTGTGGGGGGGGTGATGTGAGACTTCCTCCCTACTCAGAGTCTCTGCATTCTGACTCCAGCAAGAAATGGTGACTAGCTTCCATCTTCCCCAGTGGTTACATCTCCCAGGGGGCGGAGCCAGTGGGTGTTAAGACTCTTTCTGCCTGTCGGGGCTGGGCACCAGGGTTCTCTGATGATGAGGGTATTTCATTGGTTTGAGACAGAAATTTAATTTGTGGAACTGATCTAAGCAGGGTTGTTGTGTTGTATGTATGTGTGCACAACATATATGTATAAAGGTGTGTGTGTTCGTGAGCACCATGTGGAGGCAAAAAGTCAATGTTAGATGTCTTTCTCTCTTTCCATCCTTTTTTTTGAGACAGGATCTCTCATTGAACTTGGAGCTTACAGATCGGCTAGACTGGATGGCTTTGTGTGGCCAGAATCTGCCTGTCTCTGTCTGCTGTCCCCTCATCCCCAGTGCTGGGGTTAGTGCTATATGCCACTGAGATTGGCTTTGACATGAGCCCTGAAGATCTAAGTTCACGTCCCCATGTGTGCTGAATGAACAATTTACCTACCGAGCCATCTCCCCAGCACCTAACGTTGGGGGTTCTTAACCTGGGATTCAAAAGCAGACTTTAGAGTTTGGGGAGATGGTTCAGTTAGTGAAATGCTTGCCATGCAAGCATGAAGACCTAAGTCTGGGTTCCACAAAATCACCAAAAAAGCTGGTGTGGCAGCACACATCTGGCACCAGCACTAAGCGGGCAGAGATGGACAGATCCTGGGAACTCATTGGCTGGCTGGCTTAGCCAATGGATAGTGCCTGGCTCAGTGAGAAACCTGAAATAAATAATAATAAAGTGGAGAGGCCAGGCGGTGGTGGCGCACGCCTTTAATCCCAGCACTCGGGAGGCAGAGACAGGTGGATCTCTGAGTTTGAGGCCAGCCTGGTCTACAAGAGCTAGTTCCAGGACAGGAACCAAAAAGCTACGGAGAAACCCTGTCTCGAAAAATCAAAATAATAATAATAATAACATGAAGAAAGACTAAGGAAAACACCTGATATCATCCTTTATCATGCACACACACTTTATACATCCATAGGAACATGTATTCACACACACACACACACACACACAGAGAGAGAGAGAGAGAGAGAGAGAGAGAGAGAGAGAGAGAGAGAGAAGTTTTAAGGATCATCTTAAAATTACTATGGGATTTATCTCTCCAGAAGCGTTAGATGGCTGGCTATGGAATCTCCCTTTGGCTGGCTTTCCTGGCAGTGTGATATCTAGGGCCACAGCTACATCTACAAAGTTACCCAGTTGACTCTTCAGTATTGAACTAGTTGCTCTCAGAGAAAATCCTGGAGGTCGAGTGTGGATGCATCACCCACTGGACTAGCAGCCCCTCCCCACTGACAGACAGGTGAACGATCACTGTCCTTATTCATACCTAGCAGGAATAAGGGCTGAAAGAAGAACCATTGTTTGGAGCCCAGGACACAGGAGCATCTTGGGAGTTCAGTACTAGTGACCCAGGACCACAATCCTGTATTCCCTTCATGGGTTAACATCCTAGATACCAATCTGTGATGGCTGAGGCTCTGACCTGCACTCCATCTTGGCTGCACCCAACACCCAGAATGGTGTGTTGGCTACATTTTGTTTAGCTTTGCATACTCTAAACTTGACTTGATACATATCAAATATCCCAAAAGGATGTATAAATAAGAGGATGGATGGGTGGGTGAATGAGTGGCTAGGTGGATGATGGATGGGCAGATGGATGGATGGATGAACAGATGAACGGGTGGATGGATGGATAGATGGATAAAGTTTTGCATAAATGCATATATACATCAGTGGGTTGGTGTGTGGGTGAATGAATGGGAGGATGGGTGTATAGTGGATATATCAGTGTGTGGGTGGATGGCTGGGTAAGTAAATGAGTGGATAGTAGATGGGTGGGTGGGTGGATGGATAGATAGATTAGTGAGTGGATGGATAGGTAGATGTCAGGATGGATGAATGGTTCAGTGGGGTGGGTGAACGGGTGAGTGGAGAGCTGGATGGTGGGGGTGAATGACTGGATCAGTGGGTGCCTTATAAACAGGTTTCTGTGCTTAGAAACTGGGTTTTTGACCACGTATTATCCTCTTTGTCCCTCCCACAAGGTGATAATTGTAAAAAGCATCATTAATATCTCAAACAATGGAGAGACGGGCTCAGCCGTGTCCTTCTCTCCATTAAGGCTGAATGCCCCTCAGGGACACAATGGGAGCTAATGCATCTCCCTACAGCTCTGCCAGAACTGTGGGTCATCCAGAGCCCATTAGGGAACCAGAACAGCTATTGATCCCTGAAGAAATACACTGGGGACTCATGGCAGGCATTTCCTGGGCTCAACGGAGGAAGGGCAAGATCTTTCCCTCTGTTGTCAGTGATGCAGGAGCTCCCAGGCCAGGTACAAGTGTGATCCTATACACCTTCTCATTTCAGGTCACCAAGCAGGATGGATGGCAGCCTCAGTGAAGTCCCCTGCTGCAAATGCTCAGTGAGACAGGCCCACCCTGTACCTGGGCCCCCTGCAATGGGAACACACTGGCTGGCTGCTGCAGGAGACAGCCTGGGGTCCTCACCACACCCAGACAGATTAGCCAAGTTGCCCAGCTGGTGGACATAGGAGAGATGCTCTGCTGGGCCCATTTACGTCTGAAGAGCTGCCTGCTGCACAGCTTCACAGAGCATTGGCCGTCACTGCAGCCTCTTCTCCTTTCTAGCCCATTCTCCATTCTCAGGCCTCAGCCAGGGACTTGGGCTCCAGATTTCCCTATCCTTTTGTTTCCACCCCACCCCCTTCTTTGGTATTTAAAAAGAGAGTTTGAATGTAGGTGGAGATCTGTGACATTCACCTGGCTGGGCTGGTGCATAGGTTTCTTGTCCCCAGCTAAGTCTGTGAATACGGGGACAGCAAGAGAGGGCAGAAAGGAACCAATTCACTCTCTTCCTAGACCAATATACTGTCTAACTGCAGTCTAAATTCTTATTTCTACAACCACAGAAAAGGGCAGCCTCACCCCTCAGCAAAGTAGCATCTTTTGCCACAGATGGAGACGATGAAAGAGATCCACGAGTAGCCATAAATGCAGCGAATAAGTGTCCATGGGGAACCCAGCCCCAACCGGTCCATCTACAAAGTAACCTCTACACCTGAGGCTCAGGGAACAGCATGGAAGACGAGGCAGAGAGACTGCGTGAGCCAGAGGACCAGGACCCCTACTGTGACATAGTTGTCTAGACATGATAGGGAAGCTGCGCCCGCGGCATCTCAACAGCCTGGTCACATGCACAGTAGTAACATCAGTTGGCAAGACAATATGGCTGGGGGAATTGTCACAAGGCCCCAAAGCTAGATGAAGACCACAGGCAATCTACGGTTGCTGAGAGAGGAAAACCAAACCCCTGATAGATTGCCTATTCCCAGCCCCAACCTCATAGACACACAAACAACACTAAATGGACTCAGGTGATGTGCATATGTGAGAGAGAGAGAGTGTTTATGTGTGTATGAATACACATGTACATATGTCAACTGGCGTGTCTTTTGAAGGCTGAGAAGTTCTTATCTTAGTTTCCTACAACACAGGACACCAGTCTTCTGAGCTCAAGAACCTGCTGCTAGACAGGCCTGTGAAATATTGCCTCCGTCTCTGACATCGTCCCTGCCATTCACTCTTCTTGCCAGCGCTGAGCCCTCAGGCACCCTCACCAGCACTGTGGTCTTGCTGTACATGTCTCTGTCAAAAGCTGGCAAACAACAGCTAAAACTCAAAGCCGGGGGAGTCCAGCGCCTGAAAGACAATGGCTGGTGTGGAGGGGAAGGCCGCTTCGGCCACGGCAGACAGCAGCTGGCTCCCTACAACAGCAGCAGCAGTGGCCTCTGGGGTCCCTGGAGCTCTCCCAGCCTCTTCCTGTCCCCTCAAGGGTGACCTGTGGCTCTTTTCTCCCCTTGGCCCCTTTCTCTGCCTTTTCCTCATGGTCAAGCACTGCCTGGCCCCATGACGACTTCTCAGCAGCCAGGGAGGCCTCCTGAGAGCACAATACTTAAGCAAGCCCACACGCAGTCCCCTCTAGCTCATCCCCAAAGTCACGTGCCATCCTCCCCGTTACCAGCCCTGCCTGCCACAGACTTATTACCAAAGTACCTTAGGACTGGAATTGAATGCCTGTGATTTGCATACTTTTGCATATCATTTGCATACTAGTTATTTCCTGTCCCGAAATACTAACATTCACTGCCATTTTGCTCCTGATTTGAAGGGGGCACCCAGCATCTCCCCCCCTGCTTGGGCTGACCCAACCAGAACAGCAGGCTGGTCCAGGGAAGAGCAAGTGGACTTTGTTCTCCTTCCCTTAAGACAGCAAGGATCCTGTCTCTGGACACACCTAGAATGTTTGACATCTAAGCTTAGGGTAGAAAGACATATGGCCTGTTGTGCCCAGTACCCAGGAAGCAGTCTGGGCATGCCAGGGACTAAGAAATGAAAGAATGAATGAATTAATGATGAGTGAATGAAAGATGAATTAATGAATGAGCAAATGTATGCTGAAGGAATGGCAAACAATGAATGAATTAATGAATGGTGAATGAGTGAATGAATGCTCCAGGGGACTGCTTTGTACCAGGCCTTGGACCAGATGCTGGAAGTCAGGCTAGAACTCAGAGTTCTGCCCCCAAGTCCTGGCAGCCAGGTTGGAAAAATGAGGATGCCTCTCCAGGGAGACAATTAGCAGAGTTGTGAGGGGGCCTCAGCTGCCTGGCTGGACCACCAGGGCACCATGCCTTAGGGAAGTGGGGCTCAGATGGTCCGTGGAAGACTGGGCTTGCCATGGACCTTGTTCTGCGAAGCTCTTGGATTGATAGAGATGCGATAATAGAAAGAGTGGGGTTCCGGAGACAGAAGTGAGGCGGAAAGAGGCTTAGAGAACAGACAGAGAGGAGGACACAGATGCCGGAAGCAGGTGTCTAGGGCAGGGGTGTCTCCTCCACAGTCCACTGCTTTCACTCCATCGAGTCAAGAGAGGGGCCCGTTTTCTCTCCCCACACTCACTAGACTGAACGCTGACCCAGAGGCTCTTGGCTCCAAGCTCACACGGCAGTGAGGAGAGAACGCAGGCCTAAGAGCAGAGGGACTTAGAGGCCATGGCTAAAATACCATACCACCAGTGTATGAGGGACACGTTATCAAAACTCCAAGATGACTTGGGCAGCGTGCAACCTGTCATCCTAACAGTTGGGAGGCTGACCCAGGAGAGGGGGTTTATACAGCCTGAGCTACACGGCAAGGCCTGTCCCAAACATATGAAGTCAATACATTAACTTAAAACACTCTCTTAGTAACACACATGTAAGGTGGCTTCTGCCAACCTGCCCTGCGTCACACTTTGCCCCACTAGAGACAGAGACTAGACACGCTCTCCCAGCCATGACAATGAACCATGCTCACTTACGCTTTCGCTATGTGCCATCCAGCAATTAGCTTCACAGCCAAATCCAGCACCCAGAGTGTAGCACTAGGGCCCCCTTTCCCTGTAAGCAAGTGGAGGGGGACTCGCATGGGTGCAGGTTGGGGAGCTGAGTGCAGGTCAGTCAACCACAATCATGGTCTGACCCTGACTGGGGATTTAGACAACCAAGCTGGGTTCATGGCGCCTCGGGGCCTCCTTTGGAAAATGGGACTGATCAGACCACCTGTGAGGGTGTCTGGAGGGTGCCACGTGACTGTCAGCTGCTGTCCCCAACTTTACTCAGGTAGCCACTGCCAGTAACACATGACTCGGGGTGGAACCCGGCAGCCACATATGCACATGGCTACTACTCCATGATGACAGTGGCAGGTAAGTCTGGGAGTGAGATTTCATGCGTGTGTGTGTGTGTACGTGTGTGTGCGTGTACAAGAATGACTGAGTGTGCATGTATATGTCAGTGTAGGTGTGTGTTAAATACATGGGTGTGTGAAAACATACATGAGGGATTATGCCTGTGAGCATAAATACAGATCCAGTTAGGTGTGTAGTTGTGCATGTGTGAATATATCATGTAAATGTATATGTGAGCACATGTGTGCACACACACATATATAGGCATGTGACCATGTACACATGAGCCTGTGTGTACATGTGAGCCTGTGTACTCAAGCGAACAAGTGTGTGACATGTTCATGTGTATGAATGTGCACATATGTAGGTGTGCATGTGTGTGTTCATGTGTAGGCAGAGTATGGGGTGCCCTCTGAAAGGCAGATGAGGCAGCTCCCCCGACACCTCTGGAACCCGAAGGTGCTGTCAGGCCCAGCTCCCAGCTCCTGACTGCCGCGGAAATCATCATGTTATAATTACAAGTTAATTAAAGCAGAAGAGATCAAAGCCACTTTAGACAGATTAATGATACGGCGAGTGCCAGAATTTCTCCGTTTCATGTATCAGCCGCATTGTCGTTTTTATCCCGCATTCTCCTTCTTCTGTGGCAGCGGAGGAGCCTTTCATATCTGCTCTGCCCCCCTCCACACGCAGAGTCTGAAGCACTCGCAGCTGCGAGGAGCCGTCTGTGAGAAGGGCCCATTCAAAGGCTATCAGAAAACCCAACGAGCCTTTTAGCTTCTGACTAGAATGAAGCTGCCGCCTAGCCCTCCCCTAACCATCCCCTGCCAAAAGAGAAAAAGCTGGAAAATATCAGCCTTCAAATCAGGCCACAGTAGAGGAGGATCATGGGAAGCGGGACAGCAGCCACTGCCTTCGAGGTGACAGGCAGGGCACGGTCCGTCTTGAGTTCACCACAGGCTGCGCAGGAGCCTGGCCACTGTACAACACAGGAGGCTGTGCAGAAAAGAGAGTGGGCAGCCCTCCAGTGGCCACACACCAGAGTTTCCCAGTGTCTACAAACCTCGGGCATCAGGGCAACATGGCGAGAGACCCAGAGCCAAGGGGCGGGGCAACCCACGGCACTGGGCACAGCATAGACCCGCTTCCCATCCCTCACCTAACTGCCTGAAGTTTGTCTCTCCTGCACAGAAGTCAGTTGGTGGGAGATAGATGACATTCTCCTGGACCAGTTCTTACCAGCAAGCCTCCTTCATGTCCAACATGTGGCCCCCTACATCATACATTAGGGACCCGCAGCAGGAAGGCACTAGAACACGTTCCCATTCAGGACTAGGAGACTCTATCACCTTCATCCACAATCCACTGGGTCGTATTCAGAGTCCTGACCACCTAGCTGTAGCCCAGAGCTTGTGGAATGCTTGCTCACCAGAAAGCTACTGCAGAGAGAGGTAGTCTGGGTGGGTGGCCAACCTATTACCAGGACAGACAATCACAGAAGCATGTGGCTTGTTGGGGGGCAGATCCTGATGGAGTTTTGCTCCTGTGAAATGAACTGTCTTGGCAGGCAGGATCATGGCTGGCACCAGAGCAGCTGGTCTCATGCAGCACTGGGGGCAGGGGGCAGCTGGGCTCAGTCAGATGTACTCTGCCGTAGTTTTGTCTCATGGCAACTGACCATTCAAGATGTTTCCAGTGGCCAGATCAGAGGCAAGGGGAGGTGCAGGTCTGTCCCTGCAGGCAGCCAGACTGAATCTCCTCTCGTTGTGGCATCCTCAGATGGGCAAAGATGTCACCTAAGCAGCTGGCTTGAGGGATGAGTGCCAAGTTGTGTATGACCTAGGTCTTGAAAATCCCAGAATGTCACCTAACAGCACTCTGTCAGCCAAACAAGGGTCTAAGGACAGGACAGACTCAAAAAGAAGAACCTACCCTCGGGGTGTGAGCTCATGACCACCATCTGCCAGGACCAGACCAGGCATGGTAATCACAGACTTCCTGGTGGAAGCGGCATGAAGATATAGCGACAAGGGGCATACAGTGGTCAATCTGCATGTTGATATCAGAGTCTAGTGGGACAGGGATATATGAAGAAGCCATCATGCTGTCGCTGAGAAGCTGGAGCGGTGTGTGTGTGTGTGATATAGCAAGGTTAATGGTGGCCTGCAGAGTGCATAGGAGGCAGAGTAAGAAGCCCCAGGTCTTACCCACGTTGCTGACATATGAGACTAACCCCTAGGGCAGGGCCAGTGCCAGACTCTAAGCTGGCTCAGACTGACCACAGATCTTTCTCTCTTCTTTCTAAAGGTCTCCTGGTGTGGGTCTATGACTTCTCTTTCTCTCACTGACCAGAGCAGTTTTGCTCTAAGGAGGAAGTCTGCTGTCTGACCTGCTGCAGGAGAAAGACATAGCCCCCCACGAGGGACTTATATGACATCACTGGCTCATTAAACTCATGGTTCTTCCTGGTCCAGCCTTGTGAACTCCACCCACCCCTGTCTTTGGAAATTCCTACACTAGGAAATTCAAAGCTCGTAATCCAGGAAGACATTTTCCTTCCTCGTGTCAGAAAGAGAGCCTTGTACCAGCCTGCCATGTCACCAGGGCTACCTGGTCTGGGTGATTTTGGCTCTGATTTTAAAAAATATGTATGCATCCATGCTTGCACCATGTGTGTACCAGTGCCTATAGAGTCCAGAAGAGGGAACCAGATCACCTCAACCTGGAGTTACAGGTGGCTGTGGGTGGCCCTATGTGGGTGCTGGCGACTAAACTCTGGACTTTAACTGCTGAACTGCCTCTTCAGTCCCAGGAATGTCTGTTTTGTGCATCTGGGAACCAACCATCCCACCCTGATAAACTATCTGACCAGGCACTGGGCCTCTGCTCTAGACCCCAGCACACTGACCCTCCATGAGGAGGGCCTAGCCTGACTATAATCCAGTCCTGCTCAGTCCAGATGGAACTGGATATTCACAAACAGTTATATTCTGACCCCATAGCACCCCAGCTTCAGGCAGGAGTGGTAAGACAGGGCAGTGATGCCCACAGTTAGTTAGATTAATACCTAGAAGGGACTCAGTGCCATTTAACCCCACCCTGCATTCAGGGAAGGGCAGGTTTCTCTGTGGAAGTAACCAGACCCTACTGAAGGAACCAAAGAGTTTATACAGGACTCATCCCAGGGGCTCTGAAGGAATGTCACAGCCTGAGGTTTCTCACCCCTCAGTCTCTTTCTCCATCCCCAAGGGCAGCTCTCCTGCATTTCCCGAGCTCCACCTCCCCATGTCCTTCCCTCCGCGGTCCATCATTCTCTACATCCTCTCCTCTGAGCTAAGATCAGGTTTGCCCTTTCTGTCCCTGGAGTAGATGACTTCCTTTGGCTTCTCCTATTTCCACTGATCTTGGAGTGGTCCCAAAACTCTGGATATGGGGGACAAAGCAGTGAATGGGACATGTACCCCAATCTGAAGACTCCCTCCCACGGGCCTACTCTGACTTTGTTCCCTCTACCTCCCGTGTATTGTCTCCATTATATCCTATGGTGCCAGCTGTGCTCCTGGGACCCTGGCCAGGCTCACCATCTCCACGGTGGTCTCTCTGTCCCTGCGGTCTGGTCCCTCCCCTCCCCAAAGCCCCATCTTCTCAGGCTGCTACATCTTCCTGTCCTGTTATTTCCAAATCCATCTTTCTAATTCCACCCCAGCCAATTCTAGCTACAGCTTCCTTATTGTCTTCATTTCTCTTCCTCTCCCCAGACTCCATGAAGCCCTGACTGTCCTCAGTACTCTCCCCTTCCAGGAGGCACGGGGGGAGCATTCACAGTGAGGACCCGAGAGCCCCCAAAGAAGACATCAGTGGAACTAGCCTACTGCCCCCAACTTGTGCTCCCGGATCTGCACTCTGTGTCTCTCTGAAGGAATGAGAGTGTGTCAGCCATGGTGACATGAGGCCGTCCCCTCCAAACCGAAGCACTCCTGCCTGGAGGGAAGAGGGCTCACAGGCCTTGGTGAGGAAAGGAAACACACAAAGTCTAGGAGGCCCCTGAAACGTACAAGACTCCCAAAGCCCTTCCTAATGTTAGGCAGTGACAGTGACTGGGGATTGGGTACAGCTGCCTGCAGGGAGCTCCAGGGAGGCAACTCTCTTGAGTCGCCCATGATGAGGTGGCTCTAGAATGTCATAGATGCCTTCAAGTGACATCCGTGAACCTAAAAACAACCCAATAAACTCACAAGCTGCACTCAGGTAGATGATTTCTTTTCTCATCAGTGTGCCCTATCTGGAGTGAACAGACATTTGTTCGCATATGCTGAAAATGTCACATGATAGATAGCCCTGTGGCCAGCTAAAGTCAGTCAGAGAATAAAGACATGAGTCTGCTTTGTCTACTTCATGTTCGGAGCCCTGGGTCCCCTCATCAGTACCCCATTACCCCGTGTCATGAGGCTGTCACTCTCAACTCCACAGAGCATCTCTGCCCCCTCATGTCCCCATCCCATCAGTCCCCTCCTCCCCCGGAGTCATCCTTGTTTCCCTCCTCCCACCTGTTGGAAGCCCCGCCTCCAGTCTGTCTGGGCCACCCTCTCAGCAGTGAATCTGCAAAGCCCCCATCACCTAGTGCACTCCAGTCTCAATGAAGGGCACCTCCCAGAGGCTCTGCTGTAGACCCCCTCCTCCCTGGGCTCCACCCCAGTACCTCAGGGACTGCACTGTCCATCAAACTCAGACACTTCCGTCTTATAACCTGAAAGACTTGCTGTCACTCACCACGAAAGTAGACAGGGCCCCATGCCAGGCTAAGAGCAACTCTGCCTCACCCTCCTCCAAATAGTCTACCTTGGAATCTACCCACCTGCCTGCCCCTGGGTCCCTAGAAGCCTGAGGGATGCACTGCTGAGAGCCTACTGTTGTCATGGTGATGTGTTCCACCTGAGCTGGGCAGGCTACATGGCTGGATTCAGATCCCAACCCTCATGGCCTGCAGGAGGACACAATGGCTCTTCCAGGGAGTCCTCCCCAATCAGTCCTTGCTTACATTTTGAATTTTAGATTTATTTATTTTATTTTTATGTGAGTTAAGTGCTTTGTCTGCATTATATGTATATGTACTACGTTGTGTGTGGTGCCCTTCGAGGCCAGAAGAGGACACTAGATCCCCTGGAACTGGAGTTATGGATGGTTGTGAGCCAACATGTGGGTGCTGGGGATCGAACATGGGTCCTCTGCATGCGCATCCAGTCCTCTTAACAACTGAGCCATCTCTCAGTCCTAGGGAATCCTTGTTAATCTCTTGCCCAAACCGAGCCTGCCAAGCATGCGGCACACCCACGGGTTACCTCTGTTTGCTCTAAGAGCAATGACTCTATGCCTATAATCCCAGTACTTTTCGGACTAAGACAGGAGGAGCTTAAGTTGAGGGCTAGCCTGGACTACACTGGGAGACCCTTTCTCAAGTCATAGTCCTCTTGTATGCCTCAGTCTCCCGTGTGAAGCTGGAGGAAGGACGGCGCTGAGCAGAAAAACAAGATCTTAAGCTCAGCTGATGCCAGAGAATTCACCTCTTACTCCAAGCTCCTCTCCTCTGCTCACTGCTGCCCCTGAGAACCCTCACGCGTCCCTGTGTTCCCTCTCCCAATTCAGCTCAGACCTTCAAACCCAAATGAAATCATAAAACATGCCAGGGGCACCTGGACTGGAAGGATACAAGGCATTTACAAGGAGTGGGCTCCAGAGATGGGAAGTGTTGGCTCAAGGCCAAGTCTGTAGTGTCACACCTCCCCAGGGACAACCCTAAGCAGGTGTCACACCTCCCCTAAGCAGGTGTCACACCTCCCCAGGGACAGCCTTAAGCAGGTGTCACACCTCCCCTAAGCAGGTGTCACACCTCCCCTAAGCAGGTGTCACACCTCCCCAGGGACAACCCTAAGCAGGTGTCACACCTCCCCTAAGCAGGTGTCACACCTCCCCTAAGCAGGTGTCACACCTCCCCAGGGACAGCCTTAAGCAGGTGTCACACCTCCCCTAAGCAGGTGTCACACCTCCCCAGGGACAGCCTTAAGCAGGTGTCACACCTCCCCTAAGCAGGTGTCACACCTCCCCAGGGACAGCCTTAAGCAGGTGTCACACCTCCCCTAAGCAGGTGTCACACCTCCCCAGGGACAGCCCTAAGCAGGTGTCACACCTCTCCCAAGCAGGTGTCACACCTCCCCAGGGACAACCTTAAGCAGGTGTCACCTCTCCCCTAAACAGGTGTCACACCTCCCCAGGGACAGCCCTAAGCAGGTGTCACTCCTACCCATGGAAATCCCTGAGCTACTTTAAGGGTTTCACCTGGCTACAGAGGCTGGGAGGGACCAGCATCTGGGTGTGTCCCAGGGAGCTTTGGCTTTAGCCTGTCACCTGCCAGCTTGTCACTTGGCCTGTAGAATGACAACAACAGTGATGTTTGCTGCTGCTTCCACAGGCCGCCCAGGGCCTGGGACATGGTCGTTCATTCCCTCATTCAGCTTTTTAAGCTCTTATTACCCCAATTTAAAGATGAGGAAAGTGAGGCCCAGGCTAAATCCAGTTTAGCTATGTGAGTGAGGGGTAGACAGACTCCCGCTCCCATCCCTTCCACTTCTCAGGCATGCCTGCTGTCGCTGAGGGATCAGAAGCTCTGGGCTGGACCACTCTTTCAGGGTGCAAGCTGCCAGTCACGGAGCCTGGCTTATCACTCTGCCATTGTCCCCATCATTAAAGTGTCATAACTGCTCCTGAGGCCCCGCGTTTCCATTCACATGAATTCTGAAATTTTAAAGCTGATCTATGTGCAGATGTCAAGATAACTTTGCCGAGTGACGGTGACAAAGGATCCTGTTCTGCACCTGTTCCCTGTAGCTTGTCGTGAATAGCCCCAGCTGTGACCCAAGGGGACCTTAGTCCCCCGTGCCCTGAGGCAGACTGTGATGATGATCCCTCCATGTCTTGGGACACCCAGCCATGCAGCTAACATGTACCCTTCGACCTTTGCCTTACCTTCCTGAAGCACCTGGGCCCTGTAGCCATCATACCCCAGCAGCCACAGGTACCTGTTGGCCTTGGGGCCACAATTGCAGGCTTATAGGACCAAGCTCATTCAAGGTCACAGGTCAGACAATGACCAAGAGAGGCTCCCCTCCAACCCTGGCCTCAGTCAGTCTCTGTTCTAGTCACATTGCCTTCTTGTCCCTTACTGGCTCAGGTGCCATGGCCCCAATACCTGGGGATTTCCCTAAGATGTGGCTCCCTAAGGTGCTGGGTCCTCACCAGCCTCCATTTCCCTGCTCAGCCCTCCAATGGATGACAGTTAAGGAGAGAGGGATGGGGGGGGAGAAAGAGGGGAGGGAGGGGGAGGGACAGGCCCCAGGGACGGGGCTGCCACTCATCCGTCTGCTCACTGGCTGCTTTCCCATCTGCCCATTTATCTTTCTCTCTCTCTCTCTCTCTCTCTCTCTCTCTCTCTCTCTCTCTCTCTCTCTCTCTCTCTCTCTCTCTCTCCCTCTCCCTCTCCCTCTCCCTCTCCCTCTCCCTCTCCCTCTCCCCCTCCCTTTGTCCCTCCCTCCGTCCCCCCCCCTCTCTCCTCTCCCAGACTGGACAAAGGAGAGATCTGAGAATCTAGTCCATCAGATCATCCAAACAAAGTCATTTTTTTCCTGGCGGCTGTGGTGACTGGGACTCACGCTGCACGGTCTCTGTGTACTCTGCTCACTCAGCAAACAGTTGCTAAGCACTTAGCATCTGCCACACAGTGATTGGGCCCCTGATGCTATAGAGGCAAATGAGGCGTCCCCAAGTCTCCACTGTGATCCAAATGGACACATGGTGTCATGACCCGTTATCAAAACAACGAAGGACCTGACACAGAGAGGGCTGGTGACCTGCCCAGGTCATACAGGCTGTGAGGAACACTGGTGTCTTGACCTCTGCCTCCTCCCTGCCTCACCGAAGGCCCAATCTGCCAGCCTAGGCTCCTGCAGAGCACAGGGTACACGTAGGACAAAGTAAGAGGAACGGGGTGTGTTCTGCTATGGCAGATCAGACCTCAGCTCTCCTGGGCACACGATCCCTCAGCTCAGCCGTGGGATACCACAGACGTGCTGCCTAGGCCTCTGATGGAAACATGATCACCACAAACAGTCTCAGAAGAGGAGAGAGGCACCAGAAGCCCCCCATGGCCACTACCAGGCTGAGCTCCAGGCCTGGTGGGAGCAGTACAAGGTGAGGGTCTCCAGGAGATGCCAGGGGATGCAAAGATAGGCAGGCCCCATCTCTGAAGAAGCATGAGAAACCCAGCAAGAAAAGTTCAGAAGGGTCACCTCAGACTGAGCAGGGCTGCAGGAGTTAGCAGCAAAGCCTGTGGCTTCAAGTTTGTCTCACTCGGCGCTGTACCTTGCAAATGGCTTCAAGGATCCTGGTCATCACAGTGACTCACATGTTAGAGCCTAACACAAGCTCGACATTCACACTCTCCTTCTGAAATTGGGACTCTTATTCTCTGAATTCACATTTGGGGAAACTGAGGCTTGGAACTGTTATGTGACTGCATCAGCTAGTCTTTGGTGCTGTAACAAAACACCAGAGGAAATAGCTTAAGGGAGACAGGATTAACGTTGTCTCTTGGTTTCAGAGGGTTCTCAGTCTGTCACTTGGCTCTGCTGCTTTGGGGCCCATGCATGGTGAAAGGGAATGCCATGGGGTCAGGGGAGCTGTGAAGGAAGAAAGCTGTTCAGTTCAGAGTGGCCAGGAAGCAGAGAGAGAGACTGGAAGGGATACTGGGGGTGGCTCAGTGGGTAAAATGCTTCTTGTGCAAGTATGAGGTCCCCAGTTCAGATCCCCAGTTCCCAGACTGGCTCACTGGCCAGTCGGTGTAACCAGTTGGTAAGGTGTGGGCTCAGTAGGAGATCCTGTCTCAAGGCATAGAGAGGAGGGCATTAGCGGAAGATGCCCGAAGTTCATCTATGACCTCACACACACATGCATACACACAAAGACAACACCCTCCAAAGGCACACCCTGCCGAGGGTGTCCACACTCCCCTGCAGATACACCTGGACTGTTTTCATGGCATGGGGCTGTAGACTTTGAAATGGCCCCAGCTTGGTCGTGTCTTTGTAGGCAAACATAGAGCAGGGTAGAACAAGAAGAAGGGGACCACCTGCCTGCTTGAGACCCACTAGGACCCCTTGCTGTGTTAGCAAGAAAGGATTCCCCACTCGGTGTGTGCTGAAGGAAGTCCAGTGACATGCAGGTGGCAGAAGACCAGCAGAAAGGGAGGCTGGTGGGCCAGTGAGACGGGCGCATGATATGGCTTGATTAGAGAAGAACTGGCCTTCTGGAACTACTTTGTAGGACCTGAGCACACACCATGAAGAAGCTGGTGGCTTCACAGCCAGGTATGACTATGATCGAAGGCCTTTTGCGTCCTTCATGGGATGTGAATTAACAGCACGTCCCCTGAGCCCTGGAATTCTTATGCCCTCACCATAACTCACCTTGGGCCGGGTTCCCCGTCAGTGTTGCTGGCACACACAGCCCCGCCATCATGGCCTTTCATGTCCTCTGCTGTAAAGGGTTCTCTATGGGGCCACCCAGGAAGCAGAGACAGCTAGAGTTCTGGTTTCCACAATGGGTAATCTCACAGTGAGGAGCAGGAACCACATCTAGTGAGTGGGCCACATACGTTCTCTGTGGTGGGAGTGTTTCCAGAGAGGTCGATCAAGGAGGGAAGACCCATTCTGAACATGGGCAGCATCATCCCGTGAACTGGGGTCCTGAACTGAATAAAACGGAGGAAGTGAGCTGAGTACCAGCATCCGTCTCTTCCTGTTTCCTGACTGCGGATGCCGAGTGAGCAGCTGCCTCGTGCTCTCTATCTTCTCACCGTGATGGACTGTGTATCCTTGAAGTGTGAGCCTAAGGAAATTCGCCTCCTTGAGCTGTTTCTTCGGGTGTTTTGCCACAGCAAGGAGACAGGTAACTAACACATGGGCCTTCCACTGGCTACTCACACTTGCACCGTGACTGGCCCCCATGAATGTCATTGAGCAAGGCTAGATTTTATTGACAGAGGCAGGGACCAAGTACAGCCTTAACACCCCCCCCCAACTTCAAGCCTCTGAGAAGCTCAGGCACCTCGGGAAGTGACAGCATGCCTATTGTTCCTCCTGTAGGCAGAACATCATGGGGGCTTCCCCTAGAGACCCAGATCAGAGCCCAGCAATATGGGAAGGAGGTCTCTGTGCTGGGCTACAGCTGAGGCAGTGGCTTCCCCTCTCTGGGCTCAACTCCTTCATCCCTAAAATGCAGAGGTGACTTCCCAGCCTTTCTCAAGGAATCATGTACATAAGCCATGAAGTCCATGAGCTGATAGGACGCAGCTCCATCCTGCCGTGGTCCCATAAAAGGATGTGAATGAAAAGTGCCTGTTGCCTAGTGATGATACAGCCAGTGTAACAGCTGCACACATGTTCGTGGTGACACTGATGTGAGCCTATCTACTATACCACCAGCACGACCACCAACCTGTGCAGCTTGGGAGTCCAGATGTGACAATAAATGTCCATCAGCCACCCAGGTATTCATGGTGCGAGCCTCCATCACTATTTCAGTGGGAACTTCCACTCATAAAGAATGAACCCCCTCCAGGGACGCCCGGGTCACCTGGGAGAAAGCCTGCTCCAGCCGGGTGTGGGGAGGTTTGAGCCCTACATGCACCCACATGTAAGTGGCCAAGGTTTACCATGGGAGGAGTAGGACTGCAATGTAACAATAAGCAAATAGGAGGCACTGGGACGGGGTCCACTCACTGACAGACAGCTAAACTCGCCTGCTGTTTAGACTCGGTGAAGAAGAGGGCCAGCAGAACCCGAGCAGGGCACTGGATACCGTGGTTCACACCCAGCCCTGTTCTCTCACAACAGCTGGTACAAACTGCCTGAGCCTCAGTCTCCTGCTCTGACAACTGGGCTCCCTCCTCCTCCCTCCTCCCTCCCTGGCTGCTGGGAGATTCAGCAGAGAGGCGGTGCTTTACTGACTGGTATGTTTAAAAAGTGTTTTCTGTTTTCCTTTTCTAGTTTTAGAGTCTTCTGTGGCCCAGGCTGGCCTCTAAATCACTCTATAGCTGAGGGTGACCTTGAACTTCTGATCTTGCAGTGTCAGGATTATAGGTGTGTGTACAGAACCCAGGGCATTGTGCATGTCTGACAAGCACTTTAACAACTGGGCCACATCCCCAGCTCTATGAGGTGGCCGTCCCCAGCTCTATGAGGTGTCCCCAGCTCTATGAGGTGGCCGTCCCCAGCTCTAGGAGGTGGCTGTCCCCAGCTCTAGGAGGTGGACATCCCCAGCTCTAGGAGGTGGCCGTCCCCAGTTCTACGGAGGTAACTGTCCCCACCTCTACGGAGGTGACTGTCCCCAGCTCTATGGGGTGGCTCTTGGATCTGTTATTTTCACATCTCTGTGGCCTCCAACCACTGGTTTTTGGATGTATAGGGTCCAAGGAGCTGGCGGTGAGGACAGACGTGGGAAGGGAGTTTCCCAGGAGCCTGGAGCAGCAGAACCCACCTCTCCGGAGGGTCTTGCTCCTGACAGCCCTGCACCAAGGCCCCAAAGAATCCCCTCCTCCCCCATCTTAGTCGCAAAGGGACATAGTCGCCTGGGAACCCCTTTCAAAGTCTTGCTCTCGGACCAACCCCTGCCATTAGGCTTCAGTCTGCCCAGGGCAGCAGCCAACCCACTGAAATGGGCTGACACTGGCATTAACGGCCCCGCCCTGGCCTGACTAACTAGACAAGGGAGGGCAGCGGCTTGTCCACTTTACAGACAAGCAAGTGGAGGCACCAGGCTTTAAAACGGTTCCCTGAGCGCATGAGGCAGGCGGCAGAGCGAAGGCAGCTGGGCCCAGAATCTTCTCAGTTTCATGTTTGTAGGGGCTACAGCACTCTGTGCCCTCCTGCTCCCCCGGAAGCCTGCATTACACAGAGGCAGAGGCACAACCTTCCTTCCCACAGAGGCCCAGAGAAGGCAAGGTACCCATCTGATGCCACACAGCCAAGTGGTGGCCCATTTGGCTAGAGGTCTCTGGTTCTAGCTGCTTTAGGGGGAAACAGATTTTCTGGGGGAACAGCTCAGTGGATAAAATGCTTTGCTGTGTAAGCATGAGGAGCTGAGTTCGGATCCCGAGCATCGACATAAAAAGCAGAATGTACCTGCAATCCCAACTCTGAGGCGATGGAGACAGGAGGATCCTGGGGCTTGCTGGCCAATCAATGGTCTCCAGGTTCAATGAGAGACCCTATCTCAAAAAACCAAGAAGGAGAGCAGTTGAGGAAGATTGAGGAAGACACATGACGTTGACCTCTGACCTCCATATTTGTACACACAGGTGTGTACCTGAATACGTGTGTGCAAACACACACGCACATACAAGCATATACAATACACCACACACAGAAGCATATGCATACTCAAAGAGCCCCAGGGCATGACCAGGCCAGGTATGTCACTTGACACCACTTTTTCCCATTTGAAATTAACAATTCTTAGCAGATAAGCCACCTGAATCCCTGTGGTGTGAACAAGAAAACAGAGAGGTTGAGATATCCGCTCCCAGGAGCCCAGCAGGCTCCTCCACTAGACACACATGCTCTCGAGGTGCAGAGACTGGTTCCCCATTGGAGGGAGGGCACCTGATAGGATGCCTCTGGTCTCTGCATTTCCTCCTGGCTTCTTCGTGTTAATTGATGGACAGCCAGCAGAAAAGCCTGGAGCCTGGGCAAGGAGGTGGAGAGGGAAGCGAGGAGGTGGAGTTGAAATACTAATTGCTCTCCAGGAGGAAGCTCCCTTTCCTTTGCCGTGGGGAAGGCTGTGTTTAATTAACTCTGCTCCTGCGTGGGGACAGCATTGATTGAAAATGAGCCACGGGGCCTCAGCAACATGGCAGAGGGGCCGACTCTGGGCCCAGCAACACCTGACCTGCCATTCCTCTTTAGGGAAGTCCTCAAGGCCAGGGGCCCCTGATGCCAGGGAGCGTGCAGGAGCCCAGACTCAGCACCAGGCCCAAGGGCACTTGCTGGCCTTTCCTGGTCTACTCCGGTCACTGGTCACTTGGGTCTCTGTACTTGTTGTCCTGTCCCTCCCTAGCATTGTAGGTGGAACTAGAGGGATGGTCAGGCTGGAAGGGATGCCAGGAGCCACAGGAGCAGGAAGTGCAACTGGGCTCAGAAGGAAGGCAGTAGGACCATGTCACCCTTGGCCAGAGTTGCTGAACCCAGGCAGGGATCCTCCTAGGATAGCCTCAGCTTCCTCCTTTCTCACTCTGCTCTTCTTTCTCGGGGACCCACTTGCGGCTCTCCTAGATCCTGATCAGAAACCAGCCCCTTGTTCTATCAGTCAGAGCTGGAGGGTGACCTGACTGCCCACAGGGCCCTGCACAGAGCTTACATCCTGGGGAGGAGGTGAGAACAGAGGTCAGAGGGGAGGGCGCACTTAGACACACCTCATAGTCCTCACTCTGGAGACCACACCACACACACACACACCATACACACCACACACACACACTACACACATGTACATACCACACACACACATACCACATATATACATGCATATATACATACACACCGCACACCATACATACACACACCACACTACACTCACACACACCACACACATATACATACCACACACACCACACTATACTCACACACACACCACACACATATACATACACACACCATGCAATACACATATATGCATACACACACACCACATACATACACACCATACACACACCACACTACACTCACACACACACCACACACATATACATACCACACATACATATACCCACACCCACACACACCACACTATACTCACACACTGCACACACATACACATCACACACATATACATGCATATATACACACATACACACCACACATATATACACACACACACCACACTACACACATATCTCACACCAGACACACACCACACACAATACACATACACACACTATACACATACACATATGCACATACATACACACATCACATACATACACGCCATACACCACACACATACATATCACACACTATACACACACCACACACTACACATTACATATCATACACAACACCTCATACCACATATACACATACACACATATATACACCACACACACACACACACACACACACACACACACACACACACTCCTCTTTAAGAATCAGTTGACCTCCCTCCGTGCTTCCTCAGTCTGTGTCTCCTTCTTGCTGTGTAGTGACCTGGGGCAAGTTACCCTCTCTGGGCCTCACTTCCCTAATCTGTAGATGAGGCTGGGGTCATCACTCATCTCACCAAGTCCTGCGGTGTGCCTGAAGTGTGGGAACTGTAAGGGCTGCAGCTCACAGCCTGGGAGAAGGGGGCAGTGGCATAGCTTATATCTGAAGCAGGCCTTTGTTCTGCCATAGCAGGAATGAGCGTCTCACGTGTCTGCTTCCCCCGCCCCCTCCCTCCCTGGAGACGCAGCTTTGAACCTGCACAGCACCTGGTCTCGGTGATTACTCAGCAGTGCCCAGGGGTGCGAGCGCTAGGCCTCTGTGCACTTTCTGTTACTATAATCAAATGCCTGAGACAGGTTAGTTTATTTTCCAAAGGGCTGGGAAATCCCGGAGCTCACATTGCCCTTTGATCAGCCTCTGCCTCATTGCAGAAGGGCTCGGCATTACACAGAGAGATAGATGGAGCTTACCATCAGCTACGTCACACACTCACACCCCACAACACACAGGGAGACAGAGCGCACTCGTCAGCTACGTCACACACACACACACACCCCGCATCACACAGGGAGACAGAGCGCACCTGTCAGCTAAGTCACCCACACACACACTCACACACATACACACCACATCACACAGGGAGACAGAGCGCACCCGTCAGCTACGTCACACACACACACACACACACACACACACCCCGCATCACACAGGGAGACAGAGCTCACCCGTCAGCTAAGTCACCCACACACACACTCACACACATACACACAAAGCCACTGGCCCTCCCCTCCGTCTCTAGTAGACCTTCTATGAGCCAAGGCAGAAGTCTCTAGGGCAGTGGTTCTCAGCCTCCCTAATGCTGCGACCTTTTTAATACAGTTCCTCAGGTTGTGGTGACCCCAACCTTAAAATTATTCCCGCTGCTGCTCTATAACTGTAGCTTTGCTACTGTTATGAATCATAATGCAAATATCTGATGGTCTTAGGTGGCCCCTGTAAAAGGGTCATTCAACCCCAAAGGAGTCTCCACCCACAGGTTGAGAAGCGCTGTTCTAGATGAAGGTTTGGGACCAGGACCCGTGCCAGAGCTTTTGGCAGGTGCCTTGTTAAAGGTGCTCAGCCCTTTCACTCCCTCCAGGAGATCGCAGGAGCACCTGGTCCCTTTGCAGAAAGAAAACAGCCCTGTGGGGGAGGGGGCCTAGGGAGGCCAGATGAAAAGAGGCAGCTGTGCATCCAGGGCTGTGACTCCACCATGGAGCCCTCCCAGTGGGTGCTGACATCTCAGCGAGACCTCGAGACATTGGGAGTATGGATGTCAGCAGCCAGGCTGGTCTCTGTCCAGCCGGACGTGGAGACACCCAGACCAGGCAGAGCAGCCCAGCTCTCAGAGAGTAACACAGGAGCCATGTGGGCACTGAGGGCCACAGGCCCTCATCTCAGCAGCCCATGAACAGGAGCGATAGGGCTCTGGAGAGCGCGCCAGGCATGCTGGGGGGGGGGGAGGGCTCTCTCATAATGCCAGTGTGTCAAAGAAGTCAAAGCATTGACTTAGAACACGAAGCTCAGAGTTCTAATGCTGCAGGCCTCGGCCTTACTGTGTAGCTCAGGGCATCTCTCTCTCTCTCTCTCTCTCTCTCTCTCTCTCTCTCTCTCTCGGTCTCCGAGTCTCTATAGAATAGCTGACTAGAAGACAGCTTCAAAATTCTCCCCACTCAGACACCAGGACTGCTGGGTCCAGGCACCCTGCTTCATCCTCCGGTGGTGGAAAAACCACACGGACCTCTGCCTCTGTTGGGAGCAGAGGTGTGGGGGTACTGCGTGCTCTCCATCCCTGATTGGGGCCCGGGCAGCCTCTGACCCCAGCTCTGGGGACGGGTGCACCAACTGCTTAATCAGACCTTTCCCAGCTCGGCTGATTAATAGAAGCTACTGCTTTTGAAAGAGAGAAAGAAGGAAGAAAAACGCTGTGTAAATCAGCTGTTTATTTAACTTTCCTTGGCATTTAATGACTGCGAGGCTTGGGAGAGGGGGAGAGATGGAAAATTAATTTGAGTCGTGCCAGAAAAGCCAGTCAGGGAAATAATGAACTTCCCAAGCGTCAGGGAGAATGGAGACAGGGAAGCCGGGAGCAGGGAGAGCTCAGCATCGGGTCTCAAGCTGGGCTGGGGTGTGATGGATCTGCTGTCGCCCTCTCTGAGCCTGGGGCAAAGAAGAGGCAAAGCCAACATGGCTGCTTCCTGTTGCAAGTCCCAGAACCTCCAAAGGGAGGCCTGGGCTGGGCAGGGGAAGTACCTGCTGTACAAGCGTGAGGACCAGAGTTCGAATCTCAGCACCCATGCAAAAGCCGGGCAGACACCATCATCTCCAGGTGCCTGCTGTGACAACCTGGCTCCTAAGTTCTGAGATTTTCCCCCCTCCGTGATGGTGTGAGCAGTCTATACTTACAGGCTCCATAGGGGTAGAGTCTTCCAAAACTGCCAAAAATTCAGAAACAGCAACCTCCAAGCAGGTATCCCCTCGCCTCTTTGAGTTTTAGACAATAGCCCTGCCTGGATTTCTTCCTAGTGTGTCACTTAAATCCTCCCTGCTTTTTCGGTGGGGCTTCCTAGGAAGTCATCAGCTGTCCTATTAAGTCATCCTGCTGACCCCACTTAGAGTTCTCACTCTGAACATCTTCTTCCAGAAGATTGAAGATCTAGCCGGCAACAGCTGGCGGGCAGCCTCATGGAGAGGACCCAAGGCTGGTGCCTGGAAAACACCAAGGCCCCTGCTGCCTTTCTGGGTCCCCAGCCCTCCCTTCCCTTTCGGTAGGTTGATGGCTGATGGACAGGAGACTGTCATCGCCTCCTCCCAGCCAGCATCAGCACCATGGTCTCCCACCCCAGACCCAGCTCCCAGAGGATGCAGAACTCTCTTCCTGAGGAGCTGGCTCTCTGCCTGGCTCTCACTGCTCACAGGAAATCAGCTCCTTGCATGCTAAGCCAGGACACTGATGGAGAAGAATCAGCCCCCAGCCCTCTCTGGGACCTGCAGCTCCATGTCCTCATCTGGTCCCCAGTGGCCTGCCGCCATGCCCCCTCCGCCATGCCTCAGTTTCCCTGAGTTCTTTCCAGAAAGTGTGGAGTTATCCCAGGCAAACACCTCTTTCAATGATGAAGGATCAAGTGTGTATGGGCGGGGGGGGGGCATCCTAAGGAGGCTTGTACAAGGACAAAGGGTCAGAAAGCCAAGAACCTGAGGCTGTCACATACAAGTCACCATGAGTCTGGGGACAAGGCTCAATACTTGCCTTGCAGGCACGAGGACCTTAGTGGATACCCAGAACTCAGGAAAGAGCCAAGCATAGTGGAAACAAGCACAGGAGAGGAGATAGGAGGTTCCCTGGGGCTCACAAGCCCGTCAGTCTAATCCTCCAACCCCAGATCCCAGCGACAGACACTGTCTCAAAATACACGGTGGATGGCTCCCGAGGAATGACAGCCTAGATCACCTTCCAGCCTTCATACACACACACACAACACACACCATACAGGCACACACACACACACACACATATACACATGTGCTCATACACACAGGTGCATGCACATACACATGTGTATGCATACACATGCATGTACACACATGCATGCACACACACAAGTAGTCACCAGCCCGTCAAAGGCATCATGAGCTCCCATGGGACAGACATGGGTCCTTCCCAGCACCGAAGTCCCAGGGCCTGGTACATGGAAAGCATTCCTGCTACTGTACAAAAATACCTGAGGTTGGACCTTTTATAAAGAACTGAAATTAATTCTCCCATTGTTCTGGAGGCCCCAGACAGAAGCACGGCTGGGTAGGGGTTCCCTGGTTCCCACACAGAACTTCATTCCCATGCCCCTGCATTCCTGAGCCCTCCCATAGCAGAAGGCAAGAGACTCCTGTGAACCAAACGCTCTGTGAAGCCTCTACTGTAGGGGTCTGAGCCTCGCCCCTCTCCAGGAGTCTCTGCCAAATCACACAGGCTCTAGCCTAGCTGACCAGGAGGTAAACAGCAGGGGACACATTCAAACCCTAGCCTGGCTCATTGTCAGCTCCAGGGTTTCCTAGAGCAGGGAGCTAGGTTTATCTTGTTCTGGCTTAATTCTGTTTTCATCTCAGCCTGTAGCGCTCTCTTCCTCTAGGAGACTGAGCCTGGCTGGGAGATACGGTCACTGAGCACGGTCTGGAGGACGATTCCCAGCTTTGAGTTCCAGCATGCTTTCCACTTCCTGTCTGCTGTCGTGTGAACAAAACACTGCCTTGAAAGACAGCCTGAGCAAAGGCTCTCCCTCCATGTCATTCATTTATTCACATTTCACTGGTTCTGCAGGTACTAATTAGTTCTGAGCACCTGGTACAGGCGGCATACACACCTAGTACTGCTCTGGGTGCTGGAGGCAGAGTGGTCCTCAGAAAGGAGCCACTGTGAAGCACCTCTGTGGCAGACCCTGGCCATAAGCAAGTAGACCAGGTGAGGACTAAGTACTAGAGCAAGAAGGCAGGGAGCAAACGATGGGCTCAGGTCAGCAAGGTGGCCCAGCAGGTCAATGGGACTCATGGCCAGGTCAAGCCAGACAACCTGTGTTCAGTTCCCAGAGCCCACATGGTGGAAAGAGAAAATCGAATTGTATAGGCTGTCCTCTGGCTTCCACGTGTTGCTAAGGTACACCTACCCACACCCACACACATGTAAAATAAAGAATTGGTTTTTCAAAAAGCAAAAACCTGAGCTCACAGGGCCAGCAGGGGTAGGTGAAGCCTGCAGAGAGGCCCCGTGTCCAGCAAGGACCTTGGGTATTCTGTGCATGCATGGCACAACCAGCTGCCAGGAAGCATCCTGGAAGCTTTGCCACCTAGCAGTTCGGAGACAGTTGCCCACTGGTGAGGTCTTCAGGGCTGATGTTGCAACAGGTGACCCTCAATGTCTACCTGAAGACAATAAACACAGAGAATGTGAAGAGAGAGGGGTAGGAAGACACTGAGCGGCATCAGGCACACGGCGTGTGAGGCTTCACTCGTGACATCTTCCTGCACGGGTGGGCTTGTGATTACAGCGGCAGCTGCTGTTCAGGGTTGCACAGGACCTGAGGCTGCAGAGCTGGGCTCCTTGGAGGAGGGAGATTCAGCGACGCTTCCTCGGTGCCAGCCTTCAGCCTCCCCTCAGAACTTGCCCACTTGGCACCGCTGGTGCTGAGCTAGAGCCCACCTCTTCCAGAAAACACTCCGACAGCTTGTGCGTGGGAGACCCAGACAAGTGAGGGACTTGGCTCCCAGAGGCAAATCAGAGCATGTCCCCACAGACACCCAACTTCAGGATTCAAATCCAGGTTCCCCCATCCCCACCCCCAAGCCAATCTCCAAGGCTCCCCTCACCAGAACTTGGCTAAGGAGAATGCTCTGGTTCCCCAGGCAGTAACCTTCACAGGGGTTGGCTTTAGATTGAGGAAACACGAACCAGTTTCAACATCCATCAGAACTAATATTCCTTCCTGAAGGAAGGGCATCGCACCTGAGCACTGGCATTTTGAAATCGGGACCTTTGGTGGCAGATCTCCTGAGTGCTAAGGCTCCAAATGTATTGGCAGGGGATGTTCTGCTAAGATATTTTGGGCCGGGGTCCCTCCCTGCAGCTTTTACACCCATCTCAGCCCACTCCGTTTGCATTCAAACCAGCCCACACATCCGTGAGCTATGTGCAGCTTTGGTCCCAGAGACAGTGTGTTCATGGGTGCCAGGAAGTTGGTGGCTCCTCAGAGAGCACCCTAGCCCAACCCTACTAACTTCAAATGGGGAAACTGAGGACGGTCCTTGTTCAAGATGGCATAACTGTAGTTCACAGTGTAGAGTGAGTGTCAGAACCCAGTGTGGCTGACTGCTGGATGCATGGAGACTCCTCCCCCCCCCCCCGAGCACCTAACTGCTCTGCCTGCCTCTGAAGTGGGGCAGGCTGGGATGATGCTGGTCTGTCGTCTCCCAGTGTCACGGTTTGTAAGAATGCAGGCTGAACTTGGTGCATGCCTGCAGACCCAGCCACTCCAGAGGCTTTGGCAGGAGTTTTGTGCATTCAAGGCCAGCCTAAGCAAACAGTCAGACCCATCTCCAAAAGAGGTTGGAGAGGTGGGGGAGATAGCTTATTTGGTAAAGCGCTTGCATGAGGACCCAAGTTCAATCTCCAGAACCCACATTTCCTGCATCTGCAGTCCCAGCACTAAAAGCAGAGACAGGTGGGTTCCTGGGGTTCACTGACCAGCCAGCCTAGTAGGACCAGTGAGCCTGAGGTCAGTGAGAGATCCTGCCTAAAAAACAAGGTGGACAGTTCCTGAGGAATGACACCCAAGGGTGGCCTACAAACACACACACACACACTCACTCATGCACGGTACTCTGGAAACTACACATCAACATCTTATTGCTATGGGTACCACACTGTGGAAGAAAGTGTACGCAGCACACAGTAGGTGCTTGTGCAGCACACAGTTGTGTCCAAACACCTCTATCCCTAGCTTGCTCCAACCAGACTCTCAGACCATCATCACACATTCCCAGCTATCCGAGGAGCACCATGGGTTGAGAAAGCACACACTACCATGTCAGAGGCACTGCTGGACACCGCTCTCCTCTGCTCACTCTGTGTGTGTGTGCTTGCCTGTGTACATACATGATTGGAGGCCACAAGTCAACCTTGAATGCTGTTTTTCAGGAGATTCCTTCTCATGTCTTTGAGACAGGGTCTCTCATCAGTTCATAGTTCCCAAATAAGCCAGACTGTCTGATTCTGTCTCCTCAGAGTTTAGATTACAATGTGCACCACCATGCCTGGCTTTTTACACCAGCTGTTGGGCTCAAACTCTTCACGATTCTGTGGTAAGCACTTTACTTACCAGGCTCAGCCCCTTACACTTGGCCCTGTCACGTGCCCGGGGCAGCCCAGAGTGTCCTGTGGGAGGTAGCATGGATGGGTTAGACTGTTCCCCAGACTCTGTAGCCCATACTTCCTGGGGGTGTGAGTAGGGGAAGACCAGACAGTGATACAGGCCAGACAAAAATGAAGAGAGACAGATGCATCAGAGGCACAGGCTCTGAGAGCTGCCACGGCAATGTGAACAAAGTCCAGTCCTCAGGAGGGAGAGAAGGGGGAGAAGGGGGAGCGGAGAGGACAGGTGTGCTCTGCTGCCAGGGATCCCGCTCACTCTGACAGAACCAGAAATACAGTGGGAGCCTCCAGCTAGACAACTTCACCCCAGGAGTGGACACAGGACAGAGGGTGCCATCTGCTGGCCCCTGGAATCCATGCTTTCCATACCCAGAAGACCACCAGGGACCCACGGCCTAAAAGGATTGGCAAGGGTTGAAAGGACAAATGTGGTGGTTTTGTGGGTGAGAAAGAGTGTTCTGGTGCAGGGAGCTGGATGTCACTGTCACTCCCCAACCTCGGGTACACGTAGTGGGTGAGCGGGCCCAGCTCCTCTTTCCAGCTCCCTTCAAGCAAACAAAACATGGCAAGCCAAGCCTGGAGATAATGAACACTTTGAGCGCAATCCTTAGACCTCCAGTTTCTGGGGTGATGGGCAATTTGAATTGGGGGGGGCACCATTGCTCCCGTGTTGTTGGATAGCGGGAACTGTCCCTGGTGCTGACTTCTTTTTTTTTTTAACAAAACAAAATATAGTAAAATAAAACAAAAGCCATCACACGGAGGCTGGACCAGGCAACTCACTGAAGGAAGAGAGCTCCAAGTTGGGCACAAGAATCAGAGTCACACTTGTTTGCACATTAGGAGTCCCACAAAAAGACCAAGCTCAAATATATATATATATGTGTGTGTGTGTGTGTGTGTGTGTGTGTGTGTGTATACATACATATATATATGTGTGTGTGTGTGTGTATGTATATATGTATGACCTAGTGCAGACCCATGTCAGCCATGTGCTTGCTGCTTCAGTCTCTGTGAGCACATATGCATCTGGCTCAGCTAGTTCAGAGGGCCTTGTTCTCCTGGTATCCTCCATCCCCACCTGGCTCTTGCACTCTTTCTGCCTCCCAACCTGTTGAACTGGTACAGTCTCAGAAGCAAGGTCTCTAGCATCTCCACCCCGACCCCTCTTTGTTCAAACATGGACTTTTGAAACAGGCTCTCACATTTAGGCCAAGGTGACCCTGAACTTAGCACCATCCCCCTGCATCATCCAAGCACCGAGATCACAGGTACAGCATCCTGCCTGGCTCCCACCATTCTCTTGGTCTTTTCTTCCCACACAAATGGAAGGACTCTATTTCCTCACTTGCCTCAAATCTGGAGCCTAGAAGCCAACCCTCCCCTCTTCAGATCTCATTATCCGTTCCCAGGAGAAGGCTGAGGAACGCAGTCACACCTCGAGGAGACTTTTGTCACAAGATAATATCTGTCTCAACCTGCTTCAGGATCCCGAGAAAACCATTCACGAGTTAATTCCTGCCTCCTGCATCCATTCTTTCCCATAATAGTAATTTAGAATCTATCAGAATGGCAGGCATTCCTCCACCGGCTCTTCCCCGTGAAGAGGGTCTCATCATCCTCAGAGCACCCTGGGCTGGTGGAAAGTCACGTGCCTGCATCCTCCGGGTGAGCATCACCGTGCTTGGATATCGTTTCGTCTAGTTGCCTGGGCTCATCCTTGCCAACCCTCAAAGGGTGAAGGCCAGGTTCACTCCTTCATGTCTATCCAGAGGCCCCGGGATCTTAAAAGATGAGCCGTCCACCGGGTCAGAGGGGAACTGGATTCAAATCCTAGCTGCAGAATCAGTTTGTTCTATTGTGCAGGGCTAAGGGCACAGAGGGGCCAAGAGGGTGATCTGGGAGAAAAGGACTAGCCAGCCGGCAGGAGGGCCAAGGAAGGGCTCAGGCGGTGGAAAAAATGACCAGCCCCACCATGAGAGCCTGGCAGGGAAGAAGGGGGTTAGGGCAATGCATTTGTTATCATAGTGCCTAAGTTCCGTGAGAGATTGCAGCCTTCTCTCTGTGCCCACGGCCTGGCCTCACTGCTAACAAATGGAGAACAAATGAGACCGTTTAGCCAGTAATTAAGCTCTAATGGCTCACTCAAGGTCTCCACCAGGCAGGAATCAGCCAAGAAAGGACCGAAGGCTCAAGGAGGAAGAGGGTGAAGGGAAGTCATTGATCAAGTTATCACAGAAAGGGAGAGTCATTAACCCCAGCTGGCCTGTGGGCTAGCCATGGGCACAGACAGGTTGATACCATCTCAGCTCAGCCACCTCCCGTCTGACTCAGCACTGGACCCGGGCCATTCAGCACTCAGCAGCCAGAACAGCTTTACAGTGGGAACTCAGAGCAGGGACTTAAGCCACCTCAGCCCCCACCTACCTTCAAGTCAATCCCTACGACTGGGGACATATTCCAAAGGCCACCAAGGTGTCCTGGCCAGGTCAATCCCCACAAATAGACAGATGTAGGGCATTCATAGTTAAGGTATCGTGATTTGAATGTGAAATGCGCCACCTTGGTCCCCATCTGGGGACTCAGCTAGGGGGACCTTTAAGAATCAAGCCCTGCCTGGCGGGACTAGAACTCTAGGGTTGGGACATGAAGGTACATCACCCTAGCGACAGTACAGTCCTGTTTCTGGATTCATCTACAGTGTGGGGCACTCTGTCACGCATTCCCGCTGGTAGGAGGTGTTCTGCCTTCCCCACCACGGTGAACTGAAATCCCCCAAAACCATGAGCGAAAATAATTCTTCGCTTCCTTAAGCTGCTTCTCTTGGGTATTTTGTCAAGGACCAAAGCCACTGCTACAGTCAACACTGACAACAGGAGCATCTGTCACTCGCTAAGTGCTTCCTGGGTGCTGCACCGCCTCTGCTGGGCTGTGCCAGGGCCTTTGCTGACAGGCTGTGTCGCCATTCCAGGTGGCTTTGAAGAAATGGTCACCGGCATGGCTCACGGAGTTGAGGGTAAGTGGCTGGCCCAAGTCACTCAGCTCTTAAAAGCCAATTATTGGATCTTCTCTAGTATCCAACTGCAAATCTCATGGCGCTGAGTGAGTGAGCAAGCTGCCACTCAGCACCTGTCCGTTGTGAGCCTTTTGGGGGCCTCTCTGTCCCCTCCCTTGTGACAGGCCTTTCTGAGACGTAGTGTCACTTGAATCCACAGCACCAGTGTAGCTGCCAATGTCATTTCTCCACCAAGTTGGAAAAAAAAAAACCACAGTGTGGGACAATTCCAGAATTACAGGCAGTCCCCTTGACAGCTGCTGCCCTCTGGTTACGTGGCTCTGAGAAGTCATTATCCTATTCTGGCCATTGCTTATCCAATTCTCAAACAAGAGGCAGGCTGTGGCAAAGTCCTCTGCCAGCTTGGGCACCTTCCATTCAAGAAGACAACTGGCTCTGGCAGGAGGGGAATCCTGACGTGATTTAACAGGGTACCCAAAGCAGAGTACGGTCACATTAAAGTTTGGAATAAGGGAGACGGCCATGGGAGGAGGAGGAAGGAAGAGAAGAAGGAAGCAGAGACTAAGCTCCAGGAAGGGAGGCAGGAGTCCTTCTTATGGCAAGCTTTGTTTTTCTCTGTTCTGACCCTCCCTTGGCCCAGCATTCAGCCTTGAACTTCATACTTCATACCCACGGATGACTATCGGTTGAATCAGAATAATGGGTCATCAGCCTTCCATGTCAGGAGTGCTTCTCAGGCCCGTCAGGCAGGAGGCCTCTCTGCCTCAAGCGATAAAGTCATTGCCTTAAACACAACCCCAAGTCAGCATACCCCATCATTCAATGTCACCTCATTGGTACGTTTGCCTGCTACACAAATAATCACATTGGAACTGACAGAGAAACAAAAGAGTCTGTATTCCTATGAAAGAAAGAGCAGGGGAACCTGGAGGACAGGCATCCAGATTTCAGCTGAAGGATGAGAAAGCCCAACAGTGAGGATGGGGCGTGGCCTAAGGTACTGCCTTTGCAGGGAATGTCAGGAGCAAGACACTGCTGACAAGGGACAGTCAGGAGCAGGGGCTGACCTTGCTCAGGCTCCCAGTGACCACAAATATAGCAAAGTGGGTCCTGCCTCTTCCCTTTTCTAGCCTCAGTTTCCCTGTGAGAGGCAGTCAGCCCTCATGGGCTCTGACATTGGCCACAAGAAAACACAGTCTCAATTCTGATGCTCAATGGTCTATGCAGATTCCGTTTCTTTTTGGAAAAAGGAAAAGGGGGTTTTGGTTTGCATTGTTTTGGATTTTTTTTTAACAGTATTGTCCCCTGGAGCTGCCGTGAAGATTAAAGGCATGGAGAGAACTTTTCTCGAAGTCTGTCATGCGATAAATACCAAAGAAATACACACATGCGTGCGCACACACACACACGCACACACATGCACATACACACATTATGAAGTAGACCATATGCAACGTGTAATGTAACACCACATACACCCAACTTAGATATATTTGCCTCAAATTCAGCTGCACACGCTCGCAAGCAGATTAACAGCCACGAGTATCAGTCATGGTATAAAAACTATGTCATTAAGTCATAAATGTTGACACTTAGAGATGACAGGTACGCTGTAACTATTTATAAGTAACTGTTAGTGCTTTATCATTAAAAAAACAAACAAACAAAAATCTTCCCGAATGAGGTGGAGGCATCCACGCAGGCTGTCTCCGCGCAGTTATTCAGCAGATAAAGTAGTTGTGGGAATGGCTTTCATTTCCGGGTGTTGCCTTAATTAATCAAAAGAACGTGGAGCAGTGAGGACGGCTGGGGCGCAAGGAGTGCTTGCCGTGCAAGTCTGAGGACCTGAGCTTATCCTTAGCACCTGAATAAAAGCCAGGCACAGTGCTGTGTGCCTGGAACCCCAGCCCTGAGAAGGCTGAGACAGGAGAAACACTGGGACTTGCTGACCAGCCAATCAGTGAGCTCTACATTCAGTGAGCGACCCTGCCTCAAAAAGTAAGGTGGATAGTGATTAAGGAAGTCAGCCAATGCTAACCTCTGAATCTCTACAAGGAGGCATATACACATGCACACACACGAGCATGCATGCACACACACACACATGCACACGCACACACGCACGCACACACCGAGGCTTAGCACATTGGAGGTTTCCCTGGCCCCAGAAGCAGGAAAACGTGGCTGGAAGAAGCATGCGGGAACAAAAGGAGAGCAAGGCTGTTGAGAAGAGATTACAGAACCCGTAGGTAAAGCAAACCCTCCCCTAGGAGTGGCAGCATCTTTTGTGGAGCATGGCCGTGTGACTCCAATCTGATTCCAGGTGGAGAGAGAAATGAGAGAGGTGTCATAAATGGCGCCGAGTCACACGGGGTCAGCGCTAATCCCTCTGCAGTTCTATTTCGGTCTCTCTGATGACATCGAGGAGGGACCTCCCCGGTGCTGCGCTCTGTCTACTTGTTTTCATTATTTTCCTTTTGTAAGCAGCAGCCCTGCGCTCACAGCCTGCCCAAGCTTCAGGGTCTCGCCAGGACTTAATTAACACGGTTCCTCGGGGGATTTATTCCTGGGGATGGCAGCTCAGCCTGGATTTCTATTCACAGCCATGAGAGGGAGTGCTCTTAGTCACTAAGTGTATTAATGTGCTCAGAAATAGAGTGGATGAAAAGAAAACAACAGTACACGCAGCGTTCAGACGTGCCAAAAGTCAAGGAGGTAGCTTGAAGTGACAGCTAAGTGTCATGGTTTAGGTGAGGTCTGGTCCCACAAGGGCTCCTGTCAGGGAGATTTGGTTCCAGCGTGGAAGTTTTTAAGGGTATGGTGCCTTTTAAGGTGAGGTCTAGGGACACTGGGAGAGATGGCTCGGTGGTTAAGTGCTTGCCATAAACGTGTCAAGACCTAAGTTCAGATCCCCAGAACGCTCATAAATGCGGGCTATTCATGGCAGTCTGGCTGAAATTCCAGTCTTGCAAGGCAAACAGGGAGTCCCCAGAGAAAGCTGACCATCAAGATTAGCCAATGTGGAAAGCTCTGGGTTTGACCGAGAGACAAACGGAAGAGCAATGAGGACGGTTCCTGGCTTGTATGTGCATGCACGCACACACACACACACACACACACACACACACACACACACACCTTGTCCTGGGCCATCAGTGGACCCACCCTTAATTTCCTACCTACCCCAGAAGGTCACGCTAGCCAACCAGTTTCAGAGTCCTCTGGCAAGCAGCCTCTAGTAACTCCTAACCAATAGGAGGCCCCACTGGAAGCAGAAGAGCCAAGGATGAGAGGGTCAAAAGTCTTTCCTCACTGGCACGTCTTTGACAGTGGTGGCTGCCTGTGCTCCACACAGCAGCCGAGTAGCATCAGGGATGCTGTGGTCCAGCTTTCCCCACCTTGCTCAGCATCTTGGACTCCAAACACTACCTCTCTCCACTCTCTACAGTGTGGAGTTACTACAGCTTCCCTCCAGCATCAGATTGCTTCTCAATTCCATAGCCCATGATTCTGAGTCCTCGGTGAAGTCCACAGCACACTCCCTTCTCTCCCCACCACACACCTGCATTTTAAATCCAGCTGTCCTGAAGGAGGGGGCAGAGGAAGGACAGAGGTCCCGGGACACTCACCCGAACACCAAACTCTGTGGATGTTCACACTGATATGAAAGGTGTCTTTATAAACCCTCATCTCCCAGGACACTTTAGATCATCTCAAGGTGATTTATAATTCCTACTCAGCATAGACAGTCACCGAGAGTGTATTTATTATCTGGGAAGTGATCTGTACATGTTCAACACCGATGTGGTATTGTTTGCGCCTAACATTGCACCCATATGGGTTGCAGCTGTTGGGAGCAACCCTCAGATACAGAGGGTAGACTGACCTCATGTAGGAAGGTTGTGCCCCAAGAAAGAGGCAACGTCCCAAACGTTTACAATAGCCAGAAGCACCTCCTGTAGCTCTCTGGAAAGCCCCCTTCCTCCCATTATATACTGAGTTACAGAAGAGTGGATTTGTGGGCTAGCTTTGATCGTCAACTTGACACAACCTAGAGTCACCTGGGAAGACAGTCTCAATGAGAGATTGTTTACATGGGGTTGACCTGTGAGTGTGTCTATGGGAAATCATCTTAAGAGAATTGATGTGGGAAGACTCTGCCCACTCTGGGTGGCACCATTCCCTAAGCAGTGGGTCCTAAACTGTGTAAGAGTTGGGGAATGAGGCTGAGGGAGCACGCATGCATTCATTTCTCTCTTCTCTTGACTATGGGTGTGATGTGGGATATGAGTAGCTGTTTGAAGTTCTTGCCTTGACTTCCCTACTATGAAGGATTGTAATCTGAAATTGAGAGATGACATAAACCCCTTTGCTTTCTGGTTACTTTTTGCCAGGGTGCTTTGTCACAGCCACAGAAATGGAACTAGGACAGGGGTCATCACAACAAACCAGTTCATTGAAAATCAGCAAGGGAGGATTTGGGGATTTGTAGTTCAGATGGGCCTTTTGGGTATCCCCCTAAGAAAGCTTTTTATCAGTGGCAACACCATCCTTAGCTCTTAAGCAAGCCCAGAGCCAGATATGATCAGGAGGAACATTGGCTGGCTGGGCAGGAAGGACCAAGAGACCCTCAACTCTTGCTGGTCATGTGGCCATGCTCTGGTCAATCAGAGTGCTCTACTTTCCTGACCACCACCCTCATCCTGCCTCTGAATATTAAGTAAGTGGTCCCTTAAGAGCATCCTGGAAAGGAAAGAGCATTTGTAGGGACAGAGACAGCTAAGGCCATGCACTGGACTAGGCTGTTACATGAGTGCCATGTTTGAGTCCCCACCAGGGGGCTTCAAGGCACAAGGCTGCTGAGGTAAGTGGCAGGTGACTCGGGCTTCAACCCCATTTTAGAATGCATCACAGGGGTTTGGCAGAGGAGCTGTGGAGCAAGTCTTCCTTAAG
The DNA here is from genome assembly GCF_037038515.1 of Microtus pennsylvanicus. Lineage (NCBI taxonomy): Eukaryota > Metazoa > Chordata > Mammalia > Rodentia > Cricetidae > Microtus > Microtus pennsylvanicus. Next base: position 71,647,018 of record NC_134591.1, read on the forward strand.
CCCCAGGGAGCCCCAGCTAGGAACAAATGCACTGGAACTGGCCATCTGTCACCACGGCAACAGTCACTGTCACCCACATAGCTTCATTCCGTCGTCACAGTGACCAACTGAGGCAGGCAGAGCAGGGCATCTCCCCTTCAAGCTGTGCCTGGAAACCCTGGTGATCAGAGAGGTGAGGTGATTTGCCCAAGGCTGCATAGCTCCTCCGTGGCAAAAGTGAGATTTGAACTTGTAAACTCTCTATGCCACAGAATCTCAGAGCTGCCAGTGTCCGAGGGCCCTGCCTCCTACTCACTATCTCTTCAGCTCTTTCTGGCTGTCCTTCAAGGCCAAGTTCAGAATCTCACTTTGAGTCTCACACCAGCACAGTCTCTGCCATGAACTACAGGGGCAATTTCTTCTGCCTGTCCCACAAACTCAGCCATTAATCGCTGCAGCCCGTGACAACTTCTCTGTCGCTGCCTGTGACGTTTGTTCAAACTCAGTGCTCCTTTCAAACATGGCCATCCCCCGGCAGACGTGGCTTGCTTATCTGCAGGGTGGGGTCTCCCTCTCTTGACAGTCCCACACAGCCAAGGTGACTCACTAGGGGTGCAGGGTCGCTTTCCCACTCTACGGTCTGGACAGTCCCTCGACCTCTTGACGACTGTGTCCTTATCTGAGACACTGTCGTACCTCTCTCTGGGTGTGTGAGGGTTTCTGTGCTCACCACACACATGTGACCTGTGCCCACACCCTAGATGCACTGATTGCCCCAGGAGTGGGGTTTATGTGAGAGGATGTAGGGATAGCCCAACCCCCTTAGGGGGCGTGTTCGCCTCGGGCTAATGTTTACGTATAAATCTGGCGAGCATGAGCCCGCTGCCCCTTCTGCTTTCCTGTTCACCACGGGAACCTCTGGTTCTGTAAGTCTATCTCCCCATTAAAGCTGTATATATTTTTACAATCTGTCTGCATTCATTTTACGCTGATAAGAGGAAATCCAGAGACCCTCTGGCTACACAGATTTCAGGTAGGAGACAGTCACTGTCCACTGCGGTGAGCAGAAATCTGGGGGCAGTCCCATGGGAAAGGACTAGCTTAAAGTGATAAGGTGGGGTCACTCAGACCAAAGGGTCACTGGGGCAGGCCTTGAGTTTTGAGAGCCCACCCTCACATCCTATCCATTGTTTCCTGACCAGAGGTGTGATATAACTGACTGCCTCCTGCCCCTGCCACTGTGCCTTCCCGCCATGATGGACCACACCTTCAGCTGTGAGCCTTAACGATGCTTTCTGTCTGGCATTTTGTCATAGCAACGAATATAGAAAGTGATATAGGGTTTTCTTCACCTGCAAAGACAAAGAGCTTCGTGGATGCAGAGACACTTCTCAAAGCGCCTGTCATCACGCCAGGCAAACGAGAGATACTCAGCAATGGTTGCAGGTGAAGCCACTGGAAGAGAACCTCAGGACATTGGGCCTGGTGGCTACCCGTGCCTGAGTTCAAATGTTCCTTCTAGACCCTTGAGTTCTGCATCTCTGAGGAGGTAAGCAAGCCTCTCGGAGCCTCCTCTTCCTCCTCTGTGGAATGGGTTCAGCTATACCAGCTCTCAGGTTTGGGGGCCTAGCCACAAGCATACTTGCATTGCCTGGGGTCTGTGCTGGTTGTTCCTTGTGACTCCCAGGCAGGATCCTGCTCACAACACAGTGGCCCCTACATCCAGCCCCTTCCTATCCAAAGGGAAAGCTGACTCCCTGGTGAGAACCTGCTGACCTGAAATCAGGCCAGGTCTCGGGGTTCTGGTTTATGGCTCTGATCACCCCTGAGTCCCACACTCCAGGGCAGTCTCCTCATAGATCAGCTAGCTATGGGGGGAGGGGTGTTTAAAAGCTGTCCTGTTGCACCCTCTCCCGACATCAATCTCTCTGTGATCTCAGACAAGCATTTTACCTCTCTGGGCCTCACCGTCTCATCTGTCACATGGGGCCAATCGTGATCACAGGTAGAACACAGGGTGTCATTAGGTCTCTGGTGATGGGGAGGTGGGAGCAGATGCTGTAATCACAGACCTGAGACCCCTCTCAGGAGCTCCATCTGGTGTTCCCAGCACACTGGGCCAGTTTCCAGGAAGTGAGGCCCCAGGGCTGGGGATTTTTCTGCCATTCTTCCAAAGAATAGGAATATTGCTCTAGCAAGACAACGCTGGGAAGGAAGGGGGCTGGGGACTGTCCCCAGTGCTGTGCCGTGTGCAGGGACCCAACCTGCTGGGGTCAGTGCCAAGCAACTGCCCCTCTCCACTCCTCTCTTCCTCTCCCCTCTCCCTTTTTTCCTCCCTCCTACCTCTCTTCCTCTCCATCAGTGTTCAACACAGCTCAGTTTCCTTCTGCAGAGAGGATGGGGAGGAGAGGAGCCAAACAGAATGAGCCTCTGCCTGGAAGGGGTTCTGAAGAATGGCCTCCCCTCCTCCGTGCCCAGGGCCTGACCCTCTGCAGTTCCACCAAGGGACACAGGTGGCTGAGCTGCCCAACATGGACACCACCTGCCACCCTCTTCTTTATCCACAGAGGCTGCTCAGCCAGGGGTCACTTGCCCAGAGACTCAGTCTCACTGGAACTCAGTGTGGCAGATGCCTCCTGTGTCACAGTTCAGTCCCACCTCCTTCTATTGCCACCATGGACACTGTGGCTTGGCCTCAGTCCGATCACCAAATCTTCTGCTTTGTCTTAGAGTCCTTCCCATGCCCTTGGTGACATGGGATGCCCCCAGAGATACTCTACACACATGCGCACGCGTGCACACACACACACACACACACACACACACAGGTGCAGAGAGCAATGACTGAGGAGGTCTTTGGACAGAGGCAGATGGAAGCCAGTGGGGAGCCACTTCCCATCTCCCTGGCAATCTGGAGAGTCATGTTCCTTGCTTCTCATAAGTCCTACGGGATCTAGGGACCAATCACCCACAGCAGGGACCCTTCCACAACAAAACTCATTACCCTCCCAAACCACAGTGGCTTAAAAAAAATAAAACAAAATAAGAAGCACCCAGCCTTCTATCTTCTGGGTCCTTGCCTGGTGGCTGCAGGCCAGGGGCTGGCTGGGGCTGTGGGTAACTGAAGGCTAGACCTCATCCCAAGTCAGCGCCCTTGCAGGTTGGGAGCAGCACAGGCAGGCTCTCGGCAGGAGGCCTCGGATCCTCTCTGTGCTTGTGTCTTGCCCTCACTCCTCCTCACACTGGCAGAGCCCCTAAGGAGGACCTTACAATTGCATCACAGGCCATCTGAGCCGGAGGGAAGAACCTTCAACCTCAACTGACCATTGACGCACAGCTGCCATCACTCCCTGTCTGGTACCCTGTGCAGGCGTGACCATCCACACACAGCCACCATCACTCCCTGTCTGGTACCCTGTGCAGGCATGACTATCCACGCACAGCCGCCATCACTCCCTGTCTGGTACCCTGTGCAGGCGTGACCATCCACGCACAGCCACCATCACTCCCTGTCTGGTACCCTGTGAAGGCATCACCAGTAGATCTCAGTTCATACACTTCAGGGTTGACACCGTTTTCACTGTGGCACTCCAAGTAGCCACGGCATCCATCAGAGCTGGGCCCTGGGATGAAGTCTGTCTGTTGCTTATTGATTCTATATTTTCCATTGCTGGGGATGGAACCCAGGAACATGAGCATGCTGGGCAATAAATCTGCCATGGAGCCATGTCCTCAACCACTGTTCTTTAATTAGGTCACTATTTGGAGCGGTGTCGGGTCACGTTGTCACCTGGTCTAACTCGCTACCTTGTCGCCAGTTGGAAACATCTAGAACTCAGCCTTCAGGTTGCTAAGATGCCTTCTACATTCTCTTTTTACTTTTGAGACAGGGTCTCAGGTAGCTGAGTGTGACCTTGAACTCCTGATGCTCCCGCCTCCACCTCCCAGGTGCTCCGATTATAGGTGTGTGCCACCATGCCCGGCTTGCTAAGAACCCTCTATAATAAAGCTGTCTGGTTCTAACTCTCCTTCCTCTTTCTCCATGTCCAACTTCCTCTTTAGTCCAGGCAGACCAGCCAGCAACAGTGACTGACCCAGCAATGATAGTTACGGGTTGCTTAAACTAAATATTTCCCACGCTGCGTGGTCAACTGCTCGTGACGCCCACTCTATAGGGGTGATTAGAGCCATCCTGTCATCCCTTTGACATAGTAACCATTAGTTTGGGATTTTTAGAAGCAGACTGTGGAGGCAGGGGCATGTAAGTAAATGATTTTTTAGGGGAGGGGTCCCAGGGTAACAAGATGGAGCTGGGGAGGGTCTGGGCAAAGATGCCATCCAGAGAAAGGCTTGCTTCAAGCTGGGCCTCAGGAGAGCAGGGGAAGACATTGCATTGCAGCTCGTCTCACCTGAAGACAAGAGGGCTGGGATTCCACACCCCCTGCACACACACACACACATACACACACACACACACACACACACACACACAGGTGCGTACATATATATACACACACACACATGCATGCACGCATGCACACGTGCGTGCAGTCTTTTGCAGGTCAGTGGCCACCCCAATCTCTCCTGAAAAGTGATTTCAGTGGCCATGGTGACCTCTAGAAAAGGGCACTTCCGGGAGGTAGAGACTGGGCACACTTTGCTAGTAAATGAGCCCATGGGGTGCAGGTGTACTGTCGGGGAGCAGGTGCACTGTCGGGGAGCAGGTGTACTGTCGGGGAGCAGGTGCACTGTCAGGGAGCAGGTGTACTGTCAGGAAGCAGGTGCACTGTCGGGGAGCAGGTGTACTGTCGGGAAGCAGGTGTACTGTCGGGGAGCAGGCATACTGTCGGGGAGCAGGCGCACTGTCGGGGAGCAGGTTCACTGTCGGGGAGCAGGTGTACTTTCGGGGAGCAGGTGTACTGTCGGGGAGCAGGTGTACTGTTGGGGAGCAGGTGTACTGTCGGGGAGCAGGTGTATTGTTGGGAAGCAGGGTGTACTGTCGGGGAGCAGGTGTATTGTTGGGGAGCAGGCGTACTGTTGGGGAGCAGACATACTATTGGGGAGTAGGTGTACTGTTGGGGAGCAGGCGTACTGTCGGGGAGCAGACCTCATCAGCCCTGTTGTGGGAAATCAAGCTTTGCCCTGTTCAATTGCTTCATTGCTCCCTGTGGGGACAGAGAGAGCAGCCAGCTCCCTGCTGATTGGAAAATTAAAGAATCGCCTCACAGACTGACTCCACTAGAGATGTGTCCTCAGCTGGAGTCCCTGAGGCTCAGGACAGTGATGCCAGTGACAGGGGAAGGGGATGAGGTGGGAAGCCATGGGGTCCTTGGGCTTCACCCTGGTGTGCCAGAAAGTGGACACACCCAGCAGGGAGCAACTGGGTTTCTGGGCTCCTGCTTTAGAGGATCTAGGGTCTAGGGCAAGAGCAAGGGCGGGAGCAAGGGATGGGTGTTGCTTAGACACAAGACCTTGCCGGTATGGAGAATGGTGGGGGTTCCTTCCAATGTCCGTGGGGTTTAACTGCATGATGCCAGACTTTAGATGAGTAGAGAAGGGAGATGAGTAGTTGGGGAGGGGCAGAGAGACTCTGCAGGTATTGCCAGGGCAAGCAGGACTTAGCTTTCTCCATCCTCCCTATTGGGGAAGATGGGCTCCACCATCACGGAGGGAGGATGTCCCCTGGCCCCTGCTCTAGATGAGGACACAGTCACCACCATAGCCTTTCTGGACCCCTTCTTGTGCTCACCACCCCACCCCTACCCTGCTAATCCATCTCCCTGGCCTACATTTTAAGCACCCTCTTCTTTATAGACAAAGGCTGAGCAGGCACAGCTGCCCCCTCTGGCCCAGTGGCTCGGGATGAGAACTGGAATGGCAAATGTAAGGGAGCTGCATGAGGCAGGGAGAGGAGAGGACCCTGAGAAGGTGGGAGGGTGGGGGAGAGGAGAACGAAGGAAAGGGAGGAGCCAAAGCAGCTGTAGGCTAATCAGTGACTCCCAGTGTGGGGGGTGCACGAGCGGAGGAGGAGGGGGCCCAAGGTACCAGGTGCTGGCCACTACACTGTTCCTGATGGCCCAGGTCCCCAGTGCTGCTCTTAGCACAGGATGAGGTTCTGTATAAGTGCTCAGTGAACAAGTCATGAGGGACTCTCTCTGCTTGACAGCTGAGAAAGGAAAGGCCCAGGACCAGGAGGATAATGAGAGCTGGAAGCTTTCACTTGGCCAACTGAAAATACCTGACACCCTACTTGCCACGGCCCAGGCACAAAGCCATGGGCCAACGTCATTTTGTGGTCAGCCTACCATAGGGCTCAGAGCCCGAAGCAGGTCAGGTCCCTGTGCTCAGGATAAGGGCAGCCTGCATTCAGCACAAGCAGCTTGTCTTGAGGGGATTCATTATTTCCTCTGGCCCTTCCTACCCAAGACCAATGCTGGCTGTTCTCAGCAGCTGGGAGCAGAGGCAGGTGAAGGAGGGGAGGTGATAAACATGTCCCCTGACTTCCGTGAACTCCCATCCAATTTGCTGCTGCGAGCTGTGCCAAGAGTGTTTGCTAATAAGCCAAATGGACTTCCCAGAGTCCACTCGAAGAGACTGACGGCCTTTTCTGTGAAATCCTGGAGGCGCTCGGCTTCCTTTACTCCTGGCTCACCACAGTGGGAGGGAGGGGCGCAGGGGAGGCACGGATCTCAGCTTCCAATCTCAGCCTTCTGGAGAGGCCTTGCTCCTGTGGCTCCAAGATCATCTCATCCAACACCTTTAAGGTATGAATGGGAAGGCTGAGGCGGGGCGTTGTGGTGACAATGATTCAGGGCTTCCAAGTCCCATCTGGGAGTAGATGGGGCCCAGGGTCTGCATCCAGGAGGTAGTGTTTTAATGAGCTCAAAGCCACAAGGTAGGGAAATGGGGTGAAAAGAGGGGTCACAGTGGGGACAGAGGCTCGGAGGCCAGGCATTTCTCAGGGAAGACGCATTGGGATGGAGTGTTCCCCCAGAAAACAGACCCGGAAGAACAAATCCCACTTTGGGGTAAGTTAACCCTCTCTCTCAAAAGACCCCTGCCAACGCAGTCAGTATCTCTGGAGGGACTGACCCCCTGAGAGCTCCCTTCGATCACCTGACCTCTGAACCAAAGCTCCCTCCTTTTTCTCAGAGCATACACCCCTGTCCTGAACTCCTGGAGTCTTCTCTCTATTTCATCCTTCATCCCCAGGACCTAGTGACATGGTCTTCTGCAACAGCACAGAAGATTCTCCACCTACAGCCTAAAACCACCCAGACTTGGGGAACCATTAGTAACTTGAGGATCAGGTACCCAGCCATGCCTGAAACAGCTCTCCATAACTCACTGCTTGAGCAGGCTGGGACATCTGAACCCTGCACAGTCTCCCTCTACATATATCCCAGTCTGTGCTGAGCCATACAGTCTCTGAATGTGGGTCCCAGAATAAGCCGCAGAACTGAGGTCCTCCCCTGTTCCTATCAACCTATAGTCAAAGAGCAGAGGGACTCCAAGTTGCCCCTGCCCAGCCCTTTTGGAGGGCATGGACAGAGGGAGACCCAGGCTGGGTCACATGGGGCCAGGAGAGGAATCCGGTAACAGGTATGGCCTGATTGGTGTGCTGCCTTCAAAACCTGGCAGGATCTTCTCCAGGTAAGGCTGACGAACTGAGGAAATGTCAGGTCCCCAGCATCCTCCAAGTGACCCCAATTAGCTCGTGTCATCATATCCCTTGGGATAAGATTCACCCTCTCAGGGACTCCAGACCCAAGAAATCCAACAGATCCCTGCCAGGTGCAGAAGAGGAGGGGAGTTGGAAAGGGCCCACCAGCCCCTCCCTCTTGCCCACCCACCCAGGCTCCAGCTTCAATCAGACCCATTCAGCTTTTATCTGCATTCTACTGAGAGTTTCCCTGTACAACTCTGTTTGAACAAAGCTGCTCTCCACTACAAACATTTTACAAACCTCTGATCTAGCCCAGCCCCTCATGTTATGCAGCAGGGACTCTCAGCCCGGCAGCCCGGGGCTAAATCCTATTTTTAGTGCTTCCTAGAGGGATCGCTCCTGTCTGAGCTGCCTTTCTAGGCCTGTGTGACAGAGGCCTCTCAGCTTCTGCTGAGAGCCTGGAACAGTGAGAAGGAAACAAAACACGTGGTGTGCCGTGAGCTCGGTGATTGTAGGAGAGAAGCCCCAGGTTGGACAGGCATCAACCACCTGTTCACCATCCTGGAGGGAGGCAATGTCTGGGACATCGCACTTGGCCAGCATCTTTAAAGGTCTCAGAGGAGTCCAGGTATGCAAATGGGGCTGGGCAGGCTACTGCCCTTGAAGGGAGGTAATCAATGCAGGGAGCATGCTTGCCTGTATGGATGACTGATGAATTCATGGATTCATGGATTCATGAATGGAAAGCCATCAGTTGTCTACAATGCATCCGTGTGTCCAGGCATGCATATGTGCAGACACATGCATCTATTCATTCATCCGTCAGTCATCCACACAGGCACACATGCATACATTCATGGACATTTATTTATCTACCCATTAATCCATGAGTCCATCCACCCACCCATCCAGCCGTCTAACCATCCAACCATACACACATGTTTTCACCCATTCATTCATCCATCATCCATGCATCCATCCACTTATCCATCCACCCACTCACCTATCAGTCATCTACACATGCATCCATGGATACATTCATGCACACACATTCATTCATCCATCATCCATCCAGCCATTCACGTATCCACCCATCCATTCATTCATCACCCATGTACCCACACATCCATCCATCATCCATCCATCCATCCATGCATACATTTATTCACACACATCTATATCCACTTATGCATCTCAGTCTTTAGAAAGACACAGTCTACAGGCAATCAGTGTGACCATTGTACTTAGAGGAAGCATCATGGACTTTATGAAGGAGGTTGGCCCTATACCAGTGGCCATGGGCAATCTGCCTGATTTCTAAGGGACAGAGGATCAGGGTTTCCCACCTCCAGGTCTAGAGGAGTCTGGCTTCTCTCCTTGGGACTAGGCCTGGAACACCTGGCTTCTGAGGTCCCTTCTCCTCATCCTTCACACACACACACACACACACACACACACACCTGCGCTGTTGGGGAGTACTGCTAAAATAAGTGTGGAAACATCTCCCCACCACAGGCCTAGGCATCCTCTCCTCCTGCCTGCTGCAAGGACAACGGTACGTGATCCTGAGGAAAGGGTACTTGAGGGGCTGGATTTGATGTTTCCAGTGAGTGTCAGGCTAACTGTGCCCCAGGAGGGATTAGTTGTACTAGGATTAGGTCAGGGTAAAGAGAAGCATCCCCCCAAATAGGCACACTATGTGGATGAGCATTGTCTGGTTTGCCGCAACCCAAATCTTCGGGACATAGAACAACACCATACTCAATAAATGGACTTGGAATGAATAGATGGTCACCAAGTCTGTCCAATCCCTGGCTAGGGGATGGCCAGGGTACACGAGCCATTGCTTTCAGAACAGTAATGGAGCATCTATAGATGGCATTAGTGCCAGAGCACTGAGCAAAAACCAAAGATCCCACTTGGTGATCAGACTGCAGTCTGTTCCTGCTTCCTAGCCCTCCAGCTTGGGTCCCCTAGAGAGTGAGAAGACAATACCATCCTTGCTATATGTCCTGTCCTTCTATTGTTCCCACCTACTCCTCCACCTGAGTGTTGATCAAGTCAGGTGTCTCTGGACTGCCTCTGCCCCAGCTGAACCAACTGGGTTATGTTGTTGTGACACCACCAGCACCATCATCACCATCCCTACAAGCATCACAATTACCATCACCTTACCTCTACAATCATCATAATTACCACCATTGCCATTACCATTATCATCCACACCAGCATCACAGCTACCATCACCTTTACCTTTACAGTCACCATAATCACCACCATCACCAGCACCAGCACCACCATCACCATCTCCAGTACCACCACCATCATCATCATCACCATCATCACCACCATCATCACCACCACCAGCAGCATTAGTACCATCATCACCAGCACCACTATATTCAACATCACCACTATCAACATCACCATCATCATCACTAGCACCACCAGCACCATCATCACCATCTCCAGTACCACCACCATCATTATCATCACCATCAGCACCACCAACATCACTATCACCACCATCATCACCACCAGCACCACCAGCACTATCATCACCACCAATACCAACATCACCATCACCACCATCACATCCATCACTACCACCCACACCCTAACTGTCATCATGGTGACCAATCATCAAGTTCTTATCATATGCAGAGTGCAGTTCAAAGCAAATCTCAATCCTATCTCCCTTAATTTTTGTAATGACTCACAGAGTCAGGCATTCTCCCCTCACATCCTTTCTGGGTAGATGAAGAAACTGTGACTCATACAGATTCTGTCACTGGCCCAGTGATTTGAATCAAGCTGCTTATACCACATTGAGCAGAAGAGCCGGGATAACTGAAAATCCACATGACAACAAGCTTACCTCTGCTTGACTTTGAGATGTCTTGTGTGGAGGCCCAAAAATGTGAGCCTATTTTTACCTTGTCTGATGGTCAAAGAGTTTGGAGGTTGCTCAAATTTGATGACAGCAATCAGGGCTACACATGCTGAATCAGGATGTGGTTACTTGGTGTTTGGGCATTAAGATGGCACATATGGGTAAATCCAATCTATCCTGACAAATGGTCAGGATGTGTAAGCATATATTTGTTACCTGGGGTGTGGCTGCCTTTAGGATACTTGGTCTAGCAGGTGTTCACTGCCTCAACAACAAAATGTTAATGACTTGATGTCTCAAAGTGTTAAAGTACTTAACTGATTTGTCCTTAATATAATGTTAAAGAAGTCTTTTGTTGCCTTTCTTCCCCTTTTGTATTGGGGTATAAAAGTGTATGAACAATTAAATGCAGGCAATTTCAGTATTCACTGGCACTCCCTCCCAGCACTATCCTATGTTTTCTGTTTTATTATTTTACTCGCTTCTTCGTACTCTTTATTTTTCTCATCCCCACGCCCCCACCCTGGCAAGAGGTAATTTTGTTGAGGCTGATCCCCGACAGTCTTGAAAGGCCAGAGGCAGCAGTATCTGTCACACTCCAGGACTTGACCCTGTAGGTCAAGGCACTGAGCTACCACCTGCTCCTCATCCATGCTTCCAGCTAGTCCCGGGCCCGGGGACAACTCCAGGCCAGCTGCCAGGTGCCTCACAAGGAACCCATGTCTGTTGTTGCCCTGGTAGGCTGTAGATGCTCAAAGACTCCTCAGAGGAAAGCAAAACCTGGAGTCAGATGGCCATTGTTCTCTCTCTCTTTCTCTTTCTCTCCTTTTCCCTCACCTCCAGGCCATAAAGAGATGAGAGACTTGAGGTGACCATTCTCTTCTGTCTAGTGGCTAGAGAGAATGCCATTTCTGTAATTGTCTCCCTACCTGCTCATGGCTCCCAGTACTGACCAAAGCATCCACAAGAAGAGAGAGCAGTTGGGGGCTGACAGCCTCCAATGACACTCTACAGACATTCCGAGGGTTGGCGAATCACTATGCCAATGCATCCACAAGACAATTATAGCAGCCCCAGGTCTTTTCTCTGTCCCTGAGTACCACACAGATGCACTGAACGATACGCAGGCTGTGACTTCGAGTCAGACACAGTGCCCCACTTCCTGGGTAGTAAACCATCCCGCTGACACACGGGCCCACGAACCACACCTCCAGCTCCCAGGTGAGGAAACCAAGGCTGGGAGAGGCCAAGCCACTGGTGACTGAGCCCATAGCCAGAAAGGACCAACAGCGTCAGGATTGCAGTCACAATTGGGAAGTCACCCTCCCAAGACACACACACACTCCATGGTCACTGCCCCATCAGCAGCTTCTCCTCTCCCGCCAGCCTTCCAATGGGAGGATCCAGAAGGGGCTTCAAACACACATGACTCACTTTGCCCCCTCCTCTGCCTGCAGAGAGTGTTCCCTGGGCCAGGAGTAGAATAAGCCAGGAGATGCTTGCTGACTAGCCTGGGGCAACTGTGCCCAGGGGCTAACCGCTAGAGGCCATTCCCTGCGGACAATTTCATCTGTAGTCAGGATAACAGACGACTTCCTTGGACACCTGTTCCTCACTGGCTTCCAACCTTGAGCACAGAGTAAAGCATTTGCCATTATCCCTTAAGCCCCAGTAATTACAAATGCATAAATAAATGAATACATTTGCTTTTCCTATTGGAATCCGTTACCTGCTAAATATATCCCATTACAAAAGCAAACACTGCCATCCACCCACACATGCCTCGTGTCCACTTAATGATGGAAAGAACTGTACAAGGGAATCGCTGCTCTGTTTGCTGGCGGCAGACTGCCAGGTGCCCAGCGCGTGCATTACATTTGTCCCGTGAGTCCCGTGCTCATTGGCCCCGAGGGCTACAATGGGGCCAGAAAGGTCACCAGTGCCAACAAGGTAAATGTGCTTCTAAAACAACCCTTGTAAGAGGTGGGTTAGCAGCTGTGGGGGTCAGTGCACCGCCCCACCAACCCATGTCTATCCTGAGCCTCGGAATGCAGCCTATATGAGAACCCGAGTTAGAGTCCCAGAAACCCAGGTTAAAAGCCAGGTGATGCATGCCTCTAATCCCTGTGGTGCTGAGATGGGAGAAGACAACAGAAATAGGTTGGCATGTTACAATTAGGCGGTTAGTGCCAAATGGTGCCAGCCACTCCTAGCAGCAGCTGGAGGGGGTAGGGCTCTCCCCTGGAGACTCTAGAGGGAATTTGGGCGTGCTAGCATCCAGAAGCAGGGGATGGGGGAACTGGTTTATGTCAAATAAAGCCCTCCAGTCAGTAGCACTGCTAGGAAGGTCTCAAGAAACTCACAGATTCAATAGCAGAGCACCCGTCGCCAGGCAAACTTCCCTGCCCACAATCGGTGCTTCATGTCACTTCTTTGCAGGGGCTGTGGGGATGGGTGGGGGTCAGATATTATTTGCTGACAGTCAGTGGGCATCAGGGGACCGAGGACACAGAGAAAATTCCTGGCTTGCACAGCAGGCAGTAACAATGCAGTTGGCATCGACGTGGCTCTTGCTTTGAGATCATGGCACCACAATCTCAGCCTGTACGAACAAAGACCAGTCCCAGCTCACATCCCTGAGCATCAGATGCCTCTTCAGATCAAACAAGAGAGGTGGCACACTACTGGGGACTGTGGTGTCCCACAGGCAGTGTCTCTGTTGGTGGAGGAGGGAAGTGGATATGTCCCTGAGCACAGAGATGAGTGTCTGTGTCTCTGAAATATTAGACAAATGCTCAGTTGTGAGAAAAATAGCTTCTTGGTATCCAAGTGTATTTATTACTTTCTTGTTCCTGGAATACAGTATCTTGAACGAAAGCTATTTAAGAAGAAAGGGTTTGATTTCTGTTTCCAGAGGGGTTCATTGTGGTAGAGAAAGCTCAGCATTGTGTAGCCAGAGCAGGAAGCTTTCTGATCGCATGGCAGACATACACAGGAAGCAGAGAGTGAACAGGAAGTGAGGTGAAGCTGTAACCCTCCAAAGCCCACCCCAATTATAGACTTCCTCCTATAAGCCTCTACCCACTCAAGGTTCCGTAGCCTCCTCAAACAGCGCCTGTGGGGCACACTTCTCATTCAAACCACAATGGTATATCCATGCTACATATTAGTTACTTATTAGTTACTTTGTGTGGCTTTGATGAAACACCATAACCGAGGCAACTTAAAACCAGGTTTTATTTGGGCTTACCGTTCCAGAGAGAAAAGAACCCATCATGGGGAAGTGGCCAGCACTGCACAATGCCTGGCGCAGGCAGCTAAGACCCACAGATTGAAGCACAGGCCCAAAGCAGGCAGAGCAGACTCAAAAGTCCTTGAGTCTTTGACCTCTCAAAGATCTACTCCATTGGCACACCCCTCCAACGAGGCTGCCTCTCTCAAGCCTCCTCAAAAGTGCCACCATCTGGGGGCTAAGTATTTAATGCTCTAGTCTATAGGGTTATCATATTCAAAACACCACTCGAGCCAAAGAGGACCCTGAATTCCTGATCCTCCAGCTTCCACCTCCCAAAAACTGGGATCACAGGTGTACTCCACCCTACCTGTTTTATACAGTGCTAGAGATGGTACCTGCAGGAGCCGGCCAGGAGAAACAGACCACCCAAAGGAAGTTTTTACTTCCAACCATTATCACCTGCCAGAGTAAGACTCAGCCATGATAAGCTTAATGGAGGCCTGAGTCTCAGTAGTTTACCCTGAAGCAATACCTGGTTGCAGGAAGAACCACAAACTGAGATTGCCTGAGCACCACCCAAGAATAGACCATCCAAAGAAATGCCTAACGTTCCAACTGCTGTAGATAGGATCTCCTGCCAGCACACACTCACCAGGACACCCCTAGACAAATGTCAGCCAATCAGGGGTCCTGAAACTTAGAAATCCCTCACCCCCACCTTTACTACTATAAAAACCCAACTTTAACTGAGCTCAGGGCTCTCCGATTATTCCAATATGTTGGACTCATGGAGAGACTGAGTTTGCAAACTTGTATAAAATAAAGGCTCTTTGCTTTTACATACGGGACTCAGTCTCCTTGTCGGTTTGCGGGGTGGGAGGGGGCTTTGCGGATCTAGGCATAACAGTACTCAGGACGACGGTGCACTAGGCACACACTCTACCACACTCTACCAACTAAGCTGCATCTCCAGCTCCAATGTGCCTTTCTGTGTGCAGAAATAGCTTGTATAAAATGTGTTGGTGTGTGTGTGTGTGTGTGTGTGTGTGTGTGTGTGTGTGTGAGAGAGAGAGAGAGAGAGAGAGAGAGAGAGAGAGAGAGAGAGAGAGAGAGAGAGAGAGAGAGAGAGAGAAGAGGGGTGTGGTAGTTGAGGACAACAAGGCACAGTCCTGGAACCCAGATAGACTCCAGCTTCCTTTGGGACACAGAATTCTTCTCAAAGGGCATCTTGAATTTCAAATAGCTAGAGAGACAAAAGAAAAAGGGTACAAAGGATAAAAGTGCCTTTAGATCTGGTCCAAAAACCTTGCCACCCCCAGCTACCAGATGTTTCCTCTGCCTCAGATGCCAACCAGGACCATGCCAAGGATGGCTTGGCAATGTGGAGACTCGTCAGAGGTGGCATATGGATGCCACCAGCAGTCTCCAGTCAAGTAGAGGGAGAAAGAGGACTATGAGATCAAATAAGAAACCTTTGAAATATGGTCAGGTGCCTGAGCCCCAGGCTTTGGGCTGCTTTCATCAGGGAGCCCTTTGCTTTCAGATCCTGGGAAGAGAGAAAGGAGGAGGAGAGGAAAAGGGGTCTACCAGCATAGGGCTGAGTAGAGTACCCAGCATGATCCTAGTGAGTTCCAGGCAACATGGAACGCACTAGGCAGCCCTCTCTCCATGACAAGGTCAGGGCTTGGCTCCCAGAGTCTCCTTGGGAGCATGACTTCACTCTGAATCAGAATCCAAGGGAAAGATGGACGTGGTTGAAGGAGCCCTTCGGGACTCATGGAAGCTCACCCTATGGCCTGGCAATGCTTGCCTGTGTGATTTCATTCAGTCAATCCCATCACTATTTATCAAATACACAAGCAAGGGATGGAGAAGAGCAGGAGCCAGGCAGGCTGCGTCAGAATCCCAGTGGCACCAAGCTTCAGTTTCCTCCTATCAAGTAGAAATAATAATAATCACATCAAACAAAGAGGGCTAGACCAACAAAACACCAGTTACACGTGAAAGCGCTCTGAATGGCCTCAGGTATACAGTAGGCGCTCTGTTAGTGCAGCCTGAGGGTTTGGGAAACAAAGCAGAATGGAGCCATGGCTGGCGTCGTAACAGCTGCCGAAACTGACACAGCTGGGGAGAGGGGAAAGTCTTGTGCACAGCACACAGCTCAATGACTGATGTGGCTCTGAAGGCCCAAATCCAGATTCCAGAGTCTTTGCCCTTAACCCCTATGTTCTGGAGACACCGACACACACTTCCACCCTGTACACCCCAACCCTGCCTTCGATGGCCAGGATCCAGCCCATAGCATGGTAAAATGATGAAGGAGGACCATGAAGTTGGTTCAGTAGGTAAAGTGACCTCAAGCAAGTGTGAGAACCCGAGTTCAAACCCCAGAGAAGCAAGTGCTGGACTGGGGATGCTGTGGTGCTTGCCTACAATTCCAACACTCCTATGAGGAGACAGAACGATCCTCAGGAGCGCTTAGACCAGCCAGCCTGCTGTGTGCAGCTACGAACAACAAAGAGATCCTGCCTTGAACAGACGGAAGGCAAGGACCAATACCCAAGGTTGTCTTCTGGCCTCCACACGGTTGCTGTGGTATGTGCATGTCAACAGGCATGCACAAATACACACACATAGACACAGAAGAGTTCTTTACATTACAAAGAGATGCTAAACTGTATGAGGACACAGAAGACACACAAGTGAAATGTCTCCCGTTCCTTTCTCTTCGTGTGACCTTGGTCTTGGGACGCTGTCTTTCTTCTATTTCTTTAGGTGTAAAAAAAAATGTGTGTGTCCAGTTATTCCATTCGTGGGGCTGCTCGGTGAGAAGCAAATTAGAGTGAGATGCCAACGCCCCCAGTGGGGTGCCTGACAGTTAGCCCACATTAAATAAATGTCATCTTGATTTGATTTGATTTGCTTGACTTTGCTCTACCCAAGACCTGTGGGGAATGCAAGAGCAGAAAACACATTCTTGCTTGGAACGACTTAACATGAGTCAGAAAAGTAGGAAATCGTTCACTTAAAGAACCAAATACAATTAATTAGCCGCAGCAGCAGTAATCACTCCAGAGTTCAGAGCTCATTGTGACCCAGGCAGCCTGGAGGGCATGGAGGGGGAAGTGTGTGACGGAGTCCGCATGACCCTCCACACTCAGGATCTTCATGGCGAGCGCTCCCATGAGGCGAGGCTGGACCAGCTTCTCGGTGATGATACGAAAATCCTGCCTCCGGGTTTGAAGCAGCTGCCTGGGAGCAGGAGAGGCAGGCTGAGATCAAAGGGTCAGCATGGCAGCAGAACCAACCTGAGTGCCAGCAGCAGGCGAGACGGGCAAGTGATGTTCAAAACCGCACATGTCAGGCCCCGGCATTGATGTCTATCCAGAAAACACCCTGCGTGGATGTGAGAGAGAACAAAAGGAAAGAGGCTGGCGAGATGCTTCACGGGAGCCCAGGTTAGCAGATGTGACATGGAAGCCTTGGCCTCACCATATCTCAGGTCTGCACAACAGTCCAATGTCCCATTCCCTCACTGAAGAGCAAAAGATCCTGTAGCCAGGGAGGTGATAGAACTGGGCACCTTCAAGGTGTCAGGCAAGTGCCCAACATCCAGTCCCTCTTCCTACCACAGCCTGAGTACATGTGACCAGGCAGGTACCATTGCCTGACCCTGGTGTGCCCTGTCACACCTAGACATAGGTGCTCATTTTTTAGGACAGCCCCACAAGTAGGCAGCCTGGGGCTTTGGTCAAACTATTTACGTTTTTATCACATTAATTTACTTATTGATTGTGGGGCGTATGTGTGTGCTACAGTATGAAGAGTCCATTGCCGGAATCAGCTCTCTCCTTCCACCATGTGGGCTCCAGAGATTTGTCGTAAGGCTTGGTGTAAGAGCCTTTTCCAGTGAGCCACCTCACTCACTGGCCCTCATCAAACTGTTAAAAGGATGTGACGTTGGCCTTTCTGTTGTCCGTGAGCCTGGGACCCTCCGGAGTACTTCTTGGTCTAGGGTTGCCTGCATTCTGTGGAAAGTAAGGATGGAGCCACAGAGAAGAGAGTAGAGGAAGTGACTGGAAAGAATGGACCCAGATGCAATGAGTCAGTCCTACAATCACCGCTGTAAAACAAATGGTCCCAGATCGCTGTAGCTTTCCCAAACGCTTTTCTCTTTCTTCTAAAGGCCTGATGTGGGTCTTTCTAAAGACTCAGGATCCAAGATTCTTCCACCTAGGGCTGTCCCCTCCGAAAGGCCCTTGGATGATCCTTTCCAGGTAGACGAGTCCCATTCTCCCCCTCTACCTTACCTTCTTGGTTCCACACCATTCCATTGGTGAGAATTGGTCATGTGGCATCGCCTAAACACAAAGGGTGCTGGGAAATGTAGTCTCAGACCAGATAGGCAGCAAGCCCAGGGAACCTGATTCTTGAGTGGCCAGCCAGCCAGCCACCTCCATGAATGGCTCACATGCAGATCTGTAAACTGGTCCACTCACTGATCTTTTTCATTTATATAAAATTTAAAATATATTAAATTTTCTCTCTTTGCTGTTGGCTAGGTTTTTTAATTAGTTCTTTGAGAATTCCATATGTGGTTTGATTATAGGCAGCCCCCAATCCACTCTCCTCCCCTACCAGCCCAACTTTGTGTACTCTTTCTTTTTCATCCATCAAGTCCAGCTGTGCTGACCATTTATTCTTAGGTGTGTTTCCTTCCACTAGAGCATGGTCCACTTGCCAGTACCTACACTCTTAGAGAACACTGCCTCTCTTCTCCCAGAATCCATCCATTTCCAATAGCGCCTCAGCCAGCAGTGGAACTCTGTGTCCACCTCCCCTCTCTGGACTGGGATTTGGTCTGGTTTGAGCTTGCATGGGATTTGAGTATGTTATCACAATCACTGTGTGTGTGTGTGTGTGTGTGTGTGTGTGTGTGTGTGTGTGTGTGTGTGTGTTCAGGGGTGTTGTGTATGTGTACACATGCCTTTGGAGGCTGAGGCCCACATCTGATTTCTTCCTTCCTCTCCTTCCATCTTGTTCTTTGAGACAGGGTCCCTCGCTGAATCCTGAGGCTGACGAATGTGCTCCTGTCTGAATGTCCCCAGTCCTGGATGACAGCTGCATGTTGCCAGACTTTCATGTTTCTGCAGCAGACACTTTCCCAGCTGAGCCTTCTCGCTGGCCCCCAAAATTTGAGATTTTAAACCAGCAAATGTTGAGTCTCTTGTTACACATGTTTTTATTTTGCGGAAGCATGCATGGGCAGCCTGTATATGGTAGTTCTATAGAACTTGTCCACATTGGGCTTCATGGTCTAAGTTGATGAGGACGACTGACCAGGTAGGTCTCTTCCTCAAGAGGGTACCAGATCTTATTATAGATGGTTGTAAGCCACCATGTGGTTGCTGGGAATTGAACTCAGGACCTTTAGAAGAGCAGGCAGTGCTCTTAACTGCTGAGCCAGTCCCTTGTTACACAATACCTAGTGCTAATATTGAGACAAGGCCTCGCTCCAGGCGACTCCCCAGAACCTGCGGGTGTGGGCGGGATGGATGAAAGCAGAGACCTGCGTTAGTTACTCTCTGTAGTTGGAAAGAAACACACAGTCAGTGCCGCTTACAGAAGGAAAGCTTCCGTGGGTTTGTGGTTCCCAAGGGTAAGCGTGATCACACAGATGTGCGTGGCAGCAGGAATCTAAGAGCCCACATCTCAGTCAGGAAACGGAAGTGCAGAGACACTGTACAATCTCACAGTCCACCCCGATGACTGCTTTCTCCAGCAAGGCCACACAACCTAAGCCTCCCCCAAACAGTGTCACCAGCTGGGGACCAAGTGTTCAAACACATGATCCTATGTTTGTATCTGTGTGTGTTGATGTGTGACTATGCATTGATGTGTATTTGTGTGTGATGATATGTGTGTGGTGATGTGTGTGTTTGTGTCTGTGTGTGCTGATGTGTGTGTTAATGTGTGTATCTCTGTGTGTTGATATGTGTGTTGGTGTGTGAGTATGCATTGATGTTTATTTGTGTGTGGTGATGTATGTGTTAGTGTCTGTGTGTGCTGATGTATGTGTGATGTGTCTGTGTGTTTGTGTTGATGTGTGCTGGTGCAGGGGTGGGCACACCCACAAATGTGTTAGCCAAAGGTCAACCCCAGACTCCTTCCTCAGGAGCCATCTATCTCCTTTTTGGAAAATCTCTTGCTGTGACCCAGTTGGATAAAGGCTGGTCAATGAGGGGCAGGGATCTGTCTTCCTCTGCCTCCCCAACACTGGGACAAGAAGAGTCACCATGCTCAATTTTCTGACGTGTGTTCTGGGGATGGAAATGAGGTCCTCAAGTTTGCACGCCAAGCACTTTTCTGCCTCGTGGCCCTTCATCTCCTCAGCCTCAGTTTGCTTTTTATGAAGTCAGGGTAATGGGCCCGTGGCGAGGAATAAACTGATAACTGCATGTGAGCTGCCACAGGCAAAGATTATTGAGCCATTTGCTGATGGGGTGGGGACTGACACAGGAAGTAAGAGTTCACCCAGCTGCTAGAAACTGGAGCCCTGCCCTTGTCTCCTAAAGTGACAGGATTCCGGTCAGGCAGCGTGGCCTGCCTTCTCTTAGCCAGGCTTGCTTTCTCCCCAACTCTCTGGCCCTTGGTAGGAAGAAGACAGAGAAAGCCCAGGCTGTGTCCCCACAGCCACTGAACCACTGGCCCCGCCTGCAGGAGGAAGACTGTCAGGGAAATCCCTCCTGGCTGCCTTTGACAGCACTGTTCCGGCAAACGGCTCCATTCCCTCTGGTTTTTCTAACACAAACAATCTCAGACAGGTCTTGGAGTGGGGGGAGAAGAGAATGATTTGTGTGGTGTGTAAAACACAAAGCTCTGAGTGTGGTCTCCCAGCACTCGCCCTTCTAAATGAGAAGACAAGCAGTGGAGGGCAGCTGTCGCAGTGGAGGGCAGCTGTCATCCTTGTCTCGTCAGCTCCCTCTGACCTGGCACCCACAACTCCACAGGAGTCGGAGAGATGGCCACCCAAGACCCAGGTCCAACTTCCAACCTCTAGACCTTCATCAGCTCTCACCTCCACACACCCACTGGGAACCTTCTAGAAGTGGCAGGCCATGGTTATTAAACCTGGGAGCCGGAGACTTAGATTCAAAGTGTGGTCCTGTGTTGGCTGTAACTGTTTGACTCCCCTGTGGTGGGTTGAGTAAGAATGGCCCCATAGATTCATAGATTTGAATGCTCGGTCACCAGGAAATGGTATTATTTGAAAGGATTGGGAGGCATGGCCCTGTTGGAGGAAGCATGTCACTGGACGTGGGTGTTGAGGCCTCAGAAGTCCATTCCAAGCCCAGAGGCTCTGTCTTCTCACTGCCTAGCTGCTATAGAACTCTCAGCTCCTTCTCCAGCACCGTGCCTGCCTGTGCACCACCATGTCCCACCACGGTGATAACGCCCTAAACCTCTGAAACTGTAAGCCAGTCCCAATTAAATGCTCTCCTTATTTTAGAGTTGCTGTGGTCATGTCTCTTCACAGCAATAGAACAGTGACCGTGACATTCCCCATAGCTGGAGGGAGTCTTTGGGATGAGCTGGCTCAGCTGCCAGCCTCTGACTCCTCTGAGCCCCTCCCCAGCATCTCTGGAAACTGAACGCAAGGGTTTCTATTTGAGTATCTCCCAGAATGAGGAATTTACTCCCCTATGCTGGGAGGAAGACATCCATCACATGCAGGGCAATTCCACAAACTGTAAAACTTTCTGTAAATTCAAGTTCAAATTCATTTTCAAGGATGGGGATGTGATTTGGTTAGTTGCACACATCCCTAGCAAGCAGTATCTCTAAAACCAGGCCCTGAAATTCCAGCGCTAGGGAGATAAAGGCAAAAGGACCAGAAGTTCAAGGCCATCCTCAGCTTTAAAGGCATTTGATGCCAACGTGGGCTACAGGAGATGCTGCCTCAAACAAAAGAACACTTTGAAGAAACCTCCGTACAAAGACAGGGTTATCATTTGTATGCCAACCCCAGCTGGCGACCGGAGGTGACATCAACTCCCAGATCTTGCTTTCCTCCTCTGTGGAATGGAGGTGATGTCACCTACCTCTCAGGGGGGCTCCAGAGCGAGTCACTGAGCACAGTGCTGACTATGACAGACATCCAGTAGTGTTTGCTGCCCTGGTAGCGACAAACACCAATGGGTTTCCTGTTTACACCACCTTGTCACTACGTGAATTTGGCGTGGGCCTGTGACTTGCAGTCCAAGGGAGAGGACATGGGGGTTACAGGAGTCACCCCTAAATCCACTGGACATGTCCATTCCCTCAGAAAGATTACCAGTGCTAGAGCCCCTCAGACATGCCACTGGGGCATCATGGTATCCACCCAGAGATTTTTGGAGTCGAGGCTAGATCAGACTTAGTTTACAATCCTCACAATCCTTTTTTGGCTACAATTGTGCTGACATACCTTTTGCATTAGGTCCTGCAGCACCACTTGCTAGACAGTTCAGAATGAATCCTACCCGCACACGCATATGTGCCCATGGATGTCGACTATGGCCATGTGAATTGATTAGGCCAACAGCTGTGGACGCAGCAATCCTGTGGCCATTCCAGAACTAAGCCTCGACAGCATCTTGTGCTTCTCTGCCCACCCTCCTTCTCCCTGCTAATCAGGGCCAAAAAGAGCAGCCACCGGCCTTTGGCCAAGTCCCAGCAGGAGCCTGAGTGGCGGGCCTGTGTTGACCCTGGGCCAGAGCCCAGCCTTCTGACCCCAGCCTGTATAAGTACATTCACAACCAGCGAGCCTTGGTCCCTGGAGCTTGAGGACAGGTGCTCATTAACTGTCACCTGCTATCTGACTGTCCTCATTTGGGGGCCCAATGGTGACACAAGTTGGAACTTACTGTTGGTAGCAAGATATGGCACCTCAACCAACTGAACTGTATGGGGTCCTCCAGCCCCTACTACCCAAAGGCCATTCATGCCCAACCGTCTTTAGGTACCAAGCAGTTGTGTGTACATTTTCCATTGAGAAGGAGGGAACATATGTCCAAGCCACCAAGCAAAATGGAACTTAATTGAAAACCTGGCTTCTTGTCACCTCCCACATGACCTCATTCAGCCCTGGGCTGCAACTCTCACCACTGATATTGCCCAAAGGATGAGAGGCCTCAAGGAAGCTGGTGGGTTTGTTTGGAGCATCCATGGAATTTTCCCACTGAGAACATGGCCTTCCCCATTCCCGGGGTGGTACCTAAGATGCCCCCAGGGTGGTACCTAAGATGCCCCCATGTCATCCCCTGGTAGTGTGGTCCTTGTTCACATTTTGCCAAGGTGGGTCTGTGTGACTTGAGCAAACAATAATATGATATTTCTCATACATAAATGGTGATCTTGGTGTGCAGCTCAGTGGTGCAGGATTTGCCTGGCAAAAAGGAAGAGGTCCAGGTTTCATTACTGGCTCCATAGGAATAAAGAAAGATAGCCTTTATCTTTATTCACAGAATGGTGACCATAGGAAAACATGACAAAAGAGAGTGCCACCCATACCTGACCCAAGAGGCTCTTCTGTAGACACAGATATATGTACACAGAGCATCCCAAACGACTCCACTAAAGAGGTAGACTTGAAAGACTCACCATAGTCAATATGGAGTGTGTAATGTCTATCTTCATTGTCAACATGACCGGACTGAGAATCATCTAGGGGACACAGCTCCTGGCAGGTCTCTGAAGGTGTTTCCAGAAAGGTTTTATTGAGCAAAGAAAACCTACCCTGAAAGATGGTAGCACCATTTCAGGGGCCAGGACCCTGGACAGAATGAAAAGGAGCAAGCAAGCTGAGCATCAGCAGCCACCTCTCTGCTTCCTCACTAAGGATGACCGCCTCACCATGGCCATCGACTGAGCCCTCAAAACTGAGAGCCAAGATAAACCCTCCTTTCCACAGTTGCTTTTTCCAGGTGACTAGCCCAGGCCAATCCTGATGTGGTGTGACCCTGGCACAAAGTCAGGACCCCTAGAACAATGGGAAGACCAAAAAGAATGGTGACATTCACGGTCTACCACCATTCAGAGGTCTCACAGAGATCTGAGCAACAACGATCTCTTCAACTGTGGCTTTGAGAAGAACTGGATACCCTACCCGTAGGTTTCAAAAACAATCAAAACTAGTTACACTTTTACCTTACACCATAAAAAATATTAACTTGAAATGGACCATCACCCCCAAATCTGAAGCCGAAACTGTAAATCTTTCGGGAGAAAAAAACAAATGCAGTCTTCCTAACCTTGGGTTAGACAAAGATGTGAGTGACAACATGATGGATGAAAAGAAAATATCGATAAATTTGACGTCATCAAAATTCAAAACTTTTCCGCTTTAGGGGACATTGCTGGGGAGCAGCAGTGACAAGCCACAGGCTGGGAGAGAGTCGTTGTAAATGATACACTTGGTAATAGGCTTGTGTACTGGATACATAAAACTCACATGACCTGGCAAGACAAGCCATCGGCGGAAGGGTTGGAAAAGACAGTTCATTGGAAAGACGCTACGAGGATGAGCACAGAAAACACAAGAAAATGCTCAGAGCTGCCAGTGAGAGGCTCTACTCAGAGACAGACACTGCCCTGGGATCAGGATGCAAGGGAGGTGGAGTCTTCGGACTCTGGGGATGGAAACTGTAAACGGTGGGCAGTGTGTTACAGAGAGAGACACGTACATATCAAGCAAGACCCAGGAAGCCTGCTCCAGGAAACCCGCTCAAGAGGAATGAAAGTGTGGCCATGTGAAACTAGCCATGTATGCATACACAGACACATCACTAGACATGGACCCAAACTGGAAACACCTTAAAAGCCATCAACAAACAAACAGTGAACCAATGTGGTTCGCCCATACAGTGGAGTGCTCCTAGAACAGAAAAGGAATAGCCACTTGGTTCACAGAGCAAGTGAACCTTGAAAACACGCTGCTGGGTGGAAGAACCCAGGGGATGCAGTACATATTCTATGATTTCTATGAGCCACGAAAATTGGAGAAAGGCATAATCGCGCTTGCCTGATGGTGGGTGGGATGCTAAGTAAAACTGGGCACAAGGAAATTTAGGGGATAATGAAATGACCTGAAATTGAACTGTAGGCGGGGAATGAGATGGCTAGGTGGGTAAAGCTACTTGCCGCCAAGGCTGATGACCTGAGTTCAATTCCCAGCCTTCACCCGGTGGACGATGAGAATCCAACCCCACAAGCTGTCCTCTGAGCCCCACATGCGGATTAAATAAGTACGATGTAATTAAGTTTTTAAACTGTCCTGCAGAGTTGCTGGATAATCCTGTGTCTTAAAGCCATGAGAACCATCTTGCCATGAAAACCGCCAAGGCATGTTTCATCCGGTAAAGGGCTCGTTACGCAAGCCAGATGACCTAAGTTTGCTCTCCGAAAGCCGGGTAAAAAGCCAGATAGGGGGGGTGCGCATCTGTACTCCTGACGGCACTTCCAAAATGAGATGGCAGGAGGACAGAGGAGGGCCCAGAGGCTCGGGGGCTATAGACGGGAGTATGGGCAGCAGAATGAGATGAGAGCCCCTCCCTCGACGTCGTAGGAGAGACCCAACTACCGAAAACAGTCTTCTGACCTCCGTACCTGCCCCCTTCACTATCACACAAAATCAAATGAAAACAAACCAGAACCCTACAAGGCTCGGGCAAGACATGGTGCCCTCTCAGCCGGTCTCTCATTCTCCTCCGACTACCATGTCACCAGCCCTGTGTGGCCATGAAGCCTCGGCGCCAGCCAATGAGGGAATGAGGTGCTGCACTAGCCGTGTGGAGATCTCCCAGGCCCAGCCGAGCTCTCGGGTCATGACAGATGGCAGTTGACGTCTTGACTGAGACACTTTATGATGCACTGAATCACCCAAATAAAGAGCTCCTGGGTCCCCCCAGCCTCAGGAACAGCATCACTAATATTGATCTGTTCCTTCAAGCTGTTCATTTTAGGGTCATTTGCTCCACAGCCATGGCTAACCAATGCATATTACTACCTGACAGTGACCCTCGGGGCCAACGTTTTAAGTAGATATCTGAGTCCCCATCTAGAGGTGCAGAGACCAAGGCCTGAGGCCCTGGTCAAGGAACTGAAAGCTATTGGGAGCAACACTGGGCCTTACACTCAGCCAGCCTAACTCAGGAACTATGTCCTTCTACGTCGCTTGGCACCTGAACCATGGACTGTGGGAGACAATGAGGAGGAACTTCTAATCTGATGGAGGAACTAGGGCAGCAGAGCCGTATAGGGAGCTCTCTCTCTCTCTCTCTCTCTCTCTCTCTCTCTCTCTCTCTCTCTCTTCTCTTCGCTTCTCTTCTCTTCTCTCACGCACACACACACACACACACACACACACTCGTAGCTTTCCCTTCAGCCCCACAGCTGCCAAAGCCTTTCTGTTTGGTCTGCTGTGAGCCCAGGTGGGGGTTCATGCCGCCATCTGCAGCAGAGAGCGGCGAAATTGGACAGTAATGTGTTGTCGTTCAAACGCTTCGGCTGGAGCCAGGGTGAATTATGACGCCGTCCCACTTTATCCCGCAGAACATCTTTCATAAGAGCCATGTCTCGGAAGCACTTTGTGGAAGGAAATGGTAAATAATCGCCCAAGGGAACCAAGTGGGAGATGAAAGGCTTGAGACTGGAAGGGGAGGGGGAGGAAGTAGCTGGCTACGCTAGTGTGACATGAGGGAGGAGGGGTGAGCAGAGTGTCGGGCTGGAGTGTTGGGGTCTAGATGCTTCTGGTACCTTCCGGGAGAGAAGCCACAGCGTTGCAATGACGAGGACTGGATCTCTCCACAGAAGACTGAGCCATTGGTGAGGGATCCCAGGGCCCCTTCCATTCAGTTGGGTCCCTGGATAAGCAACCCTGACTCGGTCATCTATGCTTTCTCTGTTCCGAGCTCTCAAGGGTCCCTATATTCATTCTTCTAACACCCAAGTTCAAGAGCCAGGGTACATGAGCCAAGGTCACCAGTGAAGTAAGTCAGCTCAGTTTCCTGCGGCAAAGCACGGAGGGTCTAAGAATTAAACTAACTGAACTGTAAGTGAAGACAGCACCAGAATTGTTGATACAGGTCTCCTGGGTGGTAGGGTGTGGATAGGTGGGTGTGTGGGTGGGTGAACGAGTGGATGGGTGGATAGATGGATGGGTTGGGGATGGATGGATTGGTGGATGGATGGATGGATGGATGAATTAGGTGGGGGTGTAGGCAGATTAACAAATGGATCAGCCATTAATGAACAAATAATGTGAGCTCCAGGTGAGATAGACCAGACTAAGGCACAGAATCAATTTCAATTTTAAAAACAGCAGGTGCCGAACCCTTACAATGAAACAAAAACTGTGCTTTTAGTAGTGCTATGTCCTTGTCTAGAAAACGATCAGCGTTGGGGCCACCATTCTCCGTCATACCTCTGCCGTGCAGGAAGCAGTGATATCCAGACAACAGATAATGATGGGCTCCGCTGAAAATGCCAGCTGGCTGTGTGCGGTAGCATATGACTCTAACTCCTGCAGTGGAGACTACGGCTGGAGAATAACGAATCTGGGGCTAGCCTGGGCTACATATTGAGTTATAGGCAAGTGTGAGATACATAGCAATATCAGAGAGGCTGGGGGGAAAGGGATGGGGGAAGAAAGGCTGGGAGGAAGAGGAGGAAAAGGGAAGAAGGGAAGAGAAGGGAGGGAAGGAGAGGGGGAAGGGATGGGAGAAGACAGGTAGGGAGGAAGAGGAGGAGGGAGGGAGGGAAAAGAAGGGAGGGAGGGAAGGAGAGGGAGGAAGGGATGGAGGAAGAAAGGTAGGGAGGGAGAGGAGGAGGAGAAAGGGAGGGGAGGGAAGGAGAAGGGAGAAGGGATGGGGGAAGGGAAGGAGGGGGAAGAAATAGGGGAGGGGAGGAGGGAGGGGCGAGGGATTGGGAAGGGAGAGAAGGAGGGAGAAGAGGAAAAAGAAGAGGAGAGAAAAGGAGAAATGAAGTCTGCCATTTGACAAGTGACTGAACAGGTCGTCCGGTCAGAACAATACAACAGAAGAACATAAGTTTATTGGTAGAGACAGATTTCTTTTTGTGCCCTCAATTATTTCTCTATTTTTAGCGTCTGACATACACCAGGTGCCCGATAAATGTCTGTTGAGCTAATAGATTTGTTTATTCCAAAGGCTCAGAGAAGCTGAGTCACCTGCTCAGAGTCACATGACTAGCAAGTGGTAAAATCTGAATTTGAACTCAAGTCTGAATGCCCAAAGCCCACTCCACCACCCGCCTCTCATCTGAACCATTCAGGAAAATAGGGATGGTGACTTCCTGGTCAGTCCTGCAGATCACTTGCCCTGGACAATACTCAACCTAAGTTCAGAGTCAAGATGGTTTCTTGTTTTCCCAATTCCTTGTTCTGCATCAGACTCTCCCACACCTCTGGAGATGAGTGTACAGCAGAAACAAATACATCTGAACTACGAGAAGGGGTTTGCTGAGCTGACTCACAGGGTTTGTGAGAACTGGTGTTTAAATCTCAGGTCACTTGTAAGTCAGTGTTTAAACACAGCCATTATTAACAAAGTTTATTAACTTCCCAAGAAAAAACTAACACTAAGAACAAAGATGGTAAACACACAGAACCCACCATGGAGAACCTGAGTCTTTCTGCGCACTCTACAGTTTGCCTGTCCAGCACTCCATGATGGCATCTTCTGGCACCCTTGCCCAAGCCTGTGGGTAAGGACGCAGACTTGGCGACCTGGTATCAGCTACCATGGGGGCATTTACATCAGGGAAAAAGGCAAATGCTAGAAGCCAGGACTTGCTTCAGGGATCTCTCCAGGGAGCACACCATTGTCACCCTGGGGATCCGCAAGTTACAGGCTGTTGATGCTACAGGATAGGATCACTAATTAGAGAACATGATTGTAAGATTCTCCACTGTGGGCTCAGTTGGTAGAGTGCTCGCCTATAATCCTAGTGCTACAGATCTGAGTCTCAGAGGACTCCCGCTGGAGATCTCGGGCTCTTGTGTTCCGGAACAGAGAATCAGACAAGAGACGAGTGCTTAAAAATAGAGTCGGCGAGATGGCTCCGTGGATAAAGGTGTTTGGGGCGGAGTCTGATGACCCAAGTTTGAGCCTCAGAACCAATGTGACAGAGAACTGACTGCCGCAAGTTGTTCTCAGAGCTCCGTGTGTGCTATGGCGTGTGCACGACACCCCGACACGCACCGCTATAAGTAAGTCAGTAAGCAATTCTATCTTTTAAAAATGAAATAGAAGGAGAAATTAAGACGGTTCCTTATTTGCTCCTGAGGATCAGAGTGGGCTAGGGAACTGAGGAAAGAGCGGGGAGGCTGCTGGGCCGTGAGCCCCCGACTGTTCATGGACATTACCTGCCTCCGTGTGTTTGTCAGTTTTCTGGAGCATGCTCTGTCTTTTCGATGAAACCCAGGTGGGAAAGGCTCCAAATCTTCCCGTGCAAGCTGGATTCTTTCTTGTGTCAGTACGCCCCTGCTAGTCCCTAGGTTCCCCCCGTGCTAGTTTCAATCCTCAGCAGCTCATAAACCAGGCATGGCGGCACACGTCTGAAATCATAGCACTTGGAAGGTGGAGGCAGAAGGATCAAAAGATCAAGATTATTCTGGGCTAGATAGCAACTTTGAGGCCAGCCCGGGCTACAATGAAACCACGTCTCACAAAATCAAAATAAAACAGATAAATAGAAAGACTCCCCAGCCAGTAGAGAACTACAGAAGCCATTCTGCATTCCGGTCATCCCACCGGACAAGGATATCAAGTTACAGAGCACAGTGCTGCCTTTGGGCCCTGAAACCCTACAGTGATGCTGCCCGGTGTGGGACAGGGACTTGGCATGCCTCCCCTTTGGGGTCTGGTGCCCTGTTCCTCTCAGCAGGACCTCTATGACCAGACTCTGCTCAGGCTGCATGGGCCTGTCTGTAATGAGCAGTTGGTACAATGCCTGCTGTCGAATCCCGGGCCCTTGCTGGGATGAAGTGGCTTTAACCACGTCCTGCTGTCTACACCGCCCACTCTTGAATCTGAATTCACTATCTCTGAAGTGCATGACAGTGGGTAGAATGGATGCCTTGCAATACAAGAAACAAAAGCACAGGATGCCAGCCACAGAGAACAGTCTGTCCTCAGCCAGTGTTCTCATCAGTGCCCTCGCCCACACAGGAGGGCTCTCATCCACTCTGAACTCCCTCTTCATTTGAACTTCCTGTTAGCTGAGTTTATCTAGATGCTATGCGTGGTCGTTTGAATCTAATTAGCCCCCATAAGCTCATAGGGAGTGGCACTATTAGGAGGTGTGGCTTTGGTGGAGTGGGTGTGGTCTTGTTGGAGGAAGTGTGTCACTGTGCGGGTGGGCTTTGAGGTTTCCTATGCTCAGGATACCGCCCAGTGTCTCAGTCAACTTCCTGCTGCCTGTCGGATGTAGGACTCTCAGCTATTCCTCCAACAGCATGTCTACCTGCACATTGCTATGCTCCCTGCCAAGTTGATAACTGACTGAACCTCTGAACTGGAAGCCACCACCCTAACTAAATGTTTTTATTATAAGAGTTGCCTTGGTCATGGTATCTCTTCACAGCAATAGAAACCTTAACTAAAACACCATGTATACTGCCAGACACTTGATAAGCAATCCCATTTAACCCTCCAACTAGTTCAGAAATAGGTGGTATTAACTCCTTGGAGAGGAGGAAGTCTCCCCTGTGCACCTGATGGCCCACCCTGGCTCTGATGGAACTCTCATCCCCTGACTGAAAATAGTGTCTGTGTATGGTGTATATATCTTGTTAAAACAAGATCCTAACATAAACTTCAAAGAAGGACAGATGTCACAGGCAGGTTCCAGATAGGTACCTGGGAGCAAAGGAAAGGGGTAGAAATAACTTGATGGATACGGGAAATATGGGGTTAGTGGGAACAATGAGAGGGGAGGGGCATACAGGAAAAATCACCTAGCGTGGCTAGAAGGGCACAGGGACAAGAATAGAGTGCCAAGGAGAATGGGTGGAGGAGGGAGCCAAAAGGAGCAGTGGGTGGAAGAGTAGACAGGTGAGGGGTAGCATAAAATATTGATGGGAGAACAAGTGGAAGAAATGGATGCGGGAGAAGAGTGTATGGATGGGGATGGGTGGATGTTTGGGTGATAAGTAGATATGGGTGATGGGTAGGAGAAAAGGTAATGAGTAAATGAGTGATGGGTGAATGAATGAATGATGGGTAGACCAGTGATGAGTGGATGGATGGATGGATGATGGATGGATGGATGGATGGATGGATGGATGATGGATGGATGATGGATGGATGATGGGTAGACCAGTGATGAGTGGATGGATGGATGGATGATGGATGGATGATGGGTAAATGATGGGTAGAGTGGATGGATGGATGGATGGATGGATGGATGGATGGATGATGGATGGATGATGGGTAGATGGGGATGAGGGGATGGATGGATGGATGGATGGATGGATGGATGATGCATGGATGGATGGATGGATGGATGATGGATGGATGGTTGGATGGATGGAGGATGGATGGAGGATGGATGGATGATGGGTAGATGATGGGTAGAGTGGATGGATGGATGGATGATGGATGGATGGAGGATGGATGGAGGATGGATGGATGATGGATGGATGATGGGTAGACCAGTGATGAGTGGATGGATGGATGATGGGTAGATGGGGGATGAGGGGATGAGGGAATGGATGGATGGTGGGTGATAAGTGGGTGGATGGATGGATGATGGTTGGATGGATGGATGGATGGTGGGTGATGAGTGGGTGGATGGATGGATGGATGATGGATGGATGGATGGATGGATGGTGGGTGATGAGTGGGTGGATGGATCAATGATGGGTAGACAGGTTATGGATGGATGGATGGATGATAGGTAGATGGAAGATGAGAGGATGGATGGTGAGTGATGAATAGTAGAAAGGGTATGAGTTGTGATTGATGGCTAGGCAAGTAATAGGTGTTGGTAACTGGTTGATGATAAGTGATGGGTTGGTTGGTAATAAGTCATGGTGGGTGATGGTCAGTCATGAAGGACTGGGTCATGGGTGATGGATGATAGGTAAATAGGTGATGGTATGGTTGTTGATAGATGGTGTATGGGCAGTCGTTAGTGTTGGGTGAATGGATAAAAGAGTGCTTGCAGTTGGGGGAGGGTGAGAGGTGATGAGTGATTGGCAGATGCAATAGCTGATGGTCAGATGGATGGTGAATAGGTGACGAGCGGGTGGGTAGATGAATGTTGTGTGATAGATGACTAAATGATTTGTGATGGGTGATGGATGAGTGTGTGGTGGGAAGCTGATGGATGGGTGACAGGCAGATGGGTGGCTGGCTGCTCTGTGATGGGTGGGTGGGTGACAAGTGGTGGCCGGTGGGTAAATAGATAGCTCATGGCTGAGTCATTGCTTAAGGGTGGATGAACAACAGTCTTGAGTTATATGTGGCGGGTGATGGGTGCATGGATAACGCTTGATAGTGGATGAGAAAAAGTGATGGGGAGCATGTGGGCAGACGGTGTGGAGCCACTTGTGAGGGAGGAAATGAGAGTGAAAGAGTAAACAAACGGGAGAAGGTGAGTGAAGAAACACTAGGCCGATGGCTTCATACGAAGGCAGCGAGCATGGATGCCCCTTAGTGGAGGGTGGCAAGTAATGGGATGGGTGAGTGAGGAAAGGTGGGAGGGGGGCTGTGCAAGGCTGAAGAGGCCCTGCAGACACTGGAAGGCTAACACTTAGGGAAGTGGATGCTGCACAGCGGCCATGAGAGGGAAGCGGGGAGTGGAGGGCAGGCGTGTGAGACAATGGATGGGTTTGTGGGTGAAGATGTTTCAGAGTGGATGAACATGAGAAGCCGTGGTGTTGGGACAACAAGAAAGAGGGGACCATAGAAGAAAGAGTCATGAGGGGACTGCCAAAAGGGAGGCACAGGCCATGTCTCCTGCAGAGGCACAGCATAAAGTCCCCAGGTCAAAAGAGAAACCCTTTTACAGTGCCCAAGGAACTGGCAGAACCAGGGCTTCCTGAGTGACTTGAGCACCAACGGCCAACACAAGCCTCGGGTGGCCTCAGAGGAGTCAGTGCTACAGAGCGAGGCGGTGCCTGGACCTCCCTCAGCTCTTCCTGCTCCTGCCACCTGTGGAAGCAGCCGCTTGGCAGAGTTGGCAGCGGTGGAGCAGCGGGACCTATGGCCATGACCTTCTCTGTTCCTGTATGTAATTACTGTCATCCCAGATAATCACTTCGAAATCACCGTGTCATTATGAACCTTCGTGCTATTTCACCCATTTGTCTGTGAGCGGCCGGTCCGCAGAGCTGAGCTTGAGGCTTAGCGGGATCGCTCTCTCTCTCACCTCCTTCCCTCTCCCTCCATCCCTCCCTCCCTCCCTCCATCCCTCCCTCCCTCCCTTCATCCCTCCCTCCCTCCATTTCTCTCTCTCCCATGTGTACTTATTCTAACATGCACCTTGTTTGCTGTGCCCCTTTTGGTCACTGCTCTTGTCAACAGAGCCCAGAAAGTAGGACACACAGGTTCTTTAGTGCCATGGACTCTGGTCCCACAGTGAGCAGGATACTCCTTTGTTCTCAGGTTCTAGGGTGAGCATAGGTGGGAGAAGGGATCTGAAGTCAAGGACAAAGGGGAGGAAATCAAAGTCAGGCCCAGGAGGGACATCAGTGTAGACTGCACACTGGATGGTGGTGGAGACCCTGGCCAGGTTCCTCCTTGTGGCCTGCAGAACTGGCCAGTCTAGAGCACTCCAAAGCACAGAGCCAAGGCTGATGGACAGAAGAATGAGCTGGACCTGGAAGGTTCTCTGAGGCCCAAAGGGTAGCACCTGTCAGCCAGAATGCCTCATCAAGAGGGGCCAGTCTCAGGTCTATAGGAGGAAAATAAGGACAAGTTTGCCCGAGGAAGACATTCTTCCTGGGTCTGGCCTCTAGCTCATGAGCAGTAGTATTTTCCTGGGAGGGACAGACCCACCCTGCCCTGCCTGTGGCATCCTCCTGGACCCTCCTGCCCAGCACACTGCGTGCCTCATGACAACCTTACATCTGTCTCCTGGCTGCTTGGCAGAGCAGCTGAGGAGAGTGACTCCACCTCTGTGTGTCCTGGTTCCGTCATCTCAGAGTAGGGATATAATTATATACTCCCCTGGGGTATCAGGGAGGACTCCGTGTGGTGGCACTCGGGCTTGGCAGTGGCATGACAGCCATCACCCAATCAATAATATCAGCACCAGGGCACCAGGTGACTCCCCCACCTGCCAGCTGTCACCCCTGAGACTTCTCTCCTGCTGCACCGGAGCTTGGGTCACTGGCTCTCCAAACACCCACTGGTTTCTATCTGACTCCCCTTGTAGCACAGTCAACACCGCATTCTAACTGACCAGAGGGAGGGTCGGGAGGTCCGAGTAGAGATCAAAACCAGAGAAGCCACCGGGGGAGGTGACAGCATTGTCTAACCTGGAAGACACTCCCACAGCTGGGCTCTACCCAGAGACTACACTCCGAGACCCAGAGCATCATAGGCTGTTCCTCTCTTCAAGTTCCCCTGTACCACTCTCTCCGGTCTGGCAGTGAATACTCGGTCTCTGCCCCTCTAATGGGGTTCAATTAAAGATGCCATGATAACTAAAGGGGGGCTAAAAATCTGAGGGTAAAGATCCAAGGGGTAAGAAGTCTACTCACAACAGGTTCTGTCTAGCCATGTCTCTTTATTCTTCTCTCTTCAATTCAGCATTTCTCGTGGCTCCTTCTTGTTCTCCCTTGTTCTATGGTGTTCTTAGTTCTACATCGTTCTACCTGATACAAATGTTCTCAGTCATATATATATATATATATATATATATATATATATATATATATATATATCCTGATAATCAGGATTATAATCATACATATATATATCCTTATAATTCCCCAGCCCTAGCAGATTCCAGGGCTAGAATTCTTTTACCCCATAGGAAATCAGATAAGGGTTTTCACACACACACACACACACATATCTGTGGGTGTTGTGGGTCTCTGGGTTACAATTAATTATCCTTTCTGCTGTCCTTGAGAGTAAAAAACAAGCCTTAAATTTCCTGAACTAAGATCATCAGTAAACTGAGGTGAAGTTGGGAGTGAGGAGCTGGGAATCTTTTCAGTGAGGAAAAACCAGAGCAGCAGCTTGGGCAGGTAGTGGTTCTATGTCCTTGGAGATCTTTGAATATCTTAGACAGAATGGTCCTTTTGCCTGGACTCTAAGCACCGACCAGATGCCTGCTGATAAAGATAATTGCAGGAAGACAGATCTGTGTTTACCTAGGGGAGAGGAACAAGGCCTGGCAGTGGGAAACTGTATTCATGAAACAGTTCGGAGCTGTGGGAATTAATTCCCAAATATGTATTAGAAAGGGAAGTCAGCTACAGCGAAAAATCTAGAACAAAGGACAGCCACTTTATTCACAAGGCAATAACATCAAAAAGCCTGGCTCTTTGGTTTAGCCTTTACCAGACCCCTTGGTTCTGGTAAGTCACCTGTGAAAAGATGCGTGATCAATTACTGTATAACGTGGCGCTTGTGGCACCCCTCATCCGACCCACATTTGTCTGAATCGCCAGGCTACACAGGAGGGGTAGATGCGGCAATCACAGTGTTTGGGACTGGGGAGAACGGAGCCACTCAAACATTAATTTGTTCACTACAAACTGGAGCCTCCAGGGCTCCCCTCAACCTCCCTCCCCCATCTCATCCAGTCCAGGCAGTGGGCACCTGCTTGCTCTTGGGCCAACCCTGGCTCCTGGCAGCTTGACTCTGCTCTCCAGGACAGATATAACAAGAACATACGATACCCTCAGTGGCTGAGGCATCTCCAGGGGAACTGAGGGTGATGGTGCCAAGATATGGTCTGGGGTTTGGCTCTTCTGCAAGAATCAGCTAGCTTCAAACCTACCCAAGCTCAGTTAGTCTGGAATATACCAAGATCTGGTTGGCCATAGCCAAGCACTCTCAACTATGAAACCTGTACTTGTGAGTAGCTGGGCTCAGAGAAGCAAAGAAACATAGCCAAGGTCACACAGCTTGCTAGACAGGGATTCTAACTCAAGTCCCTGTGACTGCAGGTGAGCTTTTCCATTGTGCCACGCTTCCTGTCACTTCTGGTCTCTGTTTGGTGAAGTGGCCTCTCTTAGTGTTTCAAGCAGAGCTTTATACTTATCTTCACCACAAGAATTGGAAGTCCCAAGGACCAGGTTCCTTGGGGTTGAGGTTGAAACTATCTCCTCCATCAGAGTAGGAATTCCCTGTGCCTCCTCCATCAGACTAGGAGTTCCCTGTGTCTTCTCCATCAGACTAGGAGTTCCCTGTGTCTTCTCCATCAGACTAGGAGTTCCCTGTGTCTCTTCCATCAGAGTAGGAATTCCCTGTGCCTCCTCCATCAGACTAGGAGTTCCCTGTGTCTTCTCCATCAGACTAGGAGTTCCCTGTGTCTCCTCCATCAAACTGGAAATTCCCTGTGTCTCCTCCATAAGACTAGGAGTTCCCTGTGTCTCCTTCATCAGATGGGAGTTCCCTGGGTCTCCCCCAACAGATGGGAGTTCCCTGTGTCACCTCCATCAAACTGGAAGTTCCCTGTGTCTCTTCCATCAGACTAGGAGTTCCCTGTTTCTTCCCCATCAGACTAGGAGTTCCCTGTGCCTCCTCCATCAGATGGGAATTCCCTATGCCTCCCCCATCAGACTAGGAGTTCCCTGTTTCTTCCCCATCAGACTGGGAGTTCCCTGTGCCTCCTCCATCAGATGGGAGTTCCCTGTGTCTCCTCCATCAGACTAGGAGTTCTCTGTGCCTCCTCCATCAGACTGGAATTTTTTACTCCTGTGCTGTCTTGCCTTCCTTATTGTCCCTCCATCTGTCAGCAATATCCTTGCTGGGTTCTTTCTCCTGGCATATGGCCCTACCACTGTCCTTTCCCCCAGTCCCCTCCCAGGGCTCTGTCTCTTCCTGGCAGATGGCAAATCCAGGATACCAGGAGCAATAAGAAGGTACAGAGAGACAGAGGAACAGAGGGACAATTCAGCTGACCCCTCCCATTGTGAGATGGTACCCACACCTACAGCAGGCCTTGGACAGAGTAGAGGGACTCCTGTATCTTGTCCATCCATAAAATTACCCAGAGTCTTTGCTCTTCATGGGTCATGACCTCAGATTTCAAGTTCTCCCCAGATCTCCATTACCAATGTCCCGGGATCTCCCGTCTGTGACACCCCATCCTTCCTACCTGGAAGGTGGCCACTGGGCGTGAGTAATGCTGTGTCCACATTGAATCCCCACCAGCTGGGACACCGGCATCCTCACCCTGCAGCTGGGCACTCCAGACAGACTCAGCAGAGTCCAGGTCCTGTCTCCATCCTCTGCCTGCTCTTCCCGGGGCTTTGGAGTCAGACATATTTAGATTCCAATCCCGCTCCTGGTATTTATGAAAACACAACCATTTGTGACCCCTGACCCACAACCATGCTTCCAGAATCGATCCTCAAATGGAAAGGCACCACTACCCAGGGACCTTCACGCAACGGCAGCTGTCGAGGTATTGTAAGAGCAGAAACCTTGAAATCGCTGGAGCGTGCATCAAAGGGGGACCGACTGAATATGCAGGGTATCACACCACTGAAACCAGAGAGTCATTAATGGGACAACTTCACATCGGTCTGGTTGACGTGAAATGTCCGGAATGAAGAGTGCATCAGGTACTGTGTAGGAGGAGTTCTCAAGGAGTGGGGAAGCTGCCCAGGTGTGGCAGCCCCCCACGTCTTCCTCAGGGGCCCCATGATGTGAGCACATGTCCTTGTCATCCATAGGTGTGATTGGCTCTTGGTTATCTGTGGGAGGGGACAGTGTGAGGACAGGCAATAAACACAAAGAAGGAATGATGGCATTTTAGACTGCAATGTTGTTTAAGTTGCTCCTGTGAGCAAAGACATGGTACCATGAAAAACTGGCTGGGATGTGGCTCAGTGGATAGAGTGACTGCCAGGCATGCCCAGGTCCTGGTTTCCAACCCCAACCCGCAGTACACAGGGCAAGGTGGTACACATCTCTAATCCAAGCACTCCAGAAATGGAGACAGGAGAATCCAAAGTCCAAGGTTATCCTCCACTCCAGGAGGCTCTGTCTTAAAAGATACATAAATAAAAATGATTAAAAAGATAAAACTCCCATCTCAGCATGAGCCTCAGTGTCTCCACACAGCCTCATTATGAGGACTGAGCCAGAGTAGTTACCATGGGAGCATAGGAAGGAGAGAGAGGAGTCCCGGCAACTGACACTAACCCTGTCAACCAGGCTCTACCTGCACACAACCACTAAGGCCACCCACCCTTACCTTCCCCAACAACTGGAGAATGCAGACTGCCTTCTGTTAATCTGTATTTTGAGCAACCTTCACAAATGTCCCCTTTCCTCTGAGCCATGTTGGTC
This sequence comes from Microtus pennsylvanicus, assembly GCF_037038515.1. NCBI lineage: Eukaryota > Metazoa > Chordata > Mammalia > Rodentia > Cricetidae > Microtus > Microtus pennsylvanicus. The sequence continues at coordinate 71,685,333 of NC_134591.1, forward strand.
CCTCCTGGGGAAAATCTAGTGTCTCCCTGGTCTCCTGGAAGGTCCAGCAATGCCACCAGGCCAGCCTGGGCAGAGCTTCTTTGGAGCCACTAGAAGGTGAGTGGGTGTGGCCAAGCTCCTGGGTATTTATTATGCAAAAGCTGGGAACTCTGGTCTGCCAAGCTCACCTTCAGTCAGTGTCTGAAGAGGACTAAGAGATCAGAAGCCACCTGCAAATACAGCTTGAGCAACTTTTGCCCCTTTGGAATTGGGGTTAAAGTTTCCCTTCTGAGAGGGAAAGATTTGCTGGATTCAAACAGGAGAAGGAAGAGGAGCAGCGATGGGAGGAGGGAAGGAAGGAGGCGGGGAGGAAGGAGAGGAGGAAGATGAAAGGAGGAGAAAAGAAAAAAATGAAGGGGAGGGAGGAGGAGGAGGGGAATGGAGGAAGACAGAAAGAAAGAGGGGAGAAAAGGAGGAGGTAGAAGAGATGGGGCAAACGCTGGAGGAGGCTGGGGAGAGGGAGGAGGGAGGAGAGGAAGATGCAAAGGATGGGAGCAATTAGAGGGAAGGAGGAGAAGAGGTGTGGGAAGGGAAAGACCCAAAAAAGAAGATAAAGAAGAGGGAAGGGGAGATAGGAAATGGAGGTAGGGGAAGGAGCTGAAAGGGGCAGGAGAAAAGAGAAAGAAGATGAAGGAGAAGGAGAGAAAAGGGGGAAGAAAATGGAGGGGGAGAAAGAAAATGAGATAAAGGAGGGAGAGGGAGAAGATACAGGAGAGGAGGGAATGGAGGAAGAAGAAAAAAGGTGGCAGAAGGGAGAAAGAGGGAGAACAACGGGAGGAGGAACTGGAGAGGTGAGGGAGGAGGGACTGGAGAAGTGGGGAAAATGGACTGGAGAGGTGGGGGAGGAGGATCTGGAGAGGTAGGGGAGGAGGGACTGGAGAGGTGGAGGAGGAACTCTCCTCCAGTGTTGTTCCAGAGAGACAGACACAAAACATCCTAATTCCTGGCACCTTGAGGAGGAGCTGACTTGCCCAGAGCTGGCCTGAACCCTGTCATCTGCAGAGGCTCATGGGACACTGGCTGCCAACAGGTACATGCACTGCCTGCAGGTGTAGGGCTATCATGGACCTGCCCACCCCCACCACGAGAATGGAGGGAAGTCCACGTCTGCCCGGACTGAGCTTACGCTGACATGACTGAGTTCTGCTGGAATTGTGTGAGATTACATTTCCTGCCCTCGGGCAGAAAGGGAGTTGGAGACAGAAATTCAACTCCTGAGTAGCAAAATGAAGTCACAATGCTTGACACGCCAGAGTACAGGGTGGGAACACTCATGCTGACTGGATCCAAAGACCCCAGATGAGAAAATAATAAAAAGAGCCTGTGGGGGGTCGGAGTGGCCTGGACACCACCCTCAAAGCCTCCCACTGCAGCTCTTACAGGATACCCAGCTAGACAAAGGGTAGGGGAATGTGGGTACCACTGTTCCACCCCCACCCGCTCACTACTGGATGTCTTCTTCTCCCCGGGATTCTGCGCTCCGGTCAGGGCTGGAGACGCCACATCCACAAAGAGCCCTGCAAATCTCCAAGACCTAGAACGGAGGCGCTGGACCTAGGCAGAGGGCTTCCCAGTCTGAGCACTGTGGGGCTGGGAGCGGGGTCACTCTTTGTGGTGGTAGTGGGGGCATCCTGTGCCTTGTAAGGGTTAGCAGCCTCCCCGGCCTCGACCCACCAAATGTCACTATGTCTTACACCCAACGGTGGAGCACAGGAATGTCTCCAGCACTGTCAATGCCTCCTAAGGCTCTGCTCCAAGGCTGCCCTGCCTTCACACTGTTATCTGAAGGCTCTCTGGGCACAGCTGTGTCACATGGGTGGGCTGCTCTCTGCCAGCACTGGTGAGGGTGTGCCCACCTGGCCCGGACTTCTGTTATGATAGTTAATCTTGCCAGCTTGGCAGACTTTTAGAGTCAACATGGAAACACACTGTTGGGCACGCCTGAGAAGGACTTTCTAGATGAGGCTGAGATGGGAAGTTCCACCCTGAATGTGGGCGGCATCATCCCCATGGGCTGGGGTCCAGGACTGAATAAGAGAAAGCTGAGCACAAGCATTCATCACTCTCTGCTTCCTGACTGGATGCGACAGGACCCGCTGCCTCACATCCTCGCTGCTGTGACTTCCTGCCACAACGGACTATGCCCTCAAACTGTGAGCCAGAAGAAGCCTTCCTCCCTTCCACCGCTTTCGTCAGGCATTTTGTTACAGAGACAATGAAATTAACTAATGAATTCATCCCGGGATCCTTACATGGACTGGGCTGGTGCCAGATGGGGCTGGATGCATTGTTATAGAGTGAGTAGAGGCAGAGGAGACAGAATCAAAAGCAAGCATCTCAACCAGGGAGGGGATGCAAAGAGCCTGATCTAGGATGCCCATGGGGTCTCTGCCTTGGGAGCCTCATTCAGGATGCCCATGGTCTCTCTGCCTTGGGAGCCTCATTCAGGATGCCCATGGGGTCTCTCTACCTTGGTTATGTGTCACGATCCTGGTAAATGTGCATCTAATAGCCAGGCCTGGGATCATTGGGTGGGACAAGGAGCGGGAGGCTGTTAGTCAGGGGATAACTTCGGGTCCACCTCAGTCCCGAGCTCCCTGTCAGGCGTGCTCCCCACTCCAGGCTGTACCTCAGGCTCAAGAATGCTGACATCCCAGGGCACCACTGCAGGCCAAGCCATGTACACTCGAAACTTGGAGACATCAGGACCTAAGGACGTAGTGGTGGGTGGGCTACCCACATGACCCTGGCTGTCCATCCTGTTCCATGGGACAGCACAGTTTCATATCTGGCATGGGAACAGGGAAGTGGAATTAGAGACAGGGTAGACAGTGGGGATCACAGGCAAAGACCCTGAGCTGCGTCTGGAGAATGCCAGGGAAGCAAGAATGACTGTGGAAAACCACACTGCTGATGAGCACAGCACACTTGCTGGGGTAGGCAAGAGGCACAGGAACCCGAGAAGCCCCTACTCAGACACCCCCTCAACATCTAGGACACACCAGGACCTCCTTCCCCTTCCCGAAGCCTGCCCCAACTATTGCTTCCCCAGCTCAGGGGAACCACCTTCCACCCTGTGCTCCACAGCAACATGGTCAGGAGCCCCTGGGTTCCTCCTCCTCCTGTTATTCCAGGCACATGGCTCCACACACGCCTCTTCTTCTCTATGTTCCCCTCCTGGATCCTGCAGCTCCACCTCCCCCCAGAGATCTCAGACACTGCTCCATTGCACCTGACCCATTAGCTGTGCGATATGGAGCTGGGTTTTCAGTCCTTCTCAATTTTCTTATCTCTGAAATTAGCATAATGATGGTATGACCTGTAGGGATGTTGAGAGGATTCAATGACTAATCGTGGAGCTGCCCTTGGCCCTGAACCTGGGGTGCAATAAACGAATAAATGATCAGATCACTAACGTGAGTTCCTCGGCGGCCCCGCACCCTCCTTCTGCTCTGGCTTTTCAAACCACAGGCTTGACCTTCCAGGGTCAAAGAACCCACCAGGACCGCTGTCCCCCACAACCAGCTCTGCAAATGCTTCTGTCTGTCTTCCAGCGCTGAGTGACGAATGGCCCCAGCACAGCTCTGGTTTAAAGCCAGAAGGCCCACCTGCCTTGCGGAGGTGTGAACTGGGACACAGAGAACAGCCTGCTCAGGTCCCCTGTGGTTCTAGTCACCATGTCCCAGCCACAGCTGTGTCTAAGCTTGATTAACAGTGTCTATGAAGGCTCATTCGTGTGGCCTTTGGCACGAGACTTCAGAGCCCCATTGACTGTTGGCAGGAAGCCTCAGTTTCTCCCATAGTCCTTCCATACTGGCTCCCTCAGGCCCAGCAAGGGGTAAGCCACAGTATCTTTCCAAAGCGAGTCTTAGGAGACAGACCATCAGGTTTCTAAATAGCATCTTTTTCTGAGCTAGGGTCTTTTGTAGTCTAGGCTAGCCTTGGACCCACTATTTGACCACGATTAACCTTGAACTCCTGATTCTCCTGCCCTTGCCTCCAGAGTTTTGGGATTACAGGAGTGCAGGCTGTAGCAGGAGGGGACGCAGTACATGGTACCATTGTGGTGGGTGACTGCCACATTTTTTCAGGTCAACGCTGTCCCCGTCTCATAGTCTTCCAGCAGCATTTCAGGAACAAAGGACAGCCGAGCCTCTGAGCCCCTGCACACGCTTTTCCCTCTACCCAGAATGCTCTTCCCTCACGTCTCACCCCACTAGTGTTTGAAGGCTGAGGGGGGTCTGCAACGCTGCTCCAACCCTAACAGACCTGAAGTGTGTGCTTCCCTCTCCAAGATGCCGACATCACCGAGCAGCCGCAGGGACGATGACAGTCACCACAGCTACCCAGCGATTAATCCATTTAGTTCTGGAGTCCTCGGTCTCCCCATAGCTCTGCAGTCACTGCCCTTCAGGAATGGAGGGAGGGGCTTTGGAGAGCCAGTCTTGCTCCAGGTCATGCTGCTGGCAGTCTGGGGCTGAGGAGATGGCTCAGCAGGAAGGAAACTTCCAGAGCCGGAGGCTGGATGCCTAACAGCCTAGCTCCAGGTTCAGGAGAGACCCAGTATCCAGAAGGAAGTAAGACATGCACAGACATGTGCAACACACACCACTCACACACAGATCACACGCAGCTACTCGCATACACACCACACACGAGCATTCACATACATACACACCCCTGCACACCACACCCACTGCACAGACAATCACTCATACATGCACACCGCACACGAGCACTCACATACATACACACCCCTGCACACCACACCCACTGCACAGACAATCACTCATACATGCACACAGCACACATACATGCACACCACACACATCACACACAACCACTCACATGTGCACCACAATGCAAGCACATTCCACACACACATGCACACCACACCCACTGCACAGACAATCACTCATACATGCACACCGCACACACACATGCACACCACACACACATACACATACCACACACAATCACTCATACATGCACACAGCACACATACATGCACACCACTCACATCACACACACCCACTCACATGCGCACCACAATGCAAGCACATACCACACACACCTGCACACCACGCCCACTGCACACACAATCACTCGTACATGCACACAACACACATACATGCACACCACACACACACCGCTCACATCACACACAACCACTCACACACGCACCACAATGCAAGTACATACCACACACACATGCCACACACAAGCACTCACATACACACACCTGCACACCACACACACATGCACACATACATGCACACCACACACACACCACTCAGATCACACACAACCACTCACACGAGCACCACAATGCATGCACATACCACCCATACACACACACACATGGACACCAGACCAACTACACATAAACGTAACTCACGCATTCATACCACACACACATACACACACAAAACTACTACACACACCCATCACATACAACCACTCATGCACACACACGCACACGAATGCACACATACAGATACACACAAACAGGCACATGCATGCACAGTCAATCCCAGCCACTGGCTCTCATAAATGCCTACAGCGCTAGATCTCCTCGACCATGAACTCCACGAGGGACAGGATGTGAACTCACTTGTCCCCAGCAGGGGCAGCCCTGACCCATGGGCAAGAGAGAAGAGATGGACAGTAACAGAAACTGGGGAGGAGAAGGTAAGGAGGAAAGGAGAACTAGAGGAGCCGGGCCTGATGGAGGAAGCGGTTCTGGTAGAAGCCAGCCTGAGGTTGACCCACCAGGTCTGCCACTGGCAAGCCTCCAGCCTGTTCACTCAATGCCTCCCCCTGGCCAGAGGGGGAAGGGCACCCTGCCTCACTCACCATGGCACAGGGTTCCTGCAGACTTGTGGCACTGGCCTTTAATTTTTATGTGTGCTTAGCCACTTGTCCTAGTGAGGGGAATAATTTAATTAACTCTGCGAACAGTAATTAATTTTAATTGTTCACGGTAATTCATTATTGAACACTCTATTAATAATTATTAAAATCTTAAAGCCCAGTTACTGTCCTGTGATAGGATAATTAAACACTTGTGCAGGGGACACTTCATCCCAAGTACTTTCCATTCCTCTGCTCTCCAGAGCTAGGCTTTCTCCACTCAGCTGAGTCTCTGGAGGCTCCCAAGGGTGACAGGCCTCTGGGGAGAATGCTGTGGTGCCCAGGTAGTCCACTCTGCAGCAGGCAGAAACGAGGCTAGTCAGCAGCACTGCAGAATGGCCACAGAGAGCCCTGTGTGCTCACCTCTCACGACTTGGCCACATAATGTCCCCACAGTGACCTTGGACGTGGAGGTTAATTAGGCCATCACATTAGTAGGCATTCACTGTACCCTCTGCCCACACTGACTCCTGACACAGGAGCTGCTGGGGACACAGGCAAAGCACTGGCCTGAGGAGGAAGTGCTAGTACTGGGAGTGAGGCCAGGGTGAGTGGGAGGATGGAAGGATGGATTGGTCGGTGGAATAAAGAGGGAAGGAGGAAGGGGGAAGTAGAGATATGGATGGATGGATGGATGGATGGATGGATGGATGGATGGATGGATGGATCAGAGGATGGATGGATGGATGGATGGATGGATGGATGGATGGATAAATGGATGGGTGGGTGAATGGATGGGCAAATATAAATGAATAGATAGGCAGGTAGAGAGGTGGATTGATGGACAGATGAGCAGGTAGATGGGTGGATGGATAAATGAATGGATAAATGGGTGTGGGTAAGTGGGTGGATAGATGTGTAAATTAATAGGTAGACAGACTGGCAGGTGGGTGTGTGGGTGGATGGATAGAGAGACATGAATGGAAAGATGGGTGGGTGGATGGATGGGCAGGTAGACCTGGGTGTGGTTTTCAGTACCCACGTGGCAGCTCACAACTCTGTAATTTCAGTTTTTGAGGCTCAAATTCCCTCTTCTGGTCTCTGTGGGCACACACATGGTGCACATACATACATGCAAACAAACACATATCAAAATAAAACTTTTTTGAAGTCGGAAAGTATAACACTTGGGAGGCAGAGGCAGGTTCGAAGCCAGCCTGGTCTACAGAGAGAGTTCTAGGACACCCAGGGCTACACAGTGGAACCCTGTCTTGAAAAACAAAAAAGAAACAAACCAAAAGGTGGAAAGTGGCCTGTGTGGGTTTCACAGAGCTCTCACAGACAAGGGAGGCCTGGAGTTGGATTACCTCAGAGCTGCACAGTGCTCCCTCAGTGTGCACAGGGCCCCAATCCCCAGGGGGTGGGGAGGAGAGGTGTCAGAGGTCAGACAGCACTAGGGCTGTGGAGCAAGCACATTAGGAAGCCTTCCTGGACCAGTGATGCCTAGGATTAGACAGATCTTTCTTTTTCATTTGAACAGGAGAGAAAAAATGGGCTCCAGAGTGAGTGTGTCATGTGCAAAGGCCCTGGGGTAGGGGCGAGTATATGGTGGTTTGAATGAGAATGATGCCCGTAGGCTCCTACATTTGAAAACTTAGTCAACAGTGGAACTATCTGGGGAAGATTAGGAGGTGTGTCCCTGGGTGGGGTGAACTTTGAGGTTTCAAATGACCACACCAGGCCCAATCTCTCTCTCTCTCTCTCTCTCTCCCTCCCTCCCTCCCTCCCTCCCTCACTCTCTCCCTCCCTCCCTCCCTCCCTCTCTCCCTCCCTCCCTCCCTCCCTCTCTCCCTCCCTCCCTCCCTCTCTCCCTCCCTCCCTCCCTCTCTCCCTCCCTTCCTCTCTCTCTTTCTCTCCCTCTCTCTCTCTCCTCTCCCCTCTCCCCGCCACTCTCTCTCTGCTGCCTGGGGATCAGGATGAAAACACTCAGCTACTGCCTCAGCCCCATACCTGTCTGCTTCCCGTCATGATGAAAATGAACTAACCCTCTGGAACTGTAAGCAAACTTTCTTTTCTAAGAGTTGCCTTGGTCATGGTGTCTTCACAGCAATAGAACAGTGACTAAGAAAGTGTGAGACACGAGGGCAGGAGATGGTCTGGGAAAGAGGACATGGGTCCAACGGGCAGGGAAGAGGTGACCCTCACAGAGAAGGACCATGTCCATGAGTTGTACTGCATGGGACCCAGTCAAGAAACAGAAGTCCATGGGAAGCTGGTGGAGACTGAGTGAATGGGCCGCACTGCCTCTACCTGCTTCAGCAACCATGGCTCACTGGTCAAATCCCAACCCTGAGTCCAGGAGCCAAGCACACATGGAGCCAAGCAGCCTCGAGCATTGGCCAGAAGCACTGGGCAGCTGTAGCTGTGGCGAACGAGGGGGAGAGGGCAAGGAAGAAGGAGTAGAAATCTCCATGGGCCTCTCGGCTTTAAAAACATCCCTGGAACACTCGCTCAGACATTCCAGAAACATCTATCGAATAGCTAATGCACATACAGCAGCCGACAGAAGAGATAAACCTCCCTGCGGAGCATTTTCTCCACCAGAATGCACTGAGCCGCCGGTGCGCCAGGAGTGTGGGCTGCGGCAGAGAATGAGACAGGTACCCTTGGCATAGTCCCCTGCTCAGCACCTGGGAGGCAGAGCACAGCAGGGGTAAAGGTCCGAGTTACCTTCAGACCATGTTGTCCATGATGACAGATCTAGGTGTCGGTGGGACTAGACTGTGGGCCCAGATGTTTGGACAAATGCTCCTCTAGATGTGGCTGCAGCAGAATCATGTCAACCAGACAGTGCTCTGTTACTGTAAGGAAATACCCGAGGCAATCGACTTAAAGAGATGAAAGGTCGAGTTTTAGCTCACATTCTCGGAGCTTGCAAGTGACTGTTTGGGGACTGCCATGAAGCAGCACATAGTGGCATGGCAGGAGCGCACAGCAGAAGAAGGACACCACAGCCAGGATGAGAAACGGGGGAGGAAGAGATCCAGCATCCCAGACCCCTCTTGAGGATACGCCCTCCATAACTAAAATCACCCAGCACCTCCCAAGAGTTCTGAGGACAAAGGAGGGGCCACACAGAAGATGCCAAGTGCAGTGAGGGCTGTTCTAGGTGTGACCAGCAGCATCTACGGTGAGTTGGCTCTAGAGTCACCCTTCACAATGTGAGTGACCCCATCCAATCACATGAGGGCCTCAAAGACTGGGGTTTGCAAAGAAGCCATCCCTACCCTCAAGAATGCAGCATGGAATCCTGGGCGCTCAGCCTGCCATCCTGCCCAGTCTGTACCATCTGCTCATACCTGAACGCAGAGCTGCTAACCTCCATAATGGTGTGAGTCTCCTCTCTCTCTCTCTCTCTCTCTCTCTCTCTCTCTCTCTCTCTCTCTCTCTCCCTCCCTCCCTCCCTCTCTCTCTCCCTCTCTCCCTCTCTACCTCTCCCTCCCTCTCTCTCCCTCTCTCCCTTTCTCCCTCTCTCTTCTCCCCGCTCTGTGTGTAGGTGTCCTGTACAGGTCAATGGTCCCTGGCCAGGACTCCACGCCACACCAATGCCCAAACAAGGTGGAACTTCAGCACATGTCTATGCCCCATCTCCCCTTCAGTCTAGAGCTCCAGCCTTTCATCCGGGAGTTCAGGAAGATCTGTGGACCCAGTGGGAGCAGACAGCTCTGCACTGCTCCACCCCAAGCCTACCTCAACAATTCCCTCCCCCACCCCCAGAGCTCCCACCATCATAGCCCCAGAAGAGTGGTTGGTTCCTTACAGCTCTGCAGCCTGTGCCTGGTTCACAGCAGGGCTGGAAGTGGCTTGTGGTTCCAATGACCCTGGTGGAGGTTTTTGGGCACTGGAGACAGCAAGAGGAGAATGCGGGTCAGTTGGGGCACCAGCTCCCACCAGCATGGGCACCATATCCCTAGTCCTCATACAAAGAAGCTGGGCATTCTCACGGTTTAACAGAATACCCCCTAGAGGAAGTAGAGAGGATCTGCAGCCTGAATTAGCAAGGCTCATACCTATTGAGTACCTGCCATGTACTTTGTGAAGGAGACAGGTATAGTTCTGCCCTCAGAAAGCTCCACAAATGCCTAAAGTGCTCTGTATTCCTGGAAAGCATAGGGACAGTAAGAGATGGCGAATCCTAGGGGCACCTGGGGAAGAGAGGACACAAGCCCATCCTCCCGCTTTGGGGTCAGGCCAGGACAGAGAACTGGAGAGCTGTCCTCTGCCCTTCCTGACTAGCCTGAAGCAGGAGGAGGGGAGAAGCTAGAGCACATGACACTGAGCCTCCTACGACAGCACATGATGCCTGTCCCCTTTTGTCCTCCTCCTACCCTAGCACATGTAGCTCCCCTCCTCCACCTCACCCCAGGAGCTACAGACCCCAGGCCCAGCACCAGCGCAGCAGAGCACTGTCACTGGGCCCTTAGTACTTAAATCTCCCCTTACTTGAGCAATTGCACATTGCCTCTGCTTTGAGAATAGAGACCCCACCTCCAGGGGACTGTTGGGCAATGAAGCCGAAGCTGTCAAGTTCTGCTGCTTGCTGGGGCTGGAACATGGCCCCCTCGTTCAGTGACATCATTACCAGCTTTCTGATTTCTATAGTTTCCTTCACTGCCTAAGCCTGGCTGTTCTAGAACTCACTATGTAGACCAGGCTGGCCTCAAACTCAGAGATCCCCCCAGCCTCCAAGTGCTGGGATTAGAAGCATGCCCCATCACACTGGACTCTAAAAGTTATCACATGTTGGAAACTTAGCTGGGTGGGATCTTGCCCTGAGATCACGACTCCCTTTATTCCATTTCTTAATCCGTTTATCTCCTTGAACAGAGGACTTAATTCTCTCCCACTTGCTGGTGCCCCTGTACATTTTGTATTTTTCCCTGCTCAGCTTGCTCCTTTTCATTATAAATCTTCATCAGAGTTAACACTAATAACCACATAATAAAGTCTATACCACACTGTTTTGAGATTTCCTCTGCCAAGGGAATTAATCCAAAACTCTTCACTCTAGCCTCAGGCAGACTTTTCAGACAAGGGCAAAAAGCAGCTACATTCTTCACCAAAATATCACAAGACCGGTCTCTAGGCCACATACTGACATTCTCCTCCTTTGGAACCTCATGATCCAGGCAACTCAAATCACACTCAGCGCCACTGCCTTCACCCTCCTACTGGAGGGCCCATTAAGTATTCAAGTGTTTTTCTAATCCACAATCCCAAAGTCCATGTTCCTTCAAACAAGAACATGGTCTTGCCTATCACAGCAACTGGTACCAGCTTCTGTCTTAGTTAGGTCTATTGCTGGGAAGAGACACCATGACCATGGCAACTCTAACAAAGGAAAACATTTAATTGAGCTGGCTTACAGTTCAAAGATTCAGTCCATTATCATCACGGTGGGTTATGGTGGTGTGCAGGCAGACATGGTGCTGGAGAGGTAGCTGAGGGTCCTGCATCTTGGAGGCAAAAAGAAGTGGTCTGTCTCGCTGGGCAGTATCGTGAGCGTATATGAGTCTTCAAAGCCCGCCTCCACAGTGACACACTTCCTCCAACAAGGCCACACCTCCTACTGCTCTGATCCCACTTCCTTTGGGGGCCTTCTTTTTTTTCATACCACCAGAGTAGTCCTATGTTAAATTAGAGTTACCTGGGTCTGGATTCCTGATGAGGCCCCAAGACAATGGGTGTGATTCCACTAATTCTCAGAAGTGTGAGGCCAGCAGGATTTACATGGAAGTACACACCTATGTACTAACACACACCTACACAGATTTGTATGCATGCTTACACACTCAACCATTCATGTACACACACAATCACACATTCAGCTTAAAAATAGGTAGAAGCACGCAGTGAGGAAATGGGAGGGGGAGCTGCCTGTGTTCTGAGAGTCCCCCCACCCCACGCACACACACACATCAGGAGAGAAGGGTGGGTGAGGTGTCATTCCCTTCCCTCAAGCCCTCAGGGGACTTCAGTGGGTGCTTAGGTGGTCAAGCGGAAGAGGGAGATGTATTAACCAGGGTAAAGGGACCAGGATCCCAGAGAGCTAGAGGATGCCAAGAGGATCCCAGGGGGAAAGAGACCTCAGCAGCAGGCAGAGGCGGATGCTCCCAAGGGAGCCGGGCTCAGGAGAATGTGGACAATTCCAACATGCGCCAAGAGAACAGGTGCTGGCTCACCACAGAGCAGATCTCATCCGGCCCCTCTAGCTACCAACTCCTAGCTCTCCCATCTTGCACTCCTGAGGGTAGGACCCTGGGAACTGCTGTTGGGGGCAGGAGGCTGGCAGAGTAGGGTAGGAAACTGAGTGCCAGGTCCTGCCCTCACACCTTCCACTTTGGACTAAGGCATGGGCAGCATGGGTTAGAAGTTGCAAATTTCCTCTGGACATTCATGTGGCCAGAGCCATTCCCACGTCCAAGAAAGCCCCAGGACATGCTCCGGACATCTGCCTGACGAAGACTGGGCTGCATCCCAGGGCGTGTGTGAAAAAGACAAAGGCAGAAAGGCCATGTGTGACCACTGACCCTGCCCAATTCCCCACCAATGAGGCACATGAGCCAGGATCAGGAACAAGGCTGCATGGCTAGAATACAGCCACAAAGGATGTAGCCTGTTAATACTGGGTGTCTGGGAACTGCCCATGGCTCCCTGTCGGCCTTTGGAATGGGAGTCTCCATTGACAGACAACAAGCAAGATACGCAAGGAGTCACACGGAAGGCTAGAAAAAGCATCTTATAAAGAGGATTTAAATTCAAGGCCAGCCTGAGCTATAGGCTACAGAGTGAGACCTAGGAATGTAGTTCAATGCTTAGTATATACAAGGCCCAAATTCGATTCCCAGTATTGAGAAGGTGCCCTGGACTCCGTCAGCCCTCTTCACAACTGCAGACAGGGCTTCCATCTGGGAGAAAAGAGGCTGGAAAGTAGGGTGAGAATCAGGGAGGGGATGCATGGGGCCCTGGGGCAGAGCCCTGGGCAACTTCCAGAAGCAGCCATCATCCCCAGGAAACACAATCACCTGTGGGTTATCCAAAGCCTGATCCGGGTCTGGACCTTCCCGGGAACTGGGTGCACCCTCACCAAAGGAACAGGCTCATGGGGTTCTGGGAATGGGAGTGATTCTGTAAGAACTGTACTCAGCTGATAGTGCCCTGCCTGCAACCATGCTGGCTGCACACACAATAGTCCCCTCGGCACTGACTGGTCATGGCTGGGGAAGATCAGGCTCCCACCACTTCTGGAAGAGGTAGACACTGGGATTTGAATCACCCGATGTCTCTGGCCTTCCTCTCCCCAGGGCACATTCACGCAGGAATCTCCGCATCTGTCTTTGGGCAAGAGGTGTCTTCCTGCCCGGGACACATCTGGGAGCTGAGTGGGTCCTCAGAGCTGAGCCAGGACATAACACATTGCGCAGACAGCTCACCCAGGCCCTCTGGAAGGCAAATGGCTTCTTTATGGCCACCAGCTGGCAAGGTCAGTACAGAGCAGAAAGGAGTGGCCAGGAGGGTGTTTGCCCAGGGCTGCCCAGGCGGAGGGTAGAGCGGGGAATTGAACTGTGCTCTTGCCATGAGAGTGACTACCAACTCCTGCTGCTGCTGTGGCTGTTGGCCCTGACTATCTCATCTGGGAAACTGCGGGACCAGAAGGGCTGGCCCATCTGACTGGAACATTATATGACTCTTTCCACCCACAGACATCTCCCTCCTGGAGAGCCAGGCCCGATCCCCTCCCCCATCGCATAGAAGGGACCTCTCTATGTTTGGGCTAGGTTATGTGTGTCCTTGTGGTGTAAGCAGATGTGTGCATGCATGCATATGCATACGTACATGTGTGTATGTGTGTGCATGTGAGGCCAGAGGTTAATGGTAAGTTAATCTTCCTAGATTGCTAGCTACCTGTTTTTTGAGACACTCTCACTGAACCTGGAGCTCACATACAGCCTAGGCTGGATGACCAGGGGGCCCCTGGGACCCTCCTTCCTCTTCCTTCCCAGCTCTGGGATTAGAGACACATGCCACCATGCCCATCTTTTTACCTGGACGCTGGGGACCTGAGCTCAGGTCCTCATGCTTAGACAGCAGACACTTGACCCATTGAGCCATCCTCCCCATCCCTGCCTCAGTCATTTTCCCCTCTAGGCTGAGGCTGATGGGGAGCACTTGGAACTAGGGGCTTGGCTGTGACTTTACTGGCTCAGGTCAGGGGTGGGACACAGCCTGGCAGGCCCTAGGGCTCCTGCCTCTCGGCATACGCTTGCTCCCTAAGCCACTCTCTCGTTGGTTTCACCACCCTTCCCTGCCCCCTTGACAAGAGGAGTTTAATTATTTACAACAGCACTTCCCAGCCGTGGCTGAGCCCACTGGAATGCAGTCTGTGAAAGTAATGAAGGCTCGGTAATGCAAGACCTCACGGCAGCTCCCGTTGCTAAATCAGAGCCTGGAGCACCTGGACTGCGCAGGCGTCTTCCCACCCTCCCTCTCAGAATCCAGGGTGGAAAGAGGTGACAACACAGGTGTGTCCAAGACATTTTTCCTCGTTTGAGGGAGAAGGACGAGGTAGGTTGCATGAAACGGGAGTTCCAGTCTTCCAAGACGGGGCCAGAGGGCACCACACCCCTGAGGCGCGTAGAACATAACCTGTGATCCTCGCGTCCCCCACCCTGAGAGGGCACAAAATGACCTGAGAGAGAGCATGCCTCAAGTCTCCGCAGGGCCTCTCTGTGCCTCAGTTTCCCTACCTGTAAGCTAGGAAAACTGAAGGTATTCTGCCTCTGTTTTTTTCCTACAGCCTTGCAGTGTCTGTCCAAGCGACAGTAGTGAGGAGACAAACGTTGTATGTCTGCCCTTGAACCCCGGAATCTCCCACAGCCCATCGGGCCAGATACTGGCTTCACCTTGGGAAGAGCGAGTGACTACAACAGACAATGAAAAGAGAGGGTCTTGTCCAGGCCTGTAGCTCCAGATGACACATCTGTCTTATAGTCATGATCAAGTTGAGGGAGATCAGGTTAAGGCCCTGCCCCAACACACGCTGGGGGTGGAGACACACTGGATCTAAGACAGCAGGATGGAGTCAGGGTGGGGGACCTGAGGTGTTGATGGAAGGAGGTTGGGGGGAGGGGGGGACTGGACCTCCCAGCACAAGGGAGACAGTCTCCCAGAATGCATTTGGGTTGGTGAGATCAAGGGCAGACAGGATAGCGGTACAGTCTTGGTAAATGAGGTCCAGGTAAAAGGTAAGCCCATCTGGAGCTGGAAGCAGTGGATGACCTTGAGGCATTCCCCTCATTTTCTCCATCATCCTTATCTACCTTCAGAAGTCTACATGCTATAAAAGACTATCAGGCAGCTGGTGGCAGTCTTTAACCCTCCCTCCAGGACGTCAGCTCAGTCAATGTGAACACAAGACCATACTGAGCACCAACCAACCGACAAAAAGTCCTGCAGGAGCTAACCCCGATACATCCTGCTGCATGGAGGAGCTTGAACTTCTGTCTGGCCCCCAGAGAGCCGAACAGGCTGGCTGCCCTATCTCTGTATATAGAGACCTACTGGGGTGGGGGAGTCCCTCATTCAGTCACTCTGCAAATACAACCCTAAGCAGACCCCAGGGTTCTAGCTGTGGGCACAGCCAAGCTCTGTTTTCAGAGAGTGTGCATTCTCATGGAGAGATAGCTCATATAGACAAGAAGAAACAAAGCAAAGGAAATGGGGAGCAGATGTGAGGCGGTTGCTTCATAATGGGGTGCAGGGACCAGGGAGCCCCCTCTAGAAAGGCCAGTCCACCAGGCATGGTGGCATGCATTTGTAATCCCAACTACTCTGGAGGCTGAGGCAGGAGGATCACAAGCCTGAGCAAGTTGGTGAGATCCTAATGAAAAATGGTGGAGAGGGGCTGTGGATGAAGCTTTGGGGTAAAGCACTTACCTGATGTACAAGAGTCCCCAGGTTCAACCCCCAACACCAGAAAAAAACCTACTTTTTAAAATTACTGTGTTCCTGAGTTCCTTGCTCGTGCTCCGTCTCCTTTTGCTCCTGATTTGGACCTTGAGATTTCTGTCCTGTGCTCCTCTGTCTCCTTTCATCGCCTGATGAACTCAGGACCGCGAGGGGTGCACCCACACACTGAGACAATGGGGATGTTCTATCGGGAACTCACCAAGGCCAGCTGGCCTGGGTCTGAAAAAGCATGGGATAAATCCGGACTAGCTGAACATAGAGGACAATGAGGAATACTGAGAACTCAAGAACAATCGCAGTGGGTTTTTGATCCTACTACACGTACTGGCTTTGGGGGAGCCTAGGCAGTTTGGATGCTCACCTTAGGAGACCTGGATAGAGGTGGGCGGTCCTTGGGCTTCCCACAGGTCAGGGAACCCTGATTGCTCTTCGAGCAGATGAGGGAGGGTGACTTGATCGGGGGAGGGGGAGGGAAATGGGAGGTGGTTGCGGGGAGGAGGCAGAAATCCTTAATAAATAAATAAATTTAAAAAAAATAAAAAAAATAAAATTACTGTGTATGTAATTTTATGTATGTATGTATGTAATGTATGTATGTATGTATGTATGTATGTATGTATGTATGATGTTTGTGTAAATACGGACATGCTCTCAGCTGGAGTGTGGAGGAACTTTCTAGAATCTTTTCTCTCCTCCCACCATGGATGCCAGGAATGAAACCTCAGCCTGTGCATCCAGCACTTCCACCGCTGAGCCATCTCTCCAGCACAGACATTTTTTTTAAAGACCAATGTAGCAGAGACTGGTGAGAGAGGGAGAGGAGGGAAGGGGCCCTGACACTGGGCTCTCCCCAGGCATGGTAGGATATGGTGGCTCTGTGAACAGCACCAAGCACAGGAGCCGCCAAAGTGGTGCAATGTGGCCTTTCCCAGGCTCTCTGGGACCCGTTGAGAACACTGAGCTGCATGGGCAGGCAGCAGATCCTGACTGTCCCCAGAGAGAGATGGAGGCCGGCAATATGGAGCCAGCCCAGCAGGAAAG
Source organism: Microtus pennsylvanicus (assembly GCF_037038515.1). NCBI lineage: Eukaryota > Metazoa > Chordata > Mammalia > Rodentia > Cricetidae > Microtus > Microtus pennsylvanicus. The sequence continues at coordinate 71,702,295 of NC_134591.1, forward strand.
ATGGTTCTCTGCCATCCTGGCACCACGATTGCCAAGGCCTTGGTCAGCAGGTCCACTGCTGTACTAAAGAGTCTGTCACTGACTCTGCATCTAACTGCCTGGAAGCCAGCTAGGATGAGGCTCCCACACACCCACAGGCTACAGGAGACAAGCTCAAGTCAGGGGGCAGATGCTTAGGGAGCTAACTCTGCAGAGCCCTATCTGGGGTACACTGTGCAGCTCCTGAGGGGTGCCAAGCCTCCCTTAGAGGGGTATCCTTACACCTACAGCTGACTTAGCACCTTGTCAGCCTCCAGCCAGCCCATAGTAACCACTGCAGGGCTGATGCTGGCGCCCCCCACTGGAAAGAGGAGGGCAGTGCAGTCATAGCCTGTGAACTCCAGAAGCCAGGCAGCGCTAAGGGCCCCTCAAGCCCTGCTTAGTGCTCCACACTCTGTGCACAGGAGTGTGTGTGTGTGTGTGTGTGTGTGTGTGTGTGTGTGTGTGTGTGTGTTTCACATCATACATCTCTATCCCATTCATTTCCCCATCCCTTCATATCTGCCCTCTACTCTTGCACCGCCCCTCCCAAATAAAATAAAATTTAAGAGAAAAGAAGAAGAAAATGCATCTCATCATGGAAGCTGTAGTGTGACATAGTGAGTCACACAGTAAACCCTTTTATCCATATATCTTGCATGTGTTCATTGCAAAGAGTCATTGGTCTGGTTTGAGGCCTCTGTCTTCTGCTATTAGACCAATCCTGGCCCCTCACTGGGCCTCCTGCTGTTGCCCTGTGTCATGGAGATCCTGCAGCTTTGGGCCTGCAGAATGGGTCCCTTCACGTGCTCCAGCAGATCACATATGGGGTGGATGTTGAAGTGGACCAACCCAAAACTCTGGTTCTGGGTCTGGGTGGTTGCAGAGTTGGTCAGCCCACCAGCTCTCCCTTGTCCTCACCACCAGAGTGAGCTCTCTATGCAGGAACTTAAAAAAACAATGAAACATTGCAAATTATTTATTATTATATTACAGGGGGACATTACATGCATATGACTGCAGTACCTTCAGAGGCCAGAAGAGGACACTGGATCACCTGGGACTGGAGTTAAAGGCAGTTGTGAGCTACCTGGGTGGGTGCTGGGAACTGACCCTAGGTTCCCTATAAGAGCTGCAAGTGCTCTTAGCTGCTGAGCCATCTCTGCAGCCCCAGCAAGAGCTCTCAGACCCGTCATATACTGTGGGGTAGAGCCATTCTCATCCACAGCTTAGAGACAAGCATGAGAGTTCAGAGACACCAATCCATCAGCCTGAGATCACACAGCAGAGGTACAGCAGCTAGGTGTGAACCCTTGACCCAGCCTGGCCACGCTGCTCTCCCCCAAATGGCCCCGTGCACAGCTCCAGAGAGCCCCTGTCCCATCACCGCAATGATCTCGGCTCCTTTGTGTCACCCTTCTCCTCATGGGCAGGATCTATTGAGCATTCACCCCTACGTCTTCTCTGCCCCCACTGATGCCCACAGAGTCCCACCCATTTCCTGCCTGGAATATGAACCCAAGTAGGGAGGAACCTTGTGGGGACAGGCAGCAGCTTTTAAAGAGATAAAAGCCCCAAAGATGACAGGCTGATGCTTAGTCATGCCCTCCGGAACTGTGTCTGATCAGTGCACAATGACTAAGACTTCAGATATAAAAGTACAGTCCTGGGAGACTCCCCCCCACCGTGAGCTGGGCTAGCCACCTGCTGGGCTGGACCCTGCGCTGGTTGCAGACGCACAGCTGCACACACTCACTACACAGCAGCTGGTGGTGTCTGATCAGGATCACTTTACCGACGTGGAGACCAGGCTCAGAAAGGTTAAGGAACCTGCTCAGGGGTTGCACAGCAATGGCAAGAAACTGCTTACACAGCCTGTTCTCCAGACTTCCGCGGGGCAGGAGACGGAAGATGGCATTGGAATCATGTTTGGAATTCAGCAGGTCAAACACCACCTGCAATTTTGCTGTGGTTCCCTTCACCAGCCTGGTCTTTTCCCTATAAACGGACACAGCATCCCAATCTCGTCAGGATCATCGATGGCCCAATTAACCCTGAACAAACTGTCCCCAGATCCATGGTGGGGGGTGGGGCGGGACTATAATGGAACTAGCAGCACTGTTGGGGAAGGGAAGGCCCACGTGCCCCAGAAACCTACCCACCCCCACCTGCAGCAGCTAAATTCCCACTGCCAGGCCTTTATTAGCAGCCATAAAAGGCAGAGAAAGCAGAGAAGGGCTTTCTGCTCCCAGGTGGGGGCTGCAGTCCCAGGAATTTGTCATGTTTTGACCTGCTAGAGTTATGGAATTTATAATGCAGGCCCTGGAGAAATTAAAGGCAGATTATGGCCAGCCCTCCCCTTGCTGAATGTCTCCATGGGGAACAGGGCTGCAGGGTATAGTCAGAGGCTCAGCTTTCTGGGTGACCCTCACCCCAGGGTGTCAGAGGAGGGGGATCTGTAGCCTGTCCCCTCTCCAGGGTCATCTTACTCCTAGCCTGGACCCTCCCCAGGGCCATCTCACTCTGTGCCCCCAGCAACACCCAGCCTGTGTCCACAGGGACTAGTCTGGTCCCCTTGCTATCATCCTGGGCTGAACATGGTCCTGACACTTCAGAGAACCATGGTAGAGGGAAGATGTGACCTGAGTTGGGCAAATCTTAATTAAAAAGGTGGGGGGCCACCTCTCCCACTCTGATTTCAGGGCCTCGCTAGAGTCTAACGGTCTTGTTGCTATGACATCTCAGGACCCCAATTCCTCCTGAGAAAGTCAAGAATGGGGGCAGAATTGGTGGAAGCCAGGCTGCCGGCCTCCTTGAGCTTTGGGGCCCAGAACCCCAGAACCTCAGGGAGTGTCCTGAGTCCAAGAGAAAAGTAACCCTTACTGAGCACTGAGTCTACGCTAAGAAACGCCCTAGACGTCTCTCGGTGTGCTAGAGCCTGATAGAGAACCCAGGGCAGAGAGAGCGCAGTCTGAGAGATAACTTGACCTTAATTCCCAGAATACCCTCATGAGGAACCAGTACAATCCATGCTGGAAAGCTGACCAGATGGGGGAAGTTCAGCACTGTAACCCTGTGACCTTCCCAGCCAGGCTGCTTCCTGGAACAGAGGGTGAATGGGCCAGAAGGGAAAGGGGAAAGCCGGGAGCTGTCCAGACCCGGGGGTGCTGAAATGAAAAACCCGAGCGGTTACTGAGCACAACTGTCCCAGGGGCAAGGCTAGCCCCTCCACCTTGACTACCCTGGTTCCCATGCGCCCGCCCCTCTCCTGGCATCAATCACTCAAGCCCTACACACTCCACAGCCACTGGCAGGAAGATCTACTGGTCCCTCCCATCCACTCTGGACCCCAAACACCATCAGTACCAAATTCCTAGTCTACTAATAAAAACCAAACAGGACAGTCTATTTAGCCTGCAGCTGGTGGAGGGGGTACACCTGTTTCTATTGCCCCATCAACGACTGGCCCCAGCCTACTGTGAGCTGCTCTCCTATACAATCTGGACCCCGGTTCCTCAGGAATCCCCACCCCTTGGTGTGACACTCATGTCCTTTAGAACTATGCGTGCCAATGTCCACCTTCACCCCTCTTCACTTTCCAGGAATCTTAAGCAGCCCTGGGGGTGATACAGAAACAAGCATCCCACTCAAGAGGAACAGCATGGGAAAAGCCCAACTTGTTGGCCAAAGCCATCTCTGGCATCATCTTCTGCAAAGACAGCTCTGCTGTCACCTCCTCCTGCCGTCCGCCACTCTCCAGCACTGCCTGGGGTCCCTACATTACAGTGTGGTTCTTCCCAGTCACTCAGACAAGAAGAGGAAATTGTCCCACAAGGCAAGGAATTGAGCACTCTGATCTTTTGAGCTTTTATATCATGGGCACCTACTTGCCTGTGAGCCAGGAGCAGGATTGATTAAAGAGTGCTAGATACAGGGACCAGGAATGTTGACACACATTTGTAATCCCAGCACTCAGGAAGATCATTGGTTCAGGGCCAGCCTAGGCTGCAAAGTGAGTTCTGTTGCAGGCCAGCCTGAGTTATATAGTGAGATCATCTATCTTTTTTTCTATTTTTATTTGGGCATGAATTATATCACATGTATGCAGTGCCCTTGGAAGAGGCCAGAAGAGGATATCAGATCTTCCTGGTGCTGGAGTTACAGGCAGCTGACATGGGTGCTGAGAATAAAGCTCTAGCCCTAGGCAAGAGCGGTATGTGGTGTTAACTGTCATCTCTCAAAATGGAAGGAGAAGAAGAAGGAGAAGGAGAAGGAGGAGGAGGAGGAGGAGGAGGAGGAGGAGGAGGAGGAGGAGGAGGAGGAGGAGAAGAAGAAGAAGAACAACAACAACAACAACAACAACAAGGCGGCAGGAGGGTTGTGAGATTGTGAGATCAAGGCCAGCCTGGGATACATAGTAAGTTCTATCCGAGGCAATCTGAATTACAGAGTGAGATGATCTTCTAGCTTGTCTGGAGGCCAGGTGTGGTAGTGCATGCCTACAATCCAAGCACTCAGGAAGGAACATGAGTTCAAAACCAGCCTCAGTTACTACAAAGACCCTCCCTGTGCCCAGCACTGGCTAAGAGCCTTATAAAGTGTAAATTCATTCAAGTCCATAGTAATCACAAAACCAGTCTAAGGGAGGCACTCTTAGGATGTCCCTGTTGCAGACAAGGAAACAGAGGCATGGGGAGGTTAGCAGAACCAGAACACAGCGGGGGCAGGGATTCCAACCCAGTAACTGGCCGGAGCTTGGATCTATAGCCACTTCTCCATCTCCAACTCTTAGGAAAGGTCCCTAAAACCCCTGCGGGTACTTGGTGCTGCCTCTAGCTCAGTTTTCACCATGAGCAAAACAAAATACTTCTCCCAGAGATATCTCAGGATCCTGAGTTTCCAAATCCATCAAAGGCAAGCACCAGGGTGCCACTGCCTGGCCTTGGCCATGAGAATTGGAAGTGCCAACTTCATATGACCTGGGTCGGCCTGCCCAAGGTCTCTCCCTTTATCCTCCTGCCAGCCCAATGCACCCCCTCTCCAGCTGCCAGGACCCTACCTCCTACTCCTGCACCTGGCTGTTCTGGCAGGCAGCCCCAGAGCCCCCATAGAATATACACCTCCCCCAGTTCCAAGCAGCTCCCAGGCCTTGTTGGAGTTGGCAGACATGTTCTGGGCTCCACACACCGCCCCACCAGCCTGGGTGTGATGGCAGCTTGGCGGAGGTTGATGGCCCTGCGCAGCCCTGCGTTGTTGCTATTTTTAATTTAATTGGAGAGTCAGAGGAGAGAGATGGTAACCGGGCCAGGGAGGTTTAAAAGCTTTCTGGGTGAGGGAGGGGAGAGCAGGCATAGGAAAGTTGGTAATTGCAGTCCAGGAAGCCAGAGTGGATGCTTGAACAGAAAGGTTAAATGTTACACTCTGAATCAAATGAGAAAAGGGGTTGTGATGACAGGTGCCCAGAGATAATTAAGAAAAATACCCCTTGTCCATATTCTCACCACCCTCACCACCACCACCACCACTCACGTCTGAGTTTCTTGCCTTCCACCCTTGGAGGCTCTGCACAACAAATACAGCAGAAGGCACTACCACTGCTCAGCAGGTCAAAGCATGTCTAGTTAGCTCTAATTGTCAACTTGACACAGCCCAGCATTATCTAAGTCTACACCTCCACTGAGGGACTGCCTAGATCAGACTGGTCTGGGACATAGCCATGGAGAGTTATCCTCATTGCCAATTGGGGTAGGAAAGCATAGCCCGCTGTGAGCGGTGCCATTCCCTAGGCAGGCGCTGCTGCCCACCATGAGCGGTGCCATTCCCTAGGCAGGCGCTGCTGCCTACTGTGAGTGGTACCATTCCCTAGGCAGGTGCTGCTGCCCGCTGTGAGCGGTACCATTCCCTAGGCAGGCACTGCTGCCTGCTGTGAGCGGTGCCATTTTCTAGACAGGCACTGCTGGGTTGTGTAAGAGGGTGGGTGGAGCAAGAGCCTGCTGGTGAGTGACAAAAAGCAGCATTCCTCCTAGAGTTCTATCCTGACATCCCCCAGTGATGGGCTGTGACCTGGAAGTGTGACCCAAATAAACCCTTCCCTCCCCAGGCTGCTTTAGGCCAGAGTGACTTACCACAACAACAGAAAGGAAACACTACCACCTCAACTACCCCGAAGCAGCTTTCACCCAAGCATAGGAAAACCTCGTGTCTACCTCTCTCGGTTCAGGAAATCCTGTGGGGCCCTCAAGAATTGAAGGGCCCAGGAACAGACACTATGGAACAACTCACTTAAGACCTGTGAACCTCCTCTTGCTTCCAGCAATGAGACTTGAGCAAACATCCCATTTCAGTGCATCTGTTAGTCCCTGCAATGACTGGCCAGATGGTGACAGCCACAATCGATCTTAATGCTTCTAATTAACACAGGGCTGACACCACACTATAACATTTCTATGTTTTACTTTTCTGAGACGGGGTCTCTCATAGCCCAGGCTGGCCTTGAACTCTCTAGTAGCTGAGGATGACCTTGAACTCCTGACCATCCTGGATCCCCACCTGCTGAGTGCTGGTACCATAGGTAGGCACACCACACCCAGTTTTTGCAGTGCTGGGAACTGAACCAGGGGACTTGGTACATGCTAGGCAGGCACTCTAGCCAGAGGCCACGTTTCGCTCAATGCTTCCTCTCTCGCATTAACACATTACAACCCCAGTCTGGAAGAGGGGAGTTTGCTTTCTCATCCCACTACGTGCGTGCATATGATGCGTACGGTAGCTCAGCTAACCATGGGCTGGTCCAGAGCTAGAGACCCCAGCTTGTGCCAGCTGGTGATAAGCTGCTCTGCCAAAGAGTCAATGTCCTAGACTCCCTCACCTTCCCCCGAGGACTTCTAGTGGCTTGAGTTTGGGGCTACAGTTGTGGCTGAGCAGTTACAGCTCACAAATGTTCTAAGATAAAGTGAGCGAGACTCCCTCGCCATCCAGGTCCCTACCTGTGCCTGAAACCCCAAGATTCCTGATGATTCCATCACAACTATTGCCTAAGTCAGTCGGCACTCACTCCTAAAGTTAGCAGTGGGAATCCCCTTCCAGAAATAGTTAGAATGCAGTGCTACACATCCCAGGCTGGGTTTGACCCACAGTGCTACCATCTTAGCAGAAAAACAAACAAATGAAAACTAGTTTTAGCTTTTATCTATGTATTGGTCAGCAAGCAAAATGGTTGCTGTAATAAGCATTCCTTAACTCCATGGCTGGACATAACAGTCTTCTTGTGTAAGATCAGTGAGGTCCAGAGAACATTGGTTTTACTCAGTACCTCCTCTCTCCCTACTCTTCCCATCTCTGTGGTGTATGCGTGTGTGTGCAGGTGTGGTGTACATGTGTGTAGAGGTGTATTGTGTGTGCAGGTGTTTGCAGGTGTGTATGTGTATCTGTGAATACATGTGTGTGTGCCTCAGATTGATGTTGGGTGTCTTCCCCTATCGCACTGAACCTAACGTCCACTGTTTATGACCAGCCAACTCCTGGGGTCTGTCTCTACCTCCCATCCCTGGGGTTACAAACTTGTGCCACCATGTCCAGTCTTTACATGGGTTCTAGAGATCAAACTCAAGTCCTTACACTTTCAGGCATCTTTTCTTCAGCTATTCTGCCATCCTTAAGCATTCCCAGAATCCATCGGGTCTTCTGAAACCTACAGGCCCACTAGGGATGGGTTAACAGTTGGAGCACACTAAACTGGCTAGAAGTCACGCAAGCCCTGCGCACTGTCGAGGTACAACGCGTGGGGAAAGAGACAACTTGTTCTTCACAGCGTGTCGGCATCTCCACCTCAGTCCACCCCACCCCACCAGCCCAGAGCCCATCACCGTGCTAGATGGGCCTATTTAGTTCTCCATGGTCTGAGATACCATAGCTACAGGTTCCCCTCATCCATGGGCTCAGAAATTCTCAGAACTGTTTCTATAGGAAACACAGGCAGGCTTCTTTCTTGTTCCCTAAACAGCACAACTACTCACCCTGTGTTGGGCACTGTCAGCACGCGAGATGGTTTTTAAATGCACAGGAAGATGGTGCTTGCATGCACGAGGCACACCGTGCCATTTCACCTAAGGAGCTCGAATACTCTCCGACGCGGGTACCCGTGGAGGTCCTAGAATTTATCCACCAGGAGTCCATCTCTTTTACTTCAAAGCCCCCGTGCCTGTAATGATTTCCCACACACAGTAGCCACTCACAGATTCCCTTCTTAGCCCCAGGCGTCTCAGAACCAATGGAAACCCCACACCTGGGTCTAGGAGCTGCCGCCCAACCTGTCATCCACCAGAGGAGAGATCAAGGCTTCTAGGAATGTATAAAAGTATAAAGCAAGCCCCAACATAGACGGGAGCCTCTCCTGCATCAGGAAGGGCTACCCTGGCCAGAGGCTAAGGAGCCAGAAATGTCAACTCTCCCTTCCCATCCCAACCCCCAGTCAAAACAGAGCCAGGAAGCTCAGAAGGCCTCCACTCCTTCTGCCCCAGTCAATATCTGATGGAGGAAGGCATTGGTTAAAATAAAAGAAGCTGCTTGGCTCTCATTGGTTAGGAGATAGGTGGGAGGAGTAAACAGAACAGAATGCCGGGAGGAAGAGGAAGTGAGGTCAGACTCGACAGCTCTCCTCTCCAGAGCAGACGCAAGAGAGACACCATGCTGCCCGCTCCAGGGAAGATGCACGCTATGAAGCTCTGACCCAGAATGGACATAGGCTAGAATCTTCCCGGTAAGCGCACCTAGGGGCGCTACACAGATGATTAGAAATGGGCTAAATTAATATGTGAGAATTAGCCTAGAAGAGGCTAGATAGAAATGGGCCAGAGCAGTGTTTAAAAGAATACAGTGTCTGTGTAATTATTTCGGGGCATAAGCTAGCCGGGCAGGGCAGGCGGCTTGGGGTGTTGGGGACGCAGCCCCGCCGCCGTTCATATTACTACAAATATCCACTCAGCTAGGACTGGAACGAGTGGAGGGAGATGTTAGCAAATGCCAAGTGAGTGCCAGACATGGAGGCAGCAGTGGGCACCTGCCCAGTGTCACCTGCCTTAGAAGCTGATCCCTGAAGGCCTCCAGTGGTGACACTTGCCCCCTTCCTTGAGTCAAATCCCTTCCTTGATACTTGACAAAACCCACAGAATCTAACCGATCCCTCAGAGTTCAAAAACCACAAATGTCACCCTTCAGTCCTTGAAGTTAATCCATCTGCTCCCATGTGACAAGAGTGGGTCCCTAGAGCCAGCTGGCAGGTCACAGGCTCCTGCTTTCAATGTACTTCCCCTGCCCCCAGGTCATCTACTGGGGACCTATAGGGAGAGAAGTCCACCCAGGTCCACCCAGCCACACATCACAGTTCCTGCTGCTGCTGCCGCATGCTCTGATCTTGTCATGGGAGATGATCCTCTAACATAGCTCGTTGTACAGGCTCTCAGTGAAAACAGGATACACACTGTTATCTCTACAGGCTACCATGGAAGATGAGAGTGTCTGGTACTTGGGGACTCTCAAAGGCCTCCAGAGAATCTATTATAGCATGGAAGATGCAGAGACCCAGTGTCCTGAATGCCCACAGACTGAGGGACATCTCAGGATTGGGGGGCATGACCTGCAGGCAGTCAAGCTCCATACAGGTGCCATCTTGTAGAAGTACTCACCCTGGTGACTGTATGGCTGTATGCAGAATTCCAATGATGTGCCTGCATCCTGTCTGGCACATAGCATATGTATGTCTGTACCCCAGCAGCCCCATTCCTCAGGTACAGGTTGGAGGAGTCATGGGTCCCAGGGAACAGGCTCTTTGAAAGATAGACCAGAAGCTCCCGCCTGGTGAACTCCAATGTCTTCCTGTAGGAATGCAGGGGACAGCCTAGACAGAAGAGTTGACACACAAGTCAGGCCAAAGACAGAGTCCAGACCATGCCATTTAGCGTGCCCAAGGAATACAGGGCTATCTCCAACTGGGTGCAGAAGCAGCAAGGACATGTTTAGTGACTCTGTCTGTATCTCCTGAGACCAAACTACACACTTGGTTCCCACAAGAGCAGTTGGGTTTGTGGGGAACAGTCTCAGAATACCAGGGACCACTGGACATAGAGCTGTGGGGTTTTCAATGTGGGGATAAGGTATGGAAGGGCTCTAGAACATCCCCAACAGGAGTTGAAGTTCTTCTCAGAGCTTGTCTGATCCAGGGATCTGAAGACTCTTTGGGTGATGATTGGGAAGACCCGTTGTCCAGGCCCTGTGTATATTCAGGAGATGTAACCAAGTAGGGTGCAGCCAAGCCCATATATGCAGTATGCAGTGCCACCTTGGCTTGAAGAAGACATCCAAAAAGAAAATGGTGTGAAGGAGTCACCACTGTGCCAAAAAAAAGTAGAGGAAGAAAGAAGGGAGCCTGCCTAGATGCCAAGCCTCGCTCCTTTTTTTAGATACCTGCTTCATAAATGCCAAGACAGAACTGCAATGCTGACATTTCCAAGTTTGGCAAACCCAAACCCAGTTAGTCCCTTTCTCATGCCCCCAGCTGGGGTGCAACCCTGAGTCCCGACATGTGGAGGTGAAGACATTGCCCAGCTCCCTCAGGCACAGAAGTATGCCCAGGCCTGGGTCTGATCCCTCTCACTCTCCTGCTCTTGGAGCCAATGGCCATATCCTCACTCCCAACCCTGACTCTCACCAATCACACCCCCACTGTGCTCAACCCACATAGCCATCTTTATCTACTGGCAAATAGAAACTCAGATATGGGTTCCCTGGTGAGTGGCTCTGCAGAAGCTCCCAGGAGCCTCAAGTCTGGTCCAGTCAGAGTTTTGTAAATGTTTGCTATAAAAGTCCCACCATGGGGGCAGTCAGGCTGACCAGCAGAGACAAGATGCAAACATGCAACAATAGCAAACATACCCAGTGCAAATGTGCCCTAGGTACTTTCTGAGACAAGGAATTACTAAGGCACTATGTTTTCATACATGTATGGAGTGTGTAGCTATCTGTGTGTGCACATGTGTATATGTGTGCACACACAAGTGCACACATGCATGGAGCCTAGAGGATCTCAGGGGCCATCCATTTTGACTTAGTTATTGTTTTTTAAAGTTTGTATGCATATGTGCTGTATGCATGTGTGTGTTTATGTGTGAGAGTGTGCAGGCCAAAGTTTGACACCATCCTTTACTGCACTCCACTTTATCCTTCAGGGACAGTCTTTCACTGAATGTTGAGCTCATCAATTGGCTAGAGTGGGTAGCTGTCAAGCCCCAAGGATCCTCTGATCCTGGCCCCCCAGCAATGGGGTTCTAGATGTATACAGTTATGCCTGGCTTTCCTCGTGGGTGTTGGGAATCCAAACTCACACCTTCATGCTTGCTCAGCAAAGCTCTTTACTGACTGAGCTGTCTCTCCAGCCACTAGAATGAGCGCTCTTGGCCTGGGAGTACAAGTGGACTCTCTATCTCCCCTGGCAGGGCTCTTCCCAATGGGCATTCTGTTCAGTGTCTGTCCCTAAAATCCTAGTATGTGCTGGGCCATGCCCTGGGCATGAAGAAAGGATACAAAACTCACCTGAATCGTGGTATCTAAGCAGCAAAAGTCACACCCAGCCCCCAATACCAGCTGTTCCCCCTATAGAGGGCTCACCTCCAGGGTCTTCTGGCGGCCCTGGGGCACACTCAATTGGAACTCAGAAACCAGCAGAAACAGCCTCTCTGATCCTCTCTACCTCATCAAAGTAAATGATCAAAAATGACTGGATGTGTGAAGCATGATTAATAAAAACTCAGGGACAGATATTGGGGTTCAACTTGGGGGGTCAGAAAAGCAAAATAGCCAGCCACTGGCTCTTACTTCTACCTCAGTCCAAAATGGTGATCCTGCCTCCAGGAATCTCAGAATGAGACTGATCCTGAGAGCTGTCTCCTCCCATATTATAATCCTCTCTAGGGCTCAGATTAAAGCATGTACCACTGGGATCAAAGGCATGCACCACCTGGTTTCTATGGCAACTAGTATGGCTACTGGGATTAAATGTATGTGTCATACTGCCTGGTCTGTAAGGCTGACCAGTGGGGTTGTTTTAATCTCTAATCTTCAGGCAAGCTTTACTTATCAAAATACAAAAGAAATGCCACTCAGATGTGATTGACACCCTCCCAGATCATGACATGGCCAAGCCGCATGGAGTAACTGAAGGTTTCAGGGTGGGACATGCCAACGCCCAGTTGAGGGCTATTTGAGGCCTCACTGGAAGCTGGGTTCTCTGCACAAGGCAAACAGTTCACAATGCTCTGAATAACTGCCCATGGCTCATTCCAGTGGGACAGGCTGGCCTTCAGAAAGCCAGACCCAAGGTCAATGATGAGGGTCCTTTTGGCCATCATGGAGGAAGTGGTGAGTGAAGGGTATTCGTTGGGGTTGCCCAGAGTGCCTGAAAAATCAGCACTCCTGTGGAGAGTGGGGAAGGCAGGCATTCATGGAATCCTTCTGGACATACCAGACTGCTTCCTGCCCTCCACCTCAGACTCATACTTCAAGCTTCATTGCAGGCTTATCTATCCCAGAGGCCCCCTGTACCAGCCTGATCTGTGCTGCCTACACCAGGCCTGCCCTCCGAGCTCTTTCCTCACACTGCATACATGTCTATCATGCCACCCTCATATTGGCTCCGCACCAGCGAAGCCTGAGGCACATCGTCTTTGCAGATTCTACAAGAAGCTTGTCACATGCAAGTGCTTGGCTGACCGCAGGACAAGGGACACCTGAAATAGCAGCCTGGCTGATGGCTTAATAGTGACAGCAGCCTGAGGACTACTGCCCCCAACAAAGATATCATAGCAACACCAACTTGAGGAACAACCACCCTCAACAAAGACATCATAGTGACAGCAGCCAGGCAAATAGCTCTGATGATGATGAACCGGAGGAGGGAAAAGAAGAGGAAGCACAGAAGGAAGATGAGAAGGAAGAGGACCATAAGGAGGAAGATAAGAGAAGGAAGAGGGAGAGAAAGATAATAAATGGGAGGAAGAGATGGAGGAGAAATAGAGAACAAAGATGAGATGGAGAAGGAGAAAGGGAAGGAAGGAGGAGGAAGAGATGAGATGGAGGAGAAAAGGAAGAAAGAGAAGGAGGAAGAAGAGATGGAAAGAAGACAGGGAAGAAAGGAGGAAGAAGAGAAAGGGAAGGAAGAGAAGGAGGAAGAAGAGATGGGGAAGGAGAAAGGGAAGTAGAAGAAAGGGAAGGAAGAGATGGAGGAGAAAGGGAAGGAAGAAAAGGAGGAAGAAGAGATGGAGAAGGATATGGTGTAGAAAGGAGAAAAAAGAGGTGGGATGGAGGAGGAAGGGAAAGAGGAGTAGGGAGAAAGCAAAGAGGAGAGGGCAAGAAGGAGGAATGAGGGGAGGAGGAAGGCTACAACTACTACTTCCGGAGTCCATCCTTCATAGTCAATATTAGGAGGAACATTCTAGTATGTGCTAGTCGAAATCATTCGCGTACTGGTGACGTCACATCTTTTACCTGACCAGTGGACCAGTTTCTACCACAGTCTGCTAAGCAGCTGCCATCATATTCACTTTACAGGAGGGACATGGAGCCATGGTGGGATTAAAGTGAATTTCCCAAATCAGAGTCAAGATTAGCCCAAACCAGACTCTGAGTGCTAGACAGGAGAGGATGAGGATTTGTGTCAGAGTGGATAACTGGCCCTCTTCAGTAAGCTGGATGGCAAGCAACCTGTGCCCAAGAGGCATCTGTCACAGCAGCCTGGTTTCCAGGATTGCAGTAGAAATGCAGGGACTCGGTGTGGGATCTGAGCCCTTCTTGCCCTTGACATCCACCTCCCAAGGGCTGAGACTGAAGCTATTTGCCAAGACACCTGGCTATAGAGCTCTTCTCAAGTGAATTTTATTCTATGTTACCTACAAAGGTCGGTTGGCAAGATTGCTGTTGGTAGAACATGCACCATGTGAACATAGAGCCTGGCGTTTGGATCCCCAGCACATTCAGAAGAACCAGGATATAGAAGTGCGTATCTTTAGTAGCTGCTCTGGGGAGGTGAAGTAGGAGGTCCTTGGAACTTACTGGACAGCCAGTCTAGCCAAATTGGTGAGCTCCTAGAATAGTGGGGAAACCCTGCTTGGGCGGGTCACTGAGCAACTGTAGAAGACAATCCATGTTGACCTCGGGCCTCATGTATATACACATGCACACACATGAATCCTTGTACGTACACACAACTAATTAAGAGAGACCAGAGTGGGGATGGGGGTACCCATGGACAGTGACTTAAGTTTGAACACAGGCATTTCCACAGGCAACGCCTCTAGGGAGTCAAGACAGCAGAGATCTGGGCTCCAGGCCGTCATCTACCAGCTACAATCTGCTTCCTTCCCAGAAGTTGTCACCTCTGCCAATCATTGCCTAACACAGGAGCCACTGTCAGGCCCTGGCCGGTGGCTCCTGCTGTCACCACCCTCAGGTATACAGGAGGCTTCACTGCCACTAATGAGCTCTGACATCAGAGGCAGAGCCAGGAGGACGACACAGGACAGTCTGTCTTCACCTACTGGCAGGCTGAGTGATGGAATCCTACATGGAATCAGTCGTGATGGCAGAGGACGGGGTGCCAGGGTGACATTCCAGATGACTTCTGCCTTGCCACCCTCTCCTAAAGAGCAGTAGTGGGGTACTTGATAACTGCTCCCCCAGCCTGGCACATGGGCTCCTACGAGAGCGAGCCTGGCAGAGTAAGCACTGCCTCAGCTGTCAATCAAAATCCTTGCAAGGGCACTCGCCAGGCAGATAGAGGGAACTGGGAGCTCAGAGCCAGCTTTGGCTATATAGCAAATTTGAAGCCTGGACTACATGAGACTATCTCAAAAACAAACAAAAAGTGCTTGATGGGGTAGACAGGGGCATGGGGCATCCAGGCTGGTGGCCCCACCACTCCAGCCTGAGAACTCAGTAAGAAGATTCAGCACCAAGGACAGGAACGAATCCCACATCTTGATGCATGGTTTTTAAGTGCCCACTCCAATAACACACCAGGCGATTGATACCCTGGGACCCGTGAAGTAAAGCCTGGGAGGGGGGCAGAAAGAGTGGACTTCATGGATATGGGTGTTACCACAAAATGCCTCTCTGCAAAGTGATATCTGAACAGACTTGAAACAGCTTTCTGTGTCAGAGGAACAATAAGGGAAAGGCCTAAGGGGTTGAAGAAACTGTGTTCCAGGACAGCCTGAGGCCACAGTGTGAGGAGCATTGATGATGAAGCAGTGCCTGAGATCCTCTAAAGGAGGCAGCAGTGGGAACCAATGGGGAGTGAGCAAAGGTCTGACCACAGAGCCACAGTCCACTGAAGCCAGCAGAAGAGATGGGGCAGAGCAGAAGCGGATGGCGAGGTGTGTAGGGAGGGTGATCTCAGCCCATGACTGTAGCATGAGGTCACTGATGGTGGCTGAGGTCAGTGATGGTGGAGATGGCTTAGCGGGTAAGCACTTGCTGTGTAAGCACGAGGACCTGAGTTCAAATGCCCAGAAAGGTGAGCATGGCCACATGTGCAAATGTAACCTAAGCACTGCGAAGTGTGGAGACAGGAGGGTCACTGAGCCCGAGTGGCCACCATCTTAGCTCTAGGTTCAGGGAGAGACGCTGTTGCAGGGGTAATGCGGAGAGTGACAGACCAGGACGCAGGATGTCTTCTGATTTTTATGTGCACCCATAGGTGCAAAGAAAGTGAATCGTTAAAAATCACAAGACCATTTAACCGCATGCAGATGCCCGAAAGTCCTATCGAGCAGCCAAAATGTGCTCTTGGAAAAGATCAACGAAATGGATGCATCTCTAGCAGAATCAGAAAAGCGACAATAACACAGGGCTGGTGTGAGGACAACTCCACCAGCAGGAACATGACAGCCACCGCTCAGCCTACTTACCTGGCAATGCAGGCGAAACTGAACTTTTCACTTGACACTCCCAAACTCCAAGCCCAAGTGATTTCTCTGGGTAATTCTCTACTAAACACTGAAAGAAGAAACAACACAGCTATCTCTACCCTTACCCAGAAATCAGAAATGAGAGCAACACCCTCACTGTTTTGTAAGGTCATCATTATCCTGACCTAAACATAAAAGAACAAAAGAGGGGGAATAAAGAAAACAATAGGTCAGACTCTTCCATGAAGAGGTTATGAAAAATATCCGATAAAATGTTGGCAAACCCAGCAGTATATAAAAGATGTAATATACAGTAAGTAAGGAGTTTATCTCAGAAACTTAGAGCTGGTTCAGTCTCCCAAAATCAATAGAAATCAACCCACCAACATGCTAGGGGGGAAAAAATCACATAACCATCCCAACAAATGCAAACAATCAATAAATAAAATTCAAGATGCTGGGGATTTTCTTTACCCAATAACTAGAATCTACAAAAACTGTACAGCCAATATGTCTTAGTAGAAAAAGGAAGGTTTCCCTCCTCTGAATAGGAACAACATAAGAACTGAGCCCAGGGTCTCCCACACAGACCCCACAGAGGGTGCCCGCTGAGCTCCATATGGCTTTGGGCTTCTTGTCATTGTGTAAGTGAGTTCTCACCTGCCAGCACCTGTCCTGTGCATCACTGAAGCCAGGCCACTGAGCCAAATCACCCCACACTCTGCTTCTAACCCTAACCCTAACCCAATGGAAGGTCAAACCATGCTATGGGATCCCTGCCCCACACACCTCCCTCCTGGCTTCCCCAGAATACCTCCACAAGGGACCCCTGCTAGGGAAAACATGCATGGTTAGCATCCCCAAGTCCCTTCAGCTAGCTAACTAATGAAGGGCCAAAATATGAACCCAAGAGCCTGGCTGGAAGGTCCACCTCTTAATGGAGTTAAAGTAGGAGTAAAAATGCTTAGTTCCCAACTTCTGAAACCTGTGACTGTGCTGAGTCAAACGACCAAGAGAATGAAGCAGGCTTATAGGTGGCAGAAAAGTTCCTAACCATCCGACTCAGAGGAGCCCAGTGGAAGAGACAGCGCCAGGAACCAAAGAATGCAGGAAGTCTTTGGAAGCTGGGGCAGGCAAAGACACATCTTCTCCACCCTACTCCCTCTCCTGGGGAACAAAGCGGTGAGGCTCTAGGGCCAAGACTTGCTAGGCCTCCCCCTAGCAAGTCCTCTGAGGCCTCTTGGCCTTTTGTCTTTCCTGGAAGTGTTTAACTAAGTATTTTATCCTAAGACCAGACTGGATCCAGCTCCTAGCAAACCAGGAGCCAAGGCAAGGATCAGAGGCCAGAGCCTTGCAGCCATCCTGGGTGTCATAGTCCTCAGTGGAGAGCTCAGAGGACCCCACTTCCAGCCACTGGGAGCTCAAAACAGGGAATCCCTACTTGTGAAGGGCCAGGTTTCCGGAATGGAACCTCCTGGAAGTATCTGCCTTCAAAGGGAGGAAAGAGAGGAGAAGAGCGGGGGTGGGAGGATGGGGTGGGCATGCATGCAAGCATGCCATCAAATTTGCATGAGGGAATAGGTTTTAATTACTCTCTTCCTTAACCTCATTGTGCCTGAGGTGCTCCACCCTGACTCTCCATGGCAGGAAGGATGGATTGATTGTCTCCTGGCATTCAAAAACCCTGATTAATGTAAAACTAACCAGTCATTCTGAACTCTGGGGAATTAATCACTTAGATGTGGGAATTACTCAATAAACCGTTCAAACATGCAATAAACCAAGCCATTAAAAATTAATCGCTCGACATCCTGGCCGTGTAAACAGGGCTAATAAGAACCTGGCAGGCTCAGGAAAGAAGGTGGGGTGCACAGCCTTTAGCCAGCGGCTCCTGAGGCCAGAGCGGACATGCCAAAGTCAAAGGCACATGGTATAATCGGTAGGGCAGAGAGACATCTGGAACCCTGGCTCACGAAAGGCAAGTAAGGGACAGGAGGCCTCACTGAGCTTTGAGGAGGAGCTCAGTCAGTAGGGTGCATGCTGAACCTGCAGTTGGTGGGGATGTAAACATGTACGGCCATGGTGGAAATCAGCATGACGATTCAACAACAAAAGAAAAAAACTTAAAAGACAAATTGCTGTACAACCCCGCTATACAGTCCAAAAGGAAGTCAGCTTACCACAGAAGCACTTGCACATCCATGACCTTTGCTGCCCTTTTCACAATGGCCAGCAAATGGAACCAGCCTAGACGGCCATCAACAGACAAACGGTTATAGAAATTAAGGTATGTGTACACGATGGAATTTTATACAGCCATAAAGAAAAATGAAGTCACGTTTGCCCGCAAGTGGATGCACTGAAGATCTTTACATGGAACAAGCCAGACCCAGAAAGACAAATGTCACCCGTTCTCTCTCCCACTGGATATATGTGAGCATCTCTAGGCCGTGAAACCAGAAGGGGGTGGTGACAGACAAGGTCCAGAGGAGCACTGGAACACGTGTGGTCAGGGGGCAGAGGGGGAGACCGGAACAAGAATGAGAGCCCAAGTTGGGAAGAGGGGCTAATGAGAAGTCACTCATCCTTGGGCCAGGGGAAGGAATCTTTGCCATTCCCACAAGTTTAGGGCATTGAGGTCCTTGATGTGGCCATGTCATATCAATAATACACATTCGCTCAGGACTTTATCCACTCCCCCACAGTGACACATGCACACACACACACACAGAGGCAGAGCTGAACTCTGAACTTGAGCATTGCCAACCCCAAAGCCTAGCTCTGAGCTAGGGTTACCAGTCCCCATCCGTCCCTCATGGAGATCTTAGGTATGGGTGCACAGAGACCATCAGGGTTCTTCACCTTCCTCTTTGAGCCGGGGTCTAGAGCTCAGTCACTCTGAAAGGCTGGCTGACCAGTCAGCTGGTGTAGGAGGTTCTTCTGTTCATGTGTTGCTTTCATTGGTTAATAAATAAGAAACTGCTTGACTTGACAGGGCAGAACTTAGGTAGGTGGAGAAGACATAACTGAATGCTGGGAAGAAGGGCAGAGTGAGAGATGCTATGGATCTCCTGCCTGAAATGGACACTGGTTAGAATCTTGCCGGTAAGCCACAGTCGCATGGCAATACACAGATTAACAGAAATGGGTTAAATTAAGATGTAAAAATTAGCCAATAAGAAGTTAGAGCTAATGGGCCAGGCAGTGTTTAAATGAATATAGTTTCTGTGTGATTATTTCGGGTGTAAGCTCGCCAGGCAGCCGGGATGCAACAAAAGGGCCTGCTCTCCATGTAACATTTAGCTTTAGGCGTTCTCCCACTCTGCCCTCCTCAGAGTGGGTGACAGAACCGCACCACTGTGTCCAGCACCCAGATCTTTACAAGGATGCTGGGGATCTGAACTCAGACCCTCGTGTTTATATATATAGCAAGCACTTTACCTGCTGAGCTATCTCCCTAGCCCCTTGGTAGGATTTTTGAGACAGAGTCTCACTACATATCCCAGGCTGTCCTTGAACTCACAATCCTCTTGCTTCTTGCTTCCCAAATGCTGGGCTTTAAGGTGTGTGCCACCACACCCCATTTTCAGTCACAGCTATTTAAAAAAACTCTTGTCTGGTGTGCTGAGAAGTGGCATGGGGGATCTCTTCATACTCTTCTGGACAATTCTACGTGGGCAGCCACTAACCCTGACCACACCGAGACAGTGAGGCACATGGGTGATAAGTTACTGTCCCCCACCCTGCTCTGCACTGCTTCCCCAAGTGTCTCTGAAAGGCCCACGAGTTGAACCTTGGACTCCCTACTCATGGTGGAATGTTTGCTGAAGCTGTAGAGCCTTTAGAAGCGCTTGCTACTCTTGCAGAGGACCAGGGTTCGATTCCCAGCACATAGGGCAGGTGACTCACATCTGCCTGTTAGACCGTGGTGCTGGCCTCCACAGGCACCTATACTCATGTGAACATAACCACACACAGATCCACACGGTAACACGTAATTAAACAGAAAATAACTCGCTTCTTTCTTTTATATGAACCATTAAGACCACTTAATAACTTGAAACTGTTATCAGCCACTACACCACTACCTCGGTGGCTGCAGCCTGGCAGCTTTATAGGCAGACGACAGCATGAAATCGATTCGTCCTCAATTAACCAATGAGAACAGAGAGCACAAACCCATTTCCAAGATGAACCCAGAAGGGGGAAAGACAGGCAGTCACAGGCCCACGCCACTGAGGACCAAGTAGAAGGGCCAATTAAGACAATGAGGAGGGGTTGGGGAGATGACCAAAAACCAGTAGCTCCAAGATCAGGGAGAGACCCTGCCTCAAAGGAACAGGCAGCGAGAGAGACAGAGGACACCTGATATACTCTGGCCTCTTCAGGAATGCACAACCAAGCGCACCTGTACACACACACACACACACATATGCACGCACACACATACATGGGTGCACACATGCACACAGACCTCCCACCCCCCTTTCTCTCTCTATCTCTCTCTATCTCTCCCTCCCTCCCTCTCGCCCTCTCCCCCTCCCCGCTCCTCTCTCTTTTTCTCTGTATACACACACACAGTTAAAATTTGGGGTTTTATTTTTTTTTTGTTTTGAGCCAGATCTAACTATGTAACTCTGGCTGGCCTGAAACTTACTGTGTAGACCAGGTTAGTCTCAAACTCAAAGTGATCTGCCTGCTTCTGCCTCCTGAGTGCTGAGATTAAGGGTGTGCACTCCCCACACCCAGCTTACACAGTTAAAATTTTTAACTGAAAATCCAGAGAGTCCCTGGCCAAAACAAAATGTCAGGATGGCAGCAGCTGTCACCGGTGACACAAATGTAGAGGGCTTAAAAAAGAAAGCAGCTTGGTGTCTCGTTCAAAATGAACACAGCGCAACCCCTGACCTCCATCTCCCTGGGAGAAGGTGGGACTCCTCCGTGAGGCCTAAGAGACCCCTTGGTGTGGTGAGAATCAACATGAGGGTCTCATACAGGCTGGAAAAGCACTCTACCCCAGAGTCACACGCCTTCTCTCTAGTTTCATATTTCAGCTGCTTCCTGCAGAACACAGTCTGGGGGAAGCCTGTGAGCTGATCTGTTCAGGAGAAGGGTGCTTAGCCCCAGGCGGCTGTGGTCTCCTAGGAGACATAGGTCCCTCCTATCACAGCAAAGAACTGCTAGGTGCCAAGGGCTGTCATCACCATCACCCCCAGTCTTCACAGAGGCTTACGAGGTGGTAGTGCCATCTGTCCAGAGAACAACAGGAGCCTCAGAGATGCTGAGGGCTATGGCCAAGTCCGGCTGCTGGGGAGGAGGCCCCAGGGCATCCATCCCCAACTGTCTGGTACTAGAAGTCTGTTCTCCATGATGAATCAAAGGGTTCCCTAGAAACAGACATCCCCCACTGTTCTCCATGATGAATGCAAGGGCTCCCTAGAAACAGACATTCCACATCCTGGCTGGGGGCACAGAGGCACCTGTGCTAGCAGGGAAGACCTCTGCCCAGGCTCCAGAGCTGAGTACTCGGGATGGACACCACAGACCTCAGGGGTGGACCAGGTGCTGCTTAAGTGCACAAGTCTACAAATGCCATTTTGGAAAACCCCAGTCTGGAAGATGCAGAATTCAGGCTCGGCCAAGTCGGTTCCAGCATGTGGATCCAGACTCTCCACAGGATGCATGCTTTTTAAAATTAGCACATATTAATTATGCATAATAATGAGTTTTACTATGGCATTTTTATACTGGTACCTAATTGATGGGTTTTCTATCATAGTCACCATTCTCCTTGCCCCTCCCCCTCCAATTAGCCTCCTTTACCAACAAGCCCCATTCTACTTCCATGTCTTTTGTATAGGCTGCATGTATGTGTTTGTGTGGCATTTGTGTGCATGTTCGTGTGTGTCATGTGTATAGGCTGCATGTATTTGTGGGGGAAACATTTGCGTGTGCATATATGTGTGTGTGATGCATGTGTGGTATGTATAGGCTGCATGTGTGTATGTATGTGTTTGAGTATTTGTGTGGCATTCATGTGTGTGCATGTGTGATATGTGTGTGTAGAATGTGTAGGCTGCATATATGTGTGTGATATGTTTTGTATGTGTGCATATACGTGTGTTGTTTGAAATGTGTTTGTGTGATGTTTGTGTGTGCACATGTGTGTGTGCTGTGTGTAGGCTGCATGGATGTGTGTGTGATACATGTTTGTGTGGCATTTGTGTGTGTGTGTGTTTGTGTCTGTGATATGTGTGGTGTGTGTAGTGTATGCATTTGTGTCTGTGTATGTGGGCATATATGTGTATGTTGTATATATGTGTGTACCGACGAGTTTCATCAGAAATGCTTACAGGAGAAGTGACCACATCATTAAAGAAAATAAACCCTACCACTAACTGCCTACAGGTGGAGGGGGGTGAGCACCTCACTGCTCTCCATCCATGGTCGCATACCAAGCTTGAACACAGAAACATAGATAAGGAAAAGATGGGCTCTAAGAGATCTCACAGCACAGAAGTTGGGGTCCTAGGTGGGTCACAACCATGGGAGGCAGGAACTGGAGAGTTCTAGAATCCTTATGGCAGGATTTGCACACCTGCACACATGCATGCACACGGGTATGCACACATATATGCCCTTCTCCTCCCTTTCATGGAGTCAAAAACAACCTGAAGCCATGCCTCCCTACCTCTCCCCCTCTACCCACCAAGGAACCAAATCATACCCAGCAGAGTCCATCTGAGCATGCTCAGCTACCAGATGGCTGGGAGTGCGCAGGCCCTGTTGCCCCACTGCTGACTTCAGCATCTGCACCCCAGGAGACCCCAGGAGACATCATCTCCCTAAAGACCCCACAGAGCACAGCGAGTCGCCTGCTGGGCTCCTCCTGCACCAACTCAGCTTTTAAAGGCTCCAGAGGGGCTTTGAAGAGTTCAGCTCTGGCAGGAAAGGGTGTCAGGGGGATGAAACACAATGCCAAGAAGCAACACAAGCTGCACCCCATGCTGGGTTTCCTGGCAGCAAACAGGGTTGGAATTGCCTGGGTTCATCTGGAGGGTGGAGACAGCTGCTGCAAAACCATCTCCCCGTGTATCTAGCACGTGAGGCACCTTGAACTCGGCAAACAGCATCGCAGAGAATTGAAGGACAGAGGGGTCCTTGAAAGGGTCCCTGCACTGGGTGCACATGCAGCTAACACTAAGAGAGGCAACACTGCTTTTCTTTTCTGCTTTAGAGTGGAGCCCAAGGGACCATGGGCCCCAGCTTCCCATATGTGCAGCAGGCACTCTTGGAGCATTCTTGTTTATTGCTCCTAAGTCTTTCCTAGAGTCGCTAAAGCCCCCCCCCCCTTCAGTCCCAAGTAAGGCAGGGAAGGAAAAACTAAAAATAGAAGGAGATTTGCATGTGTGAACACCTGTTGTATTTTACTACATTTTTATTTAACCCTCGAGAGTGCCTCGGGAGGTGGTTCAGAGCAGAGTATACACAAGTACACAAAAAACAGTAACTGTACCCTGTCTCCTCAAAGCAAGCCCTGGAGTGTGACACTAGTTTCTGGGGCCTAAGGAGGAACTAGAGGGAAACAGAACCCTTCTCTGCTCTCCACCCCCACCCCAGGCTGCCTGGGATGCAGACAGGATGGCAAGCTTCAGGGTTCCTCTGAGAGCATGAGCCTTTTTATTTGAGATTAGAAGCTAGTACATGGCCCTAAAGAGGAAGACCAGGCTTCCAAACCTGGGAGGCCAGGCCTGAGCCATCTCTAAGCTATTTGCCATGCTCCATTCTCTCTCCTCTTCTACAATCCAGGACCCACCCACAGTAAGTGATCAACACAGTTCCCCCACAGACACGCCCTAAAGCTTGACTCCCATGTGTTTCTAGATAGTGTCAATCAAAAGTAACCATTGCAGAAACCCAATGCCCAGAGGTCAAGGCAAAGGGACCGGAAAATGAGTGTTGTCAATTGGCCCATTCCTGGTCTCAGATACAGATGTGAGGAGAGAGCCCAGGTACATAGCTGCCCAGGACACAGCCAGAACCTTCCTACTGTGGGACAATGCTCTATTACCTGGTAAAGATTGGTCACTTGTATTGGTTTAATAAAACACCGATTGGCCAGTAGCCAGGCAGGAAGTATAGGCGGGGCAACCAGAATAGGAGAATTCTGGGAAGAGGAAAGGCTCAGTCTGCAGTTGTCACCCAGATACAGAGGAAGCAAGATGAGAATGCCTCACTGATAAAAGGTACCAAGCCACATGGCTAACACAAGAATTATGGGTTAATTAAGATGTAAGAGTTAGTTAATAAGAAGCCTAAGCTAATAGACCAACCAGTTTATAATCAATGTAGACCTCTGTGTATTTCTTTGGGACTAAACAGCTGTGGGACCAGGCAGGACAGAAACCTCTGTCAACATCTTCCAGACATCAAAAGGTTGAAAGACAAGCCCACTCAGGTCCATCTTCCACGCAGCTCTGTAAATAGAGAGGTGTTTCCATCCATCAGCTAGAACCAGCCACGGGCTGGGAAATGTAACTCTGAGCCTCAGTTTCCCCATTTATTTGTCAAGAAGAGTTAAAACATATCCTCTAGGTCAGACAGATATGGTGGCTCATGACTATAATCCCAGCACTTAGGAGGTTGAAGCAGGGGGATCACCTAGATTACAGAGTAAAAGTTATCTCCATAAATAAAACTAAATGATTTAAAATGCATACCCATGATGGCCTAAATGAAAAGGTGGGTCAAGACCATTGCAGAAGGACCAGATAGTACCACTGGGAGCATGCGTGTACACTAGGGGCCTGTATTAGCTTACTTCTCTGTTCCTGTGATGAGACACCATGACCAAGGCAATCTATAGATGGAAGAGTTTGTTTTGGCTTAGGATTGCAGAGGGTAAGAGTCTGTCATGGTTGCGAGGCTTGGCAGCAGGCTGCAAGCCATGGCAGCAAATGGCAAGCCTGGTGCAGGAGCAGAAAGCTGAGAACTCCCATCTCAACAACAAGCATGAAGCAGAAAGCCAACCGGAAGCTGGGTGAAGCTATGTACTCTCAAACCCCAACTCTAGTGATAGAATCCCTCCAACAAGGTCTCCCCTCCTAAACCTCCACAAACAGCCATCAACCAGGAACCAAGAATTCAAATGTCCAAGACTACAGAGGACATTTCCAATGTAAGCTACCACAGGCCTGATAAATGCTCAGCTCACCCCTCCTTGAGCTGCAGGACACCAGCCGTCCTTCCTGGCTGAGCTGCCTAAGCCCCACTGCCCAGAGAGGTGTGACGTTCATCTTCACTTTCCACCTAGATAAAGAGTAACCATAGAGAAACATCTCTTGGTGTGTCTGTGAAGAGGTCTCCAGAAAGGTTTAACTGAGGCGGGAAGGCCAACCCAGGATGTGGTACCATGCTATGGGCTATAGTCCAGGACTGAACTAAGAGAAGAAAATGAGGTCCTGACTGCAGACACAATGTGACCAGCTGCCCCATGATACTGCCACCATGCCTTCTTGCCATGATGGACTGTGCACCTTCCAACTGGGATGGACTGTGCACCCTCCAACTGGGAGCCACAACAACGCTTCCTTCTTTAAGCCGCTTCTGTCAGGTGTTTGGTCATAGCAGTGAGAAGAACTACTGCAAGAGGGTATAAGGCACCAAGTAGGGCTGGTTACAATGACAGACCCTGACTCTAGTGGCACAGAGGCAGCGATGAGGTGACACAGGGCAGGAACCCTGGGTCAAAGCAGCCAGGAGCCTCTAGCTTCTCAATGGCAGAGACAGGAGCGAATGAGAGACACACTCGGGGAGAAGGACGTGGGCCGGCGTGCACTTGCTCTCTTCCTTCTGCCTCGAGTTCCTGACACTAATCAGAGATCCGTCCCCTGGGAGCTAGCAATAATGATTAATGGGGTTAAATATAGCCAGAGACTGCTGGGGCAAAATTAGGAACCATGCATAAAACATCACCTCCTCCTCAGGCAGACAGAGCCACTGGGCTGGTACCCAAGGAAGACGCCTACCCTCAGGCGGCCCCATCCACCCTCCTCACCACACCGCCTGCCTGCCTGCATGTGGATGCGTGCCAGGGATTCGTGCCCTTCTGTTTGTGCCCACACATGCCCCTAGATGTCAGTGCCACCGTGGAGTTCCTGAGCTGATCCAAAAGAGAAGAATGACTCTTGGGGCTGTGAAAAGATGCACTGTTCAGGGCTCACCCAGATCTAAGCTCCAACCCTAGCTTTTCCACTCCTTGGCTGTGTGGCTGAGGGAGGGCTCATCTCTGGACTTCTGTTTCCTCTCTCATCAGTACGGTTTGGTCTTCAAAGCCAATGGGATGATATCAAGGTGCCGTAAGAGTCAGGCAATGAGTGGACGTTCAGAAAACCTCAGTTCCTTTCCCCCACCTCCATGCCCAAATAGTTGTGTGACCTAAAAGCAAATCATCTCTGAACCCAAATTTCTTGCTTAAAAGGGTAGATACTAACATACATCTTCTGCTATAGGGAAGGAAAACAATCACCACAGGAAAAATGCCTATTATCTTTCATTCCATGTACACGAACGATACAGCAGACAGGTGGCAAGTACCAACTTCATGCTGGATGCCATAGTGGATGCTGGGGCAGTGCAGAGACTGGGCCTTCTGGTCCCTGCTCTTATGGTGTCTACAGCCCAGGGAGGAAAGTGGGAATGATCAGCTGATAAGATGGCTATAAGGTATAAGCTGTTTTTTAAAGGAAAAAGCTATGCCTTTCTCAGGTTCCCCCCACATCTGTGTCAATCCCTCACTCAGGGCTGGCTGCAGCTACGCGAGGGGAAGCGACCAGGGAGAGAGTAGCTCATCCCAAGAGCCACGTCGCCACGTGCGTGTTGCGTATGTGTCTGTTGATAATCAGGAGGGTGCCGCCTTCCTCACAAGGTGCACCTCATCAAGGGAACGGAAATAAACCTTGGGGGAGGGGCAGGACTGAAATAGACTCCCAGTTCTAATTCCACATGTACCCCTGGGGACACAAGCGCCCCATCTTTCTCAGCCAAACACCCAAACACCATCTACAAGTCAGAAGAGGTCAGAGGGACACAGGGACCTACCCTTCCTTATGAGGCACAAGACGGGGTGAGCATCAAGTCTGTTGGCCTACACAGCATGGTAGCACACCTCCCCAGTCCCACCTCTTCCTGTAGCCATATTGGGACTTCTCTAGTAGCACAAGCAACCATCCTGTATAGGTCCCTCCTCCCGGACCTGCCCGGGCACATACCTCTGGCCCACTTGGCCCCCACCCCTGCAGCCTCAGTTCGGCCCTACAGCCGGGAGGACACAAGCCACACTCTGGGTATGATTCATGGGTAGGACTGCCACAGATAGGCAGGAACCCTCCTGGAGGTTCGACTGCTCTGGGGGTTGGGATCACACTCTGTGATGTTTGTGGTCCACCCTGACCACCAGCCCCTGATTTTTAGTCCCACCCAGACCCTGAAGTCCTGGCTGCCTGGGCTGATCAGGGTAGCTCTAATAACCCAGGAAAGGAAAGCTCGTTGGGGACCCTCAGTATACCTCAAACTGTGTTGCTTATCCAAGGTCCTTCCCTGAGTTCAACAGTTGGTAAATCCATGCTAGAAAATGAACAGTTAAATCAGTCCTGAGCTAACACAGGACTCTCTAACCACAGCAGGAAAGATGGGACCTTCAGCCACGTGATGAACCAGAACTCATTACAAGGGTAGTGTCACCAAGTTAGCAGAGAGCTCAGTGCCTGCGTTAAGTAACTTCTGGGCAGAAGGTAAGAAGGGCATTAATGCCCGCACCAGGGACAGAGTGGGTGGGGTGGACAGGAAGGGACAAATGGCCCTGCAGAGAAAGGAGATCAGGACAGCAGAGCCCATGGTGAGAGTGGCCCATTGGCCTTCAGAGGACAAGCTGTAAGGGGTGGCACTTGGGGAAATGCAAAGTAAAGCAACCAGGAGGTCTCACTTCAGATCCTCAGCCTGCCAATAGGATCGCTCCCTAGCAGCGAGAGATGGGGAAAGCAGACTCTCTAATTACTGAGGTGAAGGTGAGAGCCCTGTCCTCTGGGGAAATCAAGTTGACAGTAGCTGTTAATTAAAATTAAAATACACAAACCTCCTGACCCAACAACTCAACTCCTCTGTTCTACCCCCAGAGAAATAAGCGACTGGTACCTAAGGATGTGTGTGTGCCCGAAGGTTAATCTTTGCTCTGTTTCCATGGTTTAAAGGGGGAGGGGTGGATAAATGAATATCAATCGGTAGGGAAACCCTTCAGCTTACAGCATGCTGTGAAATATTATACAGTTGTTAAAAATAACACACCAGGGTTAGCAAGATAGCTTAAGGGGTAAAAGTGCTTGCCGCACAAGCCTGGTGACCAGGGAGCTCACTCCTTGCAACCTAGATAAAGGTGGAAGAGGAGCATCAACTCTGCGAAATTGTCCTCTGACCTCTACAAATACATCGCAACATGGTCATACGTGTGCATACATCACCTCTCCCTGCTTCGTGTGTGTGTGTGTATGTGTGTGTATGTGTGTGCATGATGAAATAAATAAAATGAACACATCAGTCTCTATTTATTAGTGTGTATTTTCATAGTACGTAGTCCACTGAGAAAGAATATTAAAACATTCGCTTTTCTGTATTTGGCCTTGGTATGCAGAGAACAGGTTCCAGGAGTCCTCTCCTCCAGATGCTCAAATCTCAGGATGTCCAGTCCCTTGCAGGAAAGTGTCCATGTATACCTGGCATAATCCTCACATACACTTAGGGACATCGCTAGAGCCTCCATGTAGCTGGGAGACATGCAAAAGTCACAGTAAGTGAATCTGCCGACTCTGAACAGAGAGCTTTGAACACGGGCCTCCTGGTTCCATGGTTTATGTTATTAAACTCCTGGCCAGTTGGCAGACCAATTGCCTAATACTCCCCAAGCCCTTAGTTCAATCCTACTGCACCTTCACGTGTGTTGGCACGTGCCTGGAATGCCAGCCAGAGGCGAATGCAGGATGAAGGAGGATCAGAACGTGAAGTCAACCTCAGTTACAGAGTGAGTCTGAGGCCAGCGTAGGTTACTTGAGACCCTGTCTCAAAACTCAAAAATAAACTCACTGTGATCAACATGCTTAAGAAGACCCCTAAAATCCTCATCTTTCATATTGGGACCCTCTTGGACAGTCTTAGAGAAATGAGGCACCATCCAGGAGATTGTCTATAGAGGGTGCCCCTGGCAAAGGTGACAGAAGCTTCTAGGGGTTGAGGGGACCCCAATGCTCCCAACCTTGGTCTCTCATCCTGTGGAACGGCAGCAGAGGGTTTAGCTCAGGTTGATGACTGTACAGCATTGACATCTGAAAGGGACCACTCCAGAAACTCTTCCGTCATGCCAGAGGACGGCAGCAGGCATCCGCCTCTATTACTCTCCACTTGGTTACTTTGACGCAGGGTCTCTTACTGAAGCTGGAAGCTCGTGTTTTATCCTCTAGGCTGGCAGCCAGCAAGTCCCAGCAATCCACCTGTCTCCGCCCTCCTCAGGGCTGGGGTTTGATGGGAACACTCTCAGCTTTAATCATGTGCTCGGATGTGAACTCTGTTCCTCAAGCTTGGGCAGCAAATGCCCTTGGCCACTAAGCCTCCTCTCCAGCCCCAGTTCCAGACCAGAGAAGAGTCAGATTCTTAGAGGTACCTGTGGTTCCTGAAAGTCTGGAACCCCTGTCCCACGTCCTCTGTTTCTTCTGGTCTCTTCATGGGTAGCCCATCCTTCAGACCCCTCTTATTTGTGTTCCCTGGAGCTGTCATCCAGGCTCCAGAGCCTCAGTGTATCCCGATCTGGGTAGATTTCCCACTCCTACCCCACTGACTATACCACTGTCCATGTCTGCCGCTACTCTGGGCTGACGACAACACCCAGGCTCTAAGTCCCCATCTTTCTCTCTCCCTCCCACGCTCTATTAATAAAACAAAGCAAAAATTAAATTACTCCTAACACACCCCCAGTCTGCTTTCAAGAGGGTTGGATGGTTTGAAATTCTAATTTGCTTTACAAGGCCTTAAAATAATTTCACCAGAACCCAAGAGACAACGCCTCCCCCACTCTATCCCTGCTGGCATGCCTCAGCAGGAGGCCAGGCTGCAGATGACTGGCAGGAGGAAGGACCAGTATCTTCCCCGTGGGTCAGGTTCCACCCTGGACCATTACGTGGTTTCACTGTAATGGCTAGCCAGGCTGAAGCTGGTCAGTTTTCTGGACTCATGGGCTAGGGTATAGTCCCTCACCTGCATCCATGCCCCGACCCCAGCTCTAGATGGACCAATGAGGTTCTTTCCGACTAGTCCCATCCCATATGAGCGGAAGGGACCTTTCTGATCTAACACATGATGAAAGGGCAGGGCCATCTCACACTCTGTGGCATTCAGAGGTGATGCCACAGCCCCGTGCTTGGAGGCTGAGTCCCAAACCAAAGCTGCTCTGACCCCTGAAGCCATCCTGGAGAGCTCCAAGCCCTGCAGACCTCAGGCTGTGCCTGCATCCTATTACCACAGCAGAGCGCACTCTTCTTGCCAATAGCAAAGACCACCTCCTTTTAAGTGTCTCCTGATGGAGACTCCAACCACAAGACCAAGTTATGTGATACAAAAGGTGAGGCAGACACTAAATCCAGAGGGTGGGAAAGGAACCGGAGTGTGAGGTCAGCTGGCCTCTACACACAGGTGCAGGGTAGAAATCAGGGAGTATGCTGACACAGCAGTGTAGACACACACAACAGTGAGGGTGTGCACAACAGTGCAGATACACACAACAACGGTGCTGATGCTGACACAGCAGTGTAGACACACACAACAGTGAGGGTGTGCACAACAGTGCAGATACACACAACAACGGTGCAGATGCTGACACAACAGTACAGATACACACAACGGTGCTGATGCTGACACAGCATTGTAGATACACACAACAGTGAGGGTGTGCACAACAGTGCAGATACACACAACAGTGCTGATGCTGACACAGCAGTGCAGATACACACAACAGTGAGGACGTGCACAACAGTGCAGATACACACAACGGTGCTGATGCTGACACAACAGTTCAGATACACACAACAGGGCAGATGCTGACACAACAGTACAGATACACACAACAGTGCTGATGCTGACACAGCAGTGTAGACACACACAACAGTGAGGATTGCACAACAGTGCAGATACACACAACGGTGCTGATGCTGACACAACAGTTCAGATACACACAACAGGGCAGATGCTGACACAACAGTACAGATACACACAACGGTGCTGATGCTGACACAGCAGCGCAGACGCACATAACAGTGAGGATGTATACAGCAGTTCAGATACACACAACGGTGCAGATGCTGAGACAACAGTACAGATACACACAACAGTGCAGATGCTGAGACAACAGTACAGATACACACAACAGTGCAGATGCTGACACAACAGTACAGATACACACAACAGTGCAGATGCTGACACAACAGTACAGATACACACAACAGGGCAGATGCTGACACAACAGTACAGATACACACAACAGTGCAGATGCTGACACAACAGTACAGATACACACAACGGTGCAGATGCTGACACAACAGTACAGATACACACAACGGTGCAGATGCTGACACAACAGTACAGATACACACAACAGTGCAGATGCTGACACAACAGTACAGATACACACAACGGTGCAGATGCTGAGACAACAGTACAGATACACACAACGGTGCCGATGCTGACACAACAGTACAGATACACACAACGGTGCAGATGCACACAACAGTACAGATACACACAACGGTGCAGATGCTGACACAACAGTACAGATACACACAACGGTGCTGATGCTGACACAACAGTACAGATACACACAACGGTGCAGATACACACAACAGTACAGATACACACAACGGTGCAGATGCTGACACAACAGTACAGATACACACAACGGTGCTGATGCTGACACAACAGTACAGATACACACAACGGTGCAGATGCTGAGACAACAGTACAGATACACACAACAGTGCAGATGCTGACACAACAGTACAGATACACACAACAGTGCAGATGCTGACACAACAGTACAGATACACACAACAGTACAGATGCACACAACAGTGAGGATGTACACAAAGGTGCAGATGCATGCAACAACAGTGTTGATGGAGTCAGGAGGCTAAGACACAGGACACTATCACATGACCGAGCCAGGAACCAATGGGTACAGGTATCCAGAGAAGTCACTCTGGGAGCTGGGGTTCCCTCAATTGGGAGGAGGGTTTGGGAAGGCAGAGACCTGCCAGGAATGGAGCTTAACCTGAAGGCTCCAGATCCACCTCTGACTGAGCCCAGTCTGGCCTAGAGTCCGTCTGCACTCAGCTCTGTAAGCCACACCCCAGTCATCAGAGAGGTGCCCAAGAGGAGCATCACACCCCACACTTCCTCAGCTAGAGACCCACAGCATGAGGGCCGCCTTCCACTACCCAACACACACTAACCTGGTGAAGTAGGGGAAGTAGGAGTAGGCATGACGGGGGCCTGGGCCTGAGGAGTCTAGGATTGCAGCCGTGCTCTCTGAGCAAGAGGTGCAAGGCTGGCAGAGGAAGGTGGCAGCATTTGCATGACATGAGCTTCTGAG
The DNA here is from genome assembly GCF_037038515.1 of Microtus pennsylvanicus. Classification (NCBI taxonomy): domain Eukaryota; kingdom Metazoa; phylum Chordata; class Mammalia; order Rodentia; family Cricetidae; genus Microtus; species Microtus pennsylvanicus. Next base: position 71,734,953 of record NC_134591.1, read on the forward strand.
GAACAGTCTGGAAAGAGGAACCTAAAGTGTTCTAGAATCCGGTCACAAAATCCAGAACTTTCTTGCTGTCCTGACCTTCCCTAGCTCTTCCAGGAATGGCCTTACCCTGCCCTGGCCCTAGAGTCCCTGGTCCTAGGGTCCCTGGCCACTCAGAATTCATAACAGAAGGAGAGAATCAACTCCTGAAAGTTGTTCTCTGACCTCCACGCATGCACTGTGGTGCCTACCCACATACCCAGTAATAATAAGTAAAACGTTTATGAAAGAGAACATTGCCCAAGGTCACACAGCTCATGCAAGGGCAGAAATGTGAATCTCATAGCCCTGTCTCTTCTGCTTGAAGCCAACCTGCCCCTCCCTGACCTCTGTAAAGTAACTGGGAAAGAGCACCTTATTCTAGAAGCTTGTTCCAGAACCATAGTGGCTCAACACAAGCTAAACCATCAACCACTGCCTGAATCCAGTTGTCTCTGAGTTCACTGCTCCCCACACACCCCAACTTTGAGCAGCCTCACCCCATGGCCACCACACAGGCCTTCTCATTTCAATCCAGACGGGGCCGGAGGAGTAGACCATACATCTAAGTTCACGCAGCAAGGCATGGTGACAGGCAATGAACCAGGAGGCCACCTAGAGCTGTCGGGGTCCTGAATCCCATGCCAGCACTCCCCTGACTTCAGCATGCCGTCCTGAACAAAGAAAAGTTCTGTTTCCCCCAACTGCATAAACCAAGACTCTAATCCGTGTTATTAATGTAAATAATATTTCTGCAAAGCCAGCAAGCACCCTGCCTTCCCTGGGGGCCGCGAGGATTAGGGCTGCAGTGTCCCACACAGCAAGGACAATAACCAATTGACTCTTATTAAAACTCCAATAACGCTGGCACGATGGCAGCTTTGATAAGCGCACTGCTGCGAGCGGGGGTCAACTGTATTAGGAAAATGTAATTAGACTAATAAATTCCTGACAATCCTATTTCCTTCTCTTTTTTCCCCTTTTGCTCCGAGGAGGGGTTGCCACACGTAAGACCTCATTACCCAGGCAATGGCCCTGTCATGGGTTCTGCTGAAGGAAGCCGGTTCTTAGTGCAGCTGCCTGTGGCCCTAGAAGACCACACCTCCTGAATGCGCAGAGTACGTGGGACTTAGCGGCCAGATAGTGGAGGTTCCAGGGAACTGGGACACAGCCGAACACCACACTTCCCAGTCCCCCAGATGGGGCTCTGAGGTTCTCCCCAAGTCCGTTACCCCAAGCAGCACCCTCTTTATAAGCTGCTATCAAGTAGGGGGATGGGACCCCATGTGAATCACTGAGGCAGAATGACAACCCTGGCTGTGTTGTCCCAGCCCCTGCCTCCTGCCACTCTACCTGGCCAAGGGACAGAAATCAGCACCCATGTCTGCCGGAAGATAAGCTATTTCCAGCTCTGGGAACTTCAGACTTCCCTATTCTGGTATTCCTGTGCACCAGGACCCAGCCCTGCCTTACCTGATCCAAGGATGTCTGAGCAGGCTGGGATCCTCCCTCAAACCCTTCCTTCCCAGATGACACTGGGGCCAGGTACCTCCAGGCCATAGATGGGAAGACCAAAGCTTCAGAGAGGCCAGTGGCATGTGTGACCTAAGCCACTGAGGTAGCAATCACAGAGCAGGGATCTGCTATTTTTGTTTGTATGTAAGGCAGGGTGTCGTGTAGCCCAGGCTAGTCTCAAACTCCATATATAGACAGCAGTGATCCCGAACTTCTAATCCTCTTGTCTCTACCTCCCAAGTCCTAAGATTAGAGGCGCCTCCCATCATGCTCCACCATGCCTGAATCATGCGATGCTAGGGATGGAACCCATGGTTCTATGCTTGCTAGGCAAACACTCTACTGACTGAACCACATCCTCAGCTCCTAGCTCTGGACTCTGAATGACAGCAAGGTGTTTCCTGAGCCACAGTTGCCTCCCTGAGCCAGGCCCAGGGCACCATCAGCCTCAGCACAAATCCCTGGGTTTCTTGAGATACCAAGCCAAGGTGAAGTCCTCCAAGGACAAGAAAAGAGACCACGGAGGACCATGGAGACCAAGAAGCTATGCCTCCCTATGACTGGGCTGTGTATTACAGACCCAGAGAGGACACTGTGTCCCCAGTCCCTGCATTGCCTCTCTCCCAGCATGCCCTGCACTCAGCCCTCACAGCCCAATAGTAGCCTATTTAGTTATAGGGCCTCCAGCTACGTCAGGCCTCTGCCTCAACTGCCTCCCAGTCAAGATTTCTGTCAGTCAGTCTGAGGGGGAAGAGAAGCCTAGAGACACCAGGTCATATACAAGTCCCCAGCTCTGCTGCCTCTCTCCCATCCAAGCCCTAGGTTTCTGGATTGAATATTTTACAGGCTCCAGCCAAGCCTCTAGATGAACAGAACGAGATAGGAAGTAAAGAACTCAAATGCCTGGCCAAATCCTCCCCCTGCCTGCATTCACACAGCCTGAGAGCCAGCAGTCACTCTGCAGTTACAAATAACTAGACGGATCTGGTGACATATGAAATGGATAGGAAATTCAAATCCCAGCATCTATAAATAAAGGGTTATTGGCATGCAGCCACACCCACTCACTGACATATCGTCTAAGGTTGCTTCGAGTTACAGCAGCCAAGCTGAAGAGTTCCCAGGAAACCCAGCCCACAGGGATCCAGAGTGGGAGATCAGGTCTTTACAGAACAGTTTGCTTCATAGGAATCCGCTCAACAACCCTTACTGACCACAATGGCCTCTACATCCCTTTCCAGCACCGCCAGGGCTTCTCCAAGCCCAGCCTTAGAAAAGCCTACAAACCCAAAGAGCTCTAGATACTAAAGAAACACGCCCACATGCCGGGCGGTGGTGGCGCACGCCTTTAATCCCAGCACTTGGGAGGCAGAGGCAGGCGGATCTCCGTGAGTTCGAGACCAGCCTGGTCTACAAGAGCTAGTTCCAGGACAGGCTCCAAAACCACACAGAAACCCTGTCTCGAAAAACCAAAAAAAAAAAAAAAAAAAAAAAAAAAAGAAACACGCCCACAGCGTCCCCGAGAGGGGACGATTGAGAGAACACACTCATAACAGTCACTTAATCCTGCTATGGCTTCCAGTCGAGCTTGGGGGCCATGATTAACACTGACTTAAAACTGGAGGGGCCCTGGGACGGCTACCAAATTATGAACACGTCCTGGCCAGCCCCCTTTCCCCACTTTCCTCTCTAAGACATGAGCGAGCAGAGCGGATCATGCTCTGTTGCCATAGAAACAAGACTAGGCTAAGTCTGCAGCAGGAAGGATTAAAGGTAGACTTCGGAAGATGTAAGTAATCCGATGGGAGAGACCGAGGCACAGATCCCTAATCTATGATTAAGGTGCACCTAAGAGCTTCTGCCCGTTCTTTATTAACAGTGAGCGTGGGTGTATGGCAGAAAACACAGGCCTCATTGACAAACACCAATCAATGCATCCAGAAGGCAAATGCTTGATCGTATTTCTATGCATATCAAGTATGCATATCTCACCCACAGATCTGGGTCCAGACACTGTGAGCTGGAGTGACCTCAGGCCACTCTGATTCCGGGGAGCCTTCTGTGGTCAGACCCTCCTTCTGGATATTTTGTGTGGAGGAAGAGTGGGCATGTTGTGAGGGGTGTGTGTATGTGTGCATGCACGTGGGTGGAGGGCTGAATGTCTGTATGTCAGGGGGACAGAGGAGTGAGTACATGTGTGTGCAGGTGCTGCTGTCTACAGGTACACGTGTGATCATGCATGTAGAGTGTTTGTATCAGAGAATGGAGGAGTGAGTACATGTATGTGCAGGTGCTGGTATCTACAGGTACTCATGCACATGTGTGATCATGCATGTAGTGTTTATATGTCAGGGAATGGAGGAGTGAGTACATGTGTGTGCAGGTGCTGCTGTCTACAGGTACACGTGTGATCATGCATGTAGAGTGTTTGTATGTCAAGGGATGAAGGCGTGAGCACATGTGTGTGCAAGTACTGGTGTCTACAGGCACTCATGCACATGTGTGATCATGCATGTAGAGTGTTTGTATGTTGAGGAATGGAGGAGTGAGCACATGTGTGTGCAGGTGCTGCTGTCTACAAGTGCACATGCACATGTATGCTCAAGCATGTACAGGACAGAGGTACCAGGTGTCTTCCTCTATCACTCTCCGCTTTATATGTGTTTTATTTTATTTCATGTATAAGGATATTTTGCCCGTATGTATGTCTGTGCACCCTGTGTTTGTCTATCTAGAAAAGAGCATCAGATCCCCTGGAACTGAAGTTATAGATGCTTGGGAGCCACCATACAGATACTGGGAATTGAACCTGGGCCTTCTGGGAGAGCAGCCTGTTCTTAGCACGAACCATCTCTCCATCCTCCATCTTACCTCTTTTGCTAGTTTTTCAGTGAGCCCTGAGCTCACCCACTGGACTAACTAGCCAGCAAGTCCCAGGGATTGCCTCCACTCCACCATGCCCAGCTTTTACAGGGCTTCTGGGGCTCAAGTGCAACCAGTGTTCTACAGACAGCCGTCTCCATAGCTGACACTCTATCTTAAATATTTTAGCTTTTCTATAGAAGCAGCTGCTGGCCCTGTCACAGTGTCCAGGTCCACCAGGCCACTATCCCCACACCCCATGCCTGGCTCCCTCGCACCTGTGCCCTCCTAGGAGTGCAGGCATGGGAGCTGACTATGCCCACTGTGCAGGAGGGGAACCTGAGGCTTACAGGATCTGGAGATGTCCTGTCTCCGATGTGACATGTTTCCCGACAGAGGTCTTCAGATACCCAGGGTGGGACTCAGCACAGGCCTGTCTAGAAGGAATGCCTAGAAGCTGGGTGAATATCATTCAGCCACAAATGTGTCCAAGGTGAAAATTAGATTTTTCTGCTGACTTCTATTTTGCCAGCTTTGTTCCAGCTCTTTGCAGGGAGGGCAGGCCAGAAGAAGAAAAGATATGCAGGGCCAAGGAGAGAGTGTGCTCTGAGCCTCCTCAGACATCCAGCGCACCCACCAGATCACCTCCATCTTCCAAAGTCTACCTTTAGTCCTTGCTGCTTCAGACTTAGCCTAACCTCGGCATCATCCCTGCCTGGTACAATACAGAACTTCAGAGAAGCAAAGGCTGGGGGCATTTGCCACACCAGCAGGCTACCCCCTAGTCTCCTCAGCTGAGAATTCAAGACCCAGATAAAAGGAAAATAGACCAGCCCTAGGTTCCCCTCCCTTCACTGCCACAGGTTGCTTTGTGACCCTGGCCAAGTCACTCAACCTCTCTCAGCCTGACTCAATAGCTGGATTGCAGAGGTAATAAGAGCTCATCCATGGTATAATTACTATAAAGATTAAATCGGCTATCAGGAAGCACTTAGTATGGCATCAGGCACATAGTGGGTACTCACCCTCACATCACGCCTCCATTCTGGCTCTGCTCACCTTCAGGCTCCTCTAGGTAGATGTCTTAGTTACAGGCTTTTATTGTTGGGAAGGGAGACCATGACCATAGCAACTCTTATAACGGAAAACATTTAATTGAGGTGGTGGCTTATAGTTCAGAGGTTCAGATCATTACCATCATGGCATGGAGCATGGTAGACACAGTGCTGGAAAAATAGCCAAGTGTCCTCCATCTTACAGGCAACAGGAAGTCACACCGAGGAAAGCTTGAGAAGAGACCTCAATGACATACTTCCTCCAACAAGGCCACACCTCCTAATAGTGCCAGTCCTGTTGGGGGACCATTTACTTTCAAACCATCACATCCTATTCTCTGGCTCCCAAAAGCGTATAGCCATATCATAACGCAAAATGCATTCAGTCCAACTTCCAAAGTCCCCATAGTCTATCACAGTCTCAACAATATTTAAAAGTCCAAAGAATAAAGTCTCTCCTGAGATTCATGCAATCTCTTGACTGTAATCCCCTATAAAATAAAAATTAAAAAAATTGTTCACGTACTTCCAACATATAATAGCACAGGATATACATTACCATTCCAGAATGCAGGAAGGGAGCATAGTGAGGAAATGCTGGACCAAAGCAAGACCAAAACCAGCTGGGCAAACTCCAAACTTTGCATCTCCACATCTGAGTCAAAGCACTCCAGATCTCCAGCTCTGTTCAGGTTTGACTCCAGCACACTTCTTTCTCTTGGGCCGGTTCCACTCCCTGTTAGCAGCTCTCCTTGGCAGGTCTCCCACGACTCCAGCATTTCTAACATCTTGGGTTCTCCAAGGCAATCCAAGCTTCACTTAACAGCGTCATGCAATGGCCTCTCTATTAGGTCCCCATTCAAGGACACCCCTGACATAAGCCCAGCCTCAGCAGCTTTATTCCATAACTCCTTTCTTCTGTTCTTAACGCTAAGGCCAAAGCTTCCAAATTCTGCTGTATACTGGAGCTGGAACATGGCCCCTCACTCACATCTTCATCAGCTTTCTGTCTTTCACGGCCTAAGCTTGGCTGTCCTGAAACTTGCTCTGTAGAACAGGCTGGCCTCAAACTCAGAGATCTGCCAGGCTCTGCCTTCTGAGTGCTGGGATTAAAGGTGGTCACTACCACATATGGCTCTAAGCTTGTCTTCAGTTCCTTTCCACAAGTGGGAAACTTAGCTGGGTAAGATCTTACACTGAGGTCACCACTCCCTTCATTTTATTTCTTAATCCACTTATCTGCCTGAACAGAGGATTTAGCTCCATTCCACTTTCTGGTGCCCTTTTTCTCCTCAAATATTTTTTCCTTGCTCAGCTTGCTCCTTTTCATTATAAATCTTCATTAGAGTTACCACTAATATCCACATGACAAAGTCTACATTAGGCTGTTTTGAGATTTCTTCTGTCAACAGAATTAATCCAACACTCATCACTTTAGCCTCAGGCAGACTCTCCAGAGAAGAGCAAAAGGCAGCTACTTCCTTCCCCAAAATATCACAAGAACCATTTCTAGGCAACATACTAAATTTCTTCTCCTCTGAAACCTCTTGATCCAGTCCCAGGCAGTTCAAATAACTCTTAATACCTCTGCCTTCCATGTTCCTACTAGTATGGTCCTTTAAGCAGTGCTTAAAGCATTCCACTGCTTTCAGAACCCAAAGTATCACAGTCCAAATTCCTCCAAACACACACGTGTTCAGGCCTATTGCAGTGATACCCCACTCCTGGTACCAACTTCTGTCTTAGATTTGGTTTTTATTGAAGAGACACCGTGACCATGGCAACTCTTATCATCTTTAAATGAGGTGGTGGCTTACAGTTTCAAAAGTTCAGTCCGTTATCTTCGTGGTAGGGAGCATGGCGGCATGCAGGCAAACACAGTGCTGGAGAAATAGCCGAATATCCTACATCTTGTAGCCACCAGGAAGTTGACTGATAGTCACACTGAGGAAAATTGAGCAAAGAGACCTCAAAGCCTGCCCCCAGAGTGAGACGCTCCTTCCAACAAGGCCACACACCTCCTAATAATGTCACTCCCTTATTCAAGGCCCCCTAGACCCCAATGCATTACTGACCTCCCTAAGGTCAAGACCTTTTCTCTACTGGGGACCCAGCTGCTTCAGTCTCTCAGAGAAAAGTAGCTCTGTTCTCCAATGTTCCGTCTGGGGACTCAGCACTCTGCGGGGCCAGAGGCAGCTCAGTCATCATAGAGCCTCAGTGGGAATGTGGGTCTCACAAGCCAAGCCCCTTTTCCCCCTTCTTTAGATGCAAGCACCTAGTCTGCCAATCATGATCTCCCCTCCCCCAAGCAAAAGGTCCTGAGCATCACTGAGCCAGAATTTCACCTCCAGTTCAAGGTCAGACTTGTCCATCAGGTCTCCTCTCCTGGAACATCATGGAGTCTAGCCTTCCGAGAGCCTTTTGGCTGGTTCCAGGCTCCTGGCCTATCAAACCAACCTCCGGGTCCAGGGGATCCAGGCAAGCCAGGCTTTTGAGGCTTAATTGGCCAGAACAGTAGAAAACTGAAGGGACCGTGAGACCCACAAACCAGCCCACAGTCCACACCTGGCATCCAGCTTCCCTCCCCTACAGCATTGCCAGGATGGCCAGAGGAGGGGCTATGAGCACCAGGGGGAAAGCCCATGCTCCCTATGACAATGATCAGGCTACTGCTGAGGCCCCAGCTCCGTGTTGACAAGATATAAGCTGAGCAGCCAACTGGGGGTGTCGTGTCTCATTCAAAACAACTGATGGGAACAATGGGATGTAATTGAGCCGATTACGGAGAAAGCAGGTATTTCTGCAGGTGCCAAACAGAAGAATTCAAAGGGGAAGAGGATGAGACGACAGTGTACGCACATCCCCATTCATCACCCCAGAAGCCCCAGGAGGTGAGAGGCAGAGACAAGACCCCACAGAGTGACACAATGCATAGAGCAGAATAGACCAACCCCTCCCTCCCGGGAAGCACAGACAAAGGGAGTGCAGAAATCAGCAGGTCAGAACCAGAAGAGGCTGAGCTGCCAGGAGGCCCTCTGAAGCACCGGAGGCTGCATGGGTGGAATCTTATCCTCCCCCCTATAAAGTGCCCATCCTGGTGCTCTGATCTCTCCCCACCTAGAGCAGCCTGTCCTCCATGGTGGAGGTTGAAGGGAATATCCTGTCTGCTCTCCCATGCTCTATACTTTCCCTGTGGTGACAGGGAAAGAGTCCTGGAGCCCATGAACCCAGACCCTCATGATGCCACTGGGGTCGGCCCCTCTCGTTTACCCTCTGTGGTGACCAGTATCTGACTATCCTAGCCAACAACAACACCTCCGTCCACCACTATGTCCCTCACCCTCATTCTCTAGAATGGAGGCTGCAGGGCCTGCTGAGGGTTTGTCTTTCCCAACTACATGGAATCCTGTGGGGACAAGAACCTGGGTCTGCATTGCCCAGTCCTGAATCTCCAGCACTTAGAGGTGCTGAGCTCATGACAGGGAGCCAGGAACTGTGGCTGGCTGAATGAATGAATGAATGAATGAACGAACAGCACACAGAAGTAGAGAACACCCCAAGAGGGCTGACTCTGAGGGTTAATGTCAGCTTGCTAAGATCTAGAATCACCTGGGAGATGGGCCTCTGGGCGTGTCTGCGGGCATTTATCTAGGCTACATTAATTCCATGGGAGCCCCATCTCAACTGTGGGCAGATCAATCCCCTAGGCAAGGACCCTGGGCTGTACGAAATGGAGAAAGCAAGCTGAGCTTTTCTTGCACACAGCCATGCCTCCCTGTGTTTTGCTGTGGGTGCCATGTGACCAGTCACCTCAAGCTCTTGCAGCCATGACTTCTCTGCACCCTGGAACTGTGAGGCAAATGAACAAATTCTCCATTCACGCTGCTTCTGTTTGGGGTGCTTATCACAGCCGTGAGGCAATAAGACACTGGCTTTCTGAGCCATTTCCCATGGAACTGCTGCTCGCAGCCTGGCCTCCGTTGCCAACCTGAAATGCCCCACCAGCTCCATCATTCTGTTCCCTGTCCTGGCACTCCTGTACCCTAAGGGGATACCAGCTGACGAGGATGGGATCAGAGCTGGGCGAGCCTGCACCCTGTCACTCACGTGCTGTGTACAGGGAGCACCTCACCTCTGCGGGATCAAGAGCTGGGCGAGCCTGTCCCCTGTCACTCACGTGCTGTGTGCAGGGAGCACCTCACCTCTGCTGATTCCATCAGGGCCTAGCACGGGCTCAGCCCCAGGCAACAGAGCCAGTCAGATGATCAGAAATGGAACCGTAGCTTTGGCTTCTGGAGGACGAGCCATCGTTACAGCCATGAGTCACTACTATTTACAACCCAGCCACACAAAGCCAAACAGCTGGGTTCAGAGGTGGTACCAGGCTCCCTTGGGAGGCGGAGGCAGTGCTTTGGAAGTGTCAATTGCAATGGCCAAGACTGTCACTGCTCCTGGCATTACAGTCACAATATCATTCAAAGCCCAAGTCACATGGAAGAAATCATAGTTATTACTCCAAAGAGGGCGGACTGCATGAACTTGGCTCTTCCACAGAGGGGTGTGTCCCTCCCTGGGAGCAAGGAGATCTTTGGGGATCTCAGCCTCACCCCAGACTTGGGGAAATGATACCAGTATTGGACTGGTGAAGTCAGGGACATTGTTGAGCCCAGCGACAGGAATTCTAGTGGGCAGGAACATGGCCAACGAGGTGTCCCAGTGGCCATTCTCCCTCACCATACCTGCCCCTCAGAGGCTGGCTCCAGCATCAGACAGCTCGTGTGTGAAGACCTCAGACTCAGTCTTCAGTGGGAGCTCTAACAGATGTCATGCTTGCTTGGGGTCAAGAAGCAGGACACAGAACAAGCTGCCCCACCCAGACTCCGCACTCTACTCAATACCAGGTGTGCCCCTCAATGCTGCAACACAGTGGAGACCCTCATGGCCAGCACTCTGCATGAACGGCCAAGGTACAAGTTAGGGGCCTCTGGCAGAGCTCAGTCTCTGCTCCCACCTGCTCCAAGGACAGGGGGCGTCCAACACCCTTCCTCCCTGCTCACTCTGGAGCTGCTGCCCAGTGACCACTGGGAACTATGACACCCACACCCACCCTCTTCTGGCGAAGCTTGTGACAGAACACAGATGCCCAGCCCTGCTGCAGATGACAGCTCTCAGATTGACGCTTTGGGGACCAGAAGCAAGTCCCAGTGAGGTCACAGAGAGCAGAATGACGTGCTCAAGTCTGACACACCGTAGGTACTCAGCAGAGCAGACTGAAAGACAAGCTACCAGATCAAGGCCTGCATATGCCCCCTCCCCAGGGTTACTCATGACCCATCGACTGCCACCAAACAAATCAACACGGGTGACTTTCCTGCATGAGAAGCAGGAAGGACTAGAGATGAAGGCACAGACCAATTTGCCTCTGCTACTCACGGGGGAATTGTCCCCATCTCCCACAGACTCAGAGGATCCAAGGGTAGGGAGGACCTGGATCCTCACAGAAAGACATTCTGGGACCTTCTGCTCCAGATCCCGATATGTTGATCACCAACCTCAGACACTAAGCAAGGGGATGCCAAGGGATTGCATGTACCCCACAAGAAACCTCCACACAAGGCCAGCACATCCATTGCTAGAAGGGGCTATCTTTTGAGACCAACTCTGCCCTTTGACCAACCCATGTCACCACATCCAGGGGTGTGACCTTGGACTGATGACCCCAGGTGTGATGCTAGAAGATAGAGCCAGCTGACAAAATCAGGGACTCAGACAGAGCAAGGCCTGGCCTCCTGCTCTACCCTCCCACATAGTCCTCTGGGGATGGAAGAATGCTATATAGGCTCTGACCATTACACCACACACAAAGACCACAAGGACAAAAGAACCTACAGTTAAGACAGCCACCTCGCCTCCACGCATCCACCTGGCTTAGTCCCCAGGAGAAGGGAGGAAAAGCAGAAACATAGACTCATGCACTTATTAAGCACCTGCAGCATGCAAGGTCCCAGATGGCTACCCCTGTACCCACCCCCTGCAGCTCCATCCTGGGCCCAGATACCAGCAGGGACTCTGTGACCTGATTTAAAAGTCCCTGCTTCTCAGCTAACTATGAGGGCTCTCACCCTTCAGATCCATCCTTCTCCTCAGATCGGTTTTATAGACAGTAATAACACTCATAAATTCCCCCGCAGATGGGATTTTTATCTGCTAATCATGGCAATTTGGCTCGCCATGGTACCACAGCTCCGGCCCTCGATTGGCAGGGGCCCAGCGGAGGTGACTATCAAGGGACTAGGCAAGGCACCCAGCGGCCACCACCACCTAAGACTGCACTCTTCACGCAGAAGGATAGAGCCCCAATTGCATACCCAGGACCACTAGACTGAGCAGTTCTCCTCTGGAGAACATTAAATAGGTACCTCTCTTCTCTCTCCCACAGTCTACATCTCACACTGAACCCTGCCTGCCATGAAAACACAGACCCAACCCTCCCAACATCCACCACCCTTCAGCGCCCTCCCCATTTGAGAGACCTGAAGCCTCAGAAGCAATGTACCCAAGAGGGGCTGAATGAAACGTATCAAAGAGTTGTCATTCAGGGCTAGGCGGGCCGGGGGACCCCTGACAGCACGGATTAGGAAGATCAACATGAATGTGGGGTAGGCAACCATAGCTTGTCATACCTAACCGTCAGCCTTCCAGGACGGAAAGCTACACCACTATTGCAAAGTTCCGTATCGAGGATTCTGAACTAACTGCAGAACGCACAAGCAGAAAGCAGACCCACAGAGGAAGGAAGGCTGCTGAGGCCACAACAGAATCGGATCAGGGGTGATATTCTTAGCTGTTAGTGCTAGGTGCTCTTGATTGAGGGATTTGGCTTTGGGGGTTTTGAAACATGATCTCCTGTAGCTTGGCCTCAGCTCCACTGTGTAGCTGAGGATAACCTTGAATTCTCCATCCTCCTGCCTCCATGCCCCAAGTGCTGAGATTACCCACATATGCTATGCCCAGCTAGGATATGTGTTTGCAGACAGAAGCAAAGCCACTGGCCACCAGAACCAAGAGAACCACCCTCCCCTCAGAAGAGTGTGTGCCCCCATTCTCAGAACCAGGGAAAACATGGAAACAATCCCCCAGAGGTGAGAAACAGCCCGAAGGAAGACACTCTTCTGCAGGTGCCCAGAGAAAGTCCCCTCTATCCCATCCTACCTTAAGACTCACTGCAAGAGGCTCATAAAAGAGTCCCTTCTCTAGAAGTGTCCCCAGTGGTCTTAGGGAGGAACATGCAGAACCCACTGAAGACACACAGTCTGGAAGTGCGGAAGGAGTCTCTGGAACCACATCAGGGAAACGCTACAAGGCTATGAAGCCTTCCAGAATCTTCCACAGAAGTTGCTCCCAGGAGTGTTGGAGAATATTATTTTAACTATGTAAAGACGTGTTCACCTTTGTCCATGCTGAGGAATAAATATTACTTTAACTGTGTGAAGGTGTGTTACATTTGTTTATGTTACATTTGTTTAATCATGTAAGGATGTGTGTTTAATTATGTAAAGATGTGCGGCATGAATAATTAAAAACCCTCTTGACTGAGGTTTCTGTCCCACCCGGTCCAAAAGAAACACACAGAGGTCTATCTACATTGGTTATAAACTGATTGGCCTATTGGCCTCTTGCTGCAGGACCCACAGCGCCCTCTACAAGCCAAGCCCCAGAGTTTCAATTATAGATGAGAAACAAATTCCCTTCCTTTGACTACTCCACTTCATTAGCTATTATAAGATCCCACGTCTACCCAGCGTTCATTATCTATTACAAGATCCCACGTCTACCCAGGGTTTGTTATCTACTACATGATTTCATGTCTACCCAGGGAGTCAGGCTTCTTAAAAGGAAAGGTCTCTGGAAACAAGGAATTCTAAAAGTCGCCACCAGCCGAATTCAAAATCCTTCAGTGCCATGGGAGTGTTCTGTCTCCTTCACACTGTACTGAGAGTTTGGTTCGGGGTTGAGTGGTAGAGACTCTAGCATGTGCAAGCCTCCATCCCCTACACTAGAAAATAAACAGGAAAAAAAGACAAAAGTATAAAAACGGACTTCCACAAACTTGCATGTAAAATTAAAATGGGAAGGAGACAGAAGAAAATGGTTAGTGGCTAAATCCATTTTGCTGTGTGTGTGTGTGTGTGTGCGCATGTGTGTTTGTGATCGCATGTGTGTGTGTGTGTGTGTGTGCGCATGTGTGTGTGATCGCACGTGTGTGTGCGCGCGCGCATGTGTGTGTGATCACATGTGTGTGTGTGTGTGTGCGTGTGCGCTTGCATGCACACATCTGCTTGTCTGTGGAACAGGCCCTCAGATCCTTGCACAGCTGACTCCATGATGGAAGTACTGCCCAGGCCTTGGAGCCCAATCATAGACAGCACCAGCTGACAGAAACTAATCCATCGAAGTCCACAGTTCTGAGAAAGCCCCCAGCTGTACTAACCTTGCTTTGGGACTTCTGCAGTTCTGCCTCTGGCTAACTGTTCTTGTTGAGGTGTGTCCATCCAGGATATGTTTTTGTGCTTAAAGCTCACCCTGAGAAAGGCTCATGGCTTCCCTGGGATCCCAAACACCCCGTGTAGTCACTGGCTGGCTAATAAGTACTTTCTATTGGCTTAAACCTGTTTCTGAGTAGGCTTCTCTGGTGGATAACCCATAACAGTCTTCGTTAGCTCACCTGCACAAGGAGCGCACAGAGGCCAGAGGAGAGTATGGTATCCCCCTTGACCTGATTATGAGCAGCCGTGAGCTGCCCTACGTGGGTGCTGGGAACTGAACCCAGGTCCTCTATTACAACAGCACGTGCCTTTTTTTCTTTTTCATTGTTTTTTATTGAAATATATATTTTTCTCCATTTCCTTCCTTTTCTCCCCTCTTCCCTTCTATGCTCTCCCGTGACCCCCCATGCTCCCAATTTACTCAGGAGATCTTGTCTTTTCTACCTTCCTATGTAGATCCATGTAAGTCTCTCTTGGGGTCCTCTTTGTTGTCTAGGTTCTCTGGGGATGTGGCCTGTGGGCTGCTTTTTCTTTGCTTTAAGTCTAAAAGCTAGCACATATTTCTTTTTTATTTTTTATTTTCTTATGGTTTTTATTGAGCTCTATATTTTTCTCTGCTCTCCTCCCTACCTCTTCCCTCCCCTTCTACGCTCACCCAAGGTCCCCATGCTCCCAATTTACTCAGGAGACTTTATCTTTTTCTACTTCCCATGTAGATTAGATCCATGTATGTCTCTCTTAGGGTCCTCACTGTTATCTAGGTTCTCTGGGATTGTGAATTGTAGGTTGGTTTTCTTTGCTTTATGTATAAAGGCCACTTATGAGTGAGTACATATGATATTTGTCTTTCTGGATCTGGGTTACCTCACTTAATATGAGTTTTCTAGCTCCATCCATTTGCCTGCAAATTTCAAAATGTCATTATTTTTTTTCTGCTGTGTAGTACTCCATTGTGCAAATGTACCACATTTTCCTTATCCATTCTTTAGTCGAGGGGCATTGAAGTTGTTTCCAGATTCTGGCTATGACAAACAATGCTGCAATGAACATAGTTGAGCACATGTCCTTGTGGTACAATTGAACTTCCTTTGGATATATACCCAAAAGTGGTATGGCAAGGTCTTGAGGTAGGTTGTTTCTTAATTTTCTGAGAAATCACCACACTGACATCCATAGGTGCTATACCAGCTTGCACTCCCTCCAGCAATGCAGGAGTGTTCCCTTTACCCCACAACCTCTCCAGCATAATTTGTCATCAGTGTTTTTTTACTTTGGCCATTCTTACGGGTGTAAGATGGAATTTCAGAGTTATTTTGATTTGCATTTCTCTGATGGCTAAGGATGTTGAGTATTTTCTTAATTGTCTTTCAGCCATTTTGGATTCCTCTGTTGAAAGTTCTCTGTTTAGGTCTGTACCCAATTTTTTTTACTGGATTATTTGTTCTTTTGATGACAAATTTCTTGAGTTCTTTGTATATTTTGGAGATCAGACCTCTGTCTGATGTGGTAAAGATCTTTCCCCATTCTGTCGGTTGCCATTTTGTCGTGTTGACCGTGTCCTTTGCTTTACAGAAGCCTTTCAGTTTCAGGAGGGCCCGTTTATTAATTGTTTCTCTCAGTGTCTGTGCTACTGGGTTTATATTTATGAAGTGGTCTCCTGTGCCAATATGTTCATGTGAACTTCCCATTTTCTCTTCCTTGAGGTTCAGTGTGGTTGACTTTATGTTGAGGTCTTTGATCCATTTGGACTTGAGTTTTGTGCATGGTGATAATTATGGGTCTATTTCCATTCTTCTAAATGTTGATATCCAGTTATACCAGCACCACTTGTTAAATATGCTTTCTTTTTCCCATATTATATTTTTTGCTTCTTTATCAAAAATCAGGTGTTCAGAGGTGTGTGGATTGATATCTGGGCTTTTGATTTAGTTCCATTGGTCCTCCTTGTATCCCTGCTCTCTCCAAGGCCTTTATCATGAAGGGATATTGTATTTTGTTGAAGGCTTTTTCAGCATCTAATGAGGTGATCATGTGGGGTTTTTTTTCAGTTTGTTTATATGGTGAATGACATTGACAGGTTTTCGTATGTTGATCCATCTCTGCATCTCTGGGATGAAGCCAACTTGATAATGATGGATGATTTTTCTCATGTGTTCTTGGATTCAGTTTGCCAGTATTTTATTGAGTATTTTTGCGTCCATGTTCATGAGTGAGATTGTCTGTAATTCTCTTTCTTAGTAATGTCTTTATATGGTTTGGGTATCAGGGTAATTGTAGCCTCATCAAAAGAGTTTGGTAATACTCCTGGAACAATTTGAGGAGTATTGGTATTAGTTCTTCTTTGAAAGTCTTGTAGAATTCTGCACTGAAACCATCTGGTCCTGGCCTTTTTTTAGTTGATAAGTGATATTTATCCAGAAAGTTCTCCATCCTTTAAGTTTTCCAATTTTGTGGAGTACAGGTTTTCTAAATATGACCTGATGATCCTCTGTTGTTATGACCCCATTTTCATTTCTAATTTTGTTAACTTGGACAGTCTCTCTCTGCATTTTGGATAGTCTGGATAAAGATTTGTCTATTTTGTTGATTTTTCTTGAAGAACCAACTCTTTGTCTCATTGATTCTTTGTATTATTTCTGTTTCTATTCGGTTGATTTCAGCTCTCAATTTGATTATTTCCTGACATCTAGTCCTCCGGGGTGAGTTTGCTTCTTTTTGTTCTAGACTTTTCAAATGTTGTGTTAACTCATTTAAATCATGTGGGATTTTTCCGGCTTCTTTATGTAGGCATTGAGTGCTATAACTTTCCTCTTAACACTGCTTTCAGTGTGTCCCATAAATTTGGGCTTGTTGTGTGGTCATTTTCATTGAATATTAGGAAGTCTTTAATTTCTTCCTTTATTTCTTCCTTGACCCATTGATGATTCAGGTGAGCATTGTTTAATTTCTATGTGTTTGTGGGCTTTCTGGAATTAGTGTTTACAACAGCAAGTGCTCTTAACCGCTGAGTCATTTTGTAGGAGCACCGCTGCCTTGAGTCTTGCAACCAGGAAGCAGCTGCTGCGGGACCCACAGAGTCTCCTGCAGGCCGAGCCCTGGAGTTTCAATTATAGATAAGCAGCAAACTTCCTTCCTTTGACTACTCCACTTCATTATCGATAACATGATTCCATTCCTTCCACGTATGAGCCAGAGATAGCCATTAACAGCCATCTCTCTAGTTCCTTGGCTTTATGTTGTTTGTTTAGTTTTGAGAAAGAGTCTCACTACATAGTTCAGGCTGGCTTCAAACTCACAGCCCTCCTACCTCAGCATCCCCAGGACTTGGTTTATAAGTGCACATGACTACTTATTCATTCTCTCTCTCTTTCTGTGTGTGTGTGCATGATATTCGTTTATGAGCACGTATGCATGTAGGTGTGTGTGTGTGTCTGTGTGTGTGTGTGCATACCAAAGGCCAATGTTGGCTGTCTTGTTTGACTGCTTTCTGCCTTCTCTTTTGAGACTCATCTGATGTTGAACCTAGTGCTCACTGAGGTAGCAGCTGTACCCTATCATTCTGATAAGTGACAGAGGGTCCCTTTGGGAAGAGCTTAGATGGAGTTTCCCCACCATGAGGCAGGTCTCCTCACCAAAGGGTCCTGACTTCTTCAAAGTCCCTGGGTCTGGAAACCAGCTGACAAGTTGACAGTCCACAGTGGGGACTCAGGTCAGATTTAGGACCAGCTCTAGGCTTCCTATGTCATAGCCACACCTCTCTATACAGCAGATGTAGATCCAGGCATCAAAACACAAAGATCAGGTTGGCAGAATGCTTGCCTGGCATGCGGGAAGCACTGAGTTCAGTCCCCAGAACTGTGTACAGTAGATGAGGAGCAAACATCTGTAATCCCTGCACTTGGGAGGTAGAGGCAGGAGGACCAAGAGTTCATCTTTAGCATCATAGTGAGTTGGTGGTCAGCCTAGGCTACATGAGACCTTTTCTCAAAAACACAAAATGGAACAAAAACCCATGGATAAAAAAAAACTGTCGGGGGCTGGAGAGATGGCTCAGTGGTTAAGAACATTGCCTGTTCTTCCAAAGGTCCTGAGTTCAATTCCCGGCAACCACATGGTGGCTCACAACCATCTGTAAAGAGGTCTGGTACCCTCTTCTGGCCTGCAGACATGCACACAGACAGAATATTGTAACTAAATAAATAAGTAAATAAATATTAAAAAAAAAACTGTCATCCTTACTGAACACTCATATTTCTCAGATTTAAACACCATCACTGATCCCTAAGCTGTAGCATAAATAACAATCTCAGCACCAATCACTTTGTACTGTTGGCCAAGGGGATGTCGGTGAGTTCTACAAAAATGCCAGGCTGTTTTCCAGCAGGGACTTGGTGACTGGGGATTCTGGAACAACCAAGGGGTCCAGGAGCTCCTCCTGCAAAGATTAGGAGTAACAAGTACCATATGATTCTCTAGGGACCACTACTAATGGCTCTCCTAGCGCCGTGATTACTAAGCCCTGGAAGTCCTCTGTGAGCCACTGGGTCCTTTCTGCCCGTGGGTTCCCACTACCTTCTCCTGTCCTTCCCACCTTGACCTTGGCAGGGAAAGACTGTCTCTTATCCCTGCTGAATTCAAAGTCCTTGGCCACAGAGTTCTTCAGGTATAAAAGTGCTCCTGCTTTTACAGACCCTTCACGCCTGTGCCTTTTGGGCAAAGGAACATGGCTAGGCATGGGGGAGTCGACAGCACGCTGTATGGTCCAATACTTCTGTATCTCTGCGCCTTCCCTTCGCTCGTTCCCGTCATGACACCAACAGCCTCATTAACTTGGAGGCCACTGTCAAAGCCAAGATGCAATTGACCAGCTGAGCAAGCAGCTAAGCCACTCCAGCTGTGCGTCTTAGCTAGGGTTTCTGTCGCTGTGAAGAGACACTGTGACCACAGCAACTTTTCTAAAGGAAAACCAGCTAATTGGGGCGGCTTACATTTTCAGAGGTTTAGCTCATTATCGTCATGGTGGGACATTGTGGCGTGCAGGCCGACACGGTGCTGGAGAAGTAGCCGAGTGTCCTACATCTTGGCTTGCTGGCAATGGGAAGTGGTTCCAGACACTGGACGGTATCTTGAGCCCTTGTGAAACCTCAAAACCCGCCTCCACAACGACACACTTCCTCCAACCAGACCACACCTACTCCAGTAAGGCCATGCCTCCTAACAGTACTACTCCCTTTGGGGGCCATTTTCTTTCAAACCACCACAGTGGTCAGGTCGTCAGCTCTCTAAGCTTGCTCCAAAATGTGCCCCTCTCCAGAAGCTTAGCCTAGATAATGCTCCCACCTGGAACTCTAACCCACACAGATGAACAGTCTTGCTCTTATATCTGTTTCCTTCTGGGTCCTCAGTTGTAACCAGCACCATGCAACATGAGGAAAGTTGTGTCTAGAGAAGCCAAGTGAAGGCAGGGGGTTGTGGGGAGCCCTAGGCACTGCTACACAGCTTATGTGCTTCTGGGACTTCCTGAGAGCTGTGCTCAGGCCAGTTGAGGCTTAGGCAGCATGTCACCTGTATCCAACAGGTGTCCCACTTCGTTTTCCATGGCCCCATTGACTCCCAGTTAACCCCCACCCCTTTTCATGTGAGGATATAATTTACTACATTATAAATAAATTCAATTCTCAGCAGAATTCAGCAAGCAGCACAATTTTTAAACATATTTTTGCAGTACGCAGGATGGAGCCCAGGACTGACTCAGAGAAGGCAGGCTTTCTCCACCAAATCCCACCCCAGGCCAGTGCCATCACACCTGAGTGTGAGCTGCAGGCCTTGACACCCTGTGACCAGCAGGCACAAGGCCCTCCTTACTAGATACCCACTGACCCAAAGTGAGAGTTGAGTGACCAGAGTTTGTCATTTGCTGAAGCACAATTAATAAAAACTCAGAGACTGATATTGGGGCTCCACCTGAAGACCAGAAAAGCCAAGCAGCCAGCCACTGGCTTTTACCTCAACCTCAGTCCAAAATGGTGATTCTGCTGTTCCCAGGAATCTCAGAAGGAGACTGTGTCTGAGAGCTGTCTCCTTCCCATTTTATGATCCTCCCTAGGACTGGAATTAAAGGCATGTGCCATTACCAAATGGTTTCTATGACAAACAAGTGTGTCTACTGGGATTAAAGATATGTGTTATTGCTGCCTGGTCTATAAGGCTGGCCAGTAAGGCTGTTTTACTTTTTTGATCCTCAGGCAAATTTTATATATTAAAATACAAGTGAAATGTCACTACAATTTGTTCCCTGTAAGTGCTTGAGAGCCCTCAATCCAACCTTCCTGCAACTTCAGGCCTTAAGGGCCTCACTGTTGGTGGCAGGGTCAAGTGCAGCATCAAATCTCCGAGTCTGAAGAGTGTGACTCAGTGTTCCTTCCCCTTACAAACACAAGTGAGAGCCTAGCCTACTTTGCTTTCCGTTGCTGCAATAAAACGACAAGACCAAAAGCAACTAGGGGATAAAAGAGTTATTTGGGCTTGTAGGTTACAGTCAGACATCTAGGGAAGTCAGGTGAGGAACCTGGAGGCAGGAGCTGGTGCACAGGTCATGGAGGAGTGCTGCTTGCTGGCTTGTTCTTCATGACTTGCTCAGCCTGCTTTCTAATAGACCCAAGAACACCTGCCCAAGGGTGGCACCTTGGTGAGCTGGTCCCTCCCATACCAATGCCCCCCACAGACTTGTCCACAGGCCAATTGAAGTTTACTCTTCTCCGGCAATTAGATGGTATGAAGGTGAAAAAAAAAAACCTAGCCAGAGAAGGACTTGGTTACAGTGTCTGGTCACTGGTCACCACTTCCCATTGGCAAGGAGATAACACCCCACTGAAGTCCAAATCTACCAGAAAATTAGTCCCCAAGGTCCCCAGATGCCAGGTCTGCAGGCTCGTGTCTGCCATGATTGTGATTCAGGTTCTATGTCAGCTACAACCCAGATGAGCAGAGCACACAGTGAGGCCAGTGGAAAAGTTTCTTTGCATTTTGTTTGTTTGCTTTGGGGGTGTTAAGACAGGGTCTTGGACTGGAGAGATGGCTTGAGGGTTAAGAGCATTGATCCTGAGTTCAATTCCCAGCAACCACGTGGTGGCTCACAACCATCTATAGTGAGATCTGATACCCTCTTCTGTCATGCAAGTAAATATGCAGACAGAACACTACATACATTTTTAAAAAAAAGACAAGTTGGCCTTAACCTTAAAACAATAGGTGTTGAACTCAGGTCACCAGGCTTGTGTGGCAGCAGCTGTACCCCTGAACAACTTCACCTGAAGAAGGAAACTGCTCATTTATTTCCCTACCTCCAGACCTGAATAACAACACAGAAACTATAATAATTAGAACACTGTTTGGTCAATAGCTTAGGCTTCTTATTAATTAACTCTTACCTCTTAAAGGTACCCATTTCTATTAATCTGTGTATCAGCATAAGGTTGTGGCTTACTGGTAAGGGTCCAGCAGGTATCTTTCTCCTTCATCTGCTACATGATGTCTCTCTGACTCTGCCCTACTCTCTCTCTCTCTCTCTCTCTCTCTCTCTCTCTCTCTCTCTCTCTCTCTCTCTAGTCTGAAACAGCTTCTTTATTAACCAATGGTAATAAAACATATTCACAGCATACAGAAGGGAATCCCACATCACTCTGCAGCCCACAAATGGGCAAATCTTTAAAGGTATCGCCCTGATAGAAAGAAACCAGAAATAAATGCTCCCCTGCTCAGTGTCCTTTTTGGAAGGCTCAAGAACAGAAAACAACATGCACCGTAGAAATCAGCCACACACCAGGGTGAAGTGTGTGTGTCATAGAGGAGGGAATAAGAGAATCAGGGGTGTGCAAAAGTGTTCTCTATTGCAGCACAAACTACGGACGACGCCCTACTTCAAAAGTCAAATAAAACAAATGAGACATAATAAAATAACATCCGACACGATCCATATGCTCCTTGATTTCCTCCCATGGAAATCAAAGTGCTCATCATGGGTAAGGAACGGATCGCATCAATTCAAAGTCACACCTTGTGGTGGTTAAAACTGCCGATCTGACAAGCTCCAGAATCGCCTTGGAGACGAATCTGCTGGCACGTCAATGAGGCAGCCTCCAGATTCCAATAACTGAGGTGAGAAGATTCCCTCCAAATGTGGGCAGCCCTGTTTAATGGCCCGGGTCCTGGACGGAAACAAAGGCAGAAAGCCAGCTGTGCCCCAGCGTCCTCTCCCTGCTTCCTGGCTGTGGACGCGATGTGACCAGATGTCTCACACCGTGCCACCATGCCTTCCTTTTCTCGTTGTTGAGACAAAGCACCTGATAAAAAGCCACTTAGGGAAGGAAGGTTTGTTTGGCTCACAGTTTTGGGGTACAGTCCACTGCGTGGGGGGAGGCATGGCAGCAGGAGCAGGAGGCAGCTGGTCACCTCACCCATGAGCAGGAAGCAGAGAGAGATGGATGCTGTTGCTCAGCTCACCCCCCCCCCCCCACGTTTGTGAAGGAAGATGTTTGGTCATGTGGACGCTTACTTGTTTTGCTTTGAGGACCTCAAGCATCCCAGGTTGGCCTTGAACTCTTGATGTAGCCAAGGGTGACTTTGAACTTCTGCTCCCCCTGCCTCCACCTCCTCAGTGTTGGGAATACACAGCTTACACGATCTTAAAGACTGAACCCGAGCTAAGAACATTTGGCCTATTTGCCATGGACTCCTGCGTATGCCGCAAAGCCACCTAAGTTCCAACTCTGCCTCTGTCGCAGTGTGTTGTGTGACCTGAGCTGGCCCTGTAACTACTCTGCCTCCATCTCCAGGTTTCTGTGACAAATGATCTATAGGCTATCCCCATGACTTGGGGCATAGACCTACCGAGAAGATGAGGAAGACTGAGGGCAAACTTGCAGGTGCACGTACCATCTGCTGAGCCCAGGGAGCCTGTATGTCCTGCAGCCTTGCCCTTGGACCTTCCTAAGGGAGCCCGATGTGGCCAGAGAAAGAATCCAAAGGACCTTCTTCCTGATCTTCTATGAAGCCTTGGGGACATCGGGTGCCTGAGTTCCTCCATCCCACTCTTTAGCCTTCTCATTGCTTTGGCTTTCCTGAACTTCCCATGGCAGCAACCCCAGAAATAAACAGCAGTTAGGCCTAGAAGGGTCTTCAGAAGTGACAGACCCTTGGTCACGTGTATCTCAACCCTGTATGTCATCCCCCAAAGCACTGTGGCTGGTCCCTGTCACCATCACACCCTCCTCTCCCCTCTGCCTCTGTTTCTCCATTTCCAATAAGATTTTTGGTATCTAGCAAAGCCAGGAAGGCTCAGGGGACAGGAAGGTTTAGAACTGAGCAACTGGGCCAGTGAGGTGGCTCCGTGGGTAAAGAAAGGCACTTGGCACCAAGCCTGACAACCTGAATTTAATCCCGGGGGATCTTTGTGGTAAACAGAGAGAAGTGGCCGCCACACGAGCACCATAGCACTCATAATAAATAAAGACATAAATAAGTAGATAGACAGACAGACAGATCTTGGCAGCTGGGAGTGAGCCTGCCACGGGTGGGCTCAGCATCCCTGGGGCTGTTGATGGGTGGGTATGATCGTAATTTATGCTGTCATAAGTTTGTTTCATTTCATGAAGCCTCCAGCACACACTGTGAACCATCGAGAGTTGACACAAATTTAATCCTCACTCAGACCTCTGAAGAAATGACCCCGTTCATTCCTCATCCCTTCCATTTGGTTCAGCCCCCAGATAACGCCACAGCTTAAAACCATTGGGCACTTACGATCAGCAGCTGCCTGGGCTCGTGAGTCAGAACAGCACGGCTGAGAAACCAGAGTCTCCCTCGAAGATGCAGCCCCCTGTGTGCCAGGGTGGTCTCAGCCTGGGCATGCGGGTCTAGAGTGGGACGGAGGAGCCACCATCACGTGGTCACTGTCGGGCCGCATACGACTGTTGCCGTGGAGGTTCTCTGCAGGCCTGTGTGAATGGCTGTGGCACTCGGAAGGTGGTAGCTGACCTCTCCCTGGGTGACTGATGAGAGAGACAGAGGCACAGATATAGGCAGATGGGGAGGGAGGGAGGAGGAACGGAAGAAAGGGAGGGGAGGAGAAGGAAGAGAAGCCATGGCCTCCAAGCTTCAGTGAGTTGCATGGGTTCCCCCCACTGTTGGTCACACTGCAGTGCTAGGACAGCCGGGAGCACACAGGGGACACTGGAAGAAGAGGCTCCTGGAGGCCATCTGAAGGCTGCCACCTCCCAGCCTACAGATGAAGAAACTGAGCATCTGAGAGGTTAGGTGGTTCACGCAAGTTTGCACAGTCAATAGGTGGTGTCAGAAGGATTTGAACTCAAGATTTTCCAACTCCAACATCTGTTCTCTGGCCAGGGCTGGCCTCAGTCTCCCCACATGTTAGAAGAAGGAATTAGATAGGGAAAAAAACCTCTTTGTTGTTTTGTTTTGTTAGTTTTTCAGGGTTTTGAGACAGGGTCTCCACACCCAGCTAAACGACATAATCTTGACGTTTTTCTTCTTTAGAATGTCCTAAGGTGTGATCGGTCTCCTGACGGTCAGCCACCAGGCTTTTCATAGCCGTCCAGGAGCTTCAGTCTGGTCACTCCTGTGGGTAAAAGGAGCTGGTGTGAGTCAGTCTCTGTAACTTCTGAGGGTGGGAGGAATGGAGAGGTAGACAAGGCCTGACCATGATGGAGGTGTTGACGAAGATGATGCTGATGCCGAGTCATGAAGATGAAGTGATTGGTGAAGAGATGGTGGTGGTTGTGGTGATAAGAGTGATGATAGAGTGATAATTATAGTGGTGATGATAGTGTTGATGATGACGGCAGTAGTGATGGTGACGGTGGTGGTCATAACAACGGTGGTGATGCTGATGCTGACGCTGATGCTAATAACACTGTTGATGATGGCGGCAGTGAGGCTGGTGATGCTCGTGTTGCTGACAATTGTGGTGATGGCGATTTAGATGGAAGTCACAGCACAACGCTGGGACCTTCCGGTGATGCCGAGAGCTGACTCAGCACTGTCTTCATCATATGCCCTTCAAACTGTGGTCCATGGATTAGCCATACAGCTATCACCTGAGCCACTGCTGGGACAGCAGTCAACTCTGCCTCCTGGGTGTCCCCGGGTGAGTGGGGTGCCAATGGCAGCTCACCACCATCTGGAAAGGGAAGCACTGTCTGAGTGAGGGAAACTGAGGCACAGAGAAGTATTACAGCCAGCAGAGAAAGCGTATGTGCTCACCCCAGATCCCACCTCTGTCTAGCCCTGTTGCTGTGGCTTCCCACTTCAGGCAACATCATCCTGCCGCCAGGTCCGCTGCTCTGAGTCCGCCTGGAGAACAGTGACCTTGTTCCCAATTACTCTGGGGAAAGGACGCTCCAAATCAAGAAACAGCACTCTGCACCGCAGCATGCAAGCATTCCTGAAAGAGGGGGAAATTAAGCCTTTGAAATAACATTAATCATGATAACTCGGGGCTGGTTCATTCCTCTAGCTTGCCCGCTACATTTCCTCAACATGGGCTTAACCCTCCATGACCCAGACTCTTAAGAAGTCCCCAGTACCACCTTCCCTCCCTCCCTCCGAGGCTGTCTTCTCTCCAATCAAACTTATCCCATCCTAAGGAGAGACATGAGAGCTGGGTGGGGAAAGAATATCATGGAAATACTCAGAATGCAGTCAGGGTGACAGTGGTCCACTGCCATTCTTTCCTACTTTCTTTTTTATTTACTTATTTTTTTTATTTTTCGAGACAGGGTTTCTCCGTAGCTTTTGGTTCCTGTCCTGGAACTAGCTCTTGTAGACCAGGCTGGCCTCGAACTCACAGAGATCCACCCGCCTCTGCCTCCCGAGTGCTGGGATTAAAGGCGTGCGCCACCACCGCCCGGCTTCTTTCCCACTTTCAAAACCAAAACCACTGGGCATGGTGGCACATACCTGTATCCCAGGACTTGGAAGACTGAGGCCAGAGGATAGGTAATTAGAAGTTATCCTGGGCTACGTAAGGAGACCTTATATTAAAGACATAATTAATTAATTAGTTAGCTAGTTAGTTAGTTAGTTAGTTAGTTAGTTAATTGTCTGCTGTTCCCACATCCCCAGAGCTCTCTCCATCCCCAGGGCATGAAGCCTGGCATTAGGGTTCGGTGGCAGCTTGGTAATAGAGCACTTGCCTGACATATGTAAGGCCCTAGGTACATGCAAACACACACATACACAGGTGGGGGTTGGGGCGAATGCTTTGAACTGGTGTGATGACTCAGTTGGCAGGGTGTTTGATGAGCACACAGGAAACCATAGGTTCAACCTCCAGAAGCAGAGAAACCAGATGAAACAGTGCACACCTGGGATCCCAGCACTGAGATGGTGAGAGCCAGAAGAGCCGGAGTTCAAGGCCAGCCTTGGCTACACAAGGAGCTGGAAGCCAGCCTGAGCTACATAAAACTCAATATAAAATACAAACAACAGATGGCCCTTGGCCTTGGATCGTGAGGCTACAGGCAAAGCTGCCATGCTGGGCGTGGGGTCCTACCAGCACCCACCTTTCCATTTTTTCAAAGAAATTGAAAAAAAATCACCTGTTTTCAAATACTGACTGCTAATTAAGACAAAAATAATATTTACAGGCATGCACCACAGGCGCCCGTCTAGCTCCCTGCCTGGAGCTGCTTACTCTTGGATAGCTGCCGCAGGTCAGGATTTGGATTTTCTATCCCGCCACTAGCCTCCCATTCCCTTTGCCACCTCAGGTTTCAGAGATATGGAAAGGCAGAGACCACGGGAGCAAGCCCAGTGAAATTTGGAGACAAGTGTTCAGGAACTTGCTCCAGGGCCCTATACTCAGAGAGCTTCCATTGTTGTCAGAGCCTGCTGGACCTGCCTGCTGGCCATCCATCCTAGTGAAGACCTCTCTGTGAGCCTGTTTGTCCTGTGCATCCATTCAAGCTTTTCTGTCTAGCCAGCTGGGTCCAAGGTCTGCATGGGTGCTGCAGATTTGGGGCTCGCCCTGTGTCCTTATGTGCCCCTAACTGTACAGTGTGGTGGCCTTCACAGTTGACCACCCCCACCCAGAAACACTTTCTGGCTGACATGCATCTTGGACGTGGCACTTTCCTTAGCCAGGCCTAAGTTTCTCCATTGGCAAAGGGATGGGACATAAGTATCCCCATCCCCTATTCTGTAAGGAAGGAGAAGCTACCTACAGACAGCAGGTTCTCCTTAGATCTAACTACAACCATTAGTTTCCCAGAAGACTGAGGGGGTCTCTAGGAGGCCCTTCTAGCCCCACATTGCCAGGTCTATGCTCTCTGGGGGACCCACAGCACACAGCGATGCCTCTGAGACAGTGAGGAAATAGGACTAGCATCTCAGGGGGTCCCAGATGGAGACAGAAAAGATGGGGCTGCAGAAGCCCACTGGAGATAAGGCATTGAAGAAGGCAGAGAGACCAGGAGCAGCAAAAGAAACAGGAGCCGTCCCGGATGGGGGACCTGGAGCCCCTGGCTGACCTCAGTGTTCCTCCCGGGACTGTAAGTGAGCAGGCCGGCCGGCACACCTTCAGAAGCACTCAAGGCCGCGTGAGCCCCCACCATAAGCCCCAGTGACAAATCTGCTGTGATAGGAACCACTGGCCCCATGTTGTCCTTGTTTTTTAATGACACGTCCTGTTTTTGTTTTTGTTTTACTTGAGAACCAAATTGGATCCAACCAACCTGAAATTAAGCTGGAGCAGTTCATGGGAGTATAGGAAAGAGGCCATCGCTGCTGTGAAGGAAGGTGAGGAGCAGAAGCCAGAGAAGAGGTGGGGCTCATGCATAGACACGGGGGCCCTTCATTAAAGGTCTCTGTACCTTGGTCCTTCCCACTACTGCTTCTGAGCATCAACTGGATGCAGCCCAGGCCGGGCAGTGTGAACACAGCCACGATACAAGCAAGCAGAAGGTGCCTGGCTGAGGAGTTCACAGCCCAGCTTCGTAATACACAGTGCAAGGCCCTGGAGTTCTTGTTATGAAAAGAAAGCAGGGACAGAGCTCAGACATGGCCCTGTCAGTTAAGAGCTGTCTGTGAAGCACGAGGACCTGAGTTCAAGTCCTGGAACCCTTATTTTACTTTTTTTTTTTTTTTTTGGTTTTTCGAGGCAGGGTTTCTATGTGGTTTTGGAGCCTGTCCTGGAACTAGCTCTTGTAGACCAGGCTGGTCTCGAACTCACAGAGATCCGCCTGCCTCTGCCTCCCAAGTGCTGGGATTAAAGGCGTGCACCACCACCGCCCGGCTGGAACCCTTATTTTAAAAAAAAAGGCAGGCCTATAATCTCAGTGCTAGGAGGCAGAGACGGGTGGATTCCTAGGGTTTGTTGGCCCAAGGTTGACCAACATTCCTGGCTTTCAGGAATGTGCACACATATGTGCATGTACACCCACGTGAACATGTGCACACACTCAAACGCGCACACATACACGAAAGCACGTAGGAAAATTAAGAAATGAGCCCATAGCTCACACTGGGTCCAGCACTCTGCCAATGGTCTCTGGGACGATTTGGCCATTTTATCAGTGACGTGATTCAGAAGGCACAGATCTGGACTGTGAAGCGAGAAGTGATATAGCATGTCTTTTGGTGGGTGATGTTCTCGCCCTGGTGGCCGTGCCTCCTCCCTGACTCTATCTGCAGACACCTGCTTCCCTTCCCCCTCCTCCTTCCCACTGACCACATCACTGTTGGGAGCAGACATATCCTCCTCTCAGGAACAAGGGCTGAAGAGAAAACTGTTGCTTTGGGACAGCCACCCTTATCTCAGGGCCCTGATGTCAATGAGTCACTGTGTTCAAGAGGCAGAGGAAGGGTCAACCTCCACCCCTGTGCTTCTGAGGTTGTTTCTGTAAATGGCAGATCTGCCAGTGTCCTAGGGCCCAGGCCGAGTGATCCCCAAGAGTCAGGACCCCTGTCCCTTACCCCCAGCTAAGTTAGATTCAATGCCTGCATCCCTCTGGCTACAGAAGCAGCCAGCCAAGCATTCCCCCTCCCTATCTCCCTTTCCTCTTTCCAAACATCCACATACCTGCCTCTACCTGGTACCCACCTCTCTGAAAAACACCTAGGACAAAGAAGTCTCCTTCTTCTATCTCCAGGCCCCGGGGCTTTGGCCACCTCAAACACCCTGAGGCTGATTTCTCAAAGGTAGCCTCCAGATTTCCTTCAAGCCAGAGTCAATTTACCACTCAAACCCTAAGAGCCTCGGTAAACACACTCCGAACACGATGGCCTTTAAAAGGAACACCACATCAGAACTGAAGTGTGTGCAGCCGTTAAGCTGTGACCTGGGAGACGGGAGACGGCTGCCACCACTGTCCCTCTCTCTGGCTTGACGTGGTATTCTCATTTCTGAGCTACGAGCAAACATGACTTTTCTAATCAGGGGAAGGACACAGAACTGCTTTAGAAACAGATGAGAGCAAGAATATGGACTCCTATAAACGCCGGAGTCTGCAGCCACTGTCCGCAGTCAAGTCCCCTCCACACCCCGCTCTGCAGAAGGCAGTCCAGCCACGCCAGCTCATTCACGAGTCATCTACCATAGAGTCAGGCCTTTGGGACAGAGTCCTAGGGTGAATCGCAGACTGCATTTCCTTTCGAGACCTGGTCATGATGCTACGAAAGGCGCTCTTGATGCTCTGAATGAAATGCTAGGAGCCCAGACCAGGCCAGAGTCTTCCAGTGTGTAAGCAGAGTAGGAATCCAGATTATGAATTCCAATCCAGACTCAGTGGCCACGCAGTCCATCCCTTACTTCTGTTTCTGGTACCGACACACACACATACACACACACTTACATGCACACACACATGCATACATACACACATACACACACATACTCACACATATACACACATACATACTTACACACACACACATACATACACACACACACACACACACACCAGGGAGAGCAATGTCATAGCTAGCTTCTAATACAGGAAGTCCTTCCTCAGATCTAACTCTTAAATCTAGCATCATCTACTCTTATTGCTTTGTGGCTCAGACTCTTGGCCCCAAACAGCTACTATGTGAGGGGCTTGCTCAGTGCCCTGACAAGGCCTCCAGCACCTCAACCATCTGGTGGGTGGGTAGGTGGCACTACATGAACACTGGACACCCAGCTTCTGCGTCCCTTCCCTAGGCTGCCAGCCCTGGGGATGTGCGCAGGCAGAGGCTGACCCTCAGAGTTACCGCATCAGCATTTAAGAGGGAGTCGATTGCTCTAGAGGCAATTGCCACCACTTCTGGAAGACGCGGCAACTTCCGTGGCACTGCATAAGCGCCCGTTCAGGCCATTCCGCAGGGTAAATGAAAATCAAAGTTCCTGCCTTGATTTATCTCAACCAGAGGAAACGGGAGGAATTCATTTCCCTCCAAACGATCTTCTCCGTCTCCTAAATATTCAATAATTTCCTAGCAGAAAAATGGATTTCCTCCCCGGCCCTCGCAGATGCTGGCGGTCCTGCGCGGCACCTGTGGGTGTCCCGATGGAGGCGGCTCCATAGCAGCCACAACCTGCCTTGGACAGCACCGTGGACCCCCTTCCCAGAGAGGCCTAGCCACCCGTGCTGGCCCAGAGCCATGTCACAGGCTTTGTGATTCTCCTGGCTCCATGATGGAACCAAGCCAGCTCAGAAGGAGACCCACCCTTGTCCCGTTGCTGGTCTGTCTCCTTTTTGACAGGGGAATTTTTGAGGCAAAAAATGACTCTAGTGAATTGCCATGTCCCCAGGCTAGCCTCTGTGCTGATGAATGGTTGGACATAAAAAGTGTGCTGAAGACATGAAGTGATGAATGAATGAATGGAGAAATGAATAAATGAATGGAGGATGGAAGAATGGATAAAAGCGCCTTTAACACTGCCTGTTTAACTCCATTGGGTGGCCTGTGGTTCATTCTCTCTACCTATTGCCTAAAAGGCTTGCCTGGGAAGCAAATCCAAGGATATGGGTAACAGCAAAGTCAGCCAGAGGTAGGGAAGGACACAGCCTGCAGGTCACATCACTGTCAAGGCACGCCTGAGAGACAGACCTGCCCAGAGGCTGCCAGAGCCGGTGCCCAGGGCTCCTGGTCAGCTGGGGTAAGGGGAGACTGCTCATTGCCCAATGAGCCCCAGTCGGTGGCTCTTGTCCTCAATTGTAATCAAGTAGACATGAGGCTGAGGGAGGGACAGACAGATCCAGTCCCAGGAAGGGACCTAGAACTGAGACCCCAGTGGAGCCAGGAGCAGGAAAGCCTGAGGACTGAGGGGCATTCCAGACTTGGGGCGGGAGTTGGGAGGGTGTCCACCAAGCTAGGTAGACCCACAGAACAGAGCTGTCCCTCCACAGCATGGCTCTTGGAGGTGAGGGGCATAGTTGCAGGGAGGAAGCAAACCCAACCCACTGAGTGCAGATCACCAAGGACCAAGCACATCACTACAACTTTCCCCTTGAGTAAATTTGCTGTGTGACTTCAGGCAAGTTGCATCACCCCTCTGGGCCTCAGTTTCCCCACTGTCTTAGTCACTGTTCTATTGCTGTGAAAAGACACCATGACGAAGGCAACTCTTATAAGAAAAAGCATTGACTGGGCCTTGCTTATAGCTTCAGAGGTTTAGTCCACAGATGTCACGGTGGAGGGCCTGGTGGCTACAGGCAGGGGCTGGCGCAGTGACTAAGAGCTACATCCTGATCTGTAAGCAGAGAGAGAGAGTGCTCATGAGAAAACCGAGAGAACCGGACCTAATGTGGGCTTTTAAAACCTCAAAGTTCAGGCCCAGTGACACACTTCCTCCAAGGCCACACCTCCTAATCCTTCTCAAACAGCTCCACTCCCTGATGACTAAGCTTTCAAAGATGTGAGGCCATAGGGGCCATTCTTATTCAAACCACCACACTTACTACATGCCAGGGTCCAGCCTGCTTGCCTAAGGACTCAGTCAGAGTCAAGTTCCTGGGCTGAGCTTACTGGACTGTGGGCTCTTAGGTGGACATCATCCCCCAAACCCTCTGGACCTCACACCCTCCTTTGGGGGTGTAATCCAGCTGGCTGCAATTGGTGGTAGAGCGCGTCCTGGAGCCCCAGTTGCGTCAGGCCCCCTGGGAGCCAGCTGCACAGAGGGCAGGGCATGGCCTCACGCATGACTTGTTTGCCCAGGCATCTTTCTGTGGCTTCTTTCATGTTGCAGCTCCTCCGCTGGCCTCCGGGTCTGAGCGGAGCATCCGCCAGCACAAAGGCCCAATTTATCAGGCATGTGTTTGATGGAATGTCCTTCCTGGAGGAATGGCACTCCAGACGCTCTCCGAGCCAGCGAGAGTCTTTGAAACTTAACAGCATGTTCTTTAAAGGGACTGCAGAGGCACGCTGCATCCGAAATACGTGGCTTTGAACACGTCGACATTAATGGAGGTCACCGTCGCAGGGGACACAGACCTTTCCCAGAAATAAATCAACAGCCCGTGCCTCTGGCTAAGGATTCGTTTTACTTGAATTTCTTCCTAGACGACCCACTGGTGCTGGGGAGGGGTTGGGCTTTAGAGGCAAGATTACAGAGCCTGGGGCTATAGGGGGGGGGGGTCCTGCCTGAAAGGGATCTAGCTGATCACCTGTCGCCAGATGGTAAACTCAACCTGTACTTGGCTGGCTGCCAGTAGATGAGGTATGCCAACTAAAGGCAAGGAAACGGGGTTTCTAACCTGTAGAGTTACTGGTCTGAGCCGTGCCTGCCCCAACACCTTTCCCAAGGAAGGTCTGTTGCTCTGTTTTGACCTGAGTATCCACCATGGAGTTTGTACCCAGGCTGCCCATTCTAGTCTCAGCTCTGCTGTTTGCTAGCTCTGCTACCTTAGGCAAACAGCTTGACCTCTCTGAGCCTTGGTTTGGAAACATTCTTAACTGTTGGTTTGAAAACAAGCCCCCTCCAGAAGGCAGAACCTCACATCTCAAGAGAAGGATGACAGTACCTCCCTCCTCCTCAATATCCTGGCCGCTCTGATGTTCTTCCCAGCTCTTCACTGTGTACACCAACCAGACCCAGAAGGGCTTGATCCTGCCCCACACCGGCAGTGGCCCACCACCCTGGATACAGCCCAGCCACCCCCTGATGCTTTCTTTCCCTGTTCCTCAGTCACTAATTGTTTTATCAATAGTGTTACTCTGTGGGAGATCCGTGATTTATCTGACTCTGCCCCCACATTCCTGGGTGGCCCTGGGCAGGCCATTCATCCTCACAGGGCCTAGAAGATGGGGGAAGGGACCTCAAAGCATATCCA
Source organism: Microtus pennsylvanicus (assembly GCF_037038515.1). NCBI lineage: Eukaryota > Metazoa > Chordata > Mammalia > Rodentia > Cricetidae > Microtus > Microtus pennsylvanicus. The sequence continues at coordinate 71,768,274 of NC_134591.1, forward strand.
CCCCAGCTGTTCAGTTCAGATATCGACAGTGGGAAAAAAATCTCAGTAACAGCTAGAGCAGCCTGGGGATGATCGGTACCCCACAGCAGGTGCGTACTCCACAGCAGATCCTCCTCTACACCCTGCAACAGACCAGCACCCCAACGGCAAACCAGCACCCACACTGCAGACTGGCACCCCCACGGCAGACCCTCTACACCCCACAGCAGACCAGCACTGCAGACAGGCACCCCCACGGCAGACCCTCCACACCCCACGGCAGGCCCTCCACACCAGATGACCACAGTGAACCACAATCCCCTCCCACTTCACCTCTGGTTGAGGAGTCACAGGCTCTGGCCAGCTGAAGTCAGGGGAAACTCTGCAGGCGCTTGCTCTGGGGACAACTTCTTTCAAACAATCCCTCTTGAACAGAACCTTAAACTCTGGGGTTGCAAGGAATCTGGCTAGGGTGAAGAACTACAGAGGCCTTGAGAGATCCCAGGTCCAGCCCCAGACCGTGGTCTGTACCAACTGCCCGCAGCGTGCCTTAAGTGAGGGAGACAAAATGAGCCCACCTAACCACCGCCACCAGCAATCCATCCAGACAACAACTGAGATGTCCAGCTCAGCACACTTGGGATGCTCTGGGCTTACACTGTGAAAAGTCTTGGCTTGGCTTCTGGGTATGACACCCCACATGCCCTGACACCCACTAAGCACAGAGGAAGCAGTAGAGTTAACTCACAGAGATGGGCATGGTGACACATGTCTGCAATCCCAGCACTTGGGAGGCTGAGGCAGGAGGATCAGAAGTCCAAGACCAGCCTGGGCTACATAATGAGACTACCTCAACACACACACACACACACACACACACACATACACACACACACACACACACACACACAGAGAGAGAGAGAGAGAGAGAGAGAGAGAGAGACAGACAGACAGACAGACAGACACAGAGAGCAGAGACAACCCAAACAACTGAGTGCTTACCTAGCAGATGTGAAGCCCTCAGATCCCTCTCTAGTACCACCAAAGCTACACACAAAGGAAGAGAAACAGTGTAGCCATCTATGAACACAATGGCGAACCCCAATGTGGAGGTATTTTGTTACACAGCCACAGCTAGCTGAGACAAATCTCCAGTATTACCACAGCCAGGATTCATCCTTTACAGGAGAATTTTGAGCCCACCCCCACTGTCCTGTAAGAGAGTTGTAGTCCCCAGAGAGGGAAGAAAGCAAAGGTAGGAAGAGCAAGTGCTGTTGGACTCAGGCATGGAAGGGGAGGGATGTGATAGGAGAGCTCTCACACTTAGAGCATTCGAGGCCCCGGGCTCCCTCCCCTCAGCAGCTGTGAATCGACTTTTTGGGGTGTCTGCATCAGTGATAGAGTGTCCTACTAATACTGTGTGACAAACACCCCCAAATGAGTGTCTTTTGTGTGTGTGTGTGCCTATCCATGTAAATTTATGTGTGTGCAGGTTCACATGTGTCTACATGTATGTACATGTATGAAGAGGCCAGAGGACCTCAAGCATCATTCTTCAGGTACCACCAACATATCTTTTTGAGATGCGGTCTCTTCCTTGCCTGGAGCTCTCCAGATAGGCTAGACTGTCTGGCCAGCGAACCCTAAGAATCCACCCATATTACAAGCATGCACCATCGCACCCAACATTTTTTTTAAACATGGGTTCAGGAGTGCAAATCACAGGCTCTTTGCATGCATTTCACTAACAGCCATCTCCCCAGCTGAGCGCCTTAAGGAATCTAGTTAGCCTGGATCTCTGAATGGTTCTGGTGGGGTGGCCAGAACAGCTACGAAGGATGGGAGTGGCTGCCGCCTGTTGAGTTACAGCAGCCACAGGGTTTCACTGGCAGGTCTTAGACTAGCCTTGCATTTAATGACACACTCTTATCAGTCCCTGCATCCCAGTTAGGGAAACTGAGTCCCTGGTAGCTTAAATGACCAACTCAAGGCCATAGGGAAAGTGATGGAACCAGAGTTCAAGACCTGTGTCTTTAAGCGCTGAGCCACCTCCGCGAGACTGAGCCTGGTTCCAGGCCTGACATTCCAGGTCTCTGGAGGCTTTGTGGGTTTCTTCCCTGTCTGAAAGTTTCTGCTGATGCTGCGGGAAGCCTCCCCAGCAAGGACGAAAGCCACTTTGCTGGGAGAGGCAGCTCTGCTGACAAAAGACAGGGTTCCTTTGGAGTCAGTCATCCCTGAGGGGAGCAGCGAGGAGCCCCCACCCTGGAGCCTGCAGACTGGAGTGGGAACCCACAAGCTCGCTGCAGGAGCAGACCCAACGCTGTGGGAGGGTTAGCGCACAGACAGAGCGGGCTGATGGCATCTGGCACAGATGGGTACACTGAGACCCAGAGAGGGACAGAGGCTTGGCCAAGTCTCACATCCATCCACGTGGAAGCTATGACTAGTCCCTGTCACCTTGGAACTTTTATAGAGAGGGAATCTTGGAAAGGCAGGGGTCTGCCAGGAGAGAGATAGGCTCTGGGGATCGGAGACACTGAGCTATGACTGAGTCTTTTTCAAGGAGACCCGGAAAACTGCACGCGACAGGAACAGTCTCTGCCAGCTATCCTAGCACTTACTTAGCTCCTGCCAACAAACAGCTGGTATACCTGACGCCGTATTGCTACAGCCTGACCCTGTGACCCTGTGACCCTGTGATAAGCAGGTGGCTTTGCAGGCTCAGTATCTGCAGGTGGTTCTTCAACGCAGGGAGGCTCCACAGACAACCCCAGAAACATCAGTGGAGACAATTGCTACCAACCAAATTGCACCTCTGCCTATGACACCCTGAGTGACCTTGAACACAATATATGACCTTGCTCGGCCTGTTTCTGTCCACCAAGAAAGAACATGGGCATGATTAGAGACGTTTAAAGTGTGTTTCTTGGGATTCAGGGATTTCTTGCCATCACCCCAGAGGCACCTTGGAGGGGGAAGGAATAGGAAGTGACTCTCGGGCTCCAGCGGCCACAAGACTGACCCTGCTTTAATCTGAGTGATATGCCCAGGGCCCGTGTCAGATGGCATCCTGACAAAGCTCTGACTGCTTTTCAGCAGTTTGTGCCAGAAGACAGAGGCATCTTCTGTGCCCTATGGGTGTGGGGTGTGGGGAGACAAGACCGAAGGCTTCTAGCTACAGACAAGGGGTCAGGACCAAGCCGGAGCAAAGACTTTGCCTGGCATGTCTCTCCCCAGCCACCCTCCCAGCTCTCACTGCCCTCCCCTCAGCCTCCCTCAGCCAGCTTTCTCTCTGCAAAACTCCTTGGTGAGGCCTCAAGACTCAAGATGAAAGGATTAGTGAGCAGGAACCTGAGGGCCTTAAAGCTGGGACAGAAGCAAGAGGCAACGCCCCTGCCTCCCTAAGCCCGATTTATCTGTGATAATTTCATTTGAACCAGTCAGACCACAGCGCGAGAGAAGAGGATTGGAGGCCTTGTCTCTTCTTCTAAGAGGACCCGGCTGGGCTATGGGTCAGTGGTGTGGCACTTGCTCAAGCATGTGTGAGCCCCGGGTCCAAACTCCAGCTCCTCACCAAATAAAAATAAGTAAGCATCCACAAAAGGAATTGGCCTCCCCTCTGTGGTGAGGCAAGGGCTCCGCAGGAGAACCTGCACAGTGAAGCCCTTCCTCGGTAGAGGACAATCTTGTCACCATGCAGACACCATTAGTGGAGCATTTGCTAATGGATTTGGGAGTCTCAGTAAGCAGTGAAGACCTCCCACCCTAGGGCTCCAGTGGCCTAGGCTCCATTGAGCATTGTTAAGGTGTCATTCTGTGTGACTCCCGCTTATTCAGGCTTCAGTTCCTGTACAGGACAACGTGTACACAGAAGTGTATGTATGCACCATGTGTTGGGTGGATGGGTGGGTGAATCAATGGGTACAAAGCTGGATACATAGATTCATATGTGGATGCATGGGTGCCTGAACAGATGACTGGGTAGATCAATGGGTAAGTGGGTAGACGGGCGGACGGATAGATAAGCTGATGGAGGTGGACATGGATCAATCAACCAATTGATCAATCAATGAATATGTGGGTGGGTGAGTAGCTGGATGGATAGGTGGATCGATTTATCAATTGATCTATGGGTCTGTGGGTAGATAATGGATGGAATAGTAGGTGGGTAGTTGGGGAAATAGATAGATGGATTGATGGATGGATTTATGGATGTGCGCATGTGTGGTTGGGTAGATGGATAGATGGATGTGTGGGTGGGTGGGCAGATGGACAGATAGATGAATGGGTTGTGCAAGGGTGGGTGAGGGTGGACGGATGGAGGATGGGCGAAGTTAACATTCCCTGTCTACAGCCCAGCGACAAGGATTCTGCTTCACTGCTTCTACTCCCCTAGCCAGAGAGCCCCACCTTTCTCCCTGTTAGAGGGCACCTTCACTGACATGCAGAGGTTCCCCAACTCCTAACTAGCCTTCTAGTCACTAGCCTCCCTCCCCTGACCTGGGGGAAAAAGATAAAAAGGAAAAATCTAACTCACAGAAACAAAGCAAGTTCACTACCCAAATTGAGGGTCTTTTGCCTCAGGGCAGGATCATTTGCAGGCTCCAAGAGTCTGATCTCCATCACTTACAGAATTAGCAAGGGGAAGGACCCCAGAACTGGTCTCCCTCTGACAGCCTGGGGCACTGTGTCCATGGCCCATCATTGTCCACACACCCCCCTTTACAGTCTGCAGGAGGCTCAGTGTACGTGTGTGTGGCAGGGGGTAGGGGGTGCAGGCGATTACCCCTTGGTCACGCTCCGCCACCTCTTTTCCCCTCGCCCCAGGACACATGAAACTGAAGTCCAGCAACTCGCCTCATTAAGCAGCCAACACAGGGCCCTGGGAAATGTCTTAATTAGGTGACCATAGTAGCTGGTGTAAACTAATTTGATAAAGATAACAAAAGTCAGCAAGCAGGACTGCCTGTGTGTACAGGAACAGCTGCCCTGAGACAGGAGCTCAGGGACCTAGATCTGGGAGGAGACCGAGGGATTGCAAGCAGTGCCTGCAGCGGGTTGCTGAGATCTTCAGTTTCAAAAGCTGTGAAATGGGTTGTCGTCAGCTGACAGTCTGCTTCCTGGCACGGATTTGATGCCAGGAGCATGTGGTACCCCACCTCCCAGTGAAGAGCAAGTGGCTCTGTTGGGGGGAAGATACTGATGGGGTTAAATTTACAACTTCAGGTGGGCTAGTGAGACATCCTACCACCACGCTACATCCCAGCTCTCTTACCCTTTCTTCTCTTTTTGTTTTCTCTTTCCTTCTTTCTTTCTTCCTTCCTTTCTTTTTTTCTGCTTTTTGAAACAGGGACTCACTGCACTGCCCAGTCTAGACTTGAAATCCTCCTGCCTCAGTCTCCTGAAGAGCTAGGATTGCAGGCTTGTATCACTTTTATTATTTATTATCCTCTGAACGTATTGTTTTCCTCTCTCCTGCCCCATCTGTGCTTCCTCTCCCCCCACCATCTGTGCCTCACACATTGGCTGTATGGAGGGGGCACCAGCGGCCTCTGGGCCCTGAAGCCCTCCTCTTGCCTCTGACCTGCTCCAGCCTGCAACATGCTCAAGTGCCCTGCCTCTGGAAAAATAAATATGTTCCCACCCCACCCACCCACACATCCCCACCTCCGGTTTCCAATCTTGGGCGTCTGTTTCCCTAAGCCACCAATTCACACCTGATTTTCATCCTGGGCCTTCAAAGGGCTGAAGAATTTGGTCAAGATCGCACAGCTGGAGGTAGAATGAACTCGGTTCTCATGCCTGTCCACGTGCTAAGGAAGGGCGGCTGTGCAGACCAGAGGCTGGAGCCAGGTGACAAGCCCGGCTGGCCTGCGCCTTTAAGGTCTCCTCCTGTGCCCGCTGTGTTCTGGTTCACACTGGATATCCAAAAAAGATGTGCAGACCACCACGGGGTGAAGGTGGAGGGTATGAGGAGATACACGCACACACACACACACACACACACACACACACACACACACACACCTCAGCCACAATAGCCAGTGACATCTTAACCAAGTCATACCCCACGCTGAGCCCCAGTGTCCCCATCTGTGAAAGGGAAAGAGTTCCTACTCTCAACACCTTCCCATTCGTCCTCCTCAAAATCACCCGCTCTTAGGTTTTCCAGGGGCAGCAGGATGGACATCGGGTAGTGTGTGTGTATGTGAGTGTGCATGCATGCATGCATGCGTGTGTCTGCGAAGGACACTAAACTCGACGGTGCTCCCCCAGGCTGGAGTTAGCATGTGGCAACCACCACTCAACCAAGATGACAATGCGCGGCTGGCACCCCATCCCCTTGCTATAAACCAGAGAGAGGCACCGAGTGTCTAATTAGTAAACCATTCGATAATTGGTGTAATCTGGTGCTATTCCCTTTCTGACAGCCCCTGCCACCGTGTCCCATTTCAAGCTTGAGTTGCCTTTCGCATCATGCTGATAATTGTAATACCGAGAAGGAAAAATCAAATCGGAGTCATCGGAAGCTCCCATTAAATTGATTTAGGACACAAAAAAGTTAATAGGATTCCCTCCCCTCCTCCTCCTCCCCCGCCCCATCTATGTCTCACAGATTGGCCACACGGAGAGGGCACGAGGGGCCTCTGTGCCCTGGACCCTTCTCTGTGGCCTCAGACCTGCTCCAGCCTGCAAGATGCTCAAGTACCCTGCCTCTGGAAGGCCAACATGAGAGGGGGGCAGGAGGCAAGGACAGGCTCACCTTGAACAGAGCCAGGCGCATGTCCTGCCCTCTCCCCTGAGAAGTAAACCTTAGAGACAGACGTTCAGGTCCGTTTGTTATCTAGGAGGCTAGAAGTGAGCTTGCACAAAGCAGATCCCAGCAGTGCAGCTAACAGAAGTCAACTCCAACCAACCATAGGACACACGAACACGTCTGGTTCAGGACATTGGGAAAACTAGAGGGAGAGCAGGCCCAGGGTTCTTCTTCACAAGATGAACCGAGCCCCTGAGTACCTGCACCCCAGCCTGAGGGACCCAGGCCAGCACAGAAGGTGGGTACACCCGATTCATTTTACACTGCTTAGTTTGGGCTTTTTTGAACCACACACCCAGGAGAGTATGCAAATAGATGCAAATGAGATCCTGATTTATGCAAAACAGCCTATAAATGCGTGTCCCTGGATTTGCCAAAGGAAAAAAGCCGTGTCACCTAATTTAACAGAAATAACAGGGGTAGAAGACTGTCCCTGAGTTGGGTTCAGGCCAAGAAGAACCCACAAAGCCTCCTAAAATAGAGCTAAGGGATCCCCTGGCCGTGGTGGCCCTGAACTGAAAACCCCACAGCCTTGGCCTCGCCAAGAGAGTCCAGCCTCACAGTGGTACCTGGTCCCCTTATAGCTGAACCTCTGGGTCCCCCTTCCCACCCCACAGGGTCCTTTAATCAATTATTTATTTTTTATTTTATGTGTATAAATGCTTATATGCGTATATGCCAGTGCAACGTGTGTATACCTAGTACCTACTGAGGCCAGAAGAGTCAGATTCCCTGGAACTGGAGTTACCAACAGCTGCATGTCACCACGTGGGTGCTGGAAACCTAGGTCCTTTGGAATTAACAGCCTGTGTTCTTAATCACCAAGACATCCCTCCAGCCTTCCAGACAGGGTCCTGCAAGGGGAGGCCACTGGGCCCCAGACTCCATCCATCTTGCTGGCCCCACCCACATGTGACCCACCCTGATAACCATTGCAGTTTACATCAGTGAATCCTGAGCAACATCGCCCTGCACCAGGCTGAGCAGTTCCAGAAAAGCACCGTTATCACTCTCATACAGAGGGGGAAACCGAGGCCAGCTGGGACAGAGCGCCAGGAGAGAGAGAGCAAGGTTCCTGGAACCTTCTCTTTTCTAAGTTACATCACCTGTGAAAGCAGGTTCGGCTCCCAGAAAGCAAGGGCCTGCCTCCACCTCCCCAGCACCTGAACTATAAGAATAGGCTGCCAGACTCGGCATTTATCAGGTGGGTCCCGGGAATTGAACTCAGGCACTTTACCCCCATCCCTTTCAAGTTACATTAAGGGGAGCATCTGGGAACATATATACTCTCCAGGCTCCCATTTGTCACAAATTAGCTCACATTTATCATGAGGACAGCCTACGTGGTCAGCACGACCGACATCCCCACACTCTAGAGCTGAAAGCTCAGCTAAGTAAGGGTTTGTGACAGGGCTGAGCCTCCTGTGGGCTAGTGAGCATCTGTCATCACAGGCATCCTCCTGCAGCAAATGGAAATGGTGGGGCTTTTCTTAATGGCTAAAACACAAGGCATTGGTAATCAGGGAAGATGCGCCGAGTCTGCAATTTTGGGGTCTTCCTCCGAGCTGTGACCCTCACTCTCTGACCTGGGTCTCCTCTGTGAAGTACGATCATGCCGGTACCTCCCTCCGGGGACATAACGCAGTGGACTGAGTGGACTCAGATTGGACTGGCACACATGTACCTAGCTTCAGAGGCTTAGAGATCATATGGCTGAGGCAGAGAGAACCAATGTTCACCAGATGTGAAGCCAAGGGCCCACTCCACACCGAGGTCACCCCTGCTCTTGAGAACGCCCACAGGGCCCTGCGGGATCCCCCAGTGAAGAGGAGGCTCTTGCTGACTGTCTTACCAGTGGCTAGGGACTCAAGGACCAGCCCCTCACCACTCACTGGGAGAGGTCCAGGGCTTCTGTTGATGGGGAAAGCTGACAGGAGCCGGCTCGGGTAATTATATTAATTTCCTCAATTTGCACATTCCTGCTACTTTGCCATCTCCCCAGGAAGTGTAAATGAGGAGCTCGAGCAGCCTCGCTGATTAGGTCCACGCGCTGCGGCTGGGAAGTTTCTGTTGCGTGGCTTATTATCCTGTATCTTCCACGGCTGAGGGGCTTGTCTCCCCCACCCCAGGCTGGAGCTCACCAAGGACTAGGGATTTGTCTCCCCTTCAGCCTGAGGGTCTCCGGCTTAGAACTGGCGAATCCTCTGAGGATGCAGACATATCTCCTCCATCAGACTAGCATCTCCTCCTGGCCAGAGCCTATTCCTGTCAGACCAGCAGCTCCCTCAGCGAGCTGGGTGACATCAGAGCTGTGGTTGTCATCAGACTGGGAGCTCCAAGAACAAGAGAGCCCCGCCCCCCCCCAGCCCCAGTAAACTAGGGGTGTTCCAGGTTGTGGTTCCTGCTGGTCCATCAACTTCAACAGGTCACCTACGTTCCCAGTGTCATCCACTAGAACACACAACCCACTGAGATGATTCAGAGGGGAACGGGCATGTGCAGCCAAGCCTTCCCAGCTGAGTTCAATCCCCAGATTGTGGAAGAAGAGACCTGACCCTAAATTTAAATTGTACTCTGATATCTACATGTGCTCTGACATCACACCCCCAAATTCCACATACACATATTAGGACACAAAATAAATAACAGTATAATAAGACAAATTTTAAAAAGAAGAACCACCTTTGGGCCACAGAAGGAGGCTGTGGAGGCTCTGCCATCCCCAACAGGACACTAGAGTCACATCTTTGCTGAAATGTATGTACTTTGCTAGGGACAAGCCAAGAGTGTTAGTGGCAGGAGAGCCACCCCGACTCATAGGGCCTGACACGGCACTGACCCCCAGAAGGGTCAGCTGACCTCTGCCCAGGGTTTGGAATCAGGCCAGTGTGAGAGGAAACACAGCCTCAGTAGAGATCCTGCCCAAACCAGAGCTTGTGAGTCAGCTAGCCTGACCACCATCTATACATCTAGTGTGGTGTTTGACCTGTGGCCTCCAGCTCCCCTGCCTCCTTTTAATATCTACTATGTGTTGAGACAGCAGGTCTCAAGGACCTGTGAGGACATATGCTTGCCTGCCTGTTCAGCTAAGGACGTCTGGAAACTCTGGAGTTTGTCCCTTATCCAAGGTAACACTCAATGCATTTAAAGAGCCAAGATTCAGTCCCAGATCTGGGTGAATCAAAGCCCTGCCCTGCTGAGCCAGCCTGGCTGCCTCCAAGAAGCTTCCTACTGTTGGTCTTGTTCTTTAGCACATCCTGCCTCCTGGACGGGGTGTGTTCCCTGAGGACAAGGACCATCGCATGACAACAGAGACAAGGCCGAGAAAAACGTTTAGTGTAGTGGGGCAATTTGTCTGAAATCTAAATCCAGGTTGTGTGTGTGCACGTGCATGCACACATGCGTGCGTGCATGTGTGTTTTTATGTGCATGCAGAAACATTTGTATGTACAGATGTGCATGCTTGTGGGAGCATGCTGTTGTGTGACACCATTCCTGGGGTGACATGAATGGATGTCTACTCACCCCAGAGAGGGAACTGACAACAGACCTAAGTATGGATACCTCCAAAGTCCATCTTAGTGAACCAATGAGTTTTACTGGGATTGCTTATTAGGAATATGGGTGAGGGATGACTTACAGGAGCAGAAATGACTGAAGACAGTTGCATCACCTAAGTCCACCCTAACACGGGTGACAGTTCACAAAGCTGGGAACCTAGAGCACACTGCACAGCCTGCAGGCAGCTCAACAGGTTGGAACAAGTCCTTTCCAGGGCAGCTGGGGTTGTCTGAGAGTGTCTCCCAGCTGTCCTTATAGATTCTTAGGGAGGGTGGGGCCTACTGAATCTGCTTAGCTTCAGGAACTTCCTGCAGCTGTTTTTGAGTTGTTTACTTCCTGTCTTTAGGAGCTTCCCTGCAGGATATGGGTTTCACCTCCTCTTAGAAAATCCTGTTGCTTCATCTCCCTATACACATCCCGTGTTTTACAAAGTACCCCCCCCCCAAATATGGAAAGCTTTAACTTCAAGAGAAGCTGCTGCACATACAATACATACATGCTCTGGTGTGGCTTTTGGTTTTGGTGTGTGTGTGTGTGTGTGTGTGTGTGTGTGTGTGTGTGTAAGGGAAAGTGTATAAGTGTTTGGATGTTTGAGTGTGTATGTCTGTAATAAGAGTGTTGAGTCTGTGAGTATATGTGTCACTGTATGAATGGGTACGTGAGTGAGGGTATGCAGGTGTGTATGAAAGAGTGAGTGAGTGTGTGAGGGAGCATGTATGTGTCAGTGTGAGTGGATGGGCATATATGAGTGTGCAGGTCAGTAGGTAGGTGGGTGGGTGTGCCGCACAACCTACAAGAAACTACGTTGTGACCACGATTTATGTCCCTTGCGTCCACGTGTGGAAGTTATGAGCTTGTGTAACAATACATGGAGGTAGGACCTTTGGATGTACCTGACTCCTAGTGCTGGACAGACCAGCTCAAACAGCCTCTGTGGATCCAAGCTTCCCACCTCGTTCCCTGCACTATGGTTTATGTATGGTTTCTTTCAGGTTGACATTTGGTGGGGGGAGGTGACAGAACCTTCAAGAGGAGGGGCCCAGTAAGATGTAGCTAGGTCATGGCAATGCTCCCATTAGGATTAATGCTGGTCTCACTGGAGTGGGTCAGGTCACATGGGACTAGAGTCATTCCTGTAAGAATGAATTATTGCTGAGATGGGCACCTCCTGAGCCCTTCTTTTTTTTTTTTACCTGAGCCCTTCTTCTGCGCACGCAGCCACCTTGCAATGTCAGCCACCACATCCTGCCTGGAGCTGAGAGCGAAATAAGCCTCTTTTCCTTATGAAATGCCCAGATTTGGTTAGTTTATCGATAACATGAATGGAGACATTGTGCCAAGCCTTCCCAGCCTTCGTTGCGCTTGCTGATTCACCTCCCAGGGCTCCTGAGACTGGCTCTCCCTGTACCAGCCAGCTTCTCAGATCTGCCCCCCCAACTGCTGCTCACTGAGCGAGCTCAGCCAAGGTGGTCAAAGAGCATGCCTACATGTCCCCAGCCTGAACTCTGAACCTGGATGACGGCACAACCCTCCCCAAAGGCTCCTGGTTCCACACATTCCCCCCAGAGTCCCCAACAAGGATGGCTGGAAAGCTGAAGATGGCCAGGTATAGTGTCACTTGCCTAAAACCCTAGTACTTTGAAGGCAGAGGCAGGAGGACTATAGGTTTGAGGCCAGCCTGGGCTTCATAATGAAGCCTGTCCTAATAAATAAACAAACAAGTGAATGGGTGAATCTAAACAAACCAACTCAAAACAGAGGGGTCATTCCCTACGAAAACTCTCTAGTGGCCCCTGTCACCAAGCTCCTACCATCTGTCCTCTACCCCCTCACCACCTCCATAGTAGGTGAACCCCTAATTTGTTTTCTGCTCCAGCCTGGAATGTTCTAGGCCCAGGATGTTCTCCTGCCCCTGCTCCTTCTCGGTCTTTGCTCAAACCCATCCCCCCATCCCATGTGGCGTCCTTCCAACCCTATTCAACACCCTGACCCCCGCCCCTGAAGAGTCCTTGTCTCTCAGCACTGCCTCTCTGAAGTGCCAACACTAACTGATACTTTCTGTTCCTCTGTGGAATGGGGGTGACTGGGGTGACCGAGGGGATACAGCATTTGTCTTCTTTACCACACTCTGCCCAGAGGCCACTCTGAAGCAGGTCTCAGCACACGACAGGTACTGAGTAACGTTGAACTGCCTGACAGTAACCAAGGCCTAGCTGCCCCTCTGCCGGGACTCAGAAAGGTTAAGGGTCTTACTGACCATCACAAGAAAGGGAAAGGGAGCTGGCTCACTAGTATGGTCTGCAAGGTGTCTCTCCTGGAGGAGCTGTATGATGGCTGAGTGTCTGGTGACAGACCTCAGTCCTGCTTGACTTTGGGCCTGGAGCTTGCTAGGCATGTTCATTATATCCCATGAGCCTCCGATCCTTTGTGTGCAAAATGAGGCCAAGAAGGGCAGCCGTTAAACATGAGGAGGACCCGGGGCACCAAGGCCTCCTCTCTCAGGTACCACCACCACACCCCAGCTGCCCTCATGTGTAGTCAGAGGGTCGACGGATGCAGTCGGTTCACTGGAGTAACAGTGGTGAATGACGGTGATACACAGGCCCATTCGATCCCCGGGTCCCCTCCCGATGAGGGAGCTGGAAAACAGAATACGCTGTTGGCCACCAGCTCCTTCTCAAAAGGGGAGACTTCTGCCACAAATTCTTGGGTCAAGGATAAAGGGACAATCACACATCTTCTGTCGGAGGCTACAACACCACTTTCCATAGACTCAGCCCTGGAGACCCTCAGCAAGATGATACCTATCCCGATTTCATAGGAAACCAAGGACATTCGGGGAGCCATACAGCAAGTGCTTGGCAGAGCTGACCTAGAGTCCAGACCAGCTTCTTATCCTACACAGCTTCCCCTTGTCCATCACTGTCCCAGGAACATCTTGGCCAACACTGACCAACAGGCTAACGGTACCTGTGCGGAGTCCCATCAAGACGGGGTGCTTGAAAATCAACACAGCAGCAGAAAAGGGACTGTTTGTAATTCTTCCACCCCACAACAGTGGACAGTGATGGCTCTTCATCCATAGCAGTGGACAGTGATGGCTCTTCCTCCACCCCACGGCAGTGGACAGTGATGGCTCTTCCTCCATAGCAGTGGACAGTGATGGCTCTTCCTCCACCCCACGACAGTGGACAGTGATGGCTCTTCCTCCATCCACAGCAGCGAACAGTGATGGCTCTTCCTCCATCCATGGCTCTTCCTCCATCCACGATGGCGGACAGTGATAGGTCTTCCTCTGATACAACATGGGAAACCGGGGCTCAGAGATGTCGCCCATCAAATCCATAGTGTAAAAGTGGAAACCAGGCCCTTCCACCTAGTGGCTTCTGGGAATCTGGGTCTCCTCTGCCCCCTGGAGACCTACTGGACTCCTGCCCTCCAGCAATGAGTCCTTATAGCCTGCTTGCTCCTCTTCATCTGCAACAGCCTTACTCAGGGTCTGTCGGAACACTGAAGACCACACACTTCCTGTGGGTCACCTCCATGGCCCCACCAACCACAATGATACCTGGCAGGATGGAAACTCAGGAAATGCAAAAGGAATGAATGAATATATGAATGAATGAATGAATGAATGAATGAATGAATGAATCTAAAGAAGCTTAGATCCCTTGGGGCTTTTCCATCGGGTCCTCAGCCCTTCAGAAAACAGGCTCTCAGGTGGGTAGGCCTAGATGAGAGTTCTGCCTCATGTCTCTCGGTACCCGGTTCTGCCATCCCCAAGTACTGAGGGAAAACTCATGGACGTGGATGGACAGACACACAAGCAGATGATGGGGGAGGGTGGACTGGAAGGTGGAGGAGATGCTACCCTTGCTAGCCGTGGCTTTCAACTTTATTTTTCTCCCTGCAACAGTTACTTGAATGCTCAAGATGGATGGAGCCAGGAAAGGTAAGAGCCCCCATCGTTGCTCCTCTCCGGCAGCCTGCCATGGGTTCACCTGGTATTCATCAATGTCTCCAGACTCAGGAGCAGCCCCTCCCAGCTACTGAGGAGCCCATGGGCCACCCTCTTCTCACTGCCTCATGCACCAGGACCTCTCCAGAGGGAGGGGACCAGCCTTTCTCCAAAACACTCCAGAAAGCACCCAAGAGCCCCTCCTTGAGAAAGCAAACCTTCTGCCATGATGAAAATGGTGGTCATGTATGTTGTCCAACCTGTTCAATTCTCACCCACCCTGGCAGGGCTCTTCCAGCCACACCTGAAGTGTGGCTAAGAGATGATGGACCAAACCATTAATATGCAAATCTGGCAGTTGTGGATAGCTACTAATAACTGCCTTAGACGGAGCTTCCGAGGTGTGTTCCTGAGTGGCCTCCAATTGACTCCTAGCGCGATCCTTCATGCTGGAGCAGGGGAGTCCCTGGTCCCCAACATCTCCTGATTGGCAAAAGTCATTCACGGTGTCCCACCCCCATGACATTCCATAAACCCCACAGGGCCCACATATCTCTTGCCTTTTATTCCAGCACCTCTCAGAGACCCATTATGTACAGATTGTATTTATACATATAATATACATCGAACATAAGTATTCATATATATATTCACACGCTAGCCCACATGCTCAGACACCCACACATACATCCTTCCTGGAGGGGCACGGCCAACTCTGAGCCTCACTCAGCCCCAACAAAAGGTTCCAGGTTCAGCAGGCAGTGGTGAGGTTTTATGTTTTTTGCTTCAAAAACAAAACAAAACAAAAAGGCCATATTCTCCAAGTGTGTTCTTCCATTCCCCAAGACCCTAAAACCCACCCCAAAACATTCTGAAGTTTTGTTTCCAGAGGTTTCCCTCTGCTCTTCAAGGCCTCAGTGGAGATTCCAGACCTGTCTTGTGGCCTGTGCAGGTTCCTGGGGGGAACCCAGCTGGGCCAAAAAGGGTCCCAGCATGTCTGCAGTGGTCCAACCACCCTGTGACCTCCAGATGGGCAGGGTGGGTAGCTATAGAGCCAAGGGCACCTGCCAGATAAGAAGTGTGCTGTCTGTCTCGCTGCACGGAGCCGGTCGCCCACTCAGGCCTCCTGGAGCACTGCCAAAGTGGCGATAGCCCTGCCCACCAGAGATGATGGCCACAGAACAGATCTCCTTGCGGTGGGCATCACGGGCACAGGGCCGGCTGCGTACCCAGACATCAGGATCATCGGCCATCTCGTAGATGGAGCCGTCTTCCTCACTGTGCTCCAGAGCTGAACCATCAGTGGGTGCTGGCTCCCGCACCGACAGCACGGGCCCCGGGAGGTGAGCTGTGGAGCGCAGGCGGTATTGGAGCAGGATGCCCTTCTTGCGGGTTAACTCTCGGCCTGGGTGGCTGTCAGGGGCGGGCACTGGTTCGTGAGATTGCCCGTCTGGCTTGTCCTCCTCAGCCTGAGGCCCTTCAGTCTCTTCCTGGTCACTCCGTAGGATATCGGGGGCCAAAATGCTCATGGCCACAGCCAGGAAGGCCACAGGTCCACAGTGACCATTGAGAGACACCATACCTTTCCCTATGAGACCAGAGCAGAGGAGAAGGGTCAAGAGACAGGTCATTAAGGGAGACAGCCAAGTACTTCTGGGGAACTTTCTGGGTGGGTAGGACATTTTCTTCTGCCATCTATGTTGGCATCTCCTCAGAGGTCATGAGCTCTGTCTATGCCATGCTTCATGGCATGACTTCACCGAGTGGGGTCTGTTATGGTATATTATTTTAACTATGTACAGATGTGTTACGTTTGTTTACGCTTTATTTGTTTAATTATATAAATATGTGCTGCTGTTTTACCTTGCCTGCCTAAGGCACCTGATCGGTCTAATAAAAGCTGAATGGCCGATAGCTAGGCAGAAAAAGGCTAGGCAGGGCTGGCACGCAGAGAAAATAAATAGGAGGAGAAATCTAGGCTCAGGAGGAAAAAGAAGAAGAGAGGAAGGAACGAGGGAGACGCCCGGGACAAGAAACCAGGCAGCTGCCAGCCAGCATGACACGAGAAATAGTGACAGAAAGACAAGCGGAAGGAAAGAAAAGTAAAAAGTTAGCCCCAAGGCTAAAGGTAGATAAGGAGAAACAGGGTTAATCCCAGCACTCGGGAGGCAGAGGCAGGCAGATCTCTGTGAGTTCGAGACCAGCCTGGTCTACAGAGCTAGTTCCAGGACAGGCTCCAAAACCACAGAGAAACCCTGTTTCGAAAAATAAATAAATTATTAATTAATTAATTAAAAGAGCTATCCAGAAACGAGCCTAAGCTAGGCAGAGCATACATAAGAAGTCTCCATGGCATGATTGGGGAGCTGGTTGGTGGCCTAAAAGGAAAAGCCTTTCACAGGGGCCATCCTCCATCTCCCGTGGAAACGGCCTCACTGATAACTTCCCTCCGAACTCCACCCAGAAAGCCAAGTCTTGTAAGAGGCTCTCCAGCTCTTCCTTCCAGCCAAGCGCCAGCATCCACATTGCATCCTGCCTGCATCCTCCCAGGGAAGTGGTACTGAGCTACTCCTTGATCTCACTCCACCACGGCACCCTCTGCCTGGACCAGAGCTATCCTGGACACTACCTGCTTCATGCATCCCCATGTTCCACCCAGCCTGGGTGCCATCCTTGCATGAATAAATTGCTTTAGTAAGTGCAACATGAAGACAGGACACCCAGAAATCTGGGAGTCTAGAAGAGGATAGAGGTCTGGCATGGTTGGCTCAGGCTGGTTCCTCCTCTCACCCCGTGCTAACCGGCCACTAGAGGAGACTACAGTCTTCCCTTTCAAGGCAGAGGCAAAGGGGGCCAGAGCTCTAGTGTCTAAACACCAGGGTTTCCCCCTGACCCTGCTTCTGTTCTCTTAGGCCTAGGGTCACAGGTCAGGGCACACTGGCTGCCACAGCTGACACGAGCCTATCCCCAGAGCCCACACTCCTAACTCTGATACCCCACTACAAAGAGAGGCAGTGGGGCCCAGCAGAGCCTCTGTTATTCATCAAGTGCCTCAGCCAGCACTCAGATTCTCCAACCAGTGGGAACTTCTCCACACAGATCAGAAAAGCAAGAATCAGAAGGTGAGAGGTGGTATCCTAGGCTATCATTTTACCATGCCCTGGCTCAGGTAAGAGGGACAGAGAGGCTGGACTCTACCATGAATCACTGGGTATTGCAGATGTCTGGGCCAGGTTCCCCCTTATCCTTGAAGTCAAGCCCCAATCCTACCCAGGCAGTCCTGGAACCTCACCTGTGATCTTGGGGATGCCCTCCAGCCGGGGCACAGGCAACAGGACAATGACACCCTGGTCAGTGCCTACCCAGAGCAGACCCTGGCAGATGAGGAGGCTGGTGACACACAGGTGCTTCTGGCCTGCAGAGAGAGACAACATGAGCTCAGTTCATCCTGGGGAGGGAGCTGTACAGCCCAGATTTTCCCCAAGACAAGTGGGAGGGTGCTGGGGTTAGAACATGGGCACCCAGTCAGACCTCAGTTTCCCCATGTGTAAAGGAACTGCCGTGAGGACACAGCAGGGTAACACCTCAGGGCACAGTGCCTGGCCATTGCGGGCTCTGTGTGTCAGGGCTCAGTTGCCTAGCACCCGGGGGCAGTTGGGTGTCCTTTTGAAAGTCACACCCGGCAAGCCAGGCTGCAAGCCAATGAAGAGCAGGTGTGACAGTCTGTAATGGGTAGAAGCTGGTAGCAGTGGTACGTGCTAGAAGGGAGCCAGGGCAGAGTCTGTAAAAAGGACCGCTGCCAGGTAGATGGGTGGATGAGTAGATGTATGGACAGATGCATAGCTGAGAAGAAGGGTGGATAGGGGAGTGGATGTAAGAGTTCACTGGGCAGTGTCTGGATGGGTGGATGGGTGAATGGATGGATGGATGGATGGATGGATGGATGGATGGATGGATGGACAAGTGCATAGATAGATGGACTGGTAAATGAACAGATGAATGGGTAAGATGAGTGGATGGATGATGGATGGATGGACAGACGGATGAGAGAAAAGATGGATGGATGGGTAGGCAGATGAATAGGCAGATTGGCAAGTGTGTAGATAGATGGACAGATAGATGGATTAAACAGTCAGTGAATGAATGTCAGGAGGTATGATGGACCGACAGATGGATGGATGGATGGATGGATGGATGGATGGATGGATGGATGGACAGACGGATAGGTAGATGGAAGGATGGATGGATGGATGGATGGATGGATGGATGGATGGACAGACAGAAAGATGTATGGATGGACGGAAGGATGGACAGATTGGACAATGGTAAATGAGCAGTTTGGTAGATGGATAGATAGATGAATAGATGGGTGGGCAGATGATAAAAAGGGTGGGTGGGTGATGGGTGGATGCACACACACACACACACACACACACACACACACACGGTTGAGCACAGCTCTGAGACAGTAGTACACAGTCAATCACTGGAGGTGCATTGAGTAATACTAGAATTACTTAAAGGCCCTAGACTCTAATGTGCTTAGTTCCACCCCAGATACAAACCTCCAAAATAACAAAAAAGGGCCAAGAGGGAGCTGTGGATATGCTGCACCCCACATGACTCATGTTCCTTTCCATAAGCTCCCTAGACCCCAAGACCAACAGCGGCTGGCGCTGGAGGCATCCTCAACCCAACCATAGCAATGCTTGATAAGTGGAAGACAGGTGAAAGAGAGGCCCAACGAGACGAAAGAGGCGAGAAATGGCTTCATCTAAAGGCTTCATTCTGGGGCCCCTCTCCTTCCACCTCAAGAAAAAGAGCGAGACACTTCACAAACAGTCCAAAAGAAAAAAATTCTAATGGTGGATAAATATTTGATCATAAAGACTTAATACACAGGGCTCAGCTCACCCTGGCCATCTATCTGGAGATATACAACTTTTAAAAGCTCAGGCTCTAGGAGAACATTTTATTAATGACCTGTCTAGTTAAAAGGAGGAGGGAGTTTAGGTTTAAAAAAATGCATTAATACCAGTCGGGTGCTCGAATGGAAGGAAGGGTGGGGGAAGGAAACGTGATAAATTTTTTAACACGCCCTAAAAAAAATCCACATTTAGAGGAAGAACAAATTTATTACTAATTATGCAATTATTTCATTTGGTGGTGTGGGGGAGAGGAAATACTTAAAAGCCTGTTTTAAATATCTCTAATAAAGAATTTAAAAATCCTATTCAGTCTTTCTTCCTCCAGGGCATAGTGTGGGGTGGACAGGAAGCCACCCTCTGCCCTCCGATTCCTGCCACTGTATCTAACTCCAGCTCAGCTTGGGGGTCACGGGCTCTCCCAGCTCAGTGGTGCTAGATACTCAGTTTGGATACCCAGACCTAGAGAAGGCCAAGACCCAGGAAAGCCCCACCACCACCATCTGATCACACAGCTAGTGCCTTGGGAAAGTAATGACCTAGAAGCTCAGGGTGGGCAAAGAGGCTTGGTAGGAGACACCTGGCAATAGGCCAGCATGATGGGGCATGAAGATAACAATGGGGACAGAGAGAATGAAGACAGTACACGTCCCTGTCAGGACTGAGGCTTCTCATGCCAAGAACTACAGGGTAACGGGTGCAAATGAAGGAGACAACCACGGTGGCCAAGCAGAGAAGGGGGCCCAACAAGAATGTGACTCTGAGCTATGGATCCACCAAGCTCTTGTTCATCCATGGAGAAACTGAGTCTGTGGGGAGGATGTGCCTGCCACCTAGGGACAGGCCGGTCGTGCAGCCTCCTGGGTCTCTCATGACTTGGAAACAATGACACTCACCCATGGTGCCGCCCCTTTAAAAGTCAGGAACACAGTGTTGGGGGTCCTCAGGGTTACAGCCATGAGTCCAGCCAGAGCTGTGCTTCTCCACCCCCCAGACCGGCCTCTGACAGCTGAAGCTGCCGTCTCTTTCCTCGGCCCCGACTAGACAAGGCTCCCAAGATTTTCAAAACCTCGTAAGATTAACCATTTTTTCCATTGTTCCATTATCTTGAAATAATTTAGCTATCAAGATAAATGCAGAAGTATTTCTATGATACAGAGAATTTTTTATTGTGTTGTATAATGGATGAAACTGGTCCGTCCCCCAGTCCTATCCCGCTCCCCCCTCCTCACCTTTCAGGAAATAGAATCAAACTGGAGGAAGGGAGAGGAGGAGGCAGGAAAGAAAAGGACCACAAGCAACGCAGGGCTTCTGATGCAGGGGAATGGTGAGGAAGGGACCGTCCCCACCATTGCATATCAAAGCTTATGATCCTGCTAAGGAAACCTATGTCTGCATCTATAACTTGGGGACCATCTGCAGCTTGTGGACTTTAGAGCACAGTGTGATGCCATCAGCCGAGTCTTGCTTGGCATGGGGCTCTAACAGACCAGCAGCTCTGAGTAGACAGTCATGGCTGCTGCCTAGCTTGCTAATGGCCACTTGACCCTGGTGATGCCCTGACTAGCCAGGAGGAAGAAACAGCCAAAAAGGTGATTAGGTCATAACTGGAAATAGGGAGCAGATCTTAGGGGAGGCCCTCAGACCCCCAAGGTGCTGGCCAGTGAGCCTTTCCCCAACTCAGCTCAAACCCACTCCCAGCCTTGCCACAGCCCATCTGTCCTACACAGGTGACAGTGTTTCAGTGGGACAGTGTAGACAGCCTGGGTCCCCTGTCCATGTATTTTTGGTTCCAGCTGCCAGCGCAGGAAAGCCTGCCAACTTAGAGCCCCCACTCCTGATCACCCGGATTGCTGAGATGTGGTACAGGGGGCAGAGGGTCAGGAATGGGGGCTTTGGTAGGACAAACCTGGGAATAAACCCAGCCCTACCACTTCCCGTCTATTGTGAACCAGTTTTTGAGGCTGACCAAGGCTGCCCCTAGCACTGAATGAGCTGGGCTGCCCACCTGCTGGCATCCGTGAGTGTCAGTCCCCTTATCTCAGCTCCAGCTAGTTTTACAGCCTCACCTGGCAGGAGGAAGGTGGTCCTCCTTACCCCAGACCCTGGAAGCCACGCAGCCTCACCTGGCAGGAGGAAGGTGGTCCTCCTTACCCCAGACCCTGGAAGCCACGCAGCCTCACCTGGCAGGAGGAAGGTGGTCCTGGTGGCAATGTTGATCTCCTGAAGATGTTCCAGGGTCTCGGTGTGGAAGAGGCGGATGGAGGAGCCAGAGGAGAAGGCCATCCAGACACCGCTGCCAGCCTTCACCATGTGTGTCACACTCACGGCCTCATCCTGGTGCGCCTCGAAGCTTTGCTACATACAGAGGGGATGGGGGTATCAGGCCAAGGTTGCCATCCCGACCAGCCCCCACTCTCCAGGGTCAGGGGTTCCCATGTTCTTCAAGAGCGCGAGCTAAAGCAAGGCTCTGTCAGAATCGCTGTCTGCAATAGAGCCTGGAAGCCCAGTGTGCTGCACAGATTAGCAACTAACAGGAATCAGGTGTGCAGTGCTGACCGGTTGCGGTGGTGGAAATGCTCCTAACGGGAGTGACTACAGACAACCAATGTGACAGCAAGACAAGAAGGCAACAATGCATGCTTGGCTCTCAAGTGGAGACCCAAGTCCAACACACACAGGGCTCCTTTCTGGTCCCCGACTTCCAGCAGGGAAAGACAGCCACCAGCTAGCAGAAGTTGAAGCTATATGCATAGTTTTAACTTCGAGACAGGGTCTTGTTATATAGCCCTTGTTAGACTGATACCATGTAGCTCCAGCTCATAAGTCTCCTACCTCTGCCTCCTAAATACTAGGATCACAGGCCATGTCCAACTATCTATATTATTTAAAGTAACCACGGCAACCTGCAGAACTCCCTGGGGAAGGAACTAGGGGTGCAAACCAAATCCTCATCTCTCATAGTATGGTGAGGCAGGGAAAGTCGAGAAATAATGTTCAAAACCCAGAGAGCAAGAGCTCGGGAGTAAATGAGGACGGCAAGGGGATTAAAGACAGAACAGGGGAGGTGTTTCGGTCAGTAAGGTGCGTGCCTTGCAAGCAGGAGGATCCAAGTTTGGTCCTTGGAACCTGTGTTCTTTGCTTTTGGTTTTCCATGTTTCTCCTCCTAATTGCCCATTACAAACTCACCACTACAGAGGTGGAGACTGGGGACCTACTGGATACTCATCTAGTTAAAAGCCAATGGGAGGCCACGTCTCAAAAGGAAAAAGTGGATAGTACCTGAGGAATGACATCCCAGGGTGTCCTCTGGCCCCTCCACACAAACACACCCATACACAGTGTATGCACATGAATGCGCACACACACACTCAGACAAGTGCATGCATATTCATGTATACGCGCACTCACACATGCACGCGCACACACATACACACAAGTGCATGCATATACATGTATGCACACATACACACACTCCCACATACACACATACAGAGCAGAAGTCCCAGACCGTCAGATAGCCAGGGTGCATGGTCTCTACAGGGTGGGGCATCCCTAGGGTGAGGACAGGGACCTGCCTCCTCCCTCAGACTGGGGGGCTCTATCTAAGCACTCCTGGGGTGCCCAGGAGGGGATGTGTCTCTCTTCTCAGCTGCAGCCTCCACTTCAAGTTTCCCTGGCTTCTGAGGGAAACTAAGCCTACACGGAGAAACGGTGGGGCCACGCAGTGTAGCAGGGGTACAACAGCCCGTAGCTCAAGGCCTGCAGCCTGTCTCTGCTGGTCCAGCCCAGTCCCTGGCTTGAGCTGTTTCTTTGGTGACATCCATGATGGCTCCTTGTTTGCTAGAACCAGCCTGAGGGGGATCCAGGGGAGCTCAAGTGGGATCCTCCTCTGAAGCCTGACAGCACAAAGTCAGGGGAGATGCAGAAGCCAAGCCTGGCAAACGCCCCTCAGCCAGTGCTCAGTGCTCGGCACGGTGACGGACTGATTTGGCACCCACCGAGTAGGGAAGGCCCGGCAAGCTTTGTCTGTGATCTTTTCCAAAAAACAGCAAACCGTCTTTGCCTGCAAATGCACACACATGCACATATGCAGCAGCAGGGATGCATTACGAGGCCACACAGAAGAAAGGTCAGAGCGTTGATGACCCCAAGAGAAGCCAAACCCACTGTATAATGAGAGGCCTCGGCCTGCAGGCGCCACTCCTGGATCTGCAGGCGCCAACACTGTCCCCTGCATCCAGTCTGATGGAAGAAGTCTGCAGGGCAAACCCAGCCTTGTTTCCCCAGAGGTGGGCAGCCTAGTCAATACTGGGGCTAGTGGACCATGCAGGCCCATGCCAACTCACAGGGACAAGACATGGGGGCGAGGGTACTTTTGTTCATGGCAAGAGACTGATGCCTGGAATGCAAGCTGGTCTTGAATTCCTAGCTGAGCCTCCTGGCTCACAGAGAGATGGCAGGTAGGGACAGAAAACATGCCAGCGTCATAGGTCCCAGGGGGATCCAAGCCCAGCACCCCAGGGTGAGGGAAGGTAGCAGCGGTCCCCAGGCCTCAGTGCCCTCTGGGCTCAGTGCCAACAAACCACATAACCGCTGAGCTGGTCAACCAGTCTTTCCTGGAAGCCAATCCTGACCATACAGGAAAGAATCCAGACAGGGAGCCTGGCACACAGCCCTCTAACCACAGGTGCTGGTCCTGCCAACAGATATCAAACTTTCCCTGGCAGGACTGGAAGAGACCGTATAAGTGGGAACTTGAGGGTTCTCCCAAGTCCCACCCCTGAAATAAAGACGAGAGGTGACACCACTCGGCAGGTAGCAGTGGGCACATTGCCCCATTCCCTTTGGGGCCACCAGCTAGGGCACCGAGGGGACAGTGGGTTGGGGCAGGGAAAGCAGAGTTACAGCCCAGAGTCCTTCCCAACTCTGAAAGCAAGGAATTAGTGGAAGAGCAATGGGAAATGTGTCCACAGTCCGAATCAAAGAGCCCCTGGCCAATCAAAACAATACCGAGCATCAAACTAGTAACGAGGGGCCTGGATTCTAGCATGCCGAGTCTTCTCAAGACTGGGAGCTGGGTGTGGAGGCTCAGGCCTGCAATCCTGATATGCAGTAAGCTGACTCAGGACGGATGGTCAGGAGTTCAAGACCAGTGTGGGCTACGCGGTGAAACACTGGAGACACAACCCAAAGTTTCAGAGCATGGACTGCTCTTACAGAGGACGTGAGTTCAGTTCCCAGCACCCACATCAGGCAGCTCACAGCAACCTGTAACCCCAGCACTGAGAGATCTGACACCTTCTTCTGGCCTCCGTGTATATGCACACACAGGCACTCACATGTGCATATACACACAGGCACACACACACACACATACATACACACACACGGGATAATTATTAAACACAGAGAGCTGGCCTCGGGAGGGCAGGGTCTCAGCTCCTCTGTGAGTGACTTTGTGTACTAGACAGGGACAGAAAGAATGTGCCCAGCAGAGCGCTGAGGACTCAGTGGAGAAGGCACATGGCTCGCCCGAAGGGTCCCTGCATGCTGCTGAGTGGGACCAGGATGATGCAAGGTCTGCCCCTCTCCACAGGGCCTACCTCCACAGCCTCTGGACACCCAGCCATGGCCACCCACACTGCCGGTTCCAGGTGACTGATCTTCTCGGAGGACTGCTGACGCAGCCGCTCCTGTAATATTTATGTGCCTCCAGGTGACGCTTTTGCTCCATTGCCATAAATTCCCAGGGTGATGTGCTCAGCACTCAAAGTCATTAGAGCCCAAGATGGCGCGAGGGGCTGGGAGGCTGACAGGGTAAGGGAGGCTACCCAGGAACGGGGAGAAAGGGAGGCTACCCAGGAATGGGAAGACAGTGGACAAGGTGTCTACTTCTTCTCCCTGGATGCTAACTGTAGACACCAACCTCTATAGAGTCAGGGAGGGCACTGGACACCAGTGTGTTACTGACATAAAAGACAGCGAACAAATCTAGAAAGGGGACTGAGGGCCCCAGATGGGCTGAGAGGGGTATGAGTGGACACCACACTTCAGCCCACTCCTAGAGGTTCAGAGGAACCTCGGTCCTAGCATTCAATCAAGGTTGGGCTGAAAGAGATGCTTGCCACCCATTCCTGTCCAGTCACCACGGATTAGCCAGTCCTGAGAATTCTGGTCATGGACGGAGATAGGCTGCCCAGCACACACTGCTTCCCTCCAATCCTTGGGGACAGCCACAGGGTGGCAACCACCTTTCTACCATCACTCAAGGCAAAACACAGGAACTTCAAAGCATGGCGGGTGTCATGGCTCAGTTGACCAATGGAAAGACTGGAAATTGAGACTCGGGACTGCAGGGCTGAATGTCCCGAGAGGGTGCCTTGTACAAGCTATCGTCATAAAAGTCCCTTGCCTCTCTCAGTCTGCTTCGTTCTCATCAACCCTCCACAGCCAGAGCAACAGAAGGAAAGACTAAAGTGATATTTGCAGAGTTGCATTGCCAGGAAAGGGGAGGAGGGCCAAGTCCCTCACCTGGGTAGCCAATTTGCTCTGGTTCATGTATCTAGCTAGCTGTGACAGCTGTGACATTTGACTCTGGGATCTCAGGAAATTCCAAGCCTGGGTCAAACCAGGGTGTCTGGTTACTCAGATGAGACACGGTTCCCACACTCTAGTTGGTGTGGTGCACTGCCTTGCATGACCTGGTTGAGGTCAAGGGCTCAGCCAGAAAAACAAAACAAATAAACTAACAAACAAACAAAAAACTGCCCTGGTCAAGAAGGCTTGAGATGGAGCAATCTCCAGCTCTCCCCAGAAAGCCAGTTCATGCTCGGCAGGAGGGACATCACTCCCTTAACTGAAAGGAAGATACTCCCAACTCAGGGCTACTGTGGGGACAGGCAGACAAAGAGTCCCACCAGCAGCAATAATGATAACCATGCACAGTTTAGCTTGCAAGGAAATGTGCAAAACTTGATGTTCTGGAAGAATCATTCTAGACAAAACAAATGGCCAAAAGGCCTCCCCTGCTGTGGGCTCTCCGGTCCTCAGACAGGCTTTGCTACCTGCTCATTACTGCTGGGGGAGGCAAAAGTCAAAGTCTGAAGACTGGATTCAGTCGGTCCAGCCACTCCTTGCCTTAGTTATTTCAACTTTAAAGTAGTCATGACCAGGGCTTCCCAGGACTGTCCTAATGATGGCGCAGGGTCCTGCCTACCTAGGGCTCTGACCAGCCCCAGACACCCTCACTGTAACTCAGCTGCAGGGACAGGGTTTTAACTCTCTCATGAGGGGACAGGTCCATGAGTTCAGCTTCTGATGGAGCCAGTGCACACACTGAGATGTGAGGACAGATGAGGGAGGGAGGGAGGGCAGGGGAGGGAGGGAGGGAGGGAGGGAGGGAGGGAGGGAGGGAAGGAGGGCAGATGAGGGAGGTACCACTTCTCTCTCCTTTCCCCTTCTCATCTGTGGCTCCTTCCCCCTCACTCCATCTCCTCCCTCTGCCTGACTCTGATCCTCCCGTGGCTCCAGGTTACCCTGGACCACTCATCCATAGCATCCGTAAGGCCATGGGGCCACGGGGCCAGGGCTGAGCTGTGGAAGAGAGGTGAAGACTAAGCTGCTCGCCCTGGGGGCTGAATATGCAAGGAGCAGCTGGAGCCCCCAGTGAGTTCTACAACTATTCCAAAGCTTACAGGAGAGAAACTAGGCACTTGACAGCAGAAACCATAAAGCCAGCCAGCTTATCTCTGAGCCACAATGTCCACAATCCAAGCCTGTCCCAACAGGGTCAGAGGTCAGTGGGACACCTCTTACAGAGGTTCCCACAGAGCCTCCCTCAGCCCAGCTGGCAGGCTTACAGACAACTATAGGCTCCACCAGACCTGATGCCAAGGAGCCAAGCGACAGGTACTGGTCTAACCCCTGTCCTTTAGACTCTTCCCCAGGCCATTCAGTGAGCAGGGCTGGCAGCACACCCAAAGCCCAGGGGGCAAGGTGGCCCCAGCCCCATGGCTACGTCAGCCACTCAGTAAACAGTACCTGCGGCCCTTTGTGTCTTTGTCATATTCTAAATGGCTAGATGGCTGTCTCTTGGGTCCCTGCCTCGCCCTTCCTCTGCCACAGACTTAGGGGTCTGGGAGATGGGGGAGAGCCCCAGGGAGGGAGGGAGGGCAAGGTGGGTACCGGGGTTAGCCTGCCGCCTGTGTGGGATCTGTCCCTTCCTAGCCTCCATCCGTCCCCTCCCCAGGCTGCTCCCTTTCGCTTCCAGTTCCCATCCCTGCCTGAGTCAACTTCTCTGCCAGATCCCAGAGCCAGAGGCTCTAAACTTCTTGGGAAAACTATGAAAATCTTTTTATCAACCTAAACTTTCCCATGGGAGAAATACTGGATGGAGAGAGAGTTGGCTCTTCCTGGTGAGAAGACAGGACCCAAAGCCCTGTCCCTTAGGCAGCTCTGGCTGAGACCAGAAGGTACCCTTGTCCTAACAACCACAAAACCCAGGCAGTCAGCATGCCTGGCCACTCCCTCACGCATGGCCACCCCCTCACTCCCTCACGCTTGGTCACGCCCTCACTCCCGACCACTCCCTCACGCCTGACCACGCCCTCACGGTTGACTTTTTTGCTCTACTGTGCTCCCTGGGAAGAAAACATCAGGATCCCAAAAAACACCCTCGTCCTTCTCCCCACAAGCAGTTCTTTTGCAGATCTAACCTAATCCTTGCTGCTGTAGAAAGCCCTCCTTTTGAATTCCTAGGAAGTTCCCACTATCTTTAGCAAGTCAGTATCTCGCATTCTTTGCTCGCCAGCTCCTCGTTTATAAGAACGGGAGGACAATAAGGCACGAGTTTAAAAAAAATTAAGACAAAACCAGACAGAGCTGACTCCACGGACCCGGCTCCAGACCCCACGTGCTTCAGTGACCCAAACACCAAGCACTCCACTGAGGGGGGTCCCCAGATGCTCCGAGAACTTGGGGGTTCATTTTGCTCTCGTGCCAATTTGCATCGCATTACCCTAGAAGCCGTGTGCCTGAATTTCGGTTTTTTTTTCTTCAAATTCCCACCCGTTTTGTGTCATAAATAAGATGAGAGACGGAAAACTAATACAGCCCAGTGATGTTTTATTCATGCTGTGTCGGGGCCCGTGACGGATTTACAACAGCTAATGCATGCAAACGAAGTTTGGGCGCTAACGTGAAAATTAAGGGCGCGCGGGGGGGGGCATGGGTGCATGGGGTGCACAGGAAGGTGCCCAGGGGTCCAGAGGAGTCTCTTGTCTGTTGGACTGAGTGGCGAAAAGGGTTCGTACTGGTCAGGAGGGAGGGGAAGGGGGCAGCGCGGGGCAGCGCAGGGCAGGCGCATGAGCAGAGTGGGACCACTGACTGCCAGCGTACACTTGGCTTCCAGCAAGGCCTCCATGCTCTCCAGGCTGGGTACTTAGGTCCTGGGTCAGCTGGTGTGCTTGCCCTGCTGGCCTGAACCTCTACTGCACACCTTGGCAAGGGGGACTCTCAGAACCAGAACAAGGCGAGCCAGACAACCCTGCTCTGCATGGCTTCGTTCTGCATGCACAGTCCCAAAGTATCCATAGACAGCTAGGGTGTGAAGCATAGTGCTGAGTCCCAGAGCAGAACTCCATGGGAGTGGGGGAGTTCAAGTTCAGCCCTATATGGGCTGTTCCAGAGGTCAGGGAGCAGGGGTATCATGGGAGAGGGACACCATGGATGCAGGACCTCAGGGTCAGGCTCTTCCAAAGTGCCAGGGGGTGTGGTGGCAGGACACTTCCTAAGCATGCATGGGGCCCATGTCCCATCCCCAGCAAGATAAAAACAGTTACCAGAGACACTGGCTGAGCTCTGGGCTTCTGGGCCGTGGTAGAAACCCCTCAAGGCAGGTGTTGAGGGGGTCCTAGGCCCTCGAGTAGCACAGCTGTGAGTTCATGTGCCCCACAGCCTGGCACATCTGGATCAAGGGTACAATGCCCATCTTGTCCTACACCAGCAGCTACTGTACAGGTAGGGTCTACCCCGATGGCCAGGAGACACCCTGACCAGCACTCACTCAACCTCCACCTTACTCCTGGTGTGGCCTCCTTGTCCCCACCTCCTCAGTCTCAGACTTCCTCCTAGGACAGGAGGGACAGTTGGGCTAGTCCCTGGTGTCTAAGCCTCTCCCAGTGCAGACCGCAGACCGTGTGGGAAAAGGTAGCTGCTGCCAGGTCACACAGACCTGCAAACTGCACCTGCTCCGCAGGACGCCTTCCATGGAGCCATGAGCCCCTGGGCCTGCTGTACCTGCTGTACATAGGATCCTATGTCCTAGTGGCCCCAGGGACAACCATCGAGGAGATGTCTTCAGAAAGTGACAAATGTTCATGTAGTCACACAGCCAGTCCACGTGTTAAGTCGTGACCGGCATGGAAGCAAACTGGCTGAAGCCAGGGCAGAGTGGCCTGCTGGGGAGGTGACGGTACCACCCAGTGGCAGAGTGGCAGAGATGGAGCCGTGGGATGGGAATGTGTCCCTAGGGCAGAGGGCAGCAGAGGGCGAAGGCTGGCTGTGCAAAGGAGCCGGCCTGTTCCAAGGCCAGCGGAGAGTAGAAGGGTGGGCGGGTGTGTGGATGTCGAGGGGAAAAAAAGGAAGAAAGAAAAAGCATAGGGCCAGATCAGAGAATATGGTACTGGCCCATGCGCACTCGATGACCTGAGTTCAAACTCTGAGACCCACATAAAGTGAGGAGAGAAATGGCTACACGAAACTGTCCTCTGACCTTCACAGGCACCCTGTGGCACATGCGCTTCTTCCCCCAGCAATAATAATAAAATTTAAAAGAGGAGGAGGAGAATGAGGAAGAAGGAGGAGGAGGAGGAGGAGGAGGAAGAGGAGGAGGAGGAGGAGGAGGAGGACGACGACGACAACAACAAAAACAGGGAAAGAAGAAGGAAGTGGTTAAAGAGATGGATCAGCAGTTGGTTAAAAACTCTTGCTGCTCTTCCAAAGGACCCAAGTTCAATTCCCAGCACTCTCGTCAAACATCTTCTAGCTGCCTTAACTCCAGCTCCAGGGCATCTTCTGGCCTCCGTGGATACCCACACTCATAATTCATAACCACATAGAGACACACATGCATGCATATAACAAAAAATATCTTAAAAATTAAAACTTTAAAATACAACAAAAGAGCTTGTTTCTGACTGGTACCCATTTGCACACCAAGCTGATCCACCTGTCTGCAGCATTACACAGATCTAACAACTCAAGGACATCCACAGCCCCAGCCGTGTCCCCACCACCCCTCCCTGACCCATGAGTGGGAGGCAGAGACCCCAGGCCACTCACGTGGGAGCAGACATGCCTGATACCCCACCACACCCTCCCAGCAGAGCTCACCCCCTGCCTCAGGCCTGCTGTCCCCAATGTCTTTGTTGGTTTTTTTTTTCTAATGAAGATGCAACAATCACCCCACAGCCAGCTCCCCCTCCAGCGATAGCTCACTCCGAATGAACTCCAGACAACTGGATTAGACTTTGAAGGTGGCGGTGCAGATAATGAACACGGGGACGCAGTGTTGACACAGGCCCTGGTGAGCCACATTATTATTTAACAGGCCTCGCTTCTGCCTCTGCTGGGATCAAGGAGCCGAACAAGCAATCGGTGGTAATCGCAAAGCCCAGAGGCAGCGGTGGTCCAGCTCTGTGGGGCCTGAACCGAGCAAGGTCAGGACGGAGGCAGGGACCCAGCCAAGTGGGCTGAGAAAACAAACCTCCATTCAGTGATCCCTTCCCCAGATCCGCCCCCACCGCCCTGCCCACCTGGTGTCATGCATGCCTCCAGCTCCCAGGATGTGGGCCTGACTCCTGCTGTTTTCTTCCCAACCGACACCCTGTTCTTCTCTTGAGTGACATATCACATACTACTGCCCCAGCCCAGCCCAGCCCTGATCCCCACCTCCCAGGTCCTGTGTGCCCTCTAGCAAGAACTGGCAATGCTCCTGCCTCCCTGGGTTCCAGCCACACCAGGTACCTCACCATGCCAAGTAACACCATAGACCTGGTCTCTCTCCACAATGGACTCTGAACTCCTGAAGAACAGAGGCCAGGTCTGGCTTCATCTTGGTCCCCTAAGTGCCTGAGGACTTGGAGGCTGGTGGCATACACTGCATCCAACAGCTGCCCACTAGGACTGTCCCCTAAGCTGCACCTGCTGTCACCATCAATGAACCAGACACAAGCTGCAAAGAACAATCCTTGACCCGGAAGATGCAATAGTAAAATATGCAGGTTCCTAACGGGAAGCCCCAGAGTGACATCCCAAAAGAGGCTGAACCTCCTTTTTATTGAGACAAGCTGCCTGGGAATTAAGACCGGTAAGACCTGTGCTCAAATCCTGAGTCTGGCTCTTTCTAGCTATGTAGCCTCGGGCGAATTACTTAACCTCTCTGTGCCTGTTTCTTCATCTTTTAAGCAGGAACAACTGCCCTGTCAGAGGGTGGCTTAAAGATAAAATGAGTTTATATATGCAAAACACATTAAGTCCTGGCCAGGTCCAAAACCCATTGTCACTTCCTGGGCACAGAGACACCTAGATTAACCCTGGTGTCTTCACCTTGTACCCGTGAGAAATGCACGACCAGGTCTCCTAGCTTGGGACACTTGCTAGCTGGCTCTAAGTTTCCAGAATGTTCAGTCCCCATGGTCCTCCTCAACCCTGGGGGAGGTTACATGGGCAGGTGCTACACAGGGATCCCTTGGAAGCCAGCAGCATGCTGGGGCATGGAAGACCCTGCAGGTACTGAACCCAGGCTCAGTACAACCATAGACAGAAATGTGTGGACACTCTAGAGGCTCCCCCAGAACTGGCTAGTCTCAACAAGGACCCAGAGACAAGCCTGGCGCCAGCTAGCCCAAGGCTGAGTCTGCGGTCATTAGCAGCAGCCACCCAGCTCTAACACACAATGCCAGAGCGGGCAGCTCCCTTCCATTCAGGCAGGAGGCCGGCTCTATTAAATATACATGGTGTGATCTTGTAACTGAGCTACGACTGTGGCGTACGTATGGGGGAGGGGGAGGCGAGCTGCCACTCACCTGCATAGAAACTTCCCAACTGCCGAGGAACGCTCACCTTCTGGATTCCCAGCCCCTCCTGTTCGGACTCCCTGGCCAGTGACCCTGGGCTTCCTGCCAGGTGTACGGAACAGGTGAAAGGCCAGCATGACTCTGCCGTAAGAGCAGCTGGTCCAGACCTAATCTTAAATCACCACAGCCTCACAGGAGCCAGGAGGTCCCTGGAGCCCTGGGACAGTCGGCCAGAGCCAGACAATACTGTGGCCATTGAGGGGCAGAATCGAGTGAGAGCAGCCACACAGGCGTTACGAACCTCCTCTGTACCCAGCTCACACTCCTGGGGCAGGAGGGGATGGAGTTTCTGCACTGCCAACGGAGGCTGACAAGGCCCATACCACTGATGTCCAAGTCTATGCAAGCAGTTTGACCCTCTAGGCCTCGCACAGCTGAAAGTCGGGGAGCTAGGCACACAGGATCATGGATGTCTAACCACCTTGCACAGGGAGGTTCGGTGACCCGCCCAGGTCACAAAGCACAGCAGAGACAAAGCCATTGTCCTATCCCAGCCCTGCTCACAAACTATACCCCCTCCAGGAGTGCAGGGTGCCCTACCGACAGAGATGGGCAATAGTGGCTGGGACAGAGGTGGGGCACTTCACAGTCCTGCCAACTCTCCCCTCTCGGGAGCTTCCACTGCTCCTCTGTTAACGAGATCGCCCGGGAGTCTGGGGGAGGCAGCCAACTTCCAGCTTCCCCAGTCTGATCTCCAGCTCCACAGCAGCCACCATCCTCGGTTCCCCTGAAAGAGCACTCCCTCCCTGAAAGAGACTTCTAAGGGAACAGTCTGGGGGACCACAGGACCTGGTGTGCCAGCTGACCTCATCCGCCTTCCTTTCCCAAGATAGAGAAGGTGGCTGGGCCTTGAAGGGAAGTGGGGGGGGGGTTCCTAGCAGGGAAGTCTTCTAGGGTACAGCAGGGGGGGCAGGAAGAGGGTCTGTGGTTACAGCTATCAGGTCCCCTCCCCACTCTTCAGGAAAACAAGGAATCAGGAGGACAGGGCTGTGTTCTCACTGGCCACACCTCCCTGGCCTCTGGTCTGGCCCAGCAGCACCAGGGAGGTCACAGGTCTTCAGTGCCATGCCCAAGTAACCTCTGAATGGGACAGACCCCATAGGAGCAGCAAAGTGGCTACCAGCAACCCCAGCTTTCTCTCTACAAATGGCAGCATGGGGCTTGTGAGATGGCATAGCGTTAGTACTTGAGTTCAACTCCCAGAACCAAAGAAAGAAAGAAAGAAAGAAAGAAAGAAAGAAAGAAAGAAAGAAAGAAAGAAAGAAAGAAAGAAAGAAATCCCAACGCTGGGAATGGAGGTGGGACAGAGATAGGCAGATCCCAGGGGAACACAATCAGCCAGCCTAGTTGATAAGTTCCAGGATCAGAGAGACTCTGTCTTGGAGATAAAGATAGACAGTACCTGAGGAATGACACTCAAGGTTGCGCGCGCGCACACACACACGTGAGCCATGTGGCTCACAAAAACAGAGCCTCCCCTGCTAAAGTGCTGGCTGGCATACGCTCAGTCATCCAATTGCCCCCATGTCCACCACATTGCCCCTGCTGGTGTGGGCTGGTACTGCAGCTCTTTCAACATGGCCACTTAGTGTCACTTCAGGCAATGACCTGACCAGTGTCCAGGTAGCTGGTCAAACATGACTCAGGGCCTGTATGTGCGGGTGTTTCAGTAGAAGAGAAAGATTTGACCTGTAGACAGAGCCACACAGATGGCCTCCCCAAGTGTGTGGGCCTCACGTGGTCCAGCGACCACCACAGCTGAGAGGGAGAATCTCTGACTCGGTAGCTAAGGCAGATGGAAGGTATTTCCATCTTCAGAGCCAGGCCTCAATGCTTTGGGGTCCTCAGACTGCCTGCTTCGAACTGGCATTTGTCTTAATGACTCTCTGGTCCTCAGACCTGTGTGTGAGACCAAACCACTCTCCTGGGCCTCTGACTCCTGAGACTGCCTCAGCCTCTGGCCCTGCATGAGCCTCCTCACCTAGGACACCCACAGACCTCTTGGCTCTGCCTCCTACAGGGAGCCACAGGACCTCAGAAAGGACATATGCTGTCCTCCTTCATGTACCAGAAACCAGTGTTTCCATGGGGAACACAAAGGTGTTCATTGTCCAAGTGACGACTGGCCCAGACCCATGTGCCAGTTCAGACTCTTTCTCACATCGAGCCTTCAGCAAAAGCAGGAACATGGATAATGAGACTATTAGGTTACATCTCCAACTTCTCTCTCTCTCTCTCTCTCTCTCTCTCTCTCTCTCTCTCTCTCTCTCTCTCTCGTACACACACACACACACACACACACACACACACACACACCTAGAGATTATTCATGGCACCCATACCTCAGTTTCCCCACTTATCCTGTGAAGACTAAACCTTCCAGGACCCTGCGTTGGCCACCTACAAGCTAGCAGCACCAAGTTCTGCCTGGTGCCTGAGCTATCAAGTATCAAATCAGAGGTGTCCCAGACAGAGAACCTAGCAGAGACAGGAAAAGAGGCCCCCACCAGGGTGCATGCCCAAGGAGCCTGCCTGTCTGGGGACCTTTGTCAGGCTCCCCTCTGGGTCTGGCGCCATATCCTGATCAGATCAATAATCCAAACACATCAACAATGGCAAATGTCACCAAAATACCATCTGGGAGGCCACCACAAAGTCCCTATCAGCCACTAAGGATGAAGCATGGGATGTGACGAGGTGGGACAGGCAAGCCTGACATAGCCCGTGAGGCTGGGCCCTCATCCCAGAAGAGACACACAGCTTGCCCCCACCTATACCTCTGCTTAAAAAGCACGGGCCATAAGATGGCTGTAGCTCTGTGACCCAGCAGGGACTCTGGGGTCGCAAGTCCTGGGTATGGGTACCTGAGTCTGCAGAGTGGCAGCATCCAGGACAGTGACCCGCGGCCCACAGCTGGCCCATGCGGCATCTTCCAGGCTCAGTAGTGTGCGAATGGGCCCTGGGCCCACCGTCAAGCACATGGGGGGACTCTCCAGGTCCCAGGGAACCCCACCTACGGGAGAGAAGAGCACATGGGTCAATGACTGAAACCTTGCAGGGGGAGCTTGGCTGAGAGCTCCAAATACCTTCCCCCACCAGGGTCCTTCACCCTCCTTGCACTGGGGTGACTGCTACTATACTCCATTGCCCTGGGGACCACCCTGCACTTCCCCCCTTCTCTGACTCTCTCTCCCTCATTCGTTCACTCCACTCACACTCAGAAAGCACCTAGGACCAGCTGGGCCATGAGCTGGGTGCCTAGAACAGAGGCAGGAGCAGCTATAGGCCCCGCCCTCTGGGAAACTATAATGAGTAGAGACAGCAGCCACCAATCCAGTTATGAGCTCATGTGCCAAACACCAAGGAACAGACACACGTGGAGGACGGATACACAGGGGCTTCTGGGAGAGTCAATCTCCACTATAGTTCCTGCCGGGAGGTCACAGGACCCCAGAGTTCAGGGACTCGTGACCAGCATGGTCCTGATTCTGCTAAGGGCCTTGAGTGGACCTCCCCTCAGTTTCTAAAAGTCTCAGTTTGGATGGGGGAAGGGACTTCACTGAGAACCCAGCTCATCTCAACATCATGAGGACTTCCCTCAGAGCCTGTCACCCGAGGATGCTCCTGTCACTTTTCCAAGATCTTTCCCTCCAGAGACACCACCAGATGCAGCGGGGAAAAGCTCTGAGAGGTGACATTTCTATCTTCCATTCCCAGAGACTGAAGCAGAAGCCTGGCCAGAAATAAGCATCTCCCCTCCCTGCCTCCAACCATGCCCAGCTCACTGAGAACCGTTCCCTAGCACCTGATCACAGTGGCTGGACACTGGCTTCTCTGCAGTCACATCTCAGGCTGCACTGAGCCCCAGTGGCTGCCCTAGGCTGTCAGGGTGCAGGGCAGAAAGGAGACTTGGGGGAGCTGAGGTCCAATGAGGGGTCTGTGGGGAGTGCACATGCCAGAGCAATAGGCTGGGGAGGCAGGATAGAGTCAGCTGCGGGAGAGAGTCCTCTGTCTCCCTCCACCACCCCCTAGGTCCCCAGCAGACAATTCACACAAAGTCACTCGCTGCAGACATACCCTCCTCTGAGTCACCTGTTGTCCCCAGAGATGGAAGACCCCAAGTTATACGGGGAAGCCACCAAACTCCTCACCCCGTCTCCTGGCCGCATGTGGTCAGCGTGTCCTCCACCATCAGCCTCCGCCTGAACCCTGCTCCATACTCCCAGCCCAGCTAACAAATTAAGAACTGGGGGACCCCCTCCCGTACACACTACCACTCCTTCCAACTCAGAGCATGACCACACGCACAGCAGGCAGGCCAGGCTAGAGCACTCTGTGGCTCTGAGTGCCAAGTCCATTTGGGCAGGGACTTGGCCTCTCTGAGCCTCGGTGTCTTTCTCTAAAATGGGTGTGATAACCACGCACCCCCCACTCCTCAGAGGCTGCAAGGAGCCAAGGAACTGTGCATGCTGACCCAACACAGCATGGGGCACTGGTGAAAAGTGCCCGTGGCCAACGCTGAGTCCCCTCTGCGTCTGTGTGCCAGTTGCTCTGCTCATGAATGAAGTCTTTACCTCCCACAAGCCTGCGCGGCAGATACTGTCACTGGCCCCGACTTACAGCTAACAGGCTGCAAGTTCAGTTACCCAAGTCACACAGCTGCACGGTCGTCCCTGCTCACTGGCTCCGGGTAGTCTACAGAAGCCAGTGCTGGCGCCATTAAAGGTGACAACAGAGGCCCAGAGTAGAGAACTCCCCCAAGGAGTTTAAACCCAGAGCTGGGTCTAGCCTGGCTGCCTCCCAGCCCAGCTTCCCACTTCTGGGAGGGGCAGGTGACCAGAAGGAGGCCAGACCTCCATAGGAATGTGACCCTGGACCCAGGGCACCAGATTCAGGGAAATACAAGGCTTTTGAGTGCCCCCTAGTGGCCAAAGGTGAGCAGTGACTGTGGCCAGATGCCAGAGCCTCTGCCACTGTGGCTAAGATGTGAGTGGGTTAACACTTGAGGAAAGGAGCTAAAGATGCTGGGGTAGCATCTCAGAGGCTGGGAACTGGGGTTCGCCCAAGGACACAGCAGCAATGGCTGAGGAACCCTTGCACCAAGGACAGTACACCACAGTCACTGAAGGCCTGCGGGTGATGTGTACACTGACCATCCCACCTTCATGGGCTGGTGTCCCCCAAAGCCCTCCAAAGCAAGGAACTGTGATAAAATTCAATATAAATTTGTATCAGAGTGGACAGTGGCCAGGAGCCCCCGTCAGAGCCCACGGGGGCTCCCTGGACTTGCTGACCTTGCTGGGACTTGGTTTTCTGGACAGATTCTGTCCTCTACGGTCCTTCCAGCCCCCACTTCACTGGCTTCACAGACTACAAAGGTAATTTCTGAGGCTGGGCAGGGCTTGAGGGGCAACCCCTCCAACCATCCCCGCTTCCCAACCCTTGGGTAGTTGTTAGCAAGTACATGGTCCAGAACCTGCACTCGCGGGGCCTGCCCCCGCCCCTGCGTGACAGCCCATTCATCTAGGCTGGCTCTGACTGCACAGCCGGTCAGCAGCGAGGAAGGCCTGTCTCAGCAAAGGCACCTTCAGGATGCCAGCATCTCTCCACCCCTCCCCTAGCCACAGGGGTCCACGGATCTGGCTAGTGCCAGGAGGCAGGACGCAGAGTTAAAGCCACTGAGGCTGACAGGGGCCCACCCTGGGCGGAGGTGGGGGGCTCCACTGTAGGCCCTGGGGAAATCTGCACATGTAACCTGCACACACAGCCTGTCAGGACAGCTGTCTGCACCCCCATTTCACAGGTAAGGAGGCTGCATTTTGCTATACACCTCTCATCCAGCACCAGCTCCAGGATACAGCAGTGAAGCCTGGGCAGTCCACATCCCAGACACTCCTCACCATCAGGGGCACCTCGGAGAGGTTCTGGAAGGGTACCTTGAGCCTGGCCCAGGGACAGCACAGAGAAACGCCTCTGCCCCTCAGGCAAGGGGACTCTGGGACTTATTTTAAACCATGTGGTGCTGTGGTTCTAAGAGACTGGTTTCAGGCCAGGGATCACCTCTTTGGGGAAGCACAGGGTAGCTGGGGATTGGGGGAAGGGAAGACCTCTCAGAAGCCATGACAGCTACAGCCACAGATACCAGAAGAGGATTCTAGAAAGGGTGCAATGCTGGGTGCACCTGCCCTCCTGTCCAACGGGCCAGTGTCTAGACTCTGTATTGCATCTCTCTACTTCCCAGTGAGCTATGACAAGGTCCTCATGAGCGGCTGTCTGTCCCCAGACTTTGCCCAGTTCCACTTACCCTCTTGCTATTAGCTAGTTCTGCATCCTCCCCTCTGGGGCCCCCATGATGCTAGGCATACCCCTGCCTCTGGCCTTCACACACACACTGGTCCCTCTGCTCCACTTTTCCCTCAACTTGCCACTTGTCTGGCCACCTCTCTCTCAGTCTCAGCTTCAGGGCCTGCCTCTTGGGATGGACCCCAGGCACCCAGTTCACCCTACTAGGTAGTCAGGCTCGAACGGTGATCTCAGTCTTACATCAGGAGCCCCCAGCTTCCTGCTTGTTGAATTGGCTATTCTGACCTCCCTCTGGGGGCTTTAAACCTCACAAGGGCAGGAGGCATGTCTGTTTGGTTGACAAGAGTATCTGTGGAACACAGTAGGTGTTCATACATATTGAGGAAGCAAACATTTGCAGGGAAGAGACCCTAAAAGGAAAGGGAGGTTGTGTAATACCCTCAGGGCGTCTCCATTCTGACAAGCTAGCAGGCTCTAACCCTAAGCTGAAAGCCAGTTGTTAAACCCAAAACTTCATCAGGGACTCCCCTGAAGCCCTAACCCTGCACCAATGCCTCAGAATGGACTCTTTCTTGGAGACAACATTCCTCCAGATATAATTAGTGGCTCGGGGTTGGTGGAGCCCTAACCCAGGGTGACAGGCGTCCTTATAAGGGGAGATTGGGACACAAGGGCGCATGAACAGGGAGACATCCTCATGAGGCCTGTGAGGACACAAGTGATGTCATCC
The DNA here is from genome assembly GCF_037038515.1 of Microtus pennsylvanicus. Taxonomy (NCBI): domain Eukaryota; kingdom Metazoa; phylum Chordata; class Mammalia; order Rodentia; family Cricetidae; genus Microtus; species Microtus pennsylvanicus. Next base: position 71,807,686 of record NC_134591.1, read on the forward strand.
CAAGTCAAGATGCCACTGAGAGCCAGAGAAGTCTAGGATGGACCCTTCTCAAGAGTCTTGATCTTGAACTTGTGCTGTTTGAGCCCTACAGCAGCCCTGCCACGCCCACCTAAGCACCCACACAGGTAGGCAGGGCTGGTTGAAGCTAGAGTCGTGTGGTGTCTAGGGCACACAGGAGGGTGGGCGGTCCCTTCAGACCCTCTTGTCTACCCCAGCACATCTGAGCCAGGATTTACATTCATACACACGCTCTGTTCTGTCTGATGGTAAGGGATTTTTTCCCTTCTTCCCCCTTTAATTAAAAACTATAAATGCCTTATCAAAAGCTAATTAAAAATACCAACATAGTGCCAAGTAGGGAAAAAAAAACCCTCACTGCAAATATCCGTTTATAACCCTGCAACAGGCTGCAAGGATGACGCAGCCATCGGATCTGAGCTGAGCTGGGTGCCTGGGGGGAGGGGAGACACTGCTGTAGAGTCTTGGGGCCACCACACTTGCCACTGGGTCCTTACCACCAGACTAGGGGCTGAGCAAGGCTCAGGGACCGTGCACAGCTCTCACAAGGCTATGAGGGAGTTGTGATCCTCCCTCCCCCAGGCTCAGTGTCCTAGCGCCTGGAACAGAGGTGACTCGCCAGGGTAGCAGCCAGGCTTAAGATGATGAGGGTATATCACATCCTTGACACCGTTCCTGGAGCGCTGGGGTTCAGTGCATCCGGCCGCAGCATAACCCTGCCATCCTCCCATTTCAGGCTCCGTGGCAATGCCAGCGACAGCTCTGACGGTGACAACCCAAAGGTGCCTCCCCTTCTCAGCACCCATCCTGGCCTGTGCCCAGTCTATGCCGAGTCATTTTGTTCGCGAGAACGAAGAGGGGTGGGCACCACCCGACTCTCACTTTACAAAAGAGCCCAAGGCACAAAAAAAGAGCCACTTACTAGGGACACGGCTGTCACAGGGCAGAGCCTGAACAAGAATCCAGGTCTTTCCAAGACCACCCTCGGTCTCTCAGTCCATGGGGCACTGTTCCCCAGCACTTGTCTGCTGGCAGAGAAATAGATGCTCTCCTTCTACAGAAACTCAAATGTGTGGGAACCCAGCAGTAGACCCCAGTGAAGGTCAGGTCTCAGAACCCCCCATCCTGAGTAGCCCGTTCTGACACTGCCTCCCCAGCCAGTGTTGTTCAATCTCTCAGCTTAGGATCCAGGCCCAGTTTGGTGCCCTGATGCCCCCCCCAAGCCCACCCACCCACCAGTCCTCACCACTGGTCCGAGGATAAGCAGCGAGGGTCCCGTCCTGTAGGCCAGCAAGCAGATAGAAGGGGCTGTGCCGCAAACAGAGCACAGGCTGCGGGCCTGGGCTCTTGCAGGTTGCCAGGCACTGGGTCCCAGTGTCCACGCTGCCATAGAGCAGGATGCTGAAGGGAGAGACGCTATCAGTGAGATTCACAGGCACCTACCCGTGCATGGGCCTCACTTGCCCAGCCTTGTTCCTCCCTCCTACAGAAACCCTGGCTTCTGCCACCAGACAGGACTCTGGCTCCAGAATACAATGAGAAAGGTACCGAGTTCCAGTGCCACTCAGACCTGAGTTCAAATCCAACCGCCAGCTCCTAGCTGCTGACTGGAGTGCTGACCTTCAGCTCTCTTCCTCAAATGATCAAGGGTGCCCACTTGAGGGCCATCGGGGAACAAAGCCTGACAACACCCCGGGGCTGTGTAAGAATGCACAGGGTAAAGAGAAGCCAGAGCAGAGGCTATGAGGCATTAGATGCCATGTATAGGGCATGCCTGAGGGCATTCCCTCAGAGGCCGAGGGTGACCAGCGGTTTCTGAGGAGGGGATGAGATGGGTAAAAGCTTCTCTGAGGAGAAATGAAAATGTTCTGGAGCTCAGTAGCGGCTGCCAGAAGCCACCAAGTTGTGCTCCTTAAAATAGCTAGAACGGTGATTCTGCTTCATATTGTTTGTTTTGCTTTTTGAATCTCAGTGTGATCCAGGCTGGTCTCCATCTTGCTATGTAACCAAGGATGGCCTTAAACTTCTGATCCTCTTGCCACCACCTCTCAGTTGCCAGGATCACAGACATGAAACACCGCACCCAGTCTGAAGATCTAGGGATGGAGCTCGGACCTTGTGTAGGCTATGCAAGCGTTCACCCACCAAGCCACACTTCCAGACCCCTAAAATTATATTACATGAAATGTATCTTGGCTCAAAACTAAAATAAAAGGTGTTCACCAGATCTCTCCTAAGTCCAGGCCCAGACGGGGCCCAAGGCTACAGTCCCAACCCCCAGATGGGGCTCAAGGCTACAGTCCCAACCCAGACTATTGGGGAGTGGGTAAGCATGGCTCCTCACCACCTCTCAGAATGCTGCTAGTTTCGGCTCCCCCCTGTGTGGGAAATGGGAATGAAGATAACCCCCCCACCCCCAGGCTGCAAGGTCACTGTGAGAGAACCCCCTCAGCATATTTGAGGCACATAGTAGGTACTTCGGAGACACACACCGTCCTTCTACAGGACAAGGTGAAGAGCAGAGATGCAGGGGGATTCTCTTTCGTACTTTCTACCCCCATTAGGCCCTCCTGTACACACATGGCCCTGCATGGGGGTGGGGAGCACTAAGCCTCACTGACCATAGGAACCTGAGACTCAGTCACTCAACATGCAGGACTCCTGAGCTTCACCAGACCGGAACCTGGCTTGACATGATGTGTCTAAGGATGCACAGCCAGGAAGTGGTGCCAGAGCTGTCAGCTATGACATAAGCTACTCCTGACACTTATATGCCACAATGGCTGTCTCCGGTTCCCATCTTCCTGGTGACACCAGGCTGGGAAAGAGTGCTTTGCTTAGTGACCCAAAGAGCTGGAGGGACTACCTGCAGCCACCTGCCTGGCAGGACAAGCCATCCCAACCCGTCCTCCTGCCCCTCACCTGCCATCCTGTAAGCCGAGGCAGACGGTGGGATGCGCTGCAGCCGAGGGGTCAGCAGCCACCCGGCTCTCCTCTGGACCCTCAGCCTCCTCCTCCGGATCCGGAATGTACTCTATACAGAGCACGGGGGCTGCCAGGGGGAAGGACTTGACAGTGCGTGGCGAAGGCCGGTTCAGGGAGAAGATCTCCACCTGGCCACCAGCACCCTCCTGCCCACCTCCAACCTAGAAGCAGAGGCCCGGAGAGGCTGTCAAGCCAGTGACTAGGGCACACCTTCCTGGGGACCGCACCCTGACACAGATACACAGACAAACGCACAGATACACACGGACACATGCGTACACAGACACACTGTGACTGGGGGTAGTAACGGAAAGGTGCGTCCTCTGTCCATCCCACACACAACCTGATCTCACAAAGGTCATTAGTTCCCAACTATAAGGACACAAATTAGCTTCAGGGGCCAAAGGAAATCAAGAAATGGTTCAAGTAGATGCAATAACCAGTCGGTTTTCCAGTTTCTCCTCTATAGAGGTCTCCCAAATAAGAGCTCATGAGCTATTCTGTCTCCTTAAAACAACCCTCTGTCCCATTCACTGTGTTACTTTTGTATCTAGCTCATGGTATGCACCTCATGTGTATACCTGCCAAGGGAATGGACGGACGCACGCATGTATGCATGAGTGAGCAATTGGATAAGTGGTGGTTGCATTGGTGGGTGTGTGGAAGGGTGGAAGGTTAGATGGATGATTGGATGGATGGATGACTGGATGGATGGATGACTGGACGGATGGATGGTTGGATGGATGGATGGATGGATGGATGGATGGATGACTGGATGGATGGATGGATGGATGGATGGATGGATGGATGGATGGATGGATGACTGGATGGATGACTGGATGGATGACTGGATGGATGACTGGATGGATGGAATGATGTACAGATGAAAGACGGACAGACGGATGCACAAATGGATGGATTAATGAACAGATGAAGGATCCACAGGGTAAGTAGATGCATTCATGCATAGATGAATAGATTCACCAGGTGCTAGATGATAATTGGGAAACAGTGAAGGAAAATATCAACATTTGTACTGCAGTCTAAAGGGTAAGCCAAGGTTCTGCTGCACGAATTCCCAGGGACAGGCAGGAGCATGTGCTAGAGGGTGGCGAGGGGCAGGGAAGCCAGAATCCTGCATATAGGACACAAACAGCAACCCAAGGAGCATGGGGCCCTCATTTTTAAAAAGACAGAGCTTTGCTGAGAACCCCGGAAGCAGAGAAGGTGACTAGAAGCTCCATTGAGATGAGGAAGAGCCAGTGCTGATGCCTAAGCTCTGGGTGGGGCCGGAGACCCAGCCCTTCTATGACCTGAGCCTCTTCTGACCTGGGCCTCCTGTAATCTGGACCTCTGCATAGCTTACTCTTATCTCTCTCCGAGAAGTCTAGGCCCTTGCCAACACCTCCCTGGCCCCGGGTGTGGTTACCCTGGATAAGGTTCCACCACCAACCCCACCACCAAGCCCCAAAGTTCCTAGGAAGCCTTTGACAGAGCTGCTAGACAGGTGGGTGGCTTTCTTAGACCCCTTCTTGTCACCCTTTCTGTCCCCATTGTGAGGACAAACGGCCACCCTGTCCTAGCTAGGCGAAGGACTACTTACCCAGAGGTAGCCCTGTGGAAGGGAAGTGCTGACAGCTGAGAAGCCCAGCAGGGGACAGTTGACAGGACTGTGGACCAGACCCCCGAGCTGTAGAGACAGAAACAGTAAACGTAGGTCAATCAATGAGCTGCCAAAACGCCAATATTTATTTGACAGACTTCTGAACCCATCGCTCCCCCATGAGAATCCCTGAGGATGGGGCCAAGAAAGTGACACATGCCACATCCATAGTTTGCCGTGCTTTGTATTTGATCATCACTCTTCTAGAACCTTCTGTCCAGAGAAGGCCTGACTGATGCCTATATCCGCCCATAGTCTCTAGAACCAGGCAGCTCCTAGATAAGGCTTGTTGATGACCACTAAGCCCTCCGCCTCCATCCAAGCACTTTATTTTGTAGATAGAGAAGACGAAGCCCACAGAGGGCAAGGGCCAGAGCTAGGTCACAGAGGAAGTAAGTGGTATGGTCCCGCTTGCTCCTGCACCCCAATGGCCTCCCGCATGCCTCCAGAGAGCTGTGAGGAGGTGGAAACCAGGTAAGGGAGCTCTGCATCAGTACCCCTCTACAGAAGGACGCCCTGGGACAGGGGGCTGGGTGGGTCCAGTAAGGAAAACACGGAAACTGGGACTTGACTGGCAGCCAGTTGCCAGGGAGAGCTGCTCACGGCTTACACTGCCTCCTGCATCAGTTGCTTCCAGCTCCTGACTAGGTGGCCCCTCAGAGCTCTGCTTCAGGTGCCAACCCGGACAGCCTGTCTCTTTGGACAGTGCAGCGTTATAAGGGCGGGAGGGGGGCGGGGGAGACAGCTGGGAGGTGCTGCCGCAAGCGTCAGAGCGAGACACTTGACTTTTCCCAGGCAGCTGCTGCCCTCTGCTGGTGAAGAACCTGCCGGTCCTCCTCTGCTGAAACATTTGCCAAGATTCCTAACGGTCACGGGCAAAAGGGCCCGACACCCTCCTCGTGAGGCAGTTAGCCAGACTGAGACTCAGAGAGGAGACATGGCTGTGTCGAGGTTGCACAGCACATTAGGGGCAGAGGCGGGGCTAAACTCAGACTTCCCATTCCTGGTTGGTGCTTTCTCTACTCTCACTGAAGTGCTACCTGAAAGCACCAGGCCAGAGACCTCGGGGACTATGGGATGCCACTTCTTCCCAACTGGGCATCCAGGGCCCACACACTGAGAGAGAAGCCTCCAGAACATCTCCCTCCTTGGCTATGCCGGTGGAAGGGCCCGCCCCACCTTTCTTCCAGGCTGCCATTCCTGACGTCTCAGAGGAGGAAGGCGGCATCAAAGCCCAGACTCGGGCGTCTCCATGGCAATTCCCATAGGCCCTAATGTCAGCTGATTGGCAGAAATGGACCAGAGATGGTGTAACAACTACAAGGTTCCTTGTGTCTTTGGCCGGGCGGTGGCTCACGCCTTTAATCCTAGCACTCGGGAGCCAGAGAGACAGGCAGATCTCTGTGAGTTCGAGGCCAGCCTGGTCTACAAAACAAGTTCTAGAACAGCCAGGACTGTTATACAGTCTTGGGGAAGGGAGGACCAGTGTCCAGACCCCATTCTTGCGCCTGACAGGAAGCTGACATCTGGAAAGCCAGGCGCACGAAGAGGCGGGGTACTAGCTGGTGAGTGGATGTGGGCTCTGCATTCAGCCAGCATGGCACCAATCCTGCTTACACATCAACTTCCTGTAAGTGGGGCCTAGCATCTCCCTGGAAGGTCTTAGGCCTGAAGGGGACAGCTAAACAGTATGGAGCACAGGCCCGGGCACCTGGCACCCAGCAGCCCTGTGGTTTTTGAAGCCTACGTAGAATTCTCCAGCGTTTTGCATGTGCCACAGCTGAGCAACTACACAGCCAGTGATCCTTAGGGCTCCCAACTGCTGTGCCGCAGATACGGTTTGAGTGTGTTCCCCAAAGACCTGTGTGCTGGAAGCCTAGTCCCCATGGGGGCTGTGTTAAGGTAGTGAGACTTTCAGGAGGTGGGACACAGGGAGGTGATTAGGCTAAGGATGGATCACCCTAGGAAAAGATTAATGTTCTCATGGGACCCCAGTTTCCCTGAGAGTGGGCCGTTACCAAATGAACCAGCCTGATGCTGAGCTTTCCAGCTTCCAATCTCACCAAATGATGGTCTTCAAGCATGATCATGTGATCACTCCCATCACCCTGAATGGATTGGGGCTGTCTGATGTCCAGCTTCCAAAGCTGTGAGCCAAATAAACTTCTTTCCTTTATACAATATCCAAACTCAAGTGTTTAGTCATAGCCATAGCAAACAGCCTGTAGCAGTTCTGAACAACTGAGTTTGTGGCCATCAGAACAGAGACTGCTGGGTGAGGAAGCCGAGGAACAAGCTGTCTGACTACAGACCCCTGTGGGGTCAGGCTATAACCCCAGTTCCACAAGGGCCTGGAGTTTCAAAGCATTTCAGAGAGCCCGAGAGATGACTCAGCATGTAAAGGGGCTTGCCACCCAGTCTCACGACCTGAGCTCAATGTCCTGAACTCCCATGGTGGAAGTGTAAAACTGACACAAATTGTCCTCTGACCCCCATGTGCACCACGGCAAGCCCCCCACAAATAAATACATAATTACACGTAATCGTTAAAAATTAAAGAATCTCAGAATACACACGCTCCACCCTCCCAAGCCTGGGCCCAGGCAGGCCTTGAGACTGGCCTGGTTTGTGGCATGTCCTCCCCAACCTCCTGCTGCCCCTCCAACACAGGCCCCCTTCTTTGAAATGGAGCCAAGAGTCCAAGGAGATTCCTCAGACATCCCAGTGGTCAAGCCTTTGGGAAATCCCAGGAGACCCAGAGGCCTTTTCCTGGGGTAAAAATGTCCTGAGATGTTTACTTCTGTTCCTTGAGGCCTGAGTGCATCGGACACAAATGTGTCACAGTGCCCATACATGCATGTGCATTGTGTGCACGTGTGCATAAGGATCAGAGGTCAACACTGGTCCTCAACCACCTTCCACCTGATTTTTTGAGACAGGGTATCTCACAGTGCCTGGAGCCCCACCCATCTCTGCCTCCCCATGCTAGCCCACACTACACACTCATCTTTTTTACAGGAATGCTAGGGATCGAATTCATGTCTCCATGGTAAGCATTCACCACTAGGCCATCTCTCAAGATCCTTAATCCTCACTGTGACCCAGCCAGGGGCCTCCATGGCCTCTCCAGTTGCTGCTGAAGATGGGGCTGTATAGTAGGAGCTACAACAGCTTTCTAGTATCACATGACCGGGGCATTCCAGACTGGGCACAACGAGAGCAGGGAAACACCCAAGCAGCCTCCTCTAACATTCTCCCACAGCGAGTTCCCCTGCCAACCAGCGGACTGGCATGGCCCAGCATGGGCACAGCTGGCTATCACCTCCAAGAAGAGCATTGCTCCTCAACCCCCAGCAAGGATAGAATCCAACACACACTTCACTTAACAACTAAAGGCCAGGGTCTTGTCTGCCCAGGAAAGAGGCAGGGCCAACAATTCCGTTGCCCAACTCTAGCCTTCCCAGGGGAGAAACAGGCTGGCTGCCGACTCATGTGGCCACCTGAGAGCCTGCGTGAGTGGAGAGGAGCCTGGGCACCTGTCCACATGCACATCTGGTCCCACGGTAATTGGGCAAGGCTGGCAGCCTCCGCTCTGATTCATACGGCTGCCAGCACCAAGCTGATGGGGCACAGCTGTCTGAGTTAGGTAGGAGGCGGGCAAAATAGAACTAGACGAGCCCAGAGAATACGGCCAGACAGGCTCTGGCGGGTCCCCCAGGATCCCCTTCCTCTGGGCCCGTTACCCACATAGATTTATGTAGGGCTCTCTCAGCTGACATGGGGGCTCCGCGGGAACACCAAGCATGGGCTGAGCACTCTGCCCGCCCACATGTTCTGGAACCCTAACAGCTCCAAGTGAAGAGATACACAGGCCCTCGCTCATCCTCCCAGGTTCAAGATGGCAGATAGTTCCCATCAGGTATCAGTTCTTTCCAGAAACAAGCCTACTTAGAAACTCCATCAGTGTCTGACCTGTAAGGGCTTACTCGGGTGTGGCCTGTGTATCAGGAAACCCTAAGACCCTAGGGGAGAGAGAAGACTCCAGACCCCACTGCAGAAGCTACACTCCAGGGCTAGCCTTGTGTAAGTAACAAGGACAGACCCCAGCAGCCTCCTCTCCACGGATTCTGTCTTCCACACCCAAGCCCACGGTAACTCCCAGTCCTTCATTATTTCCCTAAAATACAAGGCACGTTCAGGCCATACTCTGAAGGATAATTTTTTTTTAAAGTAATACACAGGAAAGCTGAGCAGTGGTGGCACATGCCTTTAATCCCATCACTCAGGAGGCAGGCAGATCTCTAAGTTCAGGGCCAGCCTGGTCTACAAAGTGAGTTCCAGGACAGTCAGAGCTACACAGAGAAAAACTGTCTCAAAAAAATAAAATAAAAGTATTACATGGGAGACTACAGAGATGGCTCAGCAGTTCAGAGCACTGGCTACTCTTCCAGAGGCCTAGGTTCAATTCCCGGCACCCACATGGCAGCTCACAAACCTCTGTAACTTCAGTTCCGGGGCAACTGATGCCCTCTTCTGGTCTCTGTGGGTATTGCATACATGTGGTGCACACACATATATGCCAGCAAAAAAACCCATATATATAAAATAAAAATGAATAAATCTCCAAAAGATAAATAAACTTTAAGTAGTACATGGCTTCATTCTTTATCCCGATCAGAGACTGGGTGCATCCTCACTCTGTAGCAGAAGTGAGAGCCTTTCTTACTTTCCCTTGGTCCTGGTCTCCAGGTCCCCACCTGACTCCACCTCTGGCACACACACACACCCGCCCTGCCCCCCACACCCCCACCCCTCGCCCCCCACTCTGAGCTTTCAGCCTCTTCTTCTGCCCACATAGCCCCACCTCCAAGAACTCAAATCGAGATCCAGATGCCACCATTGCCTGGATCCATCAGGACTCCCAGAACAAAACCCTCCAAGGCTGCCATCGTCTCCCTCGCCCAGAGACAGACCTCATCACCCTTAGCAATAGTCTCAAGGTCCCCTCCAGAACTCACATTGACACTTAATGGTCACTGTAACAGGTCTAGAAGATGGCTCCTTTAAGAGACAACTAATCCAAGCTCCATCCTGCTTCCTGCCGGCCCCTTTTGATTGGCCTGCTCCATACTGATCTGACTACTTAGAATATGGATCCCCTAAGCCCTCTGGGGTCTCTGTCCTTCTTGCTATGTGGCTTTCTGTTTAATGCCACCTCCTCCAAGGGGCTCTCTCTGCACCCACAACCGTGCGGTCCCCACTTCCACGCCTGCTGTATCTCTGCTCTATGTTCTCTAGTTCCCTTTGACTCCCTCCTGGGTGCTGAGGTCCTGCCTGTCTTTGTCCCCTAGACGGAAGGCTGCATGAGGTGGGAACCTCGTACGTCCTGGTCACCAGTGCACTCCCAGCTCTAGCATACAGAGATGACCTGCGAACGGACAGATGAATAAAGGAATGAACGATGAACTTACATCGCATGGGTGCTCTTTCAGCTCTTAGAGCCCCAGTCTACAGCCCAGCCCGCACGGCTCCTGCGACTATTTATCTGTGCTGGGTCCCACGCTCGCTCGCCCGTCCCAGAGCTCAGGGTCCTCAGCTGCTTGGGAGATGCTCCAGATGGAGGGGTGGGCTCTGCCAGGACATAAGGGACAAGTGACGGGTGGGGTGGGGCGAGCTTCCTGGTGGTTAATACCACGGAGACTGTCATCATGTCGGACCGACACCTCTATTGGCTGTCATTCTGGAAGACCTGTCTGGGCTTCTATCTCCTGTGAAATTCTGTCCTAGTCACTATCGCAAGAACTGCAGCTACACACAAGAAGAGTGTCGTGGGCAAGTGAGAGGGCGTGATGACCACGGAGCATCCCAGGTCACCACCAAAGTCAGCACCGGCCTGGTGGCATCATCTCGGGCACAGTCCCGAGTCAGGCCTTCAACAGATGAGGTTGCTGGCATTCGCTATCATAAAATAATGGAATTTTCCACCCCATGACCCATGCGGGTCATTCACAAACACTCTTTCTCCTGGTGGGAACGCTGACTCACTAAACAGCAAAAAAAGGCTTAGCCCCCTGGGTCACTCAGCTGGACTGAGATGCTGGACCTCTCTCCAGCTGCAGCGGACGCTACCTGGGCACTGGTTCTCCCAGGCTAGGCAGGGCCACCACAGTTACCATGTGCCAGGTCCACTCACCTGCAGGCTGAGGGCCCGGGAGGAGAAGGCGGGGACGCAGCAGGCCAGGATGGGGCACCAGAATGGGGCTTTGCTTTTCCTGTCCTCATCAGGACACAGCCATCCTGGCTGGTTCTCCTCCCCTGCAGGGAGAGGAAGGGAGTGGGCAGAGCTAGTGAGTGTGAGCCCAAGCAGGCAGGAACTGACGCTCAACCTTGAGCGTCACCACAGCAGGCCGGGTCCCAAGGTGACCTCACTGCCCTGATCAGTGCCCCACCCCACATGCCTGTTGGTCTCAGTCTATGGAGTTGGCTCTGGTCCACAGGCAAGGATCTGGGACACCCAAGAACAGAATCCCAGCCTGACTCTACTCTTGAGCAACCTGTGAGGACACCCCCACCCCTTGAGCCTCAATTCCTCTGCTGGTGGGCAGGGGAGATGGTCAGTATATGAAGGACTTGCTGGGCAAGCATGGGGACCTGAGCTCAGATCCCTGGCACCCATGGAAAAGCTGGGTATGGAAGTGAGTACCCGAAACCCTAGGACAGCGGGTAGAGACAGACAGACAGATAGATCTTAGGGGCTCCATGACCATCGAGTCTAGCCAACAAATGAATGAATGAATGAATGAAATAATGAATAAATAAACAAATAAATAAATAATTGTGATCCAAATTCAAATAGAGACCTTGCTTCAAGAGTCAAGGTGAATAACAACAGAGGAAAGACATACAATCTCAACTTCAGGCCTTCACATGTGCCTACGCAGATGAGTTCAGTCATATATACACATGCATCACACATAAAAGAAAGGAAAGAAGAGAGAAAGAGAGAGAGAGAGACTGTGAGGCTTTAGATGTGGCTCAGTTGGTGGAGCATTCACCCAGCATGCAAGAGGCCCCAGGTTCCATCCCCAGTAAGGAATGAACCAGGTGCGGTGGCCACACACCCACAGTCCAGTCCTCAGAAATCGAGGCAGGAGGATCAAACACTCAACATCATCCTCAGCTACATAGTGAGGTCCAGGCCTGAACCATGTGCGGCCTGTCTATGCGGGAGAGTGGGGTTGATAACCACGGCTCCACGCTGTGTTGTAACAAGACATGAAAAGTCCCTTGTTTATCAGAACTGAGTCAGATGCCTTGGGCTTAACATTAAAGAAATGGGAGGCAAATCTATCCCAGCTTTTGCACTTGATGGTGAGGAGGGCAGCCGGGGCTCTCCTCACAGGTAGCCCCCTCTGAGGAGCCCTTTCTGACCACTCTGGCTATGCCAGCCCCCTCTGAGGACTCATTTCCCGCGGTGCCTTCACGCTCATCTGAACTCACACATGAGTGAGAAGAAGCGGGGGGAGTGAACAAACTAAGGTCCGCCCCAGGAATTCTGTGACTAAGGAGCCTTCCTCTCTCTACACAAGCCTGGGACAGCCACCCAGTGTGACAGGGACACCCCCCACAGGGTATGCATGCTCATGTCTGTAGTGATAAGGTGCAGCAGCGGGGCTGCGTCCCCAACACCCCAGCCGCCTGCTCAGCTAGCTTTTGCCCCGAAATAACAACACACAAACTGTATTCATTTAAACACTGCTTGGCCCTTTAGCTTTAGCCCTTACTGGCTAATTCTGATATACCGATCAACCCATCTCTAATAATCTGTGAGCACCGGTCTTACTGGGAAAGATTCAGCATGTCTAACCTGGCGGCTTGCTTCATTGCTTGCATCTGCCCGGGAGCGGGGCATGGCGTCTCTCTGAGGCGTCTGCTCCCGAGAGGAGAGCTGTGGAGTCTGAGCTCACTTCCTCTTCCTCCCGGCATTCTGTTCTGTTTACTCCACCTACCTATGTCCTAACCAATAAAATGGGCCAAGGCAGTTCCTTTATTAGCCAATGACCTTCCTCCATCACATGTCGGTGAGAACCAAGGTGTGATGGTTGACGCTGAATGCCAACTTAGCAGGCTCCTAGATTCACCATGGAGACAACCCCTTGGGCATGGCTGTGAGGGAGTTTCTGTCTTAGCTGAGGTGGGAAGACCCATGTTGAATATGGGCGGCACTATTCCCTGGGCTGGGGTCCCGGACTGAATAAAATGGAGGAAGTGAGCTGAGCACCAGCATCCGTCTCTCTCTGCTTCCTGACTGGGGATTAATGTGAGTAGCCGCCTCAGGCTCCTGCTGTGTGCCTACCCCACCATGGATGTGACAGCGGATGTCATGTAACCGGCCACCTCCCACTCATGCCACCGTGCCTACCCCACCGTGGATGCAACTGTGAATACCACACGACAGGCTGCCTCAGGCTCCTGCTTGCTGCCATCCCTTCCCTCCCTTCCATGATTGAATGTATGCATCCCTCAAACTATGAGAAGGAAAATAAGTCGGGGGGGGACCTTCCTTTCTTCCTTGTCTGTGTCAAAGCGATGAGAAAAGGCACTAATACGATGGGCTATGGGTCCACCTGGCCAGTGTTCATGGCAACAAAATGTTGATACAGTGGTCACCACCCTATAGGTAACACTGGCACACAGGGACTGAGAAGCAAATCTAGGTCTTGAACGTGGCAGGCAGCAGCACCCACATGGGGACTTGGCTCTCCTATGTTCTATAGCTGTGCTCTTTGTACTAAACCTGCAAGAACCAGAGTCCCAGTGCTGCTGTCCCAGAGACCTATTGACCCAGCAATGCTAACTCTGCCCCTAGAGATGCCCATGTGAGGGCACCTATGGCTCTGGGATCATGACAACTGAGCTGTTGGGACAGCAGCCTCCCTAAGTCCCACACCCCTCCTTGGTGGCAAACAAAAATCAAGGACCAGGCCCATGCTGCCCCTGCTTTGGATGCGTGAGCTGCCCCCCACCTAGCCTCCAAGGCCAGCCCATAGCAGCTCCACAGTGCACCCCACTGCTCTCTGTTTGAAGACGCCAAAGGAGTCCTGGTCTGCTTGGAGGCAGGCCCAGACTCTACGGGAAGAGCTCAAGGATCGTCCCTCCCTCCCAGCCTCGTCTCCAGGTCCCCAGGCTCCACAGTGGTCAGCAATTTCAGCACGCAGCTCTAGATGTCCCTTGGCATGGAGCACCGCCCCTCGACCCCACTAGCTCTGCCTCCACCCTTCCTTCTCAACAGAGTCCCAGCCTCTGTCACAGCTGTCACATCCCTCTCCCGCTGCAACTGTCTCCAGGCTGGGACAACTCAAGTTACGACCGTCCACTTCGCGAGGGTGGGAAAGCAGAGACCAGTCTGCGATTCGGAGCTTTGATCTTTCCCTGGATGGACGCTAGGAGGCACCATCTCTCTGGATGTTGCCTTTTGGGATCTTATCACATTTCCCAACACCCATCAGTGTGTGTGTGTGTGTGTGTGTGTGTGTGTGTGTGTGTGTGTGTGTCCATCAGGCGTGCTAGAACAAGCGTTCCACAGCCAAGCTGCATCTCACCTATTTATATACACGAGGCACACACATTTGATTAAGGAATGGGCTTTGTTTCCTGTGTTTCTGCCCAACCCAAGGCTAATGGAAATGACCTGACCATGTCAAAGGTCAACTGTGCTAAACTGTGATGTGTGGGAGGTCAGAGGTTAAATGCAGCTTCCCCTTCAGACGTTTTCAACTCAAGATGAATACAGGAGGCACGATCCATTGTAACTGAAGGAGCAGGGTTAGCTCTGCTCTTCCACGGACTTCTCTATTCCTGTGTGTGCAACTGGGTGTGAGCCTGTGTGTGCGCCCATGTGTGCGAGTGTATGCATGTGGGGGCAGGAGGTCCTCTGTAACATCAATACCAATGAGGGCCAAAACTTTCCCTCCACGCCCTTCCTACACAACCACGCACACAGAACCAGCCTTTCTACAGACCACACGCCAATAACCAAGGGCAGCCTGAACATAACCTTTCTCCTGGAGCCTGATTTTGCATGGTTGTCTAACATATCCCGGCAATATGACTCCCTTTTGTGAAACAAACTATGTCAGGCTGACGTGTGCAAGGAGGAACCACCCCCGAGAGTGGCCCAGTCCAAAGCCCAGCTGGGCCAGAAGAGTTGGAGTAAAACACACGGGTGGCCATGCCTTAAAAATCTGGACGCTTCCTTTAACACACACAAAGGCTGGCTGGTTACCCTGAGGGTCCCTCCCCTGCCTGAAGGGCTCAGCATTGACTGTGTTTCCTAATGGGCCCAGAAGAGGCCCTTAACTCTCCAGACCCTGGAAACTGCCCCACAAAACCTAGCCTTGCCACGAAAAGAGGAAGTGGAAAAGCCAGAGTGTGAGAGACCCAACAGACACAGGACGACTTCAGGATAATACACACCAAAATACTCTCCATCCTTGCATCCTCCCTCTGAGGACCTCCATCCCCTCTATGTTGGGGAAGCTGAAATGAAGAATCTATGCCACGGGGCATGTCACACAGCTTGCCCAGGCCACCGTGGGAAATGGGCTGCCCTGCCGCCTCTCAGTTAAGGCCCAATGGTAAATAAACAGGACACAATTGGAGATGCTGTCCCCACCCTCGGGGAACTCACAACCAGACCCTCCCCTGCTGGGCAGGAGATCCGTGGCACTCACCCACCCGACAGCCAGACAGGTGAACGCACGACCCACACCCCCACACCTCACCCCAGCTCCTCCCTCCCTCCTTTCCCCTACACACCCACAGCCCATCAGGCCTTGGCGATTTATTACCATATATATTTTTAACGATCTGACCTCCTCCTTCCAGATGGCGCCTTTCTTGCGTGCCACTGGGAGCGTTAAAAGAAAATGGAGTCGAGGCTCCCCATCTGCCACCGCCATTGTTCATGTCAAAAACCAGAGTGGCTGTGGCCACTGAACACTGAAAGCCCACTTGGGGTAAAGTGACATTCAGGAGAGGCACCAACGGCACAGCCGTGATTCCAGCTGATGCTAAGCAGAGGTTTATTTAGGGCAGTGTTTGTCAGCGCTCCTGGAGCTCAGGAGCCACTGGGGGTTGAAAGCCCACCCCCACCCCCAGGAACCATCTCCTCCAGTCTGCTAGAAGCATCCTAGGCACAACCTAACCCAGCCATCAACTCACTGCGTGACACTGAACCTGTTGACACGTCTAGAAATAGGGACAGAATCCCAGTCATCTGGAGTTGCTGGGGAGCCTAGAAAGAATACACACGAGGCCTAGGATATACCACGCCCTGGAGAAATGGTGGCCATTTCTAGTCACCGTCCTTCCTTTGAACACTACGGTGAGGGGCCGAGCCACCTCTAGCCTGCTCGTTGCTCGGCTTCCAGGGTGAGGTCTTCACCACCGTGGACCCACTGCTCTCAAAGTTTCCAGAACCACAGCCGTCTTTAAGACCCTGTCACAGGCCCCTAATTAGTCACGGCCACAGTGGCCAAGTTGGGAGTCCTTCCTCTAAGCCACCCACTGTGAGAGATGCCAATGCCATCCAGGGAAGCCAGCTGAAGGCCACAACTTCCCAGCTGCGATGTAGGGTCTTGTCCCCCATTCCAAAGAACAAGACCACCATATCCAGAGAGCTTGGGAAAGCGGTTCTCAACCTATGGGTCATGACCCCTTTTGGGAGGGCTGAAGGACCCTTTCCCAGGGGTCACCTAAGACCATCAGAAAACACAGATATTTACATTACAGTTCATAACAGTAGCAAAACCACAGTTATGAACCAGCAACAAAAAATGGTTTTATGGTTGTGGGAGTGGGGGTCACCATAACATGAGAACTGCATTAAGGGGTCACAGCGTTAGGAAGGTTGAGAACCACTGGCTTGGGGATCCCAGCCCTGGGGTGGTTTGCAGGGTTGATGGAGATTAGGCTTAGGACACAGTCCAAGGCTTCCCAGGCCATGCTCAGAAGGAGATAGGCATCAGTGATAGGTAGCTGCCAAGACGGGGTTGAGAGATCAGACCAGAAATGAGAGGAAGGGAGGCCGCCAGGTTGCATGCAGACCCCTGGCCCAAGCCTCTGATGCTCCTGTGAGTGTGGGCATGGGTGGGGCCTGTCACACCCAGACCCTCTCTGGAGAGCTGTCAGTGGGAGAGGCTCTGGGGCCTGGGAATATGAAGACTAGAAGAGTAGAGCCTTGAGAGCTGGGGTACAGAGCCCCAGCCTTCCCTTCCTTCTCTGGAGCCTTCTCTGTGCACCATCTACCAAGTCTTTATGAATGGAGTCTAACAGCTACGATGCATGGGAAGAGACTGTGACCCAGCTCTGCTCCCAGATGCAGGGCTGCCACCACACCCCAAGCGCTCTCTCCAGAACCTAAAGCACCTGCATGGTCCCTACTCTCTGATTCCCCCAAAGCTGGAAGCTAAACAGTTTGCAGAACAACCCAGCCAGAAGCCTTGGACTATGAACCTAACAAGGCCATCTGGCCCCAAGTCACATGTGTAAGACCTGTCCCTAGCCACCTTCTGAACCTTCTAGTGCACCTGAGACCCTACAAACAATGAGCAAGGGCCCTTAGAGATCTAGTCTGGTCATGGATGGGAAAACTGGGGCTCAGGGAGACGGTTGCCTTTCCCAGGACCACAGTGTAATGCTAAATCAAAGTCTCTCCTGTCCCTCTCCCTTCTCAGTCTTCAGATTACCATCCTGGCACGCTGTATACAGAAGAAAATTAAATATGGTATAGGAGTGCCACAGCTTTAACATGGTTCTGTTCCCTACACACCTATACACACACACACACACACACACACACACACACACGACACTAAGATGAAAAACAAAATGCAGCGAAATGAAAAGAAACTACTCAAGCCCCCAGGAGACCTAGGCATTCAGATGTAATTTCAAATGACTGCCCTACTGAGGTTGCCAGAGTGAAGCTGTGTGAAGATATGGCAGTCTACAGGCTGCCCAGGCACCTGCTTCAGTCAGCGCCAGGCCCAGCACACCAGCCCAGCTCTGCAGAGCATTCAGGTTCAAACAGGAAGTCCATTTTCCTGGAAAGCCTAGCCCAGGAGCCTGGACCTGTGTCCCAGGTACTCAGGAAGCTGACCTGGGAGGATGGTGAGTTCAAAGCCTGCCTGGGTCACAGAGTAAATTCAGCTCAAAGGGGCCCGGCTCCTAGTGGAAGGAGAAAGAGTACCAAGGGCATTACTCCGGGTAAAAGCCTCCCTAGAATATGTGACACCCTAGTTCCCTCCTGACAGCAGAAGGAAGGAAGAGGGGAAGGAGGAGGGAAGGGAGGAGGAAATAAAAGGGAAGGAAGAGGGTTAGGGGAAGATAGGAGGTCCCTAGGGAGGAGGGGGCAGGGAGGGGAGCAGGGAGGCAGGGGAAGTGGGAGAGGGCAGAAGGACAGCCGGGCAGGGAGGTTGGGAGGGAGGAAGGGCTCACCCTGGGTCTGCCCAACATTGAAGTCATGTATAATAGGGAATCAGTGTGTACCCGCCTCCAAGGCCCAGTAGGGGGATCCCCTCAGCCCTTCCAAGGGTCAGATCACATGGTAAAGCTCTCAAAGCCTTCCCTCCACCCTCTGTGGACAAGGCCGAGTTCTAAGCTACACTAGGCCTAGCCTAGGACACTGACCAAGCTGGGATAGCTCCTCCAGAGCCACACCCCCTTCCCGCCCCATCCCCCTCTGCACCTGCTCCTTCAAGGACCTGTGCATAGCAGCAGAATGGCTCACTTGGATAGAAACCCAACTGTGACATCCCAGGTTCCCACGTTTCAGTGAAAACCTTCAGGGCACAACCAGAGCACAGGCCTCCCCCTGCGCACTCTGCAAGCCTCACCCCTGCCCTGCAGAACACCACTGCCCTCCAAGTCAACCACCTACTTCTTTGACTCCCTCACCCCCAGGCACTGTCCTTTCTGGTCACTGTGAACCAGCCATCACTGCTGCCCCAGGACCTGCATGCTTGTGATGCATACGCCTGCATCATTTGGCCCAGATCTTCCCATGGCTTCTCCCTGGTGCAGCCCTCACATTCAGTGACAGCCACATGGCCCCACTTCACCATCCAGCACCTCACTTAATGTCCACCTGTCCATCTCAAATTGAAGTTCCTCAAGAGCAGAAGGCCTTCTGAGTTTTGTCAGAGGATGGCTCAGTCCATAAGGTACCTGCCTTACAAGCACAAGTTCCATTCCCAGAGGACACATTAAAAAAAAAAGCCAGCTGGTGGTGGCAGCACACACCTTTAATCCCAGAGACAGGCAGATCTCTGTGAGTCTGAGGTTAGCCTGGTCTACAAAGTGAGCTCCAGAACAGGTTCCAAACCTATAGAAAAACTTTGTTTGGAAAAACCAAAAAAAAAAAAAAAAAGCTGGGAAACCCCAGGTATAGCGGCACACACCTTTCATCCCAACACATGGGAAGCAGAAGCAGGTAGATCTCTGTAACTTCAAGGCTAGCCTGGTCTCCATAGTGAGGGAGTTCCAGAACAGCCAGGGCTACATGGGGAGACCCTGGCTCAAAACAAACAAGTTGGGAACGGTTGCCTGTGCTTGCAATTGCAGCATTTAAGTGAAAGAGGCAGAGATCCCTCAGGCTTGCTGGCCATCCAGTCTAGCTCAGTTAATGAGCCCCAGAAAAAAAAAGTGGGGAGTTGGTGAGGTGGCTCAGTGATTAAGAGCACTGCCCGCTTTCCCAGAGGACCCAGGTTCAGTTCCCAGGACCCACATGATGGCTCACAACCATCTGTGACTTCAGTTCCAGGGGATCTGATGCCTTTTTCTGGCCTCTGAGGACACTGCATGCATGTGGTACATAGACATAAAACCCACACATCAGATAAATATTAAAAAGCACATTTATACACAGTAAAGATAAATGATGTGAGAGTCCCTCTGTATGCTGTGGATATTTTTTATTATCATTGATTAATAAGGAAGCTGCTTTGGCCTATGTCAGGGCAGAATATAGCTGGGAAAACCAAACTAAATTCAGGGAAGAAGAAGGCTGAGCTAAAGAGATGCCATGCTGCTGCTGACGCCAAAACCTTAACAGTAAGGCACAGCCTTGTGGCAATACATAGATTAATAGAGACAGGTTAATTTAAGATATAAGAGCTAGCTAGGAATATGCCTGAGCCATTGGCCAAGCAGTGTTGTAATTAATATAGTTTTTATGTGATTATTCGGGTCTGGGCAGTCAGGAAATGAAGGTGTAGTCTCTGTTTGCAGGTAAAGAAACAGTCCCAGTATCAGCTGGCTGTCTATCATACAGCACTTCTGACTGACCAAGATGCCAAGTAGCAAAACAAACAGGAATGTGGCAGGGATAGGACAGAGGGACAGGGTGGTGGCCTGGGCTCCCGGGGGCACAATGCCCAGTGTCTGTATCCTACATCTACCCCTTTCTGTTGTGTGACTTCACAAAATTCACTGCACCTCTCTAGGCTTGAGTCCTCAATGACTAAAAAAGAAAGTTCTCAACAGCCCTAGCTCAGGGAGCTTGTGAACAATGGCGTAGACGTATGTGGAAGTTTGCAAGTATCTGCTACCCCGGCAGCATTCTATAGTCTCCCACTGACTTCTTTGTATCAGTACTAATGGGTACAAGGCGGAAACAGTCATATAGAGGTTTCCGGTTTATTATTTGTTTATGTGAGCTTTTTAAACCCTGGGTCTCCTGTGACCCAAACCAGCCCCAGCTTTGCTCTGCAGGTAAGACTAGCCTTGAACCCCAAATCCTTCTGCCTCAGCCTCCCAAGTGCTAGGATTATTGCATATGCCACCATGCTGGGCACTAAGGAGGCCTTTGGCTAAGATCAGCTGCGTCCAGCCTGCTATTTGTTTTCCTGTACAGCTGGTTAGCAGGCAGGCTACGGTCACCTTGAGCACCAGGAAGACTTGGCACTCACTCCCTAGGCATTGCCTCCCTCACTGGGGCCCTGGTAGCTGCTAATTCACTTTGTGTCAGGTCAGAGAGAGGCTGAGAGAGAAAGAGATTGGTCCAAGGTTCAGAGCTGAGCTCCAGGCATTTCTGCATGGTTTCACTCCCTCCCACCGGGAAATGCCCCTGCTTCACTGACCACCATGGGCTCACACGCTCAACCTCCCTCCCTACACCTGCCCTGGCTGTACTCACTGAGTCCAATCTTCGCCAGGTGCAGCCTGTTGACCCAGGAAATCTTGCTCAGGGGGTTCGGTGTGATGAAGACCACCATGAAGCTGATGGGGCGGCCAGACCTGCGAAGGGCAAGATGAGACAGGACCCCGTGGGTGCCTGGGAGAGAGGCTCAGATCCCCGGTAGGCCTCGGAAGGCCTTCGTTCACCTTGGCTCTTTTTCAATCCATGTTCCTGGAGGCCTGTGGCCAGCACCTTGGGGAGACCTCCTTCCACTCTCTGTGATGGGCAGGGGCACCTGGCTAGAGGAGCTAAGCCATTCTTGGTAGCCCAGTCCCAGACCTCCAACGGTCCTGGCTTTATGCCCAGCTAAGGTCCTGTCATCACCACCTGCCAGCATTCCACAGAGGGGGAAAGGACCTCACGCTGTCTCTCTCCAGCACCTGGCACAGGGCAGTCACTCTGTGAGATGGTTGTAGAGGGGACAAATGCAGTAAGGAAAAGAGGAAGGAAGAAGGAAAGAAAGGAAGATAGAAGGAAGATGGGAGAGAGAAAGGGACAGAGGGATGGAGGGAAGAAAGGGGGAGGAGACTGTCCATGGGAGAGAGGGAGGGAGGGAGGGAGGGAGGGAGGGAGGGAGGGAGGGAGGGAAGTGTCCACGGAAGAGAGGGATAGATAAGATGGTAGGAGGTGGCTTTGGAGCAGCTGGGACCCCTTTAGAGTCCTGTAAGTGACCCAGGCACCCAGGGAGGTGGGCATAGCTGTCTCACTCTAGGGTGCCTGAGAGAGAGAGGACAGGAGCAGGGATGGGGACAACCTGGACTGAAGCCCAGACTGCATTCTCCCACACTCGACATGAGGACCCTGCTCTCTCCTCCTGCGTCTCTGCACCTGTTGCCATGTCGCTATCGTCTCCCTGCCCAGAGGCCCACACCTGAACAGCAGCACTTCCCTGCCCAGAGCCCCCTCTGCAGGGACCCCACCTCCTTTCCCAAGCAAAGCCCCTGTTCTGAGCCTGGCCCTGGCCCTCTGACCTCAATTCCTGGTTTGTAAAGTGAGGCCACTGAGACACACCCTACGGAGCTGGAGGAAGGCCAGCTCTCACTGCCCTAGTTCCTTGCTACCTCGGAATGGCTTCTACACACTGAGAGAGGGACCCACAGCTCCTGCGGAGATCTTGTGAGCAGAGGGCCTTGAACTGGGGAGGCTGGGTCTGTGAAGAGGATCTGGGGCCACAGGCTGAGGTGAGGAAGGAGGGCGTGACGCGGTGGACTAACTGGAGACTGAGAATAGGAGGCCGCCAGCAGAGAATCAAGCTGACCCGGGGTGTTAGCAACATGTTCATTCATTTGTGCATTCTTTCCTAAGTTCCTATCGTGTGCCAGGTGCTGGCCGGGGCACGATCCTCAGCGGGTGTGTACTCTCTCCTCAGGGCAGTCCTGACCCAGGCTCTCTCTCTGAGCACCCCCTTCCCTCCCAGACTCCCCCTCACTTGTCAGGCTTCCCAGGCAGGAGTAGCCTCAGGCGGCACTTGTTGGCCGAGTGGATCTCCTCCTCCTTCACTCGCATCAGCCTCTGCAGGGCCAAGCACCAGTCCTGGGCCACAGTCATGTTCAGGTTCTAGTGTTGGGGAGGAAAGGGGTCACCACCGTCTCCTGGCTCGCTCCAAACCACACAAGTCCTAACAGTGACAGCACCCAGGGAAGGGGATAGTCTAGCCACAGAGGAGGCAATCCCACCTATACTCAGGACTTCCTAGCCCTGGATGAGAGCCCACCCAGCCGCCGCTTCCTCCAAGAGGGATGCCCTCCTGACCAGAGGCTTTGCAACCTGGGGCAGAGGTCAGGGAGGATCTGTAAGACCCAACTATCGCACAAAGCCAGACGTGTGCAAAGGCTTCTGGGAGGGTCAGGGGGTTCCCAGCCTTTACCACGGCTCCCTGCTCAGAGCCAGAGTGCATTGGAGTACCATGCAGGGATGCCCCCTCACCACTCCCGGGGCCACGCCCACCTGGTAAGTGCCATGCAGGGTACTGACAAGCAGGGTGATCTGCTCCACCACTGCCAAGTCCTTCTGCAGGTCCTGTAGCTCCTGGAAGAGGCGCGGCGGGCCCAGGTACACCTTGTCTGGTAGAGAAGACACCGGACTCAGCCTTGGGGCTGGGGGAGGTAAGCATCTGCCGACAGGGAAAAGTAAGCCATGTCCATAGAGAAGAGGCACTGGGAACGCTGGAGGAGATTTGACCAGGGAGAGAGGTCCCAGCAGAAGGAAGGTGTCGCACATGGAATGGTGCCACAGTTGTACAGAGGCTCACAAGGGCCAAAGGACTATATCAGCCATGCTTGGAAAAACTGAGGCGCCTACTCCAAGCCAGAATGTGACGGGTACGGCCAAGCCAGGGAAGAGCATGTGCAAAGGTACCCAGGTTAACAGCAGCCCATGAGCAGCAAACTGTTCAATGACATATGGAGGACCTGCTATGCAATGTAGGCAGGGTCCCTGCTCTGCCTGGGTCTTGGGACCCAGGGGGATGGGCAGACAGCAGGGGAGGGTAGGGAAGGGCATTAGTCATTTGGTAGAAAATGCTTGGGAGAAAGGTACCAGTGTGAGAAGCCCGTGACACAAACAGAGGCGACACCGTGGGCAGAGGCGTCCTTGAGTGCCACCTCGGGAACAGGGTGGCACACACTAAGTCATGGTTTCTCGGGCTATGTAAGGTGGCTGAGGCCTCTTTCTGGGTCACTGTGGGGGTTAAGAAGCAGTTGCACATCCCACGCCCCCGGGATAGTGTGACTTTGATGTCACATTCTGCTGTATGGGGTCAGGGCTTTAGAGGACTTGGGGGCTGAGTGGGGAACCAGCGAAGAGCAGGGGCACACGGAACGGTAGCGATGCAATAACAGGTATAAAATGCCCAAAGGATGGAGGCTGGTGGGAAGATGGAGCCCCACATGAGCAGCCCAGTAGGATGCGGGCTGGGGACGGGGTGGGGACCCACTTGTGGGAAAGTATGCTGCATCTATCCTGTGAGCAGTTTGGGTTCAACAACACAAAATGTCACCTGTCGCAACAAATTAATACTGCAGACTGGAATTTTATTTTATTTTATTTGCTGTCCGATAGTGTTATTTTTATCCAGTTTGTGTTTTGTTTAGGTTTTACTGTTGTTCAAGGTCTAAAAGAGCATGCGTAAAATGCAAGGAGCTCTCTGTGTATCCATATTTGCATAATAATATTAATAAAAAACAATCTATGGCTAACGAAGAACCTACAGAGCCTCTCTCCCTTCAAGGGGGTCAAGCTTAAGGAACATGGCTGCAGAAGGACAGAGTGGGGGACACAGGGGTTTCCATAGCAACAGCATGGGGGTGGCCAAGAAGAAGGGAGTCGAATGATGTTGAAGGTACCCAAGAGAGGCTACCCGCCTCTCCCGCCTCTCTCACAGATCTGGAAGCGGACACTGGTGCGACCTCAGAGGGCCAGAACAGCTGTCGCAATCATGCCTCAAAATTTCCAGAGTTTCGGGGGCCAGTGAGACAAGCGCTCAGGCAGGGCTGTGGGCAGAGCGGTGGTGGGGAGGGGAAGCGAAACTCAAGTGCCTCGCACTGTGCGCAGGACTCTGCTCTGCCAGGCCTGCGGTTTAGTGTCCCTGGGCCCAAGGCCCTGGCTGAAACCAAGGTTCCATGCAACCAATTGTCAGTTGTGATGATCAATGCTGCCAACTTCACAGGATCTAGAATCACCTAGGAGACACACCTCTGAGCTTTGTGAGGAGATTATGTTAACTGAAGTGAGTAGACCCATTCTGAATGAATGTGAGCAGTACTGCCCCAAAGGCTGGGGCCCTGGGCCGAATAGGAGAAAGCAAACCCAGCACCAACTCCACCTCTCTTTGCTCCCAAACTATGAATGCAATGTGACCAGTTGCAGAACACACCTACCATCATGCCCTCCCCACCATGAGGAATGTGGCAACCTCAGAAAACTCAGCCTGAGACCTAGAGAGTCCATGACGGGGCTCTGGCCCAAGCTCAGGCCATCAGAGAGACTGGCATGGGAAGAGGAGGAAGGGTAGGCATCCTTAATTCAAACAGCAAGAAAGGCACAGACTGGGGAAGACCTGCAGACAAAGGTGGTACACCCCCTTGCCAGGACCCCTTGCAAGACTCAGAGAGGCTAAGGAGCCACATCAGAGGAACACATGGGTCTCTAGACCTAGTGCATCAGAACAGTGAGGTGGTAGTAGCGTACTACAAACATATACTCCATCTGAAATAAACTCAGGGGAAGGTACAGGGGGACTCAGGGGACAAAGGAGAAAAGCAGTCAGAGGCCACTGCAGGACAGACGCACAGTGGTGGTGACCAGTGTGCAAGCAGAGAGCCGATAGGGAGATGCGACCAGGCAGGAGGCTCTGGCTTCTAAGTTGTTCCCATCTATCAAGAGTCTGAGAACTTGGGTTAGGATGGGGAGACATGGGCCCAGGAAAGGACAGACAGACCTGAGTTCCCTAGCACCCCTGGAGATCGGGGCTAAGAGGAGTATCTCTTGTTCCTCAACATACCAGGAGGCACAGTGGGAACAAACAGAAGGCCCCTGTCCAAGGTCCCACAGGAGGCAATTGTCAATTCACACCTGGCCCCTGTCGCTGTGTGAGCTGGGCGTGAGGGACCCTAGCACCGGGTGGGGAACGTGTGTAGGGTGTGCAGCAGCAATGAGGCCACAAGGGCATGCCTGTGCCTGTGAAGCCACAGATCTGCACTGAGGTACAACAGCAAGACCCTCCAGGCCCAGCCCCACCTGTTTATGGTCCCTGGCCCAGGTTATAAGCTTAGCATGCGAGGGGCAGCAGCCAGGCAGTACTCACTCTGAGCCTGCCCCGCAGCCGTGGCCTTCTTGGCGCCCGCATGCTGGATGAGCAGATTGTCCTTGTCGTAGGCCCCGCCATCCTGACCCACCTCCACGACCTGCACCTGGGGCAGCGCTGTGTTCCACTTCACCACATACTTGGGCCCCAGAGGCACCAGGCTGCTGATCTCTAGCTGGCCCCTGCGGGATGGAAGAAGAGCACTGGAGAACCTGCAGCAGCCCAGCCCAGAGGCAAATACAGCTCCAGCTCCCAGCACCTCAGCTTAGCCAGGCTCCAGACAGCCCAAGCAATGAGACCTCAGGCCCAGTCCAAGCCAGGCCACGCAGTGCAGGGAACCCACACCAAGGCATTGCACCAGGATACCCAGGCCCAGAACCAGCGTCACATGCCTGAGTCCCCGAGCCACAAGCTACCTACCTGTGGTTGGAGGGCCTGGGGAAAAGACAAGAAGGTTAGATGTTATTGGATGGCTCGTTCTTGTGAGGCTGAGGACTCTGGGGACAAGCCACCAGCCTGGGCAGCAGGCATGGGGACAGTTTAGGTCAGGTGTACACAGAGGAGAACCATATGAAAGCCTCCCTGGGGCTCAGATAGCCAGCCATCTCTTGGACTCTGCCGGCCACCGCCCCAGTGGTTTCAGGCTTTCAGGAGACTGCTACTCAGCAAAGTTCAGTGACTCAGCCAAATTTGCAAACTAGTGTCCCCAAACTTGAATGCTATCACCCCATTCTTCACACATGCTCAACGCTGAACAATGCAAGACTGGGAAGGGTGGCAGTCTGGTCCTGGCCCTGTTGGATGTCTGGACATAGTGGGACTTCAGATTCATAGTACCTAGGATTGGCGAGATGGCTCAGTGGATGAATATACTTGCTACCAGGCCTGGTGACCTGAGTTTGATCCCCATAATCCAGACAGTGGGAGGAGTGAAAACTAACTCCCAAAGTTGTACTCTGGTCTCTCTCTCTCTCCCTCTCCACACACACACACACACACACACATGTTAGAGGTGAATGAATGAATGAATAAGTGGGTGAGTGAACACCCACATCATCTGTGACAGAGGCTTCCTTGCCAAGTCTCCCACCAGGCCGGAAGCAGGGAACCAGCACAGAGAAGGCTCCATATATAGCTGATAGGCGAGCAGATGGAAGGACAAGATGACAGTGGGTGGATGAGCCTGGCAGCCCTGCTTATTCCCCTCCCAGGACCCGTGATCTATACCCACAAGGCTCCCCAAATCCACTCTGTGACCATGAACAGAAATGTACAAGCCGATGATGGATGAAGAGTATAAATAAAACTCTGGGCACACACACATATGTACACATGTGCACACAACATGCACAGACACACACATGCACATGAACACACACACAGATGCAAGCATGTACGCGAACACATACACAGACACACACACAGATGCATGAGTGCACGCAAATGCACAAACACTCATACACACACACACACACACACGACACTGTGAGTGCCCAAGCTGGAAGGTGGGAGAGCTGGCCTGGGTTTACAGTCATTCTCCACTTACTGGCCTGCCTCTAACTAATAGCTGGATCAGGCTATATCCCAGGCTCTTAAAGTATCAGGTTTTGAAAGTAGAGATTCTCCCAGGATCATGAGCATGAATTCTAAGAGTGCAACGGAGAATAGTGTCCACCCCTTACACCTACAGGGCCATACAAGGGACACCTGTGAGCGCCCCTACTGAGTAAGGGGAAGGATGCAGAGCACAGGCCCCAGCTCCTAGCTCTCACAGCCTGAGGCAATGTGGCCCCATATGTTACATCACCCATTCAAGTGAGCCAGAGGTCTTGACATTTGTGTGGACTCCTGTGCCAGCCAAACGTGAGGTTCCAGCAGCTCAACACAGCCACAGGCCACCTTCCTCCCACTAGCCCAGTTCCTGCTCTCCGGCTAAACCCACAGCCCAGTTCTGGGTGTTTCTATAGCCTCCCATGGGATGGGAATCATGTTCCTAGAGGCAGAAACTGCCCTGGGCTCTGGGGAAGGAGGGGTACAAACAGGAACCCTATGTGGGCTAAAACATCAGGGATCTGGGGTAGACACAAGGAAAACCCTCTTCAATTCCAAGGTTGCAGGCTCATCCTCTAAGAGGGGAGTCTATAGCACACGGACCTACTAAGAGTGGAGTCTATAGCACACGGACCTACTAAGAGCAGAGTCTATAGCACACGGACCTACTAAGAGTGGAGTCTATAGCACATCGACCTACTAAGAGTGGAGTCTGTAGGACATCGACCTACTAAGAGTGGAGTCTGTAGGACACAGACTTCCTAAGATCAGAGTCTTAGCACACAGACCTACTAAGAGCTGAGTCTGTAGCACACGGACCTACTAAGAGTGGAATCTGTAGCACATGGACCTATTAAGAGCTGGGTCTGTAGCACACAGACCTACTAAGAGCAGGATCTATGGCACACAGCCCTGGGCTAAGAATGACAAGGAGTCTGGGGTCAGAGGAAGCCCCCTTACTAGTCCAAACCCTTTTGCAGTTAGGGGCCAAGGAGAAAGCAGGGTGTGAGGGAGGTGAGAGGAAGGCGAAGTATCTGATACCTCATCAGGGCAGGGGCTGGGGAGAGAGTAGACCACAAAGGTCCCCTGGAAAGGGGTCCCCACCCCCTCCAGGCTCTTACTTGAAGTTGATGTTGGCACAGACCAGCATGTCATTGAGAAGGAAGACCCTGCGCTCCTTGGACTTGATCAGCTGCCCACGGTCTCCATACACCGTCTCCGTCAGAGTCTCACACAGAAGCAGCTGCCGCTGGCCAGAGGTTAACAGCTGGAGAAGGGTCAGAGAAGGTCAATACCCGTGTCACAATCTCGAATGCCAGCTGGGGTGGGGGCGGGGCCGTGAGGTCCAGGCCAGTCTGGACCATGCAGTGAGACCTCTCAGAAACAGCAGAAGGGCAGGGCGGTGGTGGCGCACGCCTTTAATCCCAGCACTTGGGAGGCAGAGGCAGGCGGATCTCTGTGAGTTCGAGACCAGCCTGGTCTACAGAGCTAGTTCCAGGACAGGCTCCAAAGCCACAGCGAAACCCTGTCTCGAAAAACCAAAAAAAAAAAAAAAGAAAGAAAGAAAGAAAGAAAAAGAAACAGCAGAAGGCCTGGGAAGTGGCTCAGCTGGCAGAGTGCTTGCCTTGAATGCACAAAGTCCTGGGTTCCAATCCCAGTGCCACATAAAGCAAGAGCGATGGCACACACTCTAATCCCAGCCCTTGGGATGTGAAGGCAGGCAGAGCACAAGTTCAAGGTCAGCCCCAGCTACGTAGGGACTCTGAGGATGGCCTGGGCAAGAGATTCTGTACACAAAGAAAAGCAAAGGGAGCAACTGGGAGAGAAAAAGGATGACCCAGAGTCAGCACCTGTCGGGAGATAGCAAAATACCCCAGACAGAGCAGGCCAGGACACACATTGGGTTCTCTGCTTCAGGGAGACTCTGAGAGCCTGATGAGCCACCCTTGCCAGAGCAGAGCTCAGCAGCCTGTTTTTTGGGTGAGCTGGCTTCTGTCATCAACCCCATATATTATGATCCCATAACCACCTTCACCAAATATACAGGCTCAAAAGTGACCAACGCCATCTCTGAGCAGCTCCTATGCTCCCCAGCCGGGCAGTCACAGGACATTTCAGTCAGAGCCTCGGTTTCCTCAGAACCTCCACTGATCAGATCACACAAGTAATGAGTATGGTATCTATGGAGTCAAGTAATACACAAAGCCACAATGCAAGGCAGACGCGGGCTCAAAGGTAAGCACAAATTTCAAGGCCACAGCAGAGCACATTAAACAGGTCCAGGGCCTTACTGTGTGGGCCCCAGGAAGGCGCAGGACACCCTGCATTAGGTATGCAATGGGTACCCACAGAGGACCCTGTGTCTGTGCTACTGTTCAAGACCATCTTTGTCATGGGGAGACACAGCTTTCTGGGGACATGTGACCTGGAAGGAGCCCCAAGGCTTCCCTGTGATCTGCTGAACTGCGTTGATCCACATCATTCCTTGCAGGGCCCAGATCTGCTGGTCAACAATGCCTGCTCTAAGGAGACCAAAGACTCTCAGACCCCAAGACCCAACCAAGCCCAACCCACTACACTGGGACTCCCAAACCATCCAGAATCGCCTCTGAGAGATATCTTTTTCCCTGTGGAGTTTTTAAGTAGGTCGGGGAGGATCCAATGAAATCTGTTTGGAGTAGGATGATTCCAGCTGTCTTGGTCCCAGTCTCTCTCTGCTGGGCTCCTTTGAATAGGACCCTGCTTCCCAGAGCACCCCTCAAGTGAATGCACAAACTAGGGTCCTCGTGGCACAGACATTGCTGTGTGGTCACAGTGGGACCCAGAAACAATCCACACATACTTAATCAATCAGCTCAGCAGCCCTAAGGTATAGAAATCGATTCTAGAAGTGGGAAGCACCCATAGCATCCCCCACAGTCCCCACGCAGGATGGAGCCCCGCTGCGTTGCCCCCACTGTATTGTGTGGCAGTGCCAATAGGAGTGGGAGCGGTCCCACTATTCCCACCTTACTGAAGCCCCAAATTCGCTGGAGTCCCCGCCATTGCTATGGCCCTACTTCTCCACACAGTGTCTATAAGCAAGGCACACACAGCTCAAGACAACACAACTCGGGGAAGCTGCGGTTGCCAGGACCTAGGCTGGGAAGAGGAAGGTCCCTTGGGCTGCAGGCTGGTGGTCCTGTCCCTTTTGCAGCTTAAAAAGGAAAAAGAAAACCATTGCACCCGCACTTCTCTGGAGGCTCCTGAGTCGGCTGTTTCTAAACAGCTCGTGGGTCTGTTTCTGCCCCTCCCGGTTTCATTTCCACTTCTCTCCGGATGACAGCCAGAGGACGGCTACTGATCAGATGCTCAACTGCCCCAGATTGTCCACAGAGTCCCCTCGATGGGGTGGTTATTGGGAGAGCGGGGGGACACGGTATGCAGCTGATACCCTCTCCACATACGCACCCATACCTGCCCAGGTCACCCCTTACTCAGCGAAGGGGAAGCCGAGCCTCGGATCACTCATCCTCTATCCCTGACAGCAAATGGGTCGCGCTGACCACCTCCTGCTCTATCTAGGTGTTGGGGTGGAAGTGGGGAAGCAGTGGAAAAGAACAGACAGCTCTTCCCAGGGCAGTACCAACAGGCTTCTCTCCTGCCAGACACTGATGCAGGAAGACGCCTCTCCAGCACAAAGGCCCGGAGTTTCAGGAGCTCATGCCTTCCCTACAAAACAGCAGGCTTGGGGCATGGGGCGTCAGCACTGTCTGGAGTACAGGAGGAACGATCCCTGGGAAAACCACCCTGTGCAACCCTGAGTGGGAAGCCCCCTCCCCCTCCTTTCTCCTTGCCACACATTGCAGATCCTGGGCTCCCAGGCAGGTGAAGCAAACCAGATGCCTTCAAGCCAACACGTGCCCTTAGTGAGAACAGAAGTGGGCAACCACCCTCAGTTGAAGGGAGCCCCACAGCTTAGGTGCTGAGCCAACTCTTCCAGCCCTTAAGGAAAGTTCCTCGAATCTGAGGTTGATGGCATGTCCCAATTTGGGCCCAAACTGGCCTGCAGCCTGCCTGTGACCTGGGCAGGACAACGCATGGCAGTGCCTGAAGCTCAAGCCGACCCAGCCCAGCCTGACTCCATGACCTGGTGAAAAACAGTAGACAAAGGCAGCCGCTCCAGCAGGGAGTTCTCCACACTGGCCAGCATGGTGACCAGCTGCTGTCTCCCAGGCCACCCTCCTGGACAGTGGGCATTCTCTCCACACTGCTGAAATCCCCTTCCAGGAACAGGCCGCCACCAGCCTCAGCTCTGCCCTTGGGACTCCCCAGAACATCGAACGCTTCCTGTGACCTCACACCACACCGCCTCTCTGGAAACAACCATCTAGTAAGCTCTGGTGGGCCACCTCACCCGCAGACCATCCCTGTCCACCTCCACCCTGCAGCCAGTGAGTGCGAGGGCAGAAGTAGGCTCTCCAGGCCTTTGCAGGGGGCAGTGAGGGACGCACACCAAGGGACTCACACTCCGCATGCACCAGGAAAAAGCACAGCGGCCGACCGTGTCTTCTCGTCGGTATCCCTGGCTGCCCTAGAACTCCCCAATTAGCCCAGGCTAGTCTGAAACTCTGGCTCTTCCTACTCTGTCTCCTCTGTGTCCCAAGTACTAAAGTCACAGGTGTTCACCAGCACACCTGCATTGAACTGGGGTGTAGTTCAGTGGACAGAGCACTTGCCTGGTACACATAAAACCCTAGATTCAATTCCCCAGCACTGCACAAACTGGGCATGATGCTCCATGCGAGTAATCCTATCACGGGAAATTAGAAGCAGGAGAATCCAAATTTCAAAGCCCTCCTCAGCTACAGAGTGAGTTTGAGGCCAGCCTGGAATACATGAGACCCTGCCTCAAAAAAAAAAATCTGATTTAGATGGAGATTTTAGAATCCACTCACTTAACTAATGTACGGTTTCTGGTTTCTGGTAATGAGACTAAAGAACAAAACTCTCTTTTATCCTAAAATAGCATGAATCACAATGAATGTGCTATCCAGTGGCTCAAGCTCCCCTCCCTCAGAGAACACTGCCACCTAGCAAATGACAATAGGCAAGCTGCAAGAGCAACAGGCAAGGCAGGCGAGGCACCCCTGCACAGGGGACTGAAGGGCTGGGTGCATGCTCACCTTGTTGACATGGGTGACTGAGGGCTGGGTGCACACCCATCTTGTTAACACAGGGCACCGAAGGGCTAGGCACACACCCACCTTGTTGAGGCTGCTGCGGTCACTGACACTCTTGGTCAGCTGCTGGATCTCGGCCACCTGGTCGGCCAGCCGCTTCTGTTCATTCAGCTTCTCAGCCAGTGTTTCCAGCTCTGTGAGGGCTAGCTGCAGCGACAGTCTGTCAGGGTGGCCTCTGGGAGTGTTCTTCAGCATGTCCTGCCAGGGCCAGAGAGAGCATGAAAAGGATATGACACACACATGTGCACACACACACATGAGCAGACACACACATACACAAACACACACACACACATACACACACAGAGGCCCTCAGTTTCGAGTCAGAGCATCACCCTATGGTCTACATAGACCAGACCTGAAGGATGCAGCTTATCCTTGGGACCAAGGCACTTGATATGGAAAGCACAGGTTAAGGCCTAGTGAATAAAGACAAAATGACCGTGTTCTGACAAAAAAGAGTCACCACTAGGCCTTGGGAAGAAGGGCATCTGTGACCCACGCTATAATAAGGCTGAATGCTGAGGACATGGCATCATCAGAGACAAACACTATGCAATGTCACTTCAAGGCGGCTTCTAGAATTATCAGATTTCAGGGTGAGAAAGCCGCTGATGGGAGGAGTGGCTGTCAGCGGCTAAGGAGATGGGAGAGGAGAATTATCGTTTACTGGGTCCAGCGTTTCAGTGAGGAGAGATGAGGGATTCCCACAGATGGGTGGCAGGGACACCTGCACAGT
Source organism: Microtus pennsylvanicus (assembly GCF_037038515.1). Taxonomy (NCBI): domain Eukaryota; kingdom Metazoa; phylum Chordata; class Mammalia; order Rodentia; family Cricetidae; genus Microtus; species Microtus pennsylvanicus. The sequence goes on from NC_134591.1 coordinate 71,840,908, forward strand.
GGGAACATGCTGGATGCCACAGTCCTGCGCACTGAGAGGCGGCAGGCCAACAGCAACCGCCTCACTGGAGAGTGGATACAGACTTCACAGACACTGTGCTCAGAGCCCAGAGCCCACACCCACAGCGCAGCAGCTCTGCAGATAGAGACGAAGATGCTACCAGGCCCTCAGCCTGGCCGCTGCCACCCTGTCTGAGGACAGACCGCAGGGCCTTGCATGGGACTGAGGCTCCTTCAGGCTTCCTGGGTTTATGCTTAAGTGACACCTGACCAAGGTGAGGTCGGCGGACTGCTTGAGGAGTTCTGGAAGGCTAAGTCGTATCCCCTTCCTGCCTGAGCAAAGGTGTCAAATAGGCTATGGGGCTGAATAGGTGACCCAGCAGGTTAAAAGGCACTTGCCACCAAGCCTGGGGAGCCGAGTTCAATCCTTGGGACCCACAGGGAAGAACAGAACTGACTCCTGCAAGTTGTCCTCTGACCTCCACATGATCACTATAAACACACACACACACACACACACACACTCATGGGTTAGAGAGATGGCTCAGTGAATATGAGAGCTTCCAACTCTTGCAGAAGGCACAATTTCAATTTAACAACATCCATATCAGGTGGCTCAAAATTGCCTGTAATTCTAGCACTACTGGACCCACCGCCCCAGCCTCCGAAGGTACCAGCATCACAAACACATGCCCCCACACAGACACATCCATATACATAATCTAAACAAAGCAGATCTTTTTTTAAAAAAAAAAAAAATGCTGCTGAGCACAACAGGCTGCCCTCTCGAAGTCGAGAAAGACAAAGCAAACCCCAAACCAGGAGTGGGCCCCAGATGAGAGCGAGCCACCTGACCTCCCTTCCCCCAGCCATCCTCTGACCCTCAGGGAGTCCCAGGCAGTACCTGGAGCAGGAGGATGAACTGTGGGAATCTCTGAACGGGTTTCACCATCAGCCCATAGAGGGTGACTCGGTCTGCACTGCACACCTGCCGCCGCTGTGGGAACAAGGCTGTGTCACTTGTCAGTCTCTGAGGGCATGGACCCAGTGGCAGGGTCCAGACCTAGTCTCCACCCTAGGAACCGCTCCCCGGGCTCCAGGACGAGGTCCCTTTCTCCTGAGGCACCTCCCCAAGTCCATCCCTTGTGAGTTCGGACTGCATGGCCCTAGGCTACCTTGAGGAACTCGAGGAATGCTGGCTTTGTGAGACAGGCCTTCTTGATGATGGACATGGCATTGGTGAAGTTGTTCACATAGTCACTGTACACATCTAAGACCATGGACTTGGAGAACTGCAAGAAATGGAAGAGGAGCTGCATCAGCATGGCGGGAGAGGTAGCTGCAACACCCCCCCACACACACACACACACCATGCTTCCGAGACCCTGCACCCCCCCACACACACACACATCATGCTTCCGAGACCCTGCACCCCCCCCCACACACACACACCATGCTTCCGAGACCCTGCATCCCCCCCACACACACACATCATGCTTCCGAGACCCTGTTCAGGGAAGAAGGAGTCTTGGAGCTGGGAAGCAAGGTAACAGGAAACAGAGTTTTCCTACAGCAACTCAGAACCCGCCCCAGAGAGAAAGCAGCCTAGGGCAGACGCTGCCTGGGCTCCATCTATTTCCTTTCCAAGGCCAAGAAATTGGGGAGATGCATCCACAGCTAAGCTACAGATGTCAGAGGTCAGCCAATCTCTCACCATAGCCCCCTGGACACACCCACCTGGGATGTCGCATCTAAGCTCTCTCAAGACCATCCTGGCCACTAGTAGAAGCCAGAGGCTTACAACCCAGCAAAGCCGGCTTGACCCGCTCCCTCTCTGAAGTCTGAGGATTTCAGTTTGATAAGCAGGAATCCAGTACACCTCTCATTCCACAGGCATGGAATCTGAGCCCAGAGACATCCCAAGACTACTTGAGGTTGTAAAGCCAAACTGGAACCGGGACCCCAGGATCACAATATAGGCTCTTCCCCAAATTCTAAGGTTTCACCCTGGAGCTACAAATGCAACCTGGGCCAGCATGTGCAAGCCTCGCTGATCATATGTGGAAGGCTTGGTAAGGAACCTGCACCAAGTCAGGGGGCGGCCAATGAGGTTAGTCTCCGGGCAACAATGCCACTATACTCTGGTTTCAACATTGTCTTGGCCTGGTACATCTCTTCTGGGACATCAAGGTGTCATGCCTAACCTCTAGTGCAGGACACAATGTCTGAGGGGCTCTGATATCATTGACTTTGACAAGGCAACCAGGTGGGGGCGGAAGCTCGACAGGCTAATCTAAGCAGAAACACCTACTGAGGCCACAAAGAGGTCCCCAATCTTCTCAGTGGAGTCCCACTCGGCCACGCGGGAGGACAGGGCGATCTGGAACATGGAGTGACAGTGGAGAATCTCCTTCACGCGGAAGAACACCACCTGACACTTGCGGACGCTCAGGGCCTTGGGTTCCATCTCCATCAGCGGGTTACGGTAATCCTGCCAGGACGGATGGGAACGGGGATGACACCAGCTAAAGGCCACCTGAGACGAGGCAGGCTGAGAACTGAACAGTTGCCCACCCATCTGCCCAGTGGGGCCTTCCTGATGCGGGTAAAAGTATCCTGCCTTCTTCATGGATGTTTCTAGAAGGTTCTCCACGAATGTGGCATTTCTGCCCTAACTCCGTCACTTCACAATGCCAGACACACACACACACACACACACACACACACACACACATACCGGGAACTTCTATGTTAAGCTGGCTTGGGAGAAAGGATAATTTCTACACCATCTGTGTATGAGGACTCTGGGTAGGTGGCTCGGGACCAAGTCTGGCTAGTGGGGAAACTCAGAACCATCTGCATGGCTGGGCAGTGGGGTCTCAGGTTAGCACAGTGCCCCGAATTCTCGAAGCTAGAGCTACACTCTCCAGTCACTTTGTATGATGCCTGGGCTCCTTCATATGGGTCCCAAACTGTTCCCACACCACCAGTTCCCCTCCCTGGTGGCCTTGTTCTGATATCCCTGAGGAGCCCAGGTCTTAGAGACCCAAACCAGACAAGGGTCCTCAAACATGTCACTCCAATGTCTACTTAGTGTCCTCTGGGCATCCCAGTGTGAGGAAGAGGGGACATTGCCCTGCACCCATACTTTGAGGGCCATCTGAATGGCCAGGAAGACACAGTCCCTTCCAGTCACAAAAGGGAACACACACCTGACTCTTGTTTCAGAGACTCCCAGTTTCGCTTCAGAAAGCAGCTCTCGCTGCAAACCGAAGCCTTGGAAATCCCTGGCGTCCCCACTTGTCTCATTCCTCAGAAGCAGCAGGACTGGCTTTTAGCCCCTTTTCTAAAACTGCCACAATCCCCCAAAGTTCTTTACAAAGTGACCCCCCCAGAGCCCCGCCCTCATCCCAGAGGCCCCGGGAGTCACCTGAAGTATTCGCTTCAGTGACTCCACATAGCTGCCCTCGCTCTGCACGATGGAGCCCAGGATGTGTCTCCGGACCACCTGCATGGACCACAGAGTCAGGAAGGGTGTGGGATCCAAGGAGCAGAAACAGTACCTGCTGTGTGAAGGGTCCCAAAGGCAAGAAGGGGAGCTGACAACGACAGGACCACAGGGGATGGACTGAGAAACACACCTTTCTGGGGGTCATGGGGCTAGCGGGTCCTAAGCATCCCAAATTCTAAGATCTTACCATCTCCAGACCCACAGTATGGAACACACAGAGTCCAGTTCCCACTAAAGTCCCCTTCCCTCTCGTGGTCACTTCCCCTCAGGTGCTAACAGCAAGCAGGCTGGCAGCTGCCCAGCTTCCCACAGACCTGCTGAGGACTCAAGCCGTCCGGCATGGGGCCCAGCTCTGGGGCTGGAGGTTTGAAGTCTGTCACACCGACCTCCAGGAGCCCCATATCCTCCTCTTCCGAGTCACCTGGAAAGACAAATGGGAAGGTAGTGCAGCTCAGGTGGAGATGGTACACCCTGCTCAGGCTCCAGGAGATGAGAACCGTTCAAACAGTCCCGGATTGCACCCGGGAACTACTGCCCCTGAGTCAGTGGGTTAGCTCCAGCTCCCAGGCTCTCTATAATCCAAGGCTGCTCCCCCAGAGCCTGTGGTCGGGGGAGTGGGAGGGAGAGTTGGGGGATGAGAAAACAGCACCCCACAGGGCCACTGTCCCTGCTGAGACCTGCCCACTCTGCCTGCTCCAGCCTGGCATGGGCCAAACACTCGTGTCCCCATCACTGGGCACTAAAAATAGTTTTCATCTGGATGCCAAAATGGGGGGGAAGAAAATACAGCCCAAGAAGAATCAACCCATCGGCTTTGCATTTCCATTCTAAAATATACAAAGATACCCCAAAGGGAGCAGGCTCAGCTGGGTGTGACGAGGACTCCAGCCTACTGGGGCTGGGCTCAGCTGATGGCAAAGAGAGTTCCACAGAAACCCAAGGCCCTAAGGAAAAAAAGGAGGCCCAGTGGGATGCTGAAAGGTTCTCCTCCCAGGCTCTGACTCCCCCTCCATGAGAGGCTCAGGGCGACGAGTCCCTGCTATTCAAAAGGCTCCAGTGCGTGTGGCAGCCACAGATAGCAGGAAGCGGGAGACAGAGAAAAAGAGAAGTGGTAGCCAGTCCAGTTGCCGGAGAAGCAGGACACCCAGTCAGGCCCTTACCTGAGCAGGACACAGAGGAGGAGGAGGACGACGGACAGCGAATGACAGCGTGGGGGTGAGGGTGGGGGTGGTGAAGTCCCTCCTGCCTGGCCCACATACTGCCTCGGGCATCACCACGCACCCACCCCAGCCGCCGTGTCCTAGGCTTCCTCTTCCCCCACGAGCTGCTGGGTAACATTCTTGGCCTGTGATCTGAGCCGCCCGGCTATTAATAACGCCTCTGGGGGAGGGTCATTTTAGGCCCAGGGCTAGTGGGCGGAGTGGAGAGGGTGTCCCAGAAACAGTCCCCAGTCACCCGGCCTGTCTACTCCTTTATAGTAGCCAGCGTCCCCCAAAGGTAGAGGAGGCATGGGATGATCAGCTTAGCCAGGGTTTAGGTGTCACCTCTACGAAAACTGTAAGGCCAGAGAGACTGACGGAACCCAAGGCAGTGTGATGCTATGCTGGCACCAAATGCCACCAAGGCTGACAGTCACCAAGAACAATGCCTGCTGTGCCAGACTCTTTCTGTGTGCACTATGGCCATCCTCTCCTTGGCCTCAGGAGACAGGAATCACTATTAGCCCCATTGCATGAAGGAGGAAACTGAAGCACAGGACGGCAAAAATGCACAATTTCCAAGAGACAATTTCCAAGGCGCTGTGGGTTCTCCTTGGCTCGGAGCCATGTTCCCTCAAAGTGCCAGTCCATGTGTGAGGCCAGCAGAAGGCCCTCCCCGGATGCGGCCTCCTCCCACCCAAGTTCTGGCACCCTCAGCGTTCTGCCCAGACATCACTGACCATTAACCTACTGTCCTACATCTTTGTCCCCTTGTCCTCTTGTCTGTTGTTTCCAAAGATGCAACACATTACAGGGGCTGGGCCTTGCTGGGAACCTTGTGAGGGCCCCAGTCTGGACATTATCTGGAAGAGGGAATCAGTGCTATGGTGGGCATCAAAAGCAAGAGATGGAGACCTGAGTAAGGCCTATGGAACTGGGGGATCTTGGAAGAGTGGCCAGGACAGAGAGAAAAACCAAGACAATGGCGGGACAGGCAGATAGTGGGCAAAAAAATCCCTCAACTCCTGCCAGGAGCAGATCCCAGGCAATGCCTTGGAATGGCAGGTGCAGGAGGCCTGTGCAAGCCAGGAAAGCCCAGGCAGCTGAGACGTGAGTAGCAAAAGGGCTCCACAGGACCCTCTCCACCTGCGTCACTTCCCCAAACAACCCTCCCTTAGCTACCCGCATGACTCACCCCAGATGCTGAAATGCCACCTCATCAGAGAGTGCAGGCTTCAGCACACGCCATAGAGCCCTTCCTCTGCTCCCTCCCCCACCCCCAGTTCAATTTTTCTCCCAGAGTGCCTATCGTGACTAGACAGTATATTACCTATTTGCTCACACTTAAGCCTCCCATCAACCTGACCAGAGCATTGGCACTGAGGGAATCCAGGGAGAAGTCACAGCCATTCCATTCACAGCTGTATCCTGGGACGATGGGTTACTATCCATAGTAGCCCACAGTAAATAATTGTAGAATGAGTGAATGGTCAAATGATCAAATCCAACCTTGGGACACTTCTGTCTAAAACCCTGGTGACTCTCTGCTGTCCTGAAGGGCAAGCGCCCAGCCAAGCCCATGGAGCCACACTGACCTGGCCCTGACCTCTCACCCCAACCTACTCCATCACCCCCATGCCCTCAGGAAAGTCTATGACGTGTACCTGTCCCCTCGTCTGTAAGCGAGGCACCCAGCGGACACGCCATAAATGTCGACCCATGCCCATCTCCACACTCCCCCGAGAACCTGAAAGACTAGAGTCTGTCTGAATCATCACTTCCCACTGCATCTGGAGCCCCTGGAAGAAATTCTGGTAGGTTCACTGAGGACAGTGTTTAGTAGGTATTCAATAAGTAGTGGTGAAAGGAAGATGGGCAAAGAACATTCTAGATAAAGCCAGGTGAATCAGGAGGCAGGAGAGTGACAGCCGTGGCCACACACTGAAGGGAAGCTACATCGCTCACAGAAGAAGCTGGCCACACCGGTCAAAGATGTGGGAAGCAAGATGAGACTGACCCCGACATTTAGGGTTCAGTTTGGAAGAGGCCAGGCACCAGCCACGTCACCCCCAGAATGCCCCAACCCCAGGACACTGCCGAGTGCTACCCCTGCTCACCAAGAACGTCTTTCCTATGCAGAAAGGAGACTTTACGCATGACGGCCATCCGTGTCTTCTCCAGCCCATCTCGGGTCCCGCTCTTGGCGGCCTTCATGAGCTGGGTCATCTGAGCAAAGGCAGAGGGGGAGTCATCAGAGCCGGGGACCCCTGCCTTCAAGGGACCTCAGTTCAGACATCATAACCAACCAGCCCAGTTCCATCTATTCTGGATGGGTGAGCAGCAGAGGCCAGGGGTGGCAGGGAGGGAGATGAGCTCATGCTCTAAGGTCCCTCTGTGGGCAGGAGAGGGCCTGACCTCTACCCTCTACTTAAGGGGGTGATAGGATGGGAAAGAGCCAGGTCTGGGTTTCAGCCCCAGCTCTGACACTCCCCAGCAAGTAGACATCTCTCTGAACCCCAGGACAGAAGCATACAAGCCACCCTTTCAGGTGAGCAGAGACTGAACAGGCCAGCTCTGGGAAGGTCCCTGAGGACTGACCTCCTCCCTGCTGAGCCAGGTAAGGAGGCCTGACCCTCATCCCCCAACAGGCAAGTTTGAGTCTCAGCCCACAGGGATGGAAAACTGGGGCCACAGGATGCAAAAGCCACACGCCGGTGCTGCCAATTAAGCAAGCCAAGCAGGCCTTGCCACCCATGAGAGGACAGCGACATGCTCCTAGTGGGAAGCAGACACCCTGCCACTAGGACCCAGACCTGAGAGGAAAACTGCTGCCCCCTTGCTCTGCCCCTGCCCCAACACTTTCAACACTGCCAGCATTTGTGATCAGAGTGTTCCACAAGAGTGGTGCATCTGCATTGCCCAATATGGGGCCCACGTGGCACTAATGGGCACTCGGAACATGCCGCGTTCAGAGAACTGGAAATCTCAATTCCATTTCATCTTACTTTCAATGGGAGAGCTACACAGCCATGCAGTGGATGTTCCAGGAAACCCCCTCCTTTCTCAGGCTCCGATGAAGAGGAAGGTGAAAATCTGGAAGTGAGGGTTCCCCTGGATTCACTGGCCTTGCCCCTGCCTCTGGCAGCTCTTTGGTTCCCAACTGAAGGGCTATACCCTTCTCTTCACGGGGTCTGAGTGAAGACAGACAGAGCCTGGGGGAGGCAGGATCATAGTCTGGTGGGGCTTAAAGCCTGAGGGACAGGCTGAGACTAGGGGACTGAGAGCCTGGAGGCTGGGTTGAGAGGCTGGAGGGGGGGGGGGCCAAAGAGCCTGGGAACTGAAAGCCTGGGGGTGAGCTAAGAGCCCTGGGGGAGGCTGAGAGCCGAGGGGGCACTGAGAGTCTGGGGAAATGAAAGCCTGGGGGGCTAAGAGCCTGGGACATGGAGCCTGGGGAGCTGAGAGTCGGTGGGGGGGGGGGGCAGTGAGCTGAAACTATTGGGAACCAACAAAGAGCAAAGGCTTTTTGGGAACAAGACTGGCTTTCGGGAAACAGGAGAAAGAGGAAGTGGATCCCCACCCCTTGCTGTATCGATAGCTAGAATTTTTGGTCTCTTGGTAGGAAGGGTCATAAGCACTTCTGAAAATCTAATGGGGTCGGGGAATAAACATCAACCTCAGAAACTGTGCACGGGTGTACCTCTCTTCTGGGGCACATCCAACTCTGGGGGTTATTACCTAGATGGAACCATCAATGGAACTATCTTCAGAAGCATTTGTGTGGCATTGAGGGAATCACCAGAACCCTTTCTACTTGGCATTTTTCTGAACAGAGACGGGCATCAGGTGGACAACCCAGAAGGCTCCTTGAGTTGGTCTGGCATATGCACCCTTCCATACAGAGCAAGGTGGGACAGAGGGACGAATGTTCTACCCTCTGTAGGCTCCTAGCTCCTCTCCTTGCTCCCTTCTTGGCTCACGACCTTCAGGGGTATCTGCTGGGGTCTCTCCCCATTCTCCTGCTGGCCCTGGCTCTGCTGCAGTGGGCAGAATTGTAGGATTGGCAGCATTCGGACCCTGCCATGCTCAGACTGGAGCCCAGCTCTGCTGCTGACTGCAGGGGTGACTCTCAGCCACTATCTGTTCTCCAGGCACTAAATGATGGTGGAAGGACAGCCATCCCCGGGTGCCACAGGGACTTTACAGTTACAGTGGCTGCCATCACTAAGCTTATAAAGCCAAGTATCATCAAGTACCTTAATGGCCTCCTCATCCAGTCCCCATATCTACCCTGGGGCTGCTACTACTTATGGCAGAGAAATGGAGACTCCGAAGCCAAAAGGTCCATCTGCTCAGGGTCACTCTGGGTAAGCAGTGAGGCTGGGATTGAACCCAAATCCACAGGGTTCTACAGCCCATGCTGTGTGCTGCTCAGTTAAGACCATCTACTGCTGCCAAAAGCATCACCCAGAAGTCTAGTTTTCTGAGGCAGTGCAAGCTGGTCTTGAATTCCCAATCCTCCTGCCTCAGCTTCCCAAGTACTGGGATTGAAGGCATATGGCTTCCAGGTCTGGCTAGGACTCTGCGATTTTTTTAAAGGAGAACCCCAGGTCATTCTAGGGGCTCTTAGGTTTGAAACGCCACTGGGTATTCTTGTGGTTCATTGGCATCTCTCTGGCAGTATGGGGTGGGGCGCAGGGTCTAGGCAAGCACCAGGAAGTTGAAGAAATAGCTAGCTCATGGCTTGGCCTTCCTGCAGTGCAAATATGAGGTACAGCCAGGTGAAAAAATCAAGGGAGGACTCCCCAGGCTCATACCCACCCTCCTTGATGGCCCAGCAGAAAGACCCTCTAGGGCCAGGAGAGAGGGACAGGCAGACAGTACCTTACAATCGCACTGGGCCAGGAGAGAGGGACAGGCAGACAGTACCTTACAATCGCACTGGGCCAGGAGAGAGGGACAGGCAGACAGTACCTTACAATCGCACTTGAGCTTCAACTCCTGCATGTCTCTCCCCCCAACTCTCAAAGCCAAGATGTCTCTCTTAGTCCTGACGTATCTCTCCTTTAGCCTAGTCAGGTCTGGAGAAAGCTGGGGCCCCAAGCGGCCAGGCAGAAGGAGAGCAGGCGAGAAGAGCAGGCGGGAAGCGAGGAGACAAAAACACAGACAACAGGGGAAAAGGAGACTCAGGTCACATGGCAGACGGACAATTGGGGCAGGCAGATGGGATAGCAGTCTGGGTGCGGCTGGCTGGAACCTGCACCTCCAGATCCAGCCCAGCATGCCAGGCAGCTGAAGCTCTCTGCTGTGGGACTCCCAGCTGCTGGGCAGCAGAGTGGGGAGGGAAGTGACCTCAGGCCTCCCTCTCATGGCAAAAGGGAAATGATACTTGGATGATATTGACTATGTCTTCTCCTCACCCCAGGCCTGACAATGGGGCTTCTAACATGGATGAGCTAAATGACAGGGTGGGGACAATGAACAGGTATGTGAACAAAGGGATGAGTGATTAAAAGAAGATTTCTGGACAGATGAATGGACAACATAGACAGATGGATTGATGGATGTGTGCAAGGACTCAAGGGTGGGTGGGGTGGGTGGATGGATGGATGAGTGGATGGATGATGCATGGATGCATGGATGGATGGGTGGATGAGTGGATGGATAGATGGACAGATGGGGGCTGGAGAGATGGCTCAGTGGTTAAGAGCATTGCCTGTTCTTCCAAAGGTCCTGAGTTCAATTCCCAGCAACCACATGGTGGCTCACAACCATCTGTAATGAGGTCTGATGGACGGATGGATGCATGGATGGATGGATGGATGGATGGATGGATGGATGGATAGATGGACGGATGGATGCATGGATGGATGAGTGGATGGATGGATGGATGGATGCATGGATGGATGCATGGATGGATGAGTGGATGGATGCATGGATGCATGGATGGATGCATGGATGGGTGGATGAGTGGATGGATGCATGCATGCATGCATGGATGAGTGGATGCATGAATGGATGGATGGGTGAGTGGAGGATGGATGGATGGATGAGCGGATGGATGAGTGGATGGATGAGTGGATGGATGAATGGATAGATGGGCAGGCAAACAAATGGATAGGTGAGCAATTGGCTATATTTGGTTGGGTAACTATAGCTGGGCAAACAGATGATGGAGCGAAGGCTGGATGTCCAGAGGCACTGCTGAACTGATAAATACTTACCAACTGGTTCACAGGGGTACAAGCCCTGTGTCTCGGTGTCTCCACAGTATGAAACTCCCAACCCTGACCAGCCATATGCTACCAAAGTAGCACCATTGAACACTGATTTGTAATGTAGACAAGCTAGTCCAAGCTCACCCCAACATTCCACTGGAGGAAAAGGCGAGTGGGTGGAAGAAAAGGAAAGGAGAAAAGAAGGGAGGGAGGGAGGGAGGGAGGGAGGGAGGGAGGGAGGGAGGGAGGGAGGGAAGAAGGGAGGGGCCACGACATGGAAGTATGAATGGGGGGTGACTGGTTAAACTGCTATCTGGAGAATGGCCAGATGAGAAAACAGACATTTAAATACACGGCCTGTGTGAGCCACGAGGGCATCTGATGAAGCACACTGATGGCAGAAACACGGTATACTTCTGGACAAACAGACTAGCAGAAAGATGGAGCGGGGACGCTGCAGGAAGGTGGGCATACATGTCAGTCTTGGCTTCCCACTTACAAGCCAGGAACGTCTCTGGACCTCTCTGAAGTTGCAGTTTTCTTGCTGGTGAAGTGACCATGAGACGCTCTGGACATCTAGCTCCATAGATGGCCAAGAGCATTACTGAACGTCCCATGGAAAGCCCGGAGCTTAGTAATGGTCCCAAGCAGGAGTCACTAGCATCTCATCTCTTAACAAGTCCTCTGCATTTATTAAATGGATGGATGGATCAATGGATGGAGGCGGGATGAATGGATGGCAGACAGACAGATGGAGAAGGTCCTCTTACCCATACATGAAGCTGAGTCCTGGCCTTGTCATTCACTGGCTGTGTAACCCCAACCATGTCACCTAACCTCTCTGAGCCTCACTCCTATACGTGAAACTCCTGCTGTCAGCAACTCTGACAGCTCACTCCCAGCACACTGGGCTCTGTCTTGAGCCTTGTCCAGCGACAGCCTGAAACCATCAAGCCCCTTGGCCTTCTGGCCCCTTACCTCTCTGAGCGCCAAGAGAATAAGGAAGCATTAGGATCCAAGGTCACTGGCTGAACTGAGCCCAATGAGACTGAGGCCAGAGTGAGCCCACCCTTCCCAGACTGCCCTAGCTGGGTCACAGTGATTGGTTACAAAGAGGTCACAGGCAGAGAGAGAGAGGGTCTCACAGCAACCCACCTCATGCCCAGTAAACCCTGGTGGTCAATAGAATGGTCACTTAGAGACCAACAAAGCTCAAGGTAGCTGCCCACACCTGGGTCAGGCACTTCTAAGAAGGTCCCTTTATAGACACTTTGGTCACTGTTTTGGGCTAGACTTGATTGGCCTAGGCATCTAAAGTAAGGAGTCCACTGGCTAGCTTGTTGCTGGGGCTCCAGTCAGACTCCAAGGACAAGATGAAAACTTCCACAAACGCCTGCCATCCAGAGCCTTGCAGCGCACACAGCACATGCACAAGCAGCAATGGCCTTGAAACACACAGTGGCTGCAGTGGCAGGCAGAGAGCAGGGACCGCAGCAGCCCAGGAGAGTGAAGCCCCATGGGCAGTGCTTGGCAGCATCCCTAGGCAGAGAGGAGAAGCCACACACACCCTCACATTTCCCTAAGAACCAGCCATTAGGGAGCATGCAGGCCTTAGCAGATGGATAGAGAAAAGGCCCTCCTGTTAAAAGTCCCTAAAACTGCACTATAAGCTCACTCCCGCACTCCTTGAAGTTGTATAGATCCCTTGTACAGCCTAGGGCCAGAGGGCTAAAAAGGCAGACTCTGAGTTAGCATCCCTGGCAGCAGACTCCAAGCATCTGTGACTTCAACCAGCTCCCACCAGGACTCTGAAGCCATGCAAGGCTAACGCCTGCTGTTGGGTAGCACGTCTGTCATTTTCACCCTCCCGCCTTCAGAGATTCCTTTGATTCCCCTCAGATCTGCATCAAAAAGGCAGGAGTGAACGAGGCGGTGGTGGTGCACATCTTTAATCCCTACACTAGGAAGGCAGAGGCAGGCAAATCTCTGAGTTCGAGGCCAGACTGGTCTACAGAGTGAGTTCCAGGACAGCCAGGGCTACACAGAAAAACCCTGTCTCAAAAACCCAGAGGAGGGAGAGATAGGAGTGGCCCTGGGTGATAAGGAAGGGCCACAGAATGCCCAAGGCACAAGAGTCACCACCCAGAGCCAGACATCTCTATGGAGAGGTGACTCAGGGAATTGGGGTGAGAGTAGGGGGCTGTGGTGCAGTGCCTCTTCTCTAAGGGAACATATGCTCATCCCTTCAGAAAACAGGAAATAATCGCAGGCCAGCTTGGCTGCCTCTCCAGCCCACAGGCATCAGGGTCATCTGCTCAGGCCTCAAGAGTCCTGCCCCCAACTCTCACCTGGCCTTACAAGCCCTCAGCCTTATCCCATTGGTCTCCCACATGCTGGGCAGGACCCGTTCATATCAACGGAAAGGCAACTTTTTCTTTTTTTTTTTAACATAAGTTCTCATGTAGCCCAGGCTGGCCTCAAACTTCATAAACAATGGATGACAAACTTGAACTTCTGATCCTCCTGCCTTCACCAGCCTAGCGCTGGCATTGTAGGTGAACGCCACCACACTCGGTTTATTAGGTGCTGGGGGTGGGAACCTTAAGCACTCTAACAGCTAAGCCGCACCCCAAGTCCTTGTCATCAGTCTTAACAAACTACGTCATACACAGCATCTCCTCCTAGACCATAAAGGCCCACCAAGCCTGGGTCAGGTCTTCCTGGACTCATACTGTCCCGCATGACCTAAGATGATGGCCTGGTACACAGTAAAGTCTTAAGAGCTCTGCTTTGTGGTCAATGAGCTAAGCTACTTCCTATGGCCTCTCCTGAGAAGTCTAGGGTTCAGACAGTTGGGCGTGCTTTTTCAACACAAGGCTGAATAAAAGCTTTCTGGACTGTTCTGGTCAGCACTCCTCTCCTGGGAATACCTGAAACTTAGGAACAGGCAGGTAAGAATACTGTAAGCCTTCCCGGGAAGTCTGTGAAGTCGGCTGGAGCTAGTCACAATTCCCAGCCAGTCTGGACCCCACCCACCCCCACCCCCCTGTCTAACGGGAATCCACCAGGCGTCTCCAGTCAGGCGGGACCCTTAAGCTTCACCCACTGAATCTCAGTATCAGCATGGAACATGAGAGGAGTAGAAACAGCTCAGGAGAGGAAGAACCAGATCTCCATCCCCAGCGGCTCCTCGTGAAACAGACAGGAGAAAGGCAGATAGCCAAAAAGCAAATGCCAGGCCAGAGCAGCTCTGATGTTCCCTGTTCACACACCCCTGTCACCTGTCCACTCCCCAGGGCAGATGGTACTGTGTGGGTCTGAGGATGGACTTGGTAGGGCAGGAAAGCCAATGACCAACTCTAATCATTTGGCTGGGCTTCATGAACCACTGTTTAGAAAAATTCTGAAGACCAGTCTAAGCCCATGAACATCAAGATAAACTAACCTAGTCTGCATTGAAATGCAGGAGACAGGGGAGTACCTGCCTCCATTCCAGGTCCTCCACAGCCAACAGGATCTCAGGTCACTTCCTGACTTGGGATGAACCAGGCCTCTTGATGATCATTGACCAGATATTGTTGGAAAGCAATGGTGCCCAGATGGGGGGTCTAGTGCCCGGCTCTCACCACCCACATCCCTTCCTGAAGGAGTCTGGGTGCCCGCCCAGACCTTGAGAGATACCCCCCCAGGCTCCTCACCTTGGGCTGGAAGGATCCCCGGTGCTTAGTGGGCTCTGCCTCCGGTTTGACCTCTTCCCCAGAGTCCTCACTGTAGCTCTCAAACTCACTGGAGCTCCAGCCTAGGTCCTCAGCCTCACGTGGTGCTCCAGCACGGTGCACATCCTCGTAAAGTAGGCCCCGTTCTGCTCCTGCCATCCAGGGACAATCTGGTGAGCCAGAGGCCCCAGCTACCCAGATCTGGAGCCCCAGTCACCCAGATCCGGAACCCCGGCTGCTCCTGCCATCCAGGGACAATCTGGTGAGCCAGAGGCCCCAGCTACCCAGATCTGGAGCCCCAGTCACCCAGATCCGGAACCCCTGCGGGTAAATGCCCAACAAGGAAGGCTCCTTAATCCTCTCTTAACATGGCACCCCTCTGAGTGCAGGGTGTTCGCTACTTGGCATTTTTCCCAGTGAGAGAGGAAACCTCAGAGTCAAGTCTAACTGGAACCCTAGTGTGCTCCTGGGTGACTGGAGACTTCTAAAGCATCAATGGGAAGACACAGGAAGGGGCTGGACTTCCTTAATGCTGTATCCCTCCCGTGTAGTCCATGTGGTCTGCAAGGGTCCAGGAGGGGGCGCAGCTGCCAAGAGTCCAGGAGGAATCCTCGCTTTCAAAGACCACAGGATATGCCTTAGCCGGAGGAGTGGAAACAATGAGTTGAGTGTCCTGTCTCTAGAGGTGCGGGACCCAACTGGGCACTCATGTGAGCGCATGTGTGTTGCCTCAGGAACTGTTCATCTTGCTTTTAGAACATGAATCTATCACGAAGACCTGAGGTTTGCCAATTCGCCTAAGCTGGCTAACCAGCAGGCCCAAGGGGGCTACCTCTGCCTCCCTAGCTGTGGGATCACACCATGCCCAGCCTTTTTGCATGGATTCTGGGGATCAAACTTAACCCCTCCTGCTTGGTAGGGAGCACTTTACCTCCACTCATGGGGAAGTTATTTTTAAGCCAAGATGTTAGTGACTACCGTCTCCAGGACAGAGCAGCAGGCCACCCTGGCTGTGACCTTGAGAAGATGTGGCTGGGCTTGCTATTTCTGCATTGGCTACCCCCACAGCTATTGCCTGAGAAGATAGACCCTAAATCCTGGGGATGCCTAGAAAAAGACGCCATGACACCTGAGGACAGAGAAGACCAGGGCTGGGTCATCAGCTGTTTGACCTTATTCAGGTGAGAAACCAAGGAGAGGGCCCCCCCTATCAGCCACCGAGACTGCCCAGCTTTGGGTTACACCCCCACGAACCCCAGCCTCCTAGCTCCATCAGTTATCTTCCCCAGGATCCAGTGAGCTGCAAGCAGGTAAATATGATCTAAGCCTGGCATAGGCCTGCTAAAGTGACATGCACATTGCTGGCCCATCTGTCCCTTTTCTAGGGACAGGAGACAGGAGATTCTCAAAGGCCCTCTGGACTTGTTACTGTCTGTATACTCCCCGTGGTACTACGTATTGTCCAAGGATGGTTACTGCTGTCCCATCAGACTAAGGGCTACTCAAAAGCAGAGGTGATGTTTCCCAACTAGGTGGGGATCCTCCATGCCCCCAGGAAACAGACAGAACAATGAAGTTAAGACAGACAGACAGACAGACAGACAGAAAGAAAGAAAGAAAGAAAGAAAGAAAGAAAGAAAGAAAGAAAGAAAGAAAGAACATCTTATATTCAAATTCTAGCTGTGTGATCTAGGGCTTAGGCTTTGACCTCTCTAATGCATATGGAACCACTAGTCCTACCCTGCCTATCTCAAGGGGTTGACTCTGCAGGAGAATCAAATGTCCTCCCTCTGTCAAAAAAATGCCACCCAGATCCTCCTGGGGGAGGGGCAGAGCCCTGGACTTGAATTCCAGTCTGGCCTCTCAATGTCTCCTCATCTCTAAAATGAAGACATAACACCCCTAATCACAGGTATCATGGCAACATGTGAAGAGTCAGCCTGGAGCGAAGGCATATGCCTGTAATCCCAGTAGCCTGCAGAGGCTGATGATGAAACGTGAGCTCAGGGCGAGCCTTGGCTACTTGGCAGGACCCTGTCCCAAAGCATCATGAATCTCAGCTCAGGGCTAGAGTGTTAGCATGCACGAGGTCTTGGCTTTGGACCACTTTGTGTGTGTGCTCTTATATGCATGTGTACATATGTGTGTGTTCATGTGCGTGTGTGTATGCACATGTATACATGTACATGCATATGTGAATTGAGCAGCCAGGCTTAATGCATCTCAATCTCCCAACACACACACACACATACACACACACACACACACACACACACACACACACACACATACACACACACACACACACACACACACATACACACACACACACACATACACACATACACACATACACACACACACATACACACACACACATACACACACACATACACACACATACACATACACACACACACACACACACATACACACACACACACACATACACACACCACCTGTCCCTCTTCTGTCTTCAACTCAGCAGAGTCTCTCTATGTCATCCTTCACGCCAAATAATCTGTCCACTTCTACCACTGTCCTGGAAGCCTACACAGCTAACTCATTCTCCCTGGAGTTAATCAAGGTTTGGGGAAGTGACTGTCTTTGGGGACTCATGGTTTAACATCATCCTACCCAAGACCCCAAACCCTGTCCTGCCCAGTTTGCCCAGACCTGAGGTTATGGTGAATCTCTGCTTATATGTCTGCAGGGGTGAGAAAGATGGGGACAGAGAGCACTAGGGACAGAAGGAAGGGGAAGAGACCTTCCTTTCTCTGTCCCAGAGAAAGGCCAGGAAGGAGGTCAGAAGAAGCCATACCGGGCTGATGGGCGTCTGGGCTCTCACAGGGGACGTCGTCATAAATTACATCTTCATCCAGGGCAGGGAAGGTGAATCGGTCAACTGGTGACAGAGGGGAGAAAGGTCACCCAAGTGGTCCACGGAGGGTGGACCATCCCAAGTGCTCCACGGAGGACCAACCAGCTGGTAGCCATCCATGCGTCCTAACTTTCACCACCAGGGACACAATTCACTGCCTTCCTCCGGCACACTGGCCTTCTCAGTGCCCGCCACAGACCCCCAACTTGCCCCCCTGCCACCCACACACCTCCACCCTGGCCACGGCACCTGCAGGGAAGCCCTACCCTGAAGCCTAGCTCCAGGATGGGCAGAGTAGGGTTAGAGAATCTGCTCTGACCCTTGGGCCTTCTAGAAAGGCCCTAGCCCCTACGGGATGCCTTCCTGAGTCCTACAGCATCCAAAACCTGGCCAGGCTCTGTGGCCGATACCCTCTTCTTCCTCCCGGCCATCCCACTCTCCAGTGGGTCCAGACTGGACCCCTCTCCTGGATGGCTGTGACAGTCCTCACCAGTCCTGCCCCTTCCCCTTTGTCTCATCCCCTCACCCAGCCTCTGAAGTGATGGAGCACAAACGGGATTACATCATTCACCATTGTCAGAGGTGTTTGGGGGAGCTAGGGCACTGGCAGCCTGCTTCACCCCTAAACGCATCACTAACATGAACCTTGGTACTTCCACTGGACCCTGGCTCCTCCTCCTGAAGCTGTCCCTCTCACTTGTGTGGGAACCCAGCTGCTCCTGAGTGTGGCTCTCCTCTCAGAGGGCCCAGACCAGCCACCAGGGAGCTAACTCTGGGGAGCCTCTTGTTGAAGCCTCTGAGAGCAGGTGGACAGCTGGATGAAGGATCTAAGGCTCTGGTGAGCAGTGAATGGGAAGTCCATAACAGAGAGCCAACAAGTCTGTGGTAACTCTCTAAACATGAATGCCCCCTTGGTTCTCAAGCACCCATGCCAGCTCTTGGCCTAGAAACTAAGAGACAATCTTGGTTCTACCTAGGGTGGGTGGCAAATGGCGGGGGGGGGGGTGAGTGGGGAGTAACTTACTGCGTCGTGAGCTCTTCCGCTTCCAGCTGGAGCGCCGAACCCCAGAGAAAGCTGCGCCCACAGCATCCCCATTGCTGACCACAGCAGGTGCCCTGCGGAGAGATGGGTCAGTGAAACTTAGGCCTCCTCGTCACACTGGGAGGATGGTGATTATGGAGGGTGGCTTAGCATTAGACCCTCAGGTCATCTAAGCTGGGCTAGCCTTTAAAAAAAAATCCAAAGTAAACCTTGGCTCTGATTCAAGACATGGTTTCTCTGTAGCTTTGGAGCCTACCCTGAAACTCCCTCTGTAGACCAGGCTGGCCTTGAACTCACAGAGATCCACCTGTCTCTGCCTCCTGAGTGCTGGGATTAAAGGTGTACGCCATCACCACCCAGCTCTCAAGACTATTTTCTTAATTTTTTTTAAAGCAGGTGCTCCATTTTTTATTTGAGTTTTTTTTTTAATGAATGAATGCTCTATTTGGATATACCCCTTTGCCAGAAAGAGGGCATCAGATTCCACTAGAGATGGTTGTGAGCCATCATGTGGTGGCTGGGAATTGAACTCAGGACCTCTAGAAGAACAGCCAGTGCTCTTAACGCTGAGCCATCTCTCCAGTCCCATGATTCAAATTGCAACATTTTTACTGTGCTTAAAGTTCTATGCTCTTATGGAAAGAAATACACTGTTTCATCATGGAAAGCAAAGACTTCATTTCCCCCACCGGCACTCTTCAGCACCTAAGTATTCTCTTTGGGGTTGGATTTTGTTTGAATGTTTGATTTTAAAAATTACTGAGTTGAATTTCATTTAAATAAAATCACAATATAACTTTTGATCTGGAATAACCTTTAACAGCCCCTGCAATAGTTTTAAACAAACATTCTTCTGCTGTTTTGTACTGGTTATCTGTGAAACAGCAGAGAAGTCTCAGCACTGATCAAAACGATCAACCAACTGTGAAAAACAGTGGCTGTGTGTGCTGCTGTGTCCAATGCTTACCAGAGATTTAAATCTTCATAAACAACTAAATAAGCACATTCACCTCATTAGTATGCAAAATCTGTTTATGCCTTTAGCCACTGGTAAAATTATACATATGCTAAGGGATTGATAAATAAATGTCTTAATGATTTATCATTGCTAAGCGTGTGGTGCATATACCTATTTACACAACTATGCATCCAAGGTTAGATATAAGTTTCTCAGGTGAGATGGAGACATGAGTTGGAAAAGTTTAAAGAGTTTTAACCAAGTATCCAGGCTGAGAAGCAGGCTCTCTCACTTGCTCGCTCAGACCACTCGGCTAACTAGAAGGTGACTAAGCCCACGTCTGTCTGCAGTGAGGACTGTGTTCCCCCACTATTCAAATGCTGAGGTTGCGGTCAGGTGAGAGGATGGCTCAGTAGGTAAAGATGCTTGCTGCCAGGTTTGAGGGCCTGAGATTGATTCCTGGGACCCACACAGTGGAAGGAAAGATCCGACCTCCTTACGTTATCCTTAGACTACAT
The DNA here is from genome assembly GCF_037038515.1 of Microtus pennsylvanicus. Lineage (NCBI taxonomy): Eukaryota > Metazoa > Chordata > Mammalia > Rodentia > Cricetidae > Microtus > Microtus pennsylvanicus. Next base: position 71,860,947 of record NC_134591.1, read on the forward strand.
ACATACATACATGCACACACACACACACACACCACAAATACATAGACTAATAAAAAATACAAATAAAAAAATTTAAAACATTTTTAAAGCTGAAGCTTGCACTTAAATCCTCAGCTACTCCCCAGTCCCACTGTGTCACACAAAGTCCTATGCTACTGCCAGGTGGTGGTGGTGCACGCCTTTAATCCCAGCACTCAGATCTCTGTGAGTTCAAGGCCAGCCTGATCTACAAGAGCCAGTTCCAGGACTGGCTCCAAAGCAACAAAGAGAAACCCTGTCTCAACAAACAAACAAAAAGTCCTATGCTGCCCTATCTATTGTGGTGGTTTGAATGTGATTGGCTTCCATCAGTTCATATATGTGTATGCTTAGTCCCCAGATGATGAGAGGTCCAAGAAAGACTGGCCTTGTTGGAGGAGGCATGAGTCACTGGGAGGTGGGCTTTGAGATTTCACAAGTCCATGCCAGGCCAAGCCTGTTTATCTGCTGCTGCCTACGAATCAGGATGTGGTTCTCAGCTACTACTCCAGCACCGTGCACGCTGCCGTGCTCCTACCATGATGATAACAGGATAACCCTCTGAATCTATAAGCAAGCCCCAGTTAAACATTTTCTTTAGTAAAGCTTGCCTTGGTCATGGTGTCTCTCTACAGCAACAGAACAGTGACTGAGACAGAAGTTGGTACCAGGGACTGGGGTATGCTATGACAGGCCTGACCGTGCCGCTTGTGGGCAGAATGTGGACTTTGGGACTTCGGACTGGAAAACCAGGTGACTGATTTAAATGGGGCTTACTGGGCCATCCTCGTAGGAGCAGGGACAGTGGAACTGAGGGTGATGAGGACAATGGGAGTCCAGCAAAGTATGTTTCTAGTGAACATTCTGATGGTATTTTTACAAAGAATGTGCTTGCTCTTTGCCCTTGTCAATAATAATAATAATAATAACAATCTACCAGAGGCTAAATTGATGAGTTTTAGATTAATGGTGTTGGCAGAGGAGATTTCAAGACAGCCTAGTACTGACTGTGTCATGTGGTTATTCGTGGTCACTCTAATGCAGATCTTTAACGAAGAGGAACAACCCAGTGAGCAGTACCCCTCTGTGGCCTCTGCATCAGCTCATGCCTGCAGGTTCCTGCCCTGCTTGAGCTCCTGCCCTGACTTCCTTCAGTGATGAATGGTGATGTAGAAGCATAAGTCAAATAAACCCTTTCCTCTTCGCGTTGTTTTTGGTCCTGGTGTTTCATCACAGCAATAGAAAGTCTAGCGAGGACACCTGTTTAACCATTTTTTCTAAGGAAGGCAAAAAACAGTGTTCAGCATAGAGTCACAGGCATAGGCTAAGTTTCCATCCCTGAAAGCCAGGAAGTGGTGGTGAACATATTTACTCCCAGCACTCAGGAGGCAGAGGCAAGTGACTCTCTCTAAATTCAAGGCCAGCCTGAGCTGCAGAGCAAGTCCCAGGACAGCCAGGATTACACACAGAGAAACCTTATCTCAAAAAAAAGGAAGAGGAAAAAGGAGGAAGAAACGCTCACCCATAAGGGCACAGTGAGAGGAGATGGGGTCTTTGGGGATTAGACAGTGAGAGACCCATGGGAGGAATCAATGACTTCTTATATAAGGAGCTACCAACAGCCCCTTCCATCATGACCGATCACAAGAAGATGACAGCCATGTATAGGTGAGAAAGTAGACCCCGGCAGACTCTTGGTCTCCTGCAGCCTTAATCTTAGCTGCGTCTTTACTTCTGCACCCCCAAGGGAGACAAAGCCTGACTACAGTAATATCTCCTGGCCTGCACTTTCTGACCTTGGCCACTCCACCACTACAGGGGAGAAGAGACAGAGAGGAAGCGGGAGTCAGAGAGAGATGTTCACACAGGCTGGACAGTTTCAGGAGACCAGAAGACAGAGCAGCAAGCCTCCATCCCACACAGCCCCAAGGTCTCGCGTGCCCTCCTCTCTCACAGACAGGAGATGACCTGCGTTCTCCTGCCTGCCCCACACCTTCAGCCCCACGCACAGTAGGCACAGTGATGCCCAGGTCCAGAGCTATGAAAGGTAATATATACTGTCTGTGACACACCTGTTTACTTATCCTTCTTCCCCTTCCTCTTCTCTCTCCTTCCCTTCCTTCTTTGTGCAGGAAATGCAACCCCAGGTCTTATAGGTGCCAGGCAATTATGTCACCACCATGCTGAAAATCCAGGTATTACCTCATAGTCAGCCAGACTAACACGCCCAAGAGAGCCCAGCAACCAACTCCAAGGCTATTACGACTTTGCTAACAGCGGATCCTGTGCAAACTTTGAAGTTGACCTCAAGGTGGGGCTGGGCATTACTGGGTGAGGCCAAGTAGTTTTAGAGGGACCTGGACATGCCAGGAGCACACTACATGCACACAGGGAGGCTGAAGGATGAGCCTCCTGGCTGTGTGTTATCAGAGCACAGGAAGTGGCAAGCACAGGTCCTAGTCCTGTCCTGTGACTAAGGGCCGCCTGGCAGTTGTCATCCCCACACAGGGTCACCTTCCTGCCCACCTCCACTGCCCAAGCTCCCTGGCTGATTGGAAAGAACACAGCTGAGATCTGAACCAAGCTGATATTCTTCTTGCAAAGCTTTTTGGTTTTTGTTTTGTTTTATTTTAAACTAGAGGTGGTAGGAGAGGGTCTAGGAGCCCAGGGTCTAAAAGCCCAGGCTGACTTCAAACTCATTATGTAGCAAAGATGACTTTAAATTCCTGGTCCTCCTGCTCTACCTCCTAAGTGCTGAGATTACAGGTGTGTAGCACCATGCTTGGCCTATTCAGTGTCAGGGATGGAACCCAGGGCTATGCTAAGCAAGCACCCCACAGCTGAGCCATATCCCCAGCCATTTCTGCAAACCCTTGCTCCAGGGCTCAGCTCTTTAGCCCACAGACTAAAGCCTGTATTCCCAGGCAAGCAAGAGGGGAGGGGCTCTCCAAACAGGGTGACACTCCAAGCACAGGTCTGGGCTCAGGGTTAGTGGACGAGGAAAGCATGGCAGAAAATGAGTCCAGGGCACCTCCTCCTTCCTGCCCAGCCCATGCCCATGGGGGCAGCCCCTCCTAGCTGCTGTCCCGGAAAACCACCCAGAGCCCTGTCACTGCCCAGCTGGAATGGACCATTCTCCCAGTGAGCAAACACTCCTGCGCCTCCTCCAGGATAATAAATAACCATGACAAACACCCATGAGAGGGTCATGATCTCAGCTTCATGTGCACTTCCGCCCTCCTGAGGCCTCTAGCCTTGCCCAGGAGACAGGGCTGAACTACAGTTACACCATCTGCCTGCACATGCCAGGGTGAAGCCACGTACGCAGAGGATGAGGTCCAGAGAAGATGGGAGAGAGGTGTTAGGATTTACCCGGGATCCTGGCTGGTCCCCTAGCGGGTGGGAGACAGACTGATATGCCAAGTGGAGAGAGCTTGGGTACAGTTTATTTAGTGGGTATTGGGAAGGGTATAAGGGTAAGGGGTTATAGAGGGGAGGAGGGGAGGGAGGGAAGAAGGGGGAAATGGAGAGGCAGAGTTGCCTCTTCAGAAGAAGGATGGACAGAGAGAGAAGAAAGGAAGAAGAGGCAGAAGATCAGCTTGCCTTGAGAAGGGGGGAAGATTGGGAGTGGGTGGGGCTTGTCTCTTAAAGGGACAGGGTACACAGGTGACAGAGCAGGCCAGCAGCATTACAATTACGACAGGAGCGGGTATCAGTCAGAAAGAGGAGTTCACCCAGGCTCCCAGTATGCCTCCAGCCTTCAGAGCCCCAAAGCCGCGTGTGTCCCCTTCTCCTGTCCCACAGACAGCATTGACCCTGCCTGTCCCATGCACAGTGATACCCAACACCCATCTGAAAACCCTCACTCCCATTATCTGTCCAGCAGTGGATGTTTGCTGCAGAAGTGGGCCTGGCAATGACCCTCTCTAGACATCAGACCCCACGGGGCTCCTTTCCAAAGGCTGTACAGGGTGAGTCATCACACAGAAGGCCTCTACTCCAGAACACTGAAGGTTCCAGGCCAGCTGGGCCCAGCCACCTGGCAAATAAAAGGAGGCATGAAGAATATTCTAGAAGAAAGAATGCCACCTTTGGGGAGCAGAGCATACTAGGATAGGATCTGTGTTAAAAGACGTGGAAGAAAACCCAATCTGCAGCCAAGCACAGAGCAGAGTCACTCACTCCCTTCCAAGCTAGTCACACACCGCCAGTACCCCCTAAAGACCCCATCACCCGTAACACCCCCACATCTAAGAAACATCAGCAGGCTGGAACCAAACATGGGGGGCTCTCCTCAGACCTGGATGCTGCTGTTGGTAACATGAATTGAAAGAATCTTTTTTCTTTTTCTAAGACAAGGTCTCACCATACAGCCCAGGTTGGCCTGAAACTCACTATGTAGCCCAGGCTAGTTTCAACGTCCAAATCCTTCTGCCTCAGGGCAGGTGAGATGGCTCAACAAGCAGAGGTGCTTCCCACCAAGACTGGCAGCCTGAGTTTATCCTTGAATTCGCATGGTGGAAGGAAAGCACCAACTCCCGCAAACTGTCCTCTGACAGCCACACGCCACGCCATGCATGTACAGACACACAAAGAAATAAATGCAGCTTAACGACCCCTCTGCCTCTGTCCCTCAAACACTGGGGTTACAGGTAACTTTCCTGGCCACCCTGCCCAGCAAAGCTAAACAGACCTTAAAGGCCATCTGGCCCTGATGCCTGGATGTAGCTCAGTGGGTAGAAAGCTTACCTAGTATTCCTGAAGCTCTAGCTTCCCTCCCAGGACCAAATAAGACAGAACACACAGGCTCAGGCCTGCAGTCCAGGACCTGGGAGGCTAAAGCAAGAGGATTGTGAGTTCAAGGCTGGCCTGAACCACATAATGAGGCTGTGTCGGGCCCAAAGGTTCCAAGCCAGCTTCTGGGAGACTAGAGTCCAAAAAGACACTAGCTCCAAAAAGACACTAGCCTCAAAACCTCTGTCCTATAGCACTGATCACGGTTCTTGGGAGGGGCTTCTACTAGCTCCAATGAGCAGCAGAGCAGAGACCCGTGCCGGAGGTGAGGTGCAGCACACACCAGTTACAACAGCCAGAAGACAAATCCTGCCTCTGCCATTTGGCCCAGAGCACATGGACAGTCACTAAATACAGAACCAAGTGAATCATCACGTCCACTTCCTGCCGTGAGGATCAAGGAAGAATGTATAGAAAAGTGCTCAGCAAACCGGGCGTTGGTGGCGCACGCCTTTAATCCCAGCACTCGGGAGGCAGAGGCAGGCGGATCTTTGTGAGTTCGAGGCCAGCCTGGTCTACAAGAGCTAGTTCCAGGACAGGCACCAAAGCTACAGAGAAACCCTGTCCAAAAAAAAAAAAAAGCGCTCAGCATGCCTCCGTGCTTCAGTTTCCACAGCTGTGGAACAGACCATGATACACCCCCAGAGGGTCCTGCCAAAAAGCAGACATGGAGATAGGCAGATAACAATGCCTGCCTAGGCTCTGGCCTTCCCTATGCCTCTCCAGGTAGTGGCCCCCTTTAACCACGTGATCTGCATGCTGTGGCTAGGGTCCCTCCCATAGAGATGACCTCCAGGGCATGGTTTTTCCTTTGCCTCCTACAGTTGGACACAAGTCCACAAGCTCGATTACTGGCATGGTGAGGAACCACATGGAGAAGTCAGGGGAGGGGGTGCTTCATCCTGGCCCCCAAAACAGTCCTCAACTGGAAGTGATCGCTAAGGACACCTGAGAACCTCTCACGTGGCCTCAATGCCACAAACGCAGGTGCCACGCCAATGTACCTACTGGCCTACTTCAGGAGCTTCTGGGGGCCTAGGGACCACAGCCAGAGCACAGACAGGCATTGCATCCTCACCAATCGTTTAATAAGAATACAGGTTCCCACGGGAAAACGTTCACTGTGTGTAATTAGGTTAAAAAAAGTTAGCGAGCCATGAAATCGCAGGCACAATAAAACCACCGCTCTAAAAAAAACCCATGTTGCCTGCTGCTGTGTTTCAGCAAGCGCACATATGACCTACTGAAAGGAGGGGCGGAGGGAGTAGCAGATAAAGAGAAGAATGAAGTCAGAATGTTAAGAATGGTTTCCTGGGGGGGGGGGATGTGGCTCAGCAGGTAGAACATTCTCCTACAGGACAAAGCCCCGGGGACCACATAAATTGGACGTGGTGACTCACGTCTGTAATCCCAGGGCTAGGGAGGTGAAGGCAGGAGGATCAAAAGTCCAAGGTCATCCTTGGCTATAGAGTAAGTTTGAGGCTAGCCTGGGCTACTAGAACCTGTTGAAAGAGAGGGAGGGAGGGAGGGAGGGAGGGAGGGAGGGAGGGAAAATAAATCAATTCCCAGGATCCACTGTGAACTCAGTAAGCCTGAAGACCTGAGTTTAACCAACATAGCAGAATGAGAGAATCAACTCGTACTATGTTATATCCCCTGATGAACTCCATGCCTGCACTATGACACCACCACCCCTACACATACAAATAAACAAAGAAACAAAAAACAAAAACCTAAGTAGAGAGGGATCCTCTCACATTTGAAGCAGGTCTAAGTGACCTGGAAGTCAGCTTGGGCACTTAGTCCAGCATGACACACAGCCATGCCATTCCCGCCTCAGCCTCCAGAGCCCTGAGATTACATGTATGCACCACCATACCCAACTCAGAACACAGGTTCTGAAAGATGCCTGGATTCGAACCTAGCACTGCCCATCTCACTCTGTGACACCAGGCTGGTGTTGTGCCCCTCCTGTACCTGTTGCCACACCTGTAACATGTGGTTGTGACTTGCCTGCCCATGAGCATTTGGGTCATGACTGATGAGATAAGCAAGGTGACATTCTCAGCACTAGGGCTGGCCTGTAGTGAACCCAGACACACAGGGGGCGTTGTTATCTAACACTGGAGCTGTGACACACATCACTGGCTCACCCAGTACTTCAGCACCCCAGCCTGGGCACTCCATAAAGAATGATGGAGTGGGGGAAAGAAGGAAGTGAAGGGTTAAAGAGCCCCAACCAGTCCACAGAGCTCTGAACCGGAGCTGTGAGAATGACCCAGACACACGCAGAACACTAGAGAAGTCCAGCGCGAGCACTGCCAGCCAGCCTGCCTCCTCCAATCAGGTGCTCTGCCTCTCTGTCTGCAAACTGGGACCCACTGTCACTGCCCACTTCCAGAGCTGTGTCTTGGTCTCCTGCAGTTATGACCAATCACCATAAACCCAAGATGTCAAGATGTTTTTAAAAATGCAAACTATTATCTTAGAGTCGTGGAGGGTGACACTGTCCAAACTGAGCTTTCTTGAGGTGTCAAGGGGACAGGCTAAGACTCCTACAGGTCCTAGAGAAGGGGTTCTCAACCTGGGGGCCGCCACCACTTTTGCAGGGATTGGAAAACACAGATATTTACTAGTAGCAAAATTACAGTTATGAAGTAGCAATGAAAATAATTTTATGGGTGGAGGTCACCATGACATGAGGAGCTGTATTAATGGGGTCACAGCATTAAGAGAACAAAGGCTCTGAAGAGCAGTCTGCCCCGAGAAGTGGCTCTCATTCCTTGGCTCAGGGTCCCTTCATCCACCTCCAAAGCTGGCATGCGGCATCTTCCCTTTTCTGACTCCTTCCCTCTCTCTTATGAGGACCCTGTGATGACATCAGGCCACCCAGAGGATTCAGGATCACCGAAGGTCTCCTTCCCAACTCACCTGGTCCTTCCATCCCTCGCCTCTTCAACAATGACTGGTTTCCACTCTCCTCTATGTTGAGAACTAAAGTAAGGCCTGGGTAGCAAACCAAACTAACCCCTCAAGAATGAGTTGCTGTCCCCTGGGAGCTGAGCAGCAGGTGAGAGACACACCCTCCCAGTTTCACAAGAGCTGGGGAGAGAGGAGGGCTAGGGATGATGTGGGAAATCCTCCTACAACATAGGGCTTTCCCTCTGGGCTCAGTTCAAGGGAAGCCCCCCCACACACACACACACCTAGCACCACCCACCAGGCTTCACAGAGAAGAGAGGGAACTACTCTCCCAGGAGCTCGGAGCTTACCCCTTAGCAAGTAACATTCCTGAAACACCAGCCTGGGGCCAGGAAAGCCCTCGCACCAAGACCCACAGTCAGCCCCTGGAACAGGGGACCCAGTAATGAGCCCCAGGGCTGTTGGCCAAAGAGGCCTCGGTTCTAGCCTCTTATCAGAGAAGTGTATGTGCGTGCCTGCATGGGTGTGTGCATGTGTCTGTGTTTGTGTGTATGTGTGCTCATCACACACTTACAGCCTTGGTAGGATAATGGAGTATATTTTCCAGAGATGGAAAGATACCTGGGCCTCCAGTTGTGAGCCTGGTGTGTGGCAAACAGGGTCATTGTCATTATAAGCTACATTAGTAATATTCGTGCCTGCTAACAAATGCATCCCTGAAGAAAGGGGATGTGTCTCCAGTCAACACGGGCACACTGAAGCTTGATCCAAGCGAGAGGCACAAGGCACTATGGCGTGGATATAAAGTGCCCTCCCAAAAGCACACGTTAAAGGACTGGTCCCTAACTGATGGGACATGGGGGTGCGTACTTCAATGGTTCGATCTTTGGTTTGGTTTGGGGACAAAGTCTCTATCCCAAGCTGTCCTCAAATCCTGTGTAGCCAAAGATGAGCAACAGACCTCCTGCCTTCACATCTCCAGCCCCAAGCATGAGGTGCACGTGTCACCATGTGGCTTACTGATATGCTGGGGATCGAACCCAGGGCTTCACAGACATTACATGAGCACTCCATCACCTGAGCTAGATCTTGGCCTTAGTTAATCTTGATGAGTTCATACCGAACAGGCTTTTTACGAGATGAGACCTAAATGAAACTCACTCTTGACGCTTGCTCTTGGCTGCCATGAGGGGAGCAGCTTTCCCTATCCAGTGCCTTCCTGTCGTTAAACTCCTGCTCAGGTCTGGAAGCAACAGGCCCAGCACCCTGACCATGGACTGAGACCGTGAGCCAAAACGAATCTTCCCTCCTTCAGATTGCTGGTCCTGGGGACTTTTTCACAGCAATGGCAACTGAGGGACACAGCTGGACTACCTGTCTGCTCCTCATAACTATGCACCAGGCCGGTGACACCGCCTCACTGTGCAGACGGGTCACGTGGACTGATGGGGAGGGAGGGACTGGTCTGCAGGAGCTCAGATGGTCTAACAACAGGGGCACAGCCCCAGCAGAGGACACGTCTGGAGTCACCGGTCATCTAGGCAAGCACTGTGTCCCCACACTTCGTCTCTCTAGGCTTTACTGTCTCCCCCATGCAGATGGGATAAGAGAGGCTCAGGCACTACACCCCCTTGCTATTGAGGGGCAGAGCCACAACCTGAGACCAGCAAGATGGCTCAGCAGGTACTGATGCCGTTTTCCTGCCAATCCCGATGGTCGGAGTTTGATTCCCAGGACCCTCACAGTGGAAGAGAATTGACTCGCACCTGACCTGCACGCACATGCTGTGGCACATACATGTCCAAACATGCCCATGCACGCATACCACATACACACACAAAGAAATGCATTATATATCTTGGTTTTTTGAGGCAGTTTTTTCGTGTACTTCTGGCTCTCCTGGAATTCAGAGAGATCCGCCTGCCTATACCTCCCAAGTGTTAGGATTAAAGGCGTGTGCCACCATGCCCAGCAAGTATAATTTTTTAAACACCACAACCTGAAGCCAGAACCACTTCTTCCCCAGAAGACCCACCCCAGGCCATACTTCTGTCTAGACAAGCTCAGTGCCCCTGACTCCTTTCTCTACCTCCAATTCCCGCCCCCTCACCTCCCCAGCTATGAATTGAGTGGCCAGGAAGGGTTAAAAGAGCTAAAATTGTACCTTGATAAAACCAAAACGACTTAAGAGACAAATGACTAGGCCTGTCTGTAAGGAAGTTTCTAAATTGGGTTCGTTGAAGTGGAAGACCCACTTTAACTGTGGGTAACACTATCTCAAGGCTGGGGTCTTGAATAAGAAAGGAGAAATCGAGCAGGATGATGGTGGCGCACGCCTTTAATCCCAGCATTAAGAGGCAGAGACAGGCGGATCTCTGTGAGTTCGAGGTTAGCCTGCTCTACAGAGTGAGTTCCAGGACAGCCAGAGTGGTTACACTGAGAAACACTATGAAAGAAGAAGGAGGAGAAGAAGGAGAGGGAGGGGGGAGGAGGAGGAAGAAGAAAAAGAAGAAGGAGGAGGAGGAGGAGGAGAAAAGGGAGAAGGAGGGAAGGAGGGGGAGAGAGAGAGAAAGAAAGATGAAAAGAGAGAGACAGAGGGAGAGAGGGAGGGAGGGAGGGAGGGAGGGAGGGAGGGAGGGAGGGAGGGAGGGAGGAAGAGAGGGAGAGAAATCTGAGCAGCCACACTAGCTGTCCTCTGCTTCGCTTCCAGATTGCTGGTGTGACCTGCTGACTAAGGCTGAGGCTTGGGGAAGCAGAGCTTGCCCTTCCTGGGAGCCTCCCCACTGCACAAACCAGGGCTGAGGCCACATTCCAGCCACACTTTGGAGAGACGGGCTCTCCTCCCCAGCCTTGTTTACACCTAATGATGCTGCTGGGTGGTTATCATCATTCCACTAAACTGATGGCCTTGGAGAGGTTCCCAGTTAACCCAAATGCGCACGGCTGGTGAAGAGCTTAGGTTTAAAACTGGGTCCAGCGCCAAGCAAGAGAAGATGCTCAAGGCAACAGGGCAAGCGTTTCCTGGGCTAACTCGGAACAGACGGCAGAGAGGCAGGACAGGATGATGACTGAGAGTGAGGAGCCCGGCCCCTCATGTCCAAGCCATGGACCACTCTGAGTCATCCCGACCAGCCCAGCCAAGAACTAGAAATACTAGAACACACAGCCAGCTCATGGGGTCACTGGGTCACTTAGCCTCAGCATGATGTCCAGCGCTGCCCTGACATATGATCTGTCTGGGATCACTGAGTCTGAGCTAGGGAGTCATGTCCCCAGGACACAGTGGGTACACTGGGCAGGGGGTAGAGAGAAGACACACCAGAAAGAGCCAGGAGAATGCACCCGCCACAGTCCTAGTCCTGAGCTCTGCCTCTGGGAAGTGGATGGAGTAACAGCCAGACCCCAAGGAGGGGTATCCTTTCTTTAACCCAAACTGTTCCAGGAGAGCCCTGTCCATCTGCCCAGGGGCTTCTCAATCGAGAAATTTCTTCCACCCTGCCCAGTCCTATATGAATTTCCACTCATGCTCAGAGATACTTCCTGTTACAGCCCTTCCGGTCACGCCCCAGACCCCTGGACATCCATCCCTACTCTATTTCATCCTGTGTCCAAGACCCCTGACTGAAGTTCTCTACAGCTTTAGTACCCTGCTGTATCATGGGGATCCCAAACAGAGCAGCCCCCAGGCAATACTGGGAACCATGCTGATCCGGTCCAAGCTAATCACAGAGGAGAGGAACCCACAATACTGAGCTTGCTCACCCACTCCAAGCCAGGAAGAAACCCTAGGGGTCCACCCACTCAACATGAGCAATGAATGTGAATGAGGGCTTCCCTGCCCTGCAAGGGCATCTATCTAAGCTGGAGATCTGGGGTCATCTGCCTGAGAATGAGCCTTCAACTCACACAGGGAGACAAAGGCTTCCTCTGTCACATCGGGAGAGCCACGATTTCAACCCGGGGTTCCAGATGTCTTTAGCCATCAACTATCCCCCCCCCCAAGTGCAAACACACACACACACACACACACACACACACACACACACAAGGTCTTTCTGTGACCCTGAGCATTAAAGGACTGTGCTATCAAGAAGGCTTAGCAGGTTAAGGCTCCTGCAGGGAAGCCTGAGGATCTGAGTTCAAACCCATTCCTGCAAGTGTCCGCTGACCTCCGTTTGTGTACCGAGACACACAAACACATCCACACAAATACACATACACACTACATAAATTAATATAATAAAAAAAAATAAGTAGCCAGACTGATTAAGTACCGCTAACTGTGAGTTGAGCTAGGCACAGCATGGGGGAGAAATCAGTGGTTCAGTTTACAGAGGAAACCAGAGTCCAGAGGAATTTTGGCTTCCATGTTAGTGCTTGGGTGCGCTAAAACAAGGCCCCAACATTCCAGCCCTTTAGCCACTAGGAGCTCCCAGGCACAAGGCATAGAGTCCCCCAACGACAGCCACAAGGGGAAATGTAACCAGGTGAGGTGGCTGTAACGCTAGCACTTGGGAGCCTGAGGCAGGAGGACTGCCGTTAGTAAAACAGAATGGGACCCTGTCTCAACCAAAAAATTTTAGAAAAATATAATTCTTTTTAAATGGGACCTAAGGATGTAACTCAGTTGGCAGAGTGCTTGCCTGGCATGCACACAGCCCTGGGTTCACTCCCCAGTACTAGGCACGGTGCCGCGTGCCCATAATCTCAAAGCTCATGGCCATCTCTGCTACACAGTAAGTTCAAAGCCACCCTAGGCTATGTGAAAAGTTATCTCCCCCCTCCCACAAAAATAAAATGAAATATAAACCTGACCAGCAAGATGGCGCAGCAAGTTTCTTTGTTGCTAAGCCTGATGCCCTGAGTCCAGTTAATACCCTAGGACCTACATGGCAGGAGAGATCTGACTCCCATCAGTTACCCTCTGACAACTATGTAACCATGGCACATGCACACAAATGCATGCATACATACGTGTCGCACACACACACACCCAAATAAATGTAAAAAGTTTAACTAAGAAAAAGGGGAAGAATGGGTCAGTATTAGCAGAGGTGGTCCATAGGAGCTGAGTTCCCATGGATAGCTCTGGGGGACTGAGTCTCCTCTTACATTGTGTGCAGGGACACAAAGATGCTGGGAGAGTCCCTGAGTCCACCAAGACCACTTGGGTAGTGAGAGGCCTTGGTGTGGGACTGGGGCCAGGCTTGCTTCCTGCCATGCAGCAGGCTCCCAGTCAAAAGAAAGAGAGCCACCCGAGCCTCAGCACTGACCTCGTCTGGGCGAAGGGTCTTAATGAACTACGGCATTCTCCACAGTTCCACCCAGTCCCACACGCCCCTGCTCTACTCCACTCTCTTCCCAGTGGGCAAAGCTACGATGAGCCACAAGTTCACTTACTCTGTCTGGGGCGGTACAGCGGCTGGGTCTAGGTCTGTGGGAAGAGCAAAGGAAGACAGCCTGTCAGACAGAGGCTGGCCCCAAGAGCTGAGTCTATTCCCGCCCCCTTCTTACCCCGCCCCACAAGGAACCAGGGTGCCCTTAGGATTCCCTGCCTTTCCCTAGGCCCCCACTCTGTTGAGTAAGCTCCCTACCTGTCCGGCCTGTCCCACACCGCCCCCACGGCCCAACCTCAGTCAGAACCAGTACCCTGCCTGCCAGGCTTTCACCAACCCCTGCTCAGGAAGTTCCTGCTGAGCCAGTCCCCAGTGTCTCCCAGATGACAGATCTGAGCGCCCAGCAGCTGGCATTTACTGACAACATGACTGGGCCCTCCCACCCCCGGGGTGCTGGCTCCCCAAGCAGACTGATGGGCTCTCTGGAGCTGTGACTGGAAGGCTTCAAGAGCTCAGGGCTTGTGTCCCCAGCAGAAACTCAGGCCAAGCAATTCCATTAAGGCCCCGGCAGAGTGCAAGCCAGATGTTGTAGGAATGTTAGGAATCTCCTTTCCCAAGAGAAACGGGACACAGCCTCTTCCCAGTGGCTCCCTTTCCTGCTTACTGGGGAGCCTGAGCCTCCCCAGTTCACATGCCAGGCTGAGACTCTCCAAGACAACTCACCTGGGCCGGGGACAGTGTCGAAGCTGATCAGTGAGGGCTCTGCATCCCTCTCAGGGGCAAGGTCAGGAACAACCAAGTCTGTGCTGGTCCCCTCTTCATCATCACTGTCATCGAACTCAAAGGCTTCTCCGGAGTCCTCCTCCACCTCAGGGGAGGGGCCTGGGGCTTTGGAAGCCAGTGGATCTCCTGGAAGAGAGGAGGGGTTAGCAGGCTATTGGGCCTCAAAGAACAAGGTCTGGAGGCTGGATAGCAATTCTGGAGATTAGGCTAACGGTGCTCAAGGCCTTTGCAGCGTTAGGGTCCTATGTTCCCAAAGCATCTTGGGCACTGGGTCAGGTCTCTGAGCAGAGGACAGTGGAGGCGTTACTTGACAGTCTCTCCTCATAGTCTGTTGGGACAAGATCTCACTTTGTAGACCAGGCTGGCCTGGAACTCAGATCCGCCCGCCTCTGTCTTCCAAGTGCCAGGATTAAAGGCACGTGCCACCATGCCTGGCTGAGTTCCCAGTCCTTTTAAATACACATGTAAAGAGGCCTGTTTCTGTGTGCTTGCATGCTGGTGTGTTCCGTGCAGGGGCAAGAGAGAGCAAGTAGGCTGTAGGTCACATGAAGCAGCCTCTTGGGAACGCTATGATTGGAAGGCAGGTAGAGGACACCCAGGTGCTGGGGCAGGGCTGGAACAAGGTCTGAGACCCGAGTTCCCAGTACAGAGGCCTCCAGCAGGGCCTGGCTTCCTGCTTCTCTCCTCCTGGTATGTTCTTGGTCCCCTTCCTCATTCTTCACAGCTCAGCTCAGCAGTCTCCCTAAGCACACTGTGGGTGCCTCCCTCTGTTCCCACCTCTTGTTTTCCTCACCCTGGCCTTGCATGGCCAGCACAGGCCTATTCAGTATGGCGTGTAATCCCTACCAGTTATGGATCCCAAATACCTGAGCAGACTGTGCCCTTTACTGTCAGGGCCTGACTGGCCCAGGTGGGGCTCGGAAGCTATTGTCTAATACTGAAGGACTGGGGTTTCCAACAGTGTACTCTGAGCACTCCTGACTCTGAGGGTCCTCCCGAGGCAGCTACATAGCTGGGAGCGGAATCTTACCCCTGCAAAGTCCTGTCACTCAACAGCTCTGTGCCTCGGTTCCCTCCTCCATACAATGGAAAAGCAAAGCATCACTCCCTAAGCCCGGCTGAAGGCCTCAAACGTTTCTCAGCCTCAGCGTAGCTGACACAGAGAAGGTGAATGTCATTATGGCATCCTTCCAGCACACTGTGGGGGCTCCGCAGCATTTTCACTGCAGGACCGTAGCGCCCTACAGTTATAACCCCCACAAGAATCTCCAAACATTACTGTGTGTTTGGAACACATCTCTACTAGTTGGGAGTTTCTGGGGCAGGTGTTGCCCCCAACACAGCACCAGTTATCTGAGAGCTCCAACTTGAATGACAGACTATGGAGCCTGCCTGAGACCACAGGGGACATGAGTGGTGGGGAGAAGGACAGAGCAGAAAGCAGGGTGGAGGGGCCAGCAGACGAACGGGCAGGCAGCCACGCCCAATTCCAACAGTCTCTCCTACCCTTGGAGGCCCCAGACATGACACTCAGGCACACATGTAGATGGGAGACCAGCTCTCTGGCTGGATGTGGTGGCTCACATCTGTCATCACAGCACTAGGGAAACTGAGGCAGGAGAACTAGATCGGAAGTCAGCCTGGGCTGCAGAGTAAAATCCTGCCTCAAAAGAAAAAAGAAAAGAGAGAGAGAGAGAGAGAGAGAGAGAGAGAGAGAGAGAGAGAGAGAGAGAGGGAGGGAGGGAGGGAGGGAATGAAAGAGAGAGCTAGAGAGATGATGGATGGATAGCTGGGCAGTTAATGCTTACAGAGGACCTGAGTTCAAGTCCCAGCACTCACATGCAGCTGCTCACAACCACGGGGGCTCCAATGCTTCCTCCTGGCTTCCAAAGACACAGACGTAGGCACACACACGCACATACACAGAAAAATCAGTCTTTTTTGCAAAACACTAATGGAATCAGAAAAGTAACTTGGGAATGAGTAAAGGCAATTGCAGCCCAAAGTCGGCATCCTGACGACTTCTGTTCCACACTGGAACCCACATAAAGGAGGAAGAAGAGTCACCACTCTGAGTGTTGTCCTCTGACCTCGACAGGCACATGTCACACAACACACACACACACACACACACACATACACACACACACGTGCGCACCCACACACACATAATAATTTTTTTTAATAAATCAGATATTGGACTGGAGAGATGGCTCAGAGGTTGAGAGCACTGGCTGCCCTTCTACAGGTCCTGAGTTCAATTCCCAGCACCCACATGGTGGCTCACAACCATCTGTAATGAGATTTCATGCCCTCTTCTGTTGTACAGGCATACATACAGGCAGAACACTGTATAAATAATAAATAAATAAAAGAAATAAAATATAGCCTGGTGGTAGTGGCATATACCTTTAACCCCAGTACTCAGGAGGCAGAGGCACGTGGATCTCTGTGAGTTTGAGGCCAGCTCAGTCTACAAAGTAAGATCCAGGACAGCCAGAGCCATTACACAGAGAAATCTTGTCTTAAAAAAAAAAGGAAAAAAATCATATCCAAATTCTAAAAAAAATTATAATTATTTTAATTTATCATATCTAAAAGTATATCATTTAGATATCTAAAAATATATAACTATTATGCAGAGATGTTTATAAACCACATTTGGAGTTGGGCAGTGGTAGCTCACACCTTTAATCCCAGCACTTAGGAGGCAGAAGCAGGTGGATCTCTGTGAGCTCAAGGTCTGCCTGGTCTACAGAATGAATTATAAGACATCCAGGGCTATACAGAAAAACCCTGTCTCGTAAAACAAACAAACAAATTAAAAAGAAAGAAAATCACATTTGGTAATACAATACCAAATATTATCCACTCAGTATGGGTTGAAAATTTCAGATATTTTAAAGCTTTATTTTAACAAAATAAGATTAGGCACAAATTTTTACTTTTATTTATTTATTTATTTTTATTTATTTTTTGTTTTTTTGTTTTTCAAGACAGGGTTTCTCTGTAGCTTTAGAGCCTTTCCTGGAGCTAGCTCTTGTAAACCAGGCTGGCCTCAAAAGGCACAATTTTTAACTTGTTTATTTGCACATGTATGTATGTATGTAGATGCTCACATGCCAGGGTGCTCTTGAGGCAGTCAGAGGACAACACACGGGAGTCCTCTCCTTCAGCCACATGGATCCCAGGGACCAAACTCAGGTAGCTAGTCTTGGCAGCAAGAGCCTTTACCCACCAGCTCAGCGGCCTCACCAGCCCACATCAAGTACAGTTTTGGTTCTGGTTTTGACTACGGTGTTAATTATATGCACGGTGTGTACATATGTGTCTGTATACGTGGATACGTACACATGTATGAATATGCATGTGTGTACAGAACCCTTTTCTCTCCACTCCAGCCACACTGGTCTTGCTGGTACAATAATGCGCTCAGTAGCTTCTGCCTCAGGACCTTTGCACTGGCTCCTCCGGGGGAAGATGTTCTTTCCTCTTTTATCTTCTCCTGCTCCCCTCCTTGGGCTGCTCTCTGCCACTGGCCAGTGGGGCTACCGTGGAGACCCCGGGACTCCCTGTGGTTTGGTTTTTGGAGACACGGTCTCATTTAGCCCAAGCTGGTCTCAATCTCACTAAGTAGCCTAGGAAGACCTTGAACTTCTGATCCTCCTGCCTCCGGCACACTGTGATGGGAGGGAGTGCTGAGATTTGAGACGTATACGCCATCACACCCAGCTCTCAAAGTAATTTTTTAGTCCCAAGGAAATGACCACAGAGTCCCTGTGGCGAGGGTCCCAGACAGAGCCATCCTGCTTCATGGATGTCTAACCCCTCAGTGTCCTGTCTTCACTCTGATGATTCTCTATGCATATATCAGGTGTCACCACAGTGACTAAGGTCTTAGAGCTCCACTCAGCCCTGACATCAGCTGTAGGGTAAGTATGGCAATACCTGATCATCCAGCTTTACTTGGTTTCTGCGATCAAAACGGGGTCAAGGGCCTACCTGGCTCCCAGGGCTGATGAGGAAAGACAGGTTAGCGCTGAGACTCCTGGTGTGAGGGCTGAGCTCAGTCACTACCAGCTAGTCACATGACAATGATGCCAGGTATATTATTGTCATTTATCACATCATATTCTCCTGGCTCTACCATGGTCATTACTATTATTACAGCCCTGTCTGAGCCCCATCCATGTCCCTGGCTAACATGAGCTGTCCCTTCCAACTCACAGGCCAGCCCCTGTCACACTGACTCCCCATGGAGTATTGGGGACCCAGATCACTTCTGCACTTCCTTCCTTGAAGAGTATAAAGAGCTCCAGCTATTCCCATCTGTGTCACTATGAGTCCAATCAGCTGCTCCTGGCAACCCTGAGTCAGGGATTGTGGCAAAGTTAAGACACTAGCTGAAATCTTAGCACTCACAGAGGACCCTGGGTGGGGAAGGATGCACTAGGAGAGACAAGGTCATGCCCAAGAGGAGCCAGCTAGTGCTTACCAGGCCTTGGAAAGGACCATGCATAAGACTACCCTCGGAAGATGAAGAATCATGTGACATGTTTGCATGGGGAGTGGATATGGCTCGCCGGTGCAGCACGAGTCAGTGACCCAAAGCAAGTGACCCCCAGGACACCGCAGACATGAACCATGGGGGGGTCAGCATGGGCCAGGTATCTGAGGGCATCCCTTCATGGGGAACTAAAAACCAGACACAGACAAGGGACCAGTCCAAGGTCACAGGAGAGCCTAGAGGCAGCTGTCAGTCAAAACCTTAAAACAGAGGCTCCGTGCGGGTCCGCTCTGCTCTCATTCTTACCTCCCAAATGGCCTCCTTCAGGGTAGAAGAAAGAGAGCCAGGGACCCAGCAGCAGGAGCCAGAGGGACCCAAGGCCCCTGGCACAGAAAAGATCCCCTCCCAACTGGCTGCCCTCCCCTCTCCCCCAGACAACCCCACGCTGCTCCGCATCAGAGGTGATTGGATCAGCCGATGGTGATTGGACGCCCAACCCTTCCCAACCATCTGGACAGGTGGCATGACAGGTGTCAGTCACTCATGCCCTTGACAGACACACCCAGGCCTCAAGAGATCCAACCTAAGTGAGTCTACCAGGCAGAACACTGAGAAGCCATATTGCTACTAGAAAGCAGTCTGCTGGGCAGAACCACAAACTAGTGGATTCCTTGTACTTCACAAGAGAACATTCCAGAGTGTAAGAGACCCATCTTCGGGCCCCACCAGGGCGTAGGCACTTAAAAGCGACCCACGCAAGTTTGCCATGCCCTTCAGTGACACACGCTCCCATTCAGTGAGCACTGGTTGCCACACACACTTCTTTATGTATGTTTAAACCTTGCAACAGCACAGAAGAGGGTGTGATTATTATTACTCCATGTTTAAGGACAAGGACACTGAGCTGTAGAGACACCAAGTCCCATCACTAAGCTTACAGTGTAAGTGGTGGCAGGGTCAGGATCCAAACTCAGGATCAGTAATGGAGGGGCTCTGGCTGGTAGCAGATTTATTCTCGTCACTCTCTGGGGAGTTGGGGAGGGGGGCAGAGGGAGACAAGAAGACAGGAAGCCGGGCTTGTGGGTAAGACAACCATAGATGCCACTCTGCGGTATCTGGGGCCCTACTGAAGGGGATGCCAAATAAAACACAGGAAGCTGGGTTGAATTCTAGATCAACAAGTGGTTTTGTTGGGTAAATACATTCCCTTTTTTTTCCTTCTTTTCATAAATTGGTCAAGACTGAGATACCTCTATGATCCATCCTTATAGTCAAACCCTTCCTTTCAATCCCAATTTGCACCTGCAACTGACCCACCTCAGCCCCCAGTGTCTCTCAGTCCCAGTCCTCAAACTGTCCGTCTCTGCAAGGACATCAGGAGATGCCCGGCATTTACTCTAAAGACAGGACTCCATCTTGTGGACAGGGAACGTGAAGCAGATGGAGACACAGGGCACACAGCCAGGAGAACACAGTCTGCCCAAAGCCAGCACAGCTCACCCCGTGCTCCCGGGCCCCTGGGGTACAGTACCTACGGCAGGCTGTGCAGGAGGGCTCGAGGAAGCCATCAGAGTCCAGCTCACGCTAGCACCGTCCTCGCTGCTCGCCTGTGGAAAGAAGGCCAGAGACTCGGTCAGATAACCACCACAGCAAGGGAGCCTGGCTTGAAAGTCGTGCTCCGGCTCAGCCCCGCTCACACTCTTCCCGGCAGCCCCAGATAAGCCCAGCCTCCACCCAGCATAAATCATTAACTTACAGAAAAACCTGCAGCTGCAAAGCAGAATAGCCCCATCGCCCCAGAATCCACCACAGCCACAGTATGCCTTAGCCCACTGTCAAGGGGCCCATAAGAGCCTGTGGGCCACTCTAGAGGGTCCGTCCCACGTCCTCTAGCCCAGGCCGGGAGTCACACTTGAGCACCAAGGTCCCCAAGTTCCAGAAACTGTATTGCCCTGGATTGGAATATCACGGACAAGTCTGGACACTTCCTCCTTATGGGGTCCCCATCACCACAGGTTCCCATGGGTCTAACGTCCCACCAGACCCCTCCTGAAACCTGCTAAAAAGCTACTCTCTCTCTTCATCTCTCACTGTCCTGCCCTGTGGTGTTGTCCTGCTGGCAAGCAGCCACCAGCCTAGGAATACGGCTGCAGAGCTACAGGGCAAAGGGCTACAGAGAGGTAGATGGCCCAGGATGCGGACAGACTCCAAAATGCTCCAAGCTGGAGCAGCTTTCTGCCCAGGAGGCAGGGGCCACTTCTATCTCGTGGAGCTTACACATACAGCAGGGCCAAGCACAAACGGAAGGTTCCCCAGGCTCGGAGCAACCTTGCCTGGTGTCCCTTACAGAGCAGGGAGACGTACCCTGAACCTCTGATCTGGTAGCTGCCCTTCTAGATCCCCCTACAGGGAGGGACTCAGGTCTGAAGAAGGAGCAGAGAACTCTGTCCAGTCACCTGGCCCTGTCACCAACTGGCTGGGGCCTGTTTTCCTTTCATTTCTACTAATTAACTGACCGAATAAAAAGGGAATGTGCAAGGATGACAACAACAACGAAAACGATGACAGTGACATTCACGGAGCACCTCCTGTTCGGAGGTCACTCGAGGCCCATAACAAGCCCTGTGGAGAAAATGAGGTCCAGAGTGTGCCTGCAACTCGCCCGCAATCACACAGTTAGGAAGGCGCAGATTCAAACCAACGACAGAGAAACCCTGTTCTCCTTACACAGAATCCTTATGGGACTGGAGAAACGGCTCAGTGGTTAAGAGCGCTGGTTGCTCTTGCAGAGAACCCGGGTTTGCTTTTCTGCATCCACATAGTAGCTCACAACTGTCTGTAATTCCAGTTCTAGGGGATCTGATGCCCTCTTCTGGATTCCGTGCATACACAAGTATGCACGTGTGTGCTCACACATACATGTGCGCGCGCACACACACACACACACAATCTTTTTTATACACCAGGTGCCAAACTCCTAGAAACAGCTAATGTTAGTTTCTTAAGAGATTTTATCTGGATGTGGTGGCGCACGACTTTAATCCCAGCACTCAGAAAGCAGAAGCAGGCAGGTCTCCATGAGTTCTTGGCCAGGCTGATCTACAGAGCAAGTTCTAGGACAGCCAGGGCTACAGAGAGAAACCCTGTCTCCAAAAACAAAACAAAAAGACAAAAAATAAAAAATGAAACGACTTCTAGAGCAATCCAACATATTCACTGGCTGTCACAAGTTTATTCCACTGTCCTCTCCCCCTTACTCATGATGCTGTCTTCTAGTTCAGCCACCCCAAGTCAAGCATGTCACCATGGCTCTGCCGTTGTTCCCTGGACCACAGCCTGATGCTCTACTGCACACCCACATCTCCTGCCTCACTCCATCTCATCACAGGGGCACTGGGCATCTCCCTTCACTACCAGAGGGGGCGCAGAATGCCATGAAGGAACCGAGGGATGGGAGCCTACCTTCACCTAACCGTAGCTTTTATTCAGAGGACTGCCACCGCTGTTCAACCTCCTCACTGCTTGTCATCATTAGCGTGTTATGCTGTCTGGGGTCTGAGCTTCATGCCAGGCCTGCTTCCAAAGCGTGCACAGCGTCGGGTACTACTGGGGATGTCAGGTGTCTCTGGGGATCTTGGAGCATAGTCCCTGCACACACGGGGCCACTGTACACCTCTCAGTCTATTCACACGGAAGCATACAGACCCCTGCACTGTCACTGTTTGGTTTTGGTTACATCCTTGTTGATTTCAGAACAGTGCGTGCTTGCGGAAATGAGTTTGTTTGCTTTCTGACACTGGGTATAGAACCCAGGGCCTTGTATGTGACCCCTGTTATCACTGTTATCACAGCTTGGTTTTGGTTTTGGTTTAATTCCTATTGATTTCAGAACAGTGCATGCGGAAATGGGTTTGTTTGCTTTCTGACACTGGGTATAGAACCCAGGGGCTCACAGGTGCTAGACAAGTACTCTGCCACCGTGCCACCTCCCTAGCTCAGACTCACTTGAAATAAACATTACTTTAATTATGTGTTTGTGTGTCCCCAGCAATCTTATCTGCCCCACTCCACTCGACACACACACAGAGTGCTGGAGTTACAGGCAAGCCCGTGGCCACATCTGGCTTTGTACGGCACCCCCACCTGACACACACACACAGTGCTGGAGTTACAGGCAAGCCTGTGGCCACATCGGCTTTGTATGGCACTGAAGACTTGAACTCGGGACCTCATGCTCACATAGCAAGTGTTCTGACACACTGAGCCATTTCCTAGCCCAATCTCCCTTCTCCAACAGCACACAGCAGCGCTGGACTCGCCCTAGACAGCCCTCCAATCCACTCAATAGTCATAATCACCCCAGGCTGCACAGGCAGAAGCTGCCCCAGTCTCTTGGTGTTATGAACGAGTTGGCATTAAGCACCATCTTCCCTGCCCTGACCCCAGCTGGGCCGTAGGGAAATGAGTTCACAGCCTTCAGGGTTCATCCCTAAAAACACAAGTCTATAAAGATAAGTACCCAGGAAGGGACTGATGTCACCCCATTGGCAAACTGAAGATAGGCGTACAGCTACACAGCAGTCCTGCAGGACTCCTGGTGGCTTCGACCCCTCAGCTCTCCCTTGTAAGCGCTGGGACCCAAAGGCAGGAGAACAAATGCCCATTTCACGGGAAGAAAAACAAAGGCATCATCACCCAGCCTCACAAAGATGGCTTGATAGTGTCAGCAGAGACCTTCCTCTCCAGGCTCAGAAGTCTCACATCCTCCCCTGCTGCTCATCCTTTGGGGCCTAAGTTTCTCTAGACAGGAATGCACGCATTGGTACGTATGGAACAGAAACTTTTCTATAGTGTTTTCCATATAAGTCCCTCACCATCCCATCTTTTACAGAGAAGACAGATCAGAGAGGTTAAGGATTTGCCCAAAGTTATACAGCCAAGGGGAGCAACTGGCAGAGCAGGGCACAGCATGGGGCTCTGATGCCAGGCCCCTGCTAAACTGCTACCCTGGACGTCAGGATTGGACTCTAGAAGCACCTGATCCAGGCTGAGTGGCATCCCTGGAAACTCCTCCGGGCAAGGACACCCACAGGCCTATGGCTGCCACTTCCAAAGCCATTAGTCTCCAAAGGATATGGGGGCTGCCTCAAAGCTGCCCACAGCCCCTTCTACGGGCCCTGGTGGGCAACAAGAAAGACAGGCAACACAGGTGGAACTTTCAAAGAGGAATCAGGGACACCGATCCCTACTAGTTGGTCTTCCTTTTGCTAACACGATAAGACACAGGCTGTGACAACCAGTTTGTTTCAGAGTTGGGACCCCAGCTAGAGTCCCATGTGACCACAGACAGCTCAGCTCAGCAGAGCCCTGGTGTCCACATCTATAAAATGGGGATCTAGGACCTCTCCCACAGGACCTTGTGCAGGACAGCTGAGGTCAACCAGAACACACCTGTCCCCAGACAGTCACCCCACAATGAGAGGCAGTAAACAGGTCTCTCGGGATCTCATACCACAGGAGTCCAGGAGAACCAAACCTCAGTATTTGCAGTCCTAAGGATCCTGGAGTGCTGGGATCTTTGTGGAGGCTGAGCTGGCCCCTCTCTGTGTGGTCATGGCCTCTCCTCACCTCTCGCGGCTCTGGGCTTTGCTTCTGTGCGGTGGGTATGCACACACCTGCCCAGAGGCCTCAAGGCCACAACCCAGAGGAACCAACTAGAAAGTAGACGAGGATGATAGGCAGGACAAGAGCTGCTCGGCTGGGTGCCTGATGCTTAGTAAGCTTTCCTTGAGCTATGCAAGTTCTGGAAGCTTCCACGAAGGGAGTTGTAGCTCTAGGATTGCGATGTGATGCTGTGAGGTAGGAGGCTTTCTTGTGGCGGGCTCTCATGAAAGAGAGGATGTAACAGACACCTGGAAGTGGCGGGGCGAGCACAGACGTCCAGCCATCCCAGAGCCTTCGCTACATTTCTTTTTCTTCTCATGTTTTTGTTTTGGTTTTTTGTTTGTTTAGAGGCAAGGTCTCATATAGATAGACCAAGCTGGCCCTCTGTAGCCAAAGCTGACTCTGAATTTCTGCTCCTCTATGCTCACCTCCCGCGTGCTAGGATTATAGATGTATGTGCATCCAGGTCATGCAAGGGTGAGGGCTGAGCCCAGGGCTTCACACAGGCCTGGCAAGAATTGTGCACTGAGCCCCAACCTCCACATCTCTGCTGTTTATTAGCGGTGCAAAGAGAAAGGGGGCCGAGCAGGCAGAGCCAGGATAAAACCACAACATACAGCCAGGTGATAGTGGTGCACGTCTTTAATCCCAGCACTGGGGAGCCAGAAGCAGGAGGATCTCTGTGAGTTCAAGGCCAGCCTGGTCTACAGAGCAAGTTCCAGGACAGCCAGAGCTACGTGGAGAAAACCTATGTCAGAAGAAAAAGAAAGAAACAAAGCCTGTCATGCAGGCAGATGTGGTAGGAGGGTCTTCCTTTTACTGCCTGTGTTGATGGCCCTCAGCCCCTCTGCAGTGAGCACTGAGGAGGGAAAGAAAATGCGGCCATTCACACTATGAAAACCACCCACACTTTCTCTGGTTGGTGGTAACACTAAAGACAGAACCCAGGTCTCAGAAGTACCGCAGCCAATTCATATACCCTCAGCCAATTCCATCGGCATTTTCTTCTTGTTTGAGACAGGATGTTATGTAGCCCAGGTTGGCCTCAGATTTACTACCTAGCTCAGGATAACCTTAAACTTCTGACCCTCCTGCCTTCACCCCACCATGATCATCATCAGCACACCCTCAAAAATCAGAAATCAGCCCCAAGGTGGTACTGTCGCTACCCAGAAGTGGAAACTGAGTCGAGGGAAAGGGAAGAAAGAGCCTTCCCAAGTGTGTGTAGCATAAGCCAGGCAATGGCTGTGAAGGCCATGGCTCAAAGTAGGAATCTATAGCCAGGCACTTCTGAGCAGAAATCTCAGCTCTGGCTGTGCCAGCCATGACAGGAAACACCTGTCCAGAGCCAAGAGCTGTCCTGAGCTAAGATGAAGTCTTGGACATGATCTTTCCATGACCACAAGAAATTCCACCATAGCCAGCGTGGCCACTATTAAAACTGAGACGCCAGCCGTGTAATATTTGTGTGGTGGGATTACAGATTATCCCCCCTCTTGTAGGCAGCTTTTCAAAATGAGACTGGAGAGGCAAGTGGACCCCAGAGCTGCTCCCTTTTCTGCCACATTATGCAGAACAGGGTGGAGGAATCTGCTCTTTGGGGTGGTACTCAACAGGGTGAGATACAGGGAGACAGGGGAGAAGGTCTGGGCTCTGGGGTACGCATGGTGGCCAGATCGTGTGGAGCTCCGTGACCAATCCCCAGAGAAGAATCACCCAGCACCCTCCACAGCAGCTCACTCAGACATGACTCCCAGCTAGTAATCCAATCAGCTGGCCCTGGTTTCCCTGGGGTTTTCCCTGCCTCAGGAGATCAAAGTCTAGGTTGGTGGTGGCCGGTTCAGCAGTTGAACTAAGTTCCTAGGCAGTTTGTGTGTGTGTGTGTGTGTGTGTGTGTGTGTGTGTGTGTGTGTAGCTCTCTGAGCAACTCTCATTCCCCTTCCACACTCACGAACCGCAGGAAACACTCCCGGGGGGACCCAGACTTCAGAAAGGACTGTGAATAAACAAGACTTAGAAGAAGAGGGAAGAGTAGCACTCAGGAAGGGCTGGGGAGCGGGAGGGGCAGCCCTAGTCTGCACCAGGCAGCTTCTGGCTACCCTTGAATGAGGCACAGGGAACAGGCTGTGTCCTGGGCTCCCAACTGAGCAAATCCAGCCTTAGAGGCAGTATGTCTGTCTCTTGGATGCCGGGGAGGGGGGATGGACCAGCAAGGGTGAAGAATGGAGACATGGGTAGCAAGGAGCTTGGGCTGGATGGGACCTAAGCTCGCCCCAGGGCCCACTGTCCCCCAGAGTCTCTCTAGCTCCCACCTCGGGCACCCCAGTGACTACCCCACAAACTGCCCACTCTGAGATCAGTCCCTTGCTCATCCAGGTTCTAAGCAAGGTTAGCCCAGGTTAGCCCCTCACCTGTCCCCTCTGGTCTCAGCAGCTCCCAGCCTGTCCTGGAACTCTGCTGCCCGGGACGGTAGGAACCTGCTTCAGATCTCTGGGCCTTTGTTCAGGTTGTCTGTTCTCTTCAGATGGAATCTTCTCTCCATCAGATGCCT
The DNA here is from genome assembly GCF_037038515.1 of Microtus pennsylvanicus. Classification (NCBI taxonomy): domain Eukaryota; kingdom Metazoa; phylum Chordata; class Mammalia; order Rodentia; family Cricetidae; genus Microtus; species Microtus pennsylvanicus. Next base: position 71,887,522 of record NC_134591.1, read on the forward strand.
ACTAAGCCATCAAAACCCAGTCCTACTTTCTCCATTGAGACCCTTCCCTTGATTCACCTCACACAGTGGCTTCTGGGGCCTGGCTGTGGCGCTCTCTAAAAAGATCACACAGAGGTGCTGACTTGGGATATGACCAGTCCTAAGCCCAGAGGTTATTTTCAAAAGATCATGGGAACGCACACAAGGTTGGTGACACAGCCCCTATTACAGGGGTCTTGCTCACTGGCCCAGAAGCCCTGGGATGCACTTGGCTGCACTTCATGGCTGCGTCAGGAACAGTAGCCAGGGTGCGGCCTACAGCAAGTGCCTATAATAGCTGCCCAACTAAATAGAGAGCATCTCCCTGCTTGAGAACAGGGGTGCAGAGCTAGGGCAACTGCAGAGACAGGTGAGTTGCAGATGGATAGAGGGGAAGCCGCGCACAAAAACCCCTCTCCGGGAGGACTCCACCCTGCCCAGAAACCCAGGTTGTAAAGGAAGACGGCACTGAGCAGGAAGTGGGGTTGAGTACCAGCCAGGAGGGGGCACCACAGCTACTACGCAAAGCCTGGCCCTTGGAATCCCTCAGCACCAAGGGCTACCTGGTGGAGACTCCCAAAGACCACCAGCTCAACCAAGAAAATGGGCAAAGAGAAACCAAAGGCGCTTGTGTGAGAGGGGTGTGGACCCAGCTTCGGCTAGGCTCCAGGGGGGCAACTGAACACTAAGGGGGCTCCCATCAAAGGCAGGGATGGCACTGGGTGACTCTGCAGGTTCTTCACAAATGCCCTACCCAGGAGATCCTATTTTACAGATGGTCAAGCAAAGCGTCAGAGGGACTTCTTCAAGCTAAGAACTGGCCAAGGTGTCAGTCAGAAGAGCCAGTGCCTGAGAGGGATGAGGGATGTCCCCAAGGCCTAGAGGTCACTGAGTTTGCAAGCACTGGAAGAGAGAGAGGGGCTGTCCTTCAGCCGCCACTGTTCGAAGAAAGGACATGCTGGGGGTGGCAGAGTGGACCAAAGAGACAGCAGGGCCTGGCTCCTCCCCTTTTGGGCCACTAAGGCACTGAGGCCCCAGACATTGGGTCATTCAGGTCCTGGTCTCTAAACTTCCTTTCTTTGCAGGGAGCAGGGAGGGAGTCTCTCCTCCCTGGAGTGGGCGAGGCTTAGTCAATGAAGGCAGCCTGGGAACAAAGGACAGCTTGTCGCAGCTCAGCGTAGGCGCCCCCACCTCACCCCACCCCACCCCACCCCACAGATCTCCTAGGCCAGTCAATGATCAAGGAAGGGTGAGAGGCACCACCCCCAGGCCTCTGTGGGAAGGAGCCGCCCCACAGCCTGGCCAGAGGGGACCCTGGGGTCTGTTGCCCTGGAAACCAGAGTCAATCCAGAGAAGCTGCTGGATCCAGCAAGTAAGGGTGCCTGGCAGCACCAGACTCAGCTCTGGGCCTCCTCTCCCCTCCCCCCTCCCATTCCCAGATACATTAACCCTGCTGTCCCCAGGGTCCAGCCAGCCTGGGAATCAGAAGCTGGCGTGCATATGAAAAGCCTCCTAGAGTCAGCACTGTTCCATCTGCTTCTCTGGGGTCCCTGGGCTCCCGGCATCCTGAGCTGTGACCTGGAGAGCAGAGCTGGCTAAGCTTGAGGCTTGGGCTTGTCCCCCCATCACTCCACTAGCCTGGCCCAACTCAGCTTGCCTACCTAGAAAAGGAAGCCACTCGCCAGGCAACACGTGACAGACTAAAAGGGGGTTCTGCCGTCCTTATTTTTGGGACCACATGTCAAGGGACTGGGCCAGGGTCACATGGGGAATGATGATCTTTGAGGCTTGATAGCCTTCAGATGTTGGCAGAGGAAAGGTAGTAGGTTAGAGCCAAGGTGTCAGGGGCGGGCATCTTAGCATACACGATAAAGTATGGATGGGAAAGGCACAGACACATGTCCACTACATCCAGCCCAAAACACCAGAAGCACTGAAAAGTCCACACATGGCCTCAACACAGTTAAGACCATATCACAATTTTTTGAATATCCTCTTGACTCTAATTTACCTGCCCTGACCTCCAGAGGGTTAACCTCACCTCTTCCCTTGCACCCCAAGTCCCTCACCCTTTTGCCATTCAATAAACATTTTTCATGAGCCCAGTACCTACTTCCTGTTAGCCCAGCCTGCAGAGGACCGCAGGTACCTGTCCTCAGGTGGCAGGCACACGGTGCAGGTACAGGCTCTATGGGAGGAACGGCTTAGCCCAGACTTCTGATGGGCAGGCCCCTAGACAGGGGCAGAAGGGTATCGCGACCCACCTCCAGGCAGATGCCACAGCGAGTGCTCTGAGGCCAAGCACCCATGGAGCGCACTGCATACAAGCTGGGCTAACTCCACTATGTGAACGAAATGGGTACAAGTGTACTGAGCAGCTGAGGCTCCCAGGGATGGGAAGAGGAATCAACTTGACCTGACACCTGACCAGGCCACCAAGGGTCCTCACACCAAGAGGACCATGCAGCCACTGCTGGGAGCTGAGCACACACTCAGGTGGGCGCTAACCTGCCCATCATCCCTCCCTCCACACCCACAGACCTTACCACCATAGTCCAATGGCACCCCACCCAGCAGGGCAGCAAAGACCTCGGTATGGACCTAGTACGAGGCCCCCTCCTTCCTGAGGCCCCTCCCTGTGGCCTCCAGCCCTCTAGACCATGTGGGTTATGCACAGAGACTCCACAAGCTAAGAATTCAAGTTGGGACTGTGCTCAGTAGGGCCCAGAAGGTGAAAGTGTTGACCCTGCAGGCCTGACAGCCTGACTCTCACCACTGAAAGGCACACGTATAAACAGCCCGGTGCAGTATGACCACAACAAGATGAGACACAGGGACAGAAAAATTGCCCAGAAGCTAATGGACCAGTTACGCTGGAGTATGCTGAGCTACAGCAGGAAACAAGGCCCCTGAGCCGGGCAGTGGTGGAGCATGCCTTTAATCCCAGCACTTGGGAGGCAGAAGCAGGCAGATCTCCATGAGTTTGAGGCCAGCCTGGTCTACAAAAGCTAGTTCCAGAACAGGCTCCAAAGTTACAGAGAAACCCTGTCTCAAAAAAAAAAAAAAATCCCTGCCTTAACAAGGGGGAAGAATTGCCCAAAAGTTGTCTTCTGACCTCTTCAAGCACATCGCATATCTCTCTCTCTCTCTCTCTCTCTCTCTCTCTCTCTCTCTCTCTCTCTCTCTCTCTCTCTCTCTTCTCTCTCTCTCTCTCTCTCTCACACACACACACACACACACACACTCTCTCTCTCTCTCTATCTCTCTCACACACACACATAAAAGCACACACATGCACACGCACACACACACGCACATATGCACGCACAACACATACACTTTCTCACACACACATACCACACACACACTCTCACACATGGACACACACATACAAGCACACACATGCATACACATGCACACCCGCGCATATGCATGCACACACACATACACAAGAGCCAGTGGGCCTCTTGCCACCTCTCTGAGCAGGAGTACCTGCCTGTCCTGTTATTGCCTTCACTTCACATGTCAGTGCATGTCAGTGGGGCAGTGTGAGACACCTGCTCCTCACCTGGCCTCTGTGCTGACACCGGAATGAGATAAAACTTAGGGTGTGGAAGCAGAAGGAGTGTGTGGTGCGGAGCAGCGCTGTCTCTCTGTGGTTGAGACTGAGGCCATTAGCACACATCTTAGCTCATCTCTAAGGCAACGTTCCTGCCCACCGTAAAAACAGAGACTCAGCAAGCAGGGTGATTCATGCCTGTAACCCCAGCACTTGGGAGACAGGGGCAGGGTTGCCACATATTGGAAGCCAGCCTGGTCTACCCTGAAAGTTGAGGCCAACTAGGGCTACACCCCGGACCTTAGCTGGAGCTAAAATTCAACTCGTCGAGTATTTCACCGAGCATGCACAACATCCTGGGTTCAAATCTTAGCACCATGCAAAGCCTGGTATAGGATGCACGCCTGTCCCAGCACTCTGGAAGGTGCAGGGTAAAGGGTCATAAGTTCAAGCTTATCCTTGGCTACACAACAAGTTCAAGGCCAGCCTGGGCTACGTGAGGCCCTGCCAGGGGAAGGAGGGAGAGAGGTAGGGAAGGAAGAATGGAGATGAGGATCTTCCCGCACCCTACGGGCATCCCATTTCTCTGCCCATCTCTACCAAAGGCTCCTAAGAAGCATGGCTGGGTTCTGTCTGCAGCTCTCCTGCTTTCTCCCGCAAGGGGTGTCTGCTCACTCCCCACGAGCCAGCTCCTGAGGTCACCAGAAGCCCTAGAATACAAGAACCAATAGAGAGACCTCAATACACACCACCACCACCCCGCCCACATGCTGAGTCCACACACCCACTGCTCTCGTCCTTCATCTCTGCCTCCTCTATCTCAGCCGCCCAGCTTCCCTGCCTCCTCCTCACTCCACACCCACCCCTGGTCCATTTCACACCTCAAACCTAGATCCTCCCAGTCTCAACCTCAAACCAGACAGTGTCTACCTGCTCTCTGCCCCAGTGATCTCACCCACTTTATGGTTCCCCGCCCCACCCGCTGCTGTCTCCCACAGTAATGGCCCAGGCCTGATCTTCCCTTGCACACCAGCCTGCCTGCTAGGCACCCTTACTCCTGTTGCCATTGAAGTGTGAACCTCACTGAGTTCACACCAACCTGTGGACCAGCTCCACAGACAGCTAGCCACCTGCTCCTTCTGGTGGCCAGCTCCCTTGACTGCCCACAACAGAAGCTCTGCTCCCGCCAGTGCCTGGGGTCCAAGTCCAGTCTCCTGTCCTATCGTCCACAACCTCGCTGTCTTTCTTTGAGGCATGTCCAGGGCCTGAGCACGTCTCACCACCTGGCCCAAACCAGGAGCATCACTAACCTGGACTGTTATTATAACCCCATGGGTCTCCCACAGCTCCCTCCCCACTGTGCTTCTGTGCTCAGCATGGGAGCCACAGTAATCCTGTTTGGAACCCTCACAAGTTCCTGCCACATCTTGACTCATGAGGTGCTCACCTCCTCCCTGCCTCCACTCCTACCTCTCCTCCACAGCTCGCCCCACTCAAGTCAGGGCTACCGTGAAGTTCCCTAAACAGTGACGCACATGTCTACCTCGGCCCTTGCTCTTCCCTCTGCCTAGAAGGTTCTTCCTGTGTGTATCCACCTGGCTATCTCCCTCGCCATCTCCTCTGCTCCGAGGTCATCCTATGAGCATGGCCCCCTGCAAATGGCTCATAATGTGGCCCTCATTCCTGCTTCCCCTCCCTTCACTACTTCATGACATCTTTGCTATAGATGTTGGGCCGCTTCCTCACAGAGGCCAGAAGAGGACATTGGAGCTCCTGGCACTGGAGTTCTGAACTGTGAGAAGCCCGGTGTGCACGCTGGAAATGGAATCCGGGTCCTCCGCAAGAAGAGCAAGGGCTTGACTGCTGAGCCATCTCCCCAGCACTTTACTTGCTTTTTTGAGGTAGGGTCTCATGCAGCCCAGACTGGCCTCGAACTTGCTACATAGCCAGGATGACCTTAAACTTCTGATCCCCCTGCCTCTACCTCCCAAGGGAGTTACAGGTTTGGGCCCCCACATCTGGTTTTTGAGGTTCTGGGGATTGGACCCAGGGCTCTGCAGGTGACAGGTAAGCCAGCATTCTGCTAACTTAGCTAATCCTCACACTTTAGGTGTGTGCCTCTATCACTTCCTCCTTCCTAGCCAGTGACCACCACAGAGGCAGGGCATGCTGGCTCCTTGTCACACTCTAGCCACAGCTCCGGGAACACAGTCTGTCACCCAGAGGGGCTAGAGGGACCCAGTGAGTGGAGGGATGGACGGAAGGAAGGAAAGTCTAAGGAAACTCCTAAAAGACATCTGGCTGCAGGGACTGACGGCTGGACTAGAAGTGAAGTTCGGGGCAGGGGGGGGGGCTAAGAGTGGTCCTCCAAAAACAATCAATCATCCCTTGGTCCCTAGGTTAGCATTAACATCTGTGGCAATAGATAAAACATTTTGCTATCTATTGACTAAGCAGATCACTGGCTTCTGCCAATCCAAAAGCTAAGAATGTCCTCAGATAGCATCTTGAGTCTATGGGAAACTCTTTGAATCCACCTCTCTGACGATGCACCCACCAATGCGTTTTCAGCTCGCCTTGGTTTGTGACTTTCTCTGCTCTGTAAAACTACAAAAACTTCATAAAACTGCTTCCGCACTGGGACATAGAATTTGGGGTAACTCTCTGTTCCCAGGCTATGGTCACTCAAAACAGCTCCAGAATAAACTATCTCTTATTCCCTTTAAGATGAGAGCTGCGGGTTCTACATCAACAGAAGGGAGGGAGGGAGGGAGGGAGGGAGGGAGGAAAGGAGGGAGGAAAGGAGGGAGGAAAGGAGGGAGGAAGGGAGGGAGGAAAGGAGGGAGGAAAGGAGGGAGGGAGGGAGGGAGGAAAGGAGAGAGGGAGGGAGGATGGAAAGTCTCCTTTGCCCTAGGTCAGCTTCCTGAAGGAGAAGGCAGGCACCAGGCATCCACTCTTAGGCTAGGCCTCCTCTTGCCTCAGCCTGAACCCACACATTTCATCTGAGAGAACCTCTCAAGAACCCTTACCATTCCCTAGGCTGTGCAAGAGGCAGCACCCCAAAATCAATGTGGAAAGAGATCTAAGGCCCTCTCTGGGGAGTGATCAGGAGAGAAGGGTGGAGCTGGGTGGAGAAAGACTTGGGCTATTTTTAAAAACTCGCTCCCAAAACACCACATTCTTCCTTTGGTGAGTCAGAAGCATGTGGTCCAGCGAGGAGGCCAGGACCCTGGAGCGCTGCGGTTGCCACCATCAGCGCTGTGGGCAGCAGTCACAGGAGGGAAGGTGGACACTGGGACACTCAGCTTTCCAGGGAAGAGACGAAGCTGGGCTTGGAGAGTGAAAGGCCCTCTGAAGCCCCCAGGGAGCGATCTGGCTCTAATCTAGAGCTTCAGGCTCCAGCTCCTGTCCTCTCAGGGTGGGAGCCTTCAACTCTGACCCCAGCGAGCGCTCAGCAGGAAATCGCCTCTGTAAAACTCAGTTAAAAACTGCTTAGCTCACCCACCCGAGGCAGGGTGACCTGGGAGGAGAGTCTGCCGCCTCCAGAAGGTCACGTCCAAGGCACTCAGAGAGCCTGGGAACCACCTGGCTCAGGAGAGCCCTGGTTGAACTCTCAGACATGTAAACCCGTGGCCTGATGGAGCTGTCCTTCCTGGAGAACTCTGCGTGGGCTTCAGCGGTCCTTGGCATCTCTGGAGGAAGGTGAAGGAAGCCTGGACACTCCGACCCTGCCTCAAGCCAGACTCTACCTGGCACCTCCATTCTACAGAGGAAACTGAGTCTTAGAGCCATCCAAAGTCAAGCTTATCAGCAGCTACTCTACAACTAAACCTGGCTGTCTACTTCCAATGTCCAGAGTCCATGGAAGCTGACAAGACGCCCCAGGACCCGGCCAGCATTTTTCCCAGCCCTCCTTACACTTGATTACAAGAAAAGATACTGTCTGTCTACCTAGGGTGTGGAAGGGGTCGGGGGAGGTTGGGTTGGGGGTGTCAAGGACAGAAGGCCTTTAACCCTGACAAGGCTGTGCCCTGAATCCTGCTGTCTTGGGGTGGAGTCAAGTCCATGACCTTGGCCCAGGCAGGGAACTACCCCTCTTTCCCGATCAACTGTGACAGGATGGACTAGCGGTGACTACCCCGAGGCACACTTTGCAAGGCTGCCTACACCCTAGTTGATGCTCCCCGCTCTCCCAGGCCCAGTTTCCCTCCTCTCTATGCTGAGATCACAGAGCCCTAAACTGCAGCCCACCCTGCCTGTGCTCTGCTTGCACAGCAGAGAACAGGGGCCACTGCTCCCGGGATCATCAGGGGCATCAGATGTCTCTGGTCTCCTCAGACACTTACACACGTGTTCTCATACCCCAGACCCACAGACATACAGATAATTAAAAATAAAATAGATATTCAAATGTAAAATAAGAGACCCAGAGAGCCAGCAAGTGCCTTTTGTCACCTGAATGAGCAGGGACCACCCACAAGGCACAGACCCCCCCCACAGACACAGGATGGGGGGATACCTTGATACTGAACCTCCCAGCCTCCAGAACAGTGGTTCTCAACCTTTCCAATGCTGTGACCCCTCAATATAGTTCCTCATGCCATAGCGACCCCCAACCGTAAAATTATTTTATTGCTACTTCATAACTATAATTTCGCTACTGTTATGAACTGTAATGTAAATATCTGATGTGCAAGCTATCTGAGACCCAAGGGGTTGTGGCCCACAGGCTGAGAAGCACCACTTTAGAACCATGAGAGAAGTGTGTGTCTGCCGATGACCCACCACGAGGGCGATAGTTTAAGTCTAGCAGTCTGGCTGCGCTAGGACAGTAGCCTGCCATGGGAATCAGTGTCCTTGCACCGTCTTTGTTCCCGCCGCTCCACCCAACTGCCCTGCTCCTCACTTTGCAGTAAGCATATTGTCTGAAGAGGGTCCAGGTCCCATGCCTGGGCGTAGAACAAAGAACACAGGTGTTTGGGTTGCCCAGGGTCACTGAGAAACAAGTACCAAAATCAACCCCAAGGTGCCTTCGTGCCCTAGTCAAGCATTCTGCTATATCAACAGAAAACTCTCGGCTGTGAGTCCCAGGCCTGGACCTTGAAAACAGTTCTGTGAACACATAGGATGTCTAGACGGGGTTCTAGCTGAAAGGGCCTGAGCGTACACACTTCTCCTTTTTTATTTTTTTTCCTCTTTTTTTAAATGTGCATTGGTGTTTTGCCATGGGTGTCAGGTCCCTTGGAACTGGAGTTGCAGGCAGTTGTGAGCTGCTATGTGGGTGCTGGGAGTTGAACCTGGGGTCCTCTGGAAGAGCAGCCAGAGCTCTTAACCGCTGAGCCTAAATGCACACACTTCTGAGGGTGCTGGGGGTTCAGCCAGGGGCATCAGTCAGTTGGATCTGCCATCACCCAGGAGGTACAGACCCCACAGAGCTGACCTGAGGAGTGTCCTGCCCTGGTGTGGCTGAGAACCTTCTTAGATAATGACGGGACTCTCTGCCCCGCTTCACAGGCCTCCAGGCAGTCAGTACAGGGACTCCTCCTCAAGTAGCCTGGCATGCTGGGTTGAAGCACAGAATGGAGAATCAGGCAGAGTGGGTTCCAAACCCAGAATCTCTTCCTAGGCACTGTGAGGCTCAGCTTCCCCAAGCCTCAGTTTACCTAAGACCTGTCCAGCTGCTGTGAGATGCTAGTTCACTCCCTTGGCTCATACCCACGAAGGTCCCATGGTCAAGCTTCTGAACAATTACTGGGGATATAATAACTGTGTGTAGGAAAGAAAGGGCCCTGGCCAAAGGCCCTTACAGAGCCTAGCCCTATACCTGGCCTGGGTGAGTCTCCAAAGTGACTCTCCACGCCACCACACATGCTGAAATTGCTCCTTCGCCAGAGAGCTCACAATATCCCTGGGAACTCATAATCCACCTCCCACCTCACCAGCCCCACGTCCTCCTTTGGAATTCTTAGGAACAAGGGCCATCTCTCCTGCATGGGATACTCCCTGCCCACAGCTGTCCTTCCTTCACCATGTCCATCCTCTCCCTGGCCAGCCAGTCTCAGTCTAACTGCCTCCCTTCCCATGCTGGTCCCAGCCCTGAGGGGTCCTGCCAGGTGGTCCCAGCCCTCATTGGTTCAGCAGTCTCTTCTCAGATGCCAGCTATACCTGGGGAATCATGGCTGTGGGATAATACATACCTGGCCTGGGCTGCAGCATCCTCCCTGTGAAAGCCAATGAAAACAGGATACTCAGCCTCCGATGCACAGCCCTGAGCCATGAGACTTCACTTCATCCACCTGGCTGCCCTTGGACCCTCCCTGCGCCTAGACCCATACATAGTTCGGCAGCATCTTCCAGGGGACGCCGCCTGCCAGACTTCCAGGACAAGGCACCCAACAGGGTAAAGCAGAAGTCACAAGAGACCATATTAGGGGGGAGTTGCAGAAAGTAAAATAAAGAGTGCCCTACGGAGGGAGGTTAGCCTTGTGACTCATGTGCCCAAGAATATTCCATGCAGGGCTGGTACCAGGTCATGCCAGAAAGCCAGGAAGCCCAACCTAATTCAAGCCACTTTGGGACCAGTTGGGCCTCAGATGTGGTCACATGCCTTGGCCCCAACTCCCAACAGTACTGGCATGTCACTTGTGTTCTTGGGGATTCTGACCCCTATCTGTCCTGTCCACAGCAGCCAGTACCATGGGGGACTGGGCTCACTTATCTCTGATCCATGGTGGCTCTCAGCCACAGGGAGTGACCACTGGGAGCCTGGGTAAAGCACTCTGCCTGCTCCCATGAACACCCCTCACTTGATCCTCACACGGTCTTAACCTTGTATTCTCGCATCTCAGAGGATCCCTCACACTGAATGTGGCAAGGGCCCAGTGAAAGTTCAGAGATTGGAACCCAGGTCCCAGAGGCTCAACCCGTATGCTGGCTCTTGTGCTCGTATGTGTCTGCTCCCAAATGGGTCAGACTCAACACTTGGGTCCTCACGGTGCCTAGTGAGTGGCCTTCCAAAGATGCCTAGCTGGCTGGCTGGCTGGCTGGCCAGGGGGTCACTCCCAGGTCCCAATAGGCTGGGGACACCTCATGGTGTTCTCTCATGAAGGTGTGCTGGGCACACCTGGCAACATCTCACAAGAAGAAATGCAGCGGCCTAGACCAACTGTGGCAGCTGGGCAAACCCCAGGCACCTCCTCCATCCATGGCATCCTGGGATAAGCCAGGCAGAACAAGGATGATCCCAGGTCCTGGTGAGAAAAGCAGGGACTTTGCGGGGTAACACTCCTAGGTTCCACCCCCCACTGCTGTGTGACCCTGGGCCCCTTGCTGTAGTCCTGGAGAAGGTTGGGGCCAGGACACAATCCCTAGCAAAGAACGGCTGCCCTTTCCTACCAAGCAGGCCTGCAATTCAGGTACTAGGTTAAGAATCTAAGTCCTCCAAAGCCAGTCCAGACAAGTTTGTGATGGAGGCCAGAAAGGTTGGTTAATATTCACCTTCAGTGACCCAAACCTTGCAGAGGCATGCCCCACCCAACCTAAAAATATAGGCCAGACAGGAAAGGAAGGAGGGAGGGATAGTGTGTGAGCCAGGGAAGACAAAATAGCCAGACCAGTCCCCTAGCCAGAGAAAGCATCCATCCAGCTGTGAATACTTTAGGCACCTGACACACAACGGTGCATCTCAAAGAACCTGAGGCTGTGAGCACATGACCCTATAGAGTCCACAGCTGGCCCTAGTCTCTAAGGCCAGTGCATGACCCCATGGCCCTCACCAAACCCAAAGTTCACTTGGCTTGTTTGGACCTGAGTTTACCAGCAGCCTCACGGAAAACCCACAAGACAGATGAGTCATCAGACTCCAAGGCCCCTGCCCTCTTAGGTTATCATCCCCAGACACGGATGGGAAACCTGAACTCAGAGCTCTGAGCCGGTTTGCTGAGGTCTGAGTGTCAGTCTGAGGTATAGGTGGGGTTTGAATTCAGGCTTCCCTCTTTGAGACTATTAATGCCAGCCCACAGGTGGGCAGCTAGATGCCTGCAGAGAACCTTACTTCCCTGGACCCTAATGGATAATAACTACACTCTGGGCATTGATAGGACTCTCAGCCTTTGCAACAACTGCTATTACCCCCAAATTGAGAAACAAAACAGAGAGAGAGAGAGAGAGAGAGAGAGAGAGAGAGAGAGAGAGAGAGAGAGAGAGAGAGAGCTGGAGACGCTTAACCAATGGCACACAACTGACAAGTGGCAGATGTGATTGAAGAAGTGGCTAAGGATCTCAGCCACCATCTCTAAATGACTCCACTCATTTCATATCCCCAACTGTGCCTGGGACATGAGAGCAGCAAGGAAGGGCTGAGGAGGAAGAAAGCTAGGACCCCTCCATTTTGCCTGTGCAGCCAGGACAGCCTGTACCAGTACCATTCCCCTGCTGTGACAGTCTACAGCTCCTCAGTGTGACCCAGAGGCCCTCTTCTGATGCCTCTGCTGACCCTGCTGCTTGTTGCCATCCCCTGTGGACCAGGCCTTGTGGAAAGATGAAGGCAAAAGCAACCTGAGCTTGGAAATGGAAAAGGTGCCCACCTGCCGCAGCTCCCAAGGGCAGGACCCTGTCTCCATCACAGGGCTGTGACCCACCTCATCTGCCTGGGACCCTTCCACTACCTCTGGAGCCTCAGCCCAGGCTCAAAGTTTCTCACAATGACCACAGGATAGGCAACCACCTGCCCTTTAGAGCACCTGAAATTCAGGGCTGCAGCCATTTGCTTTGTTCTCCGACTCCCAGAGGGAAGTAGTTATGCTTCCGCTGTCTCTCCAGATCCTAGAGGGTCCTCAGCACACACTGGGAGGCCAAGGAGCTGTGTGGTGGGTGGATGGTAGACGGATGGATAGATGGGCGGCTAGATGGTGGATGGATGGATGGATGGATGGATGGATGGATGGGGTATGGATGGGTAGGTGGGTAGGTGAATGAGTGGATGGAGGGACAAAATACTACATAATGAATGGGTAGATGGATCAGTGGATGGATGGAAGTGTGGGTAGGTGGATGGAAGGGTAAGTGATGGATGGATAGATGAGGAATGATAGGTGACTGGATGGATTGTGTTTAGGTGTGTGGATGGGTTAAAGGATGAGTGGTTTGATGGTGGATGGATGAATGGATAGGTAGATAATGGATGGATGGATAAGTGGGTGGGTGGGTGGGTGGATGGATGGATGGATGGATGGATGGATGGATGCATAGATGTCAAGACAGCTGAACAGCCAAGAGAAAAAAACAAATGACAGGAACGTATAATAAGTGTTTTTGGAGCCCTACTCCAACCTGGAATGTCCTAGAGCTCAGATGCCCAGGGATTCCAGCCGTGTCCCAAGTTTCAGTCTGACTCAGACATCTTGCAGACACCTGTTTCCCCATCCGGCTTAGACCTCCTCTGTGATCACCCCGCCTCCATCACCAGACACAGAATAGGCAACACCGCAGGCTGTGACTGGCCCAACAGTCACGTTCTCTAGGTTATCCTTCATAGATCTCAACACATACTTACTAAACTTAAGACAGACAAACAAACCAAATATCTGGGAGCTTTGTAAACCCAGGCCCAGCAAGATCTGCTGGCCCGGGCATCTCTATGGGTGCCAGCAAGGTCTGCTGGCGCAGGCATCTCTATGGGTACCAGATCTGCTGGCCTGGGCATCTCTACGGATGCCAGCAAGGTCTGTTGGCCCAGGCATCTCTACGGGTACCAGGTCTGCTGGCCCAGGCATCTCTACGGGTACCAGGTCTGCTGGCGCAGGCATCTCTACGGGTACCAGATCTGATGGCCTGGGCATCTCTATGGGTGCCGGGTCTGCTGGCCCAGGCATCTCTACAGGTGCCAGCAAGGTCTGCTAGCCCAGGCATCTCTACAAGTACAAGTCAAGCACCGGCGTCCTGTCCAGAGCCATCAGCACTGTGTTGGCACACCAGGCACATACCCAAGAGGAGCCCCAGGAGGCTGCTGCAGAGAAAGGCAGCTCAGAGCAGGGCCCCAATGTGTTCTCGCTCACATGACAGTCACTCTGCCAAACATTTCTAGCTCTGAGGGTCCCAAAGCCTTCTCCAAGCATGTCCCTAAACTGCTGGCCTCCGACCCACCTGAGTACCAAGAGAAGCTTCACGTGCAGATTCTGGTCTGGGGCTGACCTCAGTGGCAGAGCAGTAGCTAGCATTCACCAGCATGGGAAAGAGAGCAGGGTTTGGGGGCTCCAGCCCCAGAGCCGCCCCCCCAAAAAAATCACATCCCAAACTCCCCCCAATTCCTCCCTAAGAGGCCTGTGGATCAGCAGGCCATCAAGGGCCCCACTTAACACACACTCAGGTCAGAATTCTGGCTCATGGGTCCTGCAGGGCTCAGGACCATCGGCTTACACCTGCCGCCTTTGCACACAACTGGCCCGCTATGAGAAAGTTCCTGGTGCAACATCCAAACCTAGGAATCACTGGATGAGTCCTCCTCCTGATCTCCTTGTCTGCCCCCGCCATGAGCCAGGTTACCCCAGCCATCCCAGCCAGACTGCCTTCCCAGGCAACCTGTAGTTGCAGTTATAGGACCCATGTTCAGGGAAGTGACATTAAACAACCAAGGAGCAGAAACAGACTGAGAGTAAGAGTTCTGCTGGTCCCAGGTTGTCAAAGCTCAGAGGGATGTCCCCAAATGCCACGAGCAATCGTGTCTGAGTTAAAGGTGTCAACAGTTCTGAAGAGTCATGCACATCTGCATGTACATTTGGGACAGCATCTGTGTCCTGCCATAAATTACAAGCTGCTCATGTGGAGAACGGAGGCATCGGAGGCCAAGAACAGGGAAACCACAGCAGAATGATGTCTGTGGTAAAGGCTCTGAGAAGCCCTGCAGCTCTAGAGCCTGATGAACACAAAGAGACTTGTTGACTGGGAAGAGTTCCAAGTCCTGATAGGGTCAGGGATAGATAGTGGGAGAGGTGGGGCTAGAGAGTGGGAGAGGCGGGGCTAGAGAGTGGGATAGGCGGGGCTAGAGAGTGGGAGAGGCGGGGATAGAGAGTGGGAGAGGCGGGGATAGAGAGTGGGAGAGGTAGAGCTAGAGAGTGGGATAGGCGGGGCTAGAGAGTGGGAGAGGTGGAGCTAGGGAGTGGGCGAGGTGGGGCTAGAGAGTGGGAGAGGCGGGGATAGAGAGTGGGAGAGGCTGAGCTAGAGAGTGGGAGAGGCGGGGCTAGAGAGTGGGAGGGGAGGGGCTAGAGAGTGGGAGGGGAGGGGCTAGAGAGTGGGAGGGGAGGGGCTAGAGAGTGGGAGAGGCGGGGCTAGAGAGTGGGAGAGGCGGGGCTAGAGAGTGGGAGAGGTGGGGCTAGAGAGTGGGAGAGGCGGGGCTAGAGAGTGGGAGAGGTGGAGCTAGAAAGTGGGAGAGGTGGGGCTAGAGGTTCACAACTGTCTCCAACTCCAGTCATAGGGGATCTGATACATTGTATACACATGGTGCACAGACATACATTCAGACAAGCACTCATACACATAAATTAAAAATAAATAAAATCTTAAATAACATATTTTTTTCTTTTCTTTCGGTTTTTTTTTGGGGGGTTGTTTTTTTTTTTTTTTTTTTTTTTTTTGGTTTTTTGAGACAGGGTTTCTCTGTAGCTTTGGAGCCTGTCCTGGAACTAGCTCTTGTAGACCAGGTTGGCCTCGAACTCACAGAGATCTGCCTGCCTCTGCCTCCCGAGTGCTGGGATTAAAGGCGTGTGCCACCACCACCCAACTTCAAAATATATTTTTAAATGGAATGAGAAATTCTACATGTTCAATCTGCTCATCTCACAAAAGAGGAAATTGAGGCTTAGGGAGAAGTTGAGGGGTGGGGACAAGACTACCCATGCTCTCCTGGATGGTTCACAGTGGGGTATGAACCCAGATGCCCAGCTCTAGGCTTCTAGCATACACCCTTCCTGAGGCCCCTGGTAGTGAAAAGCCCAAGACTGGGAACTGGGCTGCTGGGATCCCCAGCCTGGTCTACCTGACTTGAAGCAGACTACAGCTTCAGGATGAAAATGGAACAACTGGAAAGACTAGGTGTCCCTATGTGGGTAAGTGAACATCAAAGTCCCCCCAAGATCCTACCCAGATGACATGCCGGCAGGGGAAACACAAGCTCGAATAAACTGAGGCTGGCAGGGACCCTTCGGGTTTCGAGGGAGGGCTCCAGAGTCACATGGGACAGCATTCACATCCCCTGTGGCTTTGGGCTGATGCTCACCCTTCTCCTCGTCTATTCACTGGAGATAAACAAGCTGGCACATTACATATAGAGCAACAGAACCAGAAGCAGATGAGCCGCAGTGCACGTGGTTAGGACTCCAGGCTTGCAGGCCATGTTCATGTGACCCCTGCTTTGGGACTCCAGAGAGGGGGAGACCCTTGCTCACAGATGCTACACTCAGAAAAGGCGGGGCTCTAAAGCTGTCTGACATCTCTCGCAGTGTCCCCAATATGAGGCATGGGCCTGCCATCTATGAAACACAGCTCCCCAATGGGGCCGCCTCCCTCAATGGTCTCATGTGACCTGTGTTAATTGAATCCTGGACCGGACCCACGTGCTTTTCCCAACACTCCAAGGAAATGGATGCTCAGAAAGCTTTCACGCTGACCAAGTGGCTCCGGGAAGCAACACACCCCGCTCCTCATCTCCAGAGGCCCTGAGACTACAAAGACAAAGTTCAAAGCCACAACATCTGTCCTGGGAGCCCCTCCCTGGGGTGACTCAACCTCGTGCCTCTGCCCTGAGATGGCTTTTGTTTCATCTACCCTGGTAGGCTCTGTGACCTTGAGAAGGTTACTTAACCTCTCGGAGTCTCTCAAACCTCTTCCAGGAGAAATTAAATAAGCAGAGTTTGGGAAACATGAGGAGGCAAGCAAGGTTTAGATGCTGGGTAGTAATCAGGGCCTCGGATAGGCTCCAAAGGTTCAGACACTGGGCTAATAATCAGGGGCTCAGATAGGCTTCAACCTGCTTCCTGTTGTCGCCAGTCCCCTTCTGACCCAGGATGTCCCTGGGATAGAAAATTCTGACTAACCCAGGACAGAAAATTCTGGTTGTGTTATCCCTGACCCAAGCAGCTTCAGGGCTCACAAACCTTCAAGGTAAGTCAGAAGATTCCCATGACAGGCTCGAAGTCCCCAGCAGCATTCTCCTGCCTCTAATCCCTCCCTCCTCTAGTCTAACTTTTCCACTTGTCTGCTTCAGCCAGCCCCTCCTCCCTTTCCCTATGTTGGGTGGTGACCTGCCTGCCTCCCCCAAAGGCTGGAGGTGCCTACATCCTACTCAGCTGGGCATCTTGGCAGGTGTCAAAGAGGAACGCAGAGGCAGACAGATGAAAACCGCTACACGCTTCTGGCATCCTCTTGGCAAGACTGAAGGAGGTCATTGAGGTCATGGACACAGCAGCTGGCCTGCTGAAGAGCCACCCTCCCTCCCTCCTACCCTTCCTCCCACACAGCTGGGCATGGTGGGAACCTTTCTCCTGACTCCACTGGCTCCACCTCCACCACCAGAATCACAACCACGCTTACACTTCTGACTTACGGTTGATCTTCACAGAGTTCTGCACTCAACCCCATACCCTAGAACGGCAGGGTAGGTTCCTCCCAGTCAGGCTCCCTGGCTCTTTTGTGGCCCCTGGACAGCCCCCACTGCTTCCACTGCACCGTCCAGCCCGGATGTAGCACTTAAGTCTGACCCTCCACAGGTGCCAATACACCAGCCAACCTCTAAACGTGACCTCCTCCTGAACTAATCCTCAGTTCCGCCCCGCCCCTCCCCAGCCATTCCCTGACTCCCCACAAACTGGCTCACTTACTGACACTGCCAACAACCAGGGATACAAAAGAAAATTCTAGAAGTCACCTGATTCCTTCCCTCCCTCCCTCAGCCCTGCACATACACTCCTAGCTTGCAATTCTAGCTGATTCTATCTCAGACATGTAACCCTAATCCCACACTTATCCCAGCTCCCTGGCACAACCCCACGCATACCCTGCTTCCCTCTGGCCCCAAGAGCCCACTACCTCACCCCGCAGATTGCTAAGATCTTCCTCAAGTGACCTTGGCAACTCAGGGGGCCTGAGGCAAGTGGAGCCAGAGGAGGTGTGCTAGGCGCACGGCTCAAACCTTCCTGATCCCCCCCCCGTCGGCCTTCTCCATCTATTTATCTCCTCCACTGGCCTGGAAACTATGGATTCCCTACCCTGTGCCTGGCCCTCAGCCCTAGATACTCAGGCAAATGGCCGCAAGTCATGGCCCTGCAGATAAATTACCTGCAGACAACCAACTGCTTAACAGATCTTAAAGGTCAGGGGGGTGAAACCTAGCAGCCACTCTGAGGTTGTTGTTAGCTCTGGAGAAAGACTGTGAGACCTCAGTTTCTCCCAGTTTCCTTTCTCTCCCACACACACGCCCACTATGATGACGCCGTCATCAGAGTCAAGACGATGCTGGTTCGATACCTCTGAACACCTAGAAGTCTGGGTCATAGATGTCTTCATTAACCTCGGGTGCTCCGTTACAGTACCAGAAAACGAGGAGGAAATTCATCAACCCTTGGAGAAGATCCACAAGGAAAGGGTGACTGTCTGCCTACTCCTTGTTGTTTTACTGTTTTTTTTTTTCTTTTTTCTTTTTTTTTTTTTTTTTTTTGGTTTTTCGACCTACTCCTTGTTGTAACTGAAGGGGATGAGAGTCCATGACCCCAAGGCTAGCATGATGGCTCAGCATATAAAGGCACGTGTCACCAAGCCTGACCGCTTGAGTTCAATCCCCGGAACCCAAGTGCCGGAAGAAAAGAACTGCCTACTACAAGTTGATCTCTGACCACCACAGGAGCATCACATCACATACTCGCATGCACACACACACATGTGCGCGCGCACACACACACAGGCACACAAAATAAATGCATGTAAAGCATGAATAAAAAGAATGCTACCTCAAAATATGTTACTGTGGCATAAGAATCCTTTTGAGCTAAAGGCCCTAAGCCAGCAGCAGGGACAGGAATGCTCTCTGCCTGCCCCCTTCTGTCTAAAAGCAGGGTCCACGTTTTCCTTTGTGATTGGGACATAAATCCTTCTCAAACAGGAAGAGGAATGTTGCCTACTGAACATCTGTGATGGGCCACCTTGATTGGCAACTGAACAGGATTGTAGAGAATCGTGGGAGCCACAGGCCAGGGCCTACCCATGAGGGTGTTCCCAGGCAGGTTAACTGAGGCAGGAGACCCACCCTGCATAGCGGCAACGCCTCTCAGGCGCATTAGAAAACATAAAAGCTGAGTGGTAGCAGTCATGGCTCCCTGCTTCCTGACTGTGGATGCGCTAGGGCCAGCGGCCTCACGCGCTTGCCACCATGATAAGCTGTGCCCTGATCCGTGAGCCCAAATACACCCTTCTTCCGCAGGCTGCTTTTGTCAAGCGTTTCCTCACACGGACAGGGAAGTGGCTGATGTGGCCCCACTTTCCAGCCATTTCCTAGCCATTTTCCCAGGACTGATGTGTTCAGTCACCTCAAAGTTAGCCTTCTCTGTTGACGTGGGATGTCAACTTCTTCGGGGCTCTCACCACTGTTCTGTGACACCCTAAAACAGCTTTTAAAACTTAATGTTAAAATAAAAAGGCTATCTATAGGGCTGGAGATGTGGTTTAGTTCCAAGGCCCAGGTCCCTTAATGCAGGCGTGGTGACACACACCTGGGGAGGTGGAGCTGGGGGGGTGTGGGGGGGGGAAGAAGTTCAAGGTCACTCTAGGTTAGTGAGTGGAGCTCTCGGCCAACGTGGGCTACAGGAGACCCTGTCTCCAAAATTGAAATTAAGTTATTTAAGAGGCTAGACTCAGCTTAGCATTTAGGAGGCTGAGGCAGGAAGAGTCTTATGAGTTTGAGGACAGCCTGGGCTATGTAATAACCTTCAGGTCAACCTAGACCATATAATAAGATACCATCTGAAAGAAATCACTATCAAATAATATGCAGGGCCAGCAAGATGCCTCAGTGGGTAGAGGAACTTGCATCAAGTTTGGTGACCTGAATTCAATCACCAGGACCCACAAGGGAGGAGACAACTGACTTTCTGCAAGCTGTCCTCTGACCTTTACACACTCAACTTAGTACACACACACACACACTAATAAATAAATAAATGTAATAAAAACTTCATAAACAAAAGTATGCCTTCTCTCTTATTAATCTGCCTTTTGACAGTTTAATTCTCAGGCCTTAGGACAGACCCCGAAAGTGTATAGCAGTATTTCCTCACCCATATAACAAACAATCGCCCAAGCTTGCACTCAGCCTGGGGCGCTGTCCTGGGCACCTGCATTTCTCTTGTTAGGCCCCCTCACCCTGAGACCCCAGTGCTAGGATGACGCCGCAGAAGACAAAACGAAGGAGTCAAGAGAGTTACCCAGCAGTGAGCAGCAGACCCCTCCTCTCCAGAGTCAGCACAGACCTGATGCATTATGGGTTCTACAAAGCCCAGGCCAAAAGAGCAAGCGAGTGGCTGCCTGAGCAAGTGGTACCACCACCCTGTCCAGAGAGTCTGGAGCTGGTGCAGTAAAGCGCTATTTTGGACTTCTTCCACATTTTCTTCAATGGTCATGAAACACATGTGTCTTAAAAGTAAAGGGTTGGAGAGATGGGTCAGTGGTCAAAAGCACTGAATGCTCTTGCATAGGACCTAGGTTCAGTTCCTAATACTACCTAGGGGCTCACAACTATCTGTAACTCCAGTTCCAGAAATCCAACACCCTCTTCTGACCGCCACATATATTCCAGGCACACACGTGGTACACAAACATGCAAGCAAACACTCACACACAGTGAAATAAAAGGAATGATTTTAAAAATTAACCAGTCATAGTGACACACACTTTTTATCCTAGCACTCAGGAGGCAGAACCAGGTGTATCTCTGAGAATTCCAGGGCAACCGGTCTGAATAGCAAGTTCCAGGCCAGCCAAGGCTACATAGTGAGACCCTGTCTCAAGAAACAAAAATAATAAAAGTAAATTAAACCCTTAGGTGATGAGAATTTGGGAGTTTCTGGGATAGATCCAGGTTGGAGATGTTTTCTCTTCTCTTCTAAGACTGTTATTTTCCTACTTGATTTAACCATTGTTTTCCTATGGAAATTGAATAAGATCTGCCCTGATAGCTCCCTCCCTCCACCCACTCCAAACAAGGAGGAGGGGGAGGAGGATGAGGCTGTCTTCTGTGCTGATGGATGGGATTCAGGAAGCATGCCAAGCATGGGGCTTTTGGGATGGACTTTCACTAAGAAATACCGGGTAAGAGGAGCTCACCTTAGACTCTCGGTAGGCAGATGCCACCATGTGCTGGTACCATCACAGGCTGGCTCACTGCAACCCACCCACTGTCCTGGGTGGAGACATGCCTATCAGGGGGAGGGAAAGCCTAAGACCATCTCTCAACCAACCGACAGACTCAAGGCAAGATGCAGGCAGGAGCTGGGACCAGGTGTAACTAGAGGCCATCTGTATGAGCCGACCATCCATCTTTCCATCTCTGCATTATGTGTGAATTGCCAGGATATCAGCAGGTCAGCCCTCAGTAAAGAGCACAGCAGTGTTCTGGGGCACAGGGTGGAAAAGCAGTGCTGGGGGCCAATAGAATAGGCTCTGGTCACCTCCAGCTCCCAGCCACATGGCCCTGGCCTCGCCACGTGGTAGAGAATAGAGACAGCAACAGGTCTGCCTCTCAGCTCAAGAGGGCTGAACATGCTCTCTGTGCAATGATAGGGTGCCCACCACCCCACAAACTCACTGCAGCTCACCTGGCACTGCACTGGGGCTGTCCCTATGAACACTAAAGCTGTTCCCAGTCTCAACCAGAGCCACAGGGTGACAAGCCAGCAGCAAAAAACCTGGATCTTCCCAACATGGGGAAGGGTGGGGGAGGGGTCTAGATATCTAGAGAGCTTTTTTCCTCCCCCACATCCTCCGCAAAAGGAAAAGAAACCCAGAGCAAAGGTGGGAGCAGAGGAGAGTAACACAAGCTATATAAGCTGGCATGGTGGTACCCACATCATGTTACCCGGCCAGATCAAGATAAATGTCACAGAACTGGGCAGGTGGATCTCTCCCCCACCCCCACCCCTTCCTCCTTTTCTCTACAGGACCAGAAAAACTGACAGAAGTAATTTCTGTCTCTTGTCCTGGTTTAGGCGGGTAACTGAGAATATGCTGTTTAAAGGCGCTGTGTCGATTTGACTATCTGAACCAGCAGGTTTTAAGTGCTATCCTCTTAAGCCTGCACCTGAAGCTAGGCACTCTCATCCCATCAGAGGGAACAGCACCTGGGAATTGAGCGACAATGACGGTCACGAGTATGAGGCCAGACTGAGCTGTACAGCAAAGTTTGTCTCAAGTGAAAATAAGACATGGGGCCTGTCTGGATGCTCTCCCCACTTACGTGCCCAGTAAGACTGAATAACTAATTCATTATGACCCCCTAAGACCTAAAACAGCAGCAGCAGACCTGCCAGGGAATCAGGGAGGGGGCAATATGAAACACTTCAAGACATACAAGGAAGAGCGCAAATCCAGAACAAGGCCTGACGGATATGGTCTGCAGGCATCCTTTACGGATGGATACCCAGGAAGATGCCATAACTCCAGACCTGAGGAAGATCTGGTACTGCCTGCTCTGTCACAGACCTGTAGACTCCCAGTTTACCTGAAGCCAGAGCCACACTGAAGCTGCTTCTGCTACAGAACCTTCCAGAACCTGTTCCAAGGCTGTTCTTTCTTCATGCTGTACTGGACACATTCCCCCCACCCATACACATACCGTGCCCATGTTCTGATGGTGGTTTTGTTGAATGACCAGTTTGAACATCTCTGGAACCTAGCAAGGAATTCTGTGTGATGGTACAAGCCACTGTTCAAAGACCTAGCCCATACTCAGTAAGCTGTCATTCCTGAGTCCCAACCAGAGGTCATAAACCATCTAAAAGCCAGGCTACAAAGTCTCAGAATCTGTCCAGGAGGGACATGGTCACCAGAGCCTAAGTCACCCTCAAGCAGTTTCGGCCACACAGATGATCTGAGCATCATCGTGAACTACCTGGCATGTCTGTCACTTTGAGAGCTCACTCTCCTTCTCAGTGCCTAGTTCACTCTCTCTATAGCCTGTCAATCAATAGCAAAGCTGCTCTCAATAAGACAAATCTCATGTCATTCTCCTCCCCTTCTCTTTTGAGACAGGGTCTCACTATAGATATAGAGATAGAGATAGAGATAGAGATAGAGATAGAGATAGAGATAGAGATAGAGATAGAGATAGAGATAGAGATAGAGATATATCCAACTGACCTGGGACTCACTACATAGACATGGTTAGCCTTGAACTCCCAGAGATGCACCTGTCTTGCAAGTGCTGGGATAAAGGCATGCATCACCACACCTAGCCTTGACTCACAATTTTTTAATCTTTGTGTGTGTGTGTGTTTCTTTGTATCTGTATGATATATGTGTACGATCACATGTGTGAGAGCAGCCACGACCATGCCACGGCATATGTGGAGGTCAGAGGACAACCTCAGGCGAGGTCCTTGTCTTACACTTTGTTTGAGACAGTCTCATTGTTTGTGGCACCATATGCCACCTCCAAAAACTCACCTGTCTCCCTCGACCTCCCGTCGCAATTCTGGGAATTCAAACGTGGGTCCCTAGACTTGGGCAGTAAGCGGTTTACCTACCAAGTCATCTTCCCAGCCTCTCCCATGACTCTGTATAATGGATGTTTAACAATCAGCTCCCAAGACTCAGCCTCCAGCCTCATGCCTCGAGACACGTTAACTCCAGCACAACACTGCTCAGAGCTCTGTACAAACCTATGAGGACAGACAATTCCTGGGAACATACTCAGTTCAGGGACCTTAAGAAAAGTGGCCCTGCAGACCTCCACCAAGGCAGAGACTGGGGTGTTCTCTGAGGACACCAGACAAAAAGCTGGGTCTGAGGGACTCTAGGGAGGTAGGAAGAGAACCCTGGGACACTGATCATTTATGAGTTTGAATCTGTGGAGACTCTGGATCTCTTGGGGACAAGGAACTTGGGACAAGGTGAGAACACAGAGGTCTGACATACCAACTTGCAGAGGCCAGAGAGGATGAGGAGCCAGGAAGCCTGGGGGAAGCCCCTGCTCCTTTACTGACTTAGAGAGGCCTCAGGCTGTCCCTTCATTGCTACTGGCTCAGCCTCCTCATCTGTAAAACAGATTGTCTACCCTGCCTAATTACCAGGGTTGTTGTCAAACAAAGAGATAGTGGCTGTGAGAGTACAATATAAACCTAAGCTGTTATTACCAGTCTGTATAACCACCCTCTTTATCTTTTCAATTTTATCTGAGATCATTATATTCTTGCCACTCCGTTCCTTCTTACCACAGAAGCTTCCAGGACTCAGCTCCTCACCCAGCCCTCCAACTGGCAGATACTATGTCTGTTCAGGGGTCCTTCCTTTTCTGATAGCCTGGTACCCAGGCCCCCAAAAAGGCCCAGCAGCTTTGCCCAGTTTGTTTGCAAACACCAAGCAAGTGTTCTACCACTAAGCTACATTCTCAGCCCCCTAAAGCTAAAACTTGAAACAGTAAAGTATAGGAACCAGCAACCATCAGCTGACCACTTACTATGTGCTAGACAGTGTTGCAGGCTGGTGAGCAAGAACACACATAGCCCGTGCATTCAAAGGCTTCCAGATGCAGAGAAACCTCTCTGCTTGGGACAAGACTCCCAAAAGCATGAGAAAACCTGCTTGGCTTGATGGAAAGGAGGTACCCCCAAATAAGAACTGGAAGAGGTAAGGAGTGAAACCCATTTGTAGACAGAGCAAGGCTGGGGCCAAGGGGGAGGATCCTAACCTCAGGCAGACAACTGGGATGGAGGTGCGGAACAAGGGCGCCTGAGCTTTGCCTGGGATCTTCAGGCCGTGCTCCTCACCCTGAGTGCCCAGCCTGGACCCCGTGGAAGCCCATGCTGTGTGGACAGGTGGACAGTTTGGTGTTTCAGCTCCAATCCACAGCCCCGCAGGGCTGGGCTGCATGTATTAATGAGCCTCCACAACCTGCTTCCCCCACATCCAAAGAGGAACAGATGGGACCTGGGGCAGGCTGGGCAAGGACTTCTCTAGGGGGACTCCAAGGCCTTTGAAGCAAACACAGAGATCCAAAGCCCTCCAGAAATGAGATCCGCAGAGTACCACCTCCCTGCATTGGGCTTAGCCAGGGTCTTCAGGCTCTTAGCGCCAAATGACTCCCGCTTTCAGTAACACAGAGATGCTGGCTCCTCCCCTACTTTAGACCCGGGCTCCCTCTCACAAGCCACCCCCAAAACTGGTCTCCTCCATTTAGAGAGCCCACTGGACTCCTATCTCAACCCAAGGCCACCCAGGGCTCTGTGCCCATGGCCTGCTGCTGACCCAGCGTCCACTCCTCCCACGCTCCACTCCTGCCGGAGGCCTGGCTGTCCCGCCTCTGGGCAAGGACTCAAGAAGAGAGAGGCTAACCCCGAACAGAAGCCACACCGCATTACCTGACTTCATGCAATCTGGGGACCCCACACACCCAAGGTCAGTGGGGCGTGGGAGGGGCACAGAAAAGCACAGTGGAGAGACAGGGTGAGGATGACACAGAGCTTGGAGCGGGGTCCAGAGAGAGAGAAGAAAACAGACAAGGCACAAAGGCCGGTCAGGACTCAGACAGAGGGACACTCAAGGGGCACAAAAGGACACAACCAAAAGACGGACCCGCGCTTACAGGACTGGAGACTGTTTCCAGAGGCACTTGGGAAACCCCGACACACAAAGCAGCCAGAGGCCAGGAGCCCGGGCCTGGGCAACGCGCACTCACCGTCCCTGCCGCTCACAAAGGCTCCGCGCCACCGCGCCTCCCAATCCCGCCGCGGGCGCCGGTGGCCGGGCCGAGCCCCGCGCCCCGCTGCAGCCCCGGCCCGCGGCCTGCAGCCGCTGCACGGCCCGCCCCGCCCGCCCGGTCCCGGGGCGCGCGGCTGAGGTCACCGCTTAACCCCTGGTGGCCTGGCTTGCACGCGGCGCCCCTCCCAGCTCCCCTAACAGTGATTCCGGAGGGAGGCGGGGCTCGACTCTCCACCCATTCTCCTCCCTCTTCGGGAAACTGAGGCTGGGGGTGGAAAAACCCCCAAGCAATACCAGGGACTCACACACACAGACCTCCGCCTTCCCGGTCTGGCACCGGACGCCCCTACACACCACTGCGCCTCTCCGCTGCAGCCCCGGGAAGGATCCTGAAGACACCAGGCTCCTTTAAATTCCCCCAGCATGGCCTGGAGGTCCCTGCAAGGGGTGAAAGGTGCATGGGCCTATCCTCATGGAAACTGAGACCCATGAATGTGTCCCCATGCAGACCCAAGACCTCTTGTGGCTGCTCTACTTCCACAAGGGCTGGGTGCAGCCTGGAGTCTGGTAGCAGCTGGGCAGCCCCAGGTACCCGTGGCTTGCTCAATGAAGGGCTTTGACATCCTCATCACCCAACCTTAGATACAGCCCCATTTCCCAGGACCAAAACAGAGGCTCAGAAATGGGAGTCATTCGACAAAATCCACCAGCCCCCCCAGCAAGGAGGTGGTGAAGCTGGGCTCCCAGTTCTCCATCCTTGCTTGCCTCAAGGCTGCCAAGTGCCGGCTACTCCCTTCCAGGATCCCAGAGAGGGCCTCCGGATATGATGTAATTAATTACAGTTATCAGGTCACTAATTAAGATTACCCGTTGTTATTTAACACTCCCAGCTACCTCTCTACGTGAGAGGTAATTCACACTCGGGCTTATCAGCAATTATTCCTGGGTTAGCAGTAATGACTGAAGGGTTCAAGTGCAAAGTATAGGTGGAAAGCATTGCCTAACGGTGTTTGTGGCCACAAAACCAGCGGGAAGGCATCTTGCTGTTGTTACTGATGGTGGTGGTGGTGCTGTGTGTGTGTGTGTGTGTGTGTGTGTGTGTGTGTGTGTGTGTGTGTGTGTATTTGTGCCGATATTGGATATCTTACTCAATCATTCTCCATACCTTTTTAAGAGATTTTTGTTTTTAATTATGTTATGTGTATGGGTCTTGTGCACGTGAGCGCAGCCACCCACAGAGGCCAGAGACTTCAGATCCCCAGGGAGCTGGAGTTACCAGCAGTTGGGAAGCGCTTAACATGGGTTCTGCGAATCAAACTCGGTCCTCCAGAGCAAGACTCTCCAAGCCACTTTATTTGCAGAGGTCTCGCACTCAATCTGGAGCTTGCCCATTTGACTCAATTGCCGGCCAGCAAGCTCTAGCAATTCTCCTGTCTCTGCCTCCCAGTGCTGTGATTACAGGATCCTGTCAATGCACCCAGCTTTTGATATGACCACTGGGGATCCAAGCTCAGGTCTTCCTTGTTTTCAAGGCAAGGCCTTTACTCACTGAGCCATCTTTTCGGCTCCTTAATTGTTTTATTTTTTTTAATGCCCTCTATTGGGGCTGAGGAGATCATTCAGTGGTTAAGAGCACTTGTTGCTCTTACAGAAGACCTGGGTTCAATTCCCAGCACCCACATGGTGACTCACCATCATTCATAACTCCAGTTTCAGAGGACCCAAAGTCCTCTTCTGACTTCCTCAGGCACCGGGCATGCACAGGGTAAACCTACATACATGCAGGCAAAACACTCGGTCATACGCATAAAATTAAATTAATAAATCTAAGGAAAATTAAATACCGTCTTTTTATAAGGTGCCTGCCTTGAGGGCTACCAAAGAAGAAAGGAACCAGAGGGGCCCAGACCCTGCCTCCTTGGCTCTCAGACTAGGAAGAGACACCAATAAACAGACTAAGTATAGACAAGTCATTGGGCTGAACTCTCTGAAGTCACCAGAGAGTCCTCACTCTGGTCATTGGGTGACAAATATTTGCTGAACACTTGCTATCCCCCCAGGCTCCATTTGGAGAAGATAGGAGACTTCCAGTCGCTTCCCTGGGGGAGCTTCCATGCCAAGGGCTAATGTACGGCAGCCAGAAGAACAGGGGACTGTTCCAAAAGGCCATCAGAGCAAGAAGAACATCAGATGTTCAGAGTGACCCCGAGCTCACAGTGTAAAGACCAGAATGTGACTTGAGGGGCCTGTCATAGCCAGAACCAAGCACATGGGCTGGGTGTCTCTTCTCAGCTTTTCCAGATCTGTCCCAGCCTCCTTCGGACTCTTGAGGCTGTCAACCCCTCCCAGAGCTATACCAAGACCCAGAATCCCTAGAACACCTGCCTTGCACTCCCAGCATGCAGCTGTGAGCAGGATGCGGATCTGATTTGATGCTAGCTGGAGAGCACTGTGGTCCAGACCTCAAGAGATCACGGTCTAGATGCCCCTTGTGCCCCTAGAGCTTTGCACACTCAACATTTGAGGATTCCATGGATTCCTAGTGGACACCCCCAAACCCTCACCCATTGAACCCTTGAGGTTCCATGCTGCAAACCGCCCGCTGAGAAAAGCAAACTGAGCTTTCTTGCTCTCTGCACAGTCCCTCTGCAGTGCTGTTAACTGGTAGCCAACACTTGATCACTGGGAACATGGCCATAAAAAGCCAAGTTGCCAGAGCTCCAAATACAGTTAGGAGATGGTAATGGCCGGTTTGTGTCCCCTGTGGTGTGGCCATATTCTGCAGGAGACAGGGCCCTTCCACACAAATATGTTCTCCACCAGCCAACCCTCTCCACCAGCCCCATGCACCCCTGACTCCCAGGCCCTTCCCCTGTGACTTAGCATTTTAACTTCAGTGTCTCTCTGCTCTCTATTTTACCATAAAGAGGCATGCTTGACAAGGAATGAGACCACAGTCTTCACAAGCTGGGCCTGCACAGCCTCCTGCCTTCTTCCTCCCCATCAAAGTCATTCTCTGAACATGGACACGCATCTCCTCTCCCTTCCCCCAGCTCCATATTTTTCTTTATTTTTATTTGTTTATTTTCTGTTTGGTTTGTTGGTTTGAGGCAGGGCTTCTTTGTGTAGCCCTGGCTGTCCTGGAACTCTCTCTATAGACCAGGCTGACCTCAAACTCACAGAGATCCGCTTGCCTCTGCCTCTAGTGCTGGGATTAAAGAGGTGCACTGCCACCCCCCAATGTTTTATTTTTATGACACAGGGTCTCACTATGTAGCCCTGACTGACCTAGAACTTGCTATGTAGATCAGAGTGGTCTTGAACTCAAAGATCAGCCTGCCTCTGTCTCCCAAGTGCTAGGACTAAAGGCATGTGTCACCAATGTCTGGCTCGTTTTATTTTTTTTTTTTTTTAAGTTTTCAGTTGGTTGAGACAGGCTCTCACTCTATATTGCTGGCCTTGAACTCACAATCCTGCCTCTAGCTGGAGGTCTCCCTGTGCTACGATTACAGGTGTGAGACCCTATGTCCAGCTGCTACAACTTCACATTCTAAGCTCACAGCACAGATGATACAATGATACAAGGGACATCTCTGGCCCTTTGCTCTTGCTGTTTCTGAGGCTTGGACTGCACATGGCTATTCCATGCCAAACACAACACTAACTGCCTTTTATTATATGGCTTCTTTGCCTCAAAAAAAAAAGAAAGAAAGAAAAGAAAAGAAGGAAGGAAAGAAAGAAAAGAAGAGAGAGAGAAAACACTGTCTCAAAAATTTTTTTAAAAAGCAAGATGGATCAGTATATAAGGGTGCATACCACTAACCCTGACCACCTTGAGTTGCATCTCCAGGATCCACAGGTGGAAGACGAGAATTAACTCCCATAAGTGTTCTCTGACATCCATACATGAGCATGGCATGCTGGCACCCACATACATATAAAAATAAATAAATATAAGGGCTGGGTGTGGTGGCATTCACCTTTAATCCCAGGAGCAAGAGGCAGGCAAATCTCTGTGAGTTACTTAAAGACCAGCCTGGTCTACATAGTGAGTTCTAGGCTAGCTGGGGCTACTTAGCGAGACCGGGTCAAAGAAAGAAAGAAAGAAAGAAAGAAAGAAAGAAAGAAAGAAAGAAAGAAAGAAAGAAAGGAGGGAGGGAGGGAGGGAGGGAGGGAGGGAGGGAGGGAGGGAGGGAGGGAGGGAAGAAGTGGGTGGCTAAGGAATTCCCAGCCCAGTGACCACCCTCTCATAGCAGCTTGAACGAGTGTGCACAGGAAGTCCTCATTCTGTCCTTGACATGACATTGAGTCCTAACCCTAAATGTGTATCTTCTAAAGAACCTGGGTCCCACTGCAATGTCATTAAGAAGCAGCTCTGCACAGCCGCCTGCCCTGTTCGGCAATACAGACAATGAAACCAACAAAACAACAGTTCACATTCAACAAGGGGCCACCAGGTCCACACACTGTAAAGAAGCGAAAGGGTATGTGGAAGTTCATGCTCTCACACACTCCTCCACACAGAGCAGAAAGCAGCTGCCCAGTAAATGCACCCAGAAGTCCAGGTAGCGCTAACAGGATCAGGAAGTATTCGGACGCGTGAGCTGCTTCATGTGACGGCAGAAAACTGGAAAATCCTGATTATGTTTGAAGATTAGACCGTGTTAAGGTATCTTGTGAATTTCCTGATTCTGCTGACTATAGAATGGCATTGAGGGACAGTGTCCTTGTGGGCAGGCAGCACACCACAGTGCCCAGGGTGGACAACCATGAAGCCAGCAGCTTCTTCTCCCGAGAGGGGCAGCCGGTGCGAAGTGGGAGCTATCGGAGCTGCAACTATTCTGATTATTTGAGGTCTTTTGCAGAGTCAGGCAGGGCTGGCAAGATGGCTCATGGGGAAATGTGCTTGTACTCAAAGCCCAGCAACCCAAGTTGGATTCCTGAATCCCACAGCGGAAGGAGAAAAGCAACTCCCAAAAGTGGTCCTCTGAACTCCTCATGTGCCACACACACCCCAGGGACCAGTGAGGGGCACATTAGTGACACGTGCTGACTACGCAAGTCACTTCCTTCTCTCGGCCTCAGTTCCAATATCTATATGTAACATAATGCCCATGTCTCCTAGAGGTGTGACCTAGCCCTTACCATCTTTCATGGAGCAGGTGTGATCAGGCCGAGACTCACAGCGAGGCTGGAGAGCTGATTCAGTGGCTAAGAGCATTTGTTCCTGCAGAGGACCCAGATTCAGTTTCCAGTATTCACACTGATGGTGCACAACCATCTGTAACTCCCGTCCCAGAGGATCCAGCACTTGCTTCTAGTATATGTGGGCACTGTACACATACGGTGCAGACATCCGCGCATCCAAAACACCCACAGCAAGCCCTGAAAGGCAGATCTGTACTCCCCAGCTACCCGGATGGGGGTGGCGTACAACTTTAATTTCAGCACTCGGGAGGCAGAGATGGGTGCACTTGTGTGTATTTGTGTGCATGAGGGCACACTTGCCTGTGCACGCTTGTGTGGAAGCCAGAGGCTAACTTCCGGTGTCTTCCTCAGTCATCTTCTCACTGTTTTCTGTTTTTGTAGCTGTTTTGAAACTGGATCTCACTATGTAGCCCTGTCTTCTTGCCTAGAACTTGCTGGATAGACCAGGCTGGCCTCAGAGTCACAAAGTCCTCCTGCCTCTGGCTTCCACATAACACACCAAAAATAAATAGTTCTGAAAACGTTGAAACTTTATGGAATCCTTGGGTGGACAGAGAAAGCACCAGACCTCAGCTTTCCACCCCCACGGTGATGGAGCAGCCAACAAGGCTGACCCTGAAGCCACCTCCTCCCCGGCACAGCCAGCCAGATGGAATGGACATCTGACCCACACTGAGCCCATTGGCTCATTGCTTCCAGGAATGTGGAATTAGAGACCCAAAAGGCTGAGCTGGAAGAATGACCACAAAGATCATGCAGAACATGGTCAGTAGCCGCATTATGAAGAAACCACCGCCGGGTCGGGCTGAGGCTTGAGAGAAACGTAAAAACCTTAAAAAACAAAACAACAACAACAAAAAAAAACCTAGTACTGAATATGTAATTCAGAGACATGACTCAGCAGGCGGAGGCCTTGCCCAGCATATACAAAGCACTGGGCTTAATTTCTAGCATCACACAAACCAGGAGTGGTGGTACACACCTGTAATCCTAGCATTCAGGAAGTGAAGGCAGGAGGAAATATAAGGTCACGTTGGCTGCATAGTGAGTTCAAGGCCAGCCTGGGCTACAGAAGCCCCGGCCTCCAAACAAACCAACAATAAACAAACATCAAACAAACACAAATAAAATAATGATGATGATAATAATAATAGCAAACACTGTCTCTCTAGCTTGCACTGTGTGGACATTTGTGTCTATGAATGCATCCCCCACGCCTACCCCCGTACCCTATAAAGTATTGTATTGACTTTTACAGATACTAAAGTTGAAGCACAAAGACTTGTTGTGATCCCGACATCTGTCACTGATGCTGGGAGCCCCCCCAGAGCCCCTTTCACTGGACCTTCCAGAGGGCGTCTGTGGTCCGTGACAGCAAAGCAGCCTGGGACAAGAGGCAGGTGGTATTCTCTGTGCCCTGGCCACATGCAAGGGAGAAGGGCACACCTGAGTGTTATACAAGAGAATGCTCAGCCTCCTGCTTCTGCCTTCCTGGGTCTTCAAATATGAAAAGGTGAAAGGTCACCCGTGAAAGGTCACTGAGGGGTGATGTGAGCAGGTGACCTAAAAGGTAGCTGCTGGGCCTCTCAGAATCTCTGCCCACCAACCTGACACCGCAGGCCCACATGCCCAGGAACCCTGCGTCATCTGCAGCCTC
Organism: Microtus pennsylvanicus; assembly: GCF_037038515.1. Classification (NCBI taxonomy): domain Eukaryota; kingdom Metazoa; phylum Chordata; class Mammalia; order Rodentia; family Cricetidae; genus Microtus; species Microtus pennsylvanicus. The sequence goes on from NC_134591.1 coordinate 71,919,918, forward strand.
TCAAACAGAGTGCCTGGGCCTCTGATGAGCAGGGGTTTGGGTGGCTCTGCCTGGGACCTGGGCACACAGCCAGAAAGGACAAGAGGCAAGGTCTTTTCCTCCTGGCATCAGATTACCACCAACCAAGAGCTCAGAGTTGCCAGTCAGCTGACAGAGCCCAGAGCCTGCTCTAGAAGACACCACAGGGATGGAGAGACAGGGTGAGGGGCCGCTGTGGAGAAAAGGAACAGCAAGGGTACCAGGGACAGTGTGAGCCCAGCCAGGGGACTGGGTGCAGACACAAGGTCTCCAGAAGGGAACAGCCTCAGCTGGGGAGGAGATTCTGCAGCTGCCAGCCTGCTGTGACACTGGCCACAGCTATGGCCTGGCACGAGCCCCAGAAACCTCCATTGTCCCTGGCTTCACCACCGCCCGGAGCTGGGACTCTCTACCAGCTCCCTGGTCCCCAGATGAAAGGCGCTTTCTAAGGGTCATAAAACTGTCCCCACTCAGAACAATGGGCCCTTCTGTGGCTGCACCCTTCACATAAACTCCAATCAGCAGCGCCCAAGAAGCTGCAGGCTGGGCTTTTATAGACTGGCCTTTGGACCAGCCCCAGCACCAATTAACATCCAGTCCCATAGTCCTTGTATGAGGCTCTGTTGGCTCCCTCCATTCACAGAGGCTCGCTGTGCACCAGGCCCTCAGACATCCCTGCCAGGACAATGGCTTTGTCCGGCTTTATGAATATGGAAACTGAAACCCAGAGAGGCTACATAGCCAGAGCCCTGCGAGTGAAACCTCCTGAGAACGGTCTGCCACTGAGATTGTCAGCATGCAGGTCAGGCACAGTGAGCCGGTCACATAGGCTGGGACCCAGCACACCAAGGACTTGATCCAAAGGAGGGCCTGAGCCCAGCCCCTCATAAAGCCTAGGATCCCCCACCAGCCCAGATTCATACAGTCCTGCCATGCCAATCCTTGTGAAGCCCTCAAAACTTAACAAATGCTTAGAGTGCATACACCATATACTCGATGCCCAAACCCCTTCACTCTCATAACACCAGGAATCTAGAAACCAGGAATCTACCAGCACACGAGAAGGATGTGTCCCCAGTCCCTCAATCCCAAGGAGTCACTTGGGATCCTTTCTGGCTCCACCCATTCCTGCACCCCCGACTCCCTGTACTATCTGCCTCTTCTTGACTTCTGCTGATTTCCTTCCCACCCCGCACCCTGCAGAGACAGTTTAAGGAAGCAGAGTGGGGTAACACAGGCCTGCAACCCCCAATCCTGAGGAAGCAGAGGCAGGAGGATCATACATTCATGGGTAGCCCGAACTACATAGCAAGTTTCAAGCTAACACGGGCTAAGATCCAAGATAGTCCTATCTCGAAGCAATCCAAAGACAGAGAAAAAGGCAGTGAACAGCTCCTGGCCTCCTGGCTTCTTCTGTGCTAGATGCTCCACTCCTGCCTGGCAGACAAGAGGGGAAGCTCTTAAACCTTCACGTCAGCTATCAGTCAGTAAGGCCAGCACCCAGACCCTTTGTCTTTGTGGAGGTCGTTCTCTCATGGCTTGACCCACCCTGGGAAGATGGCTTGGGACCTGGCCTGTGTCGCTCTCTCCTGCCACTTCTGCTGCCTTCAGGGAAAGCAACCTTCCCAGAGGAACTTCTGGATGCAGTAGCTCATCAGAGCCAGGCCTGGAGCTGGCAGTAGCACTGTTATCCCCTCCATCACCATCATCACCGTCATCTTCTCCATCACTATCGTCATCACCACCATCACCACCATGACCATCATCCCCTCCATCACCATCACAATCATCATCCCTTCCATCACTATCGTCATCACCATCATCACCACCATGACCATCATCCCTCCATCACCATCACAATCGTCATCCCTTCCATCACTATCATCATCACCACCATCACCATTATCACCTTAACAAACACTTTCTGGCTTCTGGGTATTTAGCCTTTCTTTCCCTATATGATCTGGTCATTTCACAATACTCTGTCCTGGAGTTAGGAGCTAGTGCCATCCTGTGCTACACACAAGGAAACTGACCAACAAAGACAACCAATCCACAGCATAAGTGACTGTAGGGCTTGCTCAGTTATCTGTCACCCTTGCTACTCTAGCCCTCTGAAGGCAGGGCCCTGTCTGTTTGGCAGAGTCATATCTTCAGGACATAGTGTCTGGTACTGAACAAGCATTCAATAAACTGCCTTTGGATGCATGGATGGATATAGGTGGGTGGGTGGCTGAGTGGGTGGATGGATGAATGGATAGATGATGAACGGATGGATGGATGGATGGATGGATGGATGGATGGATGGATGGTAGGTACATACATGGGTAGATAGATGGATAGATTGGTGGATTGATGGATTGATGGATGGTGGGTACATACATTGGTAGGTAGATGGATAGATCGGTGGATTGATGGATGATGGATGGTAGGTACATACATGGGTAGATAGATGGATAGATTGGTGGATTGATGGATGGTGGGTACATACATGGATACATGGGTACATAGATGGATAGATCGGTGGATTAATGGATGGATGGATGGTAGGTACATACATGGGTAGATAGATGGATAGATTGGTTGGTGGATGGATGGATGGATGGATGGATGGTAGGTACATACATGGAAAGATAGATGGATAGATTGGTGGATTGATGGATGGTAGGTAATACATTGGTAGGTAGATGGAGAGATTGGTGGATGGATGGATAGATGGATGGATGGATGGATGGATGGATGGATGGATGGATGGAACATACACGGGTAGATAGATGGATAGATCAGTGGATGAATGGTAGATGAATGAAAAGGGATAGATAGTAGGTATGTATATAGAAGATGAATTGATGTATGGATGAATAGAACAACCATCTATTCAGATAGACTGATGAATGGAAGACATATGGATAGTACATGTATGTAGAAATTAATAGTAAATTAATGTATGCATGGTAAATAAGAGTGTAGAGACTAGTGGAGAGGGGCTGGAGAGTTGACTCAACAGTTAAGAGTACTGACTACTCTTCCAGAGGACCTGGGTTCAATTCCCAGCACCTACAGGATGGCTCACAATTGTCTGTTAATTCCTGTTCCAGGGGTCCAACACTCTCACACAGACAAAACACATGCAGGCCAAACACCAAGGCACAGAAAATAAATAAATCATTTATCCATTGGATGGATTGATGGATGGACAGATCAAGGGAACATGGAAAGATGGCATCTGAGTGAAGACAACTGGAAACCAAGGGGAGAAAGACAAAGGGTCCTAGCTCCTCCACTCCCAGCCACTCACCCCCTGGGAGAGGAGGAGGAAGCTGGATGTGGTCTCCTTGTTTACTGGGAAATCCCCTGGCAGGGATCCCAGGGGAGGCAGAGGAGTGTGTTGACAATTTCTAGGGACAAAGAAATAAGGATGTGGTGTGATGAGACACCTTGAGAAGCCTGAGTGACAGCAGTGGCAGAAGAGATCCCACAGTCCCTTCCCAGACACCTCCGTGCCAGGGAATTGCACCAACCCCAGTTCATGTCCCCACATGGGGCTGGGAGGGGGTGTAGGCAGCCATAAACTGTACCCAGCAAGTGAGCTCCCTGCCCTGTGGCTGCAGGGTGGGGCCTGGGAACGGAGCTACAGATTTGTTTGGAGTCATCCTCACCATGGCCTAGGAGCTCTCAGACCCCAGGCTGGTGGCATCCTGGCAGCTCAGAGCTTTCCCTGCTGGCTCTCCTTATGCGAGAGACCTCGTGTGACCCATGAGTCCTCCTGTCCCATTACCAGATTCTGGGGCAAGACAGCGTGAAGAGATGTGGCCAGCCCCTTTCCCTGAGCAGTTTCCTGATGGAGAGGCAAGACTCATGGGGAGGGGAGGCATCAAGGCAGGAGACCCAGTTTTCTAGTTGCTGAAGGAAGGCTGGGGACTGTTTGCCTGGCAAACGAGACATCCTGAGTTCAATCCCCAGCAGTGCAGAAACCAGGCATGGTGGTACGTGCCTGTAATCCCAGCACTTGGGAGGCAGAAGCAGGAGGATCAGAAGTTCAAGGGCATCTTCCCAAAAACAATGCATTGGAGCTGCAGGAGCCCTGCTGGAGAGAGGGAGGAAGATGGAAGGAGAGGAGGAGGGAGGGAGGGAAAGACTAGAAGTATGTGACTTCTCACCCCTTAAAGAAACCCATCCAGGGGCATAAATGGAATATGTCATGTTCCAAGGTGGCACTGGGAGGCAGGTGTCCTCCCAGGCTGGAACTTGTCCCTTTGAAAGAAAGAAGAAGTGGGGGTTGGGGTCACTTACTACGAACCAAGTTTATAGCTATGACTGGGAGAGGTCATCCCCTCCGCAGCTCTGGAAGCCCAGGGATGAACAAGTGACTCTCCCGCAGAAGGTATAGAGGGGCTAAGAACCCCAGCCTGACTACTGAGCCCATCCTTTCTCCGCTGATAGAAAGGACTTTCACCACGGGACCTCTTCTCCCCAGGATGGGCCCTTGGTGTCCACGGTTTATTCCAAAAGGCCTGGGCTTGTTTGACCCTCACTCCAGTCTAGCTCATTCCCCTCCTATGAGAAGCCACAGATCCCTACTTCCTGGGCACTGTGGCTGTGTGAGCCTGGGACAGAGGCAGGGTGGCCCGAAGCTGCTGGGCCCTTGGAGACTCTCAGAGCTAAAGGACTCTTAGGAATGGTGGAAACCAAGCCCCTCCTTTCCCAGAAGGGGAAACTGAGGCCCTGGGAGGACTAGGATGTCCTCAAGGTCACAAGATGAAGTCTAAAGCTCCTGGGAGCAAAGGCAGCCGGCTGGCTCCAGCCTGGGGTTCCACCCCGACTGTGTCTCTGAAAAACAAGCCCACTGCGCCTCTTATCAGATAGAGGGAAAGCTTATCAGATTCATTTCCTGCTTGTTCAGGGCTCAGAGAGACAGGGTCAGGAAAGATGTGAAGTGGAGGAGAGAAGCTAGTCTGTCGGAACCCCTGGTTCCCTCCCTCACCTGGCCATCTCATGACTGAAACTGAAATGAGTGGGGGGGGTGAGCTCTCTCCATCCACACCCAGCTCCTGGTGTTCCCCCACACTGAGGAGACTGGGGGCAGGGTGTCCTCTAACTAGGAGCTGAAGACTCAAGGGAGGCACAAGGCAGTCACTGTGTCTGTTCAGATCCATCCTCTCAGCTCCTGGGACTTGTTCCCTGGAATCTGGCTTTCAGAAATCCTAGGAATCTTTAAATCTGCATTTATTATTATTATTACTATTATTTATTATTATTATTATTTTCGTCAGATTTGGTGTCAAGTACCTTTATTTTATCCACTGTGCAAACCCTCCAAAACAGGCTCCCTGCTTAGCTCCTGAGTTCCCTGGGAGACCCCTGCTCCCCAGGGAACTTATATTCCAGGAGTGGCACCCACTTCTGGGGACATGAAGACTTGTTTCATACCCTTGTCCCCACCTGATGGCTCTGTACCCTTGACTGAGTTCAGTCTCTGCTTCCCCACTGCCCACACAGCCTGTCTTCCAGCATCACAAAGATTGACATCAAGAATCGCACAGTCTAGCTAGTGAGATGGTTCAGTGGATGAGGACACTTCCCTCCACGCATGTGCCATAACCTGTGTTTGTCATCCCCCATACACACACACACACACACACACACACACACACACGTAAAAAGAAACGTAAGGAGAAATGCTTAAGAGGTTCGAAGCCACTCTTTTGTTTGTTTGATTGTTTGTTTGTTTTTGTTTTTTTGCTTTTTGAGACAGGGTTTCTCTGTGACAAAGTCATTCTATAAAAAATGTACCTCCGACACCAGTGTTAAAGGTCAAGGGCCTCACAGTCACCAAAGGACCTGCAGACCTTAGCTGAGCAGCTGCCTGGACTGTGTAGAGGTTTGGGCTTTACTGGTTTGGGTTGTTGTCTTGAAGAAGGAAGCTGGTGGTGTTGTGGAGACAGGTTCAGGATGGCCTCAGACTCACGGCAATCCTCCTGCCTTACCCTCCTGCCTACTGGGATTACAGGGGTAAGCCACCCCATCCCAGCATTTTAAAGCAGTCCCAGTCATGACTAGCTAGAGCTCTCAGTGAAATGGGGCCGTCAGGAGAACTCTGTGCGGCTTGTGCTCCACACACGGTGGTGCTCAGGGAGTGGATTGGTGGCCATGGCAGTGTGGAAACAGTGGATGTCATTGTTACCATTACAGCACTGGGGGGGGGGGGAACCACAGCAGATTTCTCATGTGTTCTCCTCCCCATGACTGCCCTCCAGACTAAGGACAGTGGGAACTTCTCTCTTCTCAATGACAGGAATATGGAAGGGCTACCCTTTGCCTCCCGCCCAAAGTCTTCAGCTCTTGGAGGACAAAAAACAGGTGGGTGAGAGCCACAAGTTGGGCCTCAGTGGGAGAGGCAACTCCCCTCTGATGCTTCTGCCAGGCACCCAGGGTCCTTCAGACCTCCAAAGAGGAGGAGACAGCCAGGAAAGGGAGAGGACCCTGAATCTGTGCTGTCCCAAAGCTATGTGACTCAGGTAGGATAGCTGACCTCTCAAGGCTTCTGACCCATAACTATGGGGACAGTCATCAAGAGTGTCAGTCATCATGGGGATGGCTGTTCCCACCCTGTCCAGTTAACCAATGAGTGCCCTAGTGGACCAGCAATATGGGCTGGTTGTGTAGACTGTAAAGTGCCTTAGGTATGACACTGCCTTCTTGAACACAGACAGTGCCTTCCAGAAAAGCAAGGTGAGGTGGGAGATAGCAATAATGGAAAAAAAAAAAAAGCAGGCAGGATCTAGGCCCCTGTTGTCCTCTGCCCACAGCCACCCTTCCTCTTCCTTAAACCCCGGCTCCCCTTCTCTTGATCTCTGAGATCTTCAGGAAGTGACTTCACCTCTCTGGGACTGCGATCGATTGGAGCTAACAGGTACTCAGTGGGATGTTGGAGGATTAAATGCGTCATACAAGCACCGCACTGTGTCAGCCAAATAAAAACATAAAGCTAGGGTCCAGTGAGTTTATTATGTTATCATTGGCCAGGCATTGGCCAAGCAATGAAAGACTCTTTCAGAAAGCACTGAGCTGTCTATAACCGGAGGTATTCAAACTGTGGCTAAACAGCCACCTGTCAAGGGACTCAGGACAAGACCGCCAGGTGACCTTTAAAATGCCATCCAACCTCAAGCCGGTAAAATCTCTGCCAAGGACTTGAATAAAATGCTGTCCTCCCCTCCAGATCTGAAATCGCAGGGACCGGTAGTGTCCAGCCACCTTGCCACCCATCTGCTGGGCAATCTCGGCTTTCTCTGGGGTCTCGGAGCCTCGATTTGTCAGTTATAGAGAGACGAGGCTTGAACAGGTGTTCTGAAGCCAGAGCCGCCCTTCTCAACTCATTAACCTTAAGAATGGGGTAGGGGAACTCCCACCACACACGCGCCTGCTCGTGGCTCCCCCCACATTCCTCCTCCCACATCACCCTGCTCTGCTAGGCAGGAGCCAGGGTCACCACCGCAGAATGCAGAACTGTCAACAGGTCCTCTCTGAGACTTCCAGGTACTTCCAAGCCTCCCTGCCATCTGGGAGAAAGCTGGGCACCCCAGTGCCCAAGGGTGTCGACACAAGGAGACCCCAACCACCTCCGTCACATCCAAAGAGCCCCCTCCCACTGTGCAAAGATGGAGAGGACTTAACTCTAGCGAGTGACTGACCTGGATTGCTGACAGTTCAAACGTGGTACTCGGAGGAGAAGATGCAAGTGGCTGGGGCAGGCAGGAGCCTTCGTTCTGATACACACAGACTCCTGATCCAGGCCTGGCTAGGCTTGCAGACAGCCCAGGTGTATGAGTCACTTACCAGTCAGACCTGCTGGGCTGGGCTGGTGCATAGGACATGAATGGGGGGGGGGGCAGAGGGCGGGAAACTGGAGGACAGAAGGGGGCCGTGGCCACCACCACAAGGAAGAGCTGGGCTGTGCAAGCCCAGCCTAGGAGGCCCAGGAGGTTAGCCATGGGAGGAACAAAATCATCAAAGATGAGGCTTCCACGGTGTGCTGAGCACAGGGCTCAAGATAAGGGGCTCAATATAAGGCCCCAGGGTGGTGTTCTACACATCCAGACCCTACCAGGGAAGATGAGAGGAACAGGCATACATTGATCTGGAAAGATACTCTCCAGGGTGACCTCAGGCAAGTAGCCTAGTCTCTTTGAGCTCAGTTATCAGCTTGTTAAACTGCAAGTGTAATTATAATAGCCTCTACTTGATAGGGCTATCAGGAGGATGAGATGAGACTGTATGAGGAATAGGGTCACCACCACAGGCTTCTGACTGCTAGGGACAGTCAGTGACCGTGGCTCAGATCACTGAACCCTTCTTTGGCACTGCAGGAAAGGTAGCTGGCCTTGCCATCGTCAACTTTCTCATTGCCGGGGTTAATTATTACAGATTTGACCAATACAGAATTGGCCAAGAACACAGGTGTCTGAACATCAGAAAGGTCATTTAATCACAGGTACGCTGCCTATTCTGTGAGCCTCAGAAAAGCCTACACGAAGGCACAAAGCTAGCTCCACCCCTGCTCACCAATCCACACAGATCAGTGGCAATGGGCACAGCTGTGCTTAAATTTCACACCAAAGTAGTTCTGTGTTCACCACTGAAACCCCAAAGCCTTGAGGTATTAGATCAGAGACGGACAACTGCAACCCTAGGGCTAAATCTGGCCTGTCCTTGCTTACATAAATCAAATGTGCATTTATCTGAACATAGTGGCGCACCCCTGTAATGCCAGCCCTGGGGACTAGGGGCGGGAGGATCTCTGAGCGTCAGAGGCCAGCCTTGAGCTGCATAGTGAGTTCCACATATGGAGATACCGTCTCTAAAATACAAAACAAACAAAGTGTGCATTTGCTCCTCCATTCTTTCCAGTTGTTTTACAGACACAGCAGCCTGGTTTCATCCTGACAGAGACTACAGCCCAGAGAAGCTCCAGGGGTTACACTGACCCTTTAGGAAGAAAGCCTGCCAATGGTGACTTTGACAACGGTGATGATGATGGTGGTAGTGATGATGGTAATGATGGTGGTGTGATGGTTGTGATGGTAGTGGTAGTGATGATGGTAATAATGGTGGTGGTGATGGTGATGATGAGGGCGGTAGTGATGGTGGTGTTAGTGATGGTGGTGATGTTGGTGGTGGTGATGGAGGTGGTGATGGTGGTGTTAGTGATGGTGGTGATGTTGGTGATGGTGATGATAGTGGTGATGGTAATGATGATGATGATGATGATGGTGATGGTGGTGGTGATAATGGTGTTGATGATGGTGTGATGGTTGTGATGGTGGTGGTAGTGATGATGGTAATGATGGTGGTGGTGATGGTGATGATGAGGGCGGTAGTGATAGTGGTGATGTTGGTGATGATGATGGTGGTGGTGATGGTGATAATGCTGGTGGTGGTTGGGTTATGTATTCCACAAGTTTCATACACAGAAAACTTCTCCAAGCATAATTCCATTCACGCCCTTATGGCATCCTTTTTATGCAGAGAGAGAAACTGTGGTTCTAGAAAGTAACTTACCCATAGTCTCACAATGGATGGATATTTTGATAAAAACTATTTGGACATGGGCATAGTGGCACACACCTTTACTCCCAGCATTAGAGGCAGAGGCAGAGGCAGAGGACCAAAGCAAGTTCAAGGCTAATTTGAGCTACACAGCAAACCTTGTCTCAAAAATTCAATTATTAAACATCAAATAAGTACATTTGATCGGGGCATGGTGGCACACTCCTGTAACCCCAGCATTCACGAGGTGGAGGCAGGGACATTAGCAGTTCTAGGTCATCCTCAGCTACATAGCAAGTTTGAGGCTAGCCTTGGCTACATGAACCCTTGTCTAAAAACAACAACAAAACTTGGATTTGGCTAAGTGAGTCCAAAGCCTCCTGCTCCACCAGTTATCCCAGAGGACAAGTCCTGGCTGGGCTTAGAAGTTCCCCAGCCCAGGAGAGGAACCTTAAGCCTGCTTCGCTGGATTCCCTCCCGGAAGGCTGAGAATCTCAGATGAGTCACAGTGACTGGATTTAATCTCTGAAGTGGAACAAGCAAAAAGAGTGCCACAGAAGTAAGATGGTGTGCACAGAGAGCCCAGCACGTGCCAGGCGGGCAGGCTCCCATCAAGGCTCCAGTGTCCTTGTCATTGCCACTGGGACTTGGAGTACGCCCTAGGCAGGAGGTGGTCACTCTGCCTACAGGAGCCAGTGTGGGATGATGGCGCCCTGGTCCCTGGTCTACACTGCTACCTGGACCAGAACCTGCAGTCACAACCCTGGAGAGGAGGCTGGCCCATGAGAAGGCTGAACTCTGTCTCCAGCCACACCCATCCCTAGAGCCGTTGCCCTTCCAGTCCCACTGCCTAGAAGGTCTAACCTGGTCTTGAACCCCCTAGATGCAAAAGAAAGTTGGAGGAGCCAGGGTTGGCCTTCCGAAAGCCTGACCAGCCCCCAGCCCAGGATGGGTGACGGGATTTCCTATCCTGCCCTTCCTTACTTCACCACAGCTCTGGGTCCAGGTAGCCTGAGAGGAACTGCATCTGGGAAGAAAACAAGTTTTCCACAAATATACATTTTCCAGGGGACTCGAAAGATGGCTCAGAGGTCCTGAGTTCAGTTCCCAGCACCCACAAGGTGGCTCACAACCATCTGTAATGGGATCTGGTACCCTCTTCTGGTGTGTGTATACACAATAAATAAAGAAATCTTTTTTAAAAAAACACGCATTTTTCAGAAAAAAAGTAACAGCAAATTCATTTTTTTCATTTTTCCCTCCTTCCTTTTTGGCAATAGGCCCTCACTGTGTTGCCCAGGCTGGTCTTACAGTCCCGGTCCCAAGTTATCATTTTAGCCCCAGCTTCCTTAGCCTAGATGGTTTTTTGCTGCTGCGATCAACGCTGTAACCGAAAGCAGCTTGGGGAAGACAGAGTTCATTTCAGCTTACAGTATATAGTTCATCATGGGGGGAAGTCAAGGCAGGAACGGAAGCAGAAGCCATCGAGAGACCCTGCTTACTGGCTTTCTTATACCCCCCAGGACCACCTGCCTAAGGACGGCCCCACCCACCGTGGGCTGAATCAATCCTTCCATCTCAATCACTCATCATGAAAACGCCCAACAGAAATGCTTGCAGGCCAGTTTGATGGAGGCATTTTCTCAGCCGAAGTTCCCTTTTCTCAGCTTGTACCAACTGGACAAAAAACTAACAAGCACATTCTGGAATAGCCCGGTCTGCAGATGAACGAAACCACACCCCACCTACCTGCCACACCAAGCTGGCTTCCAACCAACCGAAGTTACAGAGACGGTGTGAGCGCCCATCATGCACCTGGCCTCTGCTCCGCTTCACTGACCCCGGCCACCCTTTGCCCTATTTAACCCCCCAGGCCCAGCAATCACAATACACCCGGTAGACAGGTAGAATGTGAGCCCCACTGAAGCTGATCTCAGTCCTTCGAGGAGAGCGGGATGGAGGCTGCTGACGGCGGGCGCTGTGGGAATCAAGGACTCCTCTACCTGGAGCTGCGGGGGCCTACGATTGGTCCCCACCTCTGCACTGCGGCTCTGAGGGGACAGATGGTCCTGCACCACAGGATCATCCTGGATTCCATAGGCAACCAGCACCAAATCCCTGCCTCTGCCCACCCCACTTCTCCCCGCCCCTCACCACAAGCCTGCAATACCCTCTTTGTCAACCCCAGCTGTATCCAGGTGTCATAAATGCCCTCGGAAGAGACTCTAGTTCACAACCACCGGCTTCACTTCCTGGCACCAACTTCCATTTTAGGTTTTGTTATTGTTTTTTGTTTTTTTTTTTGGTTTTTTTTTTTTTTTTTGGTTTTTCTTTTTTTTTTAAATATTTATTTATTTATTATGTATATGATATTCTTTCTGTGCGTATGCCTGAAGGCCAGAAGAGGGCACCAGACCTCATTCCAGATGGTTGTGAGCCACCATGTGGTTGCTGGGAATTGAACTCAGGACCTTTGGAAGAACAGGCAATGCTCTTAACCGCTGAGCCATCTCTCCAGCCCCCTTTTTTTTGGTTTTTCGAGACAGGGTTTCTCTGTAGTTTTGGAGCCTGTCCTGGAACTAGCTCTTGTAGACCAGGCTGGTCTTGAACTCACAGAGATCCGCCTGCCTCTGCCTCCCGAGTGCTGGGATTAAAGGCGTGAGCCACCACTGCCCGGCTTGGTTTTGTTATTGTTGTTTTGGTTCATTGATGTAGCTGAGGATTTTTGGTTTGTGGTTTTGTTCATTTGTTTGTAGTTTTGTTGCTGGTGGTGCTGGTGGCTTGTTTGTGTTTTTTGTTTTAGACAAAGCCTCCAAGGGTCTAGCCAGGCCTGGACTGATAATGTAGCTGTGGTTGGCCTTGAACTCCTAGTCTTAGTGCTTCTACCTGGGTTTATGAGTGCTGAGTTAACAAGTGTGAGCCACCATACCCAGCAGAGCCTTGCATTTTATCCTATTTTTTACATTTGTGTGTGAATGTGTGTGTAGGTCAGAGGACATCTTTTGGGAGTTGGTTCACCTCCACCATGTGGGTCCCAGGGATTGAACTCAGGTCATCAAGCTTAGCAGCAAACCCTTTCCCTTACTAAGCCCTTTCACTGGCCCGTTCCTACATTCCATTTTCCTCATCATCCCTGTTCAACCCAAGGTCAATAGTCTGGAGTCCCCAAGACACCTCACTAACTCTGAACCGAGCCCAGCCTCGTCGTGGGAAGGTGCCAGACTCTGGAGAATATTCCAAGGCAAAGCTCAGGAAGCATTGCGGCCCCCAGCAGAAGGACATCCTTATGCAACAAGCACTCTGCCCGTTAGGACAAAGGCAGAGGAAGGTTTTTGGGACTACCATCCTAGGGCAGGCTGCTTGGGGAGCAGGGGGTCTGCCCAATGTTCCCAACTTCCTAAGTCATTTGCCCACAGCCCTGTGACACACTGGGTGGTGGTCTTCATGCCAAATGGTTGCAGAGTGGAGAATCCCACCTCCACCTCATCACACTCCTCAGCCTTTGCAAAGGAGGCCGAGGCCAGAGACCCTTCTGTGGCAGCCTGCCTGGGTGTCTTGGAGACAGAGGCCACTTGCTACCATCAGCTGTGAGACAAGCCATTGGGCTGGGCCAGAGAGTGCCCAGCTGTCCCCTCCCTCCTGCTCAGATGGGAACTTTGCCCAGGGGAAGGCACTGCCCCTCATCGCTTCTCTAAGCTGTCTTCCTGGTCCCCAGTGTCACAGCTTGACTTTAAAGAGTTCCTAGCCCTGAACAGAGACACAACCAGCCCTGCAGCCTGAGCCCCAGGACAAGCCTGTAATTATCACAGGGTGGGGATCAAACAAACCCCAGTTTGGGTCCAGCTTCTTTGCAAGCTACATGACCCAGGAGAAGCCACTCGACCCATTGACCCATAGATGCAAGGTTGTGAAGTGGGGGTGAAGCAGTTCAACTGTGAAGGCCATTGTGCAAAGTGAATGAGCTCATCCACGAAAGCACCCAGGTGCCCAGGGTCATTATGTGGGGACAATGGGAGTGACCTTTGCCCTTTTTTTATTCTACCAAACCCAAAAAGCTGGGACTTCGGTATGCCTCCTAATCCCACTCAGGAGGCAGAGGCAGGAAGATGGTTATTTTTGGACTAGCCTAGGCTGCCTAGAGAGACAATGTCTAAAAAAATTTCTGGGTATGATGGCACATGCCTGTAACCCCAGCACTTACAAGGTGGGGTGCTGTGAAACAATCTACGTACACTGGAAGTATATATTGCTCTCATTGTTACTAAAAAGCTGAGTGGGCTGGGGGTGGTAGTGCACACCTTTAATCCCAGCACTCGGGAGGCAGAAACGGGCAAGTCTCTGAGTTCAAGGCCAGCCTGGTCTACAAAGCGAGTTCGAGGACAGGCTCCAAAGCCACATAGAGAAACCCTGCCTCAAAAAAAAAAAATAGCTAATTGGCTAGGCAGGATTTGGGGGGGGGGGGCAGAGAGAATGCTGGGAAGAAGGAGGGTAAAGTCAGAGGAGTCTCCAGTCAGATGCATGGGAAGGGGACTTGTAGAAAATAAAGTAACAAGCCACGAACCCTGTGGTAGAACTTAGATAAGAAATATGGGTTAGTTTAAGTTGTAAGAGCTGACTGGAGACAAACCTGAACTGTCAGTTGAACATTTATAATTAATATAAATTTATAATTAATCTTTGTGATTGTTTGGGAGCAGCTGCCGAGACACAGAGAAACTCCACCTACAGTGGGGGTTGGGAGCAGGAGGGCCAGGAATTTAAGAATAGCCCAGGCTACATGAGACCCTGGGCTGCCCATGAGGCTCGATGGTAGAGCACTTGCCTTGTGTGCCTACGGTCCTACATTCAAAGCTCTGTTTTGCAGGAAAACACTGTAAGAAAGATGAAGCTCTGGGACCCCAAATGTCCCACCTACACTGGCCCTTCCTGCGTTTGGAGGCAGGGCACTAAGGGTCCAGCTGGGACAGAGCGACAGAAACCTTCCTCCTTAGTGCTCCAGGGACAGAGGCATTTTCAGGGTGCCCGCTCTGCCCCTATCATTCTGCCACCTAGATTCATCCTCATATGTTTATTATCATCATTATTGTCCCTACTCTACAGGCTGAGAAAAAAAAATGTGGCTCAGAGACCTGAATGTTGCCACGGAAAAAGGCAGATGGATTTGAAGCTTCCGGGGTGTTGTTGTTTGGAATAGGGTCTCGTGTAGTCCAGGCTAGCCTCAAAGTGTCTACCTAGATGAGAATGATCCTGAATGCCTGATACTCCTGCACCCAGCTCCTGAGTGCTAGGATTCCAGGCCTCCGTGTTTTATTTGGTGCTGGGATCGAACTCAGGGCTTCATGCTGGTTAGGCAAGCATGGTAACAATCAAAGCACATCTCTCACCAATTTGTCTATTTATGTGGTTTTTGCTTATTTGCTTTTGTTTTTGAGACAGGGTCTTGCTATGTAAACCTTAAACTCATAGAGATCCACCTGCTTCTGCCTCCCAGTGTTGTGTGTGCTGATACGGGATGCCCCACCCCGCTCCAGCCTCTGTTTATGTGGTTTTGAGATGATCTCACTGTGTATCCCAGGCTGGCCTCAAATTCATGGAAGGCAATCCATCTGCCTCAGCCTCCGGGGTGCCGGGATCACAGGTCCGCACTACTTTGATTGGCCTTTTGTGTGTGAATATGTGTGTTTGTGTAACACATCTGTGCAACAGCCTGCGGAAGCTGGAAGAAGGCAGATTCTCAAAACTGGAGTTGCAGACAATCGTGAGCCTCCACGTGGGTGCTGGGAAACCAACTCGGGTCCTCTGGAAGAGCAGCTGGTGCTCTTGATCATTGAGTTTCTCCAGTCCCATCACCATGATTATTGGCTATTAAGACAGCCAACAGGCCCCCTCAACTCTGCAGACAAATGTCACCAGTCAAGGACATCCACAGAAGCTGTTGCTCCCCCAGAGCTGGCATGGTCCATGGAGGGCCAGGAAGGCACATCAGGGGTGAACCAGCTGCAGTGTTGCGGGATATTTGCACGCTGTGTGAAGATGTATTGTTGTGATCGGTGTAATAAAAAGCTGAACAGCCAATAGCCAGGCAGGCGGTACAGGTGGGATTTCTGGGCAGAGAGAGGGAGGAGGAGGAGAGAACTGAGACTCCAGGAGTCAAAGAAAAAGCAGGATGGATGGTGCATGACAGATTAATAGATTAATAGAAATGGGTTAATTTAAATTAGTAGAGCTCGTTAGGAACAAGCCTAAGCACCTTTAATTCCAGCACTTGGGAGGCAGAGGCAGGCAGATCTTTGTGAGTTCAAGCTCAGCCTGATCTACAAAGCGACTTCCAGGACAGCCAGGGCTACACAGAGAAACCCTCTTTTGAAAGAAAACACACATACACACAAGCCTAAGCTAGGCCGAGCTTTCATAATTAATAATAAGCCTCTATGTTATTATTTGAGAGTTGGCTGGCAGGACAGAGAAAGAGTCATTACAGGGCAGCCATGGGCTCAGCACTGGACAGCAAGGAGGAAAGGCAAGAGCAGGCACTATGAGCCCAGCCTGGAGGTCACAGGGCTGAGCAATGAGGGAAGGAAGTGGGGAATGTATAGATGGAAATTTCTGTCCTGCCCAATCCTACAGCCATTCAGTCCCAAATAAACAGAGGCTTATATTAGTTATAAACTGGTTGGTCTATTGCTTGGGCTTATTACTAACTAGCTCTTACAACTTAAATTAACCCATAATTCTTATGGATGTTTAGTCATGTGGCTTGGTACCTTTTCTCAGTGAGGCATTCTCATCTTGCTTCCTCTGTGTCTGGATTGTGACCCCATCTCTGTGTTTCCTTTTCCCAGAATTCTCTTATAGTCGCCCCACCTATACTTCCTGCCTGGTTACTGGCCAATCAGTGTTTTGTTAAGCCAGTCTGAGTGACAGATCTTCACTGTGTACAAGAGCATTTTCCCACAGCAGGAATGGGTCACAGGAAGAGTCTCACAAGCTAGAGGGAGTGGGGGTAGAGATTCTCATTCTTTTCCCAGGATGGGTGGTTGATCTGGGTCCCCAGCCTCTTTCCTGGCTCACAGTGCCTCCCCACGGCCTCTGGTCACCCAACATGGAGTTACATTGCACCATTAGAGGCCCAGGGCAGAGCCCCACCCCCACCCCAGCTGGATCTAGTCTATGCTGATATACACCAAGCCTTTCAAACTTCCCTCAACCTCCTTCTGTAGCTTTAGTTATAGGAGACCCAGTGGGGGATGCTCTGGAACTGCATCCAGGAGCCGGGTGGAATGGGCTCAGCCATCCTCACTGGCTCCTCAGTCCCCCAGGAGACCAGTGACTCCTGAGCCTGCCTCCATGGTTTCATGAGATCCTTCATGGACTTACGGAAACAGTGACGAGCCTGCTTCCTTGGGCTTGGGGAAGGGAGCCTCTGAGCAGGTAGCTGTCATTGACTACTTGTCAGTGCCTGCTGGATACTTTCATAAGTCACACTATCCCTAACATAGCCCTCTGCCATGTGCCATGGAGGGGAGGGGAGAGACGGACACTGAGGCCGGAGCAGAGTCGTGACCTTCACAGTGAGATATGTCTGAGCCAGGCCTGTCAGCCCACTACCTTGGGACACTGAGGTGGGAAAATCTAGAGACTGTGCCCTTCACTCCTCACTGTGTGTTTCTAGAAGATTCAAAGGTCAGACTAGGAAAGGGATGAATCCAAGACACCATCTGTCCGCTTGCAAAGCCAGCCCTGGACTCCCCCTGGGGTCTTACCAACACAGCTGCGGAAAAGCAGGAAGTTATCTTTAGCCTGTCATGTCTTTGTGAGAAGGGGGTCCTACTCTTGGATGGAAGCCCTGTAAGCTCCTCCCTGTCAAAAAGCTACCTCCCCAGTGAATCTACTGCCCCCTGCTGGTTACCAGGAGCTCCGTGTCCAGTTCAAAGGCAGGAAGCTGCCAGCTGCAAACATGACTGAGCAGGAAAAAAAAAAAACCGTTAGGGTGGGGGTTGGTGGGAATGGACAACAGGGCTGACCGAGACTTTGAACTGCCCCTGGGGTCTCATATGCTTCACCCCAGCTTTCATGGCCCTGGAATGCTCAGCTCTTGATGCCACCCACATGCAATCCTTCGAGTTACCCCAGTGTAGCTCTGGCTGTCCTGGAACTTGCTCTGCCATCCAGGCTGGCCTCAAACTCACAGAGATCTGCCTGCCTCTGCCTTGCAACTGCTGGGATTAAAAGCGTGAGTCGCCAATGCCCAGTTAAACCCTATTTCAAAAAAGTGAAGATGGCTCTATAGCTAAGAGCACTGACTGCTGTTCCAGAGGATCCAGGATCAAACTTCAGTACTCACTAGCGTCTGTCACTCCAGTTCCAGGATCCTATGCCCTCTTCTGGCCTCTGCTGACACTGGGCACACACATGGTGCATAGGCATACATGCAGGTGAAACACCCATACACATAAAACAAGTTTGTTGTGGAAGAAGCTTTTTGTACACTGTGAAGATGTATCTTTGCCAAGGTGCCTTCTAATTGGTTTAATAAAGAGCTGAATGGCCAATAGGTAGGCAGGAAGAGGTTAGGCAGGACTTCCGGGTAGAGAGAGGATAGGAGATGAATATAGGTGTGGGTGAGATGCCAGAGGACACGGAGAGGAAACAGGAGGAGCAAGGTGGAGCCCTCGAAGGCCAAAAGAGGGTGCTGTATCCCCTGGAATTGGTGTATAGAAGGGTGTGAACTGTTCCGTGAATGCTAGGGATAGAACTCAGATCCTTTGGAAACCAGGAAGTGCTCTTAACCTCTGAATCACCTTTCTAGATCCCCCTCCCCCCCAAAAAAAAACTGGAACAGGTCTCACTATATAACCCTGGCTGACCTGAACTTGCTATGTAGATCCAACTGGCCTTGAATTCACAGAGCTCTGAATGCCCCTGCCTCTCCAGTACTGGACTTAAAGGTGTATGCCATGATGTTCTATATCTAAAAATTCTTTCAGAACAAAAATCCCAATTAATAATAAAACGAAGGCAGTTGACAAAGCGCAGCTGCACAATGTCTATCTAGTCTGTGTGAGGCCCTTAGTCCAGTCCCCAGTATAGAAAAAAGTGGGGGGGGGGCATAGTGGCACACACCTTTAATCCCAGCACTCGGGAGGCAGAGGCAGGCAGATCTCTGTGAGTTCAAGGCCAGCCTAGTCTACAGAGTGAGTTCCAGGACAGCCAGGACTACAAAGCAAGTCAAAGGAAAAAGGAAGAGGAGGAAGTAGGGGAAGGAAGGGGGGGAGAAAAGGGCTCCAACTAGCTGACAGGAGAGAGGTGTAGGCAGGTGTTGGGGGGCACAGCTGTCATCCAGCACTTTCAAGATGGAGGTAAGAGGATCAGTGGTTTGGTAACTGTTGTCTCCTACCTTCAGGATCCAGAGACACTGTAGACAATTGAGCCAGCCTTAGCTACCCAGAGTTCAAGGCCAGCCTGGGATGCGTGATACCTTATCTCAATAAAAGAACAAAACATGGTCCTCTGACTAAGGATAGAAAGCCAGGTTCCTGCTGCCCACCTCTCCCTCCTTCTGGCCGGGGGGTGAGACCTTCTTAGGGACCATTGCCAGCTTCAGGGCCCAGATAGTACAAGCCTAGAATCCCAGCACTGGGAAGAAGAGGGAAAATCAGAGGTCCAAGGTCATCCTTGGCAGTGTTGCACATTCAGGGCCAGCCTGCTCTACTTGAGGCAGAGCTCTGTCTGGCCCATCCCTGCTTCATTAACTACAGGGTCATATGGGAAGACACGAAGTCCCTGGTGGGACTTCCTGAGCCCAAGTCCTCAGGTTCTTCACAGTCTGACAGAGTGACCTGATTCTGAAGGAAGGAGCTCTCACCTGTGTCCCCTTCCCCTCCAAGCAGACCCATCGGTGCAGAAGCATGGGGCCACAGCACCCCCTGCTGGTGGCCGTGAAATCAACACCAAGAGGACTAGCTTCCTCCACCTCTGTGCTTTCCGGTCTACCCAGGATTCTAAAGTAATCGCAGCAACATCCCAGCCTTGAAAGGCTCATGCTCTCTTCAGAGGAAAGCAACCATTTCCGAAAAGGCCCCCAGCACAGAGCCAAGGAGATTCACCTGGCCCACTCTGCCGTTCTGAAAGAAGTGAGCTGTATTCAGTGATGGATAGCCTGATTCAGGGGCTCAGTTCCCTGGGTCCCAGATAATAATTTATGTCTACCTGACCAGGGCAATTGGCACAGACCACCCTTTCATGTTAAGAAAAGCTGAAGGCGGCAGAGCATGTGTCTTTAATCCCAGCATTCAAGAGGCAGGGCAGAGGCAGATCTCTGTGACTTCTAGGCTAACTAGGGCTACGTAGTGAAGCCCTGTCTGAAAGAAAGAGAGAAAGAGAGGTGGGGAAGAAGGGATGGAGGGAGAGAAGGAGGGAGTGGGAGGGAGAGAGAAAGAAAAAGCATTGTGTGGTGGCACCCATGCAGAAACCCAGCACCGGGAAGGTGGAGCCTGGAGGGTCAGCAGTTCAAGGCCAGTCTGAGCTACAGAGTGAAACTGTATCTCAAAGCAGGAAAAGAAAAAGAAACGTCCCATTGGTAAAACTTGAGCAGCCATGGTTTCCCTCCTGTGCTGGGTTGTGGCGAGAGGCAAAGGTGCTGAGGACACGTCGTGTCTGAGCAGCAGAGGGAGACAGTGTGCCGGGGAAAGAGGGATGAGAGAGCCAGGAAGGGGCGGGGAAGGGGTGGGCGGTACTGGTAGGGGTGGCTGTGTTTGTACGTTTGTCTGTGTGTGTACATGCATGTGCACACACAAACCTCACATACCACAGAGCCCTGCCTCTGACTGCTGGCTCCCTGTCGTGCTAGAGGCTACAGCACAAAGAATCTATCTCTTTTTTTTTCTTCCTCTTTTTCCTTTTCTGATAATTTTACAAAGCATCTACCCCACGGTGATGTCTCCAGGCCTCGGAGTCTCCCCACCCCACTGCACCACTGCAGTGTAGCATTGATTGGGAGGGGCTAGCAGGGGGCAGGGGTGACATGGGGCTGGCACCGAGAATTGAAAAATACAGAACCCATCCAGGTGGTGGTGGCAAATGCCTTTAATTCCAGCACTTGGAGGCAAAGGCAGGTGGATCTCTGAGTTCAAGGCCAGCGTGTTCTACAGAGTGAGTTCTGGAACAGCCAGAGCTACACAGAGAAACAGTCTCAAAAAAAAAAGCAAAAGTGAAAAACAGAACTCAGGAAGGTAAAAGAACAAAATTCCATGGAGCTGGAAAGATGACTCAGAGGTTAAGGTGACCTCGATTTGATTCCCAGTCACATATGGTGGCTCAGAACCATCTACAAACACAGTTCCAGGGGGTCTAACCGGCACTCATGTGGTACACAAACACGCATGCACGCAACACATCCACGTGCACAAAGGAAAACAAACACATCTAATATACAGCTAAACAAAACAAAACTCCAACTTGTACTGTTTTTCTTTTAGGTAGGCTCTTAAGGAGTCCAGGCTAGCCTCGAACTACCTCTGTAGCTGAAAAAGACCTGTAGTCAGATTTTTGTTTGGGCCACCAGCTCACAAATAATGACACGGAAGCTTATTAATTATGAAAGCCCGACCTATAGCTTAGGCCTCTCCCACTAGCTCTTATAACTTAAATTACCTGTTTATTTAAATCTACATTTAGTCAAGTGGCTCCTTACCTCTTCTCTCCAAACTGCTCGTGCCTTCTTCCTCCCAGAGTTCTCTCTCTGCTGTGCCCAGAAGTCCCACCTATACCTCCTGCCTAGCTACTGGTTGTTCAGCTTTTTATTACACCAACCACAGAAATACATTTTCATACAGTGTACAAATATCCCACAGCAATGATTTCGAGCCCCGTGGTGGTGGTGCGTGCCTTTATATCTTTAATCGCAACACTCGGGGGTCAGAGGCAGGTGGATCTCTGTGAGTTCAAGGCCAGGCTGATCTCCAGAGTGAGTTTCAGGACAGGCTCCAAAGCTAACTTCTGCTCCTCCTGCCTTCACATCCCAATCCCAAATGCGGGGATGGCAGTATGCACCTGCGTGTCTACTTTGTGGGACACCAGGACTTCATGCTTTGATATCAGGCACCGTGCCAGCTAAAGCACAGGCAGCCCTGCTTCCTGACTCTTTATGGAGCTAGGGAACCCAGGTCCTCAAACATGCTAAGCAAGCCTAGCCGCCACTGAGCCACACCCCAGTCCTGGTTCAATCTCTATTAAAGGCCTTTAGTTGTTAGACAATTATTTTATAGGATTGTTCTAGAATGCAGAGAAACACAATGGGTACCCAGGTGCATGGAACTGTCAGTGTTTGTCTATGAAAAGGGGAGCAAGCAATGGGGTGAGGGACACATCTTGGGACACCAGGGAACTTTTCCGTGATAATGAGGGAGGGAGCCTCGTTAGCTGTTGATTACACGGCCTGCCTGAGAAACTTAGCTGGGAAGTATCGTCTCTGCTTCATTTCTCTAGGCCAGACAAACAGCTCATTGGGGAGGTCTTGGTTTTTAGCCTGGCTGCTTGGGGCCATTTGAAGATTAGTCTAACACTATGGATTCTTGAGATTATTTATTTATTTTTATTTCGTGTGTATGGGTGTTTTACCTGCAAATATGTCTGTTCACCACATCTATGTCTGGTGCTCAAGGAAGCCAGAAGAGGGCATCAGATTGATATCATTCATTATGTGGGTGACCCGAGGCCAGTTCCATGAGGGGCGGTAGTGGGTAATCCAAGGCCCTGGCAGGTGGGAGACAGACAGATATGCCATGCAGAGAGAGCCTGGGATTAGAGTTTATTTAGTGGGTATTGGGGGGGTATAAGAGTAGGGGTTATGGAGGGGGAAGAAGGGAGGACAGAGAAAGAGAGGAAAGAGGGGAGGGAGAGGCAGAGACTGCCTCTTCAGAAGAAGGATGGAGAGAAAGAGAGAAGGGGGGGAATAGAGGCAAAGAGAGTGGCTTACCTCAGTGGAAAGGGTGGGGGGATGATTGGGAGTGAACAGGGCTTGCCTCTTAAAGGGACAGGGTACCCAGGTAACAGGGCAAGCCAGCAGATTACAACACAGATCCCCCTAGGACTGAAATTATAAACTGTTATGAACTGCGATGTGGGTGCTGGGAATTGAACCAGAGTCCTCTGGAAGAACAAGTGCTCTTAACCACAGAGTCATCTCTACTGACCCTGTAAATTTTATTTAATTTCTCTTAGGTCTTCATTCATTGTCCCCATGGATCTTTCTTTAATCTCCCTAGTCTTTATTTTAAACATTTATTTTACAAGCGAGGCATGGTGACACACCTTTAATCCCAGCACCCAGGAGGTAGAGGCAGATGGATCTCTGAGTTCAAGGTCAGTCTATTCTACTTAGTTCCAGAACAACCAGGGCTACACAGAGAAACCCTGTTTTTAATATGCATCTGTGTGTGAGAGAGAGAAAGAAATTCATTTCTGTGGGTTCCCACAGACCAGACTGGCCTTGAACTCACAGAGATCTGGGATTAAAGTAGGTGCCCCCATACCCACCATTTATTTTATTTTTTAATTTTTCATTTTATTTTTAATATTATTATTATTATTATGGTTTCTTCAAGACAGGGTTTCTCTGTGTAATAGTTCTAGCTGCCCTGAAACTAGCTGGCCTCGAACTCACAGAGATCTGCTTTCCAAGTGCTGGGATTAAGGGCATGCTCCACCACCACCCAGCTGATTCATTTTCTTTTTAATTGTGTCTACACCTGTGTGTAGGTATGTATGTAAGTGCAGGTGCCCACAGAGGCCAGAAGAGGGGATCCATTTCCTTGGAGCTGGGGTTGCAAGCATTTAGGAGTTGCCTGGAGTGAGTGCCGGAAGCTGAACTTGGGCCCTCCGGAAGAGCAGAGCGTGCTCTTATCTTAGCCTTGACCATCTTATTAGGCCCCTCGACTGACGTCAAGAAAACATCAAACTTTCTAAGAATATCTGAACCCAGTCAGCCCCAAACCAAAGGCCAGCACCTCAGTCACTCTTCTCTTGTTATATGTATGAGTGTGTATACTTTGTATACACGGTCGTGCGTGTGCAAGGGTGTACACATGCAGGTGTCTTCCTCAATGACGGGGTGTGGTGTGTTTATGTGTCCCTAGTCACACATGTGGTGTGGGGGTGTATGTGTGTGGAAACTCTAGGCTAATGTCAGCCGACTTCCTTGATCATTCCCCACCTTACAAATCAAGGCAGGGCCACCCACTTGAACCCAAAGCTCACGAGTTCAGCTATTCTAGCTAGATGGCTTGCCTTAGGGATTTCTCTGCCTCCCTAGAGCTGGGAGGACAAGTGGGACATCACATCTGCCTAGCATTTGTGTGGGGTTTGGAGATTCTAACTCAGGACCTCTTGTATGCTCAGCAAGCGTTCTACCCACTGAGTCACCTCCCAAAAGTCTGCACCTTATTTTCTGAGACAGATTCTCTCACTGAATATGGAGTTTACCAACTTTGTAAGGCTAGCAACCCACGGGACTCCACGGATCCTCCTCCGGTCTCCTTCTCCTTGATGCCAGGATTAAAGGCACAGAAGTACTCAGGATCTGAAGTCAGGTCCTCAGGCTCCCACAGCAGGCCTCCCATGGATTCACAGGGTCTGAACTCAGGTCCTCAGGTTCACACAGCAGCTGCTTTACTGACTGACCCATCTCTTCAGTCCTTCATTTTTTTATAGGTTTTGCTCATTATTTTTAAGATTTTTTTAAGGGGGCTGGAGAGATGGCTCAGTGGTTAAGAGCACTGCCTGCTCTTCCAAAGGTCCTGAGTTCAATTCCCAGCAACCACATGGTGGCTCACAACCATCTGGAATGAGGTCTGGTGCCCTCTTCTGGCCTGCAGACATACACACAGACAGAATATTGTATACATAATAAGTAAATAAATATAAAAAAAAAGATTTTTTTAAATTATGCATAAGTGTGTAAGGGTGTGTGCATGTGAGTGCCTGTGCCCACAGAGGCCAGAGACGTCAGATCCTTGGAGCTGGATGAACTGATGGTTGCAAGCTACCCTACAGCCTCTACAAGAGCAGTACATGTTCCTGTTCTTGATTGCTGATCTCTCCAGCACATCATTGGTTTCCTTATTTGAGTCAAAGTGTTGATAGGTAGCCCAGGCTAGCCAAGTAGCCAAGTCTTGAACTTGAAATCCTCCTGTCTCCATCTTCCAAGTGCTTGGCACTCATAGGTTAAAACATAGGTGGGTGGAGTAAACAGAACAGAATGCTGGGAGGAAGACGAAATGAGGTAAGACACCTCAGAGAGACGCCATGCTCCCTTCTCCCGGGCAGACGTGATAGCTCTGCTCTCTGAGGCAGACGCGATCAAGCCCAGGATGGATGTAGGCTAGAATCTTCCCGGTAAGCACACCTCGGTGCTACACACCTTATTAGAAATGGGCTAGTCCAGGTGCGAGAGTTAGCCAAGAAGAGGCTAGATATAATAGGCCAAGCAGTGTTTAAAAGAATACAATTTGTGTGTTGTTATTTTGGGGCATAAGCTAGCCAGGTGGCTGGGGTGCTGGGGACGCAGCCCCGCCACTCCTATTACAACAAAGAATCACAGGCATTACCCCTAATAGCAACTTCTATTCTCTTTCCTTTTGTAAAATAACATGTTTCTTTATTTTTTTTAAAGATTTTATTTTTTATTATGTATACAGTATTCTCAGTATTCTGTCTGCATGTCTGCCTGCAGGCCAGAAGAGGGCACCAGATCTCACTACAGAGTGTTGTGAGCCACCATGCGGTTGCTGGGAATTGAACTCAGGACCTTTGGAAGAACATGCAGTGCTCTCAACCACTGAGCTAACTCTCAAGCCCGACATGTTTCTTCATTAACAAAGACATCATTGACATGTTATCCTCTTCTACTGTCCCGGAGGGAGCCTGGAAATTCCCACAGACTCCAGGCCCCACCCCAGGACAATGAAGTCTCTGAGCCCCCAGCAGATAGGAAACACATGGCCACGCAGTCTGTGAGGCTGTCGGGATCAAAGTGAGGCATGTGGTTCTGACATCCCTACCCCTGGAGGGGCTCCAGCTCCTGGACCACAGGGGAAGGTAATTATCCCAGCAATTCCATGGTTCTCCATTGGAAAAGGGGCTGTCACCGCCCCCAAAGAACATCCGTCAATGTCAGAAGATATTTTGGGTTTCGTAGCTGGAAGAAAGGGGAGCTGCTGACATTTGACAGATCTGCTGAAGGTGCTAGGGGAAAAGTGGGGTCCACTATTGAGGTTCTTAGTCTCATTAATAAAAAGATTTAAGAATGAACTCAATTGGAGACACACGGACAATTTTTTTAGAGTTTAACACACACACCAAGGCAGGCAAGCTGTAAATGTCAGCGGCTGCCCAGAGGCGGAGAATGGAGAAAAGAGAAACGGCCATGCTTTCTAAGATGGCAGGGAGGTCAGAAACATGGCTGACAAGCGGCCACATGGTATGGAGGGAGGTTTTAGAGAAAGTGTAAAGAAGCCCAAAATGTTGGGGGGAATCCCAAAATGTTGACGACAGCATGCTTGGAAAAGAGAAGAAATGTTTGTTCGACAATTAAACCTACCAGCTTATGTGGCTGTGACAAGTAGGGTCCTGTGCTAAGGGCAGGGATTCTGGAAGGAGACTATAGTACCTCATTGAAGGACTAATTATTCCGCCCATCTCTTCCCGTGGCTTAAGGTGAGCCTGCTGTCCTGGGGAAGGCCCTTACACACAGTGAATAAACCAGCCCAGCTAGTTATACCAGGGCTAAAGATTCCATCCTCTTGACCAGGAGGAGGTACAAGTTTAAGGTAGCTAGAATGACTGTGGAAATGGCACTTGGGGAAAGTGACATTAACCTGTATAGTCATGGGACAAAAGAGAAGTCACGAGTCACTGAAAATTATAGGCAGAGGGACTGGAAATGTGGCTCAATTGCTCACTTAGTACACAAAGCCAAAGGTTCAATCCCCAGCACACACAAACCCAGTGGGGAAATATATGTAATCCCAGTGCTCAGGAAGCAGAAGTTCAGGAGTTCAAGGTCAACCTCATTCGTGTAGTGAGTTCTAAGCCAGCCTGGGACATATGAAACCCTGTCCCTAAGCAAACCAGAATTCATTGGTGAGGCTTTCAGGTAGATGAACTACAGCTGATGAGGAAATGCTGGGCTGAACTCCGAGATCCACCTGTCTCTGCCTCCAGAGTGCCAGGATTAAAGTTCTAAGCAACCAGGACTGGCTTCTTTTTTAGAGACAAGACTTCAAATAGTCCAGATTAACCTCAAGCCCTCTATGTGACCAAAGATGACCTGAACTTCTGATCCTCCTGCCTCCACCTTCCAAGCACTGAGGTTGCAGGCGTGTGTCATTTCCTGCCTCCACCTTCCAAACACTAGGAATAAGCCAGGCAGTGGTGGCGCACGTCTTTAATCCCAGCACTCGGGAGGCAGAGGCAGGCCGATCTCTGTGAGTCTGAGGCCAGCCTGGTCTACAGAGCTAGTTCCAGGACAGTCAAGGCTACACAGAGGAACCCTGCCTCAAAACAAAACAAAAGAAGTGCTGGGAATGAAATACCGAGTTTCCTGCAGGCTAGTGCAGAGCAGCTCCCCGCTGTGAGAAACCTATTTAATCCAATAGCTTAGCTTGAGGGCCAAAGGAAGCTACATCCTCGTGTGTTAAGAATGTCTTCTAAAAGTCAAGAGGATGTCAGGTCATAGAAGAGGTGGTTAGTAAATGGTTATTACATGGGATGGAAGACAGCTGGGATAATCGCTCTCTTGACCTCCACCCTTCCTCTCTCTCCATGGAGTTTTACTCAGCCAAGGTCAAGAGGGCTGCTCGCTCACTTGCTCACTCGTGAAGACAAATGCAGCTTCTTCAGAGAACTTCAGTTCCATTTACACAGTGCAGAGAGTGGCCCTAGCACAGAGAGTGACCCTTCTGTGTGTGGATATGTGTGTGTGTGTGTGTGTGTGTATGCCTAAGTATATGTGTGTCTGTCTCTGTTTCTATGTGTGTGTGTCTATGTATGTTTGTGTGTGTCTGTGTTTGTATGTGTGTTTGTGTGTGTGTATTTGTGCATGGGTGTGATGTGTATGAATGTGTCTATGAATGGTTGTGGTGATATGGGAGGTGATGTATGCTGTGAATATGTTTTATTGCCATTGGTTAATAAAGAAATTACTTTCATCGGGCGGCGGTGGTGGTGCACGCCTTTAATCCCTAGCAGAGGCAGAGGCAGGTGGAGCTCTGTGAGTTCAAGGCCAGCCTGGTCTATAAGTGCTAGTTCCAGGACAGGCACCACCCTGTCTTGAAAAACTGACAAACAAAGAAACAAACAAATAAATAAATAAATAAATAAAAATAAAAAATGAGGGCTGGAGAGATGGCTCAGTGGTTAAGAGCACTGCCTGCCCTTCCAAAGGTCCTGAGTTCAGTTCCCCAGCAACCACATGGTGACTCACAACCATCCATAATGAGATCTGGTGCCCGCTTCTGGCCTGCAGGCATACATGCAGACAGAATACTAAGAATACTGTATACATAAGAAAGAAAGAAAGAAAGAAAGAAAGAAAGAAAGAAAGAAAGAAAGAAAGAATAAAGAAGTTACTTTTGGCCAATGGCTTAACAGAGCAAAGCCAGACTAAAAGAGATATAGAGAGAGAGCAGGCAGAGTCAGAGAGAAGCCATGTAGCTGCCACCAGGGACAGACACCTCTGTTGGAGCCTGCTGAAATTTTGCCTGTAGGCCATGACCTTATGGTGTTGCACAGATTAATGGAGATGGGTTAGTTTAGGATATAAGAGTAAGCTAGGAATACGTTTAAGCTATTGGCCAAACGGCATTGCAAATAATATGGTTTCTGTGTGATTATTTCAGGAGTGAGCAGCCAGAAACCAATTAACAGCCTCCCCTGCAATAGTGTGGTACTTGTGTGTGTGTATGCACATGTGTGGTGTGTTTGTGGGTGTATGTATATGTGTGTCTATACATGTGTGTGTGCATGTCTGTGGTGTGTCTGTGTGTATATGTATATATGTGTCTATACATGTGTGTGTGCATGTCTGTGGTGTGTCTGTGTGTAATGTATATATGTGTCTATACATGTGTATATGTGCATGTTTGTGTGTATGTGTGTCTGTGCATGTCTGAGGGTTCAGAGGACAGCTAGTTTGTTCTCTTTCCACCATTTGGGTTCTGGGGATGGAACTAAAATACAGTGCAAAAGAAATGAGGATTGGGATGAAGGGAAGGGATACTGAGATATTCACAACTTTCCTGGGAATTCTGGTGCCATGCAGCCATTCCCCTCTTTTTGTGGTTCTTTCCTCACTATGATGATTGTCAACTGTTGTGCCCCTGATGGTGTCATGTTGTTGGAGACCGCTTGTTTGTTTCCTGGCTGCTTGTTTGGTTCCTAGACGCATGTGTGGTTCCCAGCTGCCCAGACTCCCGAAATAATCACACAGAAATCTGTATTAATTGCAATACTGTTTGTCCAATAGCTTAAGCATATTTCTAGCTAGCTCTTACATCTTAAAGTAACCCATTTCTATTAATCTGTGTATCTCCATGTGGCTGTGGCTTACCAGGTAAAGTTCTGTCCAGCGTCCTGCATCTGTCTCTGGAGAGGCTACACGGCTTCTCACTGACTCCACCTACTCTCTCCTCCTCTATCTGCTTGGAACTCCCGCCTTGCCCTATTCTGCTAAGCCACTGGCTGAAACAGCTTTATTCATTAACCAATAAAAGCAAAACATAGACAAAAGGCCTTCCCACACTAGTGTAACTTAGTGTGTAGCTGGCGTTGCAATGAGGTTGATTAGAAGTTGCCTGGCCATCATCACTCTGGATCTATCTTGTATCAAACGGTCAGGCCAGCTGACCTAAGGGGAGACTTCTGGGCACAGACATCCTGTGAATTAGGGAGAGCCACCCCTGCCTGGCCTCCAGTGGTTTAGCTTTGCATTCTGGTGCTCAGGCAAGCTTTATTCATTAAAATACAAATAAATAATCACTACAAAAACAGGGCCTTCGAGATAGCTCATTGAATAGAGAGCCTTGGAGCCAAGATTGTCCTGAGTTCAATTTCTAAAATTCATGGGGCAAAATGAGGACCACCCACAACAACAAACAAATGAATAAATAAATATAAATTGTTTCTATGGGGTGGGGGTATTGGAATGAAGCCCAGTTAGTCGAGGCTTGCCTAGCATACAGGAAACCCTAGGAAATGGTGATGCCAGGAAGGATGGCACATGCCTGTAATCCCAGCACTGGGGAAGCAGAGACAGGAAGAAGAGCAGAAATGTGAGACTCCTAAACACTGGGATTAAAGGTGTATGCCACCATGCCCCTGAAAAAGGGACCCAAGGGGCTGGAGTGACGACTCAGTACTTAAGAGCTCTTGCTACTCTTAGGAGAATAGTTCAGAGCCGGGCGATGGTGGCGCACGCCTTTAATCCCAGCACTCGGGAGGCAGAGGCAGGCGGATCTCTGTGAGTTCGAGACCAGCCTGGTCTACAGAGCTAGTTCCAGGACAGGCTCCAAAGCAACAGAGAAACCCTGTCTGGAAAACCAAAAAAAAAAAAAAAAAAGAGAGAGAGAGAGAGAGAGAGAACAGTTCAGTTCCCAGCACCCAGGTCAGGCAGCTCACAATTGCCTGTAACTCTAACTCCAGAGGATCCAATATCTCTGGCCCCTATGTGTTATGCCCAGATCCACAAAGTCCCCCAAAACTAACAAGAAGACCTAGTCCCGTATGTAAAAGCAAAGAGCCTCTACTTTTATACAAGTTTGGGAACTTGGGCTCTCTGAATACTCTATGTATCATGAACAGAGAGCCCTGAGCTCAGTCAGGGTTGGGTTTTTATAGTAGCAAAGGTGGGGTGAGGGATTTCTAAGGTTCAGGACCCCTGAGTGGCTGGCATTTGTCTATGGGTGTCCTGGTGAAAAGCAAAGGGTGTGTACTGGCAGGTGATCCTATTACAAAGGTTGGAACACTAGGAATTTCCTCGGTGAAAAGGGGATGGGTGTGTGCTGGGCTAAGGGATAGCTGTGCCTGGGTGGAACACAGGTAGTCTCAGTTTGTGGTCTTTCTTAGAACCAGGTATTGCCTTAGGGTAAACTGAGACTCAGGCCTATCTTCGGGTTGATCTATAGAGCCTGTCTTGACAACTATGTACCAAGCTGCCCAGGGTCCTACACTATGGGGCTCACAAACTCAATTTTTAATAAAAATACAAAAAGGGAGTTACTGGGAAACCCTGGAATAGCTCAAGTAGAGCAGCAATGAGCTTTACAGAAAGATTCTGGGCAGTGGTAGTTCCCAGCACTGGGTGAGGCCTGGAGTGGTTCTCTGGTTCTCCGTGTACTGAGGCTCCAGGGTCCCGCCTGAGAGAAGTTATTCCTACAAGGACAGTCTTGGATACTTCTAAAGCCTCGCTCCTCAGATCCACTACCTCTCTGCCCAATCCCCAGAAGCCTGTGGCCTAAAGTTCCTCCCAACATAAAACACTGCCAGATACCTCACCTCAGCCTCATTATGACCCCTTCCACAGAGGCCTTCTACAAGCCTCCCGTGGGTCACGTGCTTGTAATTCCTGCTCTTGGAAGGCCAAGGGAATTAGACTGCTGGTATTCAAAACTGGCCCCACCCCCACCCCCGAAAAAAATCCCGGGCCAAGAATGATGGCAGACTTTAATCCCAGCACTCCAGAGGAAGGCAGAAGCAGGCAGATCTCTTTGTGAATTTGAGGCCAGCCTGGTCTACCTAGCAAGTTCCAGGACAGCCAGGACTACACAGAGAAACCTGAATCAGAAAAAAGAAAATCCCCCCCTATGTGCTCAATGACACCCTTCCTCAAGAGCCAGGACAGTTGATAGCTACCGTGAATTGCCCGGATGATGACTGGACAGAACCAGAGAAGCAGGGGAAAGGGCCACACCCGACCGACACCATTCCCTGAAAACACAATGACAGCCCTCCCTGTCACTGTGGCTTCTCATTGCCCCGTTTTTCCTATCCAGTTTCTGGAACAACCCCCACCTGAGGAGTTCAAAGTAAACCTTTGGGCCCCCCACTTCTGTCCTTAGCCACGACCAGGACTCTCATTTTCTCTTCCCTCGTGTTAGCTCCCCAGTTCTCAGCCGGGTATGGGTTTTGGGGCTAGGGACATGTCTTGGTCGGCAGTGTTTGCTCAGTATGAATGAAGCCTCAGGTTTCCGCCTCAGGACCCCATCCACCCGTTTTTCTTTTTTAGTGAATACAAGGTGTTTTGCCGTATGCGTCTGTTCGCCATGTGAATGCCTGGTACTCATGGATGCCAGTACAGAGTGATGGATTCCCACAGAAAAAATACAGATTCTGTAGGAGCCAGGGCAGCTTGGTACACACCTACCAGGACAGGCTCTATAGATCAACCCGAAGATAGGCCTGAGTCCCAGTTTACCCTAAGGCAATACTTGGTTCTAAGAAAGACCACAAACTGAGACCACCCATGTTCCACCCAGGAACAGCCATCCCTTAGCCCAGCACACACCCATCCCCTTTTCATCAAGGAGGAAATTCCTAGTGTTCCAACCTTTGTAATAGGATCACCTGCCAGTGCACACCCTTTGCTTTTCACCCCTAGACAAATGTCAGCCACTCAGGGGTCCTGAACCTTAAAAATCCCTCACCCCACCTTTGCTACTATAAAAGCCAACCCCGACTGAGCTCGGGGCTCTCTGATCACATCAACACATTGGGTGCTCAGAGAGCCCAAGTCCGTGAACTTGTGTAAAAATAGAGGCTCTTGGGACTGGAGAGATGGCTCAGTGGTTAAGAGCATTGCCTGCTCTTCCAAAGGTCCTGAATTCAATTCCCAGCAACCACATGGTGGCTCACAACCATCTGTAATGAAGTCTGGTGCCCTCTTCTGGCCTGCAGGCATACACACAGATAGACTATTGTATACATAATAAATAATAAATAAATATAAAAAAAATAGAGGCTCTTTGCTTTTACATACGGGACTAGGTCTTCTTGTTAGTTTTGGGAGGACTCTGCATATCTGGGCATTAACAACTCCATTTCTCAGTGGCCTCAAACTCATGCCAATCTTCCTCCCTCAGGCTGCCTAGCAGTAACACTGCAATAGAGTTACAGACAGTAGTGAGCTGCAGTGTGGGTGCTGGGAATTGAACCCCTGTTTCTAGAAGAGTAGCAAGTGCTTTTAGACACTGGGCCATCTTTCTAGCCCTGACATATTTCACTAAAAAAAAAAAACGCATCCTTCTTTGAGTACCAAGGCCCAAATACTAACTAGACCTTTGAGGTGTTCGTCCAGATGTCCCCTTGTGGCAGCAAACTGCATACATCAGGGGCTTCAGTGAAGGAGACACGACTCAGCAGTTAAAAAGCACTTGTTCTTGCTGAGGAACTGGGTGCAGAGACCAGGCACTGATATACATGCAGACATAACATTTGTATGCATGAAATAAAGTAAAATGAATCTAAAAAAATTAACACATAGAGTTTTCTCTCTGTACTTTTTTTGGGGGGTAGAGGCTTAAGACATGGTTTTGTTGTGTAACCCCAGCTGTCCTGGAACCTACTCTGTAGAACAGGCTGGCCTCAAACTCACAAAGATCAGTCTGCCTCCACCTCCCAAGAGTTGGGACTAAAGGTATGTGCCACCCCCTCCCAAATACTAATATGTTTTTAAAGATTTAGTTATGTGTGTGGGAGTCTTTTGCCTGCATGTATGTAACATGTGTGACTGGTGTCCTGCAGAGGTCAGAGTTTCTGGTTCCCTCAAACTAGATTTACAGATGCCAGTGAACTACCGTGTGAGTACTAGGATTTGAACCCGGGTCCTCTGCAAGAGCAACAAGTGCTCTTAACAGCTGAGCCATCTCTCTAGCCCCTACCTTTTTTTTTGTTTAACAGTCCAATCTACAGGACCTCAGCCAGAGAACCTGACATGAATTAATAGAAAGAAATATGAAATGCCTGTTATTTTTACCACTGGGGAGACAGGAGCGTTGTGAGTCGGAGGCTAGCTTGGGTGACAAAGCAAAATTCCTTCTGAAAATAAGTTTGTTTGTTTGTTTTTTTTAAAAAAAAAGAGGTAAAATGCTTGCTTGCCTGGCATGTGTGAAGCTCTGCGTATCATGCATAAAAGAGGGCATCGGTGCAGCTCTCTAATCCCAGCACTGGAGAGGTGGAGGCAGGGGGATAACCCTCAGTTGCAACTCCTCTTGGTGAGCCAGCACACCAACATAAGCTCACACACAGAGCTGCTGTTTCCAATGCTCTCACAGATCTCAGCCAGGCTTGTGAGGGCTTGTGAAGGGATGTGCGTGGGCAAAGCTGCCCTTGATTGTGCCAG
Source organism: Microtus pennsylvanicus (assembly GCF_037038515.1). Classification (NCBI taxonomy): domain Eukaryota; kingdom Metazoa; phylum Chordata; class Mammalia; order Rodentia; family Cricetidae; genus Microtus; species Microtus pennsylvanicus. Next base: position 71,953,876 of record NC_134591.1, read on the forward strand.
CACTGCTCACCTATCAGAGCAGGTACAGAGTTGCCTGGCCAAGTGACTGGAGCCCTGGAGTCATAGGACCAAAAGGACAGCCACTTCCTAAGGTTGGACCCGGAGAAATGGATGGGAACCCCGCCCCCACACCCCCACCCTCCCCCACTTTTGCTTTTGAAATATGTATATACCTAAGCTGATCTAAAACTCACTACACTGGAAGCCAGGCGGAGGTGATGCACACTTTTCATCCCAGCACTTTGGAGGCAGAGGCAGGAGGATCTCTGAGTTCAAGGCTAGTCTGGTCTACAGAGAGAGTTCCAGGACAGACTCCAAAGCTACACGGAGAAACCCTGCCTTAAAAAAAAAAACAAAACAAAAAAAAAACAAAACAACAACATAAACCTCACTACGTCGACAAGGATGACCTAGAACTTCTGGACCTCCAGAACACTAAGATTACAGGCGTGAGCCACCGCGCCTGTTTTTAGGTGGTGCTGGGAACAAACCCCAGGGTTTTGTGCACAGTTAAGCATTTATCCCCTGAGCTCTGCCCCATCACCTAGGCCAGGAGAGATGCATACACAGGTGAAAAGCTTGCCCAGGCGCCGTGTGAGTGGAAGGACTTGCACCGGCTAGGCAGGGGTGGGTACCACCTAGAGCTTGGAACCCTGGCAAGGGGAAGAGGAGGACAGTGTGCCAGGCGTGTGCCTTAGATTCATGGGCTGGGACTCAGAATTAGACTAACGGATAAAGGAGAGAAAAAAAAAAGAAAGAAAAAAAGCAGAGTGTCTTGGCCCCATAATTCTAGCACAGCGGGAACAAGTTACACGCAGCGTAATAAGCCATGGAAATCTCAGACGAGTTATGGTTCGTGTCCCTCATCTTTAGGAAGAGGATCATAAATTTCCACCTTCAAAGACAGCCCTCAAGTATTAAATGAGATAATATCTCCTGTCGTACAGGAGATGCTATCTTCAAAGCCTTCACGGAGCCGGGTGCCTGGCTCATTCCCTCAGCCAGTGCTGACTCCGAGACCAGGCTGCAGCATTTTCTCTGCTGTGGGTTTTCTAGCTTGGTGTTTTCAGAGAGCCTCCTGCAGCCCTGGCTAGGTTTTGGACGCCCTTTAGAGGTGAGGGCAACCTTGGACTTTTGATTCTGCTATGCCTACCTCCTGAGACTCCAGGTGTGTGTTTCCATGTCTGGTTTATCCTGTGCTGTATTTAAACTCAGGCAAAAAAAAAAAAAAAAAAGAAGCCGGGCGGTGGTGGCGCACGCCTTTAATCCCAGCACTCGGGAGGCAGAGGCTGGCGGATCTCTGTGAGTTCGAGGCCAGCCTGGTCTACAAGAGCTAGTTCCAGGACAGGAACCAAAAGCTACAGAGAAACCCTGTCTCGAAAAATCAAAAAAAAAAAAAAATGAAGAATGATCCAGTCTTTAAGCAGTACATGTTGGGGCACACACATAATTCCAGCACTTGGGAGGCCAAGGCTGAACCCTGCTTCAGGGGCAGCCCAGACCACCGTGTAACAGCCTGTCACAAAACGAAAGTCCCATCCTTTATTATCATAAACATTTGAACTTCTAGTCTAGTCTGGAAAAAAAATATTCCTAAACTCCTTATTCAGTTGCTTGTAGCGTGCCCATCAAACGCTTTGGAATGGCATTATCCTCTAACGCAAGCTGTGGTGTGCTTCATGGTCATGCTGGACCAAGTCCGTGTTTCCATGTGTTTGGGGGTGATGCGTGGGCCAGGAGACTGTCCTGCCATGCCTGAGCAGGCGTGCTTGCCTCCAGGGTCCCCACATTTTGGTTTTATAGTTACCATTTGTTGCTTTTGGCCTGGAACCCTCTAGGTAGACCAAACTGACCTTAAACACAGAGAGCTAGCTACCTTTGCCTGAGTGCTGGGATTAAAGGCGTGTGTCGTCACACCCGGATTCTGTTTGTTGCTGTTGTTTGTTTTGAGATAGTCTCTTGCAGCTCAGGCTGGCCTCAAAGTCCCTACGTATCCAAGGTTGTAATCTTGACTCTCTGGTCCTCCTGCCTCTCCCTCCCAAATTCTGGGGTTATTAGCACGCAGCACTACTGTTTTGTTTTGAGGCAAGGAAATACTTTTTAGCACAGGCTATGCTTGAACCTTCTGATATCCCCCCTGCCTCAACCTCCTAAGTGCCCAGATTATAGACGGATACCAGGAAGACCAGCATCCTATCCTTGGGTACAGGCATGTCACCGGCTACCGGGAGGCACTCTAGACAGTCACCCCTCACACAAGGCAGAATTTCGCCTGGAGAAAGAATCTCCTTAGCGCAATCAGGGGCAGCAGGAGAGCAGAGGCTGCCAGCTGAAACAGGCCAGGCGGGGCGGGTTAGAGCTTGCCAACACTTCAAAGACCCGTCCCCCACTACCAGCACAGCCGTAGATGCCAGAGACCAGTACACCTTGCATAATACTGGCCAGGAGGAAGAATCCTTGACCTAGACAGAGGAGGATGCCAGGGAAAGCTCAGAGGGTCCCAGGAAAAGTACCACACAGCACAAAGGAGGTGTAAGCTCTGGGGGTCCCCAAGCCTGGGATGAGTCTCTCCCACTGCTGTGTTGTTACCTCTTACAACTTGGTGTCTCATTCAGAGCAGCAATAAACAACAAGGAGAAAGACAGTGCTGGGCAATGGTGGCACATACCTTTAATCCCAGCACTTTGGAGGCAGGGGCAGGCAGATCTCTGTGAGTTAGAGCTTGAGGCCAGCCTCCTGGACTACAGAGTGAGTTCCAGGACAGCCAAGACTAATAGAAGGAGAAGGGGGGGGAGAAGGAGGAGAAGGAGAAGAAGAGGAAGAGGAGAAGGAGGAGGGAAGGAGAAGGAGGAGAAGGAGGAGAAGAAGAGGAGGAGGAAGAGGAGGAGGAGGAGAAAGGGAAAGAAAAGAAAGGAAAAGAAAGATTGCAGGCCACCTCTCTCTGTATTAACATCCCCCCAGGAGATGTGAACTAATGTCTATTCATCCCAGATGAGTCACTATAGGCAGAGACTGCTCATTCATTTCCTGGCTTCCCAGACCCAAATAATCACTCAGAAACTATATTAATTACAATACTGCTTGGCCTATTAGCTCAGGCTTCTTATTAACTAACTCTTACATCTTAAATTAACCCATTTCTATTCATCTGTGTATCACCACAAGGCTGTCGCTTACTGGAAAGTTTCCAGGTCTTTCTCTTTTGGCAGCTACATGGAGTCTCTCTGACTCTGCCTTCTCTCTCTCTCTCTCTCTCTCTCCCTCCCTCCCTCCCCCTTTCCCTCCCTCTCTCTTTCCCCCTCTTCTCTGTCTCTGTATCTCTCCCCTCCTCCCCCCTATCCTCCCAATACCCGCTTCCTAAACAAAATGCCACACTCCCAAACTCTCTGCATGGCGTGTTCTGTCTCCCACATGGCCCCCACTCTAGTGGGACCTGCCAGGGTCACTTGCACTGTGATCTTTCACCCACTATGTAGCTCTGGAAGCCTGGAGCTTCCTATATAGACCAAATTTTTTGCAAACTCACAGAGATCTTTTTTGCCTCTCAAGTACTGGGATTAAATAAGGCCACTGAGCCTGGCAGGCACCCCATCTTCTATTGTAGGATGTATACTGTAAAGTCTGGAGAGCAGATAGCTTTCCGGGGGCTGCCTGGGGTAATTGACAGACTTACTTAAAGTAACGCATTTATTTGTTTTTTTTTGTTTGTTTGTTTTTTTTTTTTGTGGATAACATGAATTCTTTATTATTATTACTTTAAATTTTTAGCCAATGAACTGAAATGCTACCCCTCTTGTATAAGATGTCCTTATGTATGAACATATTTTTCTTGACTTGCTATCCTGTACTGGCAGTCTAAATGCCGATAAGTTATGCTAAATTTGATGTCTGGCAAAGCATTATTTGTTTGTTTATCTGTTCATTTTGGAAGACAGGATCTCATGTAGCCCAGGCTAGTCTCAAATTTGGTAGTCTCAAACTAGCCTGGCACTCCAGATTCTCCTGAGTGCTGGGATCACAGGCATACAATACCATGGATTAAGTTCTAAGAGAGGAGAATATGTTAAATCTTCGTTTTTTACCGGAAAGCCCCTGGCTGGATAGTAATCCTAGAATCTTCAGGTCAATGTACAATGTCATAGTGCCACTTAGGGACACAGACATGGGGACCCGAATTCTTTCTAGGGTGCTAGGACTCAAACTCTGAGATTTACACATCAGACAACCACTCTACCATTGAGCTACATCCCCAACCCTTATTCTTTCCTCCTGTAACCCAGTCTTCGTTTTCTGGTTTTACAGACTGCTAATTAAGGGAAGAGGGCCCGTTCACCCTCAATGACTCTCTAGCCTGAAATACAGACTAGCTACCAAGCACAGTGCCTGTCAGGGGATATGTGGTGTGGTGGCCTCAACACCAAGCCCACCTCCAGTAGCTGCTCATCTCTCTTCCCAACCTACCCCTACCCTCCACCCCCATCTTCCTGCCCAGGGCCCTCCCTTCTCTTTGCCTCTTTAGCCCCTCTTTTTTCCTATAAATTGGCAATAAGATAGGCTAGCCATAGAACTCTAGAAGTTTATTCTCTGAGGATGCGAACAGTAAGTATTCTAGAGTTTCTGAGCCAAGAGGGGAAATTCCAGATATGCTGGGGGCCCTTGGCTTATACAGCAAAGATGTGCGAGCAGTATGGTTCTGCAGAGAAAGGAGCACCTTGGGAGTTTTGTTTCCTTCCTTCCTTCCTTCCTTCCTTCCTTCCTTCCTTCCTTCCATCCTTCCCTTCTTTATTTTTATCCCCATTCCTGTGATAAAATACTTGGACAAAAAAAACAACTTGAGAGGGAGTTTGTCATGGCTCACAGTTCAAGAGTGCAGTCCATCACAGTGGAAAGTCAGGGCAGCAGGAACCTGAAGCAGCTGGTCCAATCAGCTCTGCAGTCAGAAAGGAGAGGCGGGGGGGGGGGGCGGGGGGAGAGAGAGAGAGAGAGAGAGAGAGAGAGAGAGAGAGAGGTGGTGAAGGAATGCTGCTGCCCAGCCCCCTCTCTGGGTCACACAGCCTAAGGATTAGCACTATTCATTGTGGTTGCCTCTTTCCACTACAATCAACAGAATTAAAACAACCTCCCCTAGGCATGCCCAGAGGCGGCCCAGTGATTAGATTCAATTAAATTGACTACACCAATTACCAAGGGGAAGTCAGAAAGGCTAGAGAGGGGACCTCAGTCTACATACTGACCCAACTCTAACGTGAAGATTTTTGGTGGGTAGGGGCTTATGCCCTCTGCAAGTTCTCCATCACCAGCATCGCCAAGATCTGGAGTTGAATCTTCTTTTGGCATCAAAAGGCCCAGAGGTGCCCCCATGGGTGGGATAACTATTGAATCTCCCCACTTCGGAGCCCCCTTCCAAGGCCTGAAGGCCTTGTCCCTGGCCTCCTCAACCCAGCATCTCCACCTTTCTCCCTCCTCTAAGCAGCAAGCTAGCAGTTCCTCCTCTCTGGGGCACTGCCAGGCTCCACTCCCTCAGGCTCAGAACTGACCTGGGGTGTCATTTGTGAAAGAAGAGAAATAACTTCACTTAAAAGAGCCCCCCCCCCAAAAAAGGGAGTTGGGATGGAGGCCCTATGGACCAGGAGGTGGTGAGCTGGGAAGACTACACACACCAGGTACATTTAGTTAGTTTTTTAGATGGGGTCTCACTGTAGCACAGGCTGGTCTTGAAAGCAACAAAATCTACTTCCTCTGCTCCCTAATTGCTGGAATTAAATAAAGGCTTGAACTATTTTGCCTGACTTTCTTTTTCTGCATATGAATGCTTTGCTTGACTGTATGTGCATGCCTGGACCTGAAGAGGTCAGAAGAGGGTGTCAGATCCCTGGAACTAGAGTTTCAGATGGTTGGGAGCCATGCTGGGATTTGAACCTGTGTTCTCCACAAGAGCAGCCACTTGCACTTGCAGCCAGAGGTCTTAAAGGATGGAGCATTTCTCCAGCCCTCCTCAGAAGCTTCTTCTTCCTTCTCCTCTTCCTCCTCCTCCTCCTCCTCCTCCTCCTCCTCCTCCTCCTCCTCCTCCTCCTCCTCCTCCTCCTCCTTCTCCTCCTCCTCCTCCTCCTTCTCCTCCTCCTCCTCCTTCTTCTTCTTTCTTTTTTGGTATTTCAAGACAGGATTTCTTTGTGTAACAGGCCTGGTTGTCCTGGAACTCTGTAGACCAGGCTGACCTCGAACGCACAAAGATCCACCTACCTCTGCCTTCCGAGTGCTGGGATTAAAGGCGTGCGCCAGCACCACAACAGCCTGTATATTTTTTCTTTTTTTTTTTAGATCAAAGGTTATCAACACAACAAGGGTCTGCATTTCCCGAGCCTTCCCTTTTCCCTTTATGGTGATATCGAGCAGTCAGAAGTGAAGTAGGACTTACGGGAAGCGATGCGGTTCCCCCAACCCCCATGTCAGGCAAGAAAGAAGCCACCTTGACCCCGTGTGGTTCACAGTACACCTTTTTTTCCTTGCCATGCTACTTTCGCTTTGACTTTGGCTAACACTTATGTTATTCTGCTTTTCAGAGGCCCCTTGGTAGATCATTCCCTGGAGAGAGGAGGAAAGTCAGGTACAGAGAAGCAGCTTAACTTGATCAAGAACACACAGCAAGTAGCAGAGCCGGAGTGTGTGCTGGGCCACTTGAGTCTATGTCCGCCATACCTCAAGTTCACTATCCTGCGGCACTTCCAGCCCTGCTCTGACCTCAGCTTCACCTGTGCGCATGCGCCCCTGCTGAGTGACACTGAGACCCTCCCCAGCAGGCAAGGGTTCTGGGTAACGATTTGCGATTTGCGAGCTTCTGTGTCCATGCACGGTCTTCCGCCACAGGCAGAGATTTGGTAATAAAGGTACTCTTTTGAACACTGCGTGTATAATAATAGTTATTTAAACTATCCAGGAGATTAAAAAAAGTAATGAGTGGTTTGGCTGGCAGAGTGACTCCTGGCAGAGTGGAGGGCACTGAGCCGCAGGCTCCAGGGAGTGGACACATGGTCTTTCTCTGGGCTCGCTGGAGCCAGCGGGGCTTCCCCGGGTCTCTGAGGTTCTGTCCCCCAGAGGAGGGGTTGAATTCCAGCTAGAAAAATAACTTCTTCAAATGACCAGCCTTCCTCCGAGGGCAGACACTAGATAGACCAAGGTCAACTTCCCACCGCCGAGGTTCCTGAGGCTGGGGTGTGGCAGGCTGTGCACTGAGTCCACAGGTTTTCTATGGATGGATCGGTGTAGATCTGTGTGAGTCTGTGCACTTCTGTTTTCTTTTTTAAATTTTCATTTTGTGTGTGTGTGTGTGTGTGTGCGCGCGCGCGCACGTGCACCACCAAATGAACTAAGAGTGTGGAGATCCGACAATGTTTGTGACTCTGTTTGCCCCTCGTGGTGTGGATTCCCAAGGTCAAAGGCTGGCCTCGGGTTTTAGCACCAGGAGCCTACGGCTGCTGAGCCACTTTGCCAACCAGGAGGAGCTCCTAGCGAGAGATCAGCGGTCATAAGATCATGGGAGTTTCAGGACTGGGAGAGGCATCATACAGTATCCTATTCCTCCTACTGAAGTCATGGTTGTATAAAAACCATCTTCCCCAACTGTCTCTCTTTTTCTTTCTTTCCTTTTTTCTTTCTTTCTTTCTTTCTTTCTTTCTTTCTTTCTTTCTTTCTTTCTTCCTTCCTTCCTTTCTTTCTTTCTTTCTTTTTTGAGACAGGGTTTTTCTGTGTAGCCCTGGCTGTCCTGGAACTCACTCCATAAAGTCTTGAACTCACAGAACTTGAACTCCTGAGTGCTGAGATTAAAGACATGGGACACCATCGCTTGGCTCTAACTGTATTTTTTTTTAATTTTTACTTATTTATTTATTTAGTTTTTCAAGACAGGGTTTCTCTGTAGCTTTGGAGCCTGTCCTGGAACTAGCTCTGTAGACCAGGCTGGCCTTGAACTCACAGAGATTTCCCTGCCTCTGCCTCCCAAATGCTGGGATTAAAGGCAGTACCACCACCTCTCAGCACATTATTCTGGTTTTGTTTTTGTTTAAAGATTTATTTATTTATTTATTTATTGTGTACACAGTATTCTGTCTGCACACCAGAAGAGGGCACCAGGTCTTATTACAGATGGTTGTGAGCCACCATGTGGTTGGTGGGAATTGAACTCAGGACCTCTTGAAGAGCAGCCAGCGCTCTTAACCTCTGAGCCATCTCTCCAGCCCCAGATTATTCTCTTTCTAATCAGCACCAGCATGGCCCCTCACAAACATCTGCAGCTCCAGTTCCAGTGCCATCTTCTGGCCTTCTGGGGTACTCACATACACGGTGGTGCACAGGCATACATGTAGGCAAAACACGCATCACATACAATGAAAAGTAAATATTAAAACATATTTACTTTATTGTAAGTTGTATGCCTATGTGGGGAGGGGTGGGGATTGTGCATGTGAGCCCAATATCCAAGAAGTCCAAAGGAAGCTGTTAATCTCCTGGAGCTGTTGTTATAGGTGGTTTATACCGACCAAAACGGGTGTGGACCACTGAACTCCCATCTTCTGGAAGGCCGTTCATCCCGTTCTTCGCTGAGCCATCTCTTTTCTTTTTTCCTTTTCTCCCTTTTCTTTTGATGTTAGGGATGTAACCCTAACCCTCACACATTTGAGTACGTGCCGTGTACTGAATTGTACTCCTGGTCCTATGTTACTTGGTTGGGATAGCCAAAGCAAACTCACAGTGGGACCACAACCACCTTATCAGGGTTGTTGGTGAATTTCCCTCTTCTTGCTTTTTTCTTTTCTTTTCTTTTCTTTCTTTTTTTTTTTTTTTTTTTTTGGTCTTGACAGTGCTGGGGATGGAGCCCAGGGCATGCGCTGTACTGCAAAGCCACACCCTCAATCCAAATAAGCCTTGTCCTGTTTGGCACACAGTAAAAGGTCAGTGTTTTTGAATAAATGTAGGAATGTCTTTCACCTAGCTGTCTATTTGGTGAATTTTAGAATTAGCCTGGATATGTGGGATGGTGGGAAATTCCCAGGAGATCATTTTCTTTCTTCCTTTGCTGCTGCTGCTTCTTCTTCTTCTTTTAAATATTTATTTATTTATTATGTATACAATATTCTGTGTGCGTGTATGCCTGCAGGCCAGAAGAGGGCACCAGATCTCATTCCAGATGGTTGTGAGCCACCATGTGGTTGCTGGGAATTGAACTCAGGACCTTTGGAAGAGCAGGCAATGCTCTTAGCCACTGAGCCATCTCTCCAGCCCCCTTCTTCTTCTTTTTTTTCTGAGACAAGGTTTCACTATGTAGCCAAGGTTGGTGGCCCGGAATTTGCTATGTGGACAAGGCTGGCCTGGACCTCTCAGAGATCCACCTGCCTCTGTCTCTTGCATGCTGGGATTAGAATCAAGTGCTGCCATGCCTCAGCTTGATTTTCCTACTGTTTTAGACAGGTTGGCCTCAACTGTGCTTAGTAGCTGAGGGGATGAGGTATGACCTTGGATCCCTCCCCTCCCATCCTGTCCCGTCCCCTGTCCCTGCACCCCCCACCCCAGAGAGAGACAGGGTTTCTCTGTGTAACAGCCCTGGCTGTCATGAAGCTCTCTTTGTAGACCAGGCTGGCCTCGAACTCACAGGGATCTGCCTGCCTCTGCCTCCCAAATGTTGGGATTAAATAAAGGTGTGCGCCACCATGCCAGCCAACCTAGGATTTTTTTTTTATCTTCCACCCTCCACTTCCAGAGTGCTGGGATTATGGGTATGCGTCACCATTCCTGATTGACGTTGTGAAAGAGATGGAAGCGAGGGCCTCCTGCATGTCAGGTACACTCTACTCCTGAGCTACATCCACCATTCCTGATTGACATTGTGAATGGGATGGAAGCGAGGGCCTCCTGCATGTCAGGTACACACTCTGCTTCTGAGTTACATCCCCAGCAACGATGCTTTTGTTTGTTTTTTTTCCACTTTAAAAGGATTATAGTTTTGTATGACATAACATAGCTTACAGTGCAAGAGGTCCTAGCCACTGGGGCTCTACCAGAGTCACCAGAGCCACCAGCATGCCTTAAACAGGCTGTACCGTCTCTTGTCGGTAAACTTTGGGGGAATGATGTGACTCTGTGCTGGGATAGAGCCCTGTTTTTCTTGTCTATTCAAATTCCAGTGGATCTCAGCCTGCTGAAAATGTTCTCGGTTTGATTCATTTCACAGATGAAGTTGGTTGGATGTCTGTAAAACATCCCATAATCCCTTTGCTTTGTTCCCTTCACAGCCTCAGTAGGTCTTGCTAATATAGCTTGGTCTGACCTGAGAATCACTTTGTAGCCTAGGCTAGCATAGAACTCCTGATCTCCCCTCTTCTGTTTCCAGAATGATGGGACTACAGGCTTCAGCCACCAGAACCTAGTTGGTCTTTCTCTTGTTTCAGACTTGTATAGCTGGGTTTGGTGGTACTGGCCTGCAACCCCAGAATTAAGGGGGTGGGACAGGAAGACCACAAGTTCAAGACTATCCTTGGTTACATAGTAAAACGGAAGCCATCCTGGGCTAAATGAGATCCTGTCTCAAAAAACAAAACAAAACAAAAAACAAAACCAGTTGGGCGGTGATGGCACACATCTTTAATCCTAGCACTCCAGAGGCAAAGGCGGGTGGATCTCTGTGAGTTCGAGGCCAGCTTTGTCTACAGAGTGAGTTCTGGACATCCAGGACTGCGCAGAAAAACCCGGCCTTGAAATAACCCCAAACCAACCAATCAAACAAATCAACAAAACCCCTGCATTAGTGCCGTCCCCTGCCATGGAAAGTAGACCCCGAAGAGCACCTCCTTTACCTGGCAGCTTGAGCAAGGGATGGTTTTCTAGAGAGACAGTGAGCTATTGATTAGAGACCAATTCTGCAGACTGTGGCTGTCACGAATGCAAACACGGGTCAGGCTGGGGAGCCACCGGTGGCCGCAAACTAACCACGTATGTTGATTGAATTGATTTCGATCCAGGTTTTCCCGGATTGGAGAAATTACATTTGATTCCCCAGATGAGCCCGTTCTCATTTCACATTTCTTCAGGCCTCTCTTCTATTAAAAGAGAAACGGTAAAAGCTGTCAGGGCACAATCGCAAAGTGCTCGCTTAATCCTCCAAGACTAGGCGGCAGGGCTGCAAGAGCCCTCTCCAGCCCCTGGGACTTTTCCTACCTCCCTAACAGAATGTGGCCCAGGCATGAGGCAGAATGCCGGCAAATACTCATTGATTCGGTTTAAACCCTGGTCCTCACCGAGCCAGCTTCGTGGCTCCTACGTCCTTTAGCTTAGAGTCCCTCTCCACGAACTAAGGGATGAACACCCCAAGGATAAAAATAGGCAGCGGGCCCTTCCTTTAGGAAACTGGACGAACAGGTGGCACTTCTCAGGCTTTTGGAAACAGAAAAGGCTCCTGGGATATCTGTTTAAGATGCATGTTCCTGGCAGAAGCTAAGTGTAGCTCAGAGGTAGGGTACACCCTTCTGTTTGTTTGTTTCGTTGTTTCTTTTGTCTTGTCTGCATTGGTTTGATTTCATTCCCAGCACCCACAAGGGGGCTCACAAGTCTATAGTTCCAATTCTAGGGCACTCTTCTGGCCTCTGTGGGTACTGCACACACTTGGTGCACAGCCATACATGCAGGGAAATCTCTCATATACATAAAATAAAAATAGTAAGTCTTTAAAATCATAAATTAATTTATTTACCTACTTGCTTTTGCATTTTTGAGACCGGCTTTCTCTGTGCAACAGCTCTGGCTGTCCCAGAACTCACTTTGTAGACCAGGCTGCCCTGGAACTCACAGAGAGTAGCCTGCCTCTGCCTCCCGAGTGCTGGGAGTAAAGGAGTATGCCATGACACCTGGCTAAAACCATAATTATAATCATAACAGTCAGGTATGGTAGCACACTTCTTTAATCCTAACATTCAGGAGGCAGAGGCAGGCAGATCTCTGTGAGTTCGAGGCCAACCTGGTCTACAAATGGAGTCCCAGGCTAGCCAAGGATGTGTAGTGAGATCCTGTCTAGAAATTAATAAAATAAAAAAATAAATGAATGTAAATAAAAAATGAAGCAAAGAAAATATAGCATATAGTAAATAATAATACAACTTAACATTAGTTTGCGTGCGTGGGCATTTTGCCATCTTGTATGTAAGTGCACCATGTGTGTGCATGGGGCAGCCACCATGTGGGTACCAAGAAGTGCAATGCTGACTTTAACTGCTGTGCCATCTCTCCCGCCCCTGCAGTTTCTGTTTTAGTAACTTAGTTTCTAAGAAACTCCCGAGGGAGGGATGCTGATGCTGCTGGTCCCAGGGTCGCATCACCGCTACCTGACCGGGGCTGAGACGCTCCATTTGTCCTGCTTGTCTTAGCAGCCAGCTGTGCAACCCTACGAGCGTCTCTGAACTTCCATTCCTCTTCTGGACGTTATTTAGGTCAGCAAGCAAATGTAGACCGCGTCCTCCATGCCAGCTGCCCTGGCTGCTCACAAGATAGTGGCCAGAAAAACCACAGGCTGATCCCAGGATAGCTGCCAGGCTGGGGACTCAGAGGGCCAGTTGTAACATTTAGAGACCTTTTGGATTCTAAAATTCCGTGACTCACTATCAGAAATAGAACAGTTTTTTCTTTTTAATTAAATTATTTTTATGTGTGTGTTTTGCCTGTGCACCCTCTGGCATGCATTTCCGGTGCTCAAGGAGGCCAGAAGAGGAGGTTAAATCACCTGAAACTGGAGTTACAGACAACTGTGGGCCACTATGTGGGTGATGGGATGGAACCCAAGTCCTCTAGAAGAGCCAGCCGTCCGTGGTCTTAAGTGCTGAGCAATCTCTCCAGTCCCTAGAACAAGACCTTTTCTTCTCAGGAAAGCTCTTACTTATTAGATCTACCTACAGGTCTGGGTGTGAGGAAATAATAAATTCAGAAGGAACCCCAGATCAACGTTGCCATTTTACTAACAGGAAACCAGACCGAAAACAGGAAGAGTTGACTCCAGAGCAACCAACTCATTTTCCAGTGGCGCTCACAAAGACAGTGTTTGGCCTCAAAGCCAGGACAAGCTGCTGAGATGCCTAATAACGCATCAAAGTGGACCTGGCTGCCAGGTTCTCCCAGCATCCCTCAGTTCCTACCTGCTACAGAGTCTCCCTGGCTAACACATCCCACCCCTACCCTAAATTTTCCAGCCCAGGGACTGGGCTGGGCCTGCCCTTCTCCCACCGCTCCTTCCCTATATAATCCAGCCATTCTGGCTATGCGTGGCGCTATTTTAGCCCTTTTACCTCTTGACCGCTTCTTGGTCTCTTGCTCTCCGGGCCCTCTCCTCCCATGGTTGGGTTCAATCTACAGACCTTGCTCAGCCTGGACTCTTTCCTCTGCCTGCTTTCTCTTTATATCCACAAGAAAAATCTCCGTTATTAGTCCAAAGAATGTCTTTTTTTTTTTTTCAGACAGGGTTTCTCTGTAGCTTTGGTGCCTGTCCCGGAACTAGCTCTTGTAGACCAGGCTGGCCTCGAACTCAGAGATCCGCCTGCCTCTGCCTCCCAAGTGCTGGGATTAAAGGCGTGCGCCACCACCGCCCGGCTCCAAAGAATGCCTTTATTTTTATTTTGTTTATTTCATTATTTTGTAATGGAGTTCTTGTTTTTTAAATTTTTTTATGCATACAGTGTTCTGCCTGCATGTATACTTGCGGGCCAGAAGAGAGCACTATATCTCATTGCGAATGGTTGTGAACCATCATGTGGTTGCTGGGAATTGAACTCAGGACCTCTGGAAGAGCAGCTTGTGCTCTTAACCACTGAGCCATCGCTCCAGCCTCCGGCTCCTCATTTTATTTCATTTTTCCATTCATCTACTGGCTTTCCGGTCATGCTTGCAGTGCAGCTCAGCAGGAATAAAATGGCTGAAGACCTAAGGTCTGTCCCCGGGAGGACCCAACTCCTGCACCCAGCAAGTTATTCTCTGACCTCCACAAAAGGCCTAGTGGCACATGTCTTTAACCCCAGCATAGGCAATGGCAGGCAGACCTGAGTTCGAGGTGAGCCTGGTCTACAGAGAAAGTTCCAAGACAGCCAGGGTTACATAGAAACCCTGTCTCAAGAAAAAAAGAGAAAGAAACCAAGAAAAAATATAATTTTGGTATATTAATCCTAGAGAGGCAAGATGTTATTATTTCAAGAAGAAATCGATGTTATTTTAAATATTTATTTGAGTTTACATTTAAAAAATGTATCATTGTGGGTGCGTGTACAATGTCACTGATTACACATACCATGGGTTGCATGCTGGTTCCAAGGGTCAGGAATCAGGTCATCATGTTTGCACTGCTGGATGCCGGGAGCCTTTACTTCACCTGTTGAGCCATCATGCCTGCCCTATTCTTCTTCTTGTTGTTGGTTGTTAGTGTTGCAGATTTATTTTTAATTATTTATTTTTTTGAGACAGGGTTTTCCCCGTAGCTATGAAGCCAGTCCTGGAGCTTGCTCTGTAGACTAGGCTGGCCTTGAACCCACAGAGATCTGCCTGTCTCTGCCTCCCAAATGCTAAAATTAAAGGTGAGTACCACCACTGCACCCACTATTTGCTTTTTATGGGAGGTCTCTATATGTTGCCCAAGCTAGTTTCAAACTTTTGTTGTTGTTGTTGTTTTGAGACAGGGTTTCTATGTGTAACAGTCCTGGCTGTCCTGGAACTCGCAATTTAGAACAGGCTGGCCTCAAGCTCACTGAGATCTGCCTGTCTCTGTCTCTCAAGTGCCGGGATCACAGGCACACACCACCACAGCCCAGCAGTTTAAAACTTATGATTTCCCTTGCCTCAGTTTCCCAAGTGAGACTACATAGCTATATACCATCAAGCCCATGCTAATATAATGAAAACTGCTCATGAACTCTGTCATGGATCGTTTTGTCTTCAAGTGTAGTGTGAATTGGGTATGGTGGTACAAGCCCAGGATGGAGGTGAGGCCACAGGATACCATTTCAAGGCCAGCAGGAGCTAAGTGGTGAAACATTGTGTCAAGAACAAAGGAAAACAAAACAAAACAAAAACCCCAAATGAAACAAACAAATCCAGTGTTTATGCTGTAGGACATTTGCATCATGGACCTCCCCTATTCAAGGGTTCAGTAGTTTCCCTCCTTCCTTGTTCAACAGCACAGGCAGATTGGATGTCATCCTATTGTGGTCCAATGCACATACCCAGACCATCAGAATTCACTTCCATCTGGAGCTGGGGCATAGATTGGTAGAGTGTTTGCACAGCATGTATGAAGCCGATTCAATTCCCAGCATCATATAAATGGACTATGGTGGTCCATGCCTGTAATCTCAACACTCCAGAAGTGAGGCGGGTGAATCAAAAGTTGAAGGTATTCTTGGCTACATTTTTAGCTCAAGGCCAGCCTGGAGTACAGGAGACCTGGTCTAAAAACAAAACCATCTCCACCAGCAGTAGCTGGCTTCATTTTTATATAAATGGGACCAGAGACTCTTTGGACTAAGGGGAGATTCCTGTAGTCCAGCTGGATGGAATCGCCCCTCTGGGAAGGACTCTGGCAGTCGCTGAGTCCAACCTTTATTAAGGAGTAGCAGAAAAGGCTAACAGCAAGATCACCCATATTTGCATGTACAAACGGAGACCAGTCACCTGTGCCCAGAGAGAAGGGCCCAGAAGTCTCAGTGCCTCCTCTCCCTTCTCATCTTCACCCCTTTCTTCTGTCCCTGAGCAGTTGCTCAACTAAAATGAAGTAAAATTCCCAAGCTTAAGTGGGAGTTGGAAGGAGCACTCCCAGCTTGCCCTGTAGGTGCACCTCACTTTGTCACACTGGTTACATAAGCTGAGCTGCCGACGTGCCTCGCTGATGAGCTGAGCGTATGCGCCTGCACCCCATCTCAGCCAGGAGTCACTCGGGCTTTCCCTGGGTCTGAAATAGTGGAGAACTGAGGCATGTAGCGGCAGAAAACACTTTTATCACTCCCCGAGGTGGGCCAGTTTGTGGGTGTTATCCCCCAACTGCGCAGCTTCTCCAGCGCGGCCTCAGGAAAAACCAGTTTTGGAAGCACCACACCTTGGGTCAGATGATGCAACGTGATATTAGCGTCGGGTTGCATCAGCGGTTCTGACGCATGTGCCTTTTACGCCGACAGAAAGCAGTATAATGGGGCCGGAGAAAGAAAGAGACATTCGCTGCCTGAAAGCCTTTTAAAGGCGCCCTCAGCGTTTCTAATTGGCCACACAGGGTGTTGTCGGGAAGATAAACGCCCAACCAGCCACCTCCCCCGACAAGCTCGGGCTTGCCGTTTCCTGAAACCGGGATCTGACTGCACACTTAAGACAAAATTCTTTTCTGGTTGGTTCTAATGTTTTATATCAAAGCCTCAAGGTTTAATCTCTTCAATCTTTTCGAATGCCTGGCCTATTAAGAGGCTTTCAAACGGTGCTCCTATGTGGTATTGACCTGTATATCTCCAAAATGTACCAGTTGATGCTCATCTTCGGAGCTGTTTTACATAAGTGCTTCCGGCTCTCGGGGCACACAGACTTGTGACTTTATCAAATAACTTAGGTTTGGTTCTCTTGGAGTCTCTGTCTGCTTTCAGAGTGAACCCCCACCCCATGCTTCTCGATATAATAAAAGAATGAACCGCAAAGACCCTAGAACTCTCTAGTCAACCAAAAAAGTTGCCAAAAGAAAAAAAAAAGAAAAAAAAAGAAACTTTCACAGTAGTCAACTCGGGCACTTGAAAGGGGGAGGAGAGAGGATCAAGTTCAATGCCGGCTTGGGCTACAAGGTGGGTTCAGCCATCCTGGTCTGCCTGAGACAAAACAAAACCCTAAAGAAAACGGAAGAAACCTTTGGTAGAAGAGAAAGTGACACTGAGATGCAAGCCTCCCCCTGGCACCAGCCAAGTCGATCTTTGTCCAGTCGACAATCCTGCACGTTGCTTGCCCGGTTCTACGAGCTGGCGCCTGTCGACTTCTCAGCCTTGCCACTTTAATCTCATTCACCCCAGCACCTCTGGCCACTTCCCTTCCGGGGAACCCTGCACTATTCTATGGGGCTGGGAAAATGCTTTTCCTGGAAGGTCGGATTCTTTAAATTGCTCAACCCAGCTTGCCCAGGAAACGCCTTCCCTAATCCTGGAATGGGGTAAGTACCACGCTTTCAATTATTTCTTAAGCTTTCTCCTTACTCCGCCTTCCAAAAGGGCAGAGATCTTGTTCTCTTCGTCTGTACTTTCAGCATCTAGCTCCCTTGCATCTTGTCTTGCTTGTCCTGGGGGCGCAGTAAATATGGTAACAGAAAAAGAAAAACTTTTCACCAGAAGTTTCAAGTCCACCTATGCCTTGCCCCCACCCTCCGCTAATGACTAGTTTCTTAGTATATCAAACCTTTATGTAACTTGACCATGTTACAGCACCCGGCTGCATCCTGGGACACGTCCACGGCAAATAAAATCTAGCCTGCACAGGAGAAAGTTATTCAAATTGTATTCATCTTTCATTCCAATCACTCAATTAGGGCACGTCCCTCGTTGGCTGCTGCGTGAGCAAAGCAACTATTTTCCAGCGAGTGTCCTCAGGTGACCTGTCTAGACGCTCAGAGGAAAAAACAAGAGAATCTGACACTCTCTGGAGCCCCATAGACGCCTGTGACGCGCAGGCCGCGCTGCGTGGAAGGGCGTGCGGAGCGCACAGCGGCAGGCCCAACGGGGCTGGCGGCGTGGCGCCGGGTGCCCGGGACGCAGGCTCCTGTGGGTGGCCCGGCCGTCGGGGTCCTCCGGCCAGTAGGGGGCGCGCGCGCCCGGGGCCCCTCGCCGCCCGCCGCGCGCGCGCTCGCTTGCCGCCCGGCCGCACATGTGTTTCTGTTTTGTGTTGTAGCATTTGTTCTGGAAGCTCGTATTTACATTTTAAGTGTATCTGGTGAGTGGGCTGGAGCCCTCGTCCCGGCCGGGGAGAGAAGAAGCCGTCGACCCGTCTTTTCAATCGCTCCCCCTCCCTTTTCTCATCACTCCAACCAGGTAGGGGCTGGAAACCGTCAGGGACCAGTTTGCAGGGTCTGGGAAAGTTTTTTTTTTTCCTTTTTTTCCTTCCTCCCCCCCCACCCCAACGAGAAAGGTTTAAAAAAAAAAAACAACGCTGGGGAAGGGGGGTTGGGGAACGGAATGAATAAGAAGGGGAAGGAAGGCGGATCCACGTGGTTTAATCGGAGACAGACAGAGATCCCATTGTTCAAAATCAATAAAAAAAAAAAAAAGCAGACGGGGCGAGTGCGGGGCAGCGGGGGCCGGGCAGGGGGCCCACGAAAGTTCCTCTTTCCGCGCGTGCTCGCAGGTGCTTGGGGCCGGGCTGGGGCGACGGGGGGTCCCCGCGTGGCGCGCGGCGTGGGGAGGGGCGAGGGAGCAGCAGGTGGGGCGGCCCACGCCGCGCCGCGCTCCCCTCCCCCGCCGCCAGCCCGTGTGCATTGTGCTCCCGTGTCTCCGCAGCCCGCGACCATGCCCAGGAAGAAGGGGGCGGCCTGGGAGGAGCCGAGTTCGGGCAACGGCACGGCGCGCGCGGGGCCTCGGAGGCGCGGCGGCCCCGCGGGCAGGAAGCGCGAGCGGCCCGAGCGCTGCAGCAGTAGCAGCGGCGGCGGCAGCAGCGGCGACGAGGACGGCCCGGAGCTGGACGGGGCCCCCGGCGGCGGCAAGCGCGCGGCCAGGCCGGCGGCGGCGGGCAAAGCGGGCGGCGCGGCCGCGGTTATCACTGAGCCCGAGCACACGAAGGAGCGCGTCGTGAGTGGGGCGGGGGCGCGGGCGGTTGGCGGTTGGGGGGGAGGGGCGCCGCGGGGTCACGCCCCGCCCCTCCCCCCACGCCGCGCGGGGAACTCGGGGGAGCTGGTCCCGGGCCGAGGGAGCGGGGCGTGCGTGGCCACGCGGGGGCTGTCGCTCTGCCGCGGGTGCGTCCTCCCCCCTCGCTCTACTCCCCCCTTCTCCGCGTCTTTTCCTCCCGGGGGGGGGGGCAACCCGCCGGGAGCTGCCGGCTCGCGCCGGGGCTTTGAGGTTCCCGCCGCTGCGGCTCGGGCGCCCCGGGGGGGCGGGGCCTGGCGCGCGGCGCGCATGCTCCCAGGGTACTCGGCGCGGTCGGCCGGCCGGTGCGCGCGGGGCATGGTGGGGGCCCGCGCGGGTGTGAGCGCGCATGCTCCTCCGAGGCCCTCCCCGCCCGGGGGCTCGCCTCCTCCCACCCGCGACCCCCCGCAGAGCGGCGCTGGGCTTTGTTTGCCTCGGGTGGCCGCGGCGTGGGGCCGGTGGGGTCGGCCCGCCTGGCGCTCTGGTCTCGGCCATCTAACTTGCTGCTTGCGGGGAAAAGCCCCGCCAGGACCGGTACGAGCCGGGCCCAGGGTCCGCAGCGTCCCTCCTAGAACTTTGTGTGCTAGTTTTCTTTGGTACACTTCTGCTCTCCTTCCCGGCAAGAAACCACATTCTCATGTTAACCCTAAGAAAGAGATGGGGCTTGAGCCTCGGAGAGAGTCACCCTTGCTTCGGAGGGTGCTCTGGAGAGGTGACAAGGGTTAAAGGGACCTGGACGCCTCACAGCCATCCAGGCACACTAGACGGGATCGTAGAGAGCCCTTAACCATCGCAGATCGCGCCCGTGAATGTACTTCACAAACAGCCTTCACAGTGAAGTGGAAGGAAGGGCCTGGCTAGGCATGCAGGGGAACCCTGCGTGAAGCAACCAGATAGCGCCATGGTCTCAGCCTGCCTATTAAAAGAGGAACTCACCAATTGGTCTCCTACTCCCCCGTTCAGAGAGTTTGGACAGGATTAAGAAGTTAGGCCTATCTCGAAAAACCGGGGGGGGGGGGAGGCATGATGGGGTCCTGCCTCTGTTTGTGGGGTTTTTCGCGAGCTTGGGGAAGTCACATAGAATTGGATTATCTGTGTCTGAGCTAGCAGCTGTACTGCTCTAGTCCACTGCAAGAGCAGCAAGTTTATAGTCTGGAAGGATATCTTAACCCACGGCGTGGGAGTGGATTGCATGAGGAGTGGAAGAACGGCGTGTAGCAGGGACTCGGAGACCTGTCTCGTCCTCCTCCAACCCCGGATTGCAGTTGGCACTTTGTGTCCTTCTGGGACACGCCATCTCTGAGGGAAGCAGCCCCCTGCAGTTTGTGCTTGTTGTTTTCTGTGTACAGCTAACTTCCCGTATATGTATAGAAACAGGAACTTAGAAGCTGTGTCTGCCACCTTAAAGCAGGGCCTCTTGAGGATCCTCACACTGGTGAGTAAGTACAGGGCCATAGAGGATGGGTGAAGGCAGGGGCCTGTGAGGATTCAGAAGAGATACACTGTTGCATCTGGCAAGTTTCTTGGGTTTCTCAAGGTCAAGAGCACAGCCTTGCATTCTTTCCCACAGGCCTAGGCCAGCAGACTGCCCAGTGTCTCTGGCCCGAAGGGCCATCATGGTCTTTCTCTGCTAGGCAGATCAGGGACTGTTCTCTGTGGTAGGCTTAAGTTTCTTGATCTTTCAGAAGTTACTTCACTGAACAGACACCAGCCTCTCCCCTGTGGGTTGCTGGAAGGAGGCTCCTCTGCCAGTGTCTGTGAGCCTTCCCTTATCCTGAGCTTGCAGGTGTGTTGGGCTTGGGAAGATGAGCCACATGCTTGCATTGTTGAGGGGCGTGTGCTAGGAAAGACAGGAGACTTGTCAGTTTGTAGAAAACTTCAGTCTTGTCCTAAGTTAGCGACTTGGTCTTGTCCCATGTTAGTCACGGATTGGAGGCTCACAGGTAGCATTGTAGGATGTGTATTTTGTCTTTCAAGGAAGAGGCTGATTCATCGTTCCCAGTAGTCTTGCTTGAATCCTCAGAAACTGGTGAGTGGCACAGGTGGTCCTGCTCTGAGTGGTTGTTTGGTTGTTTTGCTGTTTTGTTTTTTGAGGCAGGGTTTCTCTATATAGTAGCCCTGACTGTCCTGGAACTCGATCTGTAGACCAGGCTAGCTTTAAGCCTGGAGATCCACCTGCCTCTGCCTCCCAAGTGGTGGGATTAAAGGAGTGTGTCACTACCGCCTGGTCTGTGGGTTTTTTAATGGGTTGCTAAGGCTTCATGGACCCCTGAGACACATTGTCCATTCATAGTGAACATAGCTGAAGTGGGAGGGTTGGAAGCCCTCGGGGACTGTTACCAGCTCTGTGATCCTCGTCCCAGGGCATCAGTCTCCTGAATGGCCATGTGAAGAGGTTGACTCTCAGCCTTGCGAAGTGTACTTGGGCAACAATTCAGAAACTGCTGTGGCCAAGTACTCCCAGTTTGTTGATTAAAGATACTCAGTGCATTTTCTGTCTTAGCCACTCATCTGGGCCCAGGTCAGTCTTGTGACCAGTCATGGGGAGGTAGGTAGCTAGGTGAGATGGAGTTCCCCCATTCTGGACTCTTGGCCTTTGTTTGCCTGCATGCCTTCAGGTAGTGTAGGCTGGGCTACCCTTTGCAGAGCAGGGAAACCATGGGCTTGTTCTTTCTTCCTGTCTTTCCCTCCCTGTCTCCTTCCCTCCAGTGCTTGGGACTGAGTCCAGGGCTAAGCACACAATCTTCCACTGAGCCCCCAAGCCCTCCCAAATCCATTTGCTCACCCTGGTCCCCTGGATAGGGCCAACAGGCTTATGGGATAGGTTGTTGCAGTTCTGTGGTTGAGGGTTTTTGTTGTTGTTGTTGTTGTTGTTTTGTTTTTTTTTTTTGCTTTTTTTGCTGGGGGCTTTGCTTGAAAAGGCATTATAATAGCTAATTAAAGTTCTTATTCCCTAAGAAGGAGGGAAGACGTAGGCTGTAGAGATGAACTGTTGGGTTACTAGTAAAGAGTTGTGTAGGTATTGGCAGTGAATGCGATCACTCATCTTCTGTGAGAACACGGGCCATGATGTGAAACTGGAGCCAGTGTAAAAGGTCGTGTTTTTAATGGGCATTCAGGCAAGGTTGCCCACAGACAGGGCTTTCCTGTACGTACTAGCTGGCATGAAAGCTTCAGGAACCCCAGGGGTAGCAGTAGGCAGACACTGGCCGCCAGCCCTTTGGACTGGTAGAGCTCAACTCGTGGTGTCCGCAGCATCAAGAAGCTTTGCTGTGTGATTACCTCTCCGAGTGCTGAGCTGCTAGTGCGGTGCTGTCTGGCCTGGAGTCCTGCTGGGTTTGAGACCTTGCCCATCTATTGCTGGGTCCCTTCAAAGTCCTGAACTGAAGAGTGGTCGCGCATACGCAGTAAGTGATGGCCTTACAGAGGGCCCGGTGCTATGGGCCAAGGCTGGTAGACTTCCAGCCACACCTGCCGTTCAACAAAGGAGAGAGTAAGGGAAAGTAGGCTCCCATCGGTAACTTGAGTCTGCTGCTGCAAGGCTGCCCCACACTCCACACTCCTGAATAATTGAACAGGGAGGCCACTCCAGTCCTGTGAGGCCTGGGCCTGCAGCGGAGAGTCAGTCTTGAAGCTTGGTCCCTGCCATCTGCCTCCTGGACCATAATACTGGGAATGCCTAGGACTTCAGATTCACCCCCCTCCCCCCCAATAAAATGGAGACCGTGGAGGGTGTTGTCCAGGACAGCTGATCTGGGGCCACTGTGGGCTTGGAGGTTTGGGGGCTGCAGCTGCTGCTCAGATCTGGTTTGCTCCAGGCCTCCACAAGGGTCTCTTTCTTAAGGATGGAGGAGTATAGGGGTAGGTACATAGATTGAGCCTAACAACCGACTTTGTTTAATTGCTTTTATTTATTTTATTATTATTATTTTATTTATTTAATTGCTTTTATTTATTTTATTATTATTTATTTAATTGCTTTTATTTATTTTGTATTTGCTTATTGTAATGGGGATGGAGTCCAAGGATTTTCCCAGGCTAGACATTTTCCACTGAGCTTACAATATACTTTACAAAGAATTCTTTTTCTCTTTTTCTTTCTGTACTAATTTTTATTTCTGTTTGTGTGTGTGTGTGTGCCTGTTTACACCATGTGTGCACAGATGCCCTCAAGTCAAAGGGTGTCAGATCCCCTGGAACTGGAATTACAGAGTTCTGAGCCACTCTCTACCTGATCTGGGTACTAGGAACACAAAACTGTGTTTGTGGGCATGTCCAAGTCCTCTATAAGAGCAGTAAATGCTCTTAATTATTGAGCCATTTCTCTGCCCCCGCAAAGTGTGTTTGGAAATTGGGTATAATCCCAGCATTTGGAAGGCTAATGCAGGAGGATTATATAAATGAAGGCCAGCCTGGGCTACATAGTGAGCCTTTGTCTCAAGCAAAGCAAAAGTGCATTTTCCTCAAAGACATCCATTTTATTTATTGTGTGTGTGTGTGTGTGTATGAGCACACAGAGGCCATGGCTCCTGAGGATTTGAACTCAGTTCATCGGGCTTGCACGATGAATTCTTTTATCTCGCGGAGCCAGCTCAGCAGCCTACAAGTAATTTCCAAAGGAAAGAATAATGTATTCGACCTGAAGGCAAAGAGAGAGTACTAATGATTTTATGGGCACAGCCCATAATTGTGTAGTGGCCTTAAAGTGTGAACTCTGGGCGGTGGGGCTCAGTAGCCCAGCTGTGGGTTTCCAGATGGCTGGACAGGTGCAGTGCCGCGTACCTGTACTCTGGTGCCGGGAGGCTGAGGCAGGAGGACTACTGAGATTGAGAGGCAATCAGAACTGCAAAGCAAAATTCCATCTCTACATGTGGAGGGGGCGAGGAGTCATGCTCTTGTCTGGACGTCCCAGTGACAAAGTCCCCCTTTAACCACTGGTCCTGTCCCCACTGTGGACAGCATTGAATGATCCATGAAAGGCCCCTCTGCATCAGACCCTGCGGCCCCACCAAAGCTGAGCCTTGTCTTTACCCTTTCCATCTCCCAGATGAAGATACCCAGCTGTCATTCCTCCACCTTTCCTGTTAAAAACACGGGACTAATGGCATGGTGACCATGCGGAAGACATGCGGGGCTTGAAGTGTAAAGGCTGTCAGACACCATGATGCTTAGAGTGTGGGATATGTAACTGGCCTCTCGGGCTGTGGCTCCTGAAGGGGGAGAGCAGAGCTCTCCTTTGGTTCAGCATTAGTGTTGAGCTCAATCTCGAGACTTCTGGGGATGGGCTTGGGGTTGCCTACCTTGGAGCACATAGATGAGGGGCTTATTGGACGGGATCTGTGCCAGTATGAAAGCACCAGCCAAGATTCTTTTCAAGCCAGGTGCAGTGCTGCGTGCACATTTGCAACCCACACGGCTGAGGCTGTAGAGAGAGACCTTGTGTCTTCTATTTCCTAGGACAGCTGTGAGTGCCAGCCGCAAGCAGTCTAACAAGCTAATTCTTGGCCTTCTCTCTCTCTCTCTCTAGAAACTCGAAGGGTCTAAATGCAAAGGGCAGCTTTTGATTTTTGGGGCAACAAACTGGGACTTGATTGGACGGAAGGAAGTGCCTAAGCAGCAAGGTATGAGAAACTGTCTGAAAGATGACTGACTGCTTCTTATAACCCAGGGGGCCAGAGGAATGCTAGTACCTGCCCACCAGGTAGGTATTCTCCGTGTTTGTGGGCTTGTTCAGAGAAGCCAAGCAAATGGCTTAAGGCCACAAAGCCGCTCTGCTGAGGTGAGGGGGCTGCGTTTGAGCTGACCCTGGTCTCAGGCTTGTCCCTTCACAGTCCTGTGTTTAAAACACTCAGATCATTCGGCAATGGAGTCCTCAAACAGGCATGGTCCCTTGAGTCCTTGAGATTGCCTTTCATTACAAGAAAGAGGCTGGCCCTGTTCGGGGAGACATGAGGCCCCAGACAGATGTCCAGGCTACTCACTGGCTTGTTAGAACACCTCAGTGGAACTAGTAAGCTGTGGAGAGAGAATGGGTGCAGTCCTGCCGTCTTCCTGTGTCCTGCTGCCTATAGATGGGTCCCTTCCTGAAGGGCCTCTCAGAAGAGGGCTGGCTGGCACAGCGCCACATTTGATGGCTCTTGATTTCATTTGGAAACATGCCCAAAGTGCTTCCCAGCATTGCTTTGTCCGTGAACAAATATTTGAACACCGGCACACCCTAGCGCCCAAACCCAGAGCCTTTGCCATCATCCTGCCTCAGGAAGATGATAGGGTGTCCTGCATGGTGTGGATGGAGCTGACCTGCAGCATAGCCTTGGGCACCTACCAGTCCTCATGAGTGAACGGAGTGGCCATTGCAGCTAGGGCACACAGGGTTCCTGCTCGCCAGTGTGTCTGTTGCCCTGTAGATATGGTAGGGGTACCTTTATCTGACTCTCCCTCCCATGCCCTCTGTGTGCCACAAGTCCAGAGCACCCTGGGCTAGTCTTGGGAGTCTTGCCAACCTACCCATCCCAGGGAGCCTCCTGCCCCCGTCTTCACTTGCTCTTCCTGGCTTTGCTGTCTCTGAAGTCATTTAGGTATGTCTGGGCTGTCTGTAACTTTGCCTAGAGCTGTTAGGCAAGGTTTGCTTCTCACCAGCCAGTAGATAGAGGAGGAACACATGCCTACCTACCCTGTCTCTTGGATCTTTGCAACTCCCTACCTTTAATGTGGCCTGGTTTGTGTGGCAGCATCGTGGTCTTTGCTATAGCCTGTGGTAAGGACCAGGTCCTGGGGGTCTGGAAACCGAGGGATAAATGCCTACCAGCCTGGCTCTGAAGCTGAGACCACTGCCAGCTGACTTTGACTTAGGCTTCTCTCGACCGAAATGGGGGGTGGGAGTCCCTGGAACGGGAAGATGGCCTGATGTTCTTGTGGCGGCTGATGGCACCCTCTTCAGGGAAAGAGGCATTGGTGGGATGCTGGGGAGCCAGCTAGTTAAGAGCCTGGCCATTCTCTACTGCACTCTGACCCCCTCTAGAGCCTGGTACTGTTGCAGTTCATGGGTGACCAGTGAAAGGCCTTTACTTGCTAGCCAGTCCATGTCTGAGTCACCTGAACTGTGGCTAGTTTCTCAAGATAGCCACCATTGTCCTGGAGGTAAAGGAAAGTCACACCCCTGCCTTGGGAAGTAGGAGTGGCAAGGGCAGGTCTGTGGCCTGGTCCCTGCTCCCTGTCACAGAAGCAGTTATAGGCGGGATGCTTGGAGTGGGGTACAGGTTAAATAAGGGGTGCAGTGCAAAGTCAGATGTGGGTTTTCTGGAAAGTCTGAAGGGTGATGGGGACACCAAACCCTGCTGAGAACGACCTGCCTTTTGGCTGTGGGAAGGCTGAGGTGCAGGTAGGAGGGTAGATGAAAGCACCCAGTAATGAGCGTGTGTCACTCCAGGTAGGGTGCAAGAAGGCCACCCTGCCCTGTAGTAGGGTTGGGACCCAGCAGCTGTGGGTCAGAGGAGAGGTGTTGGTGCCATCACTGGAGAGGTGACCGGCCAGTGACCCCAGGCAGGCTTGGTTTTTCCGACCCCTGGTGATAATGTTGGGGTGTCCTCACCTGTCCAGTTGTGCTCTGCAGGGGTTTAATTTGTGTTCTTCCCTTTGCAGCTGCTTATCGCAACCTTGGTCAGAATTTGTGGGGGCCCCATAGGTATGGGTGCCTGTCAGGAGTCCGGGTGCGGACCGTGGTTTCGGGTTCATGTGCTGCCCACAGCCTCCTCATCACCACAGAAGGGAAGCTGTGGAGCTGGGGTAAGTAAAGTATTGGGTGTGGGCTATACACACACTGTCAAGTGTGACTTAGAGTCACCTGGAAGAGGTTCTGTCTTTGTCTGGATCCATGGCTGCTTGCCCCCCACCCCCCGTGTGTGCGTGCGTGCGTGCGTGTGTGTGTGTGTGTGTGTGTGTGTGTGTGTGTGTGTGTGCGCGTGCACATCTGCATGTTTGCACATGTGGAGAGCCGAGGACAACTTGGGAGTCAGTTCTTGTCTTCCACATTTCTGTGAGTTCTGGGAATTGAACCCAAGTCTCCAGGCTTGTGCAGCCAGTTCCTCTTATCTGCTGGGCCATCTCATTACTTCCTGTTCTTTGAATCCTTCTTGAAGAATGTTTTTCTGAACTTGAGACAAGTATGCTCTTTCTGACCAGCCATCTGTTCTGGCCTATTGTCCCTGCACTCGGCCCTTGTCCTGCTTGTGGCACCATGGGACACGAGGCCTGTGTCCCCACAGTCCAAATGCCGCCCCCAGCTTTTGTAGCTGCCACATCTTGTTACAAGGCCCCTGTGGCTGAGCCCTTGGGGCTCTTGGCCTCAGGTCTGATTTAGGGCCTTTGCCCACATTTCTCTTGCCTCCCTCCTGCCAGGCTGTGTTGTGGCTCCCAGCTATCATTTTTTCCAGGTGGGCCAGAAGGAGGTATTGCACAAGGCTCGCGTCATCCAAGCCACAGGGCTCGTGCAGCTGGGGGAGTTGGCTTCTCTCGTTTGTTTCTAGCCTTTGGCTGGCTTCTAGTCCGTATGACGTTTTTATTTTGGTCTGTTTGAGCCATTTTTTGGTGATTTCATGAGCTGCTGTACCAGAGTCCAAATATATTAACATCTGCCGTCTTCTCTGCACTTTGCTAATTTTATAATTCTGTTGAAAAAAAATCTAACAAGTGTGTGTGGCCCAAATTTATCCTCCCAGGCTCTGGGTGGCACACCAGCATCTGCCCCAATTTTTGTTTTCTCTGGGTTGGTGTAGGGCCCCTCCCGCATCCCCTGCTGCTGCGTCCTCAGTACCTGCCAAGGCCTTTTAGGTCAGCTCCCCGGCTTCAGCAGTACTCTTTGATCTCCATGCTGGTCTCACCACTACTCGGGTTCTCGATTGCACCTCAGGGCAGACTCTGTGCCAGGAGTGCTTCCTCCAAAGCAAGAATGGGGGGAGCTCCCTAGAACAGCAGCAGGGTTGTAGAGATCTGCAGGACATCATGAGACCACTGTGAGACACTTGGGAGGGGAAGGGCGCCAGAGGCATCCCAAGCAGGAAGGAGAGGCTGCTACTCTGTGCCAGGCCTCTGAGTGACATCCAGCCTGCCTGCCACTGGACTTAGGTGTGGCAGGCTCCTCTTGAAGTTAGCGCTTGCCCAGCGCGGGACCCTGAAACTAGCCCTTTAATTGATGTCCATCTGCTGGGAGGGGTCCCCCTATGAGGGAGGCTGGTCCCCTGTCTGCCTGCCTCCTGCGGTCTGCTGTGGCTCCCTCAGCTCGCTCACCTGTCTCGTGACTGAACTAACCAGAAGGGGACGCTCACCACTGGGGAAGATTAGTGGGAACCCCATCCTGCCCGTGGCCTTCTGCCGAGTGCATCTCTGAGAGATGGTCCTGGGGTTACTCGGTTTTGTTTTGGATCTGTGTTAGAACCTGGGTGGGATTTCAGGGCTTCCAGCTGTCTCTGGAACCCACCCGTTGCCGGTCCTCAGCTGAACCAGGGCTCCCTGAGGAGCTGTGCATCCCTAAAGCCTCCACAGGGATTGGTCCCCTGCTTGTCTTCACACGCCCTTGGGTACAGCACAGCTGACCTGATGAAGGTGACCCTTGTCATGAGGGTACTCGGGGCTTGGGCTTTTTTGTTGTTAAAGATTTATTTAGTGTACATTGGGACTTTGCCTTCATGCATGTCTGTATGACATGAGGGTGTCAGATCCCTTGGAGCTGGAGTTGCAGATAGTTGGACGCTGCCCTGTGGGTGCTGGGAATTGAACTCTTTCCTGTCCTTTGGAAGAGCAGCCAGTGTTCTTAACCACTGAACCATCTCTCCAGCCTCAGGGCTTGGATCTTATAACAGGGTGGGGATGGACATAAGAAATGAAGATCAACAGTAGGAATCAGACCCTCTATGAGGAGGAGGGTGCCCGGCTGCCGTGGCAAGGCAAGTGGGAACGGGGTTCCTAAAGCTTGATGCCTGTGGAGCATCCAGGCCACACCAAGCATTTCCTGGGGTAACAGGGACTGGGGGCCATTGGGATTGTGTTCTGTGATGTTTTTCTCTTTTGGCTTTTTGAGGGGGTCTGCTACCCAGCTCCTAAAATAAATCACGCACACAGAGGCTTATTACTTATGAATGCCCGGCTTTAGCTTGGCTTGTTTCTTGCTAGCTTTTCTTACATTATCTTAATTGCCTTTTGCCTCTGGGCTTTTTTCTTCCTCTGTGGCTTGCTGGGTGGCTGGCCCCTGATGTCTTCTCCTTGTTCTCCAGTTGCTCCTTCTTCTCTTTCCAGTTATACTTTCTGCTTGCCGGCCCTACCTCCTGCCTTGCTTTTGGCCGGCCGTTCATCTCTATTAGACCGTCAGGTGTTTTAGACAGGCACAGTAACAGCGTCACAGAGTTAACAAATTCAGCATAAACAAAAGTCATACATCTTTTTCCAAAGATGTATTAATAATATTCCCCAAGAAGGATGGTCCCATAGCTGTCTACTTCCTGTTGGGATATTTTCAGGGGGGCGCCTTTTCACTGGGGAGAGTAGCCAGGCTCACCCTGCTCTCGGGGATTTGCTGAAGGTTTGTTTTGGGGCATGGAGTGGGTGCTGCCTTAGCTTGTCCTCGCATTGCTGACCTAGCCAGCTATGATTTCCTCACAGGTCGGAATGAAAAGGGGCAGCTGGGCCATGGTGATACCAAGAGGGTTGAAGCCCCTAGACTCATTGAGGCACTCAGTCACGAGGCAATCGTGCTGGCAGCATGTGGGCGCAACCACACCCTGGCGCTGACAGGTAAGAAGGTGGCTCTCTTTGCTCAAGCTGAGGCAAAGGCTACAAAGATGTTTTCTCTGGAGTAGGTGAAGTTGTTGTATGAGTCTGGGCCAGTGTCAAAAGGGCGGTGATGCCCCAGTTTGGTGGGTGTCTTCCTGAAGGCTGTGAGCCCCTGTGGTGGCCCCTGGCTGCCCAGACCAGGTCCTGTTCGTGGCAGGACTCAGCTCTGTTTTATACCCTTGCCATCCTTGGGACAGATGGCCACACACACAACTCTGTATTAGTGGATGATGTAGCATGAATTCTGGTTATTCTTAATAAAACTGAGTCAGCTATGGGGCTAATTCTGAAGATCAGAGAAGCAGAGCAGCCAGCCATTAGAGAGCCGTTATGTCTACCAGTGCTCAGACCAAAGGGGCGATCCTATCTCTACAAATCCTCAGACTGCATCTGAGCTCCTGTTTCTTCCTGCCAGTCCCTACTTCCCTAGTGCTGGGATTAAAGGTGTGTGACTCCCAAGTGCTGAGACTAAAGGTGTGAGCCACGACTTCTGGCTCTTAGATCACTCTTTTGTGGCCTTGAACTCCATCTGCCTCTTTCTCCACAAAAATCTGGCCTCTATAGCTTACTAGTGGCGTAGCTCTGCACTCTGATCAGGTATACTTTGTTAGATTACAAACAAAATATCACTACAGGGTAAGCTGTTTTCCTAACACTGATCCAAATCCATTTGAAAGTGTTGATCCCTTACATCCTGTTCTGTCATGTTTTTCTCTCCTTCCAGACACTGGCTCCGTGTTTGCCTTTGGAGAGAATAAGATGGGACAACTGGGCCTTGGGAACCAGACAGATGCTGTCCCGAGCCCTGCTCAGGTACTAGCAAGGTTGTGGACTCGGGGCAGCTTAGGTGTGCGAACATGTGATGGAGAGGAGCGATGTTAGGTCAGCCCTGCCGTGGGAGGCAAGGGTTTCCTCGCCTGCAGACACCCTGGTTTTGTTGTTTGTGACCCTTGCCCCATACCCCCAAGGTTTCTCTGTGTAGGTCCAGCTGTCCTGGAACCCACTCTGTAGAACAGGCTAACCTCAAACCCACACAACCTTCCTCTGCCGCTAAGTGCTGCCATTAAAGGTACGCACTACCATCCGGCAGATGCAAGTTTTGACCTCAGAATGGAGTGGGGGTTCTGCAGGGGGCTTCCACTCTGGAAAACGGTGCCGACTGCCAATGGCTCAGGGGTGCATGTGGGGGGAACCTCATGGCTATGCCTATAGGGTTTGAGGGATAATGAAGGACTCCTGTTTTGTTAGCTATGAGTTACAGAGTGGAATTGGATAGTTAGAATGGGTAAGGATGGGATGAGCCTGGGTGCCATGTTCGCCCACACCATCAAGGGTTAAATGCTTGTTCCTTCTGTCAGGCAGGGCCTTTGCCAGGTTTCTGTCCCTGTGTGGTGGGACCAGCCTATCATTTACTTACACGGAAGCCCTGCTTGTTACTTCCTTGTTTGAGGCTTATAGCAGTATTAGTACCAGAAGTCAGCTTTTGGGGTCACTGCAGGACTTTGCTGCCTCCAGCCCTGGTCCCTGTGCTTGTGCCAGATGATTTGGGGGGGGGCGGGGATTGCTGCTAGGAGACTCCAGAGTATGAAGCCATGTTCTCAGCCTCTGCTGTCCTGGGAGGGTGGGGGGTGGTCAGCTTTGTGCTAACAGGTGTTCAAGTGGCAGCCATGGAGCCATAGAATCCACCCCTGTGGTAAGCCCTCTGCTTCGTACCAGAGTGGAATAAGGAAGAGATAACAAGGAGCTGAAAGTTGGCTTTTTCTTTTCAGATCATGTACAATGGGCAGCCAATTACCAAGATGGCCTGCGGGGCTGAATTCAGCATGCTGATGGACTGTAAAGGCAACCTCTATTCCTTTGGGTGCCCTGAATACGGCCAGCTGGGTATGGAAGTCTATTTCTTAAAAGCTCTGTAATCTAACTAAGCGTAGAGCCAGAAGGCAGTGTGGGGCTGCGCACACGTGTTACAAGTGTGGGTAATTGATCCAGACAGTAGCTGCTCCTGCTAAGTGCATCTCATGCTCCGCGGGCCAGCTTGCTGTTAACTCACAGGTTACAGGGGTCAAGATGCTCTACCTCAGTGAAAACATCAGGATTGAGTCTGGCAAAGCTTTTGTTTTGGTTTGGAAATCCATTAGTATGAAAATCTCAGACAGAAAGAAGGACAAAAGCCTAGCCACTCTCAGCCTTTGTTAGTGAGAGAATTACATAAGGGTGAGGTTCTGAGAATCTTGACTGAATAAGCACCTGACATGTCTGCAGCTCATCCCTCACCGCAGTGGACATTATACAGGCACAGAGCAGACGAGAGGAGGTCAGCAAACTGTCCTCAGAGCCGGCAAAGCTTACCACCCGAATTTTGCAAGGTCTCCATTTTCCTTTCTCTGAGTCCCGAGGCAGCTCTTTTGGTGCCTTCTCCAGTCCTGAGCAGGAGGTGAGGTGTGGGCGCCCCCTGCTGGTGTCTGAACAGCCTGCAGCAGCCCCGGATCTGGGTTGCTGGGTCCCAGCGTCATTAGAAGTGCGCAGATGGGAGAGTATAAATAGCAGCAGAGCATTGCACTGGCCGTAGACTACAGGGAACAGTGACTCTGGGAAACTAAATATACCTCGAGTCAGAAGTGAAGAAGAAGTTCGACCAGCCCCTTACGCACATCCGTGCTGGTTGCCAGGGAGTTCTCAGGGCTTGTTGGATAAACGGTTTCCATAGCCACAGGCGGGCCTCCTGCCATCCCCAGGCCCAACACAGGAAGTGTGTTTCTGTGCTTCCTGCTACGTGTGCAGCTTGCCTGCCACCTTTAGACAAGCATCTTCATGAAACCAGCTTGTTTGCCTTCAGCAGCTTGATCTTTGCAATAAGGGTGGTGGTCATGGAATGGTTCTGGAAGGGACAGTTAGGCACTGTGTGCAGCTAGAAACCTTGCTTCACCTGGTGTGCAGAGCCTCTCATTCTGAACTCAGCAGTTCACTGTGAAGCGTGTTCCTGCTCAGAGCCAGCTGTGCCAGCACACCTGTGATCCTAGCAGCTGAGAGCAGCGCGGGAGGATTGCAGCAGCTTTGAGGGTGGCTTGGTTTACCTGGGTTCCAGCCAGGGCTGCGTAGTGAAAGCCATCTCAAAGCTAAACACAGCCCAGTCTCCCAACTCTGCTCCTGTCTCGGGGTAGACATTGCCTTTAGAATCCAAATGTGATTTCAGAAGGGGTTCTGTGCAGTGACTGGGTGACCAGGGATGGCTGACCAGGGAAAGACATTGAATTCCTCCCAGATGGGGGCTGGAGAGATGGCTCAGTGGTTAAGAGCATTGCCTGCTCTTCCAAAGGTCCTGAGTTCAATTCCCGGCAACCACATGGTGGCTCACAACCATCTGGAATGAGGTCTAGTGCCCTCTTCTGGCCTGCAGACATACACACAGACAGAATATTGTATACATAATAAATAAATAAATAAATAAAATGAATTCCTCCCAGAGGAGAAGGTAGCCGCCCCCACCCCACCTTCCTGGAGGAAGTGTTGCCTGCACTGTGACAGCAGCCAGGTGCTGATTGCAATGTCTTTAAGGAGGTGGAAGAAAAACAGTGGCAGGGTCTGCCTGCTGCCCTCTGGGACAGTCTGGGTGTAGTTAACACTTGGGCAGACACTGCTTGGAGCCCTGGTCAGTAGTAGAGAACTTGTTGGGAAGATGGCGAGGTTCCTGGTAGCTTTAGGCTTTTCAGTGCCTGGGGCCTCGCAGTGGTGTGTGAGGGTGATCTGAACTGCACACAGAAGGCAGGCCTCGACAACACCTAAGCCAAGCCCAGCACCCTGATGTGCTCAGTTAGGTTGTGGTCCAGGGCTGTTTTCTTAGTGCAGCACCCACACATCCCTGCCTGTAAAGGTCTGATGAGCAGAACCACAGCCTACTGGGAACAGTCAGTGTCCTGCCATGACAGCACTTCACCCGTGGGTCAGTCCTTGCCAGGTGGATGCAGCCCACATTGTCACAGCACTTCTGGGAGGTGGGGCAGGGACCGAGAACATTCTGGTCTGTAAGCAACCAGGGTCTTGGCTAGTGGGCCCAGATTGGCCCCTTGTGACTTGGTGACTTGTTCTGTTTATTTGGTGGTTTTATTTATTTACTTTTTTGTTGTTGTTGTTGGGTTTTTTTGTTTTGTTTTTTGAGATATTCTCACTGTTTCTTTGGCTAGCCTAGAATTTGCTATGTAGACTAGACAGGCTTCAAACTCAGATCAGTTTGCTTCTGAGTGCTGGGATTAAAGGTGTGGGCCACGATGCCGTATCTGTTTGTTTCTGAAATAGACTCAATGTAGCCCAGGCTGGCTTGAAATCCCCTGTGTAGCTAAGGATGGCTTTTACCTCCTGATCTTTCTGCTTCCATCTCTAAGTGCTGGGATATATCACCAATGCACGAAGCCAGAAAATGTTGGGTCCTAGGGCCACAGACATGGGAATTCGATGCTGGGCTGGAGCAGGCCCTTCACCAATGAAGCTAATGCCGACCCAGTCCCTCATGACTTCTTGCAGGTGGTTTGTGAATTTCAGATTTATATGTCCTTTGCAGTATGTTTAAATTACTCATTTGTAGACAGAAATGGAGAATTTTGTGCGCGATCGTGCTCACCCTTTCCCTTCTGGGTGTCCTCAGAACTCTCAACTCCAGGTGCTTGGTAGATTGATTGGCTTTACGATGAGAGCTGCCTACTGTTGTGACCTCAGCCACAGGAGGAAACACATTTTCCTTTTCCTCCTAGAGTGTATGTAGGGTTTGTCCCAAATTATTATAGGGTATCCTTGTTGTATTATATGCATTTTAAGTTACCACAAGCTCATGACCAAGTGGCTGGGCTGCGGGCAGGGTGGACCTGGGCCTGTGACAGTACAAATGTAGTAGTGTACCTCCATGCCCTATGCATTCTGCTGTTGCTGATGGCTGACTCTGCTTACCACAGGACACAACTCAGATGGGAAATTCATCGCCCGGGCACAGCGGATAGAGTATGACTGTGAGCTGGTACCCCGGCGGGTGGCCATCTTCATTGAGAAGACCAAGGATGGGCAGATCTTGCCTGTCCCAAATGTGGTAGTTCGAGATGTAGCCTGTGGTGCTAACCACACAGTAAGCTTTCTTTTTTTCTCACTGTCCAAAACCATCCATGCTCGTATAGACCGGTCCTGGGTGTCTGCCTTACTCAGCTTCATGTCATTAGGCTGGGTGTTTCCCATCATGATCTGATTGCCACAGACACATCTGAACATGAGCATCCAGGTGTGTCGTGTGCACGCACACTGTGTCACTATGAATATGAGTTCCTACTAGGGTATGAATGGTTAACTATTGAGGGTGTGTCCCCTAAAGGTCCTCTGAGCAGAATAACCCTGGGAGGATAGCCTGTGTGCATTTGCTGCCTTGAGCTCTTCGTCTTTGTGAGGACATAGGCACTGAAGGAGTATGTGGAAGTTAGGACACTGAGTAACATCAGTCAGCAGCTCTGCATGGCGAGTGCTTTTGCCTGCTCGACCATCTTACCAATCCTCTTTTTAAGATAGTCTCCCTCTGTGGCCCTGACTGGCCTGGGACTCGCTCTGTAGACCAGGCTGGCCTCAAACCCCCAGAGGGGTGAGCAGTGTGCACCTGTCGTTAACCCTTCTCGATCTCTTCACTGAGAGTGGGTGTGTCTGGTTTGGGTGTTCTGCTTTGGCAGCAGAAAGGAATCCCAGAGTTGAGTCCCAGGGCCACTCTGTCGACTTGGTGGTGCTCAGTGAAGAACACATGTGTCTCGAGCCTGCAAGTCCTTGAACCAGGATGCCAATTTCGACCTTGGGGCAACCCTTGTTATATGTTTTGCAGTGCTTGGTATGGAGCCTAGGGCTTTGCACATGCTGGGCAAGTGCTCTGGCCCTGACCTGTACATCCTCTGTCCATGCTGAGTTTGCACATTCATGGGCTTAGCTGTGAAACCCCAAAGACAGAAAAGACAAATGGTAAACAGCTGGCACATCTGCACCTGTGGCCGGCAAGTGCAGAGCAGGTAGGTAGCAGCCTTTCCCTCCTGTGTCTAGTTTAGACAGTGTTGGAATAGGAGCTCAAGTGTTGCTTCAGGGAGGAAAAAAGAAAATCATACCTCTATAAAAGGAAGTGTGTGCTGGGCCCTGCTGGCTGTCTATGTGGCCAGCTAACTTCTTGCCTTATAGGCTGTGAAGTTTCTGGGCTGCTCCTTTGCTATCTGCTGCTATCCCAGGTCCTCTGGGCAGAAGCCATGACCTGCGAGTCACAGTCTGTGTCTCCTCTCCCTGCAGCTGGTCCTGGACTCACAGAAGCGAGTCTTCTCCTGGGGTTTTGGTGGCTACGGCCGACTGGGCCATGCAGAGCAGAAGGATGAGATGGTGCCTCGCCTGGTGAAGCTGTTTGACTTTCCAGGGCGTGGTGCGACCCAGATCTACGCTGGCTATACCTGCTCCTTTGCCGTCAGTGAAGTGGGTCAGTGTCTGTTTGCCCCCACCCGTCTTCCCAGGTCCCATGTGCAAGATTTTCCCCTCTTGGGATAGCTATACCCCCCATAGGGCGGGCCCATAGCCATTCTGTCCTTGACTCTATCTCTGCAATGTCCATTTAAGCGGGTTTATCACCTTGGTGTCCTGAGATGCTTCCTTGTGACACTAATGTGCTTTGCTTCTTCTAGGTGGCCTGTTTTTCTGGGGGGCCACCAATACATCCCGTGAGTCTACTATGTACCCGAAAGCAGTGCAGGACCTTTGTGGCTGGCGGATCCGGAGCCTCGCGTGTGGGTAAGTGACTGTGCCAAGGGTGCGTGGTGTCTGTTTCTTCCTGTGACTGTTAGGTGCCCTGTGTGCCTGTGTCCTTGGGAAGGCTTCTGTGAGTGCTGACTTGGGGTTTTCTTGGCTGGCGATAGGAAATACCAAATCCCCAAAATTTGGGAGAGGGGATAGTGAGGGCCTGGTGGCTAGGATAGTTGGCTCCTTCTTTCATGGAAAGTAATTCTGAAAGTTTTATAAGGCAGTTTTTCCTGAATTTGGAAACTATAGGGTTTTACTTTCTTAACACAGCAAGTGGGTAGGGAAGCGACTTTTAATTTGATGTTCGCATTGAGGGTACCTGCTGAATTACCCAGTGCTTATAGGTGGTAAATCTGGGTGTGTGTATGTGGGTTAGCTTGGCTCTGAGCTGTTGCTCCCTGGTCCCTCTGTCTGTCTGTCCTCCACCCCTGCCCTAGTGTCCCTCTTGTTAACTTTCTCTTGAGGATGGACTGTCACTTTGTCCTTATGTGGCCTCCACCCCACCTTAGTGTTTCTCCCAAAGGACTCTCCCTCTGAAAGGCCCAGGACAGATGGGCAATGAGGCCCTGGCTCTGGTATTGATCCGCTAATGAATGCGGACCATCCCTGGCCAGGAGGAGCCTCTTACTCCTTACTGAGTTTGCGGTATGGAGGTGGTGGGTGTGTTAAGAGGTGTCCTTGACACAAGTCAGAGGGACAGGTGGCCTGCAAGATGTCCTCGCCTCGGGTGGGTAGTGACAGCTTCTGTCTGTTTGCAGGAAGAGCAGCATCATTGTGGCAGCCGATGAGAGCACCATCAGTTGGGGTCCGTCGCCAACCTTCGGGGAACTGGTGAGCCCTCCCTGGGGTCTAGGAAGAGCTGGACTAGCCGAGAGAGACCTGGAAATGGGCACGAGGAGGGTTTCATTTGGTTTCTAAGTTCTAAAGCTGTCCTGGCTGGTGGTGAGGCTGCTTGTCATCCATGCAGTAGAACAGGACAGTGGGAGGTGTCAGACCTGTGGGGCTACAGTGACGTTGTCCTACTATTGGGACCCCTCGTCCACGCTCACAGAAAGCAGTGTATGAGCTGCATGTACCGTCCTGACTCCTGTGGCTTCCAGACTTTTCTCATTGGTAGAGTCAGAGAGGCAGGGCTGTCCTTGTCCCTCAAGCAATCACTGGTGTCTGAGGGCCACTAGCCACTCCTCAGGGTTCCCAGACCCAAGGGATCCCTCCTGAGACTGAGGACCTTCCTCCGTTTTTTGTGTTTTCAGAGAAGGATGGACGGTGTGTTTTTGTTTGTTTTCAAAACAGTTTCTCTGTGTAGCCCTGGCTGTCTTATTCACTCTGTAGGCCAAGCTAGCCTGAAACTCTCAGAGATCTGCCTGCCTCTGTCTTGTGAGTGTTGGGATTAATGATGTGTGCCTTCAATGTCCAGCTTCTGTTTGGAATTGTTTTTTTTTTTAATTTTATTTATTATTTATACAATAATCTGTCTGCATGCATGCCTGCAGGCCAGAAGAGGGCACTAGACCTCATTACAGATGGTTGTGAGCCGGGAATTGAACTCAGGACCTTTGGAAGGGCAGGCAATGCTCTTAACCACTGAGCCATCTCTCCAGCCCGTTTGGAGTTTTTTTTTAAGACAATAACTCACCATGTAGCTCTGGCTGTCTTGGAATTCGCTATGTAGACCAGGCTGGCCTCACTCGGAGATGTGCCTGCCTCTGCCTCCCAAGTGCTGGGATTGAAGGTTTTTGCCACTATACGTGGCTGTTACAGCTTTTGGGGCCCATCAGAAATGGTCTTTGACAGCCTGAACTGCATGGTGGAGTAGTGTCAGTGGTCTAGTGACTTACTGGATAGTCTAAGCTGCAAATTAAGACCCTCTGTCAAAAAACACTTAATCTTCTGGGGCTAGAGAGATGGCTCATGGGATAAGTACTGCCTTCTCTTGCAGAGGATGAGGGTTCGATTCCCAGCACGCACACACACGGTGGCTCACCATTGTCTATAACTAGTTTTAGGGGATCTGATGCCCTCCTCTGGCCTCTGCAGTTACCTGGCACACAGCTGGAACACACATACATGCAGGCAAAATACCCAAACACAAAATTTTGAAAAAAAATTTTTAATTTCTTCTAAACACAACTTTGTGTCTTAGTAACAGCCTGAGGGGCAGGGAGGTGATGCTGCTTCAGGGGCCATTCCTCAAATTTGGGAAGATGAGACCAGGGTGCAGGATAAGCCTCAGGGCGAGCCACCCTTGGTCCGGTGCGCTCCAACAGCCCTTGGCCACTTTCTCTTAACCTCTGGTGTCTGATGTTGCCACTCTGCACATTTTGTCCCATAATCACAGTGTCTTCATCTCCCAGCTCCGTGAGTGATGCCTGGAGACACACATTTTCCTTTGGTTAGACCTTCCCATGGTCTGTGTTTTTGTCTTTGCAGGGATATGGGGACCACAAGCCCAAATCTTCCACTGCAGCTCAGGAGGTGAAGACCCTGGATGGCATCTTCTCAGAACAGGTGAGTGGGGCTTGCGGTGTCACAGCTGTTCACAGCCTGCTCACAGCCTGCTAAGCTGTGTAACACCCCTTGACTAGCTTTCTTGTCCTGTGGCTGTGTGTTTGAAGGGTACAGCCTGCAGCAAGAGAAGGACCGAGGGGTGCTGATCTAGGTCCCTGGCAAGTTCCTGGTTCGATGGTCATCACTCCCTAGCCCCCCCGCCCCCAAACTGGGATCCTTGCCACTAGGCCAGGGTCGGGAAAACTAGTCCTCAGCAAATACATTTTGACCTGTGATCCGGAAAGCAAGTGCAGTGTGGAGCTGCCCCCGGTCCCTGCCCGCTGGGCTTCAAGACTTTCCATCTGGGCCTGTGACACTGGACATTTAGCAAGGCGAGAGGGGTTTAATTTGCTTTCCAAGGGCCCAGCCCAGTTTCTGACCCCCACTGAGCCAGTGAATCCAGCGCATGAGCATTCGACACCTGGGATGTGTAGGGTGCTTGTGTTGCTGACATTGGCTTGTTCTCGCAGGTGGCCATGGGCTATTCACACTCCTTGGTGATAGCACGAGACGAGAGCGAGGCTGAGAAAGAGAAGCTCAAGCGGCTGCCCGAGTACACCCCACGTACCCTCTGAGGCAGGGTGGCACTCCCCTCGTGGCAGCTGTCATTTACACGTGCACTGGGACCAGAAGTCAGACAAGGAATTTAGGAAGCAAAAGTTGACCGACGATGCATTGGGTCAGCCTCTCTGCGGTTCCGTTTCCAAACAGTTCAACGTTAACTACCTTTTTCTGTATGCTTTCCAAAGTGTTTTCCCTCAATGTTTGATTAAAACATCTGCTCATAGCCAGCTTGCCGTTCTACGAGACAGGCAGGAACTCAGAGCAATTTAGGCTTTATATATATATATAAGTTGTATTTCTTTTTTCCCCTCCTGAGTATCCTTGTCTAGCCCTACCATTCCAGCCATAATTAGCATTGTGATCCGAGTGGGTGCCACGTGGGAGAGGAATCGCCACTTTCCCAGATAGAAACGGCCCTTCCAGGAACCAGCAGCCTCTAGGCCAAGAAATCCCCAGTGCTCGGTCTCCACCCAGCTCCCGCCTGCCTGCTTTGGGAGACCTGGTCACTAGCTTGTGGGCCCTCCTGCCCCTCACCTCCACCCAATAGCTGTTTGCTGGCTTGCTGTCTGCAAGGCCCACTGCCTTTTGGCTGAAGCATTTGTAGAACCAGCCATTTCCCCCCTGGTGGGGGAACTGGGGTCTCTGTGTTTAGCCATTTATATCTACTTTAGCTCTCGAGTCCAAATGAGAATTGGGGACCATGGGATATGGGGGTGGGCAAGGTAGGGACCCTTTGTGTTGTTGAAGGGCCTGGCTTATGGCTCCCTGTGGAGCCCAGACTGTGCTTCCCAGTTAGAGATCAGCCAGCAGTCAAGTGTGTGTTCAGTCCTCTGACCTGTCGGCTCCTGCTGTCCCCTCTGCCTGGGATGGCACCTTGTTTTGAGACTTAGCCATTCTTCTGCTGGCCCCAGTGCTCTTTGGCGCTTGCATTTGCTTGGCTCTGGTACCAAATAGTTGGGATTTCTGATGAAATCCCCTGCCCCGCGTGTCAGCGCAGATGCTGTGACTGCCACCCACATCCCCACAAGTGCCCTCTTCCCGAGCCCGTCCTGGTATTGACTTTGCGGCTGAGTTCCAAGGTGCCTTTCCTGGATCCCGAGTGTGGTGGCAGCTCGGGCTGGGGCCCCTGGTTCCCAGAGGGTCTGGGTTGTGTCGGCTGCTTTAACTAGGTTTAGTTCCGTGGTGCTCTGGGGGAGTCGGGGAGAACTGAAGTGTGAGGCTGGGTGGATGAGAAAGTTAATTCTGGTCTTCAAATTTATGGTTTCGCTTCTGGTGTTGTGACGCTTGTTATTGTCTCTATGTTAAAATGCCAAAAATGATCTAGTCGCTGCTTCCTTCCCGCCCCAGTGCTCCACAGCAGCTTCTGGCTTTGCAAGGTGTGTTTGTCTCGGCCAGCGCCATGGCCTGGCGGGAACGGATCCGAGTTCCCACTGTCTCCCATTGCGTGTCCAGCTATAGTCAGTCCAGGGACAAGCTTCTTCAGTGGCAGTGCTCCCGCAAAACTAACCTGCTTTGTCCTGGTCACTCCAGACGCCACCCCTCGCCTCCACGTGCCGCCCGAGCCTTCCCTGCTCTCTCTCTGGCTAGTGTTGCTCAGTGTCTGCTCCTTTGTCCTGGAGTTGTGTGGTCACCAAGAGGGCTGTGGATGCAATAGCCCTGAGTTGAGCTGAGCTGGGCTCATCTTCCAGGGAGCAAACCATAGCCAGCAGTCAACTCCTGGGTAGTGCAGGGGTGGGGGCTGAGCAGAAAGTACCTTCTGGGGAGAGATCCTTGAGTCCAGCCACAACCCCTTCCTTTAGGCTAAAATGTCCACCTGAGCTTTTCCACTGGGAAACACCTTTAGAACAGGGACAGTGAGAAGTCCTGGGCAGGAGCCACTCTGGCCGCCCGTGGACTCCTGAAGTCTTCCAGTCACCGATGAGAGGGTAGCAGGAAGGGAACAAGCGAGGATGGTGTGATTTGGTTGAAGGTGCCTGGTTTAGTGCTGTTAATTGTCTTATTTTTTTTTATATATATATTTCTTGGAGTAAACATTTTAAATAAATGGCATCATTGTTTACTCTGCCTCGGCTCTTGTGTTTCCTCTTCAGTAGTGTGGACTGCACCTTCAGCACTGTGCGCGTGCCCCATAAGAGTGTCCAGAGAGGGCTGGAGAGATGACTGTTCTTCCAGAAGTCCTGAGTTCAATTCCCAGCAACCATACGGTGGCTCACAAACATCCGTAATGAGATCTGGTGCCCTATTCTAGCCTGAGGAATACATGCAGGCAGAACACTGTATACATAATGTATATATTTCTTAAAAAGTGTCCAAAGAGGGTGAAAGTAGCCCCTAAAGAGCTTCTGGGACATCCTGGACTAGAGGGGTACAGAGAGCCCTGACCATCCCTAAGAAATGAACGGCCAAAGGCCAGCATGTTGACAACTGTCAGAGGCTTCCTTAGTGGGAATGTCCACGGAGGTGCCCCAGGACACATGTCCCAGCTCATGGGTACAACAAGGTCTCATGTAGCTCAGGCTAGCTTCTTGCTTCCAGCATATGTGAGGTGTCAGCTCTTGGTTAATGGGAGCGTACTGGGCATGAAGGTGGCTAGCTGTTGATGTTCATGGGGTCGGGTGTGTTGAAGGTGGGTTTGGTTTTTGGTGGGTTTGGTTTTGGAAACAGTGTCACTATGTAGCTCCCTCTGGCCTGAATTTTGTGTGTACACTAGGCTGGCCGTGAACTCGGGTCTACCTGCCTCTGCTTTCTAGGTGCTGGGAGTAAAGGTGTGTGTACCACACTCACTTAAATGTTGACCTAAGATGTTTTCGACGCGGCCTTTAGGTTTTGGTGCTGGGAATCAAACCTAGATGAGCAAGCAGTCTCAGCAAAGTTTTATCCACCCCAGTCCTGTGGGGTCTATGAGAAGGGAACCCCACATTAAGAACAAGATTTCTAAGGCTATCTGGCTGCTTCAGTTTGACCAGTTATCCACCAGGGGGCGCTGAGGTCAGCCTTTTGTCTCCCACCACAGGAACTGAGCTTGAACCGAGGTCCCTGAGGGCTACTGCACATCCTGGCTGTCATTTCCTGCAACACACACCAGCAGTCTTGAGGTTGAGGAAATGAGGTGTAGTCACGTGACTCACTTGGTCACAGGGAGCCTCTGCTGAAAGGCTGTAGTCATCCGCCCCCACACCCCTTCAGTAACGGCCTCTGGGAAGCTCGCTGCAGAGCTGGAGACCTTACCCTGACCAGGCCCGGTCTGTGCTGACGGCTGGTGGAGAAGCCTCATGTTACTGGAGCTCCTTGGGACAAGGACAAAGGGACCCCAGATGACCTGCCATCACACCCTTGCCCCATTAGGGACCCTGGTTCCCGGTGACTACAGTGTGGGAGAGTTCTAAGGAGCAGCCTTGTCCAGGCACTAGTCAGGGACAACGGCTGCAGAGCCCAGACTCGGTTTAGGAGCCAGGTCAGCAGAGGCGGGCAGAGCAAGCATGACAGTAAGCTAAGCTTAAAATTTTACGTGTTTTGCCTTCATGTGTGTGTGCATCGTGTGCCATGTAGCAAGTGCCTCAGAGGCCAAAAGACGGAGCCCCTGGAACTAGAATTACAGTCATCAGTCGCCATGTGGGTGCTGAGACTGGGTCCCCTGGAAGAGCAGCCAGTGCTCTAACCCACACACCTCCAGCTCCTCCCTAGCCGTCTCCGGGAAAGCAGGAGTCCCTCGGTGCACCTAAGAAGT
Organism: Microtus pennsylvanicus; assembly: GCF_037038515.1. Classification (NCBI taxonomy): domain Eukaryota; kingdom Metazoa; phylum Chordata; class Mammalia; order Rodentia; family Cricetidae; genus Microtus; species Microtus pennsylvanicus. The sequence continues at coordinate 71,997,196 of NC_134591.1, forward strand.
GGTGCTAGGCCCGTCATTTCGCTGCAGAGAGCTTGTGCAACACTCCAGAGCACTGTTACAAACCAAATAGGGGGAGTGCGAGACAGGGTTACTCTGTAGCAGCCCTGGCTATCCTGGAGCTAGCCTCGAACTCAGGGATCCCGAGTGCTGGAATTAAAGATGTGTGCACCACCGCCTGGCCCCATTCCTGCTGTTAACCATAGTTACACGCAGGCCAGCACTTGGGTAGGAAGGAGGCAGGAGGATGAGGGTTGCCTACATGCTTGAAGTTGGAAATCCATTGTTCCGCTGTGTAGGTCCTAGGGACCAAACTTGAGGTTTACCTTCTGAGCTATCATCGTCAGCCCTCAAGGTCATTTTTGCTATGTAGGGAGTTCAAGGCTGGGCTGGGCAAAAAAAAAAAAAAAAAAGCTTTAGGGGGGACAGGATTATCAGCCCTCAGTTTTCTCATCCACACCACCCTCAAGTTGGGCAATAGAGTCCCAAGTTGTAGATGTACCATGGGGGGCTTTATGTTCAGAGCAGTCAGGTTTGGGGATTATCTTCCCAGCCAGACAAGTCTTAGCACTGGCCTCATTCTAGGGTCTTCTCGCCAGCCTGAGTCCTCCCCAGTGTGCGGTGACTAGGGGCCGCATCCAGCCCAACTGGGGCAAGCTCCCTTAGCAGCCCAGGCCTCTCCTCCAAATGCAGGCAGCTTCTGAAGCTGCATCCAGAACCTGTTTTACTTGCTCTGCAGTTATTATCTAAAGATCCCTCTCCACATTTCCCTTTCCCTCCAGGATCTACAGCTGGTAGATCCGAGGGGCCCTACCCTAACTCTCCAGCTTCTCCTTCCCTTCAACCTACTGCACCAGGAATCATACGCCATTACTGCTTTATTAACTGCTTTATGTATGGTAAAGACCCATTCACTCGGGGGTGTGGGGGATATCTGGCAGCTTTGGGACCCAGGGCTTAGGGGCTCATCTTCCACCACTTGAAGGCAAACGGCACCCGGCGGATAATAATGCAGGCACGATCATCTCCAATGTTGGTCAGGTAGCAGTCCAAGTCTTCAATGAAGGTGCACTTGAGACCCAGGGGCTCCAGTAAGTCGCAGACTCTCTGTTCCAGGCAACAGGTGCCCATGATTTTGGGCCCAAAAGGCTTGGGGATTCCTAGATTCTTGTCCAATACAACCATCTGCAGCTGTTAAGATAGAACTAGGGTCAGGCAGGGCCAGGACCCAGAAATAAAAGCTATCCCTACCTCTTCTGGGGTGTGGGTGGGTGAGTGGGAAGGGCATAGATTTTATTTATTATGTATACAATATTCTGTCTGTGTGTATGCCCGCAGGCCAGAAGAGGGCACAAGACCCCATTAGAGATGGTTGTGAGCCACCATGTGGTTGCTGGGAATTGAACTCAGGACCTCTGGTTCACCAGAGCAGGCAATGGTCTTAACCTCTGAGCCATCTCTCCAGCCCAGGGGCATAGATTTTGATATAGGGAAAAACCACACATCCCTCTTAGGGTTGACCAAACTTAAACCTGTGTCCATGAGGGCATCTCTAACAAATCTCAGTGAAATCAATCTACTTTTGCTTAGTTGTCCAGTGCCTGCCAATGTTTCTCTGAAAAACACAGAATTCCCTCTGACTAGCCCCTAACCTTGATGGGCTTACCTATTTGCCTCTGGATTTGTTGCTCTGACCCTGTCTGTGAACCCTATTCCCAGGCAGCTTTATGACTCCAGGGACTCCAGTAATCCAGAGTTTTTAGCTTTGTTCCTTGATATCCTTCTTTCTTAACCCACGCATAGCAGCTTTGGTACAAGGCACGTGAATCTGGGGGCTACACCACACTCTCATTTCAGGCGATAACCATCTGATACAATCCAGCACCATGGCCACCAAGGCACCAGCAGCACGGGCTGTGTTTGAACAGCCATGCCCAGCAGCCCTCACCATGTCAGGGAAGAATGGCCTCGCAAAGAGTTTTGTGGTCTGCTGGTTGGAGGGGACGTTGGTCAGCAGCTCCAGGCAGAAGAGCTGTGGGATGGTAATGATGTCCTTCTCCACCAGGCCCAGTTCCTTCTTTAGGAGGGTGCGGTTCAGGCTAATGCATTTCTGCAGCACAGGGAAGGCAGGGAAAACAGCAGGAACGTAAGCATCATCAGGAAGGATCTCTGCTTGATGCCACACAGATCCAGAGGAGGCCTTAGAGCAGCTTCTATCTGGCTCAAATCCTGTGAGCCAGGAACCCTGTCGGCCACCCGAGCCTTTCCCTAACACGTAGTATAGCATAAAGTGAATTGAGAATTCAGAAAAGGCCAGGGTCCCTCAACTCATCTTTGCTGGGTGGCCACTAGTGTCAAAGCCTCCTGCAGGTGAGCAGGGTTGGGAGCACGGGAGCACAGGGGGAGTTGTGGGACGCATACAGAACTCTTCAGGTCCTTCCCTCAGATCTAAGCAGCCACTCCTGCCTACTCAACACACCCTCCCCTTGGGCACATCCCTGCTGATGCCAACACCCTTGGTATCCAACTTCAGCTTGAAATAAGATCAAGCCACCTGTCCTAGGTCCATCTGGTACCCACCCTGCGAGGACAGTTGGTCCTCACTGGTTCTCCAGAAGCCACAGCACCAGTGCACCGTGGCATAGTATGTTCTTGGTCTGAGTAGTAAGGACCTAGTGAACAGAGCACCCCACTGCACCCCCGAAGTCTATATCTGGACCTGCAGTTGCCTGTACCCCCCCAGGAGCATCATGGCCTCCCCTCAAGCCCTGCAGTGCCAGCACCTTGAGGACAATCCTGCACCCCAGGCTTTTACCTCTACATATTCGTTCTGCTTTCGCAAGTTCTGATCAGCCAGGATTTGGGAGATGGTTTTGGCCTCCCTCCCTGTGGAAAGAAAGACCGGGCAGGGACAGATTAATGCCCAGCATGACCCAGCCCGTGGGGCATCCTCAGCCTCAGGTACTACACCTGGGTCTAGTATCTTACATCTGATGCCAACTAAGATACACAGCACCAGAAAACTCAGGCAGGATTTACTGCCACTAGTTCGAGGGGAAGCAAGCTCAGAGTGTGTTAGTGTGGAGTCATCAGCCCCGCCTCAACTCAGGGCACCTCAACCCTCTGTGTGCTCACTCCCCCCACACACGTGTATACCAGGAGGCCCGAACTCCATTCCCTCAGGTTCCAGCCCAGAGGTGACACATGACCTCTCACCCTGTGACAAGGTGTCCCTGGACCCTACCACAGAACGTTACTCAGGAGAGGGGTAGTACCCCGAGTCTCTAATTCAGGCCGAGAAAATGTCCTGATGCCCCCACCTCTTTATTGGAGAAGTCAGTCCCTTTGCGTTCCCCTCACACATTGAGGTCAGAAGATGGCCTGGGGCACACCTTTGTCGGTTCCCTTAAGGGAGAGCTGGAAGTGTCAATGCCACCAAGCCCTGTGGCCCCTCATGGAGGTCATATAGCATCAATTTGGGTGAATGGAGTCACTTTACTGTGGCCCAGAATCTCGGGTCTGCCTGGATAGTAGAGTGCCCCCTCCTGGTGTGGTATGTTCCAACAATGGCCATCCCACCATCTCTTAGGATTTCCTGTGCCCTCTCCACCAAGAATGACAAAGACCCTAGGTCAGTGGTCCTCAACCTTCCTAATGCTGCGATCCTTTAATACAGCTCGTGTCCTGGTGACCCCAACCACAAATTATTTTGCTATTTTATAACTGTCATTTTGCTACTATTAGGAATCATAATGTAAATCAGATATCTTGCATGTCAGAGGACTCCTGGGAAGGGTCATTTAACCCACAGGTTGAGGACTACTCTGAAAGGTACTAGGGTGGCCAGGTGGCGGTGGCTCATGCTTTCAATCCCAGCACTCAGGAGGCAGAGACAGGTGGATGCGAGTTTGAGGCTAGCCTGGTCTACAGATTTGAAGTTCCAGGACTGTCGGGGTATACAGAGAAACCTTGCCGCAAAAAAAAAGTTCCTAGGTGAAGAGAAGTCACTTTACCATTAGAGAGGAGCTGCTCTGTTCTGACTTCCTCAAATAGGGTCAAGTCCCCAAAGCCTTCCTCCTTCTTCTGTTCAAAGAGCTCATAGCAGGCACTGGGGCTGGCCAGCAGGAGACGGAAACCCTGGGAAGGGAGATGAGGGTCACCCACTGTGGGGGTCCCTCGGCTCAGCAGATGTACCCCTCTCCGGCCCCCAACACAAACCTTCCCGTCACCACTTTTATCCTTCACAGGGACAAAGCACATGAACTCATCCACGTGGCCTGTCATTAGCCAGTCTGAGAAGAGCTCCACGGGGGCCTGCACCTGCTGGGCACACACAAAGTCTCGCAGGGTCTTGCTCATGTTCCGGCCCTCGGGGCTGGAGGATAGAAACAGTGTTTGAGATGGTGCGGCTCAGGGCAGCTGCCCACCATCCACTGAGAATCAGGCCACCTCCGGGCTATGGACTGCTTTTGCCACTGGGTAGGTAGGGCGGCTTTAAAAAAAAATTCCTTACTCTGGGCCAATAAACTGGTTCAGAAGATAAAAGCACTTCTTGTCAAGCCTGGGGACCTGGATTGACTCCCTAGGACCCACACAGAGAACTGACTACCTACAGGTTGTCCTGAGTGGAACGTGTGTACATGGTTCTCAAACACACAATTTAGGGAGGGGTGTGTGCTTGTGGTAGCCCTTACTGTGACCTAGCTCAAGTCCAAATCCTAACTGAGCCCTAGACTACATGATCTCCTGGTTTTAGGGTTAATACCACCAGCCCAAACCCATGTTTGTAAAAGACATGTCTAAGTCACGGGGTGGTGGTGCATGCCTTTAATCCCAGCACTTGGAAAGCAAAGACAGATGGATCTGAGTTTGAGGCCAGCCTGGTCTACAAAGAGAGTTCCATGACAGGATGGTTACAGAGAAACAACCCTGTCTCAAAAAAAAAAAAAAAGAAAAAGAAAAAGAAAGAAAGAAGAAAAAGTCATGTGTTTGGGGTCAGTAGCCGAGTTGGATTTAAAGCCAGGAAAATCAAAGACATTTTTGGGTAGTTTTTACTCTGAAACAGCACTCAGGCTGGCCTCAAATCCATAAAGACATGAATCAAGGAAAAATCTGAACCTAGGACCTCCTGCTTGCTATGCAAGCACCCCAAACTGCCACGTCTCTAGCCCCGCCCCCAAACTTGATTTTTCTAACCCCAATCTTACCACAAACCAAAGGCTCAAGTACCCTGAAGTCTCAAAAAGAATGCAGAGCGGGCCTGCTGAGGGGGGACTAAGAATTACTGGGACCAGGGTGATGGCCTTTTCCCCTTAAGACAGCTGGTCACCTGCCAGCTGGCCTCCCAGCTCACCTGGGGTAAAAGCTGCCACCAATGAGGACCCTGCCTAGCGGGTAGTCTTTGCCTTGAGCCTTGACCGGTGGGGACACCATCAGGTTCCCGATAGAATCCAGGCTGCCCACTCCATGGTCCTCGGTTTGGTGCATCAGATAGCCAATACCAGGGCTCTAGGAGGGGGGCCGGTAGGGAAAGGAGAGTTATACAGGAAGCACTGGATGTAGGTCCCGTCTCCTGTCAGATCTATGCACATCTTTCCCCCAGAGGCCTCCTGGAACCCCACCCCCCACACCCCATCCCAGCTCAGCACTAGACCCTGAGGAGTTCACTAGAATGGAACATAACCCAGCACCCTCACCAGTGAGTATTTCATGGGGAATTCGTCCAGCTTGGAAACCCGAGGGGTGTCAAGAACCAAGGACACTGTCTTGTGGGGAGCCTGAGTGTAGCAGAAAGCCATCTCATCCTGGACAAGACAAAGATGAAGATGAACTTTCTTCAGCTGCTTCCTCTTCTGCTACCCTATTCTCTGGGGGCAGCCAGAGGGAAACTTCCTGGTCAGCTCCTGCTCAGCTCTCAGAACCTTCCCGGAGGCTTCACCACCCAACACATTTCACCTTCCAGCTTGAGACCGAGAACCTCCAATCCCATCCCAGTGACAGGTCTTGTCAAGTTCTACTTACAAATCAATTGTTTCTGGCACCTGCAGGCATTCGCCATGATCTGACTTGCCCTATGCCCTTCTAGTCAGACACCCCGCCAACAGGGTTTCCTGCATCTCAGCCAAGCGACTCGTTTTTTGGTGTGTGCGTTGATGGGGGAGAGGTGTCTTTTGGGACAGCATCTCATGTCACCTTTAAAGTTCTATGTGGCAGAGAACTGGCTTTGAATTCCTGATCCTCCCTGCCTTGTCTCCAAGTGCTGGGATTAGAGGTATGCAACCACCTCACACCCCAGTTTACAGGATGCTGGGAACTGAATTTGGACTCTCCTCTGAGCTACAATCCCTAGCCTCCTCTCTCCTTTTCCCGAGACAGGGTTTCTCTGTACAACAGCCCTAGCTGCCCTGGAATTCACTTTGTAGACCAGGCTGGCCTCGAACTCAGATCCGCCTGCCTCTGCCTCCCAAGTGCTGGGATTGAAGGAGTGTGCCACCACCACCCAGCCTGCACTGACCTTTCAATTCGGCTGTACCTTTAAAGTGTCACCCCTGCCTTGCTTTGAGTTTGCTTCTTTACTTTGCTGGAAGGGTCTCTTATTCCATGGTGCAACCCTTCCCTGCCCCTGATCACGCCTCATTCCCCCAAGTACATCTCACATTGTGACCTCCATGTTAATGGCACGGCCACCCGAAGAGCTGGTGCCCTGCACCCCCATCACAGCCACAACAGCACCTGGCTTATAACCCACCTGAAGGTTTCCTCAGCTACCTAAGTGACCGGCTTAAGGCTGTCCTGTCTGTTCCCTTCTCTTTTTCTCAGCACTTAGAGCTTGGGCCTGGCTGGAGGGTACTTTTTTTTTGGTTTTTCAAGACAGGGTTTCTCTGTAGCTTTGGTGCCTGTCCCGGAACTAGCTCTTGTAGACCAGGCTGGCCTCGAACTCACAGAGATCTGCTTGCCTCTGCTTCCCGAGTGCTGGGATTAAAGGCGTGCACCACCACCGCCCAGCCCGAGGGTACCCGTTCTTAATTCATCTCTAGCCCCTGGTGGCACGCCAGCCTCTGGTAAGTGTGCAGATGTGCTTGGGGCAAGATTTTCCAGAACCAAAGCTGAGCGAGCTCTGGTCCTGCTGTTAGGCCAGGCACAAGGCCGGACTCGCAGCCCAGCTCCAACCCTTGCAACCAAGGTCTCAAATTGATCTTGAAACAAGCTTAGCATCTGAAGAGGGGGCTGAACTCTAGGCCTATCCTTGACGAGCTGCAGTGGTTTGCTGTCTGACGGTTAAGGTCATCTTGTGGCATGTGCCAAGCCTCCCTGCCCCTCCTCCATAGCTAGGGCACCCCAGGTGGGGTCAAGTTACCTGGAGCCACCTGCCCTGGCGGTTGGGGTCCTCGTAGACAGATGCCACCTGCACGCTGCTCTTCTCACTCAGCCTGGTCACTGTATCCACAAAGCCCTGTATCTGCATCTCCCTGCCACAAGAGAGAAGCCCACTAGGATTTCCTCAAGGTCCTTGAAACCATCATACTCCCTGTCCCAGGGGGAAGGCAAGGGAGAGGGCCACATTCTGCCCTCAAGGTGAATGGAGCAACTGTCCCTGTCCCTACTTCAGCATAGCTTGGACTTTTTCTGCCTAGACCATGCTGGCCACTGGTGATATTCCAACCCTGTTCACACTGTTCACACCTTTGGATCCCCTCTGCACGCACACACTTTATTTCCCTTGTGTGGGCTCCTCTGCTCAAACCACTGGACGACTGTAGCTCCAACAGGGCTGCCAGAAACGATGGATGACCAATGACATCATTGATTTGTGGGGCATAGGGATATGGGGACATCTAGACGCCTGGGTTGATTTTCTGAGATGGGGCGCCATGACTACAGTGTTCTGGAGCTTGCTCTGTAGACTAGACTGGCCTGCCTCTGACACCCGAGTGTTGGGGTTCTAGGTCTGCATCCCACCACACTTGGAAAAACTTGTTTTTTTAAGTATTTATTTATGTATGCAGTGTTCTGCTAACATGTATCCCTGCAGGCCAGAAGAGGGCACCAGATCTCATTACAAATGTTTGTGAGCCATCATGTGGTTGCTGGGAACTGAACTCAGGACCTCTAGAAGAGCAGCCAGTGCTCTTAACCTCTGAGCCATCTCTCCAGCCCAAAAACTTGGGGTTTTAGTGTTTTCATTCAAGGCATGAATACTTGTGGATCCACAGTGGACATTCTTTCCTTGGGCATCGAGTGACATTTGAAGGTGATGTCAAGACATCCAATTTAACAACTGGACCCTCAAGAGCTGGCTGTACCAGGAAGTCACAATTGGGAAGTGTCCTAGTTGGGATTCTAGTCCAGCGTTGGGGGTGGAGAGGATGCTAGTGACACACCCTCCCCAGGTGGCCTCTTACCTGCACAGGTAAATCTCAAGCGGCATCTGGGTGCTGGGAGTGAAGATGTAAGGAGCCACCCGGAACACTACTGTATCTTTGTATAGTGGGATATCTGGGATTAACTGCAACATAATGACAGGTCTCCATGGCAACCCGGCTCCATCTGCCCCTTCTATCCCTGGGTCCGCAGCTGTTCATCTTTCCACCCATCCCTGGAGCCCACTGCCTTGCACAGCTTTCTGTAACATCCGCCAGCTGTGCCGAGAGCCACATTCCTGGGTGTCCTGCCTAGCACTGTGGCTCTCTTCCTCCGAGCCCAAGGGATCCTTGCTGACCTGGCGGCATACCTGGTCATGAGACAGTTCCACTAAAGACACGGAGAAGGAAATCAGGCCTGTAAAGCTGGTGGATGGGAACTCCAGGGCTTCTATGTAGAAGGTCTCTTTCCCTCCGTTCTCAAAGGGAGCCAGGACATGGACAGGCCTGTTGGGTCCTATTACCAGCTTATAGGTGTCTTCTAGGAGAGAAAAGGGGACGAGTGGCTATGAGAGATGTCTAGTTGCTATCGCCAGTCCAGGTGGGCAAGCGTAACATCAAAGCTGAGGGCTCCGGGACCGTCAGGACTGTCATGAGTCACTTCATGCACCATCATCATACTGTATGCGTTCGCATGGGTACGGGCATGCATGTGGAGCCAGAGGTTGACAGAGGTGTCCTCAATAACTGTTTCTGAGGCAAAGTCTCCTTCAGTGAACCAGAAGCTTACTAATTCAACAAGAGTGGCTGGCCAGAAAGGCCCAAGGATTCCGCCGTCTACCTCCCGCAGCTGTGGGGTTTCAGGGGCAAGCCACGCCTCACCTAGGTTTACATGTGTGCTGACAACTGAACTCAGGCAATTCCTGATTACAAAGGTTTTACCAACCCAAGTTACCACCCCAGCCTCTGCACCAATGTTTTTTGAAGGCCTCCACAGACACGCTAGGAGTCAGAACTGCGCTAGAGAACCCATTCTCGGGTGTCCAACTTGAACCACGTAGGTAGTTGCATCCTTGAACTCACAAATCCGACGTTTGGGAAGAACTGTAGGAGTCCCTAAAGGTGAGGCACTCAGTATGCAAAGACGGGCTTGGCAACCCCACAGGCATATTGGCAAGCCACATGACGAACAGATAGATGGATGATTTCTGGAGAGACCTAGAGTTTTGGTGCCCTGCCCCCACCACCAAACCTAGTTCAGTTTTAGAATAACTAGAAGAGACCCTGAAGGTAGATGGCCACATATCAGGCTGTCTTTATAATAGTAGCTAGACTCCAATTGTCATTCCCATTGGAAACTGTCCATCAGCTGAGCTAACGAGCTTCTCCCTGGTGTCACTGACTACCAGATTCTTCTCACCGCTCCTAGAGCTGTTAATCCAGGCCAGTTATGGGAAGTTAAAACTAGCACCCTTCCCCAACCCCACCCCTCCACTTGGTCCCTTTCCCCAGGCTTTCAATCAATCTGCACAGCAAGCAGCACACACTACTTGTCTCCTGGGGAGTGAGCAGGGGATTGGGTGCTATCCCCACATGGATGTACCATGACGACTGCCACTCTGGCTTCTGAGCCACTGGATCCTAGAGACTTTCTATAGAGAGGGTCTGGGGTTAAGAAGTTGGTTCCAGACTAGAGATGCCTCAGTGGTTAAGAGCACTAGCCAGCTCCTTCCAGAAGCCACAGCTTCCCAGCACCCATGTGGCAGGCTCACAACCATCTAACTCCAGTTTCAAAGAATCTCACAGTCTCGTGGACCTCTGCGGTCACCAGGCACACAGTGCATTCCTCGTCTACCATGGGATGGCTAACTCACGGTAGACAGGACGGGACAGAATGGCTAACCCACGGTAGACAGGACGGGATGGCTAACCCACGGTAGAATGTGTAAATTATCTGGTAAAGATAGCAGCCAGACAGCCCCTGTAACATAGATCTGGCCTGTGACTTGCAACTCTAGATTCTGGGCACCCTCTTAGAGGCGGTATAGGGCCACCAGTTGACCAGCATGCCAAGGTGGAGTAGGGTTGGGACTTACTCTGGTGCAGGTAGACTCTTGCCTTGCTTGCCTCTTCCTTGGAGGTATGGAGGATCAGCCAGTAGTCCTTAAGGACAGAGGCAGGACCCTCCACAGACAGGGTCATCTGAGACAGGTTCTGTATTTCTGGGCAAAAGGATGAACACAGGCTCAGACCAGGCTCCGGGGATAAGAAAGTAAGCAGCAGAGATAGGGGTAGAAATTGCATCGGGTCTTGTTTAGTAGTCCAGCATGGCTGAACTCTGTGATTCCCCTGCCTCAGTCTCCCAGGTGCTGGGATGACAGGTGAGCTCTCATGTCTGACTTTAAGGCTTATCCAAGATCCTCTGGCCCCTGGGATGCTCTTGGGTCCCCAGCCTGAAGGCTCCTACTCACTGGAGAGAGGTTCCCACATCCCTTTTATGGGATCAAGGATTCTTACCACCTTGTGAAGTCAATTTCTCATCTCTACCCCCCAGATGGCAAAATGAGGCTCGTTCACAGCCAGGAAATAATGAGTTGGTGTTTGATTTCAGCCTCCTCAGGGCTGGAGAGATGGCTCAGGGCTTAAGTGCTCAGGCTGCTCTTCCAGAGGTCCAGAGTTCAATTCCCAGCAACCACAATGGTAGCTCACAACCATCTGTAATGAGATCTGGTGCCCTCTTCGAATGTTCATACAGACATGTAGGCAGAACACTGTATACCTAATAATCTTATTTAAAAAAATGATCTCTTCATAGGACAAAGGATATGGCTCAGCTGCTAAGAGTGTTTGCCATGCACAAAGCCCTGGGGGGTCCAGTCCTTAGCACTACATATAAACGGTGTGGTGAAGCACACATTCCCTCGGGAGGTAGACACACAATAACTAAAGTTCACGGCTATACAAAGGCTTTCTCAAAACACATGCAAAAGAGCTGGAGAGATGGCTCAGCGGTTAAGAGCCCTGGCTGTTCTTCCAGAGGATCCGAGCTCAATTCCCAGGAACCACATTGTGGCTCACAACCATCTGTAATGGTATCTGGTGCCCTCTTCTGACTGTTCAGGCAGAACAGTGTATACATAAACATAATAAATCTTAAAAAAAAAAAAAAACACCTACAGAAGAGCTGAAGAGATGGCACAGTGGCTAAGAGCATGTGCTGCTCTTCCAGAGGACCTGGGTTTAGCTCCTAGCATCCATTTCAGGTGGCTTACAACCAATTGTAAATTCTAGTTCCAGGAGATCTGCTGTCCACTGACTTCAAGGTCTCCAGCACATATGTGGTGCATATAAACTCATGTAGACACATACATGTATGAATACTTTTTTGGTTTTTCGAGACAGGTTCTCTCTGTGGCTTTAGAGCCTGTCCTGGAACTAGCTCTTGTAGACCAGGCTGGCCTTGAACTCACAGAGATCCGCCTGCCTCTGCCTCCTGAGTGCTGGGATTAAAGGAGTGTACCATGATGACCAGTTTGAATTTAAAAAAAAGTTTTAAATTCTATATGTATTGGTATTTTGTCTTCCTGCATGCCTGTGTGAGGGTGTCGGAGCCCCTAGGAAATGGAACTACAGACAGTTGTGGACTGTCATGTGGTTGCTGGGAATTGAACCCAGGTCCTCTGGAAGAGTAGTCAGTGCTCTTAAATGCTGAGCCATCTCTTCAGCCCATGAATAATTATTTTAAAAGCTATACACACATCTTTGTATGAAACCATATGGCCTGTCATTACACAGCTTCAAGGCATAAAACCCTTTGGTATGTCAATAATGTCTCCCAGGGCCTTTGTACATGTTAAGCAAATGCTCTCCTACGAGGCACTACACCAACCTATGGAGAAAAGACAGCCAAGCCTTGAGGAATCAGCTGTGGCCTGTATGTGTACCGAGGAATGCCCAAAGCTCCATAGAGGTGGGGGACATGGAAGATGTACCTTTGGAGACCTCCTGATCACTGGACTGGTCATCAGGCTCGCCCGTGTTCCCAGAATTTAAATTCACCAGCAGGATAGCTCCCCAGCCATTCTGGCCCCACACCCATCTTTTCTGCAATAGACAGGAACATCGAGGCAGGAAAGAGACAAGCAAACCCCGTGCTTCTCATTTGCAGAGTTTGGCCCCGACCGTCCCTGGAGACCCAGGGGGCAGCTTGAGAACGATGACCCGTGGCTACTGGGTGAGTAAAAACTAAATACAGGTTACAAGTGGCCACCAGGTTTCAGGAATGCAGGGACAGAGGCATGCTGCAAGAGATGTGTTCCCTCGAGATCCAGCAGGGGAGAGCGCTAACTCTGCTATCGCCGGCTATATAACCAGGCCAATGCCCCCTGCATACCTGGCTATTTTGGTTTTGTCTTGAGACAAAGGTCTTGAAGGGCATCCAAAACCCATCATCCTGCCTTTGCCATCCCAATACTAGGATGACAGGCAGGTGCTTATCACCACATCTGGCCGGTTCATTTCGAGGCAGAAATTCCAGGCTAGCTTGGAATTTCCCTGTGTTATCTGGGAATGGCCTTCAGTGCCTGATCTCTCTGCTTCTATTTTGTGGATGCTGGAAAAACATCCTACCACACCTGGCTGTCTTTTAGTAATTCAGAAGTCGATCTTATTAACCTTGACTCGTATAGCAGTGAAAATTAAAGACACCCTGGAGGTCAGATAAAAATGGGCCTAGAGGTCAGGGATGGCTTCCCTTGGGTCCTGCCTTGCTCCCTTGACCAGGTAAGCCTCACCTTAGCCTGCTTGTCACTTGGCATGTCCAGCTGTCCATCTCGGTAGATGTCTGCCTCCAGGGAGATCTCTGAAAGGGAAGGAGAAGGCCTCACACCTGGACTGCTGATGCGGCCCAGAAGCTCTGGTGTAAGTGTTAGACTGAGTGGAATCTGAGAAGATGAAGGGCGCCACCAAGGCACCACCAAGCCTGAACACCCAGGCTGGAGCTGTGTCTGCTGTAATGGGGGAAGCTACTAGCCTCAGACAGATGCAGCTGAGAGCACTTGCTGCTCGTGCAGAAGCCCCTACTTCAATTCCCAGCGCCCACCGGAAGCTCACAACTACCCGCCAACTCCAGAGTTTGAGATGCTCAGCGCCCTGCTGGCCTCCAAGGGCCAACTATACCATTGGATGCGCATGGACAAAACCTACACGGAATTTAAAAATAGGCTTGGGGCAGGGTAGAGAAAAATCAGTTTTTGCTTAGGATCCACTAAGTTAGACACATTAAGAAGCTATGTTGGGAAGTCAATACCCAAGTACCTATGGGGCTGCCTGGGTAGAGACAGGGTTGGGAGTCTACAGAGGCTTGAGTGACACGAGCCTGGTATAATTTGGTGGCCGGCTAGGGGTGAAGGGCTCTGCAAAGGACCTTGGGAAGGATCAAGGAGCGAGCTTGATATGTTTCAGGTGACGTGTATCGGGAACGATAACAGGTGTGTTTAATACCATCCGGTCAAGGCAGAGAGACACAGTGATCACAGGCTCTTACACAGCAGCTGCAAGATGGAGCTGGAGAGATGGCTCAGCTGTGAAGAGATGCTACTGCTTCTGAGGAGCCAAGTTCAGTACCCAGCATCCATCAGGCATCTCACAACCACCTGTAACCCAGTTACAACCGTCCAGGGGCATCTGATGCCACCCCCCCCCCCCGGGCCTGATCACCCATGTGGAGTGTAAGGCCTTCTTAGATCAATCAATTGCTAAGGGATCCATAGTGAGAGGACTTTGGACCAGACCTGTCAGCGATGAGAGTGAGGAAGGGGGCAGATAACGCATGCCGATTCTGGATGCTTTTATCCTCAGGAAATTAAGGAAGGAAGAGGTACTAAACCGAAGGAACACATCTGTGGATGCTTCGGGTCCAACGGGGGGGGGGCATTTTACACACAGCAGTCTCTGCCTAGCTTGACACCACCTGCCCTGCTCTCCCGAAGGCTGGATCAGCTTCAGCTCCTAGAGGGAGCAAGACTCACCAATGCCGGTGAGGTACAGCACAGCTGTGGCTGTGGGGGACTCCTTGTCGGGACAGTAGTAGGAGACCAGCACCTGTGGAGACAACGTGGAGAATCTGTAAGGGCCAAGAGCAGGAGCCCAGTGCCAGAGTCATGGACAGCGTCTAAACGTTTGACCTTGGCTTTGTGCTCGAGCACATAAATTTCCATTGACCCACTGCCGAGCTGACCCAAGGACCTCGAACCACTGAGGACCTTAAAGAGTGTCTCACTGATGGGGTTGGAGAGTTGGCTCAGAGGTTAAGAGCAATGACTGCTCTTCCAGAGGACCTGGACACGGCCAGCTGCAGCTGACCTGTTACCAATGGGCTTCAGCTAGGCTTGCCAGTTTCCACACTGGGATCACCTGGGTAGGTACGGTTACCCTTCTCCCCTCCCTGGCTCACCTTGTCCTCATCCACAGCGGGGCTGGGTGACACCATCCTCACCAGTGCCTCCATGGGCCGGGCCATTGGTCGCCAGACCATGGCCTCCCCCTTCCCAGTAATGACTGAGCTGGAGATGTGGATCAGGATCCTGGGAGAGCCACGGATGGTGAAGGACTCGCAGTTCTCGGGTGCACACCTGCTTTGCCAGAGACAACGCGCATTAGAGGCTCAGGGATGCACTGACCGAGGATGCAAAGCCCTCCAATCTTTGTCTTCCGGGGTTGATGATGTGGCCTGCTGGTCAGTAAAATGTGGGGGCTCCTAATGTCTTCAGATTTTCTCTTACCATCCCTACCCTGGAAACCGCCATTCATTCTCTGAAGATTTCCAGCCCCAGCTTCACTCTCCCACCAATGCCTCACAAGCGGTCGAGTCTTCCTTTTATATTCGGGGCCCCAGCTCCCATGCAGGGAGCGAGAAAATGCAAGAACTACAAAGAAAACGTCCCCTTGCTTACTCCTCATGGCCACACCTAAAGTTAAGGGGGCCTTTTAGAAACAAGAGGCAGAAAAAAGCATTAAGTCAGCATCCTAGTGGGACTGCATGGCCCCCGGAGATCAAACCAGATTCCTGGAGACTAGCCAGTTCAGTGGAGAGAACTAAACTAACCTTAGATTCCTGGGTACAAGGACTCTACCCAGACTACCCCGCACAGGTACCCCTTCAGATGCTCCCAAGCCTCACCCACTGATGTCCAAGGTGAGCTCCGTGCCCAGCACGCAAATGACACGGGTGGGACTGTCCAGGGACAGGCTCACGGTACTCTGGAACGACATGGCAAGGCTTCTGAGGCAGCCACTCTTGGGTGCAGCCTTTACCTAACGAGTAACCAAGTAACCGCACAGGGCTCTTGTGCCCCCTTGCCCTCCTCTTTAGTAGGGGAAGGAACGCCCCAGTCCGCCCCCTCGTTAAGGGTTCAAGGCCTCAATCCCACCCAGGTGAGCCTGCTTTAATCCCTGGTAGCTGTGGGAGGTGCACGGGAAGGGGGAGAGGGGATGGGGATGCGGGGTGGGAGGAGGGGGACTCTTTCAGTCAGTAGCAATGTTTAGCAGCTGCTGTCTGTGGACCCTGCAACCCTGGGGAATTAGAGGCTAATTGCTTGGGGCTCCGGCCTTCTACTGGGAGCAAGAGACATTCTGGGAAGTTGGAACCCGTGTGGACCAAGACCCTGCAGATTCTGCTAGAGTTGCCAGGGTGAAGGTCTCCAGAGGACATAAGGGGTTGTGATTAGGGTTCTACATCTCAAGGCTGGGGTCTTGGTTCCAGGATAGTGGTTTACAACTTGTAGGTTTAACCCCTACTGGGGTCACGTATCAGATATCCTGCATATCAGATATTTTACACTGCAATTCCTAACACTAGCACAATTAAAGTTACGAAGTAGCAACGAAATAATTGTATGATTGGGGGTCACCGCAACATGAGGAGCTGTATTCAAGGGCTGTAGCATTGGGAAGGCTGAGAACCACTGCTCTAGGGTGTATGCTACTTGGAAATTGATGAAGGAGGGGGCTTGACAAAGTGTTAAGGTCTCAGTTGGGGAAGCTGGTTAGCTCTGCAAGTCTCTGGGCCTGGCAGACAGCCTACATCCTTTTCCTGGTGATAAAGGTACCCAGTGGCCCACAGCTGTGTCTCCTGCCAGCACGGGGTGGGGTGGGGGTAGGTGCGGTGGGGGTTGGGCAGCACCAGCTGGTGCGCGGAGTAAATCTGTGGCGCCTTGCTTACAGCTGTTGTCCATCTAGGCCCACAAAGCAGAAAGGAAATTTTATAGTTATCGTGAATTTCAAAATTGCTAATACAGGGATCAGCATTCTCACGTCCTGCGATAACTTGCCGAGATGACAGGTCCATCGGGGAGTTTTGTGGTCTTTTTCAGAGATGCATTACCTAGGTCAAACCACTACGCCACGTGTGGCGGTTCCTGCCTGTCCATCAGTTCAGCATTCAGACTGAGGCAGGAGGATTTCTGTGAGTTTGAGACCAGTCTGGGTTCCAGAATGAGACCCTGTTCCAAAGACCACAAAATATCATATTGCATTTCACAGTAAACATATTTATTGTTAGGGGGGAAAATGACCCAGTCGAGGTAGCCCAGCCTGTCGTTGTGGAGTGAGTTCAGGGCTAGATTGGGCGATTCAATAAGAGTGTGTCAGAGTTTTTAGAAAGCGGGTGGATGGGGAGTGTAGCTCCTGCTAGAGAATGCATCTACCTCCAGGTCCTAGGCTCAGTTCCCATTGTTCCCCCACTGAAAGCTGAGCGTGGTGGCTTGTATCTGTAGCCCTGGAGCTTGGTAGACTAGCAGGGGTTCAAGCGTACGATGCCAGCCAGGGCTAATTAAGGGGACGCCATATAGAAACTTCTCCAGCTTATTTCCCAGAAGACCTTGGTGCAGGGCAGAGCTTAGAGGACGCCGCCTCCATTCCTCTGTTTTCCTTTCTACCCAGCTATCTGAGGAGTGATGGTATCAGCTGCCAGCCAGCTTTCGAGGGCACACCCGTAATCTGTACACTGGGGAGACCGGGGCAGAGAGATGGCTGTGAGTTTGAGGGCAGCCTTAGCTACAAAGGGAGTGTCAGGCAGGTTAGGGCAACTAGTAAGACATTGCCTTCCCTCACCACTACCCCACCCCAAAAGGAAAGCAAACAAAGCAAGTGACAGCAAAGGCAGAAACCGGGAGCTCAGTAGGAGCTGGCAGTGGGGGAACCTCTGGAAAGCGAGGGGGCCAACCTCACAGCCACCCGGTTTCCAGCCCTGTGGAACTGCTATGGTCTCAGTCCTCAAGAACTATGAGGGACTCGGTTCCTTCCTGGCAGTCTCTGAGGAAGGGAGAGAGATGAAGGGATTTTTTTTTTGGCTTGATGAGGTTAAAGAAATGTCAGGACTGGCCGGGTGGCTCAGTGGGTAAAGACTCTTGCCACCGAGCCCAATGTGCGGAGTTTGGTGAACAGAGCACACATGATAGACAGAGGAAACTCGGTGTTTTGAGTGTTCACACATGTGCACTGCGGTATGAGGCTACATACACAAACACACACACGGTGGGGGGCATGTATGTGCCCCACTTTTAATCCCAGCACTTAAGGCAGATTTCTGAGTTCGAGGCCAGCCTGGTCGATAACACAGAGATCTGGGTAAGCCAGGGCTAGACATAGAGAGACCCTGTATCAAAGAGAAAGGGAAAAAAGAAAAAGAAAGATCAATGACACCAAGAGTTTCTCTAAGGAAGAAGTTGTCCGTCAATGGGAGTACACCAAACTGAGAGCGTTAGCATCATAAGATGAGGTGGTGGAGGCCGGTATTTATTGGGAAAATAAAGAGATAAAAGGACATATTTGATTGGTTTGCAAAAGCCCTGGGTCACAGTTATAGGCTGACAGCTTATCATTGGCTGGGGTTAAATTTTGTAAACAAATTTTTCAGAAAATAACCCAAATTTCACTTATCGCTTGTAATGGGGCAAGGTTGGGGCTGCTGTTGAGACCCATCTGGTTTTATTTGCTCACGGATTCTGCAGGCCTGGTGTCTTGTTTAATGTGTTAAAGGCATTGTCCCCACTCCATGGTGCTATCAAGAGGTGATGGACTCTTCTTTAAAAAAAAAATGTTTTAAAATGGCTTTATGTGTAGGTGCCTGAGTGTAGGTAAATGTACCACATGTGTGCAGGAGTCCACAGAGGTCAGAGGGCACATCAGATGCCCTGGCACTGGAGTTACAAACAGTTGTGAGCCATCATGTATGTGCTGAGAACCGAACCCAGGTCCTCTGCAAGAGCAGTAAGTGGCTTTAACCACTTAGCGGTTCTCCACCTGAGGGTTGCGACCCCTTTCACAGGGGTGACATATCAGATGTCCTGCACGTCACATATTTACATTCCGATTCATAGCAGTAGCAAAATTACAGTTATGAAGTTCAACGCACATCATTTTAGGGTTGGGGGTCACTACCACATGAGGAACTGTATTAAATGGTCGCAGCATTCCTATGCCTTCCTCTTATCCTCCTGTGAGACAGGGTCTTATGTGGCTCAGGCTGGTCTCCGACTCGCTATGCATCTGAGCCTGGCCTCGAATGCCTGTCCCTCTTGCTTCTGCTTTTCCAGTGCTGGCCTTGCACACAGTGAGAAGCTGGCCAACACACCTGGTTTCCATTTTAATTTACTTTAGCCCGTGAGCTGCTCACCAGCTGTAGTTTGCTCTCTGGGTTTTACCCTGGCTCTCTTGGAGGCAGCTCCTTCTTCCTGACGACGGCCAGCCGAGGCAGTCCCTCCACTTTCGGGACTGCTTTCTCCATCAGCCTCCCCCTATCCTTCTGCAACCTCAGATCGCGAGTCTGTGGGGTCTGCCTACTGAGTAGCTTCCCACTGGTCCCAGCCTTTCTGGGCCACAGGGAAGTTGCTTTGACTCAGATAATTCCAGGCCCTGGAACAGCTGCTCCACTTCATGGTCGGACTCAGGTTTTATCCATCCTTTTCTCGTGGGCAGGGCAGAGATTTTTAGGAAAGAGTCCTGTTCGGGACAAATCTTACTATCTAGCCTAAGCTACCTTTAACTCACAATAATCCTCCTGCCTGAGCCTCCTGAGTGCTGGGAATATAAGTGTTCATCTCCAGACCTCTCAGAATCTGAGGTTTAAAAAATTATATTTGCATGTGTGATATTTGTGCATGCGTGTGTGTGTGTGTGTGTGAGAGAGAGAGAGAGAGAGAGAGAGAGAGAGAGAGAGAGAGAGAGAGAGAGAGAGAGAGAGAGAGAATGCACGCTGCATCATGCCTGTGGCCATCAGAGGACAATGTACGGGAGGTTGGTTCTCCTATCATGTGGGACCCAGAGGTTGGACTTAGGTCTTCAGGTTGTACCCACTGAACCATCTTGCTGGCCCCAAACACGAGTCTTTTGAGCGCTGTGCCAGCCCTCGCTCTGTGCTTAGTTCCACCAAGTTCCATCATCCCTACGGTGTTCCAGACCCTGTTCCAGGCAGCCTGACACACTAACAAGCAATGCCTAATTGTCGGAGGTAAGGTAGTTCACTGAACTTAGTTTGTGTATTGACTGGCTGGTTGGGGGAGCCCCCGGGTTGATTTATCCCAATTTTCCTCTGACCAGCTGGGATTACAGGCAGTATCATTTTAACATGGGAGCCGGGGATCCGAACTGGTGCCCTCACGCTTGTTCCGTGCATGCTTTATCACACAGAACTGTCCCCCAGTTTCTGGAGGAATGTGGTTTTATTGTCATCAGTACATAGGGTGTGTGAGTACTGGCACACCAGCGCCACTCACTGCAACCACGTGGCAGTCAGGGGACAGCTCCACGGGGTCAGTTTTCTCTACCTTTCCACGGGTTCTGGGTACTGAACTTGGACTTGAACTCAAGTGCCTTGGGTCCAAGGAATAGGTTTCTATTTATTTATTTTTAATTAATTAGCTAATTAATTGAGTCTGGGTCTCATTATGTTGCCCCCGGATAGCCTGGAACTCAGTATTCAAAGACCAGGCTGGTCTTGAATTTACAGATCGCCTGCCCCTGCCTCCCAAGTGCTGGGATTAAAGGTATGAGTCACCACCCTGGGCTCAAAGGCATGTGGGTTTGTTTTGTTTTGTTTTTTTCGAGACAGGGTTTCTCTGTAGCTTTGGAGCCTGTCCTGGCACTAGCTCTTGTAGACCAGGCTGGCTTAGAACTCACAGAGATCCGCCTGCCTCTGCCTCTCAAGTGCTGGGATTAAAGGTGTGCCCCACCACTGCCCGGCAAAGGCATGTGTTTTTAAAGGGCTGAGTGTATAGCTGATTGGTAGAGAACTTGCCCAGCACCCATAAGGCCTTGGGTACTTAAAAAAAGAAAAGACATATGAGTTAAGTCAAAAGAGCTCCCAGTCATAGTTGAAGCTATTCACCTCATGGGTGCTCTGAAATTAATTTCAATGTGCGTTACAGAGAGGGACTGGGGGGTGAAACTCAGTGGTAAAATAAAGACACAAAACCACATCTTTTTATTGCAGCCGCTCTTAAACAGAACTGAGCTTGCTAAGCAAGGATCATTTTAGGGCATGCAAAGATGGAGGAAGAGCCAGACATGGGCAAAGCAAGCTAGCCACAGCAGCGAGTTAGGGCCACCCCTGGGGAAGCCCAAACCTCCCCAAATCTCTTGCCGCACCTCACTGCAAGGGCCCAGCTACCTCTGGCCAGGACAATCTTTGAGGGAGGTTGCCAGAGGCGGTGGCTCAGGGCACCATGTGCCACCACTTGAAGGCGAAGGGCTTCCTGCGGACATTGGTGCCACAGTGAACCTCCCCGTGGTACACGTGGTAGGCATAGAAGTCATTGATGAAGGTGCAGTGGAGGCCCAGCGGCTCCAGCAGGGAGCGCACCTTCTCCTCCAGGCAGCAGCGGCCGTCAATGATGGGCCCGAAGGGCTTGGGGATGCCCAGGTGCTTGCCCAGCACCAGCATGTTTACCTGCGGGAAAGTGGGGGCTCAGATCAGAGGAGACAGCAGCTAGGGTGGGACCCACAGGTCTACTGGACTAGGTCTGTGTTTTTAAAGATTTTTTTTTAACTTTATTATTATATTACAAGCATTGGTGTTTTGCCTACATGTATGTCTGTGTGAGGCTGCTGGATCCACAGAAACTGGAGTTACAGGCAGTTGTGAGCTGCCATATGGGTGCTGAGAATTGTAACCCAGGTCCTCTGGAAGAGCAGCCAGAGCCCTTAACCTCTGAGCCATCTCTCAAGTCCCCGGTGTTTTCTTCTTGTAACAAGCCTTCAATTGGTAAAAAGTCGCATACTGTTGAAGTTCGCTGAAAAGCTAAACCGCAGTGAACTGTGATGCATGGGCCTCAGGAAGAGAGGGGGACAAATGGAATCTTCGTATAGCTCAACATGTGGAGAAGACACCTCAGTAGCCAGATTTGAGCCCCCGACTTGAAACCCCAGAGCCGGCTCCTTCCTGAACTGTAGCCCCCAGTCCTACACCTGCCCGTGGGCTTTCTTTGGAGAAGGCTGGTCAAACTCCATGGGAGGTGGGAAGATGCTTGGGGGTCACAGTTAAGTAACAAAGGGGTCCACGCTCTGAAAGGTCAGATCTGGTCCTGACATTGTTGCAAGACTCCGAAGAGGCGCTGGGTGCCATAAGGGACACGTGAACCTCTAAGTGTGAGGGGAGAGTCACCTGCACCTGCCTTAGGCCTGCTTTAGGCCTCTCATTGGTTGCACGCTGAGGTTTAAGCCATTTGAGTGGGATGAAGTTGGGTGGTGGCTGTCACCTCCTTACCATGTTTGGGAAGAAGGCCTCGGCCTTCGGGTTCCCTCTGGAGTTCCCCACGAGCTTGAAGAGCTGTGGAATGTCAATGATGTCGCCTTCCGCGAGGCCCAGCTCCTGCTTCAGCACCACCCGGTTCCAGTCAATACAGCTCTGGTGGGGAGACCAAGGGGGTGCTTAGGGGAGGAGGAAGAGTGGAACCATAGGGGTGGGTAAGAACCAGGGTTTGGGTACCCAGGGACCTCATACACTCCCTTTCCTGCTCTCTACCTGTTCCTGGGCTTCAGACCCTGGGGGCCAGTAGCCAAGCCAATGTCTAGGGAGCAGCCCTGCAAGGCTCCCACCCCTCCCACCCATGTATCTAATGGCAGGCAGTGTCTCCAGGGCAGTCTGGCTGAATACCTCCACATAGGCATTCTGGTCTCTCAGTTTCTTGTTGGACAAAATGTCATTGATCGTCTGGTTTCTTCCTGTCATGGAGGAAGAGAGCGAAAAGATGGACCCAATTTAGGAGGCAGGCTACCCCCCAATGAGGGAGGGGCAGAGATGGACCCAGTGTCTCCATCTCTTTAGTGAGGATGTTCTAATTCAAGATGCCCTTGCTTGCCGGGCGGTAGTGGCGCACGCCTTTAATCCCAGCACTCGGGAGGCAGAGGCAGGCGGATCTCTGTGAGTTCGAGTCCAGCCTGGTCCACAAGAGCTAGTTCCAGGGCAAGCTCCAAAGCTACAGAGAATCCCTGTCTCGAAAAACAAATAAAACAAAACAAAAGATGCACTCGCTCCCCACAGTGCACCCTTTCCCAAGGGATCCTGTTTTGGAGGAGGGGTTCCAGAAATGCTGTCTTTAATGGTAAAACTTAGCACACTCTAGCACCAGGATTGGCACAGAGTCAAAGAAACAAGGACGGTCGAGTGACCCCACTGAACCTCACTGACACAGAGGATGAGGAAGGCGACCATCGAACAGAAGAGGCCACAGCCTCAGACCGGGGGGCAAAGCCCAAAACAGCACAGAGGACAAGCTACTGCTTGAGAGACAAGATTCCAACAGAGTCAACCAAGCAAACCAAAGAACTCCATTCCGATGTCAGCCCCTGATCCAGCCGCACCAACTGTGGTGGCCCCGGCACCAATACATGAGGCAGCTGTGTCAGTGTCCCCAGGAAGTGGCACTGGCCGGCTGGAAAGGGAAGCTGCATGAGGAAGGCTGTTAGGTGGGGGCTCAGGTCAGCTTGGGGGCGACACAGCATGGCTGGACCCCTGACTCGGGGTGGATCAGGACTGGAGTAATGAGTGGGGCCCTGGTGCTCTGGGCTCTTCCAACTCCAGAGCTTTAACCGTTGGTCTCAGAGTGAGTGTGTGTGAGTGTACCATACATGCATCTGATGCCCGAGCAGGCCATAAGACAGCGTCAGATCCCCTGGAACTGACAGGTAGTTGAGAGCCATCATGTGAGGGCTGGGAATTAAACTCAGGTCCTCTGCAAGAGTAACAAGTGCTCTTAACTGCTGAGCTCTCTCTCCTGTCCCTATATTTACTTTTGAGATAGCTTCTCATGTAGCCCAGGCTAACCTCAGATTTGCTATGTAACCAAGAATGCCCCTAAATTCCTGGTTCTCAACCTCCTGAGTGCTGGGATTACAGGCGTGCACTACCACGCCCGGTTTACAGTGCTCAGGGTAGAAGGGGCTGATGCTTAGCAAGCCCTCTTCCATCTGAGCTAAGTCTGCAACCCCAGACCCAGATGCTGTTAGGGAAGAAGGAGATTGGGGTGGGTGTGGGCTCTGTGCCAGAGCGCTTCCTTGGTGTGCATGCGACCCTGCATTCCAGCAATACAGGGAAGGAAAACTAGCAAGCAAAGGGGCATGGGGCTGGTTTGCTCACCTCTGTCTAACACACTCAAACAGGTGTATAGAAAACTCTTGTGTCCCAGAAGGTCCTTAGCCTCTGACCCTGCCTGTTGAATTTATTGAAAACATTGTGTCCCATGGACTTCGCTCAGTTCTTTCTCTCTGTTGCCCTGGAGCCTTCTCAGTTCCCTGTCTGTAATTTTCCCTCTCAGTTACCTCACGGACTCTTCCATGCTGCTAATCCTGGACACTTCCAGGACACCTTCCCTGAGCCGGACTGACTCAGGCACCCCCAAGATAACTTTGTTGTCTTAGTAGCTCACTGGGAGCTTGGGGACCCCGTGCTGAGTATGGTGCCTCGCGCACAGTCGGTACACAAATCTCTTTAGAGCCACAGAATCTCATGGAACAGTGGATACCATAGACAGCAGAAGAAGCTGTCCACACAGGATGCCAGCCATGGTCAACTTACTTGGGATCCCTTCAAACAGCGGTACCTCCCCATGGCCCTGACTCTGCTGTTCCTGGAGCAGCTGGTAGCAGGCTCTGGGGCTGGACATCAACAATCGAAAGCCCTGCTGGGAAACACTGGAGTCAGAGGGCGGCTCTGCCCCCCACATGGGGTTTCTAGGAGGGGGGATAGCACCCTCTGTTGCCTTCCCGTTCCCACAGAGGAGAGCTGGCTTGAAAACCCAGGAAGAAGGGCTACGCACCTGCCTGTCGGGTGCTGGGACGAAACTCAAGAACTCATCGATGTGACCCACGAAGAGCCAGTCAGAGAAGAGCCTCACTGGGGCCTGCACCTGCTGGGCGCACAGAAAGTCCTGCAGGGCCTGATGCATGTCTCGGCTCTCGCTGCTGTCCTCACAGAAAGGAGAAGTTATGACAGCCATCAACATCATCAAAAGACACAGTGCCTACTCACAAGTGGCCCTGGAATCCCACCTGTGCATCTTCCCTCAGAGAAGGAGGGTCATGGGGCCCTCCTGTGAGATTCCAGCGCCTGCCTGCACCTCTTCCAGCTGGATGTAGGTCTTCCCTGACCCTATATCATCACGTGCTCTCAAGAGGCGTGAGAGCAGTGGTTCTCAAACTGGGGGTCACGACCCCCATAGGGTCAAAATACCTTTTCACAGGGGTCACCTAAGACTGTTGGGAAACACAGATATTTACATTATGATTCATAACAGCAGCAAAATTACAGTTATGGAGTAGCAACAGAAATAATTTTAAGGTTGGGGGCCACCACAATACGAGGAATTGCATTAAAGGGTCGCAGTGTTAGGGAGGCTGAGAACCACTGTACTAGATAGAGTGTAGTAGTGCAAAAGAAAATTTGAAGGGGAGAGGAGGTCCGTGGATGCAGGGAGGCGGGGGAGGGGTCATCCATGCTGGGGTGAGACTCCAATGATGCTTCATGGTGACCCACCCACCTGTAAGTAACCTCTCGCCCATGCTCAGTGCAAGCCCAATTCACCCCCAAGTTGGACGCTGGAAAACCAATTACTTTGGTCAGTTGTTGATCTTAGCTGGAAAAGTTCACGCAGTGGGCGTGGCCATGGGGACAGTGGACTGGTAGAGGACTCAAGGCTCTGCCCACCTATGGAAGGGACCAAGGAGCATGGGCTGCTGCTGTTGTGGCCCTGATATTTGAACAATTTGGGCTTTGCTGCTACAGCTTCCTTGGAGGGAAACTGAGGCACAGCCACTGAGGCTCATAGGATCAGGGTCAAAGCACAGAAAGCATTGCCCGCTGACTCAGCCTAGATGCCTCTATGATGGAGAAGCATGGGCTTCGGAGCCGGTCACACCCACTGTGCCACCCCTGGTTTCTGGCACACAGTAGATGCTCAGTAAACAGTCACTGACTGAAGATTTGTAAGTGGACAGAGGTAGGCCCTGGAGGTTCCTCTCCCTACGTGCGGATTCCTTTCAGTGTCCGCTGACCTCCTGGGTTTGGAGAAGGTACGGAAGGCTCCACCGTGGCTTTTGTCACTGTCCCCTACCCCAGTACCTGGGGCATGGCCACCCCTCCTGTTCTTTCCCTTACCTGGAGTAACCACTGCTCCCGATGAGGATCCTGCCAAGTGGGTATTCCTTTCCTCTGACGGTGACTGGGGGACTCACCTCCAGGTTCCCGAAGGCATCCAGCCCTGTGACCTCCGCTGTGTAGGGCCCTCGGGTCACATAGCCAAAGTTTGGACCCTAAGATGAGAGGAGGAGACTCTGAGAATCAGAGGCATCTGCCCCTGGTGGCAATGGTGACTGAGGGCTTAAGGCTGGTTTGACCCTGGGAAGGAATCCTGTGATTGCAGAGAGGAAGTTTATGACTGTGAAGTGTGAAAGGGTTGCTGGATTGAGCCAGGGACTCTTGAAAGAGATGGAGCCTCTTGGGTCCCTGGCACGTGCGCAGAACAGAATCTCAAAGCATTCTTTCTGCTCTCTACAGGCTGGCAACAGGGAAGGAGTGGAGACAGGGACTCCTTCAGCCAGTTTGAGGAGAGACAGGAGTCCAAGCCACCCCTGAGGCCAGCACTTGGTCTATAGCACGCCCCCATCCTGACTCTGGCCTGGAATGGGCTTTACAGAGCGTCTGTGACATCTCTATGTGAGTCTTCATCAGAGGTCACACCTGTTACCCCCAGTATGAGTTTTGCGGGTGCTGTGGCAAATCACCACCAGGACAGTGGCTAATATCACCCTGGTGTATCCTCCTGCGCATCTAAAGGTCTCAAGTCACTTGTCACATGATGGAGCCAAAGTGTGGCCTCACGCCCCTCATGAAGACCCCAGAGGAAGAGTCTAAAGAGAAAATGTCTTGAGCTGTCTGGATGCCTGTGGGGGCCTTGTGCTACCTCCCCGCTGTAGTCCTTCTCTGCCTTGCTGTGTGGGAAAGGCAGCCCAACCGCTGCCTCCTTCATCTCCTGGTGCCAGTAGCTGGCCAGGTGGCCTTGCCATCCCATGGAATCCCAGCTGTGAGCTGAGCCCCCTACTCACATCACTCCTCCAGCCACCTCCGCTCCTGCAGACGCTGGACACAAGATGCCAGGTGGGTCTTGGCACCTGCCTGGCTTCCCACTTGTCCTGCCCGGAGAGCTGGTGAGTCCTCCTCTCATCAGCGCGCCACCTTCCCATGGGCCTCTCTTCCCAGGGGACAGCCTGGAGGTCGCCTTTGCCCTGTCTCTCTCCCGATGGCCCCCAAATCCTGCTGGCCTGGTCTTGTGGAACTTCTCAGAGTGTGAGCACTTCCCACAGGGCTAGTCACTGCCTCTCATCAGTCCTGGTCCTTTTCCACTCTGCCCTGACAATGAGTCTAATCTCTTCATAACATAAAGCAGGACACACCCTCCCTGACTTAAAATGTACACAGAGCCCCCTTTTCTCAGATTCTAAACTGATGGCCTCACGGGGGAAGCAGCTCAGTGACTTTGCTGTCCTCGACACTGAGCTAGCTTCAACAGCAGGTGTTTAGTTTAAATTCTACTTCTCTTTTTAAAAATTTACTTATTTGTTCACCCATTATTTTTATGTGTGCATATGTGTGTGTCTGAGACTATTTATATGTGCCACATCTGTGCTGGAGCCCACAGGGGCCAGCAGAGGGCTTCAGAGCTCCTGGAACTGGAATCTAAGTGTTTATGAGTCATTATGTGGGTGCTGAGAACTAAACCTGGGTCCTCTACGTGAGCAGCAAATGCTCTCTTAAGATGGAGAGAGCCCCAGGTGTGATGGAGCAAGCCTTTTATCCTAGCACTTGGGAAGCAGAAGAAGGTGATCTCTATGAGTTCCAGACCAGCTTGGTCTACATAAGCCAGTTCCAGGCTAGCCAGGGCTATATAGCAAGAGGCTATCTAAAAACAAAACAAAACAACAAGCAAACAAAACAAAAAAGAAAGAAAGAAGCAATGGGAATCAGTCCTCTGATTGCTTTTTCTCTCACATTATTTTTTTAAAATATATATATACAGAAAGCCAAGGTTGTTCTGCAGAGCCCAGAATAGCCTCAAATTCTGCCTCCCCTGTGCTGAGTGTGAGCATGCATTATATCAGACAATGTAAAATTTCCCAGCATCTTACTGAAAGACCAGCACCATGCAGGGCACATGCCGGATGCCCATGAGCAGTGGCAGGGCACATGGCATTGCCCACCTACAGCAGTGGCAGGGCACACACTGCTGCCCACCTCTAGCAGTGGTAGAGCAGCCCCACACCCTGGCCAGGCTGGGGAGAAATAACGGAATACTCTGGAGATGATGCATGCAAGGCTGGCTAGTTTTTGTCAACTTGACACAAGATCATCTGGAGAGAAGGAACCTCAACTGAGATGTCTCCATCCAATTGGCCTGTGGGCATGCCTGTGGGGACATTTTCTTGATTAAAGATTGATATGGAAGGGCCCAGCCCACTGTAGGCAATGCCAACTCTGGACAGGTAGTCCTGGGTGCTACTAGCAAGCAGACTGAGTAAGCCACGAGGAGCAAGCCAGGAAGCAGCGCTTCTCCATGGCCTCTGTGTCAGCTCCTGCCTCAACTTCCCTCAGTGATAGATTGTGGCAGGGAAGTGGGAACCGAATAAACCCTTTCCTCCCCAAGCTGCTCTTGGTCAGAGGTTTTTATCACAGCAAGAGAAGCAAATCGTGCCACTGGGCCGGCCCTGACAACACCAGCAGAGGCCCTCCTGAGTAGGCCATTGACACTGAGACCTGACGGCTGAGAGTCACCCAGCAGAACAGAGAGGTGCATTCCTGGCAGACGGAATGACATATGGAGGCAAGGAAGGGACAGGGAGAGTGGTCCGTGATGACACTCGTGGGAACACTGATGACAGTTTCCTGTTACCCTGGTTCCTTTCACATGGGTAAGGTGAGGGTGTTGCGCATGTACCTAGCCAAGGCCCTGCTGGGGTCTCCTTCCACCCAAGACTGGAGGAGGCAGAGGGGAGACTCCCATGCTGAAGATCTATCTCTGTCACCAGCTGCTGGAGGTCTGACTTATAACAGGGAAGCTGGCCTTTGGATTATCAGAGTGGTAAGATATAGCCACTGCAGGAAGAATGGGAACCAAAGTGGGGGGCAGATGGGAACAGACAAAGTCCTGGCAACGGTAGACTGGTGCTCCCACCTCCAAAGGGGATGAACTTGCCTCCACCATCAGCCCACACAGAGAGCCCAGCTACAGCTTGGTCACAGGCATAGGGTGTGCCAGGAAGAAACCTGTTGATGAGACATATCCCTACAAGCCTCTGGCATGGGGCGGGCCACTGCCCCTCTCCCTGGAGAGCAAAATACTCCTGGCTGCAAAACGTGTTCCTTTTTCTGAGGGTTCCAGGCTCCAGTGCAGGCTAGGGTCTTCCGGGGCGGGGGACAGGGAGGCAGTGTGGGAGGCCTGGTGTCCTCACACAGAGCCTCAATTTCTACCTCTGTGGAATGGGCCTAGTGATAGCATCTCAAGGGTTGTCACGTGAGATGAGTCAGTCCCCGTGGAGAACTCAGCACCGTGGCTGGAAGCACACGGGCTCAGTAAACATACTATTATTGTTATTTATGATGGGGACAACCTGTGCTGAGCTGGCATCTATCTA
The DNA here is from genome assembly GCF_037038515.1 of Microtus pennsylvanicus. Lineage (NCBI taxonomy): Eukaryota > Metazoa > Chordata > Mammalia > Rodentia > Cricetidae > Microtus > Microtus pennsylvanicus. The sequence goes on from NC_134591.1 coordinate 72,026,733, forward strand.
CCAGGCCGGGCCAGTGTGACTCACCAACATGTCACCTCCCACTCCCGAATGTGTTGACCGTCGCTGATAAAAGCCCGGCGGATCCCGAAGTCCCAACACAGCCCCAGTGGTGGCCCCAAAGGACAAACCACACCCAAGAGATGGAACTCCTGTCTTGTGAAAGAGCACTCTTGGGTAGCCCAGGATGCCCCTCACAAGGTTATTCCAAGGATGAGCTCATTCCTGACGAGCCTCTGAGAAACCAGATCTTATCAGGGTACTGGTTGGAATAACCAGCACTGCCCCGTTGAGTCCCACTGGAGCAGGGATTCAGCTTTGGGGACTCTGCTGCTCAGGGACAAAGGGTGGGGCCTACGGGGTTCCTACCATGACCCGTTTGATGGGGAAGTCCTTCAGGCCTCTGTCCCTCGGGGAGTCGAAGACCACAGGCAGCGTCTTGTGGGGAGCCTGGATGTAGCCGATCTCCATTTCATCCTGGAAGGGCACAGAGAGGCTGCTGGAGATGCCACAAAGTCCTGTACCTGGTGTGATGTGGACCCGCCCCACCTGCTAGCCACTGCCATCAAGAACAAACTCTGTGGGACACCTGGGCCCAGAGAACAGCTCTGAGGCTGCAGACCTGTGTCCTGCACGGCCTGCTGGGAAAAGGAATAGGACAGAGGCCCTGAATCAGGGGGTGGGGACGACCCTGGGCTGAGGCTGGGATGGGTGACTGAGCCTTGTCCTTGGGGAGAGAGCCCATCCAGTGTTGGGGGTGTCTAGGAGTGCTGAGGGGATGCTGGGGGACCCAGAGAACTCCCAGAATGGCTAGAATAGGCAGAGGCTTCAGTGGGAAGGCAGTTGACTGAGTCTAGGTGACAGCAGCCTTCTGGACCTCACAGGAGCAGGCAGGAGGCCCACCCGGCACTCTAGGTAGGTGTCCAAGTTTTCAGAAATGGATCTGGTGAGGACTTTACCCCTCCAGCAAGCAGTTGTGCAGTGTGCAGGGACAGTCACTATGAGAAGTCACAGGATGGAAACCTGGGCTATTCCTTTCCTTCAGGTGAAAGGTGGGGACGTGTCTGCAGCGTCCCAGGGATCAGCCTATATCACAGAGGTGGGATGACAGGGGCGGGACTTAGGGGACAGGAAGAGAGACGCAGTCCCTCTGGAGGGACGGCATACATGGAGGGGCAGCCTTCATGCTGGCCTTTGATGAGCATGACTAGAGTATGGTTGATGAGGAGGGGAACGTCTGCGGAGCAATGGGCAAAAGGCAGCAGGTGAGAGCAGGGATGGCCATGGAGATGGCGGGGGGGCCACACAGTGACTATGTCAAGTGAACTCTTCACTTGAGCCCCCGGTGTGAGTACCTTCTGAGGCTCCTTCCTCCCAGTCCATCCCAGGAAGGATGGCCCCCAAGTTCTAAGCTGTGCCCCAGGAGCCCACAGCCCACATCTGTCCCTTGGCCTCCAGTGGACAGGGCCACGTACCTGCATCCACTGGTCATCCAAATTCTCTTCCTCTGGGCACACAGTCAGCTTGCACTTGGCTTTCTTGGTCAGAGCAGTCAATGAATTTAGGAAGTCTTCGTTTTCAGAAATCCTACAAACATTAGCCCTGATGTCCACAGAGCAACGACCATGATAACAATTTGTCCCTCTCCCCAGGGTCCTGAGCAAATTATGGCTTCCAGTGTATGAGGGCAGGGAGATTTTTTTCTTCATTCCTAGCTAACATAGCACCCAGAATTCAGGGCTCTTCCTAGTGCACCCAGACCCCACCCCCCTAGAGCTTCACCTGCACACGTATACCTCCTGGGGGGGCTGGGTGTTGGGAGTCATGATCCAGGGGGCCACACGGAACGTCACACTGTCTTGGAACACCAGGGCCTCGGGGAGATCCTGGAGGGGAAAGATGAGAAGGTACGTCATGTCAAGCAGGGTTCATCTGCTTCCTCTCCCCCACCCTCTTCTAGGCTGAGGCCTACCGGGTTAGATATGTCCAGCAGCGAGACTGTGAGGGGAATGAGCCCCTGGAAGTCAGCATCAGGGAAAGCCAGACCCTCCACGTAGAAATTTGTGCTGTGTTGGCCACCTGGCAGCTCCAGGCGGTGTGAGAACTGTTGTGGGCCCAGGACCACCTTGTATCTGGATGGCAGCTTGCCCCCTAGACAGAGGCAGAGCGCGCTTAGCCCTAGCGTGCCTCTGTGGCTCCGATTTCCTCCCCTCCGTGTTGAGATGCCCAGAGTCCTTGTGTGCCACTACCCAAGGGTCCCTGGAGGTGTTTAGGGGGGAAATATCAAAACTCCAGTTGGGACCTTGTTTTCCTGACTAGAGGGGTCCAGGAAGTGCATGGCAGGTGCCAAGCCATCCCTAATTCCACTCCATTCATTTATTCATTCGTATACTCATATGTTCATTTATCCCCAAGCACACTGTGCTGTGTCCTGAGTGACCATGGAGGAACAAAGACCATTACGTATAACAGACACCAATTAAAACAATGGTAGAGGGAAGTGGGGGGTTGCATCCTGGGGGTGACAGTGCCCAGATGGAGGCATGCTGGGGACTGCTACCACCAGACCTGAATTTCATGTAAACAACTTGTTTTCCTCTGCTCTGAGGAGGCTGCAGCTGCTCTGAGCACAAGACCCTGATGGCAGGGGAGTGGGTTCTGATGAGTCTGCAGCTGAAAGATCCCGAGAGCTGGGCGTGGCCAGAGCCCTGTATAAGCTGCCCCTGAGCACAATAAAGAGGGTGTTCTTGTTTCAAGGATGATCCATGTCTCTGTCTCTCTGTCTGTGTGTGTGTGTAAGTGTGTCAGTCTCCAGGCCCCTGCCTGCTTCACAAACATCCCCTAGCTCAGGTGGTACACCACAGGCGTAGTACCGAAGTACACGTAGTAAGGCACTACGGGACCATAGTAGCAGGGACGCAACAGAGGCACAAAGATAGTCATCCCTCCATCAGCTTGATTAGCTAGTTCATCTAGGATGGACGGGTGGGGCCAAGCTGAGCCTTGGAAAGCCCTCTCCTGTCCACTATCCCTAGGAGAGCAGAGACATCAGTATGTGCTCCTCCCCCTGGGCCTCCACTTACCATTTTTAACCATGCGCACGGCACAATGGCTGCTCTGTCCCCCTATGCTGGCCACTCTGCTCTGCGCCCCCCCCCCCCGCTTTCCTGAACCACAAGGCTCATTCCAGCTCGGGGGCCTTGCACCTGCTATGCCCCCAGTCTGGGATGCCCTTCCTGCCTGCTATCCACCACCCACCACCCACCCCACCCCACCCCCGTCTGGGATGCCCTTTCTGAGAGTACCCGCAGTCTCCTCCAACCTTCCTCTCTCTCCGCCCCAGTTCCACTCCTCCCACTGCCGTTCCTCATTATCTTACCTGTCACCACTCCTATCCCACTAGGATGAAGTGACATGGGGCAAAGAGTCGGTCATGTTCATGGTTGTGAGCCCAGGGCTCAGAACTGAGGCTGGCAATGCCGGGTTAGCGGGTGTGAGGGGCTGCAAACCTATGATGTCTGAGCTACAAGGGTGTTCATGGCACACGGGGGCTGTAAGGGGGTTCGTGGTACCCGGGAGCTGTAAGGGGGTTCGTGGTACCCGGGGACTGTAAGGGGGTTCATGGCACACGGGGGCTGTAAGGGTGTTCATGGCACTCAGGGGCTGTAAGGGGGTTCATGGCACACAGGGGCTGTAAGGGGGTTCGTGGTACCCTGGGGCTGTAAGGGGGTTCATGGCACATGGTGGGGGGTGAGGGGAAAGAGGGAGGGGGAGTAGGAGAAGAGAGAGGAGCTAGGAAAGAGGAACAAAGAGAAATAAGAGAGTGAGAAAGGAGAAAGAAGAAAAGCAAAGTGAGGGAGAGAATAGAGAGGAGGGGGAGGGGGAAGAGGTGGGCGCCCACTGGAGGGAGTCCTTGTGCCCAGCTGGGACGAGGCATCTATTGCCTTTCATCTGGAGGCAGAGGACAGAGGCCTGTGCCTGGCACTCAGAACCCAGCACACCATAGCTCCATGGGAACTGCTTGCCAAAGGGGAGTGGGGCAGGGCAGCGCCCCGTCTGGTGGGGGCGGGAAAGGAGCACGGGGTCACGGGAGGCAAGGGAAAGGCCAGGCCGACTCACGTGTGACCCGGAACACCCTCACTTTGTTCATCTTGTTCTTGGCCACGTGCAGCACGAGCTGATATTTGGCAAAGAAGTCTTTGGGAGTCTTCGTGCTTAGGGTCATTGGGGACATGTCCTGCAGGTCTAAAACAAGAAGCGTGTAGCCCAAGATTGTTATATCTGTATTATATCTCTAGTACCCAGCTCCCTCCAGCCACTTCCTGGTGAAGCCCACACTCCCACACACCCTGCCGCAAAGGAACCTGGTTTCTTTTCCTTTTTTACAATGCTGCTCTTTTTGCTCATTTTTAAACTTACATTTACTGTTTTCTTTTGTTCCACAGCTCTGGCAACTGAACTGGGAGTCTCAGGTATACAAGGAAAGAAGTCCACCCCTCACCCCCAGCCCGCAGTTACTTATTTATCGTCTGTATGCATGGGAGAGGTTAAACACGCTGTGGTACGTGTGTGTGATGGGGGGGGGGGCAGAGGACAGGACAGTTTGTACAGCGTTCTCTTCCTCTACCATGCTGCACCCCGGTATTGAACTCAGGACATCAGACTTGGCAGCGAGCACCCCTACCCTACCCTGTGAGCCACCTCACCAGCCCCTGACTCTATTCTCTTCAGCATATATATGATGTTTATCTGTGGATGTCTCCAAAAGGGGGAGGCAAGGATAGAAACCCAGAGCAACAAGGCCTTCTGTCCCACTGTCATTTCTTGCTGTGACCCCAGCACTCAAATTCCAGAGCACAGAGAGTGCCCAGGAGGCGGTGGTACATGGTGGTGGGCGGCATGGGTTTGTGTATCAGGGTGATGGGGAATATGCCAAGGGGTCACTGCTGGCTGCTGGGCTACGGTGAAGGAGGCAAGGATATGGGCTCAACCTGGATCTGGGTAAGCTTGGGGAATCCTTCGGCTCTTAGTGCCTCAGTTTCCCTATCAGTAAACAGGGCAGAGAGAATGCCAAAGGGTGGGGAGCGTAAAGACGAGGGGACACATTTGGAGCCACTGTTGTCCAGAGCCCTGAGAGTGCCCACAAAGTCATGGTTAATAAATATCCTCCCTGGTGTCAGTGTGATACATAGTTGTTCCCATACAGTGGTAGCACTTTAGCATTTCCCTGCCCCCACTTCCAGGGAACGTGGGTGGCTTGTCTCACCCCTGGCCTAGCCCAGCATCCTGGATGAGTACCCACTGAGACTCTGCAGGACCCACCACCATTCTTGAACCTCTTAAACCCGCCAAGGAGTCAGGTTGTCTGTGATGCAAATACTGACTGCAGCTGAGTAACTGTGTGACTTTCACAAGCTTGACTTCTTGTCTTAACTTTTTTTAAAAAAAACAAACATTTATTTATTATGTACAGTATTCTGCCTGCAGTTCTGCCTACACGCCAGAAGAGGGCACCAGATCTCATTACAGATGGTTGTGATGTGTTTGCTGAGACTTAAACTCGGGACCTCTGGAAGATCAGGCAGTGTTCTTAACTGCCGAGCCGTCTCTCTAACCCTTGCCTTAACTTCTTAACCTCTCTGTGCCTCAGTTTCCCCATCCCTTAGTCACTGGGGTCTTGTGCAGTAATTGGGGACCAGCACTTGTTTTTTTTTTTAATTAAATTTGGGCCTCATGTCTGAGCCACGCCCAGACATGTGGGCTAGACAGGGGCCAGCATGGAAAGCGGAGCCTCTTGGGGAGCACACACTGGTCTCTTCAGACTGCTGTGCGACTTTAGCGGGTCACTTACTCCCTTGGGACACTTTTCCGTTCCTTCCTCTGTAACATGGACATGCTAACACAAGCGTGCTTCCTCAAGTCAGGGGCTACCTTACAAAACCGCATGGGCAAATGAGCCTTATTGACGTGTGAGGCCCTTGTCCTGGGACCCGGCCATGGCCTTTGTTCGTTACCTTTGTTGTCCAAGACCATGTCATCCTCGAAGTCCATTCTAGAGGACGTGGGGTTCTCCTTGTCACAGTTCACCAACAGGATGGCGCCTTGGCCACACGGGCCCCAGGTCCAGGTGCTCTGGGAATATCAGAAGGGCAAAAGATGCTATGGTAACTCTCTCAGATCCCACCAGCCCTTGGGAGACAAGTGCTGTTTTTTTTTTGTTTTGTTTTGTTTTTTCTCTCTCCCACTTCACCTGTTTCTCTCATCCAGCAATTCGCAGGCCCAAAAGGTGGATTTCTGATGGCTCCAGATATAAGCAAATCTGGATGTGAGTCAGAGGTGTGTTTGTGGTTTGTTAAAGACAAGGCTAGCTTCGACTTCTAATCCTCACCTCTGAGAGCTGAGATCACAGGCCTGTGCCGCCACACCCAGTCTGTGAGGTGCTGGGTGTTGAACCCCGGACTCCGTGCATGCTAGGCACCTCTACCAGCTAAGCTGCATCCCAGCCTCAATTCATCCATTTGTTTTTTTTTTAAAAAGGAGCCTGATAGTAAAATATACTTTAAAAGCCTTAAAAAAATTGGCTTAAAAAACAAAAGGAGTCAAATACATAAGAAATCAAGATTCTAACCCGTACAACTACTCTCATATGACCAAATAAATCACTCCTTCCTGATGTGAGTGCTACTCTTGGTACCAGAAACCCTCTGCCCAGTGATGAACTAACTCTGGGTGGCCCGGCCTGTAGAGATCTATCATAATATGATAGATTAAGCAATATTGGATAAATTACAATGCTAGGTGAGCCCTCTAAGCCACACTCTTCCCCTACTATTGATGGACTTCATCATTTGGAGCCTGCCTAAGTGTACACTAGCCACCAACACAAAGTCACTCAGGCAGTTCTGAAGTTCCAAGACCCTGGGTTAATAGTCGACCCTATGATCCACCATCTTTCTGCAACACACACTCCCGGCCATGCCTAGCTTCTCTCTCCCTCTACCCCGTCTCTCTTCTCTTCCCTGTCATTCCCCACCACACACCCCTGTACACAGCTCCTTGGGAAACTCAGCTATCAGCCATTAAAGGTCTGGGGAGCATTTCTGAGCCACAGCTGGGACCCGAGTGACTCTAGAGATTCCAGCTTGGTAGGCTAACACCATTTCTGAACCCACAATTGGTTGTAAATATGACCTTGTAAAAGAGACGGAATATGCCTAAGCCACAAGGTCACCAGTTATTTCCTGGTAAGGGAACCTTACAAGTTAACAAGAGACGCCGGCGAGGTGCCGCTGTTCAGCTTATCACCACCAGGAGGCGCGATAGGCACGCACCATGTCTTAAAGCGCGTATTGACGGACATTTGAGCCTCACCTGATCCTTCCCAGCCCTAGCAGGCTTCGCTTTGCCGGCTTTGCCAGTGCGGGTGACATCTGTGCTCAGGGAGATTTCTGAAATGGGCGTGAGAGGGGAGAGGTGGTGAGCGTGAGCTGCAAGGCTCTCAAACTGGCTCTGATAGTCGGCCCCGAGGATGGGAGCTTCTCTTTTCCACCCTTTGTCCCCAAGAAGTCACACTACAATTCAGAGAACAAAGTTCTGCCTTCCTCGGGGAGCCATGACTATGATGCCAAAGCAACTCCCAGCCACCCCAGTGAAGCCGCCACAACCTGCCAGGTCACCTTGTCAATTTCTCCAAGAATTCTGCCCCCATCCCCCAGGCTCATCCCACAGACTTCATCTGGTCGTTGTTAGACATGTGTGTGTCTGTGTCAGGGAAAAACTCATGCTCCCCAAGTCTACCCTGTGCAAATGTCAAAGCAAAGTGTCTGTGAACGCCTTCCCTCTACCAGCAAATGTGACCACAGTTGCTTCAATAATGTAGACCCGTGTGCCTCACAGTGCGACACAGGGACCATGGCCTGCGCGAGAGGGGCGATATGACCTTTTACTATTGTGCCATAGCAGATTCACTAATATGCATGAATCTAGGGACATAGAATTATCACGGTACTCCTGGCTTCCCCACCTCTCAGCAAGCAGTTCCTAGAGCCTCAGTTTCCTAATCAGTGAAATGGGATCACGGGGTCAAGTTCCCTGGATTATTGTAAGAATTAAATGCAATATCTCAGTCCAGGTTCTGGCATTAGAGTAAGCCCCATTTTATTTAAATCTATACTCATGAGTGAAGCTCATCATTGAGATGACACCCAGCGACTTCATATGCTATTTATATATTTAATACACACTTAAATAAAAAGAGTAGATTGTTCAGGTTGAGTTCTCATTAAAAATCTATTCAGTTTTTAAAAATTGAGAAATAAAGGTCTCACACTATGTTCTCCAGGCTAGTGTCTAGCTCCTGAACTCTGTGATTCTAAGAATGAACTTTTAAGAAGATTTTTATTATTTTTATTTATGTGTTATGTGTGTATGTGCTGGTGGGTATATGGGTGTAGTTGCCTGTGGAGGCCAGAAGAGGGCACTGCATCCTCTGGAACTGGAGTTAACAGGTGGTTGTGAACCAGCTGATGTGGGTACTAGGAGTCAAACTCAGGTCCTCTGTTGGAGCAATACACACTCTCAACCACTGAGCCATCTCCCCAGTCACAGGGATAGGTTCTATTAAAGATGAATATTAAAGAAATACAAGTACGTGTGTTTAAATGGGTTATTGATATGATAAAAATGAAACGTAAATAATGGGATTTGGGGAACACAGAATTATCTGCTATAAAAACTATAATATGAGTGGAGCAATGGTGGCGCACGCCTTTAATCCCAGCACTCGGGAGGCAGAGGCAGGGGGATCTCTGTGAGTTCGAGGCCAGCCTTGTTCACAGAGTGAGTTCCAGGATAGGCTCCAAAGCTAGAGAGAAACCCTGTCTCGAAAAACAAAAACAAAACAAAACAAAAAGCTACACACACACACACACACACACATACACACACACACACACACACACACAATGAAGCATTAAAAAGGTATAGAAATTCGTGCATAGAATCCAGGCCCCTACTTCCTAGCCTGAGAAGTCAGTTATTACACTGTGATGTGAGCCTTCACCTGCGCTTATATTAACTAATTACCAGGGATCCCGTAGCTGAAAACTCGCCTGTAGCTGAGGGCGACCTTGAGCCTCTGACCCATCTGCCTCTACCTCTCAAGGTCTGGGAGTACTGATGTGCACCCACACTAGGTGTATGCAGCACTGGGCGTCAAACCTCGGGCTTCATGCCACCTAAGCGAACACTCCACCCTCACCCCCAGTCCCCCATCCATGTTTCTTTGTGCTCACTCTCTAGGGAAGGGGAACTTAAGAATTACTGGATGGGCCGGGCGGTGGTGGCGCACGCCTTTAATCCCAGCACTCGGGAGGCAGAGGCAGGGGGATCTCTGTGAGTTCAAGGCCAGCCTGGTCTACAAGAGCTAGTTCCAGGACAGGAACCAAAAGCTACAGAGAAACCCTGTCTCAAAAATAAATAAATAAATAAATAAATAAATAAATAAATAAATAAATAAATAAAAGAATTACTGGATGGATGGCTAGAAATGGTGGTTTTTCTTTGCTTGCTCTAAAGTAAGCTCTAGTCATGTTGTATCTTGGAAAGATGCCCTGCTGGGTGGGGATGTGCTGTGTGGAGACAGAAGGCAGCTCTACAGTCCCTCTCTCCCTCCCTCCCTTCCTCCCTCTCTTTCTTTTTGAGACAGTATCTTAGTATTTAGCCTTGGCTGACCTTGAACTCAGAGAGATCTGCCTCCAAGTGCTGGGATTAAAGGTGTGCACCCTTGGCAGCTCTTTGGGACCCTGGTCATCACTTACCCACCCCAGTGAGGTACAGCAGGGCTTGGATCGGTGAGGCCTTGGGTACATAGTATGAAATTCGAACCTAGAAGACAATAACAGATCATTCATGACTTTATTAGTCATTCCAAAAACAGTCTGAGCTGCAGCACAAATTCTTTTTTTTTTAAGATTTATTTGTATTTTATGTGCATTGGTGTTTTGTCTGCATGTATGTCTGTGTGAGGGTGTCAGATCCCTGAACTGGACTTATAGACAGTTGTGAGCTGCCATGTGAGTGCTGGGAATTGAACTTGGGTCCTTTGGAAGAATAGTCAGTGCTCTTAACCCCTGAGCCATCTCTCCAGCCCCTGCAGCACAAATTCTAATTGATCTTAATAATAAAAACTCGAAGTCAACTATCAGGGGGTAAAAGCTGTAGGATTAGAGAAGCGGCCAGTCACTAGAGAGTTCTTATTTCTACCAGTGTTCAGACCAAGGGGCGGTCCTGTCCTCAGATGGCCTCCTTAGACTTCACTGTACCTCAGATGGCATTGAGCTCCTATCTGTTCTCATTTTATTTTCCTCTCTCCGCCCAACCACACCGCTCTAGTCTCCACCTCCCTTGCACTGGGATGAAAGGCATGCGATCCAAAGTGCTGGGATCACCTTTGTGTGAGCTCTGTTTCTCTTTTAGATTGGATCAATTTCGTGTAGCCCAGGGTGGCCTGGAACTAACAGAGATCCGTCTGTCCTCCGAGTCCTGGGATTAAAGGTGTGTGCTTCCACTCCCTGGCCTAATGAGTTAGCGCTGCACTCTGATCTTCAGGCAAGCTTTATTTGTTAAAAGACAAACAAAATATCACTACACTGAGCCCTGCTGTGTGCCAGCTTAATCCAGTTCAACTCAGCTAATGAAAAGGGTCCCAAGGGAGTCCAGGAGTGGAGGATCCACTCAGCCAGAGAAAGGGGTGAGGGAAGACTTCACAAGGAGGTGTTTATTGGCTGTCAGCTTGACACAATACAGAGTTATCTGAGAGGAGAAAACCTCAATTGAGAAAATGCATATATTGAGAAAGTTCTAGCTATAAGACATTTTTTAAATTAGTGATTAGTAGGGGAGGGCCCAGCCCATCGTAGATGGGGCCATCGGGCTGGAGGTCCTGAGTTCTACAAGAAAGCAGGCTGAACAAGCCAGTAAGCAGCACCCTTCCATGGCCTCTGCTTCAGCTCCTGCCTCCAGGATCCTGTCCCGTGTGAGTGCCTATCTTGGCTTCCTTCAGTGACGAACAGTGCTGTGGAAGTGTGCGTCAAATAAACCCTTTCCTCCCTAACTTGTTTCTGGTCATGGTGTTTTATCACAGCCATGGTAACCCCGACAAGGACAATGTGTAGCCTGAGAAGGGGAGAAGGGACTCAGCAGCCGGAAATGAGGTGCAAGCGGCAGAAGAGGGAAAGAAGGAGCAGGTGGTGGCCGGGGAACTGGTCTTCTGCAACAGAAGGCCAAGCCTTCAGGTGTCTCTCACAGGACCCAGTTGGAGAGCATCTCTAGGCAGCATCCAAACAGGGGGGCTGGCGTGGGTCGTGGGGTGGAAGGGGAGGGAGTGGTCAATGGTGGGTTGGGTGGGGGCAGGAAATAGAGGGGTAGATTGTGGGGGGGGGTCGTGTGGGGGTGGGAGGAAAGAGCAGAGGTGGGGTGGGTGGGGTGGGTGGGAGGAGTGAGTAGGGGTGTTATGTATGGGGATGAGAGTAGGGAGTGGAGGGTTGTGGGGGTGGGTTGTGTGGGAGGGAGGTGGGTCGTGTGTGGGTGTGAGGGGGAGGGACTGGGGGGTGCAACTCAGTGGTGGACGGTGTGCAGCACACATGAAGCTCTGGGCTCAGGCCAGTCCCTCTGTCCAGGGAAATAAAAACCCAGAGAGAGGAATCTGATTGGCCCAGCTGCCAGGGAGGGCGGGGCACAGGGGCTGAGAAACCTGAGTGACATAAGCTGGGGGGCCAAAAACAACCAAAGTGCTACAAGGAAAGGAACCTGGGGGTATACGCTGAGGGGACACACTGAGGGCCACATGGAGGAGCCCCTGAGAGGACACATTGAGGTGTTAGGTCCTGTCCTACAGACAGTGGTTATCCTGGAGAATGACGGAATCATGACCTCTCTTCTGTACTCTCTGGACCCTGGCGTCCTTTTCCATGTTTCCATCCGGGCTCCCGGGCTCCAGACCGCTCTCTAGGTGCAGGCTACTTGGCTTTGTGCCAGCCAGTAAACATCTTTGGGAGGAACTTTTCTCTGGCTTCCCGTATCCTCCAGAAAATGGGGTCCTTAGCCTTGTGTGGTGGCACAGGTCTTATCCCAGCACTGGAGAAGCCTGAGGCAGGGGGACTGAGAGTCTGAGCTCGGGTTAATTAACGAGAACTTGTCTCAAAACACAGGGAAAGTAGAACAAAGGGTGGAGAAAGGGAAGGAGGGAAAGGAAGGGAAGGAGGGAAGACAAGGTGGTCCCTGTCTCCCTCACCCTTCTCTCCTCCCTCCGTCTTTGTCATACAGGACATCTCCTTATCCAGGGTCAGCCCAGGGGCCACCTCGGTATTCCAGCTCTCTCTCAGGCTGGCCTTTGGTTCTATCCTTCAACTTAACACTTCTTTAGGGAAGTGACCACACCTGCTGGACACCCCATCTCTGTGTTTCTAGGGTGGGTCGCAGAACTTGGCCCCCAGGAAAGACCAAACTGGGTTTGCTCCTCCAGGGAACCCCAAGAGGGTCTTGTGGAGAAGGGGAACATAGGTGGGGCCCATCCTCACTCTTGGAATCTGTGAATGAGGCACTGGGAGCAAAGTCACTAAGGATCTAAGTTGAGGATGACCCTCGAATTCAGTCCAGTCGCACGTGTCCCAACAAGAAAAGCACCCATAAGAAAAGGAGGCTGAGGGACCAGAGCAAGTGACCACACTCCAGGGAATGCTGACAGGAGCCAGGAGCCAGGAGCCAGGAGAAAGCGAGAGTGACCCTCAAGGGAGCCATAGGAAGCCACACTGCTCACATCTGTCTTCTAAACCTCCAAGTGCTGTGAAATCATCTCTTTGTACGGCTGTGAAGATGTGTTGCTCTCATTGGTCAATAACTAGGCAGAAAGAAGTTGGGCGGGATTTGCGGACAGGGAGAGAGTTCTGGGAAAAAGAAAGGCAGAGTTGCCAGAAGACTTGGGGAAAAGCAAGATGAACGTGCCTTTCCGGGGAAAGCCATGTGGTAGAATGTGGATAAGAACTATGGGTTAATTTAAGTTGTAAGAGCTAGTTAGTAATAAGCCTAAGCCATTGGCCAATCATTTATAATTAATATTGGTCTCTTTGTGGTTATTTGGGAGCTGGCTGGAGGGACAGAAGATTCCACCTACATGCAAGCTGCAGCGGCCACTGGAAACCAACACTGAGGCACAGAAGATGCTCCCGGTGGCTCCTTGCCTGTGATCTTCAGAGACTTCACAGCCACAGCTAATGTTTGTCTACTTGTGTTTTACTCAAAGCCCCCAGGACTGTAGTCCCCTCACCCCAGAGCCCTGCTCATGTCTGCATGAGATGCTGTTTATTAAACAGTTACCCAGTGGATGAACTTGACCCAGACACCCCTTCACAGGTCCCTGCAAGCTTCATTGTGAACACTGTGTTTAGAACTGGAAGACCCACCTCTGGGTGTCCCTAGGAGGGTGTTTCTGGAGAAGTTTAGCTGAGGCAGGGAGGTCCACTCTGGTGGTGGTGGCACTGCCTGGTGGGCTAGAGTTGAGACTCAATGGAGGGGGGAAGGAGAGAGCGAGCTGAGTACCAGTGTTCCTCCCTCTCTGCTTCCTGACTGCGGATGCCATGTGACCGGCCGCCTCAGGCTCCGGTCACTGTGCCAACCTCACCATGATGGACTGTGCCCCTAAGTGTGAGCCAAAATGAGCCCTGCCTTCCTTAAGCTGGTTTTTATCGGGTATTTGATCCCAGGGATGAGGACAAGAACGGCAAGGATGGATGTGCAGTCAGTGTGGACACTGTGGAGGGATGAGCGATTGAAAACTTGGTCGGGGAAGGGGGCTCTCCCAGGGTGAGCCCTGTGTATGGAAGCAAAACTGTGGGGCTGACGTCTCCCATCCTCAGCCCCCCAACCCCATCCACTAGGCCTCACCCCATCCCATCCATCAGTCCCCCAACCTACCCCACCGTACCCTCAACCCCCACCTCACCCCATCCCCCTCACTCCCCCCCTCACCCACCCCATCCTTAGCCCCCATCCCACCCTTAGCTCCCACCTCACCCCACCCCACCCTCAGCCCTCCACCCCACCCAGCAGGTCCCCACCCCTACCCCAATCATCACACCCACCTTTTGGTCATCTGTGCTACTGCTGGCTGCTTTGACCTGTAGGGTCACCTCCAGCTGGGGGTCCAGAGGCCATTTGGAGGCACCAGTGATGCTCTTCTTGGCTGGAGGACTGTGGGTGACATCTATGACCACTCCTGGGGAGGCTGTGATGCCGAAGGTCGTGCAGCCCTTGGGAGCAGAGCTATGGAGTGACAGGGGCCGGCAGAGGCACTGGTGAGGAGAGGGCCTGGCCCCCCACGATATTGGTCCCAGCAATTCTCCTTTCCCCACCAGGAAGAAACACAGGCCACCGCTGGGCTAGCTCTGGCCAGAGAGTAAATACGATATGATTGCCAGAAGGGGATGAGAAAACAGAAGGGGAGGCCTCTGATGGGGGCCTTACACTTGAACTAGAGAGACAGCAGAGGAAGGTATATATCATAGGCACCTCCTACACACCCACAGAGCAGTGTGCACGCAGAGCCCTTCAGCAGTGGGCATGCCAAGGGCTGTCTGTGTATAAAGAATCACACACTCAGAGATGGCTCAAAACACCCTACAACAACAGCCAAAACAAAATCACACATATTTCTGGAGTGGTGGCAGAACAAATAATTTTTTTTTTCTTTCTTTCTTTGAGAAAGCCCTGGCTGTCAAGGAACTTAATATATAGACCAGGCTGGCCTGGAACTCACAGAGATCCACCTGCCTCTGCCTCCTGAGTGCTGGGATTAAAGGTGTGCACCACCACGCCTGGCTTGCAGGTAGACATACTTGAGGCTCATCATCTTACAACACAACTTGATCAGGGGTGGGACGCACTTTAAAAAGCAACATGAATTTGAGAGGGAGGAGGTGAGGGGACAGGAGTAGCATTGGAGGCTGGAGAAGGAGGGGAGGAATGATGTGAGCACATACTCATGCATCAGATTCTCAAGATAAAAATGACGAAAGTTGTTGGGAGCCAGGCCTACCCCAGGCTTTCTCAGAGGTCATGATGAAAGGACAAAGGGACCTTAAGTTCTGTGTTCTGCTCAGGGGTGGCTGGGATCAGGCCTGGAAGGAGTTAAGGTTTCAGTTTGTGGACACCTAACTCTTTCCTGGTGAAGACACCAGAGTTACCCATCCTGGGGCTATTGTACGCTTGGTCTGCATTGCACTTGAGATACAATGTGTTCCCTTTGTGCAACATTGCTTGACTAGCTTCCTGCTGGACTTTGTCCCATGGTATAATGGCTTTCTGCCGACTCTGCCCCCCTCCCTGTAAACTGTATAGTGGCTGCTGTACTTCTTAACAAACGTGCTTGGTGCAAGCCGTCAGCTTAGGCAAGATTTGGTCTCCACGTCCCTATATTCCTTATTTCTCATCTGCCGGTTCAGGTCGGAGGGCACCGCTGAGTTTAGGACTGTCTCCAGGGATCCCTTCCCTGTACATATTCTTCAGACGTGTGGTCCTAGGCCCAGGGGCAGCTGCCTCAACCTCCCCCGGAAACAGGAAGACAGGCTTCCAGGCTTGATCCCCAGACCTGCGGCTGCAGACTTGGTGTCCAGTGGCCTGAACTTCCCCTGGGCACCCTCGGGCATGAGAGCCACACCCAGGAAGCTAGTGATAGGCTGAGTTACCCAACTGAGCAGAAGCTGAGGGACGCAGAGCCCAGGCTCAACCAGGCACAGAAGAAACTAACTGGTGGTTGAGAAAACCTGTTTTGTTGTTGTTGTTGTTGTTGTTGTTGTTATGAGGCAATTATTTCATTTCAAAGTCAACAGAACCTGCTGCTGGTCGGGGGAAGAACAATGCCCAGATTTCTTTCCTGAGAGACTCTGAGGCGACGCAGTTGGGAGGTGAGGGCAGGGCGCAGGTGGGCTTGGGTCAGCAGTAATCGGGACACAGCAGGAGGGAAATTGTGGGGGAAGGGAGTGACAGAGACCAGAACAGTGAGGTCAGTGAGGGAGGAAGCTTCTCTTTGGTGAGGTCACAGGGCAGGTGTGCAGGAGCTTGCTTTCTGGAACATTCTCTCCTTTCTCTTTTTCTCATCTCCACCTTTTGCTGTGTGAGCAGAGGGCAGAGAGAGGCTTTCCTGGAAGATTGTGGGAAAAGGCTGGGAGAAATGACTTGGGGGCCTGCCCGGGTGAGAGGGGAAAGAATATAGTATATTTTCTTCCTTCCTTCCTTTCTTCTTTCCTCCTCCCTCCCTTCCCCCTCCGTCCCCCTCTCTCTCTTTCTGCCTGTCTGTCTCTCTCCCCCCCCCCTTTCTGCAAAAAGATTCCCAGGTGACTGAGTGTCAGTGAGACCCCTTCCTGTACTCAACTTTCTTTTACTCAACAAAACAGGACGCCACTATATGTGAGGCCTGGCCCTCCCTGGTGCGTACACACACACACACACACACACACACACACACGCACACACAAAGTGATTATTCCCCCAATCCACAGCACTCACCCCCAGCATAGGCCTGTGATCCCACTGTGGACACCTTCTAGTGTCCCGAACAGGGACACCATTCAACACCACTCATCCCAAACCACCTGTGCCTCTATCCCTTCAACACAAGCAAGGGCATCCTCACCTGGTTCCCATGCTTGTGGGGACTGGTGCCCAGCACTGGTGCCCTGACTCACTGGGCCACAGAGGCCAGTGTGTCTGCTTTAGCCAGCAGTCCTGGGGGAAGGACTCACTTAGATAGCACTGCCCGCGAGAGGCAGTTAAAACAATTTATTTATAATTTCATCAGATTCTGGTCAAGGCCATGTGAAAAGCACAAGGACCCAAATTTGACCCCCAGAACCCAGGTATAAAAGCTAAGTGAGGTAGCTGGGCCTGGTGGTGGTGGTGTATGCCTTAATCCCAGCACTCAGGAGGCAGGCAGGAGGATTTCTATGAGTAGCCTGGTTTACAGGGCGAGTTCCAGGACAGCCAGGGCTATACAGAGAAACCCTGTCTCAAAAAAAAAAAAAAAAAAAAAAAAAAAAAAAAAAAGAGCATGCATGCATCCCCTTGCTGGGAAGCAAAGACAGGTGGATCCCTGGGGCTTACTGGCAAGCCAGCACCTCATTCTCCATGGCTATCCCATGACTTGACCCAGACATCTGCCTCCTCCCTCATCCCTTGTAGACCGTTCTCACATGGCAATCAGTGATTGGGTTAACCAAGGCCACACATGGTATTCCATTGCCCAACACACCTCCATGGCGGTCCACAGCAAACCAGGCCTTGAGAAGAGCCGAAGTCCTTCCACTGCCCCACCCAAGCTGCATAAGATGCTGCCCCTGCCCAGGGCACCCCTCCCATTCTTGTCCCCACTAACTGCTCATGCCCCTGCCTCGGGTTCTTTGCACTAGCTGTATTGGCTCTTCCCAGGGGACAGACAAACATCTACATTGTCATCAACACCCCTGTCTGATCATATGTCATTGCTCTGATCTCCCCGTCTGAAAACCACAATCAGGACTAGCCGGACGGTTCAGCGGGTAAAGGCGCTTGCTGCTAGGCCTGTGAGATGGGCTTCATCCCCAGAACCCACACAGTGGAAGGAAAGAACCGACTCCCACAGGTTGTCCCCTGACCTCTGAAGACAGAGCCTGAGGGATGACACCTGAGTTTGTCCTGGCCTCCACACACTCCCCGACACACCTGAATCTACAACCACGTACATACCTGCAGACACTACGAAAGAAGCACAGTGACCGTGACCTAGGGAGGGCTAACCTGGGATCCTGGCAAGGATGATGGGCTACCTCTGGCTCCTGTCATCTCTGCACCCACCTTCCTCATCCTCTGAGAGAGACATCAGGCTTTCTTTTGCCTGTGTCCCCAGCCTCCCACTAGTGGCCTGGGGATCCCCCAGACCCTGAGTATTTTCCTCCTGCTGGGGTCAGTCAGTCTCTGATCATGGGCGTGTCCCAGAGACATTTATGGACATCACTGGGGCCTCAGCTCTGTGGGGGCGGCTGCAGCAATCCCCACATGAAAGGCAACACCAGACTCTACCCTGAGGCTTCCTCCACTGTTCTGTGTGATCTAGGACAAAGGTCTCAGTGCTCAGTACATCCTCAGCCTATATTTGGTGAAGGAACAAGGGAGTGGAAGAATGAACAAATGAATTGGGGATCTGCCTGGAACTGTGTGGAGTACCTAGCTAACAGCACTGCGAAGTACCTAGCAAATAGCACCGTGGCGTACTAAACAAACAGCCCCATGGAGAACAATTGCAATTGTCACACTTAATCTTGAGAGTCATTTCACCAGACAAGTAAACCTATCCTCCCTTCCGTCAGCCTCCAGCAGGGCCTGGCAGCAGCGGTATTTCTACCTCTCAGAGAACTGGCTGTGGTGGGTCACACCCCTCCCAACTTATCTCCCTAGCAGATCTCTTGGCCAGAGCCTGAGCCGGGCCAGCAGCATCCTGCCCTTGCTGGCATTGCCCACCCCGCCCCACCCGCACAGGCTCACCCAAAGACATCCAGCGGGGTCGCGGTGCCCACCACACACACAGCATGGGTGGGCTGCTCAGGGGCCACATGGATCACCGCGCCCTGGGCCATCCTAGGTCAGCAGGCAGCAGGAGGCCCCTGGGATGGTTCCTTTATAGTGTGCCAGGCGAGGCCATGAGTCAGCACCTGCCCTGC
This sequence comes from Microtus pennsylvanicus, assembly GCF_037038515.1. Classification (NCBI taxonomy): domain Eukaryota; kingdom Metazoa; phylum Chordata; class Mammalia; order Rodentia; family Cricetidae; genus Microtus; species Microtus pennsylvanicus. The sequence continues at coordinate 72,045,476 of NC_134591.1, forward strand.
CCCGGAGGCCCAGCCCCACTTCACGCAGGTGCCCCAATGGGCTGCAGAGCCTCCTCTACCCTGGGCTACCCAGGACCTCCAGGTGGGTGTCCATGGTGGGCTTGGCAATAGTAGAAGAGCCAAGCTCCCTGTAGCCTGGGAGGGGAGGGCACAGCCCGTGCCCTTCACCACCCTTGCCTGGGCCAGGACTGGATAGTCTTGCCCAAGCACACTTAACCGGACACTGGGAAGAAGGTGAGCAGGGCAGGATGCTAAGCTGGAGGTCATGCCTCTGAGTCTCCCGGGGATATTCTCACCCGGGACCCCGCTCTCTGCCCTCAGGACAGCCTATGAAGTGTGGGCTGTTATGGTCTCCTCCCGCATCTCATCCTCCAAGCTGCTCCGAGATCAGCACACACATGATCACACTCACTTTCCAGAGAGAAACTGAGGCATGGCGAGGCTTCACGCCCAGTCAGGGTTTGAACAGAGGCGTCACCACAGGGTAGGGCCTTTATTAGCAGCCTGGGCTGGTGATGTGATCTTTCCAGACTACGGCTTCTCACCGTAACACTAAGCGTCCAAGGGCAGGTGACTGACTGCCAGCCCATTTTATAGATGAGAAAACCAGAAGCTTGGGGAGGGGAAAGACACTTGTCCCGGGGGGGCGGGGCATAGATTGCCTGTGACAGGGCTAGGAAGGGTGACAGGGTTGGGAAGGGAAACCAGATTTCCTGACCTGGAAGTGAGGTTTGCTGTATATCCTGGGTCTCTGCCTCTAGGAGGTCTCTCCCACGAGATGGTACATGGGTATGGGTATGGGCCACCCCTGCCTGCCCCAAGGCTCTCATGAGGACAGGGCACCTGGTGCCAGGTCTGTCTGCTAATGGGGTAAATGGAGGAGAGGGAGTCCAGGGTGGACAAGTCTCAACAGGGAGCACCCGGAGGTGTGTCCTAAGAGCAGCAGAGAGTACAGGCTGTTGGGGGGCTGTAGAACCGGGTTTTGTTTTTTTCATCTTCTCATTTGTCTTTGAATCAAAGACTTTACCTCGTGTGATGCAAGCCAAGATAACTGCAGAATTAGGCAGACTTGAGCACATGGCCTCCTTGCCAGTGTCCCCAGGACTGGGAGGAGGCCACTAGGGACCTGAGAGAAGAAAGCCTCCCAGGTCCAATGGATCCTAAGCAGGAGCTAGGACTAGGGTCACTTCCTGTCCTCCCAAGGATTTGTCCAGGACTGATGACGTTGCTCACGCTAATTTGGGAGGCCCAAATTAGCCCAGTCTTTCAGGCTGGTCATGTGATTAAGAGTCTGTGTTTCTCATGTTCCCTTGGGGGAACACAAGATCCGGCCTTCATTCTGTGCATGTATTATTGTTAGGCCCACGGTCACACAGCAAGTCAGCGGGAGGAGAAGAATGTACCCAAAGTCTCTCCCGGAATAGCTTCCTCGCTTTGCCCTTCTCTTGCCCTCGGTCTCTCCTTTTAAATGGGGCCAGCAGAGCAGGTGGCCTTTGATGAGACTTGAGGGGGCTGATAACAATGAGACTCTGTGACTGGTCCCTAGGAAGAGCCAGCACAGCTGTGGTATAGTGACACAGTAAGGGTCACTTCTGTTTGTCATGTGAGTCCTGGGGACCCAAATCAGGTCCCCAGGCTTTGTGGCAAACACCCTTGGGACCATCTCCCTGGTCCCCAACTTGATTTTTGAGACAGGTTCTGTCATTGGTCGGAATCCACTAAGTATGCTCTGCTGGCTTCCGAGGAGCCCCAGAATGTCTCTCTGCCTCTTCAATGCCGGGATTCAAGCGTGTGCCTCCACCCCTGGCCTGGTGTATGTGTTCTGTACCTGTGTGCACACGTGTACGAGACTGTGTGTACGTGCCTAGATGCCACAGGGCAATGTTGGGTGCCTTCCTTGATGCTCTCCACTTTATTCTTTGAGGCAGGGTCTCTCATTGAACCCATGCTGACTGGCTAGATTTGCTGGCCAGCGAGCCCTACGTATCCCCCTGCCTCCCACTCCCCAGTCCTGGGATCACAGGCCAGGCTACAGCACCTGGCTTTTTTATGTGGATACAGGGAATCCAAACTCAGGTCCCGTCCTCAGTCTTGCAAGACAAGCATTTTACTGAGTGAGCCCTCTCCCCGGGCTTTACCCACTGGTTCCTGGGAGGTGTATGTATTTAAGATGCACAGTGGACTGGAGGATGTTTTTGTTGTTGTTAAATTATCATCATCGTTACTACTACTATATTATTATTATGTGATGAGGGCAATGCATGGACATCAAAGGACAAATTTATGGATCCGTTCTTCCTTTGCACCTTTACATAGGTTCTGGGGATCAACTCGGTTTGTCAGGCTTGGCGGCAAGCTCCCTTACCCACCAAGCCGTCTTGCTGACTCAAGATAGCCATTGTCAAATGATGGCCACAATCAAGCTAACTAACGCATCCATCTCCTCATATAGGGAACTGTCTTTTTGTCGTTTTCTTGCCTGTCCCTGTTGCTGGACATTTAGATTCTTTTTGTATTATGATGGTCTAGCAGAGCTTCCAAATACTGATTTACTCGTCTATACCCACAGAAGTAAGAGGGCAGAGGCAGGCGATTGCATTCCAAATGATCCCATCAAACCACGCCTCCCTGAGCCCGCTCCTGGTCGTCACTGCCTTGGCCCTGTTTGCATGGTTTCTGCTTCCACGGTGTCATTTGCGATTGATGTCATTGCTGGTGAGATGGACAGATACTATGGATGCTGGGCATCGGCGTTAGGACGGGCCTTGCAGGCATCTGGTGACTTTGAAGAGTTGTCACCGCTGTGCTTTGCTGTCAGGACTGCGATCACATCTCTCCAGCAGCAATGCAAGGACTGAGCTGCCTTCAGAAATAACACTGGCATTCGAACTTGAACCTGGGGAGGGCTTAAAATAACACAGACACCTGCACTTTCCTCAGCCGTGCGTGGGCCGTTCTCTTCCCGGATGTGTTTATCTGTCCGGTGGAATGACACCCAGGGAAAGCTGCCAGGCAGGGCTGGGTCGCCCAGTGGCCAGGTGTGGTCAGGGCTGCCCCGGGTTCCTTGGCTCCTGCTAGCTAGCTCTGCAGTGCTACCGTTCCCTGTCTTCCAGATCTCACTAAGCTCCCCAGCAACGAAGCAGGGCCACTCACCATCTTCAGCTGTCACTCAAGAGTTCCGTGGTGGGGCTGGAGAGATGGCTCAGAGGGTAAGAGCATTGCCTGCTCTTCCAAAGGTCCTGAGTTCAATTCCCAGCAACCACATGGTGGCTCACACCCATCTGTAATGAGATCTGGTGCCCTCTTCTGGCCTTCAGGCACACACACAGACAGAATATTGTATACATAATAAATAAATATTTAAAAAAAAAAGAGTTCCGTGGTGTAGAATGAACAAGCTTCCGGTAGTTACAGACGTCATGCGTAGCCATGGCACCTGCTCACGACCCTGGACTGTGTCCCTGCTCTCCCTGCGGCAGCAGCTGGCTGTTGGTGCACTGTCCTCCCATCCCTGGCAGGTACATTGTCTCCCAGGTCTCAAGCATTCAGGCCTTGGCATCTTTGGGATGTTATTGTTACTGAATTCGGGGTCATAGTCTGTGACCCTAGATGAGGCTGAGCCACCCGATCTCAAGAAGTCAATGAAAACAACCACATAAATAGCAAAAAGCAGAAAAAGGAGATTTAGTCAAAGTGGCCCCATTGGGAAGGGACAAAGTGAGAGGGTGACCCTTTTGAGTCCATCTTCAGGGTCCTGAGGTGAGACCGAAATTTAAATCTCAGGCTGGAGAGATGGCTCAGAGGACAAGAATAAGAGAGCTTGATGCTCTGGCAGAGGACCTGAGTGGGCTCACAGCACCCACATGGCGGTCCACAACCATCTATAACTCCAGTTGCACAGATCTGATGCAACTGTGGGCGCACACACAGAGACACACATGCACATAAATAAAAATAAGGTTGAAAAGATCTCTAACATTTAAGTAGAGGGCCAGGGATTTGCAAGTCTAAGCATGCCATGATCAAGGCATGGTCCTGCCCACTGATGACCCATCATCGTCTGGGCTCCAGTTTCTTCAGAAGGGCAGTAAGTAGTAAGCTGTGGGCACTGTGGGAAGTCTCTTCCTGGGAGACAAGTTCCATCTCTGGCTGTTGCCAGGTTTCAGCCTTTTCTTTCTCCCACCATGAGATACCGGAGGGGGCTGCCATGTTGGGGTGATCGATTGTTTCAATAGTCCAGTAGGGACTATTGAAAAGTGAAGGACACAAGTGTCTTTTAAAATATCCTCATCTCTTCCCGGTCATTCTGATGGCTGCTATGTGGCCCCTGCATGCAGAGGACATTCCAGGGCTATCAGCTGTATCCTGAGCTTTGGGTGACCCTCTTACCTGCTGGAGAGCAAAGGTCGATTGTAAGAACATGCAGTGAGACTCCAGCTGTTGCTCAGGCCGCCCAGACCTGACAGTGAAGACATAGCAGGAAAGCCTTGTTGATGCACAAACATGTGTTACAAGGAGAAGGGCTCTTTGTTTGTCCCGGCCGCCCGGCTAGCTTACACCCAAAATAACCACACAGAAACTGAAGGAACTCCTACACCAAACATGGCTCTCAGCTCAAAGGGAAGAGGAGATTATTATGAAGCAGAATATGACCGAGAATGGTCCGGTGCCTAGTTCAGGTCACCCTCAACGCTGTGGTCCAGGGTAGTAACAGTTTCAAGAAGGTTTTTTTTTTTTTTCTTATAGCAATAGAACAAGAAAGAAGTCACGAATCAGTAGTACGTGGTAACATACCTTTAATCCCAGCACTTGGGAGGGCAGAGGTAGGCGGATCTCTGAATTTGAGGTCAGCCTGGATTATATATCAAGTTCTAGACCAGTCAGGGCTACCTAGAGAGAGAGAGACTATCTCAAAGAAAAAATCCATAAATCAAGGTATTTTTCAAGTTTGCAGTGGGAACATCAGGTCACAGACGTGAGGGGAGCTCTGCTGGAGGCCTCGGATGCTGTCTGGTGACATTTTAAGTGTCGAGCTGGTGGAAGCCTGCAGTCTGTTAAGTTACGTCCCCAAAGATCTCAGTGGACGCCACAAGGGGCCACGTTAGACCCTGGTAGACACTAAAGATAGCACAAAATAAGTTTGCTCCAGATCTGCAACTCTGGGAACTGACGCTCTCTGGCCTCCGTGGGCACCCGCACACATGAACTCATGTTGGCACACTGTGCTGGCTAGTTTTATGTCAGCTTGACACGATATGGTGTTATCTGAAAGGAGGGAAACTCAACTGGAACAATGGAACCTATTACCTGGCTCAGATGGGCTTAGCCCAGAGAACAAGGGTCCCAGAAGCCCAAGGACCCTTCAAGTCTCTCCAAGCCAGACGCCCTCAGGTCTGTACAGGATCCCCAGATGAGCTAGGACAGTAAAAAGCAAGCAAGGTTTTATTGAATTGGAAACCAGCTTCCCACAGGGGAAAGGACTTGAAAGGACTTGAAGGCGTGTTGCCAGCCCCACCTCGTGGTCCACGCTCCCCCCCATTCCCCCCACCTGTCCCCATCCCCCCTGCCCTTGCCCATAGGACCCGAGCCTAATTGGCTTGGGCCTGTAGTTAAACTAGGGATTGAGTTCAGAGATTCCTGTTTGGCTGAGTTGGATGGGTGTGGGGTGAGGTGGGAGAGACAGACTGGGGGAGGGGTGGAGGGGGGGATCGGCTAAGAAGTTTCAAGGAGGAACCGGAAAGTGAGGAAAGCAGGGTGGCGGGCAGGCAGCCATCATTATTACCTCGGTGACTCAGGGCCTTTTAAAAATCCGGTTCTGGGGGAAATGTACAGCTTTGGGGGAGACTTTACAGGCTGTGGGTCCCCTGTCTGCGTTCCTGTCAGTATAGAGGTCACTGGGAAGCCTCCCGCTAGTTAGACAGCTGTCTGGCTGTCTCCATCTGAGATAACCTCCCTCCCCCCTCCCCACCCGCTCCTCCCTGCTACCCCCCTTCTCTTTCCTGCCCAGCTGTGCTGTTCTCATTTCTGCCACTAAGACAATGAATTGCTACTCTCTCTGGAACTGCCCATACCACACTTGGGGACATATCACTTCCAATGTCACTTCCTTGGAGGCCCGTAGCCACACCCATGCTTTTGGGTGTCTTTTAGCTCTTTATTTAAAAAAGTAAGTGGTGGTGTTGCGTGCCTTTAATCCCAGCACTCGAGAGGCAGAGCGGATCTCGGTGAGATCAAGGCCAGCTTGTTGTACAGAGTGAGTTTCACGACAGCCAGGGCGATTACACAGAGAAACCCTGTCTCAAGAATCAAAAATCAAATAAATATATGTATGTGTGTGCATCTGTGCAGGTGTACCAGGTGTGCACAGGGGCCCACAGAAGCCAGGAGGGGGCATAAGAACCCTGTTGGGACCATTTGGAGTCCTGGCCCCCAGCTGCTCTTCCCTGCTAGAGATCTTTACTTTCCTTCTGATTTGAGTTACTGAAAGCTGTGTCAAAGTTGTTTACCAGCTCTGCTTCACGAGCACATGTTGCCTTGCCTTGAGGATCAGAGGATGAGGTTTTCACCTGTTGGCCCACCTGACTGTTGGGTATATAAGCCTCCATGGGGCTATTGAATAAAGGGCTTCTTACCAGTGACTAGAGGTCCATGTCCCTGTCTCTCTGTCTGTGTGAGTCTTTGTATGTTTCAACCTCCAGCCCCTTGCCCGAAGCTCATACGAACTGTATGGTAGTGCATAGAGCACAGACAGGCGTTGTGCGCTGCAGAACCCCTGGAGCCAGAGTTACTAGATGGGGAGCGGGGGATAGGGAGGCGCTGTGAGTTAAACTCTGGTCCTCTGGGATAGCAGCAAGCGCTCTTAAACTGTGGAGCCATTTCCTCAGCCCTGGGGCGCCTTTCTGAGGCCCCCCCCCGTTTCTCCGCACCTTGTGTTTTAAGGTTATCTTTGATAAAACCTCAAACTCCCCTTTACACTGTCTACTTCTGAAATTCCGACCTGCACCAAAGCCACGGATCCCAGTTTGATCCTTAAAATTTAGGGGGATTCTTCAGGCTATTGTAGGTGCCCATGTGGACTTGTGTCTTTGTCCCTTTGCAACTGGCACTTCCAAGCACTCAAACTCCTGCCCCATTAAAGTGGCCTCCAGTCCCAGGCACAGTGGCCCTGGTCCCTGGCAGCTTGCTCAGTCCCTGAGTCCGGCATCCCACCCTTAGGCTTGATCTGTTTCATCTGTGTCATTGAGGTGCTCCTGAGCTCCCAGTCATCCTGTAGCCCAGACAAAGCATCTCACCATGTTACCCACATTGGGGGTCATCGAGCGTCAAATTCCAGAGGAGTAGCCAGGCAAGCAAATGCCTCAGCTGCACGGAACCCCCTCAATTTAATCTCCAAAGAAAGGCAGAGATGAGACCCAGGGCATTTGCGCTTCTGCTGATTTATTGGCCGGCTGGACCCACACATCTCGAGACAGCCAAGCCCCTCCTCTCTCCCTGTATGTGGAGAGGTTCAGCTGTCCCAATGAGTCCTGCCTTGGTGGCCTCTGGGGTGGAGCTCCCTGGGGCTCTCCTGCAGGATGGGGGTATAGGCAGAAGGTGTCAGTGATCTCTTCTCCTGCACAGAGCCCCAGGCCAGTTGACCATCCCCCTCCAGACGGTGGGACCACCACAGTCAATCCGTGTCTTAGGAAAGATGTTCTTCATCTAGAAGCCAGTCTTCCTAAGCTTCAATAGCCTTCCAATCACTTCACCTCCCAGAGGATTTGGACAGCCAGGTTCTCAAACATCGGATGATGGGGAGCGTGTTAAGCTAAAAAGTGATACCTGCCATTCCCAAAGCATCTACAGGCACCCACTGTGTGACAACAGGCTCATAGAGGCACCCACTGTGACAGCTCAAGCTGGGTGGGACAGAGGCGGGTCCTGGCCAGGAACTTGCAGTGGGAATGATGGTTACACTTTGACCCTAAATGGACCCCCAGGTACTTCCTAGGGGGTGGGGTGGGTAGATTCTCTCTTGCTTATGACTTCACAACCATCCCTTATAGGGTGGAGGCTATCAGCCGGAACAAAATCCCCGGGGCCTTCCATCATAGGAAGCACAAGCCGAGTGGCTGATGAGATAATGTACCCATCCTTCCAGACCCTCAAGTGGATTGACCCACAGAGAAGTTTGGGGCTATGTGTAAATGGTACTTAGGAGCGTCCCATGGTCATGTTGGTCTACAATGAGAGTCCATTAACACAAGGCCTTTCTTTGGGGGGCACCAAGAGGACTCATGCCTGGGAACTGAACAGGCTGCAGATAAATGCAGGCGCTTCAAGAGGAAAGGCTTCTGAGGGGAATGGGGCACCCTGGGCATTCCGTTCTAGAAACTGAGAGTCTCTTGGTGCTTGTTGCTCAGGGGTCTGTCTCAGTCTCCACGGCCTGGGTGGATGCCCCATCCCAGGGGAAGGATGGGGAATGGGCAGTGACTCAGGGCACCATGTGCCACCACTTGAAGGCGAAGGGCTCCCGGCGCACATTGGTGCCACAGTGAACCTCCCCGTGCAGCATGTGGTACGGCGTGAAGTCGTCGATGAAGGTGCAGTGGAGGCCCAGCGGCTCCAGCAGGGAGCGCACCTTCTCCTCCAGGCAGCAGCGGCCATTGATGATGGGCCCGAAGGGCTTGGGGATGCCCAGGTGCTTGCCCAGCACCAGCATGTTCACCTGCGGAGCCAGAGTGGTCCCAGATCAAAGGTGAGACTTCAACATCATCTTCCCACCCTGGAAGCCCCAGGAGAGCCTGGGGTTATCTCCATGCAGCCTTGAACGTATCTGCTCTCTCATTCCTGTGTGGTGGGGGCTGGAGAGAGCCAATGAATCCAACACCCACAGAAGGATCTGCAAAGCCCAGCCCTGCGATGTCCCCGGCCACTCCCTTCCTCGTTGGTGAACTGTGGTGGCTGTCACGTTTGCACAACAGAACCCCCTACTTCCTAGGCTATCTCTGTTTGGACTAAGTTAAACAGCTAACCAAGATGAGCCAACCAGATTCTCTCTCCCAGAAAGTTAGAGTTGACATGGGGAAGAGTCTCAGTCTTTGCCTAGACAGGTCCTGCATCTCATGGCCATGTTCATCGTGGTGGTTTGAATGAGAATGGCCCCCATAACCTCATCTATATGAAGGCCTGGTCCCCAGCTAGCAGCACTATTAGGGAAGAATTAAGAAATACATTCCCGGGGCGGGTTCCAAAAAGCCCACGCCATTCCCAGTTAACTCTATCTGCCTTGCACTCATGGATAAGATGTAAGCTGTCAATTGCTGCTCCAGCGCCATGCCTGTCTGCCTGCTGTCTTGTGCCTTGTCGTGAAGGCCAGGGATTCCCCCTCTAAAACTGTAAGCCCCTATTAAATGTTGTCTTCTCGATATAGGCGCCAGTAGTAAGCTCCGTTTCCGGCTTAGGATCAGGGTCTGGAGAAGGGGGTGTCTGGAGGCGCCATGTCGGGCCGGGAAGGAGGCAAAAAGAAGCCCCTGAAACAGCCCAAGAAGCAGGCCAAGGAAATGGACGAGGAAGATAAGGCTTTCAAGCAGAAACAAAAAGAGGAGCAGAAGAAACTCGAGGAGCTAAAAGCCAAGGCCGCGGGGAAGGGACCCCTGGCCACAGGTGGAATTAAGAAATCTGGCAAAAAGTAAGCTGTTCCTCATATCTGAGATGATGGTGACCCTCTTCCATTCCTATTTAAACATCTGGATTCCCTGCCATAACATCTTTGCCATCTACAGCTAGGATGAAGTGTTATCCTGGAGCCTGTTAAACATCTGGATCCCCTACTATAACATCATTGCCACCTATAGTTAAAATGAAGTGTTATCCTGGAGCCTGTTGTACATTGTAATAAACTTTTGTAAAAAAAAATAATAATAATAAAATAAATAAAAAAAAAATAAATGTTGTCTTCTCTACATTGCCTTGGTCACGGTGTTTTATCACAATGACAGCAAAGGAACAAAGATGTTCGTGTCTGCCTGCAGAGCAGCGAAGGAGAGAGGAGCAGCGACGGGGAAACAAGCAGAAGCAGTGATGTGGACACAGAAACGAGAGGCCACGCTAAGGGCTTCCTGTCACCGTCCCCACCCTCAGATGTCATAGTGTCCTTGTGTCAAATCTCCATCGGAGCCAGCTTGGGTGGGCCTCTGCTTCTAGCCAACACAAGAACCTCAACCCTTGCACAAGCTTCCGGGAACACGTGGATTAATAACAAGGCCTCCCAGAGCATGCAGGAAGGAAGGGGAGCGGAGAAAGGCGTTGCAAGCAAGGGCAAAAAGCCAGGGAGGGACGGAAAAGAGGACTGGGTCAGGGTTAGGGCTGGGTTAGGGTTAAGGCTAGGGTTGGGCTAGGGTTGAGGTTGGGGTTACGGTTTGGGTTAGGGTTAAAGCTAGGGTTGGGTTAGTGTTAGTGTTAGGGTTATGGTTTGGGTTACAGTTTGGGTTAGGGTTGGGGTTAGGGCTGGGTTATTGTTAATGTTTTGGTAGGGTTAGTGTTTGTTTGGAGTTACGGTTAGGGTTAGAGTTAGGTTACGTTAGGGTTAATGGATACAGGCTTTGAGACTTGTGTATAAGAGCCCAGCTTGTGCCCGGGGTTAGCAGATTGTCCCCTGGAGGTGTGTTAGAAGGCAGACACACTCTCTGAGCCTTCATCAGATCTGCTTAATCAGGACATTTGAGGGGGACTTTAGGCGTTGGGGGTTTGAGATGCACACTCAAGGCTCAGAGACAGCAGAGCCAAGACTACAGTTCCATCAAAGGCACGTTTCCAGGAATACCTCTGGTATCTCCACTCATATCTCAGAGTGCTTGCACTTTGTCTCATTTGTGGTCTGACCACTTAACCCTTCATCATACAGAGCAGGTGGTTGGTAGATTCCCTCAGAGCAGTGGGGAGAGTTTCTCCTCAATGGAGGACAGAGACAACTCTTAACCATCTCTATTCCCCTTGGGACATCTGCTTCTGTGTGGGGTGATGTCAGCCGAATTGGGCATGACCCCTCAGCTCCTGGGTAAAGCCATGTGCCTGCTCACATGATTCTGTGTAACTTTTCCTCATGCCATAGATGTGAACTAGGCCTCATCCTTCATGGGCGGCCATAGGAAGCCACAATGTCAGCCTGGGCATCCTGGGACCCTGATTCTCCTCATCACCACCTGTTGCTCACCACAGTTCCACTCATGAAGGCAATCGAATGTCTTCCCCTAGAACTGGGTCTCAGAGCTCATCCGAGGATGCTCAGGTGGGGAACTCACCAAGTCGGGGAAGAAAGCCACAGCCTTCCTCCTCTCTGTCTTGAAGAGCTGTGGGATATCAATGATGTCGCAGTCAGAGAGGCCCAGCTCCCTCTTCAGCACCTCGCGGTTCCAGTCAATACAGCTCTGTGGGTTGGTAAGGGACCAAACTGGAGAGACCTCACCAGTGTGGCTGAGGCAGGTGTGCAAGTGCCCACCAGCCTAGATCCCTCCCTCCCATGTCCTGTTCTTCTGTCTGAGCAAACACTGAGAACACTCCATCCTAGCCCCAACTTAGGCGATCTCATTCAATACATGGTTTAAGATTTCTGTTGACTTTAAGTTTGTGTGTGTGTGTGTGTGTGTGTGTGTGTGTGTGTGTGTGTGTGCCTGGATGCAGTACCCTTGGAGGCCAGAAGAGGGCATCAGATCCCCAGGCCACCCTACACTGGGCTCTTGGGGCCACAAGCCTTGCTGTTATTCTCATGTTTCCTTTTCTTTCAGTCCACTCCATCTGTCTCCATCTGCCCCCTTCTTGCCACCTTCACTGCTCCCCCCCCCCCACCCCGCGCCTTGAAAGCTGCCCTCTGGCTGGGTAGGTTGCACTGCCTTTGCTCACTGACTTATCCTAGCCTCTTCACTGTGTCTTCACACGGTCCCAACTTGTGACCATATAACAGGCCATACTTGCTGTAGACGCTGACATTCTTCCTGGGGGTTGAGCTGTATCTTTCTCATTGCTTATAGCTCTGGGTGCTCATGGCCCTGCCTGTATTTCTCAGATGCACAGGGCTCACAGCCTTCCCCCAGGTTAAAGGAGGGTCTGGGCCTGTTTCAACCTGACTGACCTTTTGTGAACTGTGGGTCCCAGATGTCTGCCTTGGCTCTGACTCCAGTCCTGTCCACACCCACATTCCACCTACAGCCCCATGGCCTTTATACCTGTGCAAACTTATTGAAGTTGATAAGGTTCTGGTTGGAAAGCACCTGATTGATGGAGATGGTCTTGACCCGCCTGTCGCCTACGAAAGAGACAAAGAGGCCTGGGGGTTCTAGCGCAAGGCAGTATGAGGGCCTCCCGCTCTGGAGACCAGAGGCCATGTTCATAGCTGCTGGTATGCTTGAGTCAACGGCTCCTCGAGTCTCCTGAACAAGGGGTGGGCAGCATTTGCGAGAGCTTAGCCTAGCCAATCGGCACATCTGGAGGATGAAGAGGCATTGGAGGAGTCTGGTTGCTGGGGGTAACGAACTGCAGAGTTTTACTTGAGTTCATTGAAGGTGGTAATGACTAATTGGGACTAACCTGGGCACTCGGTAGTGGTTCCTCTTCCTCCAGCTCCTGGGGGAGAAGCTGGCTCTGTTGCTGGCCCTCACCCCGGGGCTGGGGTTTATGGGTTCTCTAGGCAGTGAACCAGCCAGTCCCAACAGGCTAGGAGTCCAAACCAACAAGTTTTGGCTTGCTTTTTAGGAGTGACTTCAGGCCTAGCTTTTCTGCCCGCTCAGTGGAGGCCATGGAGACAGAACTGGTCAGGGGAGCAGAGTTTGCAGCACCCCCAGCTGCCAGCTTACCAAACCCTGATCGTGAGGCTGAAAGGAAGCTCCTCTGTGGTCAGTGCCTCATTCCCCTGTACTCTGCTAGGGACGCGTCATTACTGCCACCTGACTGACAAGGGAACTGAGGCTCCAGGTGCTCAGGTGACTTACCTAAGGTCCTATAATAAGGGCTTGGGGGGCCCTGGGAGCCAGGTGCTCCTAAGGGACTTCTAAACCCTCGTTTAACCTGGGAAAACTAGGGATGCCAGCCATGAGCATCCGAGGGTTTGGAGGGGCAGAAGAGGGCTCCTCTGACCTACACACATAGCTGTAGGTCCCATGTCGCCACCTGGAGGCAGACAGTCTTATTACAGCCAGCTCTGTGGCATCTTTTGTGAGGCCCTGAGGCCAGCACCTCCTCCCTCTGAGCCTCAATTAACAGCAGATTCCACTCAGCACCCCACCCCACCCCACCCCTGGGGCCTGTCAGGATCATCAGGATAATGTCTGTGATACCCCAAACCTAGGCCTGACACTCTTGGGGCTCTGAATAAGCCACAGCAGCCTGGCCTGGTGTGTCTGCAATTGGGGGGTGTGGTTGCTGCATATGGCTTATCTTCCCATCTGGGCAGGTTGGACTAACTCTGGTCTACCTACTGTTCAGGGTATTTTTTGGTTTTTGTTTGTTTGTTTTTTGGTTTTTCAAGACAATGATTCTCTGTAGCTTTAGAGCCTGTCCTGGAACTAGCTCTTGTAGACCAGCCTGGCCTCAAACTCAGAGATCCGCCTGCCTCTGCCTCCCAGGTGCTGGGATTAAAGGCATGCGCCACCACTGCCCGGCTAGGTTTTTTGTTCGTTTGTTTTGTTTTATTTTTAAGATTGAATTTGGGTTCAGAGAAGTCTCACTAGGGTCTCTGTGGAGCAATGGCTTAGGGAACACAGTCGCTGTTTTATTTTCTGGGCCTCAATGCTGTGCTCGGAGCAGGGAGACCTAACAAACCGAGCAGGGCTCTTGGAAGCAGATTTGGTCCAGGATATTCTCTACCTCCCACGTGGCCGAGAAAATGTAGGACTTTAGTGCCCAAAAGAGCTTTCTTTGATTTTATTTGTTTTTGGTTTACTGAGCCAGGGTCTCACTAGGTAGCACAGGCTAGCCCCACACCTGTCCTTACCCTGACTCCATCCCGATGCTGGGGTTCCAGGCCTGCACCATGTCCAGCCGGTCCTGTCCATCTAAACTGCTCCATTTTGAATAATGAGAGCACAGGCTCCTCATTCAAAAACAGGGTGAGGAAAAGCCTCGCTAAACACACGAGAGTAGAAAACACTCCTTCCACAGTCTCTCTTGACTCATCATAGTGTCCAAAATTTGCTAATTGACAGGGTATCTGTGGGGGCAGAGTGGCCCTTCGCAACCCTGAGGCCTGTCTCTGATGTGGTGGCATGAGAGACACACTCTGCTGGCATGGGGTGACTCACTGAGCCAGGCACCTCCCTTGCCACAGGCTCACCACCTCAAGCAGCCACCACTGGAGGTGGCCAGACTGCCACAGCCTCCTGGCAAAGATGCGCCGGCAAGGGGCTCCTCCCACCAAGGTGCCCTTCGGCTGCCCCTGAAGGGCAAGGGCAGTAGATGCCAGGCTGTAGGTCATCCTCCCCGCCCCCCAAACCCAGGCCCTGTTGCAGGTGAGGGCACAACTCCATTCCATGATGACCAGGGAAAGAAGGCATGGTAGCTGGGGCTTCAGAAGCAGGGTAGAGAGCAGCAGAGAGCTCCTCCGAGAGACAGAGGCCACTGGTGGAGGCTCTGGGGCACCAGCAGCTTTGCAGACCTGTCACACTTCATTTAAAATCAAACCAGTGACCAAAGAGCGCTAAACCTGGGCTCTGGGACCTTCTAAGGGGAGGCATGATGGGACATCCCTGGGCACACCTGGCCTCACCTTCTTCTCCATACCCTCTGCCCTGTGTTCATCTTAGCTCTGCCCCCACGCAGGCAGTGTCGTCATGAGGAAACATTCCTAAATTTTGGGGGTACCACTTGGCTTTAAAATGCTCATTCCTTTCTGAAATCATGGGGTGCTCAATTCAGGAGAGAGACAATGCTGTTTGGGGGGGGACTTGACATCTTTACTCACCAATGACCCCCTCAAAAAGGAGGGACCTGCCATGGCCCCACTTCTGTTTTTCCTGGAACAGCCTGAAGCAGGCAGCGGGGCTGGCCAGGAGGAGCCGGAAGCCCTGTGTGTAAAGAGCAGGTACAGCTGAATTCATGGCCTTATGTACCCACCAGCTCCAGCCCAGCCCCAGCCCCAAACTCTCAAGGCTGCCAAGACGTGTCCACAAGTCCTTACCTTCCTGTCTGGGGCAGGGACAAAGCTCAGAAACTCATCCACGTGGCCCACAGCCAGCCAATCCACAAAGAGCTCCACCAGGGGTTGCACCTTCTGGGCATGGAGGAAGTTTCGCACTACCTGGGTGACTCTGCGGCCTCTCGACCTGGGCCAGGGTTAGGAAAAGATGCCAGAATAAACACACACTCGGGAAGAAACAGAATGGCCAGATGGCAGCTCTCCCCAGTATCTTACTCCAAAATGTGCTCCCAGGAGTAGTGGCACAGACCTAACATTCTAGCATTTGAGAAGTTGAGGCAGGAGGATTGCAAGTTCAAAGTTAGCCCAGGATAGATAGTGAGTTCCAGGCCAGCCTGAGCTACACAGCAAGACTTTAATGTCAAAACAACATATTACTTTATAAGCAGGAAAGACAATAAGGCATGTTTTAATATTCCACGCAGGGTGGGTTCTGGCAACCACACTTAGCACAGGCTAGCCACGTGAGGGGTCCTCAGAACCACGTTCTCCAGGACACTGAGTCACGCTATCCCTACTCTTGTCTTGGTTCTCACATAGTGGGGTTAGTTTACACTTCTCTGGCAGCCTCAGTTTCCCCGGATGTCAGCGGGAGAGGTCAACAGGGCCGTCCCAGCGGGTCTCACCATCCTAGAACTTTCTGTTCAAGCATTTACAATCCATCCTTCTTTTGCCTTCTGGAAAAATTACTACAGAGAGGTCTCATTGTCTTCTCTCTAGCCTGACTCAGGACTCATCCATTATGTGACGTCATCTGTTCTAGTGGCTTTGCTTGACCGACTGTGACTATTATCTCCTTCTCCATCATCAACCTGTATCACGTGCAGAATACACCATGTGTACATGTGTGCGTGCGTGTGTGTGTGTGTGTGTATGTGTGTGTGTGTGTGCATTAGGGCTACTGTCATCTCAACTCACATTTTACTTAACGCCTCTCCTGCTCCAGAAAAAGACCCACCGTTTGTCATTTCCACCATCTTATGAACAAGGTTTAACTTAAATGCTGTTTTTCTCTATGCTACCAGCTGCTTACCACATATTTATGTCATAGAGACTTCAGTCTAACCAGAATGTGGTGTGTGTGTGTGTGTGTGACTCGATCTCTCTGGGCCCCTTATAGAGGGAAGGGTTGACTTGACTTAATGACATCTTAGGTCCCTGCTCACTCTGGCCTGCTCCGAAGGTACTATCTGACTTCCCAGGGTAAGTGCAGAGTGGCCCACCCCACGCAGGACGTCCCCGCTCTCCACCCCCAGCAGCACCAATTTCAGCCGGAGCCTCTCACCCAGGCAGGTTGCCCCCAATGAGGATCCTCCCCAAGGGGTACTCCTTCCCATTGGCCACCACGGGCGGGCTGACCTCCAGGTTGCCAAAGGAGTCCAGGCCACTCACGGAGTTGTCTCGCGGTTCCCGAGTCACATAGCCGAAATCTAGACCCTGGTAGGGAAAACTGAGTCAGGCAGGGTCAGAGTGCCAGGAAGAACCTGCACGTGACAGGCTCTGAGTCCCTAAAAGATGGGGTGGGAGTGAGCTCCCATTCTTCAGGTGGAAATACTGAGTCAGAAATGGGATAGGTCTGGTTGTATGTCACTTGTGCAAGGGGGCCCAAGTTGGGAAGTATTCAATTGCCAGGTCTGTGGTGGGCCTGTCAGGCTGGTGTCATTCTGCTAGTCACAGACCACAGACTGTGTACCCTGAACAGATAGAACCTTCCTGGTAGACAACTATCACCGTGATGATGACAGTCGCTTGCAAAGCTGTTCCTGTCACTGAGGAAATAGAGGCTCTGAGAGGGACCTAAGTCTGACAATATCACACAGCATGTAGATGACACAAAGCTTTACCCGAGGTGCAACCCACTCCCCACCCCCCGCTGATCAGCAAAGAAAAACACCTAGCACTCTATCACATGAGAAGCAGAGATAAATGCGCACTTTAGTGTACGTCTATCCCATATAAGTGTGGGATAGGCTTACACCAAACTTAATTGCCTCTTTACAAATGTCACCGGCCCTCTTTCAGACAGTAACTGGCCAGCTGTCCTTCCTACAGACCAGGTTCCCTGTATACCCTGGGTGTCCCTGGGGATGTGTCTTCTCAGTCCCTAGGGCTGCAATGCCCCCCCCCCACTCACCAGGATTCTTTTGTAAGGAAAACCCTGCAGCTCCCCATTCCTCGGCGAATCAAAGACCACGGGCAAAGTCTTGTGCGGCGCCTGCACATAGCCCAGCTCCATCTCATCCTGCAGATGGGAGAGAGGCCATAGCTGTGACAGTCAGCAGCATCCCCAAGTGCTGGTTACTGAGCTCTTGGGGAGGGCGGCTCCTAGGTGTGAGCTGTTCTCTGCTCTTTGAGATGGGGGAACCGGCAAAGTGAAGGGGGTGGGGGCTGGGTTGCCTATGAGAGTCACATAGGAATAAATGAGAAACCAGACTTCGGGGTGTGCCGGTGCTGGGGCTGGGCGGGGTGGGCACAGAGGGAGACGCAGCATGGCCTGAGTTCAACACACAAGACTAAACCTCAGAGCTTGTCCCTTCCCAGAACCACTGCCCTGGCCCAGGGAGCAAATGAGGTTCAGTCTCCTGCCTCCTGCCTCCGGGTCTTGGCACATGCTAGTCCTCTGTCAGGACCTCCGGATCCCATCCCACCTGATGATCCAAGTCCCAGCCTTTGTCAGCACAGGGGCCGGGTGTTCGTGGCATGAGCTCATCAGCAAACACCCAGGTGTGATTACAAGAGGCCAGAGAAGAGGAAATGACGCTGTGCAGGGCCTGAAGGGAAAGTGCCTGGGGAAATGGCCAACCGCGTACATTCCCCATAGTCCCAGTCCAGCTCACTCAGAGGCTCCTTCACTGGACCCTCCCTCCTGGGCTTTTCCTTGGAGGATCCTCCCTCAAGGCTCTCCACCAGAAGCCCCGCCCCTGACCCCTCCCTTCTGTTTCTTTTTTCCTTGGAGGATCCTCCCCCATGGCTCTCCACCAGAAGCCCTGCTCCTTGGAGCCCACCCCCAATCCATTATTTTCCCAGAAGAAACAATAAAGCTTCCTCCAGTCCCCTCTGGCACTCTGGTACCCCCTTATATCCTGGACTCTAGGGATTCTGAAACAGTCATTTACCACAGCGGGGCTTCCCAGCCCACTGCAGCTGACATGTTGGACCAGACTGTTCCCTGTGGGGCTTACCTTGGCAGTGGAGTTTTTAGTGACAGGATGGGATTCTAGGTGCTAAAGGCTGGTCCCTCTCCTCCACCCCATGCAACAACCACAATGCCTCCAGATGGTACCTAATGTCCCCTTGAAGGACAAACTGCCTCTCAGCTCAGCTGTTGCGGGCTGGGTAGTGTGTGGCCTCTGCCACCTTACCTAGAGGCCTGCCTGTCGGAGAACTTTTGGAACTAGGACTCTATGTCTGGAGCCAGAGAACCCTGGATCCTCTAGGGTATTTCCTTGTAGGATGCTATCCTAGCGGGGCAGCCTGTGACGCTGTTACCTGGATCCAGCGGTCATTCCGATTCTCCGCCTGCGGACAGATGGTGAGTTTGCAGCCTGCCTTCCTGGCCAACTCCTCCACGGCTTCCACGAAGCACGTGTTATTTCTCACCCTGTGAGCGATCCAGGAGGAAGGAGGAACTCAGAGCTGGGGCTCAGGAACAGAGCCGACTCCAAGGCTAGGACTCCACCCAGACTTACCGGCACACGTACACCTCCAGGGGCGGCAGGGTGCTGGGTGTCATGATCCAGGGCGCCACCCGGAACACCACAGTATCAGTGAAGATTGGGGTCTCGGAGAAGTCCTTCATAGGAGGACCAAGACAGAGAGTGCTGGACTCAAGTGTCTGGTAGCCAGAGGAGACTACGGGTTCTCTGAAGCCCCTCCTCTAGGGTCCTCAAGAATCCCCTGGCTAGGGCTTTAGATGTGGCTCATCTGGAGGGAGGAGTGCTTGTCCAGCATCCAAGTCCTGGGATCTATCCCTACCATTGCATAAGAGAGGAGCATGGCAGTGTATTCCCAAAATGCTACCACTCAGGAGGTGTAGACAGCCGGGTTAGAAGTTCAAGGTCATCCTTGGTTAGCATGAGCTTAAGACTGGGCTATAAGAGACCCTGTCTCAAAACAAACAAATGTTCCTTGACTCTCTAGAGGATTGACCAGTAAGATATTGAAAGGGCATGAGGCCTTTAGCTCCAGTGATGTCCACATCTGCCAGGAACCTTCATCTCGCCCTCTGCTGGGCCACCCTTACCTCATTGGAGTCATCCAGCAGGGTGACATGGAAGGAGATGAGCCCCGGGAAGCCCGCATCAGGGAAGGAGAGGCCTTCCACAAAGAAGCGCTCCTCATCGCCGTTGAGGCGGGGTACCTCGTAGGACACCTGCTTCGGGCCCAGAACACACCTATAGGACTCGCAGGAATCCTCGGGACCTAGGAGAAGAGCATTGGCTGCGGCTCTTGGGCTGCTCAGGGAATGTGAAGGTCTCAGGAGAGTTGAGCAGTCTCGCCTAGGTACAAGGCAAACAGCCTTTCAAAGGAGCCCTTCCTCTCCTACCCCCAGAGAAAGAGAAAAGAAGGCATGGTGGGGAAGGACGCTCTTTTCTAAGAGACAAGGTAATGTTACCCTAACCCAGCATGCTGCCTCTCGCCATCTTTCCTATAAGAACGTGCAGACAGGGGTTGGAGAGACAGCTCAGTGCTTAAGAGTGTTTGCTGTGCTCGCAGAGGACTCAGGGTTCCGTCCCCTGCACCCATGCTGGAAAGCTCACAACCACCTGTAACTCCAGCTCCAGGGGATCTGATGCCCTCTCCTGGCCTCCCTGAGCACGGGCACATGTGTGTAATACCCTTCCCCCACAGTGTACATAAATAGAAATGAATCTAAAAATACATAAGTGCAAATCTCATTAAGAAGCTCCACTTCAACCGGGTGGTGGCGGCGCATGCCTTTAACCCCGGCACTCCAGAGGCAGAGGAGGAGGACCTCTAAGTTCAATGAGGCCAGCGCGATCTACAGAGCAAATTCCAGGACAGTGAGGGCTACACAGAAAAAATCCTTTCTCTAAAAACCAACACCAAACCAAATCAAACCAACCAACCAAAACCCTCCACTTCAGGAGTCTAGTAGAGAAGCCCGCTCTGCAGGCTGCAGGCTGCAAGGGCAATGGCTTAATCTGTAAAGTTGCTCGATGTACAAGCAAGAGAACCCACTCAAGTCCTGTGCCCAAAACTCATGTTTAAAGAGCTGGTGAGGGGCTCTGACTCAAAAATGAATAGGACAGTACCTGAGGAATGATACCTGAGGCTGTCCTCTGGGATCCACACTGCATGTACGTACAGACACACACACACACAAACACACCAGTCCAAACGTCTGATTGCTCTGCTACCAGGGCATCACTGGAACCTGAGCTGAGATGCACATCTACCCGAAGCGGTTGGCTGGGTGCCCAGGATGCACTTACCACACACGTGGAAGACCCGCGACCGCTCCGCATCACAGCTGGAGGTGTGGAGGATAAGTTTGTGGTCGTCAAAGAGGGCCTCAGGTCCCTGGGTCCGTAGCACCATGAGGGACATGTCTTCCAGATCTGTGAAGTGAGACAGAGGGAGCTGACTGACAGCTGCTCCAAAGGGCACTGGGTGTCCAGAGCTGGGGACCCCAGTCTCAGCTCAGGGAGATTCTAGAATCTTCTGGTGTGAGCGAGAGAGGTCTCTGTGCATCTGTGCACATGGGACACTGCCCTGCTTCGTGTCCTCTTTGTGGTCCACATATCCTCATATGCCCAGAGTAGAGTTGAAGGCCACCTGGGCATCTTACTGGGCAAGCCATCCCCTTTCCATCTCCAGGGGATGCCTCCTTCAGAAGGCAGCTCCTATGAGCATAACACAGGATCACACTCCAACACAAGTCAGAGATCCAGTGGGAAGGGGTCTGGACGTGGGGTTGGCAGCCCACGGGCTGGATGTGCAATTTGCAGGACCCTTCTAACCTGTGAGCCTCAGCCCTCTCCTCTTTAAACTGGGGTAATGACACTCACCCCCTTGGAAGATTAAAGAAAGATCTGGGGGGAAGGGCCTTGCACACAGTAGGTACTCAAACAATGCCAGCAGCCCCTTCTTTCCTACAGGAGGAGAATACTGGGTGCCCCAGCATGAGGGCCACAAGTACTGGGGACCGCGATGAGGATAGCCTGGCTGTGTTCTGAAGAATCTCATGGTGAACTCTGACCCTCCCCTGTCCACCTTCAGAGCCCCTCCTGGGGGAAGGGATGCCTGTGGGGGAACTGAGGAGGAACCCTGGGTATCCAGAGACTGGGCTGCCCCAGCACACTCACCTTGCAGGCAGCTCACATGTTGGTCACAGTTATCTTGGGCATTACAGCCCACATCATCCCGGTCACAGTTCACCAGCAAGATGGCTCCGTACCCATCAGGCCCCCACACCCATTGCCTCTGTCAATGAGAAAACACAGCTGGCAACAGGGACTCCAGCCAGACCAGGGCAGGCCTCCTACTCTGTACTTCCGGCCGGCCTCCTGGTCCTCCACTCTATCCTGTGAGAAGTACACTTTCATCAAAGCAACCACTGCTCCGTAAACATTATTAAGTCCAATCTACAAGGCTGTCATCATGGCCGGTTGTGAGGAGCACTCCTGTTCTCCATGACCTTCTTTCTTTATGAGTAACTTTTTTATATTTATTTATTTATTATGTATACACTATTCTGCCTGTGTGTAGGTCTGCAGGCCAGAAGAGGGCACCAGACCTCATTACAGATGGTTGTGAGCCACCATGTGGTTGCCGGGAATTGAACTCAGGACCTTTGGAAGAGCAGGCAATGCTCTTAACCACCGAGCCATCTTTCCCGCCCCTTAACTAGTTTTTTTTTTTAAGATTTATTTATTTATTTATTATGTATACAGTGTTCTGTCTATCTGTATGCTTGCTGGCCAGAAGAGGGCACCAGATCTCATTTGCAGATGATTGTGAGCCACCATGTGGTTGCTGGGAATTGAACTCGGGACCTCTGGAAGAGCAGTCAGTGCTCTTAACCTCTAAGCAGTCTCTCCAGCCCCTGGAACTAGTTCTTATAGACCAGACTGGCTTCGGACTCACAGAGATCTGCCTGCCTCTGCTTCCCGAGTGCTGGGATTAAAGGTGTGCGCCACCACCGCCCAGCATGGGTAACTTCTTGACTCTTCTCTCATCCTCCTACCAGCTCAAGTGCCTATTTTTGTCAATAAAATATTATCAGAACACAGTCCATGATTACCCTATGCATTAACTGGCTTTTTCATAGCCAGTTACAAGGCCTGAAGCATTTACAATCAGACTTGTATTTATTTAGTTAGTTTTTTCAGGGGGGGGTGGTGCTGAATAGTGTTTCTCTGAATAGCCCTGGCTGTCCTGGAACTTGCTCTGTAGATCTAGCTGGCCTCGAACTCTGAGATCCACCTACTTCCACCTCTTGAGCTCTGGGATCAAAGATGTGCACCACCCCCTCCTGGCAAGGCTTCTGTCTGTCTGTTTGTCTGTCTATCTGGTTTTATAACCCTTGACCTATTTTATAAACCTAGAACTTTCTCCTCATCAATCAAGGATAGCCCAGGATTGGGAACATCATATTATGGTTACATTTGCTGATGACTCCAGCCATGCCTGGTCCTTGTCTGGCTACCTCAACCTTGAGTCAACTAGGAGGAAGGGGGACACTCATATGGCCTCGCCCCTCTGACCTGGAGCCCAGGAACTCCATACCTGCTGCCCCCGGTTCTGAGGCTCAATCAGAAGCCTACCTTATCCACGAAGCTCCTGTCCTGCCGGCCATCACAATTCATGTCACAGTCCAGGGTGATGTCTGTCGGGAGGCGGCAGCAAGTGAGTCCCCATGCTAGACATCTGGGGCCAGGTAGATGAGGGCCCCAGGAGACACCCACAGGTTGGGGCCTTGGAGTGTCCCATCCTTGGACAAGGGAAGGGGTTTTGGGGAGGAAGGAGGGTCATAGAAAAGAATGGACCAAAGACTGCCCCTGCAGGAAGGTTTCCTCAAAGGTAACACATTCTGAAGCCCCCAGAACCCTTGCTGTGTGGAGGGGCACAGTGGCACTGAGCCCAGGTGGCTGGGGACAGTCTCCATCTACATGAAACTACTTCAGCTCCTCGGGATGGAGCAGTGAGCTCGGATTTTGGTGTCAGAGGACACGGGTGTGAAGCTGGGCTTGGCCACCTCACTACACAGCCTGGGGAACGCTGCCTTGGCATCGCCTCTCCCCCTACTCCAGGCCATTTTCAGTCTTCCTCTCTGGAAACCAGAAGGTTCTTAAGGTGCTAATAGTGCAGTGCATAAAGGAGACAGTGTGTGTGTGTGTGTGTGTGTGTGTGTGTGTGAGAGAGAGAGAGAGAGAGAGAGACAGAGAGACAGAGAGACAGAGAGAGACAGAGCCCAAGAGAACTCGGGGGATCTTATTCACCAATCACGGCGATGAGAATGGGGGAATCTCACTGCCATTACGCGGGTAGAAGCAGCCCCACACAGAAGAACAGATGCGGAGGGATCCCAGCTACAGAAATCCGACAGCCTACCTTGCTTTGCTACCTGTGCTTGACTATAAGCCGTATAGAAGATAAAGGGATCACAGCAAAAGACAGTATAAGAGTCACTGGGTCGGGGGTGGCTCTGGGGGCTGACCATATTCCCAACCTGACCTCAGTGACTGATGTGCACAGTTGGGTGCCTGTGGTGATTTTTGGTTTTGCTTTTGAAACAGGGTCTCACTATGTTAGCTCTGGCTAGCCTAGAACTTGTTATGTAGATCAGTCTGGCCTGGAACTCAAGGAGATCTGCCTACTTCTGCCTCCCAGTGGTGGGATTAAAGGCTTGTGCCATCATACCTGGCTTCCATCTCATCTTTTTAAAAATATTTATTATCATTATCATTATTATTATTATTATTAATGTATACAGCGTTCTGGTTGCATTGCCTGCACGCCAGAAGAGGGCACCAGATCTCACTATAGATGGTTGTAAGCTACCATGTGCTTACTGGGAGATGAACTCGGGATCTCTGGAAGAGTAGCCAATGTTCTTAACCTCTGAGCATCTGTCCAGCCCCTCCATTTTATCTTTTAAGGCAGGATCTCTCGCTGAACCTGGAGCTCAATGATTGCTAGCCTGGTTACCCAGCAAGGCTCTAGGGTTCTCTTGTTTCTGGTCCCAATGCTGGGATTACAAGCACAGGCCAGCATGCTCTGCTTTTATCTGGGTGCTATAGATTCTAGCTCAGTTCCTCACACTTGTTCAGCAAGCACTTTACCTATCTCCCTCGGCCCTTCATCTCTATGTTTGAATTTTCTAATGTGTGCTTTCTTTTTCAATTTAAAAAATTAAAAAAAAAACAAACCCACTTGCTCTGTGTGTGTGTGCGCGTGCCTACAAATGTCCCTGGAACCAAACCCAAGTGTTTGCAAAGGCCCGGAGGGTATACTACTATAAGAGCTTCTAATCACTTTTTTTAAAATAAAAGTTGGGCGGTGGTGGCATACACCTTTAATCCCAGCACCTGGGAAGCAGAGGCAGGCGGATCTCTGCGAGTTTGAGGCCAGCCTGGTCTACAAGAGCTAGTTCCAGGACAGGCTCAAAACTACAGAGAAACCTTGTCTCAAAAAACCAAAATAAATAAATAAATAAATAAAATAAAAATAAAAACGAAGGTCATCAGCAGCCCTCATGGGGCTCCCTGGCCACACCCTCAGACTTGCCCAGCTTACCCACACAGGTGAGGTAGAGTACCGCATAGGCCAGGGGCAACTGCTCACGGCTGGAGTGGTAGGCTATCTGAACCTGCAGAGAGACATGCTCAGTGTTACATATATGTCTTACAGAGAGGCCCATGGGACTTGGTGGGCAGGGGAAGGACCCTCAGCTACCTCTGGCACTGTGCCAGCTCCCCTTTAAGTCCTTAGGTCATTTATTCCTACCCCTTGGCATGTCTGTAAAAGTGGGCACCATCTGTCCTTGGTCCTACTTTTACCAACAAGTACCTGGACTCGAGTCCAGCATCTCTCGGCCAACTTACAATGCCTATCTGAGCTGCCTCAGTTTCCCCACCCTTTCTGACCAGAACTGGAGATCCTTTGAAGTTGGGACCTGCGTGGGCCCCCATTTTGCAGGTGATAAAACTCAAGAGCCCCACATTTGACCTGACCGTGTTTGTCACTCACTGGTCACAGACGCAAACTGCCCATGGGCTCTACCGTGTGGCCTGGTTTCAGATCTCATATTTGCCCATCGTGACTCTCCCGGGTCAGTTTCTGACCTTCTCTGGGCCTCAATTTCCTCAACCATAAAGTGGGGGATAATGATGGTTTCTACCCCATAGAATGGGTTACAGTCAGGTGGATTAAAGGGGCAGAGAATGTGGGGGTTCATCACAGCTGGCCCGGGTTCAGCTTCCAGCCACTATAAAGGGTATAGATGGAGGTGACCATTTTGGGAAGCTGGTGGCGGCAGCTCTGTCACTGACCCTTTGACCTGTTCTTCTCCCTGGGGCATGCCCTGCAGACACATCCTCCTTCATCTGGGTCATAGTGTCAGGACCCTGTGGAGTCCACCGAAGCCTCAGCCTGGGAGTCCCGAAATTCTGCACCAGTTTCTCACAGGTGGGGAGGAGAGGAGCACCTTCCTCATGCCTACTGGCCCATGAGCCCGAGTTCAGGATTGGGAGTACCCACACCGCCTCAACCTGCAAAGCACCAGGTGGGTCCTCCGCAGTCTGGCAGGTCCTATGGCCCAGCCCCAAGGACTCTGTGGTCCTCACCAACTTGGATACTCACTAGGACTTAAGACATTAGAGAAACCACACTCCTCAGCCTTTATTTCTTTCTCTGAAAAATGGGTTCATTGAGCCTAGGGCAGAAGCCAGATTCAGATGGGGAAATGGGAAGAAAAGTCAGGGAGGCAGCCAGATGTGTGGGAATCCTTCTGTTCCCTATCTCAATGGGCCCCTTGAGAGCTACTTGGTGTCCCATATAGGGGAGGGGGCCAGCCCATGACATATGGGCTATCCAGGGCTTAGAAAAGGTCAGTGATCCTTAAAGGGCTAGCTCCCCCAAAACACTGCCCTTGCAGGAATGTCTCCCTGGTCTCAATCAGTCATTCAAGGGAATAACACCAGCCACCAGCTCAAGGGCCAGTCATTTCTTCTGTTTTAAATCTCTCCTACCTTTTAAATGGGGGCAGGAAGAGGGTGGATGGGAGGGAGGTGAGACCCATCAGGGACTGTGAGCTCCTGGGTACCAGTTTCCTCCCATCCCCGCTCTCTCCTCTATCCAGAATAGCAGAATCCCCCTGAAACTGAGGTCCAACACAGCAGGACTTCGCTAACTCCTCCCCTCACGGGGGCTGGTTAAGCAGGAGAAGACACACAAGATCCATCCCCACCCACCCTGGGAGCATGACTGGAGTGGACCCACACTACAGATAGACACATTGAGGTGTGAAGTCTGGACTGGTAAATTGCAGAACTGATATCCACACCCAGCAATGTGACCCTCAGGTTGAGTACTCCACCTTGGAGCTGTGGCACTCTACAGAAAGAAGGGGTGCAGGGCTAGGGGTGAGCTCACATGACTGTCATTGAGGTGATTGCTAGGGGAGTTCATGACCACGATGATCTCCAGCCCCTCGTTGAAGCACCACCGCCTGGTTTCGGCTCTTTCTCGGCTCCTCGTCATGCTGGGAGACACGTAGATGTCCACGCCGGGTGTCCCGTAGACCTCAAACATGGCTGTGCCCTCAGGAACCGCCCTGAGAAGAGTGGGGGATCCATGGGCAATGTGACAAGAACTCGCACAAACATGTGAGCTCCAGCCTCATGCCCTCCCCCAGGGAAGCCTTTCCCAGGCCGCTCACAGCAAGGTCTGGGCAGTAAAGCCCAGGTAGGAACCACACAAACTCACGCACACTCCTGTGCCTAAGTGTTGAGATCCAATACCTCACCACCATCCGGCTCATTTGGGGCTGGTGATCATACACACACACACACATACACACACACGCATACACACATACACATCACACTCACTCACATACACACACTATTCACACTCACACACATACATACGCACACACACACAGCAGAAAGACTCAGAGAGATGGAGGAATCAGACAGACATGAATTGGGCACAGTGGTGCACATCTTTAATCCCAGTACTCAGGAGGCAGACAGGTGGACCTCTGCAAATTTGAGACCAGACTGGTCTACAGAGCTAGTTCCAGGACAGCCAGAACTACATAGTGAGACCCTGTCTCAAATCTCCAAAATAAATAAATAAACCAGAAAAAACAGAAAAAAAACCCCACAAACAAAGAAACAGAAAACAAAAACACTGCTAGTCACTTGAGCCAAGGAGGAAGGGCTCTCTTGCACCCCACGGAGCACCCCATTCTCAGAGGCAGCTGGCTTCCAGTAACTCAGGCAGCTGTTCAGATTTCTACAGCGGGGCCCACCACCATGCTTGGTCTTGTGTCCAAAGAAAGGGCTAAGGTGCCTTGACACCTTCCTGATGTGAAGTCCTTTGGCTCAGAGGCCCCAGTCTCTTCAGCTCAGCACCCCAGGGCTCTTCCCTGTCAGTTACTGGGAGTCCCTAGGGAAGCTGGAGACAGTTTGGCTGGGAGGGACACACAAAGGTGGTGGCTGCAGCCGCCGGCACACACTGCAGCCTCGGCAGAATACTAGGCAGTGCCAAGGTCATAATCAGCGGTAGTTGGCGCTCTCAGGGTCCCATTTCAGCCAGGTGACCTTGACTAGTCACCTAGAGAGTGGGATAATGACACGCACTTGGCCAGCCTCCTGGGAAATCAGGAGGCTCAAGTGTATTAATAGCCATGAGAAGCTTGGAACATCCCTGCGCAGGATACGGATGGGGCTATTAAGATGAATTACGGAGCAGGCTGAGGAGGATGGAGACAGCTCCGAGAGTGAGCTGAGGTGATTTGAGATGCGGCTGAGGAAAAGGGGGCTTCCTTCACGCTGGAGCCTCGGGAGGCCAAAGTTAGACTGTGTTGGATTGATTCCCGCTCTAGCCATTCTTGAGAGGGGTGGTGAGGCAAGGTGATTAAACCAGGGGTCCCTGCAGTCAGGAAGCCCGGCGTTCAAATCCCAGCCCACTGCTCACACCTGGAGGATAGGATGCGGCCTCCTCAGCAGCCCGCTCTATCCAGTTGGGATGACAAGGGGGTATAAGGAGTGGGCGTGGCTGTAAAGCAGTCAGAACAAAAGTCAGAACTGTTGTTTCTCTATCGACTTAGCGGCAGCACCTGAATCTAGTATAACTCCCTTCTGCACCCGCCTGGCGGGATTTCCAGTCCTTGGCGCTGACTCAGCCGAAGACACCAAATGTAGGTTTTTTTTTGTTTGTTTGTTTGTTTTAAACTAAGTTGCTATTGTTCTATTCACCAATAAAGATCCAGGAGTCAGATGTGGGGGTGAAAACCTGCTAGATCAGAGAGGCTGAGAAGCAACCACCTGACCTTCCTTTTTGACCAGAGACCCAGCAAGAGAGCAGCTCTCCACCCATCCCAAACCAAAAAAAGACTGAGAATCTCTAAGCCCCTCCCTACTTCTTCCTGTGAGACTCTCTATCCATATTCCTGGGTCCTTCAGCCTCTCTATGACCAATTCTTGTCAACTAATCACTGGCTCTTCCCCCTGATCCAAGGTTAATTTTACTAACATGGTCTCAGAGTTTCAGAATGTCATCAAATATCCCTCAACACACAATCTTATTTTAATGCCCAGGGAAACTGAGCCAGGCCAAAAATAAGACTTCAGACCCCCATCCAGGGTTGACGCCCCAGCATGGAAGCTGTGTGTTGGGATGGCCAAGGTGGCTACCGGAAGGAAGGAGAACCTGGGCCAGTGAGCAGATGCCTTTTTCCAGAAGTTAGGAAGTGCCTGGAACCTCTCTTGGGCAACACTCTTCCTTGGGCCAGGCCTCCATGACTGACAGCGAGGCAAATCCCACAGCTTCCAGATGACTGTAGGCCATTTCTCCTAGCCCGAGTGAGTTCGTTCACAGTCCTCCCAGGTCGCCTGAGTGTGGCCATGCACACAGCGAGGTGACCAGCCTTGTAGGAACTAAGGTATGTTTCCAGGGACATGGAACATCCAAGGCTAACACCTAGGCAGGGGCTGGTGAGCTGGCTCCACAGGTAAGGTGCTTCTCACCAAGATCAGTGACCTGAGTTTGATCCCTTGCCTACATGCTAGAGAGAAGCGACTCTTCCTGAACATTGTCCTCTGACCTCCACCTACACCATGTGTTCTGTCCCCCACACAAATGAATAAAAAACAAAGATAATAATATATATATATTTAAAAAAAACTGGGCAGAGTTGGGCCGGGGTGGCGTGTGCCTTTAATCCCAGCACTCGGGAAGCAGAGGCAGGGGGATCTCTGTGAGTTCAAGGCCAGCCTGTTCTACAAGAGCTAGCTCTAGGACAGGCTCCAAAGCTACAGAGAAACCCTGTCTTGAAAAGCCAAAAAAATAAAAACAAACAGAAAAACCACCCTGGGCAGTTCTTGAAAATGGGGACAGCTCGTTTATCCTACAGGTGGCAGTCCTGGGACCTCACGGACAAAACTCCCAGTGCCAGGGTGCTGCAGAGACCTGGTCAGCAAGCCCTTCTGATGGCTACTGATGCCTGAGCCTCGTGGCAAAGGGACTGTCTAGAAACGCTGGCACAAGGATGACTTGGGACGAGACTGCCCCGTCCTGGGAACCCTCAGCCAGCTCTTCCTCTGTGCTCTTGTCCCCTGCCCACTGTGAGGATAACACTGGTGACTTTGATAAGTGAAGCTGCACGCTACCATCTTGCTTTGGGGAAACTGAGGCTCACGGGTGACTTGTCCAGAGTCAAGCGGTTGTTGACAGCTCCTCGTTCTGTGGCTTAGCTGTCCTGTCCTCAACCCCAGGTCAAGCCGTCCCCTCCGGCTAAGGTTCTGGCCTCCAGAACAAAACTGCTGATGAGAGGTTCTGGTGTTAAAAACAGGAAAAAAACAGACGCCGTCCCCTCAGCACTGGCCCGTGGCGATAGAGACCACAGTTCAAACAACACAGGCTCAGAGTGGCAGTTTCAATTAGCAAGGGCCCCAGATCCCCCTACTCTGCCAGATTTGTTCATAGAACTAGGCCCAGGAAACTCTGGGCCCATCTGACCCCACATCCTGACCCCACCCTGATCTGGTCCTGGGCAGTGGTGGCCACACTGATCCTTCTCCAAAGACTGAATGGCTCTGAGACTCCTGACTCGCTTCTTGTTGAGTGCTCTGAGCTCCTATATTAGAGCCTACACGTGGACAGAGGAGCCTGTGGTGGACAGAGGAGCCTGTGGTGGACAGAGGAGTCTGTGCATGGACAGAGGAGCCTGTGGTGGACAGAGGAGCCTGTGGTGGACAGAGGAGCCTGTGCGTGGACAGAGGAGCCTGCAGCGGACAGAGGAGCCTGCACGTGGACAGAGGAGCCTGCACGTGGACAGAGGAGCCTGCACGTGGACAGGGGTGTCTGCGCGTGGACAGAGGAGCCTGCAGCGGATAGAGGAGCCTGTGCGTGGACAGAGGAGCCTGCACGTGGACAGAGGAGCCTGCACGTGGACAGGGGTGTCTGCGTGTGGACAGAGGAGCCTGCAGCGGACAGAGGAGCCTGTATGTGAACAGAGGAGCCTGCACATGGACAGAGGAGCCTGCGCGTGGACAGAGGTGTTTGCACATGGACAGGAGAGCCTGCAGTGGACAGAGGAGCCTATGCGTGGACAGAGGTGTCTGCGCGTGGACAGAGGAGTCTGCGCTGTTGGTCCAGGAGGCTCTAAGGCCTCAGAGAAGAGCTCAAAAGGAATTTTTTCTTTCTTATTTTTATTTTCTTTTTTAAAAAGGATGATTTATTTATTTATTATATCTACAGTGTTCTGCCTGCATTGCCTGCAGGCCAGAAAAGGGCATGAGATCCTATCATAGATGGTTGTGAGCCACCATGTGGTTGCTGGGAATTGGACTCAGAACTCTGGAAGAGGTCAGTGCTCTTAACCTCGGAGCCATCTCTCCAGCCCCAAAAGGCACTTACTAAGACAACCCTTTCTGGTTTCTTCCAGGAAACTGAGGCCCAGGGAGGAGGAGCCAGTGGTTCAGGATGACACAGGGCTCCTTCCTGGCACCACTGGGCAGCTCATCAGTGCCATGAGTTGTCTGCTCTCCCACCTAGGGGAGCAGCGTCCAAGTCGCTCAACAAACGAGCAGGGCCAACTTCTCCATTTGTGTATGACGAGACCCAAACTGCAACTGGGGTGTGGGGATGGGGAGGTGCTGGTGCTGAAACCGGGAACTTCCAGCACAGAAAGATGTGCTTTCCCACTGCAAGGCACCCCAGCCACACACACTGGCCTTGGATATATGGAGCCAAGGAGGACCTGGAGCTTCTCAGTCTCTTGCCTCTACCTCCTGAGTTCTGGGATTAAAGGTGTGCTCCATCACCACCTGGTCCAGCAGTACTTTTTAGATGTCCCACATGACTCAAAGATTCAGCGGGGGGGGGGGGGTAGAGACACGCCGCTGCTGAGAGGAGGGCTGCCACCTCATCACCAGGTGTGGTCACTTAAGACACTTGCTCGCAGAGAACAGCTTTCTCGGGGAAGCCTAGGGCGGCTTCCCGTTGACGGAGACATTCCTAGTGGATCTCACTCGTGGTTCATTCCCCACCCTCTGGCTTTCCCAAGAGCTGCTTCTGGGGCTGGCTCAAAAGTGACTGAGATCTACCTGAAGGTCAAGGCGCCTGGGCAGGTTCAGGAGAGGCCAAGAGGCACCTGTGGCTACTGCCCCACTGCAGGTGTGCAGACCAGCCCCACCTCTCTCCCTGAACATCCACGCATGGGGCCCTCAAGTCCCACCACCCCACAGTACCTTGCCATCACAGTCGTCGTGAGCTGTTTGGGTCTCAAGGACTGGTTTCTATCTCAGCTCATTTCTCTATACCTGCGTAAGTTCTCCCACCCACCAGGCCTCAGTTTCCCTGTTTAGAAGAAGGGATGGGTGAGCCCCAGAGGCTGCCACTGGGCCAGCTTGGGGACTGCTTTCCACACTCATATGTGACATGTCATAAAGATGGCAGCTTCCCAGACAAGCAGTCCCATGAGCAGCTCCAGGGGACAGACACCCAGAAGTGAGTCACATGGTAGATGAATGGTTGACGGTCGCTTTCAGCCTGTCTCCCCGCCTCATTGCAGCCTGCGACTGTGGCCCCGGTAAGCCACTAGCTGTTCCAGAACCTCCTTCTTCCCAGTGTGAGGCAGCCTTTCTTTCTCTGCCTCCAAGGCTGAAGTTTCAGCCTCACTCCTCAGCCCTGAGGAGGGTCCTTGTGAGGGGCTTGTGAGAGCCTAGGGAGGCTCCTGCACCTCACAGCATAGAATGGGCCAGCCTTGTGCCCGAGCCTTACCATGCACGTGGGAAATGGACGTGAATCAACACCTCAAGTTGCCTAGAGGAAGAGATGAGGCCCGGAGTCTCACCTCCCTTCCCTGGCTGCTCAGGAACTGCTCCTGGATGCCTCTCATGTGGCCAGTCAAAGTCTGCTGAGCCCTCTCTATCCTGCCTCAGCCTTCAGGCTCCTCCTCCAGGAAGCCCACTCTGATTGCTCAAGTCATGCTGTTTCCTCTTGCATCTATTCCTTCATCCCTTACTGTGTCCTAGCCAGATGGTACAAGGCAGTTTGGGAACACCCGAAACTTTCCCTAGGATCAGCACAGAGTCATAAAAAGATGGCGGTGATAAGGATGGTGACAGAGAGGATAATAAAGTGTTTTGTGCACGCTAGCATTGGCTCAGTACTCTATATTCCACATACCAGCCATGCCCGCCTCCTCTTGTCTCTTCAAAGGAAGGACCAAACAGTTCACACGGCCTCCGACCTCTCTGCCAACTGGCTGTGTGACCTTGGACAGGTTAGTTAACCTCTCTGGGTCTCTCTTTTCTCATCCATGAAGTGGTGAGAGCACCCTCTACCCTTTGGCTCTGCTAAGCTCGGTTATCTGGGTAAAGTTGGTGCCCACTATATCACCGACCCACTAACAGCCTGGTGCCCACCACTTTGCAGAGCTGGAAGCAGAGTCCACAGGGAAAGTTCTAAGATGAGGCGGATGGGAAGGACCAAAGTCAGGGCTGAGTCACCACCCTGCATCTCCTGGCTTGCAGGCCAGGCCAGGGCTTTGGGAAGAGCCCTCCAAGATGTCCAGTCTCGCTCCCCTTCCAAGATACTTCTGTAGCCTTCACTGGACAGCAGCCTGGCCTATGCTGGAACTCCTCTCCCAGGTAGGTCCCCTTCTGAGAGTCCCCAGGCCTGGGCATGGGCTATTACTCAAAGGCCACGTTAAGTGTGTGAATAAATGAGGTACGCCATTTCCCAGGGGGATTGGCCATCAGGGTGAGCGGACATCCTGGAAGCCCTGCCACCACCCACGCTGTCCCATCCCCAGTCTTCCAGGTGAGTCCTCGCCATTGCCCATCTCATTCACATCAACAACCTTAGCCGCCTGCCTCTCACCCAGCCCCTCCCCCATCCTTGAAGGCACCTCTGAGGGGAGGAGGAGGAGCCATCCCCAGCTTGGACGGGTCAAACCGGAGACTTATCTACCCACCGGGCACAAGGCAGCTGGGTAGTGAGTCACTTCCATGGGCACACAGCCCCAGAGCTGGCCATGGCGCCAGGCAGCATCCACCCCCTCCTGTCCTGCCTGATTCTTCGGAGGCCACAGGCTCCCCTCTGCACAGCCCACAGCCCACCTACCCTCAGCTAGGCTTTAGCTCTTGGTGTCCAGTTCATCCAGACTTGGTTATTTCCTGTGATTGGCAGCTCACTCCCTATCCTCCACACCTGGAACCTCTTTGCTTCCAACCAAGTTCACGCCACTTTTTAGTTCTAGACATTTGTTCTCAAAGGGTGTGAAACTTTGGTCCCTGAGGCATTTCTGACAACTAGAGACATTTTTGGCTGACCCAGAAAGGGTTGGAGCACCGCTGGCCCCTGGTCAGTGGAGGCCAAACATGACCCTCAGTGTTACAGCGTGTGGTATCATCTCACAAGGACTTTCTGGGGTCCCAGTGCCGTAGTCAAGTCCAAGAAGGGGCAGGGAGGTGAGAGGTGGCACCATGATCCCAGTATCCTTGGAATCTGTCCCCAGCTCAGTCTCAGCGCTGAGACTCAAGAGCCTAAGAAGCCAGACTTGTTCCTACACCCACTACCCAAACACCCTGGAGTGTGAAGGCTCAGCCTGGCGTAGCAGGCACAGTGCGTAGGCGGCGAAGAGCCGGTGATGGTGGATCTGAAGCCCCAGCACTGCCGTGGCTGGGCAGCTGGACGTGAAGTCTTCAGCAAGTCTGCAGTGGGCTTCAAGCCCAGCTTTGCTCCCTGGTGACTGTGTGACTGGGGCTAACCCTCTCTGTGCCTCCACCAGCACTTAGTGACCAGCACCATGTGAGACAGTGTTAAACCGAAGGGCTCTTGTCAGGGTGGCATTTGAGAAGTCTGACCAGCTCCGGGGACGGAGCATAGCACCTTAAGTGCTACGTGATGATGTGACCTTTAAGAAATGACTTAATTCTCCCCATGCCCATAAGCCCAGGAGCTGTAGGACAATTGTGGGCTGTAGACAGGCTGCCCAGCCTCTCTTGAGCACCCCTAAAGAGAGAAATGGGCCCATGGCCCCAGACCCCTCTAAGGCCCTGGATGGAGTTCAGTTCTGCAGGTCTCACCTCCCTGGTTCAAGAACCCTACTGAGAATCTGGCTGACAACAGCAAGGACCCAAGCTTCCTCAGTGGGCAGTTGTTTCAAGGTTAAGGCTAGGAACCAGGCAGCCAGGCCCACCCTGTGCCCTGAGGAACGGCCACACAGCTCCTAGTGATTCGCATGAAGAACCCCAGACCCTCCGGGGTCTCTTACCCATAGATGTCCACGATGGTCTCAACACCTGCCACACACACGGCGCTGGTAGGGTGTTCAAGCGACACACGCACAATCCTCTGCAGAGACATGCCGGCCTAGGATGGGGGCTTTGGCCACCAAACCCAGCACTAGCCAGAGGTCCCCCCTGGATGTGGCTTAAAAGTACCCAGCCCCACCCCTCCAACCCACGGTGCGAGCTCATTGGCTCCAGTCCTAGAAGGCCAGCCTCTTCTCAGAGGACAAATAGCCAACCCCCTCTTCAGGATTGGCGGGAAGGGCTCTGTCATTTGCATATGAACCCATGGCTCCCACCCCAGGGCACCCAGAGAGTTAATTTCTACCTGGAAAGAAAGCAAGTCCCCACAGGCACTTGGCCAGCACGTCTGGATGGATGGGGAAGGGGGAGGGCAGGTAGGTCTTTGCCCTGATCCTTCACGGTCCCGTTGTCTCTCCTTTCTCCACACTGCTGAGAGTGCAGGTTCCCAGGCCTGTTTTAACCTGGTGCAGGCAACGGGATTCTTCATGCAAGCCTGGGAGAAATGCTGGTCCTCTCTCCTTTTCCTCCTCTACTTCCTCCTTCTCCACCACCCCGCCCCCCGACTCACTTCCCCATCTTTCTTTTTTTTCTTTTCTTTTTAAAAAATTTAAAAATTGTATTTGTTTATTTATTTTTATTTTATTTATTTATTTATTGAGATATGTTTTCTCCTGGAACTCACTCTGTAAACCAGGCTGGCCTTGAACTCAGAGATCCTCCTGCCTCTGCATCCCCAGGACTGGGATTAAAGATGTGCACCACCACCTCCTGGCTTTTTTTCTTTTCTCTTCCTTCCTTCCTTCCTTCCTTCCTTCCTTCCTTCCTTCCTTCCTCCCTTCTTTTCTTTCCTTCCTTCCTTCTTGTTTTTTTGAGACAAGGTCTCCAATACCCCAGACTCACTATGAGACTGAAGATGGTCTTGAACTTT
The DNA here is from genome assembly GCF_037038515.1 of Microtus pennsylvanicus. NCBI lineage: Eukaryota > Metazoa > Chordata > Mammalia > Rodentia > Cricetidae > Microtus > Microtus pennsylvanicus. The sequence goes on from NC_134591.1 coordinate 72,081,588, forward strand.
GATCCCCAACTTCCCAAGTGCTGGGATTATAGGCATGCGCTGCTCTACTCAGTTTTATCTGGTGCTCAGGATCAAAACGAGAGATTTGCGCATGCTAGGCAGGCACCCTACCAACTGAGCCGTATCTTCAGCTCCCACTGGCCTGGTTTTTCCTCTCTCTTTAAACATATCATAACTAATGCATATATATATGATTTTTACGTTGATGTATTTATGGAGGAGGCTGTGCACACGTGTGCCACAGTGCGTGTGTGAAGGCCAGAGGAGTTGGGTTTCTCCTTCCACTGTGTGCATTCCAGGATAGAACTCCAACTGTAATGCGTATTGGCGAGCACCTTTACCTGCCGGGTCATCTTGTTGGTCCCCCGCCTTTCATAATTAGAAGCCTGAGTTGTAAGACAGCACTGGGCTTCCTCCCTGCCTCAGGGGCTTCCTGGTTGAGCGTCACTTTTTCCCTGTAAGCAATGGCTGCCGTGAGGCTGGAGGAATCAATGGTGGCAGGTCTAACAGGGATCTGCACTCATTCTTCTGACTACTGTTGCTATTGCTGGTGGAGGTCAAATCCTCCCAAGGGGGTGAATGACACAGAAGTGAATATCGGTCATCATTAGGAGTCAAAAATGTCAGAGCAGGAGGCCCACTTGTAGGTAGGGAAACTGAGGCCGAGAGGTGTCTGGAATATCAAGAACAAGGACTCTGGGAAGAGAAGTCTTGGGATCGTTCAGATCAGGTACTGATGAGGTTGCATCTCTTCATCCGGGGCCTCAGTTTCCTCATGTGTAGAAAATGTGACCCAGTCGACTGTTCTGGCAGAGATAATGGCTGTGGAGCTCAGAACTGCTGACTAGCGTCCTTCCCTCCTCCCTGTGGCTGCTGCCCTCCAGGGCAGGGCAGGGACCAGGATCTATTTCCCAGGGTCTCCCATTTGCACCGGTCAGAGGATGACATTTGGAACCTGTGACAGTCCCTTTGTGGTAGTGCAGTATCTGGGAAGGGCAGTCCCTAAAGTAGTCGGCACCCAGGACAGCTTCACCAAAATTCTGGAGAAAGTCTCCCTAACTGTGGGGAATGGGTGGAAAGGGTGGGGAACCCCCCTGCATGGGTGCTAACACACTGCGCTAGGGACGCGATGAGTCTCATGCCCAGAGTCTCCGTCTCCCTTTGGAAGTAGATCCCTGCCGTCAAATTCATCCAGCTGGCGCCAGTCTTTAAACTGCATTTTATTATAGTGCATGTATTAATTTATTTTAAGTGTGTGGCCATATGCATGCCACAGTGAATGTATGGAGGTCCCAGGCCCACTTATGGGAATCTGTTCTCTCTTTCCACCATGTGGGTCCTGGGAATCACACTCAGGGCATCAGGTAAATCGAGTACCTTTACCCACTGAGCCATCTTGTTAGCCCAGTCCCAACCTTTAGAAACAGTCTCATGGTTGATTCAGGCTTTTAGATGTCAGTGATTGGTGGACAGCGTCTTAGTCCATAAAAAAATAGTTAAAATAAACCTGTGTCAGAGGGTACAGTCTGAGGTCATAGCAAGCGTGCACCATGGGAAAGAAATGGTAGTAGTTCCAGGCTCCTGAAATCAAGCCATCAAGGCTGGTAACTCAGCCTGAGAATCAGGGCTACAGAATCTCGTTGGCCAATGTCCTGGCCCCAGAACTGTCGGCACATCATGCCCCTCTGCTAGCAGGACCCAGGGCCTCCCTGCCTCTTTTCATCCTCCCAGACAGATGAAGATAAAGCCAAAGAATGGGGAGAGAGGAAGAGGCAGGTCCCTCCCCCCAGATAGTATCTCAAACCGACAGCAGGGTGGACGTGGGCATATGCCCAGCATTCTCTTGAATCATCTGCTGCCTGGTAATCACCTGCCTCAGCCCAGGAAGCTGTTCAGCTGACAGGGCCCTCCTGTGGCCTGCTGAAGCTGAGCCCATAGACTTGTGGCAGGGCGCGTAGGGCAGGGAAGCAGGGTCCCTCGCCTTTCCTCTCACGGTCAGTCCAGGGACAAATTAGACAGCCACTTATAGAATGCACACGATCTTTTTATTGTTCAGAAAGAGGGTGGCCACTCACCCAGGACCCCAGACAGCCTGGGCAGCAACTCCAGAGTCCCCCCATGAGGCTTTGAAGGCTCGCTCCCATGTTCGCCAGGGCTCTGCGGTCTCCCCCTCAGAGACCAGGCCCTGCCCCCAACCTTTCTCTTCCTCCTCCTTTTTCTTCTTCTTCTCCATGGCTCAGCCCCAACTGGGTCATGACTATAGAGGAGGATGTTGATGTCGGGAGTCTACAAATGGGGTTCCAGTTCCACAGAACCTTCTAGAGGGAGAGGAGTCAATCCTTACCTGGCCATGTCCACCCTAACAGTTCCATGGGAGACTTTACTAACTGAATGTCCAGTGACTACAAAGTAACCGCAGCTGCCTCACGCCTGGGGTGGCACCAGAAGTTACTAGAAATGCAAAGACAGAATCCAGCGACTGGCAGCCTGGTGTGACTCCCTGACCAGAATTGGAAGGGGGCAGGCAGCTCCGTCTGCCAGCCGTGCCCTGCAGTCGGGTCTGCCTGCCTGCCTGCCTGCTTGCCTACACAGGCCTCTGTGACCTCACCCTGCACTATTAGCCTCCAGGGCAGCTGTCTCTCCGACCGCGGGAGGGGGTCACAGGCCTGCCGTGGGTTTACTAGGGCACCGCAAGTGTTGTGCAGGGTCCCGGGCTGCTGGGGGAGTGTTGGCCCTCCCCTCCCACTGCCTGCAGCAGGTTGGGGAGTAATTACAGACTATTAGAGGAAATTAATCCCCACCTCCAGATGTAACTTAATGGCCCGCCCCACCCTCTCCTAACATCTTGAGCCCCACCCCCGTCACATCTGGACCAGCCTGCAACCTTCAGATTCAGAGGCCCCAGGAGTCCCAGGCTTCCAGGTTCCCTGCCCCAAGATGGACAGCCCATTTGACTTCCTGTTTGGATCTTCCTGCCCTCCCCTCCCTAATCCCTCCCCTTCTTGTAGACTTCTGAGGGCCTCCCTATAGCCCCCAGCGTCTTCCAAACGGAAGTAGCAGGACTCCTAATTAAAGGCTGTCCCAAGAACTAACGAGCATCCTGAGGATGGAGCAGGGTGTTAAAGGGGCTTAGGTGCCAGCTCGCTTTCATTTTTGAAAGGGGCCTGGCCACTGGGCTTTTGTGTCCTTGCTTGCCTACACACAGCTGAAGGGTGCTTGACGGCCATGGCCTGGGGTCCCCTTAAGAAAAAAGGATGTCCCAAATCTTCCTTTCCATTTTACATAATCCAGGAATCATATGGAACCATGGTGCTCTCATCCCAGGGTTCAGGCATGGCGGGCATTCCGAAAACAGCCCCAAAGCCATTTCTCCGGCTCCAGAGAGGAGTTCAAAGAGAGGGGAGCAACTCAAAGTGGGGTGCGCCTGCAGAGGCCATGCCTTTAACAGGCTCAGCTGCCGACCTTGGGTCTCTGAGAGCTGTGACTGGGGACAGGTGAGGGAAGAGTGGCAGTAGTCGCCCTGGGCAGGACAGACCGCTCCAGAGACCGAGAAGTGTTGTGTCACCCTGGAGTCCAGCTGACCACAGCAGCCAGCCTGTTTCCAGGTCCCAGGAGGACGGAGGCTGGTTCGTGTCCCTCACCCTTGCCCTGGCACTCCCATCGAGAGGGTAGCAAGGGCGGTGGCCAGGCAGGCTCAGAGCACTGAGTTCCACCACCGAAAGCTGAAAGGTTTTCTTCTCACGTTAGTGCCGCAGTGAATCTCCCCGAGCAACTGGTGGTAAGACAGGAAGTCGTCGATAAAGACGCAGTGCAGGCCCAGCGGCTCCAGCAGGGAGCGCACCTTCTCCTCCAGGCAGCAGCGGCCATTGATGAGGGGGCCAAAAGGCTTGGGGATGCCCAGGTACTTGCCTAGCACCACCATGTTGACCTGCAGGAGAGAGGAAGAACCCCACTGGCCATGAATGTACTGCATCCAGAATTCCTTCTGGGCTCTGGCTCTGCTGACCCATCCTCACCAGGACCAGGAAAGGGTCAGGAAATAGGATCTGAGCTGTGGGTGGAGAATGTGCCCACTATAATCTGGGAGTCATAAACAGGAAGATGGCGACTTTGAGGCCAGCCTGGGCCACAGAAATAAAACATGTCTCAGCATGTTAAAAACAAAAAAAAAAAAAAAAAAAACAAAGGCACAGAGCGGTGTGGCGTGGTGGAGGTGCTGGGATGTAGCTCAGTGGTCGAACGGCTCCTTAGTTAATATCCTTAGTTAATAGCACGTATGGTTAGCTCTGTAGCAGTGACAGTCATCCCTTCCTCCTATGCTTTCTTCCATCACTCAGACAATTGTCATCTAGTAACAAGTTTGTCACAGACAGAGATTAGATGTGCAGATCTGCGGGCCTGTTCTATGGCTGTCCTCGCCAGTGTGGAGAAGCCTGTGCAATGCACTGCTTGCTCTGCTGTTCCTAGCTGTCCTCGGGCTGGGGAATGCCAGGGGTCAAAGGGCAGGGAGAGGGCTAAGAAGCCACTTTTACTGCCATGGCTGGGCCTCTGCTCCTGGAGTCAAGAGTCACAGCCCAAAGTCATGGGCCTTAACCTCAGCCACATCCACCTGCATTGGGAACCAAAGCCCAGTGTCCACAAGCCATTTGCCACAGATGGCTGGGTAGGTTAAAATCACTTCCTGTCCCTGGTTGTTACCTATGGGTCACATGTGACCCACCATGTCATCCCAATGACTCAGGGGATGCCATGTTCCACTCTAGAGTGCCGAGTGCTCACCCCAGCAAGGAAAACTCTAACAGAAGGCAGAGGCCCAGCTTCAAGCAGCATTGTTCAGCAAGGAAGGATTTACCTGTCTGGTATTGCCTGATATTATTGGTTGTTATAGGAGACCAGGGATACCCCTAAACACCCTGCAGTGCCCAGCGGCAGGAAGCTCAGGTAGAAAGCTTCTGTCTTTGGGGAACAGTTCCCTGCCAGTCTGGAGGCTAGACCTCAGGGACAGTCAGGAACTAGGTAGGCACCCCCTCACTCCAGCCTGCACACCCCTTCCCCTAACTCAGTACTACTCTGGTCTTGTCCCAGGAGAAGCACCCAGGCTAAAGGCACCGTAGAAAAGGAGGGCTACCTCCTGCTCCAGAGCCCACCTCTCATTGAGGCCCTCACCCTGGCAGGAAATAGGTCTATGGGCCAGCTAATTTGATAGCATCACTCAGCCCCTGCCCCCCTGACTGAAGACTCTTGGCTTCATCTTCATGTCAGCTGACCAGTGGCTACTATTTGTTCGGCCTGCCAGGAAGGCAGACATAGAAGCCCCTTGAGGAGGCCTCAAATGAAGGCTAAGGTGGGAACAGGGAAAGACCAGCCTCCAAACGGAGGACAGAAACATCCACATCTGCCTTTCCATTTAGAAAATGAAATCTCTTGGGATGGGCTGGCCTCCCTGCTGTACAGCCCTCGCAGATGTTGACCACTCATCGTGGTCATCGGAGATGCCCCAGGGCATGTACCTGCCCTGTGTAGGAACTGCTGATCGAGCTGTCCCCTCTCCATGCAGCCTCTACACCCCGCCATTCTTGCACCCACCAGGGACTCTCACCATGTCGGGGAAGAAGGCTTCGGCATAGGCTCCCTTGAGGAAGAAGAGCTGTGGGATGTCCACGATGTCGCTCTCGGAGAGGCCCAACTCCCGCTTCAGCACGTCCCGGTTCCAGTCGATGCATTTCTGGGGGAGAGAGAAGCCATGACCCAGACAGGAGACTGAGTGCACTAAGCCTGTGTGCAGCCCTGAGCACCTGTGTGAGGGGGAAGGGAAGCCGTGCCCCAGACAGGAGACTCTGAGTGCACTGAGCCTGTTTGTAGCCCTGAGCACCTATGGGTGCCTCGGAGACTCTCAGCGTCTTAGCGCAAAAGGAGTCACGGTTGTCTGAAGTGGGGAAACTGAGGCTCAGGGTAGCCCGCCCAGCTGCAAAGAGTTAGGAACAGTTGAGGTTTGGTTGCAAAGGATCCTGTCACTTGACTACAATTTTTAAAAGTTGTTTTTATTTTATGTATATGGATGTTTTGCCTGCATGTATGCCTGGGTGCTATGTGCATGGCTGGTGTCAACGGAGGTCAAAAGAGGGCATCAGATCCCCTGGAACTGGAGTTACAGATGGTTGTGAACTGCCATGTGGGTGTCGGGAATTGAACCTGGGTCCTCTGGAAGAGCAGTCAGTGCTCTTAACTGCAGAATCCTCTCTTTAGTCCCTGATTACAGTTTTTAATTGTGGTGTGCGTGTGTGTGTGTGTGTGTGTGTGTGTGTGTGTACAATATAGGCCCATGTGGAGGTCAGTCAATTCTTTCCACTATGAATTCTGGGGATCAAACCCAGCATCTCAGGCAGCAGTAGCATTTACCTGCTGAGCCTCTTTGATGACCCCCCTGTATTTTAACATGCTGTCCAGGGCTCATTCTTCTGTCGTGCCCCAGCCATCTAGGTAAAGTCCCTGGCTTGTTGAAGAGGGGCCAAAGGCCTGCCTTCGCCGAGCCCAGCATCGCACGCAGGGCAAGCACTGTCTTTGGTGAGTGCTAACCCTTCCCGGATCTGTCCTACCTGCTCTCTGTTCAGGGCTCCTGAGGACCCCATGTCTCTGTATCTCACCTTCACACTCCCAGGGTGAGGCTTTGGATTCACATCTGTGGAGGGGAACTGCACCCCCAGAGCCACGCAACTCCAGGTGCCTGCTGTGGCCGGAAGGTGGCCGGCCTGTCCTCACAGTGTGCCAGGCCCCCGAGGATGAAGTTCACTCCCACACCCTCAGAAGTCTACAGGACAAACCAAGGCTGGGCCATGTCTCCCACTCCCTGGATCTTGCCTCCACCCGGTCACTGTCCTGCCCTCACCTGCACGTGCACACTGTCCCTCCTGAGGTGTTTGTCGGCTAAGATATCGTTGATGCTTCTCTTTGTCTTATGCTTGAGGCCTGTGAAGGACAGACAGTGAGTGAGTTCAGAGACAGACAAACAAGACAGGGCGTGGGTTCAGGGACACTGCCTGGAGCCCACAGGCCTGAAGCAGCACACTGCAGGCTAGCGATGCTAACACTAGCAGGAAGGTGAGAGAGAAAAGGCCGGACGCTAGAAGGCTGGTTCCTACTGCAGCTAGGACAGGAGAAGGGAGAAGAGTCAGAGATGCTGAGAAAAAGCCCCAGGGCTCCTCATAGCTCCCCGGCCCTGACCTCCCACACCTGCTGGGGCCAGCTTAATTCTCATGGATCTTTAAGACCATCCAGGGAGGGTGATTTTCATGTGTAGTTCAGAGAAGGGAATGGAGGTTCTAAGAGGCAGGGCGCAGCCTCTGTGGCTCCACCCCCAGCAAGTGCTGAGGCTAGGATTTGGATCCAGGTGGAACCCCTACATCTCTCCCGAGGTCTAGCCTAGGAGTGTCTGGGGTGACTCCCTAGCCCCTCGGTTTCCCTCCTTGCCCCAGGGACGGCAGTAGGGACGACCTCAGGGAGGATGATGGAGGGACAGCATCCCCAAGCGGTGACAGGTGACAGAATCACTGGCACTCACCATCAAACTGCGCTGCCTCCCCGTAGCCCTTCTCCTTTAGCTCCTGGAACAGCTGGAGGCAGGCACTGGGGCTGGCCAGGAGCAGCCGGAAGCCCTGCCACAGAGGGGAACAAATGGCTCAAAGTCTGGGTCCCTGAGATGCCAGAGACCTCCAAGGACTGAGCTCAGGAGCCAGATGTGCCCTGGGCTCCTCCCCCCCCTGCTTGCTCCCCTCCCCCGACCCAAGTGGGTCCCAACTGCAGGCCCTTCCACCTAATCCAGGTGTGTCCCTCTGCAGCTGCTCACTGACCCCATCAGAGCTCTCACCAAGCTGGCTGGACCAGAATCCCTGGCCACTATGAAGCCCCTCCCCCTTTGTGGTTTTCTCCATGAGGGCTGAGAGTCAGTTTCTTCCTTGCCCTCTCTACAAGATAGTGGGATATTGTGGTCAATGTAGAGACCAGAGCCCACATTCTAATTAAAATCTCCCCAGCCCCCCTAGAATGTATGGACCTGAGAGAGCGCAGAACCCTCCTGAGCCTCAGTTTCCTTACCTGTAAAATGGAGGCAAGGATGGGCTTGCTGGAGGGCTCCCTGGCTAAAAGTGTGTGTAAGTCTGGCTTATAGTAGGTGCCTGAGGCATTCTCATCCCTCTTACCAGTGCCATTCCTGACTCTGGGAGTGTTCTGGGTCTGAAAACACCGGCAGGAAGCACAGATCTCCTGGCTTCCTCCAGGAAGCCCTCCCTGATGAACGCAGCCTAAGTCCCAGGGCACGCGGATCTCGTAGGACTGAGCTGGTTGCAGTGCCCATGCCCCAAGCCACCCCATCAGGCCAGGCGGGGGCAGCAGCGACTCAACCGGAACATTGGGGTGGTGACACAGGAAACGCACCTTTTGGTCAGAGGTGGGCACGAAGCTCAGAAACTCATCCACGTGGCCCACAGAAAGCCAGTCGGAGTAGAGTTCCACGGGGGCCTGCACCTGCTGGGCCTGCAGGAAGTCACGTACCACCCTGGCCATGCGCCGCCCACTGGACCTGGTGAGAAGAGAGACTCGGTCAGTCATCTTATGCCTCCACCCGATACATGTTCCATGCCCTCACAACCCTCTGAGTGGGTCCTCTTTACCAAAGGAGAAACTGAGGCTCAGCGAGTTAAGGTGACGTAGCCTGGGCCATGCTGCTGAGAAAGGTCAGGGCCATACTCCACTGGTTACAGGCCCAGAGATGTGCAGCCCAAGCTGAAGCCGTTGGGAACAGAGTGGGGATAGGATGTCCCAGGAGGAGAGAAGCAGACACCGTGGGTTAGGGGATAGGTGGACGTGGCAGATGCAGGCCAGGCCAAGGTCAGGGGGTAGGTTTAGCAAGGGGGTGGAGCTTGTTTGAGCGAGGACTTCTGCGCCCAGCCAATCACCCTGAGGAGTCTGAAGGCTTTGCGTGTTGAAGAGAGGTTGAGTCTTATTTATGACAGATTGTGAAACTCACATACTGCCTCAGGAATTTGGGGTTCTCCAGAAGTTCTTGAAATGAAATCTAGCATTTCTTAAGCGCCCTTTACCTGGGGAAAATACGGCAGGATGTGTCCTCCTCCACCTCCTATGTAGCTAAGGAGGGCTTCGAACCCCTGGTCTTCCTGCTTCTACCTCCCAAGTGCTGAGATCACAAGCGCAAGACCTTAACGGTTTATATGGTGCTGGGGTTGAACCTAGGGACTCATGCCCGTCACCGACTGGTTTACGTTCTCAGACCCTGGTCTCTGCTTGGGCTTTAGATCTCGGGGCCTGGAATCATCAGGGGCTGGCTCTGACTTTCTCAGCTGTGTGGCCCAGGTGGTCTTCTCGGCTCTCTGAGCCTTGGTCTCTCCTCTGGGAAAGAGGACCCATTCAGAGGGTTATTTAGTATAAAAAGATCTTGCTCCCAATCAACCATCCAGCGTAAGGCTGTGTTATCCAAAAGCTCTTCTCCAGTGTGGAGACTTTGCCCTAAAAGAGGAGTGATGTCAAACCTTCTCGGGGACCAGCAGGAGCCTTCCTGTCTGGGTGGCCAGTGGCCTGTTTTATTTATTTTTTAATGCCTATTTCAAACTTGATCCCTGATCCGTCCAGAGGGAGAATTTTAAAAGTCAGACTATGTACCTCTTCCGGGTGAAACCCTGGGGTTGTTCCCATCTTACCTCCAGAAGCTGCACAGCCCCTCCTGACCTCCTCCTGACCTCCCCATGGTCCATGGTCCACCTAACGCCCACCCTGGCCCTGACCCTCTCCTCTCCACTCATTCTGGTCTTCTTCTGTCTCCTGAACTTATCAGACACATTCCTGCCTCAGGACCTGTGCACCTACTCTGTCCCCGTCCCCTCTGGAGTCACATTCCTCTCCCCATGGTCCCAAGGCACCCCTCTTTCCTCTTCTGGGTGTAACTCAAATCTTGACTTCTTCCTCTGAGGTTTTGACAAATGGCAGCCGTGCCCCAACCCCCTTCATTGCCTCATTTTTCCCCACCGCACTGGGTCCCCAGCTGGAATACTACCTCATCAGGGTCTGCTGGTTACCCACCTCTCATCTGGCTCTCACCCCCTGCTGGGATGCACACTCAACCAGGGCAGGGGCCTAGTCTAAGCCACGTTCTGCTGAAGCCTCAGCCCCTGTCACATAATATCTGCTTCCGGAACAATGGCGAGTGAGGCAGAGGCCTTGGAGTAACAGGTAGGACCGAGCAGCTTCAGAGGCGCTCAGTTAGTGCAGTACTTCCCTGCCACGCCTTAGGTCCTCAGTTCAGTTCCCTGGTACTGCGTGAACGGGGTGTGGCGGCACACATCGGTCACTCACTACAGCATCTGAGAGGCGGAGGCAGGAAGAGCCTTGGCTGTATTTTGAGTTTGAAGTCAGACAGAAAAAAGAAAGTTCGTAATTTACAGAAAATGGAGCCTGGAGCCTGCCGCAAACAGGCTTGACCAAGGCCCCAATGAAGCTCCTGGTGAGAATCAAGGGTGGAGGGTGGGGACCACATTCTTTTGTCTGTTTACTATAGTTTTTTGAAGGGCATCTTTAAAAACAATGAGATGGAGAGAAAGCAAACACAGTTCAGCAGGTGCTGTGTGAAGCCCCTCCTTGGGACTCTCTCCCACCCTCCTTTTTGGAGGCTGGAGCAAGGAAGAGGTGGTCCCAGTCCCAGATGAGGGCAGGTTCATCTCTGCATCATCACCAAAGCCACCACCAGGGGGCGTAATTGTTCAATGATTGGCGTGCATGAGGGGAGAATGCCAAGGCAGCCAGGAACGTTCTGGTTTGTTGGGTGCCTACTGTGCGCTTGGCTTAGGCTCTTACACTTAATGCCAGCTTTGGTCCTCAAGATCATCCTGAGCTGGGCGGTGGCAGCACACCTTTAATCCCAGCCCTCGGGAGACAGAGGCAGGAGGATCTCTGAGTTTGAGGCTAGCCTGGTCTACGGAGTTAGTTCCAGGACAGCCAGGGCTGTTACAGAGAAACCCTGTCTTGGAAACAAATGACCCTAAAACTGGTCATCCCAGGATGCACGTATATTAGCAATGTCACCATCTTGGGGTCACTCTGCCCCCCTCCCATCTTGTGCAGCATGGGCTTCTCTTTTCTCCCTCAGCTTCAGCCCCTGCACACTGCCCTCCTTACAGGCCTCTAAAGCCTCTGACACGCTCCTACCTCAGGGCCTTTGCAAAAAAAGTTTGTCTTTCCCCGGAACATCTCCTTCTAAACAGTCAGCCTTATAACTGTCTTCCTTCAAAACATCGTCTCGCCGTCAGATTCTTACCGAGACCGAGGGGACAGGTGCTATCCACCAGCTGCGTGCCAAGCATGGAGTACTCTACCTGGGCCGTGTCTGATTACACTGCAGCCTCATGAGGCCGGGGCTGGCACTGTCCCCGTTTTATAGACACGGACACCGTGGAGCTCAGAAAAATTACTGGGATTTATTTTGTTTTTACTGACAGGGCCTCACTGCATAGCCCTAGCTAGCTTGGAACTGACTAGGTAGACCAGGCTATCCTGGAGCTCAGATCTTGAAGGCTGGCTATTCTGTTTGCTACTGAGGACAGATGTCAGGGATGGTAGGGGACACCAGCCCAACTTGTCAAATTCTATGGGACCCGTGGAGGATACCTGGATTCTGACAGCATCATTAATCCGGTGTGACTCTAGACATGTGGCTCTCCCTCTCTGGGCACCAAGGTTTCATCTTCCACTAAGGGCCTCATTCCTGGTTTTTAACAGCCCAAAGGCTGATGCATAGCTCCTCGGTGGGCCACAGCTCATGGGCACCTGGAGACTTTGACTTCCTTGTTCCTTTATGTGAACCTAGAGACTCCAGAAGGGGTTTCTGCGGCTTGTATGTAGAAGAGTCTCCTGACTGGGACAGAGCTGCTCCCTCTGCACCCACCCCAACCCTGTGTGTGTGTGTGTGTTTGCGCGTGCATGTGCGCACGCATAGAGGCCGGAAGTTGATATCAGGTGTCCTCCTCTAGTGCCCGCCACCTTAGTTTTTGGGTCAGGGTCTCTCACTGAACTTGAGATTTATTTTCAGGTAGGCTGGCTGCCCAGAGAGCCCCAGGGACCCTCTTGTCTCTGCACCCAGTGCTGGGATTACAAACGTGGCCTGCTATGCCTGGCTTTTTACACGGGCGCTGAGGACCCAAACTCAAGCCTTCACCCTTGGGAAACAGGCACCTTACCCACCAAGCCATCTAGTCAGCCCCAAGGGAGAGACTTTGTTTTTCAGAATATAGTTTCTCTGTGCCACCCTGACTGTCCTAGAACTCGCTCTGTAGACCAGCTGGCCTTTAGTTCTCTTGCCTCAGGAGTCTGAGGGGCAGGATTAAGGGTGTGCACCACCACCACCTTTAATTCTAGACGAGAGGTTTTTTGTTTGTTTGGTTTGGTTTGGTTTTGCTTTGGTTTTTCAAGACACGGTTTCTCTGTATAACAGTTCTTGCTGTCTTGGAACTCACTTTGTAGATTAGGCTGACCTCAAACTCACAGAGATCCTCCTGCCTCTGCCTCCTGAGGGCTGGGACTAAAGGCATACACCATCAACGCCCAGAGAGAGTGGGCTTTTTATCAAGCCCGCTTTACAGTTAAAGAAAAAAAAAGGCATGGAATATAAAAGAAATCATTTATTTAAAATGCAACAGCCTTGCTCACCCCACATCCCTGGAACTTCCTTTTCTGTGTGTCGATTTTTGCTTTGCTTAGTCCCCCCACCCTTTTTAGTCTGTTCATTTTATTTGTTTGGGTTTTTGGTTTTGGAGACAGAGCCTCACTCTGTAGCCAAGGCTGGCCTTGAACTCGCAATCCTCCTGCCTCCGCTGTACCCCCATGTTTAGCACCCATAGTAGGTTCACCCATGCCTGGCACTTGGCCCTAATTTGAACGAATGAATTGTGCACCGAGTATTTGCCAAACACTGTGGTGAGTGCCGACTGAGCCATACAACGAGCATCAATGGGCATCGGATCCTGGAGACTCACAGGCGGCCCCCTGAAGCCCAGCCCCAGTGCTGCTATCTGAGGTAGACGGACAGCGGGGCCTCTGTCCATCTCCTAGCCAGCCTCAGCCAGTGCAACAGGTCTGAGCACCCAACTTTGGGCCTCACTTGGTACCAGCAAAACTCACCTTGTCTGATTCAGCAGCCCCAGGCTCTCTACCTGGGGTTGTGTGGCCAGCCGGGGCTCAGAGGACAAGTGGGGCACACCCAGGCTCCACACCCATCTCCACAAATGAAAGGGGCATGCAGAGTTCGTGATAGGGTGAAACCCAAGTGGGCTTCAAGGAGCACACCCTCGTCTGGCTCCCTAGGGGCAGGGAGGGACCCACTACAAGATGAGCAGGCATCTGCACCCGTCTGAGAGTTAACTGAATCCTAAACACCGTGTTCTCTGCGCCATCACTGCGGGCCCGTGTGGGTCACTGAGTCACTCTGCCACAAGGGTTCCAGCAGCCCGTTCTGTCTCTGGGCAGCCTCTGGGCCCTTTCAAGACAGGGCAGCAGTGACTTCGCCTTCCCCATGCAAAGAGCCTGTCCCTGCTTATGTAGCAAAGGGCGTGTTACCTCCCATCAGACAGGGTCTCATTAGCCCAGGCTGGCCTTGAGCTGACGATGACCTTGAACTTCTTATCCTCCTGCTTCTAGTCACCCCAGTGCTGGGATCACAGCTGTGAGCCTTCACTCTTGGCTTACTTACTATAGGAAATCAAACCCACAGAGGGACTCGCGTGTGGTAGGCAAGCCCCTATCAGCTGAGCTCATCCCCAGCCTCTGACATGCTGATTTAATGTAGCGATTATCCTTATCAGACTCTGGGCCACTAATTTGTCCCTGAGACCTTACGATCTGTGTGACAGTCATTCTGTGCACCTCCCAGTCTGGATGCTGTGATAGTCACTCCCCATGGGTTCTGGAGAGCACCTCCCAGTCTGGAGAGCCACGTGGAGGAAGTTATTGCATCCTCCCACACCCGCCACCCTCCCAGGCCACTCACTTGGGGAAGTTGCCACCGATGAGGATTCTGCCCAGCGGGTATTCTTTGTTGCCCACCCTCACCGGTGGGCTCACATCCAGGTTGCCGAAGGAATCCAGGCCAGAGGCACCTGCGTACTGGATCTCCCGGGTCACGTATCCGAAGTCAGGACCCTAGAGAGGCACCGTCAGAGCACCCACAGACAGGAAGGTCAAGGGGGAAGGAGCTACGCTTACAGGAGGGGAAGACCCCGGGCGCCTGCTCCCCGGGTCTCCACACCTAACTCTCTCTACCCACTGGTCAGTTCAAGATCTAGTCAGTGCCCAGAGGTGGGCAGAGAGCTTCCAGGCCCTTGGTCAAGCAGCGTACATCTAAAGGAGTCGTGCGTGGACGGGCATGGAAGAGAGACCATGGATACGAAATGAAGGGAGAATGGAGCCCATCAGGGCTGGGCCGATGGCTCGGGAGGTAAAGAAAGCACTCCCCATGTTAGCGTGAGGGCCTGAGTTTCTGTCCCAGCACCCACATAAAAGTTGGGTGTGGTAGCACCACACACTTGCAATTCCAGTGCCGGGAGGCAGGGTAAAGCCCTGGGACTCACTAGTCAGCCTTGCCTAATTGACAAGTCCCAGGCCAACAGGAGAACAGGAGACACTGTCTCAAAAAGAAAGAAAGAAAGGAAGGAAGGAAGGAAGGAAGGAAGGAAGGAAGGAAAAGAAAAAAAGAAATATGGTGGACAGCTCTTGAGGTATGACACCCAAGGATGACCCCCGGTCTCCACATGTATGTGCATGCACACACTCACTCACACACACACAAATGCCCCACACATTAAGACTTGTGAGCCGCTGGGAAGACAGAGGGCTCAGGCCTCCTGACGTACGTACCAGGAAGAGAAGGAGTTCAGCAGGCTCAGCCTCCACAGTGAGCCAAGAAGAAGGGAGTGCCATGGACCCAAAGGGAGCAGAGGCCGGGGGGGGGGTCACCGAGTCAAGAGCCAGGGTGCTCTGGTCCCCCCCCACTCACCCTGCAGGATTCATTCCCCCCATTGCTAATATTCCTTTACTCGGTGTGAAGATGTGTTACCGTGATTGGTTTAATAAAGAGCTAAGTGGCCAATGGCTAGGCAGGAAGAGGTTAGGCAGGACTTCTGAGCCAGAGAGGACACGGAGAGGCAGCCAGACACAGAAGAATGAGGATATGCAGGAGGAGAGGGAAAAGCTATAACCCGCATGGCAGAATGTAGATTAATAGAAACAGATTAATTTAAGTTGTAAGAGCTAGTGGGACAAGCCTAAGCTAAGGCAGAGCTTTCCTAATTAATAAGAAGTCTCCATATAGTTATTTGGGAACTGGCTGGCAGGACAGAGAAAGACTTGCTACACCCCATCCCCACCCCCATTCAGGTCTGCTAGCTACAGGCTTGAAACACCCTATTCCCAAACTCCCACCTGGATCTGCACTGTCCTGGCAGGAAGGGACTTGGGACCCATAAACCCACAGAAACTGGGCCACCTCAGGAGAAGGTGCCACCAATTGTAAGGTACAGAGACTTTGTAGGTACCAGTTGGGGTTCGTGCATGGGTGCCCCACTGGTTCCTTACCTTGGGGGCAAGTTGCTTAACCTCCCCAGTCTCAGTTTCCTTGGTAGTGAAAAGGAAACTTTATAATTAACAGTTATTAATAATAAGGCAGAGTGTCTTGTGGACTGAGTGTGGGAAGCCATAAAAACAAGGGGACACTGTCCAGAACTAAGTGGTGGCAGTAGCCGCTGCTGCCATCCTGTGCACAGGGAGTACCACAGTCCCTGGCAAGCTTGCTAAGGGTGCGCTGCCCCTCAGAGCCAGCCTGGTCTCCAGGGCTGCCGTTTCTGTTGACTCCCATTGAGGAAGACCCCCGGCCACTGAGAATGACCCCTGGCCACTGAGAATGACCCCCGGCCACTGAGAATGATCCCTGACGAAGAACATTACTCTTCTGTCTCTCCCAGGATGGGAGACAGTATAATGGGAGTGGGTGCCTATTTGCATATGATTTACATACAATTTGCATTCTTAGATGGAACCTGCCACCCACTCTCCAGGTTGCTGTCACCATCCCCAACAGTCTCCGGACCCTAAAAGGCCAGATGAGGCTCCACCAGGGCTCCCAGGAGAGGAGCCACCAAAGCCCTGCATCCCCCACTTCCTCCCTCCCCACCTCGTGTACTTGGTTACACACCAGGATCTTCTTAAGGGCGAAGTCCCTCAGGCCTCTGTTTCGCGGGGAGTCAAAGACCACAGGGAAGGATTTGTGAGGGGCCTCGATGTAGCCAAACTCCATCTCGTCCTGCGTGAGGAAGAAAGATCTACAGCAGGCCTTCTCGGGGGCTTTCAGGAAAGCTGACCCCAGACAATGACATCACCCAAGTCCTGGGGAGGACATGGGGGGGATGGAGGGGGAGGCCTCCAGGGTTCTATCCAGAAGGCCTGGCCCCGCATCAGGGCATCTGGAGGAGACTGGAGAGATGGCTCCTGTTGGGGAGTGGTCTTCAGCTCTGACCTATATTGCTCTAGCATGGCCAGGCAGGCCCATGTCCCCAGGCTTTGTAGGCTGATATGCCTGAGCTCCCATACTCCCAGGCACCCACCCCCCACCACGTTCTTCTCTGGACCAGCCTTTTACCCACCTGGATCCAGCGATCATTGTGATTGTCCACCCGGGGACAGACCACTAGCTTGCAGTTGGCCTTCAGAGCCAGGTGGGCCATGTCCTCCAGGAACTTGTCATTGCGGCCATGGGCATCTGTCACACTGCAAGGACAGTGACTGCCACTGGGACGAGAATCCAGCTGTGCCAGACCCTGCGTCCCTGGGCGCTGAGCCTCAGATCCATCCCTACCCTGGAGAGACTGGAAGACTCGTGGATGGGCATCCTGTCCCTAGATCACATCAGGTGACTGGTGCCTGAGCAGGGCAAAGCCAGGCTGGGGAGCCCAGAGAGGCAGGGTGCCTGAACTAGCCCAGGCAGGCAGTCTGGGGTGGCTACGGAGGTGACCTGGAGATGATGCCACTGATGGAGGGGCCAGTAAGTGGGCTAGCCTTGTCTTCTCAGAGCAGAGAGTGAAGCTGAGGTCTCTGAGCAGACAGGAGGCTGGGACACTCTTGGATCCAGGTGGACCGAAGGCCTTTAGTGGCCACATCCTCTTCCTATGATTTGCATCTGGTGACCAGCAGAGGCCGCTAGATACTAGGGCATAGCAGAAGTACCAGTTACACCCAGAATGGGCAAGACTCAACAATGGATCCTGTGACTGGGTCCCTAGGTCCTCTGAAGATGCAGAAGTGACTTCAGAAGGATAAGGCCAGGTCACTACAGTTCCTGGCACCAATGCAGGGTCCAGCCCCACAACCCAGATTTTGTTGTTGTTGTTTTTTGTTTGTTTGTTTGTTTTGTTTTGAGATAGGGTCTCAAGTAGCAGAGGCTGGATTTGAACTCCCAGTCTTCAACCTCCTAAATGAGGGATTACAGGCCTATACCGCCACACCTCACCCCACCTCCCAGACTGAATTCAAGATGTCTGGGCCTCCATAACAGGTGGGGAGCCTGCAGACTTGGAGCTGGTGCTGGTGACAGTGGCGTGACCTCTCCTGTGGTCCTGTGGCAGCTCAAGGCTGTGACACCATCCCTGAGTGAGGGCTGGCCAGCATTACTGCTTATCTTCTGGTTTAGGCAAGGTGGAGCTGTGGGGAGGGCTCACCTGCAGACATACAGCTCCAGGGGCGGCTGGGTGTTGGGGGTCATGATCCAGGGGGCCACTCGGAAGGTCACGCTGTCTGTGAAGAGCGACACCTCGGAGAGGGCCTGGGTGAGAGGAGCGCTCTGTGACTTTGTGGGCTCCAGGCTGCCCTCTGTTCCCCACGCCCCTCCCCTGACCACGCCCCTCCCCTGACCACGCCCCTCCCCTGACCCGGCCCCCATCTAGCGCTCACCTCTGTGTTTTCCAGGCTGACACTGAGAGAGATCAACCCTGAGAAATTGGTGTCAGGGAAGGCGAGCCCTTCCACATAGAACTGAATGTCGCTCTCCCCCGGGTGCCGCTCCACCTCATAGACCTCGTGATGGGGTCCTAGCACCTGCTTGTAGTTGGAGAGGGAGGTCCCACCTAAGGAGAAGAGGGTCAGGACAAGGTGGGGACAGGGTTGTCTGGGCCGGAACCTTTCCATCTCTAAACTGCCCAAGCAGTGACCTTGGCCCATGTCTCAGCCTCTCAGAGCCTCAGGTGAACTGTATAGCGGATAACTAGAGAAAAGCATCTGGCCCCCAAGGTGATGAAGACCCAAATGTCCGTCCATCGCGGCTATAAACGGATTATACCCAATAAAGTGCATCCATAGACGAGCTCTTCTCCACCCACAGAAAGCAATGAAGCACGCGTGCATACCACATAATGGACGAATCTCATTTGTGGGACGGAAGACGGGAGTGGCTTCTGCTGCGGTTGGATTTTTATTGGGGTGATTAAATACATCACCACTAGATTGCACCCCAGGCCACTAAAGCCACAGATTCTGATTAAAAGAATCTAGCAATTCAGCCAGGATTTGAAGCCAGGCTCTAGCCTCCAAGGTCCCTTGCCTCTCCTTGACTGCTTGGGTGGGGCCCCCAGACAGCAAGAGTTTGGTGCTGGCCTACTTGCCTAGAGGAGCCAGCAAATCACGTGGGGTCAGGGAGGGGCCTACGTGCCCAAGAAGCAGGGCTTGGAACTCTCGCTCCACCCCACCTGACTGTGCAGCTGTGACTTTGTGTGTCTGGGCTTCAGTTTCTCCCTCTGTGCAATGGGACTGGCAATTGGGCCCCATCCTTGGCTGCCATACTGTACCCCGGGGAGGAGTCACACAAACCACAATGAATTATAAAAAGGTGACAAAAGCAGAGAGCCAGGGAAGGAGGACAGGGATGAGACAAACCACCACCACTCACCTCGGGCACAGAAGACCCTCAGCCTCCTGGAATCGGGCAAAGACACCTTCAAGACCAGCTTGTGGCTTTCAAAGAGCTCATCCGGGCCACCGCAGCTCAGCACCATTGGGGACATGTCCTGCAGGTCTGGGAGAGTGACTTCTGAGACAAACGCCCCACCCAAGACTGTTGTGGAATATTGTTTTAACTAGGCAAAGATGTGTTACATTTGTTTATGCTGCGGAATATTACTCTGCGTGAAGGTCTGTTACAGTTGTTTATGCTGTATTTGTTTAACCATATACAGATGTGTGTTTAACTATGTAAAGATGTGCTCCATTTGTTTCACCTGGACTGTCCAAGGCACCTGATTGGTCTAATAACAAGCTGAATAGCCAATAGCTAGGTAGGAGATGGATAAGCGGGCTAGAGGGCAGAGAATAAGTAGGAGGAGAAACCTAGGGAGAAGGAGAGGATGAGAGTGGGTGGAAAGAGGGAGGGAGGGAGGGAAGGAGAGAGAGAGAGAGAGAGAGAGAGAGAGAGAAGATGCCTGGGGCCAGAAGCCAAGCAGCGGCCAGCTAGATGTGAGAAGCAGTGAAAGGAAGATATACAGAAGGAAAGAAAGGTAAAAAGCCCCAAGGCAAAACACAGATGAAGAGAAACAGGTTAAGATCTGAGCTAGCAAGAGATGAGCCTAAGCTAGGCCGAGCATTCATAACTGTAAGAAGCCTCTGCATCTTGATTTGAGAGCTGTTTGGTGGCTCAAAAGAAAGCCTGGTACACAAGACCGCCTCTTTCCCTCCCTCCTCACCTCCCACGTCTGCTGTCACTCACCCTCCAGCGACCTCAAATGGCTGGCATGCAGGTCCTCCCTGGACCCACGGACGTCTCTGTCACAGTTCACCAACAGGATGGCCCCAGAGCCCCCGGAGCCCCAGCGCCAGGTTTTCTGTGGCACACGCCGGGAAACTTGGGTTAGCTCAGTGGAGCACGGTGACGTCACCACATGGCTCTGCCCAGCACCCATAGTGGAGGAGCAGGGTGACGTCACCACATGGCTCTGCCCAGCACCCACATCAGAGGAGCAGGGTGACGTCACCACATGGCTCTGCCCAGCACCCACATCAGAGGAGCATGGTGACGTCACCACGTACAGAAATGTCCACATTAAGACAGAAGTCACTTCATCTTGACTCTATGAAGAAGTCTCTCCCATTCCAGCATTCTCCTGGACCTAACATTCATAAGGGCCTTGCAGGGCCTTCCAGGCTGAGCACCAAGCTGCCTGACTCTGGGGTCGCTACTGTCCCCAATACCCGGTAAGTTTTCTCCATTTGGCAGGAAAGTAAAGAGAAACTCTGGGGAGGAAACCCTTAGGTTGCACAGTTAATCTTCAAACCCGGTTCTCTGGGATGGCACAGGCCCATTGCTGGCTTCCATGGCACCCATGACACTTGCCCACCCCTCTGAGTAGATGCCACCCTGTGCCAGGGTCCATGCCATGGTTTTCATCGGAGTCCCTGCCTACAACCCCCGGAACGACCTTGTGCAGGGTGAACACACAGCCTTTCATTCGGGCATCCTGCCCCATCTTGTCCACAGTGCCTCGAGATCCAGGCCGACTCTCTGGATCTTTCCCTACAAACTGTACCTCCTGCCCCATGTGGACTACATGCTTCCCAGGGGACAAGGCCATCTTCCTTCATTCTTTATGGCCTAGCTGTAGCTGAATGCCACAGCCCCCTCTACCGAAAAGAGGTCATCCAGTTACTCAATAGCCTTTTGTGAAACACCTGCCATGTTGCGGGGTCCCCCCCCAGGAGAAACTGCAGCAAGCAGAATAAGACAGACCAGAAGGGGTAAGTGTTTTCCCAAGAGCCACACAGCATGTCTGATATGATCTAAGCTACTGCTCACTTGAGCCAGTTTTGCCATCCTCCCATGAACAGTGCCAGCATCACCTAGGTCTGCCTGTCAGCTCCAGCTCCACACTCTCGGGGTACCCAGCATCTCACCTTGTCACCGGAGCCTTTCTTCACCTTGCCTGTGCGGCCCGTGTCAGCATCAAGGGACACATCTGCAAAGGTCAGACAGGTCACCTGTCTCTCCCTGTGATGGCAGGCCCAGCCATCTTGACTCCCACCCCAGCTGATGAGGAGCCCAACTCTGGAGACTGGAGATCTGGGAGTCCACATGCTGGCCCTGGGGCTCCGTCTAGAATGGCACTGGTGGATCTGGTGTTGGGGGATACAAGTCACTGGCTTGGCCATGTGTATTGGGTAACTATGACCCTGAGTTTCTATGCCACACACAGGGCGCCCTTAACTGTAGTCACTGGGGACCCATGGTCAGGGTCTGCTGTCTTCAGGGGAGGCTGCCATGGGCTCTGGATGGAAGAAGCGTGTGGCTCTTTGTGGTTCTAGGTTGGGTCTCAGGGGTCCGGAGACGTGTGCGACTCCCATGAGGAAGCCGCTGTGGCTCAAGCGGGTAGCGATAACATTTCTATTGTCCTAAGCATGGCTGGGTCTCCATCCCTGTGGTCCTGGAGAAGTTTGGTGTTCCCAGGAGGCAGAGGGGAGAGTCGGCTGGCTCCACCTCACCTTCACCACACTCCAATAGCTACCATGTCCACAGCCGGGCAGAAGCAGGACTCACCAACACTAGTGAGGTAGAGCACGCTATGACCCACGGCACGAGCATCCGGCGACTCGAAGTAGGACACCTTCACCTGTGGAAGGAAGTTAATCCTGAGAAGTCAAAGCAGGGGACGTGGGGGCCACACCTACAACTCTGTTTTGAGGCAGAGGCAAAGCTCTTTGGAAGTTATGACCTGGGGTGCTGTTCCAGGGTGTCAAGCAATTTGAGGAGAAAGGAGCAGGGACACAAAGAGGATATGGTAGCTCCAGGACCTTCTGGACATGAGAGAGACAGACAGAGGGGCCACTGGCCCTGCTGGCCTAGGCAGTTTGACCTCCCTTGGCATCGTTCAGTCTCCGTACTGAGGGAATGACCACTCTGGTCCCGTGAACACAGTGAATGTCAGGATTTTGCCAAAGTCCAGACTCCTACCCCTATCCCACTTGACCCACGTGGCAGGATTCTATCCAGGGAGGGTTGCCACAGGCCACCATGTGCAGAGCCACACACAGGTCCTACTCGGTCCCATCCAGAGAAAGCACTGGGCCAGGAGTTGAGGGAACCTCATGTGTGGGAGACACTAGGGCCAGCGGGGAGGGGTCAGCCCAGAGGTGGCTTTCTGGGTGCATGTGGAGGCTTGACTGGGTGTGCTGGGGTCCCGTGTGAGGTCATATGAGCGTGGCCACGGACTCCTGCTGGGGGAGCACAGATGTTTGTGGGCAACTGGAGGGGGTAACAGAGCTGTGTGGATCTGAGGGGTGACCAGGTTGTTCCTGTGTGCTGTGTGATCTCAAGGTGGATGAGATGGGCTATGGGTCTGGGTTTCCGTGTGGACCTTGGGGGCAACCAGGTTGTTCCTGTGTGTTGTGTGATCTCGGGGTGGATGAGGTGGGCTATGGGTCTGGGTCTCCGTGTGGATCTGAGGGGCAACCAGGTTGTTCCTGTGAGCTGTGTGATGTCGGAGTGCATGAGGTCTGGGTTTCTGTAGGGATGTTTCCAAGATGACACAGAATGGGATATAAGCTAGCCTGAGTTATGCTTACCTTGAGGTCATTTAAGTCCTTACTGACTTTGTCCGCCACCACAACCACATCCACGTTGGCGTCCAGGGGCCAGTGGGCCCGGCCTGTGGGCTCCGCCACCCGTGCGGGATCATAGACCATGTAGATCTTCACCTCAGAGCTTCCAGACACCCCGAAGGTGTTGGCACCCTTGGGCACATCACTAAGGAAAGAGGGGGAGCAACAAGGGGCTCAGACTGTGACCGTGTGAGGCCAAGGCTGGAATGTCAGCTTGGAGGGGACCCCTTACCAGTGGGACTGGGGGCCCCTGCCTCCAACTCTCTCTGCTCTAACCACATGGTCCTCCCTTCTGGTTCATGAAGATGCCAAGACTTCCTGCCTCAGAACCTCCTTGTAGCTGAAAGCCTGCGCCCAGCATCCACAAGGCTCACACCCTCGGACTTTAGGGCTCTGTTTAAACACCCCCTTTTCAGCTACCCTCCACAGACGGTTAAGGTTAATCGAGAGCATCAAGAAAGACCTAGGAGGGTGTTGGTGACACATGCTTTTAATCCCAGCACTCAGAAGGCAGAGGCAGGTGGATCTCTGTGAGTTCGAGGCCAACCTGGTCTATAAGAGTTAGCTCCAGGACAGGCTCCAAAGCTACAGAGAAACCCTGTCTCGAAAAACCAAATAAATAATAATAATAATAATAAAAAGAATGACCTAGGAGTCTGCACCTTAGCGCATGCCTCTGAGGGATTGTCTTGATTACATTAATTGATACAAACAGGCTGGTGAGATGGGTCAGCAGGTTGAGATGGGTTTGCCACCAAGCCTACTAATCTGAGTTCGATCCCAAGGCCCTGGTCGCAGAACTAAAGAACCAGCTCTCTCTGACCTCCTCTCACATAGTGCACACACAAAGAGTTTTAACATAATTTGTTAATTGGTGTGGGAATACCCATCTCAATCATGGGTGGGGCCATTTCCTGGGCAGGGGATCCCAGACTGTACAAGGGCAGAGGGAGGGCTGAGCAGAAGTTTGGCTGCTCTCAGGGCTCCCTTCTGACTCGGCA
The DNA here is from genome assembly GCF_037038515.1 of Microtus pennsylvanicus. NCBI lineage: Eukaryota > Metazoa > Chordata > Mammalia > Rodentia > Cricetidae > Microtus > Microtus pennsylvanicus. The sequence goes on from NC_134591.1 coordinate 72,105,269, forward strand.
TACACGGCCAGCTACTTCCGACTCTGGCTGCCTGACTCTCCACTGTGATGGGTGCACCTTGAACGATGGACCAGGTTAAGCCCCTCCTCCTCTCAGCTGATTTCACTGTGTTGCTTTATTACAGCACTGGGAGGAGACACTAAGATACCCCTCCCCCACCCCTCTAGCTAAGGCCACGTCACCTGCGTACCTGCCCTTCCCTGCTTTACCGACAGTGGGTGTCGCTGTCTAGCTGTCCTGCCAGCATAGTTACAGAGGGCAGCCAGTTTGCTTTGCTTGCCGCTTGATCCTCAGAGAGTGTGCGGACACTCAGCAGACACGTGGGAGGAAGAAATGGATTTCCGCTTCCTGCCAATCTCGGGGTTCCCTCAGGCCCGTCTGCACTGGAGCGGGGCGATGGTACCCACTGACATGGGCCCCACCGTACAGCAGCCTCTCCCTGCCCAACTGACACTGGGTACCCAACTGAAGCGCCAAAGGTCTTGGCCCTGGAGACACAGGGATCCATCAATCTGCTGGGCCACCTGCTTGGGGTCCTTCTGCAGCCACAGTTGTGGGTTTGACACAGGCTACTGCACACCCAGGGTCAAGTCAGCAGGGTCTGGGGGAGACGTATTTTCTTTCCACTGATGGATACAAGCTGCCTATCTCTGTCAGGCTCTAGCCTAGTCTTGGGCCCTCACAAAGCGCTCTTCCCTGAGGAGGCATCAGAAGAGGGGGACACACATGCATGTCTCTCTCCCCCACTCTCCAGTGCTCAGGGCGATCTACCCTAGCGCCTCGTAGCTGATACAGTCACTGAAGACAGGTCACTTACAGAGGTCCCCCTGACTACAGAGATAAGGTGGGAGGCTTTTCTCACATCCTTCTAAGAATCCATCCATGTACACCTCTGGGGAAAACCCTCCCACAGCCTCTTCTTAGTCACCCTGTCCCTGCCAAGTAACTGTCTTCATTGACAAGCGTGATGATGGCCACAATTCCTCTGGTCACACCCTAGGGCTCCCCACAGCCCCACTGATGAGGCAGAAGCAGAGGGGAAGGGTCCCCAGAGCACCACAGGCCACCCCTGACCCACTGCACTCCCATTGCCATGGAAACTGCACATGTCCCATCCTCTCCACTTCTTCCAGGTGTCACGAGCATTTGATTTAGAGTCCCATCGACCGCAGTGGCCAAGTCCTCCTACAGCCTTATCTCCATGATTATGGCCATTCTGCCCACACAGCTTGGGCCCCAGCTGGTCCTTGCTCCTCCCTGTCATTCCAGAGCCTTGAGCTCTATATAACTAAGGATGGCCTTGACTTCTGGATCCTCCAGCCCTTGAAATGAATTATTCAGTCACCAGCATGCACAAGGCCCCCTCCCTCACTCCCTGCTGGCTGTCCCCCTGCCCCTAGAGGTACCAGCTCCCAGCTCTCTGCAGTCTGCCTTCCCCCGGTTTTATTTAGCAATGGCACCAGCTCCTGACCCCAGGCTTCCAATGCAGCTGCCTCCGTCCGGCCTCAGGCATCTCTGTAGCAGGCCCCACACACTGTCATTACTAAGGACCAACCGGCTGTGAATTGCCCTGTCAGCACCCATGGGACCACTGCTGAATCCCGACACTCCCACACCAGGCCTCAATCCCCTGACCTGACCCTCTCAGCCTTTGAAGCTTTGGTCCTCGGACATTTTTGGCCAAGCTTTCCCTCTGCCAACTGCCTGGCTTAACTGCCAAGGCCAGTTCTTCACTCAGTTCCTGAACTGTGCTGGAGACAAGGGATCCTCTGGATCTGGGGCTGCTGACCTTGAAAATGACCTCTGACACTGCCTGACTGTTGAACTCTCTCTCTCTCTCCTATTGCCACCTTCCCCTTCTCCCTGGGGCAGGGCACCTGCCCATCACCTGTACTTATCACACCTGTCTCTTAACCCCACCCAAGCCTGTCCCTGGCTTGTGCCAGGGGTGTCATTTACACCCTCTTCCCTTCTCCCTCATATCCAGCTCATGTACACTCCAAGCATCATCCATTTTGATGGTCATTGCTCCCTCCACTGTCACCAGGCTGTCAGGTACCCATGGTCTGTGGAACACCCCTCCACGATCTGTGGAACACCCCTCAGCCTTCCTCCCTACCCAGGCCACCAGCATCACTCCAACCCCAGACTCAGAACCCTTTCTCCTCTTGCTTGAAACTCGTCTCTAACTAGCTGCAAGGCCCCAGTCTCTGCTCACTTTTCCTCCACCCAGCCTCACCAATGCATCCCTTGCTGCCCCATCCCCAGCCCCAGGTTTAACAGCGTTTAAGGGCACATATTTGCAAACACATTTATTATAAGACTTATTAACATAAACAAGGTGTATCCTACAGTTGCTACACTGTGTGTTACTCCTTATTGGTAAGCGCTGAATAAAGTCTGTAGAACCCCCTTCTCGCGGTAGCTGGCCGTGGGGGCAGCTCATACCACAATTGAACCTGCAGTAGCGGCTGTCCCAGATTGATCCTTATCTCATCAATAATGCTATTGCCATTGAATCTGATGGGTGACCCGACTGTGGCTTGAGATGTGTGTGAAATGCAGGTGTGTGTGTACCTGGCACCTCCCCTCTCAGTCAGCAACCTCAGAGCCAGTGCTGGAAGGTGTGGTGGTTTGAACGACCCCATAGGGTCGGATATTTGAATGCTTGATCCCCAGTTGGTGGAAGGATTAGGAGGCGTGGCCTTGGAGGAGGTGAATCACCCTGGGGTGGGTTTAGAGGTTTCAAAAATCCAGGCCATTACCAGTTAGCGCTCGCTCTCTCCCTCCCTCCCTCCCTCCCTCCCTCCCTCCCTCCCTCCCTCCCTCCCTCCCTCCCTCTCTCTCTCTCTCTCTCTCTCTCTCTCTCTCTCTCTTCCTCTAGTGGAGCAGATGGAAGCACTCAGCTACTGCTCCGGCACCATGCCTGCCTGTCTCCTGCCACGCTCCCTGCTCCCTGCTTTGTCACAGGTGTAAAGGTGCCACATCCCTGTCTGGCCACCCTCACAGGTAGGGACCAGTTGTGGCTTCCCTTGAGAGGCAGCCATAGGCAGAGCAAGCCTGCAGAGCCCTTCCCTGGGGCATGGAGGAGCCTGTCCAGCCCGATTCTGCTCCCTTCAAGGCTCTGTCCACCCTCACCCTGTCTATGCCAGTAGCAGGTACCCTGCAAAGTCCCAGGTGGCAGTAGAGTCATGGCTATTTCTTGTGGTGCCCGAGAGGGGCAGGTTTTGCCAGGAGGGTTCTGTGTGTCCTCAGCTTCTCATTCCCTTGGCATCCTGGCCCTACTCCTCCTAGAGCCTCAGGCATTGGACTGGCACTACGGGTCGTGTGGGTGGGCCATGAGTTAAGGGACAGGCGTGTGTGGGAGCTGGGGTAAGCCCAGGAAATTCACAGTTGGATCCGCTTCTGGTATACATTACCATGCCACCCGATGCCTCCCATGCTGCCTCTGCAGGGTATCTTGCTGGGAAGCTCCCGGAAGTATGAAGTTCTGGAAAGCCCCCAGACTCAGTCAAAGGAAGCATCCTCTCTGAAATGAAGGGGAAGGACTGGCGTGGTGCATTCCCCTAATCCCAGCACTGGAGAGGCAGAGGCAGGCAGATCTCTGTGAGTTTAAGGCCAGCCTGGTCTACATAGCCAGCTCCAGGCCAGCTGGGGTTACATAGTGAAACCCATCTCAAACGTAATGGGGAGGAGCCAAAGGGGCTGTACTGGTCAGTGTTTGTCAACTTGACACAGCGATGGCGATTTGGGAAGAGGGGACTTCAATTCAGAAAACACCCACATGAGATTGTCCTGCAGGCAAATGTGTGGGGCGTTTTCTTGACTATTGATTGATAAGGGGGCTAGACTACTGTGGGCAATGCCATCCCTGGGCTGGTGGTCCTGGGTACTTTAAAAAAGCAGACTGAGCAAGTCATGGAGAGAGAGCCAGTAAGCAGCACCCCTCCAGGGCCTCTGTACCAGCTCCTGCCTGCAGGGTCCTCTGCCTTGAGTTCCTGCCCTGCCTTCCTGCAGTGAGGGAGTGTGGCCTTGGCTAGCAGCTGGAGGTGGTTCCTCACACTCTCCCCAGTGATTAGAAAACAGTTCCTTTTGGCAGGCCGTGGCAAATAAACCCTTTCCTCCCCATGTTTCTTTAGTCACGGTCTACATCACAGCAATAGAAACAAGTTAGAACAGGGGCCATGATCACTTCGGCGGTTGTTCTCCAACCCAAGCCACCATCTTCATCTCCGTGTCCATCGTCAGCCTGAGAACTCTCCCAAAGCCTCCACAGAGTGTGACCTCTGGTCCCTCACCCACTCCGCCTTGGTTTTTCTCCTCCATAAAATGGGCACATTTACAGAGCCACCCCCTGGTCTGGCGAGGATTCTGGCGATGCTGTAAAAAGCTGCGCTATGTTTGGTGGCTGCCGCCGTCACTCTTCTTGGTCTGTGCCACCTGCCCGGGCTTAACACCACTGTTCTCCTCTTCCTCGGCAGCCTGCAACACTTGGGATGTCTTCTGGTCTGCCCGTATGCTGGAGAGCAGGGGTGCCAGCCCGATTTGTCCTGGAGGGTCTCCTGCCTGGTGCCAGGAGGAGGGCCACCCAAACCGGAGACGGTAGAGGCCATCAGAACCTAGCAGTCCTTAGAGAGAAGCAGCAAGAGGGAGTGCAATATGGCGCTGAGCCCCAGCCTTCCCCAGTCTGCCCACTCAGTCAAGGTATGTACCTGCCTGCCTGCTGGGGCCATCTGCCTGGACTGTTGGAGGTGTGGAGGGGGCGGACTCTGAGCTCCTCATTTAGCTTAGTTTGTCATACCCTTGACCTCTTTGCTTCCCCACAACCCTCTCAGGTGGGCGTTTCTTTCTCTGTTTAAGAGATGACAACATTGTCTCAGAGAGGTGAGGTAACTTTTCTCAGGTCATACAGCAGGGAGCCACACACTTATCCCCCATCTCTCACGTGGGCTGATATCATAAGGAGCATGTGACCGGGGCATGTCCTGCTGAGGGGAGATCACATGGGAGGTGGTGGGAAGGACATGGAAATGGCAAACTCCCACCCAAGCTCCTCTTGGAGGCTTTCTTTGTGAGTGAGCCCGGGGGGGGGGGGGACGAAGCAGGAAAGTCACCATCCTGTTTCTGTCCCCTCCTATCTACCTAATCCTCTCAAGGTTAGCCAGGCCAGAGCACGGTGTCTGTGACTTTCTGGTTCTGAGAACAGCGAGCACACACTTTATGTGCTGTCTGGGATTCCAGGGGGCTCATCTTGGCCAGGCCCCACCCCAGCAGGCCACAGTCTGAGCGCTTCCCATGCCAGGCTGCAGAAGTCTACCTTTCGGGCCACATGTACTCCAGGCTAGGAAGCTTGCCACCTGGTCTCAGGAGGAAGATGAGGAACGAGACCTCTGTGCCACCCCCCCACACACACACAACTGGGGCATTGCCAGCAACTGGGCTGGAGCTGGGTAAGCAGGGCTTATGAGAGGCCTGGGCTGGGTGGTGGCCCAGCAGGAGCAGGAGGTGCGTGCTGTCTCATAGACAGAAACAGGGAAGGTCACAGGTCCAGGTGACTGGGAGCTGAGGATGGGCAGCAGGTCAGACCCTGCCACACCACTGGCAGTCCCCCAGGCTGACCTGGTCCCCAAAGTCTCTGCCCTGAGGTCCCCGAAGTCTCTACCCCAAGAGCCATGAATGCTTCTGTTTCGTCTGCTTTCGGCTCAACCTGAATACTGTATGGTGTGGGCACCGTGGGATGCAGTAAAGAATGGCGCTCAGAAGAGGCACCGTGGCCCCTGTTCTCTTTGACTCCATCCCCAGCCTGCAGAACAGGGGTGATGCCTGGGTGTACAGAGCAGAGAGGAAGCCCTGAGAAGTCACATACAGTTAACTGCAGAGATGAGAATGAAGCCCAGAGCACGCGCACTGCCCTGCCCTTGCCCTGCCCCTTACACAGACCCTGCAGCAGCATATCACATTTCCAGAGATTGGGCTCCCCTGAGGTAGAGATTATAGAATCTGGAATCAGGCAGACCTGGGTTCAAATCCCAGCCCCAGCAGTTGAATTCAGAAAGTCTCTCAATCTCTCTGTCTTAGTCTCTTTGCAAAGTGGAGGTTATAGTGATTTCTGCCTTGCAAGCTTTCTATAGGAGTTAACAAGAATATTGTGGGAAGCACTCCCAGCAGCCATGGCCACTGCTGCTATGAACAGGGTTTGGTCTGAGAGGTGTGAGGAGTGGGTACCACTCGGGAAGAGAGACGCGGGGTCTCAGAGGCATAACGAGTGGGTACCACTCGGGAAGAGAGACGCGGGGTCTGAGAGGCACAAGGGGTGGGCACCACACAGGAAGAAACACATGGGGTCTGAGAGGCAATGAGGAGTGGGCACCACACGGGAAGAGAGAAGGGACCCATGGATGAGAATGCTGCAGTGACCCTCTTCACTCTCAGCAGACCAAGGAGTCAGACACAAACCAGCGTCTACAGCGGTGATTGATATCTAATATGCTAGCACACAGGAGGCAGAGGCACAAGGAATAGGAGTTCAAGGCCGACCTGGATTATGTAGTAAGACCTATCTTAAAATAAATAAGCAAATAAAACCAGGGACTGGGGAAACAGCTCCATTGGTAATTACTTGCAAGTATAAGGACCTGAATTCAAAGCCCAAAACCTACATTAAAAAACCTGGGTGTGGGCTGGAGCAATGGCTCAGTGGTTAAGAGTGCTTTCTGCTCTTGCAGAGGATCCAGGTTCAATTTCCCTGCACCCACTAGAAAGCTCACGTAACTCTAGTTCCAGGGGATCTGGTGCTGTCTTCTGACCTCCTTGGGCACTGCATGCATGTGGTGTATGCACACACTCACACACACACACACCAACAGATAAAACAGCCATAAGAATTAAAATAAAAATAAAAACCTGGGTGTGGTAGCTCATGCACCCAGGGAGACTCCACAGGAGTCTCCTTGGAGATCATTTTCTAGAGAGTGTATTCTAACAGCCAAGTCCCAGGTCCCTGTCTGAAAGAAGCCAGGGTGGATGGCTCTTGAAAAAATACATCCAAGATTATCCTCTGACCTCCACACACACGTGCACATACAGGGACACCAACACACACACATGCGTGCATGCATGTACATACACACACCACGTATACACACACAGCACACACATCACACACACCACACACACACGCACACACATGCCCCCCCACACGCACACACATGCCCCCCCCCACGCACACATACAGAGCACACACACACACCACACCACACACACCACGCAATGCACGTGTAGGAACAAGAACAAACATCCCGCACACTGTCTCTCAGTGAGTTCCCCTCAGCAGGCACAAGTCAGGTAAACTCAATGTCCCAGAGCTCAGCAGAGCAGGTGAGAGTGTGTACTAAGTGATGGGGCAGGGGGCAGGGGCCAGGGGAGATAGCAGGGGGCTCTTCAACCAGGTGGAGGGGGCACCAGCCAACCTTGGCTTTCCCCCTCCATCCCCCTTTAGCCGTTTGCAGCCGGCAGGAGTCATGAAGGGTCACGGCTGGGCCAGCACCATGCGGACACATTTCCTTAAGGTGTACACCATATTGGGTGTGTCTGTGACCTCTCCTTCCCAGAGATAGCGATCGGTAGCTCCCGAGCACCTTGTTACGCCCTGGCGTTGCTCAGTGCCGGCTGCCCAGCCAGCCCAGGAGGAAGGCCGGAGACAGGCAGGTCTCCCCACAGTGGGTACAGGGGCCCAGGTGGCAGCTGTCACTCTTCTTCTTCGAAGCAGAGGAAGACTAGAGCCTGGGACCAAAGTACCCCGAGAGAAAGGGCCCTGATTGGGAGTCAGTGCAATGAGTCATGTTCCTCTCGCCAAAGCAGATCTGAGGCCTGTGGGTGATGAAATTCCTCACTAGTACAATGGGAGGACTAGGGATGCCGACTGTAGGGCACACAATAGGTGACATCACCCCACCTAGCTAGCCTGAGAGAAAGCAAGCTCAGAGGGGTTAAGTGACGGGCCCAAGGTCACACAGCCTACAAGGACCAGTACGACCCCTCAGGTATTCTGTTCTGAGAAGCCACCCAATTGGCCACCTCTGGGTGCTTCTTCCTATATAGTGCACCCAGGTGAGTATTGGCGGGGTGGGGGAAGGGAGATCTAGCCCTCCTCTCTCCTCACTAAGACCAGAGATTGGGTCCACACTTACCCATGTCCAGAGCTTTGGTGGCCCACTTGGCTCACAGCATGCCTACTGTCCTTGGGAAGTCATGACCTATCTTCTGTCCAGCCTGAACAACTCTATGCCCAAGACCTAAGCCAGGAAGTTTGGTCAAATGTCTGGCCCCAAGGGCTTGTTGGAAGCACTTGCTAGTAGGGTTGTAAGTGATCTTGAACTCTAACAGAGAATGCTGGGGTCCTGCTCTGGGGCCCAGGGTGCACATGGAGGCCCAGACACGGAGGCCAGGTTTGTGCCCCTGTCCACAAGATCCAGCTTTCTCAGTGCCTGTCCCAGGCCTGGGTGCCTTGGAATCCTGGCCTTTTCCACTTGAGGCTGGGTTCCATCCCTGCCCCCTCCAGATGTCCAGGGTCCTTATCCAGCGTGGCATGTCCCCACCCCACACATCCTGGGAGGCAGGGCCACAGTGAAGGCAGGGGGCACACTCATCAAATGAATGCATCCTGAGGATAGGGAGGCATCCACACCTAGGCGGTCAACCCCCTCCAGGTCCACACTGCTCAGGACAGCAAGCACTGGACCTGGCTGGCCACATCCCGGCCCATCACCCTGACCCTTAGCCCCAAGAGACCCTGACCCCGCCCAGGTCCAGGGACGAGAAAGCAGAACCAGGGCTTGAATGTGAAGCTGCTAAGAACCCAGGAGGAGAGGACCCAAGGAACAAGTCACACACCAGGATCCAAGCGACAGAAAGAAGAGGCCTGAGGGTGCTGGAGGGCTGGATCCCGAGCTAGCTCAGCACCGTCTGAGGGTGCCGGAGGGCTGGATCCCCAGCCAGCTCAGCACGGTAGGTGGCAGCTGGTTCCGAGGAACTGTGTCTGGAACTGAGGGAACGGACCTCTGAGACCAATACCAGTACCAGGTTTTCCGTTTTGACAGTACTGAGGATTCGACTCAGGTGCTCCTGGCAAGCACTCTACCACCAAGCTACACACCAGGCCTCTTTTCACTTTTGAGACAGGGTCTCACTTGGTGGCCCAGGCTGTGCTGGACTCGCAGTCCTCCTGCCTTAGCCTCCCGAGTGGTGGAAGGACAAGTGTGCCCCCTTATCCTGCCTGATGCCAGCACTGCTGTGAGCTGCCCACAGTCCACTCGCTGTCCCGCAACTCTCAGGCCACCATGAAACCCGAATAGGGCCTCCTCTCTGTGGCCTCATAGTCCAGGAACAATGTAAGCATTTGGATGTGACCTCCAAATAAGGGCACCCCTCCTTCTGTAGGTACAAGGACAGGCTGGAGCAGTGAGAGAGAGAGAGAGCCCTGCCTGGTCCCAGTGGCGCCTACAACCTGTCAGTCCCTTGAATTAGGATCCCATCAATCCTGTAATTACTTCCTTGGCAGCCCGGCCCAGCTTGCCCATGCCCCGGTGAGTTCTGAGAGCACTGATCTACACGGCACTGGACACAGCCGGCCAGACACACTGCAGGGCATTGCTGGTTTGGCATTCAGGAGGCCCAGGAGATGCTCAGGCATGGTCCTCCCTGTGGCTTCATACTCCTGCATCCCAAACCCCAGAGCTATGGGACTGGAAGACCCTATTCGGCTTTGCTGAAAGGTAGGAGAGAGTGTTGAAGCTGCCCATTGGAGTGAGGAGGTCAGGGTGCTGACGTGGCCTATTGGGGATGGGAGTCACCGCCTGCTGGGGCATAGGCCTCAAGTGCTGAGATAACCCATGAGGAAACTGAGGCAATGGTGATGAGATAGCCCAATGCGGGGGTCTACAGCACCTGCTGAGTCTGGTTACCCCTTGATACACAATGAACCACACATCCGAACATTTTTCCAAATAGCCAGGCCATGCAGCCCCTGGGGAATGAATCACTTCCGCTGATGTCACCTTAAGCGCCGTCACCTGGAAGCTCACACTCCGGGCAGCTCAGGGACTGACACGCAAACCACTTGGGGGGCCTTCCCCTGGCTTATCAGCAAGCAAGACCAGTTCTAGGCCCCGGCTGGAGCTAGTCACCAAGCAAAGGGGTGGGGAGCCCCAAGTTCATCATTCATCATCAAGTGTGACCCGGCTCCCACTCAGCCCCTGGGGGAGCCTCAGGCTCCTGGAAGCCCCACTGGCTTGCCCATCCAAGGCACCTTTCCCCACTGCCACTGATTTCTGGGGAGGAGACCCCTCCTCAGGGATAACTCCTGTGCTACCCCGTAAACTCTGGGTAGCCGTGATGCTGGTCACTACTCGGGATGCAGAGTGACAGGCACATCAATCCCTCCTAGAGCCAGCCAAGGAACTCCACAGCCAAGATGGCTTCCTCTGCTCTTATCTGGGTCTGTCATCCTGAAGGATGCCAAGGGCTTGGTGTTCCCACCACATAGCCTACTTTGTCCCCTCTCACCTCTGAGGAGCCTTTGGAAGAAGAGACGCGGGGGTGCCCGCAGCTGGCACAGCCTGCCAGGCACCTACATTAGAAAGGGTTCTCCATATGCACGTCTCAGTTACCCCCAAGCCATGATGGGGTTCCCATTGACTCTCAGGGGCAGAGGCAGGCTCACAGAAGAGCAGTGGCATGCCCAAGGTCGCACAGCCAGGGACCAACAGGACCAGGATGCGCTGGCTGATCACACATCTTCCATGCTGAGTTTCAGGGGGCCCAGCGCACCCAATCCGAGTTTGGCGCACACAGTAGAGATAATCTGGTGACGAAGGCAGACCTGGCTCCCTGCCAAGTGCCTTAGTAGAGTAGCACAGGCTGAGATTTGAAAGAACCTTCTAGAAACAACCTTGTCCCTAGGCAAGAGCAGGGGCCTGGGATCAAGTAAGGGGGACCCATGGGCTCTCCTTCCCCGGCAACAATGTCAAATCAGGATGGCCAGATGTAGTACATCAAGGCTAGTCTCAGTTGAGTGTCAGCTAAACTGCAGGCTGCAGGATACGGATGTCCCTCCCATGCCATCGCTAAAAAATTCACTGGGGGCTGGCTCCGAAGTAGAGCACTTGCCCAGCATTCGTAAGGCCCCAGGAAGTGCCAAAACATTTCCTATCTCTGTCTCTTTCCTTTCCCTCTCCCTCCCCCAGTTCCACTCAGTAGACTCTATTCATGAAATCTAGAATCCTATGCTAAACAGACAGGAGTAGATATGATCCCCCTAGGCATATAGATCTGACAAGACCAGCTCGAGCTCTTGTCCCCAGCAGCAGATAGTCACGAGTTCCTGCTTATCCCTCCGCATTCCTGTCACCTGGGTTCCACACCACTACTAGAGAGGGGGACAGTTAGACAAGGCATCAGTGGAATTCAGGTAACTGAATTGCTTCACCTGCCTGGCTGGGCAAGCCCAGGGACTGAGTCCCAACGGTGATCTGAATTCAGATGGTGCACTGGGAACTCCTAGCCCTCAGCACCCTTTGAAAGGCACCTAAGAGCTCCAGAGGTCCCAGACATCACCATAACCACCTTCCCCGGCAGCCAGACAAAGAGCTGAGGCTGTACTGGGTCCCTGCATCCCTGTCTAAACAGAGCCAGGACAGGAAAGACTTGGGTCAGTGGGGGAACTGATGTCATGGCTGTCCTATTCAAATGTCTCTATTGCCACTATCAGAACCACCATCAAGGCCACTGCGACAGTCATCATCGTCACCACCATCATCTCTTGCCAGCCCGAGTCCCAGGCGGTGCTCCAGGATCATTTCTTAAATTAAGTCATTGAGTTATCCCTTGGCCACTCCCTCTTAATCCTAGTTACTCTGGTTGTCCCTGGCTGGCCTCCAAGGGTCAAGATGTCACATGCACACCCCTAACCACAGAGAGGTGGAAAATTTGCAAGACACGGAGGGAGGGAGGGAGAGAGGGGGACCCAACCCTCTTCCCTGGCTTAGAGCCCCAGCTCCTTCGGAAACTCCACTTGAAGACTGGCATGTAGAACCCAGACAGAGCTTGGTCCCAAGACGCAGAGTAATCTTCTGAGGCTACCCTCGTTCAGGGACTGGACCCAGCGTTCCGATCCCAGAGTACCTGGGTAGACCCTATTCCCTTCCCTCCCAAGCTCTGGAGCCAGCTCCACCTTTTCTGGTGTCGAAACATCATTCTGCCTACACCCTCCTGCATATTCTTTGGCCTGGGGATCCCCCACCAAAGCACAGGAGAGTGCCCCAGCTCTTACCTGTAGACATTCACCAGCGTCTCCACACCTACCACACACACAGCGTGAGTGGGCTTCTTCAGAGATAGCTGCACAGCTCTCTGTGGGGCCATCCTGTGCCCAGCTCCCAGCCTTCTGTTTGGGCTAGCTCAGGTGCCCAGCAGCCACAAGCCCCGGCTGCCTCCCCGGCTCCCCAGCTCTTCTTGGGGACACCTGGCTGCCGGGCAGGAGCGTGCGTTCTAATGGGTTGGTGCTCTCTCTCCTCCCTTTTAATTTCACCCTGCAACCTGGGGAGCCTGCCTGAGCCTGGTCCCCACCTCCTGGCACCACGCCCAGTCACCTAAGTCATGGGCTGTCAATCTAGGAGGCTGGGAGGGAGGTGTCTGAAGCTCTCTGTGGGGTGGGAAGGGGCCCTGGGAACAGCCGGGTTCAGCTGCCACCAGGAAATTCAGGGGGTCTAGTCAATCTCATTCTTAGGCTCTCGTGCCTGAACCCACACTGTTAGCCTTTCTGAGGGCTCCATGCGAGGCACTAGCAATCTGTAGATCCTGTCTCCTATGTGTGGCAAGCCAGTCTTCAGGGTCAGCTCAGTGGATGAGCGTTGGATGGTTCAAATCCCAGCCATGGCACTCAGAGCCACTGAGGGGACAGGGTCATTTAAATAAGCTCTACATGACTTTGTTTAGCCTGTGTGTCTAACAGCCGCTGTCACAGGGAACCTATGGGGTGAGAGGTCAGGGCAGTGGGAGAGAGTTATCCTGGGCTAAAAGACGTGCTGGTGGGAGAGAGTTATCCTAGGCTAAAAGACATGCTGGTGGCCGCTCGGGTCTCTAGAACATTGCTAGTGGGTGGCAGAGATGCCTGCTCCCAGTTCCACCTGACCTACACAACACACGGTGAGGCAATGCCCTGGTGCCCAGAATTCAGGGGGCACAAGTCAGTGGTGAGTACCCTTGACCAGCCACAGGGGTAGGGACTTGACCAGGGTCTCAAAGTGTTAGCCACCACCCCTAGCTTCACTTCCATGACTTCGTTCCCACAGTGGCCCCATGAGGAGGGTCTGAATTGTCCCCATGTGACCGTGGAGCATAGAGGTTTTCTCAGGATCTTACCCAGCCTTCCCATAAGCAAAGCTAGGACCAGAGGCGGTGTCACGTGACTATGGTCTACACAAACCTGCTGATGCACCATCCCCAATATTGTTTTCTTATTCAAGGATATTTACTGCTTTAAAGTTGAAGACGACCTGTAGGGAAACGTCAAGAAGATAAAAGTTACACAGATAGCGTTTGTTAATTTTCACATATGTTCTTCTGATCATGTATGTGTAACTGTGTGTATGAGAGACAGTCACAAGCACAGACACAGAGACAATTGAAATGGCTTTCTAATTTGATTTTTTTTCTCTCCTTTGTTGCTGAAAGGCCAGCCTCAAACTCACTACACAGCTTAGGATGACCTTGAACTCTCGATCTTCCTGCTGTCATTGCCGGCATTCACTGCAGTGACACCCAGTTTTACGTGGCACTTGGGATCTGTTTAGTTGGGTGGTGGTGGCATATGCCTTTAATCCCAGCACTTAGGAGGCAGAGGCAGGCAAATATCTGAATTTGAAGCCAACCTGATCTACAGAGTGAGTTCCAGGACAGCCAGGGCTACACAGAGAAACCTGTCTTGAAAAAAAAACAAAAAACAAAAAAAAACCTTCATTTTACCTGTAGACATCAAGGCTAAGCCTCTGTTTCCTCCTCAGATACAGAATCTAGAAAAGCAGCTCTTCAGAAGTGGCCTCTCCACCACTTTTTCCTTAAACCAGAAGAACCAGAACCCCAGTCATTTTGTCTAAACCTATCTAGCGGTAGAAACATACCCATTTCCCATGAAACAGAGTAAGGAATGTCAAGTGAGCTCCCCCAAAGTACACAGGCTTTCAATGAGGAAGTCTGGATGGATAAAAGGAGGGACTGATGGATAGATGAACAAAGGAATGAGTGGACAGATGGGCGATGGATAGACAAACAGATGGAAGAGAACAGACACGGGAGGGGGAAGCTGATTATAAGAAGCCATCCGTAAGAAGACCGTGGTAATGACATGATGGGGACAATGGCAGTGCTGATGGCAATGAGGTCTACCATACTAGTCATCACAGACCCAACCTCACCCTGCGCCAGGCAGTTTGTGAGACTCTTCTACATATTCGCTCCTCCAACATTCCCAACAATTCCAGGTGACAAGTTCCTATCAAGCCTGAAGACCCATGGCCTGGCTGTGCTCTTAGCCAGTGTGGGGAGGGCAGGGGCCAGTAGGACCTGGCTTCTCCAAGGGGTCACTCTCAGGCTTGAGGGGAAAGAAGGGAGACAAGGAGGGCTGTGGAGGAATGGGCGGGTGTATCGTAGGATACACCTCTATTTTACAGGGGTAGGAACCGAGGCCAGAGCTAAGACACACTTCCAAGGCCGGTTTCTGCACACGGGCCTCCTCGCCTCTACCCGGGCTCCTGAGCATCCACAGGTCCCTGCCAGGGGAGCATTAGGTCCTTGGCTCCTTCTGTGTACTTTCCCATGTTATTCACACAGGCTTCGTGAACAATGTGAACAGTCATTTGCTCCGGTTTAGAAAATAGCAAGAGCTGTCTTTATTCTCTCGTTGGAGGAAGCCCACGTGCCTCCTCTTCAGCCCCCTCTGGGGACTCTGAACCCTCCTTACCTCCCTTCCTTTTCTTCTACGTGAGACCATTTCCTGGGAGACACCATGACCTGCCCAGGCCCCTGCCCTACCCACAACCCACAAAGTCACATCCTACACGTCCAGGCTGTGGTCTCTTTGAACTTGAGACTCCAAGTTTGATGGGTCAGAGCTGGGAGCAGCGGGGGTGGGAGCTGGGTGACTTCACCACTTCCCCCACAGATGAAATATTCAGCTCACAGTTCCTGCCCTGGCTGGGGCAGCTGAAAAGACAACGCTATGCTGGGGACAGCTGTCCTGGGACTGTGGGACTGAGAGATTCTTCCAGCATGCCCCACGCACAAGCCGGGGATACGGCAGCTGGGCAGGTGTCTAGGGCTGGGCTCTGACAACCGTGTCCCACTGCTTCACTAGCTTTGTGGAAGCTGATCATTTTTCTTTGTGCCGGGATACAACAGGGAGCCCACCGACAAGATCCTGTCCTCGTGGGGCTCAGACAGCATGGGAGCTGTACACACAGTGACAGCCAGACAATGAGCAAGGAGGATGAGGAACAAAAGGGGTGGGGAGCATTATACGAGGGGGTTGTTCGAGGGAAGCTTGGCTATACAAATGAATTGGGAATAAGACGGAAAAACAATACCACAGACACTTACACATACACACATATGCATACACACATATGCACATAAACACACACACACATATACACACACATACTCTTAGTAAGTCCCAGGGTGCGGCTGAGTTTAGAGACTATGATTCCTGCCCCCTCTAGGGTCCCAGCTCCCCATGTGTGGAACTAGATCAGAATTCTCTCCCGAGACACCTTTCCGGGGTCAGGCAGGCTGCTCAAGTGAGAGGAGCGGTCAGAGGTGAGGTGACAGGGCTGGGTGGCTACTGTGGCCCAGGGACACAGCCTGCCTAGGCTGACCACAGTTGCTGTTCCCTGAGAACAAAACCCCCGATACACTGCATCATGGTGTGGACTCTGGGTAAGGATAGTGTTAAGTCTGTTTGGGGAGGTCCCTGGATGTCTGTGAGGTTAGGCACCAGGGCCAGGGGAGCCCTGGCAACCAGCAAGACATAGGAACTGCCAGTCCAGGTCTTGGGACAAATCTGAGGGATCCTGAGGCTCCCTGGGGACTGCCAACCCCAGCTGTGGCTCTTCCAGCCCCAGGATCACACCTCCCTACCCCGGCTGTGCTTCCCCAGGGCAGCCTGCAAGGAGGGGCATCTGTAGAGCCTCTAGCTCCAGACCCCTTCCCATTCCTCTTGCCACCTCCCCTTCCAGGACTCCAGGGAACTGAAGGGACAGTCCCACCTGCTTCCTGCTATGCTACCTTTGCTCCGAAAGAGTCTTTGTCGCCATCAGAGGGTCATGGCCTCTGGGCTCATTTTCCAGTCAAGTTAGTCTAAGCTTGAAGGGAGTGATGACTTACCCAAGGTGACATGGGAGAAATCACAGGAAGCTGAGCCAAGACCCAGAGTATTCATTCATTCGCTCACTCACTCATTCATTCAGCAGACATCTAGAGGGAACTTGTTATTTCTGGGTGCTACCCTAGAATCCAGAGTTCCAGACAGTGGGTGAGTGCTCTCCACTCTTGTTGTCGTCCTCCAGATAGCCTACAACCTCTTTCTGTACCACTGCCACCAGGGCAGGCTTGCTGGTGCCGGGCAGTGCCACCAGACACTCTGACTCTCCGTGTCATGAGAAAGCCGCGTACCCACCAATTCCCTGAGTGCAGGGGCCCCTGGGGCCAGCGGTTGCAATGGCAGGAAGGGGTGAGAGCCACAAGCCGCCACATGACTCTGCCAACCCTGTTCGCACAGAGCCAAAGCCCAGGCCCAGCTCTCTGCTGAGGGACACCTGAGGCCCATGCGACCGTATGAACAGTGCTAAATGATACCTTTGCCGGGGCTGGGTCAGGCTTGGGCACCAGCTGAGCAGGCACGAGGATGCTGCCCTCAGGGGCTTAGGTTCCAGAGTGCCTCCCTGCAGGTGGCCAGTTCAGTGACCTCAGATCACTCTGCTCTCTTCAGGCCATGCATGGCCTCCACATCTCTAGAAATGGCGCTGAAGGGACCCTTTGCCCGCATCTTCAGTCTTCCATTTTCTTGGTCTCAGACTCAAAGCCGTCACCCTCCAGCTCACCTTCCCCACCTCCCAGTTTCTCTTGGTCACAGGGCCTCCCATTCACCATCACCGCCACCCTGACCCGGACCCTGTTGTCTCTCTTTGGAGATTTCGGCAGCTCCTGGTGTCCCAGGCCCTGGCTTTCTACAGTCCGATGTCTTCTCTCTGGAAAGCGTTCACAGCCTCAGATGTGGGTTAGATGCTCACCTAGCATGCCTGAGGTCCTAGGTTCAATTCCCAGCACGGGATAAACAGAGTATGGTGGTGTGTACCTGTAACCTCAGCACCAGGAGAAAGAGAGGTAGGAGGATCAGGAGTTCAAGGTCATCCTCAGCCACGTAGGGAGTTTGAGGCTAGTCTGAGCTACCTGAGACCCTATCTAAACAAAATAAACAAACATTAAAAAAAAATCCAAAAACTCCCAGGATGGAGAAGGTGGCTGAATGGGAAGCAAAGAGATTTTGTGACCTGGCCCTTGTGTTCCAAGCGGGGCTTGGCCAAGCCAAGGAACTGGGTACTGCATGGCTACCCTCAATGTCTCAGTCTTTTATTTATTTATTTTTTTAATGAAATGCTTCACGAACTTGCATGTTATCCTTGCACATAGGCCATGCTACTCTTCTCTGTTTTGTTCCAGTTTTAGTTTATGTGCTGCTGAAATGAGCACTCAGGCTTCTAATTTTTAAAATCTTCAATAACGCACAAGTTTAGAGACATACATTAAATAGTAGCACGCTTATGGCTGATGCTCAGGAAATCAGGAAACACAAGTCTGACCTGGCATTCTAGGTCCCCAAGAGCCTCAACGACCCTCCTGACTGGATCCCTCGTCTTAATCCCTCTGGGCCTTCCTGCTGCTCCCGCTGGGACTTACTCCCTGACCTGGGGTTTCCATGAGTTTCAGGCTTTTCAGCCCCTAGGGCTCCTCCCCTCAACCTCTCAGTCCTTCACACATCCCAGAAGACTCAGCATTCATAGCCTTGGTGGGTTCACACTCCCATCATAGGAGAAAGGACTGGAGAATGCCCACATAACACAACCTCCCTAATACTGCAACCCTTTAATACAGCTCCTCATGTTGTGGTGACTCCACCCCACCATAAAATTACTGAATTGCTACTTAAAACTGTAATTTTGCTACTGTATGAAATGTTCTGTAAATATTTGATATGTGACCTTAAAGGGGTCATGACCCACAGGTCAAGAACCACTAATCTTGGGATTTTTTTTTCTCTTCAGATGAGGATATTAACTCAAAGGAGAAAGGGAGAGAGGAAGGCGGGATTGTTATGGAGTTTATCTGTATGGTAGATTTAGCGATGAGTTCCCTAGTAGACCAGGAAAAAGAGAAAGTAGCAGAGATCTCATGAATCATGGCATTCACAAAGTAAGACTAAGCCAGATGAGGGAGAGAAGTCAGGCTCTTCTCAGCCCAGAGGTCTGACTCTGGGTGGAGTTTAGAAATAGGTCACAGGAAGAATCCTGTGTGGTTTATGAGAGTCATATAGTTGTATCTGGATGGACCCCCAGGCTTGTCTGGGGGATGGTATCTACAGACACACATGCTCTGCCTCCGCTAAACACTCCTCTGAGAATTCATTGTTTTAAGCAAACTTTTGGGCAAAGAGAATATGACAGGGATTTGAGTCTGTCCTGAAGTTGGCTCTTCCCTGAAACAGTGAGGGCAGAGGCCTAGGCTCCAGGGACATCCCGTAGAAACATTAGCCCAAGTCCAGCACCTTCCACTGGCTCTCAGAGCCAGGACATCCTCAGGGAGCCTGAGTCCCTCTGCTGGGCATCCCTCCAACACAAGGCTTTGCCAGTCAGCTGGCCCTTTCATGAAGCTTGCCCCACCTGCCTCATGGGCTGTGTGGACACAGAAGGGCGGTGTGACATGTCATAAACCACATAGCGAGGGGACTGGGCATGTGGCTCAGTAGGTAAGCACTTTGCTTAGGACCCATGACACCCTGGGTTTTATTCCTGGCACCCAATAAACTAGATTCTACAGGGGTGGCTCTGCCTAGTGGAGATTTCCCGTCAAGCTCTGGGCTCTTGTCATCCATACACTATGCCAAGTGTATGGACAGACCGTCTGCGTCTACAGGGTCAGACTGCTTGTGTCTACAGGGTCAGACCGTCTGCGTCTACAGGGTCAGACTGTCTGCGTCTACGGACTAGATCAATAGTTAAACTCAGAAGACTCACTCAGAGTGTAGATGTCACTGTTCCCAGAGCTGGAGTCCCAGACTCAATAAGAATGAGAAAGTGAGCTGAGTGAGTACTGTCCTCCTCAGCCTCCTTGCACAGATGCCACTCGACAGCTCCCTCGCCTTTCTACTGCCGTGCCTGCCAGGCTATGCCTGCCCGGCTATGACGGAATTTACCCTCTAAGTGGGAGCTGAGAGAACACCTCTTTCTTCTCTTTTTGCTCTCTGTTGCTGTTGCTGTTGTTTTGTTTTGTTTTGTTTTTTTTCTGAGTCAGGGTTTCTCTGTGTATCCTTGGCTGTCCTGGCACTTGCTCTGTAGACCAGGCTGGCCTCGAACTCACAGAGATCTACTTGCCTCTGTCTCCCGAGTGCTGGGATTAAAGGCTTGCGCCACCATGCCAGACTGAGATTCCTTTTCTTCAGGGGTATCTTGTCAAGTATTTGCTCATAGCAACCAGGAGAATAACTGATACACTTGGTCATCGTAATCATGGGCAACCACAGTGTCTTTTATTCCATTCCCGCCATACTTACTAACATCAAACACCCTCAGACCCCTCGTCACACACACATCACATGTCATGTCATGATATCCAGGCTACAGAACGGCCAGGGAAGGGTTCAGAGAGCTTCAGGGTTCAGACAGCTGAGCCCCTCCAGATGAGAAATACCACGACATGAGTACAAGGCCGTCAATGCCAACTGGGTGGCAACTGCAGCCGTCAGACTGAAGAGGGTCCTGTGGCCCACATGTCACCTTCAGGGATACATCCCACCTGAGCTGAAGCTGCCAAGGGACAGAGATCATGAGACAGAGTCTCTGCTTACAAGATTATTTCCCTGGGAGATGACTGAGTGAGGGGCTGGCATGCAAGGCCACATGGCAGTCTTGTGGTGTTCCTTGACAGTCCTAGTGTGAGTGACATCCGGTGCATGGATAAGCCCACGTGACTGGTGTTTCTGTGTGATGTGATATGCTCACAGGCGTTGCTTATTGGCATAGATAAACCATTTATCAGTTTGTGGCTCCTGGTGTCCTGGCAGACGGCAGCTGTTTGCTTAGATAAACAAGGCGGAGTCCTTCTGTCTTGGCACCTGCACTCAACATGGGGTAACTCACGGCAAACCGCTGCTTTGTAAAACACGATAATTCAGAGCAAAGCCAGGCTGAAGCCCCCACGCCATACCCCATGATGTACCCAGAGCAAAACCAGGCTGAAGCCTCCACACTGTATACTAGGATATAACCCAGAGCACGCACAGCCTGAAAGCCACCAGACTGTACCCCATGACGTAATCCAGAGCAGGCACAGCCCATTGTCCTCACCTGCACCCCATTTCTCTCTCCCATCTCGACCTAAGCAAGACAGTGATCCCCCAAGCCCCACTACACAAATGGTTCCTCCCCTTTTCCAGAGCCTACCCACCATCTATCCAGCAGCCATTTCTTGGGCACCTGCCTTGATCCAGACCAGAGTTGGTGAGGGAGAGCTGGTGACAGCCTGATTTCAGGGTGTGTCTGTGTGTGGGTGGGTGTCACATGGGGACCTGGAGTGAGATACTGGGACATCTCTGAGGATGTGGTGTTTATATGCACATGCGTGTGGACCGGTGAAGGGCAGGGATCGGTGTCGGCGGTCTTCCCCCGTCACTCTCGGACTTAGTTTTTGAGACTGGGTCTCTCGCCGCACCTGGAATCACTGATATGCTAACTAGCCTTCATGCTCAAGGTATGGGCCGCGTCAGCTTCCCAGTGCTGAGAGGCCAGACGGCGCTGCTGTGTCTGGCTTTTTACATGGGTACTGGGGACCTGAACTCAGTCGCTTGTGTGGCGACTGTCATGTCAACTGGGCCATCTCCACTGCCCTCTACTAGGACACTAAAAAAGTGTTTTGATTTGTGTTTTATGGGTATATGAGTATGCCATCTGTGTGTGTGCACGCACGCACGGGGCAGGGATAGTGTAATGAGCTTACTCTCGTGTTAGAGGGCATGGCTGTCCCTAAGGTGTTTGACTCCTTCATCTTCCAAGACAACATCTTAGCAATAGTTCTCTCTTTCTTCTTCCCACACTGCTCCCCGCCCCATCAAGTCGTTGGCTTTGTCTGGAGCCCAACCTTTCCAGTTACAACAAGAAGGCTCAAAGACACCGATTCCCCATCCCCGGGGGCCTTAGACCAGGTTGTCTAGGCACCAGCCATGTAGCTTTGACCTGGCTGTGTCCTGAGTGCCATAGAGAGCAGTCCAAGGACTGAGCCCTGCCAAGAGCATCAGAAGAGGAAGCTTAGACGTAACCTGAAGTCCAAAGACTCCACACACGGAAGAACTGAAGGTCAGGATCAGGACTAAGCCTGGTAGAGACTCCTCCCCCACTCACAGTCCCCATGACTCTTGCAGGAGCTCAGCAGATCCACTAAGAAAGCCATGAATGACTTGGCATTGCTAAGCAGGCCCAGAGAGGGTGAGCAGTTAAGCCAAGGCCACACAGCACATTCCCTTTCTCCCATACCCGAGGAGAGGAGGGCACACGGCAGAGGATGAAGAGCCAAGGACAGTAGTGGGGCAGGCAGAACCAACAGGGGTCAGAGTGTGAGCCCAAGAACACGTGTCCCTTGGCCGCCTCAGCCTTCTGGGGGCGCTTTGGACCCGTCTGTCTGTGGGACTGTTAGGAACACCAGCTATACACCTGGCCCAAGTACCAGGGCCTTACACCATGGCCTTCCAGCACTTCCCAGGGAGCTGGCCGTGAACACACAAAATGCATGCTGGCCCCTCATGGTTCACCTCCTCCAGGAAGGCTTCCCAGCTGTCCCGGCTCTCAGGAAGTGTCTGTCCTTGAATCTACACAGCGTCTCTACTATGGAAAGCTTGACCTCGGCCCCATCCCTTGTCATTCTGTCAAGATTCATGTTCCACAGAGGGACAGGGACAGGGACCAGCTCAGAGGAAGCTGGCTCGTGTGAAGGAAGTCTTAAACTCGGGTCTTGTCAGACAGAAACGGAAGCAATCTATACCTTGCAGGCTAAGGTTTCTTCTGTTTGCCATCAAGACAGTTAAGAATTAGTTCCTGTTTGTCCTTGTGTGAGTCCTTGCAAGTTAAGGTTTCTATTCGTAGTTAAGGATACGATCCTGTTTCTTAGATCTGACGTAAGCTGCAAAACACGCTTTTCAGCCCACGCTAAACTTGTGACCCCACTCTCATGGTATCAATCCTCCTCCTTGTCCCTCCCCTTTCATTGTGTTTTCTAACAGCGTGTAACAGCCAAGTCTCTTGCCCCTGTGAACGCCTTATCTCTCCTATAAAAAGAACCTCGAGAGGCTGGCAGGGCTACTCTCTAAAATCCCAATTTAGGGAGCGACAGCTGGACTGTCCAATTCAGACTGCACCCCAAAGCAAAGCTTGCTCCAATTAGGTAATCATGGATTCAGTCTTTCTCCTCATACTTTCTGTCTCATAGGTGTTCTGAACCATCAGCCAACCGCTGGAAAGCAGCTACCGCCCTTGGTAGACAGGGTCCCTCAGGTCCCCTAGTGCCCCCGGCAGGGTTCTTGGGAAGCAGGATCCCCTGTGGGCAGAACTCTCAACATAAGCCTACCTCTCCTGGCCCTGCATCCCAGTGGTGGTGGGTGGGGAGAAAGAAGGACAGGGGGACAGGAGACAGGGGGAAGCACAGGAAAGCTGAGGCAGAAATGAGGAACACTCAGAGCCAGACAAAGAAGAAAGCAGGAGGAAGGCAGAGGCAGATAACAGCTGGAAAGTCCTGACAGAAAGAGTGAGGCCCAGAGACAGGTGATGACTGGCTCTGGGTCACACAGCAGGCAGCTTCAGAGCCACCTCCCCTGGCACAATGCCCGGCTCCAGAGAAAACAAAGTAAATCTCATCAAATCTCTGGCAACATCTTATCAGATGGGCGACTGCGGACATGTAGATCTGCCAACCCTTCCTGCCATGTGTTCCTCCTCCCCTGCCTCCTGCCTCCCTCTGCTCACTTTCTGGAATAGGCAGCTGGGGACTGCCCAAACTCGTCCTCTCCTTTTGAAGCTGGAGCTGGATCCCAGCTCATGGCAAGGATACCTCCCCGCCCCTGCTGTCCGAGCTAGGCTACCATGCAGACAGTGAGAGGCAGGTGGCCGTATCAGCCGGATGTCTTCAGCTCCCAGCTCCTGCCTTCTGGAGGCAGAGGGAGGACCTATCCGCCTTAGGCATCTGCCCAGGTTCACCCCACAGGTAGGTACACGTGAACAGGAGACACAGGATGCCTCCGCCGGCTCATATGGGTGATGTGGGACAGTGGTCACCCTCCAACCCTCTGCTCATGCCACTTCCTGGGCTCCCCAACTGTGTCTCGTCCTGGAATAAGATGTTAGGTGGCTGACCTGCAGCTGCTCCCCTCCACATACAGCCAGACCTGAGGGACACCAGGCTGGGACAGGGAGTCTCCAGCAATGTCTCCTCAGACACAATTCTCTTTCTGGACCACAATTCCCCTGCCTGCATCTCACAGGTCGAGGGGAGTCTCGATGGCCTCAGAGCCACAGACCAGTCTCCATTGCCCTTTGTCTTGCTGGGCTTCCAGACCTCCCCTCTCTCCTTCAAGGGTCAGGCTTCCAGACCATTCAGGTGATAGCACTCCTGAGGGGACAGGGGTCATCTAGGCAATGGCTCTGTGATCTGCTTGACTCCACTGATCCTAGAGAAGGAAGGCCGAGTGCCCATGACCACGATCTGGGGATCTGTTGCAGACATCCAACTTGAAGGTAACTCACTACAGACAAGCACAGAGAGGCGGTGCCAGGTCCTGCTCAGGGCGGGGCCTTTCCGTGGGAGGCTGAAGGAGGGGAAGTAGGCTGAAGAAGGCCTGCAGTCAGAAGAAGAGGCAGAGGGTGGTTTTCCCAGCAGGACCAGCCCTGCCCCCCTGTGGGGGAGAGGTTCATCAGCACAGTGCTAACTACTGAGTGGTTCTGGATCAGATCTGCGCCACCATCGCCCGGCTAGATCTTAAGTGTTCTCTAAAAGTTCCTGGTGCCGGGTTGAGAGGCGGGGCCTCTGGGGTGATGGATCACTGAGACTCTTACATAGTTGATAGATTAATCCATCGATGGACTCGGCTTACTAGGGCTGCTGGAAGGCGGTGGAGGCTTTAGGAGGTGGAGCCCAGCAGAAGGAAGTAGGCCATTGGGAGTGTGCCTTTGAATGGGGATAGTTGTCCTGGCCCCCATCCTCTCTTCCCAGCCAACCTGGAGAGAGCAGCTAGCTGGTGGTCACATGCCGCCTGCCTGGTCGAGGTGACCAGGGGGTGAAACCTCCAGAGCCCTAAGCCAAAAGAAATCTGTCATCATGTAAGTTGCTTCCCCAATGGCAGTTTATCACAGCAATGGAAATCTGACGAGGGGTGCAAAGGAAGGATTATATGTACCCCCAGACTGGCAGGAGCTCCCTTAGTACAAACTGGGTCTCTCCAAGAGGTAGCTCGGCAGGATATAGGGAGCTTTGGGTCCAAGTAGTAGGACCCCCAGACTGTTGGGGGGTCCTCTGGCTCTCTCTCCTTAGCCTTGGCTTTCTTTGACTCTGCAAGGAAGCATTGGGTAGTTACCGCTCTGAGGCCTGTCTGGCTTTGACTCCAGGAGACCAAGAGAGACCTTTCCTCACCCTCTCCCCAGCAGCACCCCAGCTTCAGCGCCACTCTCCAGAATGAGGCCAGTTGATTGGAGCTGGGTCCGAGCACCCACAGCCCAACCCAGGCCTGAATCATTCCACCTGATCTTGGCTTCCAGCCCTGGAGCTGGGGTTGCTGGTCGGCTTGGTGGGGCAGGGCAGCACCTGGGTCAGACTTATTGCTTCCTGTCTCACTACATCCAGCGGATGTGTGACTCCCTTCTCCTAGTCACGGAAGCAGTGGTCCCAAATGCCAGCTACTGACAGAGTAGTACAGGCCTCCTGTGTCCTCCTCTCACACATGGGGCAGGATGGGGGTGGGAGCCTGGCGGTTAAGGCAGAGGCTCGGTGAGATTGCAGGCTGAGTGTCTGAGATAACGAAATCCCATTGTCCTCTAGATCCCTGATCTGATGGACGGGACTCAGGCCTGGTCCTTTAGAAGCCTCCTGACTGATTGAGAAGAAGCAGTCACCCAGCAGGGCCCCTAGGAAGCCATGGTCCAGGCTGTCCCTGTCCATGCCTGCAGGATCCCTCTGGGCAAGTGTGGTCAGGGCTGGAGGCAAGTGCTAGCCAGAGTTGCCCTGGGGGAGCATCCTGGGGACCACCTCTGGGACAGAGAATCCCCTCCCAAACTGCACAACCGTTTGTCCCATGGTCTCGCAGCTGCACTTGCTAGCTGACTGCCATGCACGTGAGCAGCCAGACATCCATTTTCCTGTCCCATGGCAGAGGAACCAGACCACAAAGGAGAAGATACAAGGCCAAGGCCACACACCAAGGCCAGACTGGGGCCCAGTGTTCCTGCAACAGGAAACAGAGAAGCAGCCAGTGACTCAAGGAACTGGTTCCCCATACATTTGGCCAGAAGGCTCAGGCTGCCGGGCACCCTCTGCCCCAGTGCCCTCGAGATGGCCTGCCTCGGGCTGCCCAGAGCTGGCCTTTCCCAACCCTGTTTGGAAAATGCTTTTTATTTGAGGGAGGCCTGCTGCCTCATCAGGAGTTTACGAGCCTGGTTTATGGGTCTGGTCCAGAGAGCCTGGGGCACAGCTTTGGCATGTGCCAACAAAAGTACCCACTTAGATATAGTCTAGACTCTGACTTCAGCTTCTATGGAAGCCAAGATTAGGGATGAGTCAGTGGATGAAGGGAAACAGGAAGGACCAGAGATAAGCAGTAACTTACAGAGGCCACACAGCACACCCGTAGCACACCTTGATCCTGCTCTTGTTCCCCTGGCTTCTGCCCGGGACTCTCACAGTTCCAAAGCTGCATGGGAACAGGTCTTCATGCTGGTAGGGGCAGCTCAGGACGTCAGCAAGATCTGTATGGAGGATTTTATGGGCTTTCTGTTTTAGGGGACTGAATTCCTGGTTCTCTAGGAGGCAGCTGCAGGACCCTGGCAAGATAGGGTCTGGGGAACATGGAGGATCAACCATCCGTCCCTTAACCGGTCACCAGGATCCCCTAAGATGGCTCAGCTGTGCTATATTAGAAATATACTACATACTGAGGACCTCTGGACACAGGGCAGGATACTGGAACACATCACCCATTAACTGCTAACGTCACCAGGCAACTTTACAAGAGGACACGGGGGCTCAATCCCCGCGCACTGCACCTGATATTGCACAGTGCCTAGGTCAGCATCCATCTTCCCCTTAGCTCCCTCCCCCTCCACAGAGGGCTCCGAGGACCCTGTCACCCGCTCACTGGCCCGATCTCGTGGGGGCAGATTCTCACAGCTGGCCCTGCCCCCAGCTGCACCTCTTTGGACCCCCTGAGAAGAATGCAGCAGGCAGAGATGCACTTGACCCTGGGGTTTCCTCGAGCCACTGAGATTCCCAGAGAAGCTTGGGGCAGCAGGAGGGAATGGGGAAGAGGGTGATTGGCGGGGCCAGAATCAACAGACTAGACACTCGGCTCAATTGAACACTGCCATGTATGACCTGCTGTGTGACTTTGGGTGTGTGGTTGGCTCTCTCTGAACCTTCCATATCCGTATCCAGGGAGGGAAGAAGTTTGGTATAGCAGTACACCCCCGAAATCCCAATATTGGGAGGCAGAAGCAGGAGGATCTAGACCAGCCTAGGCTACACAGTAAGACGCTGTCATTCTTTCAATTGGATGAATGAAACTTTAAAAATTGAAAAGAGGAGGCAGGGAGAAAGCCGGGCCACACAGGTGACATTGGTTTTTGAGTTGCTAATCCAATTGTGGGCCACAGTCAGTCAATATAGCCCAGCAATTTTTGAAAATCCATTAAGAGTTTGTAACTGATCTCTCCCAATTTATACTTTCTGTGGTTGAAATTTCTGTAACTCTATCATATATCCTAGGGAATGAATAGAATCTATTCTTTTTATTTTTCAGGAGCAATTTGTAATTCCCAAGGCAAAATTCTCTTTATTTCATCAAACATGTTTTCTAAAGTATCTCTGTATGAATCAGCCAGTAGAGTATCATCCATACAATGGTAAATTATAGATTGAGGAAGCTGTTTACAATTTTTTTCTAGTGACTGTTGTACACAAAGTGAGGCTATTTAGCATTCCTTGTGACACGACCTTCCACTGGCATCATCTAACAGGTTGAGAATTATTATAAGTGGGAACTGTGAAGGTGAATTTTTCTCTATGCTGTTCTTGTAAAGGTATAGTAAAAAGGCAGCCTTTTACATCAATCAGTATAATAGACCATGTTATTTAGGTAATAAGGAAGGCAGGGAATTCCAGGCTGTAAAGACCCCATTTGTTGAATCACCTTCTTAACAGCTCTTAGATCTGTTACAATTCTCCTTTTTCTAGATTTCTTTCTAATGACAAGTATAGGAGAATTCTAGGGACTGGTCGGTTCTTCAATATATTGAGCATTTAGCTGCTCCAGTACCAGCGGCTCTAGTGCCTGTAATTTTTATGTCAAAGGCCATTGTTCCACCCACACAGGTTATAGTCAGTTAACCATTTTAAAGGTAGGGTTGTTGATCCTTTGAAAGAGCAGTAACAGTTACTCTTTGTTCATATTTAACCTCAACAGTCTGTGCCTATTCTTAATAATACCTTTTAATATTTCTCTCAAAAGCATTCTTTATTTTATGGCTTGTTTTTGAGATTGGAAAAAGGTTAATGTGTGTTTTTCATTGCTGTAACAAACCACATTCCTGTAAATTCAAAAACAAGAGACTTGAGTTCATAAAAAGAACTGATGGATCCTCTCTCACATGGTACAAGGAACCAATTTTTAGAGTCCCTATATTTTATGCTGATGCAAGCAAATCAGGAAAGGAAGGTTATAAGTCAGTAAATTTAAGTAAAGTGGCTCAAAGCCCTTATGATTCTGTGTAAAAGTCATAATTACATGTTATTCTCACAGTGTTGTTAGATATTCCAGAACCTCCAAATACAGTTACTGACTCTCAATATGCAGAAAGAGTTGTTTTACATATTGGAACCACTGAACTTATTCCAGATGATTCAGAATTAATTTTACTATTTATTTAACTATAACAAGTAATCAGAAACATAAATCATCCATTATATATGCCACATATCAGTTCCCATATGGGTCTACCAGGCCCTCCAGCACAAGGTAATGATGAAATTGATGCAAATATTGATAGAAAACATGCTAGGAGCCTCAGAATTTCATTAGAAACACCATATTACCAGGACGAGCACCAAAGCTACAGAGAAACCCTGTCTCGAAAAACAAAACAAAACAAAAGAAGAAATACCACATTAATAGCAAAGGGTTGAAGAAATATTTTTCTATCACTTGGCAACAAGTCAAGGAAGTTAAAGGAAATGTCCTACTTGTTCTTTGTATAACCAAACTCCACTACCTGTAGAATGTAACCCAAAGGGAGCTCAAATAAATGAAATTTGGCAAATGGATGTGTTTTATTATGTGGAGTTTGGATAATTAAAACGTTTACCATAAAATCGGTACATATTCACGAGTTCAATGGGCAACTGCTTTAAGTTCTTAAGAAGTCTGATTCTGTAATTACACATTTACTAGAAGTTATGGCCATTATGGGGATACCTGTACAATTAAAGACCGACAGTGCTCCAGCATATGCCTCTAGTAAAATGAAACAGTTTTTTGCATATTACAACATAAAGTATATTACAGGTATATCACATAATCTTACAGGATAAGCAGTTATAGAAAGATCTAATCACACTTTAAAAGACATGCTTAATAAACAGAAAGGGGTAATAAAGACTCCCAGAGGTAGATTACACAGTACTTTATTAACTTTAAACTTTTAAATGATAATGAGAAAGGAATGACAGCTGTGGAGAGACACTTAATAATAGAAAAACATACTGAATTAAACCAACTTATGTTCTTTTAATGTTGTGTTGACCTCAGAATGGAAACAAGGATATGTGTTACATTGGAGAAGAGGTTTTGCTTGTGTTTCCATGGGAGAAGAAAAGCTATGGATACCATCTTGAATAAGGAGAGGTGATAGTTGATTAAACAGTTTTGTCATTCATTTTAAACTAACTTATAAGGCTAACACATGCCTTTCATTTGATCAGGTATGAAAAAATAATACTTTTTCTGTTGCCAATAAAACATTTTGTCTTAACAAAGATATAACCTAACAAAAAAGGAACTCTCCAAAGTTAGGGTTGGGTTAGGGTTTTGTTTTTGTCTTTTCAGGAGAATAAAATCATCTAACTAAGGAATCTGAAGACCACTGGAAAATGTGACATCTGAAGAAGAAGAGCAAATCATTTAGAGAAAACGTCCCAAGAAAAGTAGCAAATTGGCCTAATGGTATAGTACACCTCCAATAGGGTATAATTTCATCAATCTTCCCAAATGCTTGTTTCTGCTGCTCTCTATAGACATATAAGGTAAATGGCGTTTTTGTGGTCTAAATTCAATTAAAAATTTAAATGTAACACAATTAATAAAAGTCCAGAGACAGAAATTGGGGTTCAACATGAAGGTCAGAAAAGCAAAACAGCCAGCCATTGGCTCTTAACTCTACCTCAGTCCGAAATGATGATCCTGCCTCCAGGAATCTCAGAATGAGACTGTGTCTGAAAACTGTCTCCTCCTGTCTTTATTCCTTTCTAGGGCTGGGATTAAAGGCAAGCACCACTATCACCCAGTTTCTATGGTAAACTAGTGTAGCTATTGGGATTAAAGATGTGTCACCACTGCCTTATCTGGAAAGCTGACCAGTAGGGTCTCTGATCTTCAGGTAAGCTTTATTTATTAAAATACAAATGAAATATCACTACATTTCCCTTTTTGTCTAAAATAAAGGATGGTCATTTTAAAATTGTAGTGAAAAGTTCT
Source organism: Microtus pennsylvanicus (assembly GCF_037038515.1). Taxonomy (NCBI): domain Eukaryota; kingdom Metazoa; phylum Chordata; class Mammalia; order Rodentia; family Cricetidae; genus Microtus; species Microtus pennsylvanicus. The sequence continues at coordinate 72,135,591 of NC_134591.1, forward strand.
AGCAAGCTACTACTATAAACTGTTTACGATAATTAAGGGGACAAACTCCTATTATGGGTTTAGCTATAGACAAAAGAAAGCTCTATTTAGCCTCCTATATTTTAAATAGATAAGTGATCTTAAAATACTTAAGAGATTTACAGAATATGGCATTTAAGATGTTTTAATAACATAAGGCTTTTCATGACAGTGAGACACGTCTGCTCCTGGTAGCACCAATCTCCTTAAGAAAAGATGATGGGCATTGAAGAACCTTCATATGGAGTTTGCTTTCAATGTAGCAAAGTTGGTCACTGGGAAAGAAACTGCCATTGCCTGCTGACAGTATGCTGTCCAAATTGTACAAGCAGGATGCAAAGGAAAGTGTCTGCCAAATTTTGCCAGGACAGGGTAGGACAATCCTTCAACATTAGTGCTTCACAAGAAAGTTTGTCTGATATTCTAGGCTGGTAGGCCAAATATGGATGCCCTGACATCACAGAGGAACCTTGGGTGACTGTCCAGGCAGCTAGATGTTTCTGTGTTAGAATTAAAACCTTCTCTTTTTATTTGGACAAGAAGGGGGAAATGCTTCAGGATATTTGATCACACTATGCCACTCTGAGACTGTGTTAATAAAATTAACCTGGAATCAGGGCAGAGCTAGTGACTAGTTGACAAGAATTGGTCATAGAGAATACAGAGGACCCAGGATATGAATAGAGAGACACAGGAAGGAGGAGGGAGGGACTTGAAGATTCTTGGGTTTTTGGTCCTTCCCTTTTGGTCTACGAAGTGTGGAGAGAAGGTCAGCTCATCACCTTTTTACATGTTCTTTGATCTCTTAGGTTTTTACCCCAAAATCTGACTCCCAAGTCTTTATTGGTACTAGAAGAACTTAGGTGAGCACAAGCTGCAAGTGCTCCTAACTGCTAAGCCATCTTTCCAGGCCCTAGGTATATTTTCTTCAGCGCTGGGATTGAACTCATGGCCTGTGCAGGCTAGACAAGCACTGTATCACTGGGCTCTATCCCAGCTCTTGTCCTTTCTTGTTAAGTACCTTTATTTGGACCTTGTTTTCTTGCCCAGGGATTCATTCTAGATATTCACCAATTTTACCTAAAATTTTGACGTAAAAAGCAAACAGACAAAAACCCAAAACCTTTTCCCTACCATTTTCCATTTGACAACTGTCCTGCGGTCTTCCTGTCTTCCCAAACTCGGGACTCATTCCTTCCCTCCTGCCCTCACTGCTCTTCTCAGGTCAGCGTCTGCGCTCTTCTGTTCTCGGGACCGTTTCGCTGAGTGCAGGGTTCCCTGTGGTCTCCTTGCCATTGCTCAGTCCATAATTTCCATCCTGTTGTCTTCTTTGAAGAGAGGGTTATTGCAAAGGCTGCTTTTGACATTTCCGGGTGGATGGGGTTTCTGGCTATCCCGCAGAGCTCCGGGCTATCGGCACTGGAGGATGTGGTCAGGATGACATGATTTATTTCAGTTTTGTTGAAACTTGCTTCCACTTTCAAGGCTGTCCCATGCCCTGCCCGTGGCTGACGCAGAGTCCCCCTCGCATTGACTGGGTCAGTCTTGTTAACTTTCTATGTTCATTCAATCTTCTAGTGATAATTGCACTGTTTTGTTTTGTTTGGTTTGGGTTTGGGGTTTTTTTGTATTTATTTATTGTTGTTTTTACATCCTGACTGTAGTTTCTCCTCCCATTTGCTATGCTCCCCCATCCACTCCTCCTCCTTTCTCTTCAGGAAAGGGCAGGCCTCTCGTGGATATCAACCGGCCATTGTATATCAAGTTGCAGTGAGACTAGGCACCTCCTCTCCTATTCAGGCTGGATGAGACAACCAGGTAGGAGGAAAGGGTCCCCAAAGCAGGAAACAAAGTCAGACACAGTCCCTGTGTCCACTGTTAGGAGTCCCACAAGAAGACCAAGCTACACAACTGTGATACATCAGTCCCATGCAAGCTCCCTGGTTCAGTCTCTGTGAGCCCCTATGAGCCCAGGTTAGTTGATTCTTTGTGTTTTCTTGTGGTGTCCTTGACCTCTCTGACTCCTACCATCCTCTCCCCCCCCCCCGGTTTCATAGGATTCCCCAAACTTGGCCTAATGTTTGGCTGTGGGTCTCTACCTCTGTTTCCATCTGTTGCTGGGTGAAGCCTCTCTGATGACAATTGGGCTAGACACCAATCTGTCAGTATAGTAGATCATCACTGGGAAGTATTTCGTTGACTTTTTTTTACCAGTTGTATTTACTTGTATCCTGGGTCTCTGGGCTGTCCAGCCTCTGGGTCCTGGCACTGCAGGCAGTGTCAGGGATGGACTCCCTCTCGTGTCATGGGTCTAAAGCTGGACCAGTCATTGGTTGGCTGCTCCCACAATTCCTACGCCACCTTTAACCTAGCACATCTTGTAGGCAGGACAAATCGCAGGTGGAAAGTTGTGTGGTAGGACTGGTGTCCCAATCCCTCCACCGGAAGCCTTGCCTGGTTACAGGAGATGGCTGGTTCAGGTTCTGTATCCGCCATTGCTAGGAGTCTTAGCTAGAGCCGTAGCTCTGGGAGTTTGCATCGCACTAGGTTTCTAGCTCATCCCAGAGATGATGACGGCTCCTTCTAGCCGTCTTTCCCAGTATTTTATCCCTCCATCCTTCCCATACCTGATCCCTCCTGTTCCCCACCACCACCCAGAGACCCCCTCCCCTGCCCACCAGCAATGTCTGTTCTATTTCCCCTTTGCCCTTGAGCCCTCCTTGTTACTTATCTTCTCTGGGTTTACGGATTGTACTGCTCTGTTTTTGGAACCCTCTGTTTTTTAACTATCAAGACACATGGACTACTATTTCCCCTATTATTCTCACAAGAACTGGACTGATCAATTTTAGTTTCATTTATTTATCTTTTTATTACATTTTTATTATTTGTATGTGTGTGTGTATGCGATTGTGTCTTTGGATAAACTAGCCCTTTTCATCGAACTTGCCAAGTGTATGTTTGTGAGTCTTTCTGTGGAACTGGGAAGGATAGAAAGATTGGGGAAACCAAAGGGATACGGGAAAGGATTCCTTTAATAAACCACTGGCTTGGGGTTGGAGGGTGCCTCAGTGATTAAGAGCACTGACTGCTCTTTCAGAGGTCCTGAGTTCACTCCCCAGCACCTGCACGGTGGCTCACAACTATCTATAACTGTAGTCTCATGCTATCTAATGGCCTTTTCGGTGTGCAAATGTACATACAGAAAAAAAACACATAAATAAATAAATCTTTTTTAAAAATCAATAAATAAACCATTGGCTTCTGGCTTCAAGACCACCAACAACTAGGGATCTGAGTCTGGACTCCCTGGGGGCTGGTTTTAGGTAGAACTCACTTTCAAGTAGACACTTTTTTTTGGGTCCTGTCTCAGGAATGGTGTGGCTCGCATTGAGGATGTGTCTTCCTCCCTCTTTTAAACATCCCTCAAGCTTGTCTCTTCCCATAGATGCCCCCTCCTGACCGTACACACACACACACACACACACACACACACACACACACACGGACCGTGGAAATTCTCACGTCAGGGAGAAATGATGGTAAGAAAGGATCTTATCATCGATCTGACAGGATTTGCAGTCACCTGGGAGACACACATCTAGTCATTTCCAGAAAGGCTGAACTGAAGAAGGAAGACCTGCCCTGGCTGGGTAGCACCATCCCATAGGCTGGAGTCCCCAACTACATAAAGGGAGAACCAGCATCCATCTCTCTCCACTCCCTCACTGCAGATGTGATGTGACCGGCCACCTCAGGCTCTTGACACCATGACCTCCTCACTGTGATGGACTGTGAGTCTTTAAACTGTGAGCCACAATAAATCCTCCCTTAAGGTGCTCCTGCCATAGCAACAAGAAAAGTAATTAATGCCAGAGAGGTCTCGCTCAGATCCCTCTTTCTCAGGTCTGAGCCACCCTCCGGTCTCAGGTGTAACTCTTGAAAGTGAAGTGCCACCATCTTGAGAGAAGGGACTCAGGGTGGCATGTCCACTTTAGAAACCAGTCTGACAGTTTCTTCTTAAGTTAAACAAAGGCTTCCCAGGCAACTCAGCAGTCTCCCAAACTAGCTATTAACCTGAGCTCACCTGAGTGTGAACACTGGTACCAGTCTCACTCATCATGAAAGTACAGTGAGAAACTCCCCACATCCTTCAACAAGCACATAGATCACCCCACCATCCACCCACGCAGTACCAACGCACACAAACACACACAGCATGGAGGACTTGCTGGTGCACTGAGGAGAACCAAAGAGGGGAAGTTGGCTGGGTTCATCTGTATTTGCCTAGAAAAGGCAAACCAGGAAGGCAGAGTGGGTATCTGCCAAGGCTGGGGCTGAGAAGGGCAGGGGCTCCAAACATATAGGGAAATGGGTTGAAGGGGATCTACTTTAGCTGTGGCAATGGGTAGTCCTGGTCAAAACTCGGAGGGAGGCTGAGAATGTAGTTCAGTTGCTAGAGTTCTTGCCTAGCACATACGAAGTCCTGGGTCCCATCCCCAGTATTACATAAACTCTTCACGGTGGTGCGCAACTGTAATCCCAGAATTAGGGAGGTGGAGGCAGGAGAGTCCAGTACTAAAGGTCAGCCTGGGCTATGTAGGGACGTTTAAACCAACCGGGACTATGAGACCCTATCTGAAATAAATAATAACAATAACAGATACAAAGCTACTCTATGTAAACTGGCCGTGTCTTTGTAAACAGCAAAGTTCTGGTTCACAGGAAGGAGGGGGAAGCTCTCTTGATTTGGACATGCATTCTTGTGTGTGCATGCAGGTACGTGTGTGTGCACACATGCATATTGTGAACAGGCCTCTGCTCTCCTGCCTGCCTAGTCATACATTTTGAGACACTTTGTATATTTTGTTTGAGATAGGTTCCAAGTCAACCGGGTAAATGCCATCCAAGAATCTCAAAGAGAAAACAGTGTGTAGAAAGGAGACCCCCGTTTAGGCCTCCACACAGCTGCTCCCCACTTCCTGATATGATCTTGAAGATCATATCCCTTTTCTCGGGCGACACTAATGGCCATAATTAGCTGGTATAAAAACGTGAGGCACGGAAGGCAGAGAGGTGGTAGGTACCCTGTGACTCACACACTTCTGGGGAGCAGCAGCTCTGGCCCAGGGGACCTGTGGTTGGCCAGGCTCCTGAGAGAGCCCAGCAGATCTGAAGATGTTCCAGCAGCTTTAAGGCCAGAGCTTTGAGAAAGGACTTGACTCAGCCCTACTCAGCATCCACAAAGATTCAGCCTTACTCAGCATCCATGGGATTCAGGTCTACTCAGCATCCACAGGAACTCAAGCTTAGTCAGTATCCACAAGGACTCAGGCTTATGCCAGAGAGCCAAATCCACAATGCCAGTTTCATTGGCAGCTGACGAGTTGGGGTGCTCTTGAAGAACCGGATGGAACCAAGCCCCTCTACTCCAGGACTGACCACAGAGACAGCGCCTGAGCCTCACCTGTCTCCTGGGGCAGTGGGAAGGTCCAATTAGCCACTGTAAAAGGCACTTAGCACCTGCCTGCCATTATCATAGCCCACCCCCACCCATGTAACAGGTGAGGTAACCCGGTACTAATAAGGGACCTTCCAGGGTCACACTGCTACTGGGTTGCAAAATGGGTATGCCATGGTCTCAAACCTCACAGGACAGCCTGCCGGAAGCAGAACCTTGCTGTGGTAGAAGTTTCTAGACCTAGATAGGAATAAAAGTATTAAAAGTATGTGGCTGTGACTCCCCTGGGCCCCTCCCACAGGTAAATTTGGCCGCGATTTTTAAACAGCAAGGCTCCAGTTCACAGGAAGGACAAAGTTGCTGCCTGACCAGGGCTCTGAGCACCACTACCCCCTCCTCATTGCTATCCCTCCCCTTCTTGAGCCCTCCCCCACCTTCCTCATTTCAAGGCCTGAAAGGCTTGGTCATGCATGCAGGGCAGGGACAGGACCAGATCAGCCCTGTCCTCCTGCAGCTGATGTTCTAGTAGAGAGTGGGAATGGTAAAATTTAAGACAGGAAACACAATTTTAAATTGTAATGCGGTCTGTGAAAGAAATAAATAGAAAAGCCTGGAGAAAGCCTCCTCCGTAAACATGCATGGAAGCTGAAGGCTTGTGGGTAAGAAGCCCAGGACAGTGGCAGGAGCCGTGCCCATGTGAGGAGAAGAGAGTGCACACACAGGTCTTAGGATGGAAACCCATCTCGAGGGCTTAGGGGAAGCATGACACCCCAGGCAACGCCAGGTCACAAGTCTTCCCCTCCCTGCCCTCCCCAGCTGAGCCCTGAAACGTGTTCTTCGGGGAGTGGGTGCTGGGGGAGAGGGCAGAGAAGAGGGAGACGCAGGAGTCCTGGTGACCTGATAGAAGCTGCCCCCAAGACCAAAGAACGAGGCACAGATCTGCCCCCAGGGTTCCCCTCTGGAAAGAGAGCTGGGTGAACGGGTGATGGTGGAAAGGGAGGGGGTGGGGACAACAGTGATGCTGGTAATCATGGAGGTGGGATTGGTGAGGACAAGGACGGAGAGCGGGGATGTTGACAGCAACGAGGGAGGACCAGCCTTCGTGAGTGCTTACCACGATCCTGACGAGGTACTAATCCCTTGACACCAATCCCCATGCCAGCCGTATGAGGTAAGAGTAATTGCTTTAATAATGGGTAATATTTACTACTTAGTGCATAGCCGGCATTCTTGGAAGAGCTTACAAGTGTCAACCCTTTCAAGGCAGGAACCATTATGCCCCCTGGATTAGAGATGAGGAAACAGGGACATTTAACAGCTCACCTGAGCTCTTCCAGCCAGTTACTTGAGCTCATATGTTCTCCTGGCTCTAGGCAAGAGTTGCCGGGACCCCTGAGGAACAGGGTGTCTACCTTCTGCATAGACTGGGGAAGTCATCGTGGTGGAGGTTATGCCAGCCCAGCCATAGGAATTCGCAAATTTTCCAGGTGGGGCATCAGGCAGCTTGGTGTTTTGAGTGGGTTCTGGGAAAACTGGGGGCATTGGGCGGGGTGCTTGGCTTAAAGAGTGGGAAAGAGCCTAGTACCAAAGGGGCCCAGCGAGGTTGGAGGGCTTGAGCTACATTCTAAGGTCTGTGCGGGGCTGGAAGCCCTGGTCTCCCCCCCGCCTCCCGCTGTCGAGATCTAGTCTAACCTAAGCAGGCATGGGAACGCTAAGACTTCCTAAAACCAAACCCTCAGCAGCCTCCCCAACCCCAAGAAAGGGTGGGCCCTGCCTCTCACCCCACTCCTGTCACACCCCAGGCCTCTCCCCCACCATCCCTCATGCTGCTCCCAGGCTTGGCATACGGCTTCTTCCACCGCCATGATGCCCGTTCCTCTCCCTACAGGCTCTCAGTTTTCTGTGAGCCTGTCCCCAGTTCATCCCTCTTCAGGAACCCCTCAGAAACACTCCAGGAACCCCTCGGTATACACACTGCCTACCACATCAGGCCCACCCAGGTGAGTTGCTGGCACAACCACTCCCTGCCTCCCTCTTTTAGGACCTATTTGGTAATGGGAGTGACAGACCCTGCTTCCTTTCCTGCTGGTCCATCTCTCAGGTGTCCTGTGAGTTCCTTCAGGGCCAAAACCAAACCTAATAATTACACGTAGGGCTGGGCACTGTTTCCTGGACACTCCACAGGTGGGCCGGTGTCATGAACATGGGGTGCTGTGACCTACTCTGGGGGTGTTTCCTTACCCTCTGTTCTTTGGGAGTGGAGTCTTCTAGAAGGGGCACTCTCCATGATTGTGGTGGACACCAAATGGCAGGTCTGGGGTCTGAGAGGCCCACAAGTCCTCAGGGAACTGGCAAGTCTGGAGAGATGCTGGTCTGTACTCGTCCCCAAGGCCAGGTCTGAATCCAGGCCCACAGAGTCCAGTCAGACAAAAGCACAAGTTCCTGCCACTCTGCCCTGCCAGACGACAGTCAGTTCAGACAGCAGCAGACAAGCAGAACTCGGTCCTGACCCACCGGTACGTTTCCTCTCTCCTCCTCATGGTCCTCTGGATACATGAAGGTGCCCAAGGCATTGCTTCCATCACACAGGCACCTACAGACCATCGATATTTACTGAAGACCTAGAACAACACACCATGGTCTGGAACCCAGGACAAAAACCTGTGAGAGACACACAGTACCAGATCCTTAGCACAGGGTCCTCCCAGTGGCACCTAGCTGTGGGTCCCGTAGGTAGAGACACTCAAAGGCCTCACTCATGATGGAGTGTGGTACAGATATAAACAAGACAACCCGCCACATCTGAGGGACTGCTCAGTCCCATGTCTAGAGTGAGCTGAGGGGCACAGCCCATGAGTGGCTGGGAGAGACAGCCGAGTTCAGCCGAGTGTCCCCAGCCCTGTACCCTGCCATCATAAAGAGCGTGACCGGGCATAAGGATTGACTCTGGGAACCTAGGGCACCCACCACTAACCCAGGGAGGACACAGATCATGAGGCCACAGAGGGTCTATGGCTTTGACAGCAAGGACATCCTCCAGAGGACTGAGAAAGAGTGGGCCTGGGACACCCAGCAAGAGGCATGAGGGTGGGGGGGACAGCTCCAGCAGCTGGTGAACTGACCCTCCACCCCCAGGCACAGTCCTGCTGGTAGTACTGAGTCACAAGTCACTCCCCCCAGGGGCCCCATGTGGCTTCCTTATGAGGCCCCATCACATCCTCGTGACCAGCCACTGAGCCACTAAGCAAGTTACTCACTGTCTAGAGACCAGAGCAAGCAGTGGAGGAGGGTGGTAGGACCTGACCTTGCCCCCTCTCACCCACCCACCTCCCCCCCGTTGTTGTTTCTTCTTTCTTCGCTAGAACAGGGCCCAGTATCCAGGTTAGAGGGTCTACTCCCAGGCAAGGTTAGTTGCTTCCTCTATACCGGCACCCCAGAACTCTGCCCTGGCAGAAGTGAGATGACTCTCAGAGATGACCTGCCCCCCAACAGCACCAGGAACCTTCTAGGCTCCTGCCCTGAGACACTAGATAAACTTCTCCAGCTTGGAGTCACCCCGGAGATCTGAGTACAGCCATGGGGCACAAGGCCACAGGCAAATTCTGACTCTCAGTTGTGGGACCCCAAGCAATCTGCTACCACTGCCCCGCCCACACCCAGAGCCTGCAACCCCCACCTGCCTTGAGGGGCTGGCGAGGAATGACGCAATGTTTGCGGAGTGTTTAATAGGGCCGGCCCCGGTGAGTGGCCTTCAAATGGGCGCTGTTATCTTCATTAAAGAGGAATCACGGGAGAGGACCACGCCTTGGTGCCCAGCGCTCCAGTTTACAAAGTCTATGGTAGAGCATGGGAGCCTGGAGGAGGACTATAAGGTGACAGGGATGGAGACATTCTGCAGACTCCAGAGACACAGACACCTGGCCTGGCATAGCATCCTGCCCCTAATCCGGCAGGTGACCACTCTGTGCTACACCAGATCCTTACAGGCCGGGTGCCTGGAAAACATTACCCCACCTCATCTGTGAAATGGGAGAACAGTAGCTTCCACACAGCAGGTGATGCATGAAGCCAGACCCATCCGCCTTCCATGCAGGTGCTCACAAGATCATTGTTTGTTGAGTGACTGATCTGTGCTGCGTGATTGGCTGAAAATGTTGTGTTTCTCCCTGTGATGATATTGTCAGGTGGAGGGAGCTGTGTGTCAACCTGGGACCCTGGGAAGGTGGGGAGAAGGGGATTAATTGGTAGGTGTATTCAGAATCATCACTGGGGGAGACAAGGGGAACAGCTTGGGTGGGTGGAGGAGGAAGCCAGCACTGGAGACTCCAGCAGAGGCCTCATTCACACCTCAGAAGTCTCCATGGCTGCCCTTCCCCTAGAGGTGATCTATGCATGGCTGTTCCACTGAGAATCCTTTTTGCCACATCTATGGCAACTGGTGTAACCAGTGTATGTCCAAGTTGTTTGAGAGGACAAGTGACAAGTACAGTTTCTCTGTTGTGCCCAAGAAAGAGAGAGAAGAAAAAGGAAGAAGAGGAGAAAGAAGAAAGGAAGGATGGAGAGAGGGAGGGAGGGCACTCACCTTTTCCTTTTTCTCCCTCCCCATTAGCTAGAATGCAGATGTGATCAAGGAACCTAGGCAGACACTTTAGATCGTGAGTTACCAGCCAAGTATAAGGTGAGTGGAGCAACCATAGAGAAGCAGCCTGGGACCCAAGCAATCAATCATCTCCCTCGTTGACAACACACATCCCACGGTCAGCCCCTCTCTTATTAAAATCACCGCCTTTCTGATCTTTGTGACAGCAATTACTGACAGCCGATTGAAAACCCATTTGGAGGGATTATTTGCTGTCTCTCCTTTTTTTAAAAAAAATTAAGCTGGGCAGTGGTGGCCCACGCCTTTAATCCCAGCACTCGGGAGGCAGAGGCAGGCAGATCTTTGTGAGTTCGAGGCCAGCCTGATCTACAAGAGCTAGTTCCAGGACAGGCACCAAAGCCACAGAGAAACCCCGTCTCAAAATACCAGAAAAAAAATTATCTGTGCTGGACAAGTACAAATTTTTGGCTTTTTATCCCCCTAAACAGTGCAGGGTAATTGCTCTCCCCTGTGCTTTGGTAGCCGAGAGATGTCTGCTAGCTAATGTCAACTTGACATAAACTATAGTCGTTGGAAAGGAGGAAACCTCGATTGAGAAGATGCTTCACTAAGATCAGGCTGTAGGCAAACCTGAAGAGAATTGTCTTAATTAGTGATTGATGGGAGAGAGCCCAGCCCATTATGGGTGTACCACCCCTGGGCTGGTGGTCCTATAAGAAAGCAGACTGAGGAGCAAGCCAGTAAGCAGCTCCCCTCCATGGCCTCTACATCAGCTCCTGCCTCCAGGTTCCTGCCCTGTTTGAGTTTCTGTCTTGACTCCTTCAGTGACGGACTGTGGATGTGGAATTATAAGTCAAATAAACCCTTTCCTCCCCCAACTTGTTTTGGGGTCATGGTGTTTTCATCACAGCAATAGAAACCCTAACCAGGACAAGTTGCTTTATGGTTTTCAGTCTTTGAAGGGATGTTTGGGAGTTCAACCCAAACAGTACAGTGTTTCACAGAAAGAAAATGGGTCTTTTTGGGTTTTGGTGTTTGTAGGATTTATAGACTGTCAAGATAGTGTTCCCTTTAGAGCTGCAACACTTATATTATGTAGCCCAGGCTGGCCCAAATTTACTACATAGCCAAGGATGACCTCGAACAGCTGATCTTCCTGCTTCCACCCCTGAGTGCTGGAATCATAAGCATGGACCACCACCCGGAATGAAACTCCAGTTTTGGTGCACACTAGACTATCTATCTAATACCTGAGCTGCAGCCCCAGCTGGCTTCGTGTAGTACTTAAAACAGTGGTGTCTGTGGACTGGTGGGTCTTAGACTTGATGGAATACTGCCTTTTCCGTCTTCACATTTTGCAAATGAGGAAACTAAGGGAAAAAGAGGCGAAATCCAAGCCATTGAAAGGTCTTGGGTGCAGGTTCAAGAGGACACTGACGGCTGGGCATTGGTAGGGCATGCCTTTAGTAGGCAGATCTCTGCAAGTTCGAGACCAGCCTGGTCTACAGGGTGAGTGAGGACAGGTAAGACTATACAGAGAAACTCTGTCTCGAAAAACCAAATAAAGGTGGGGGGACACTGATGCAGGTTGTTGGGGTTACTGGGAGTTGTTAATGCCATGATAAACAGCACAGCAGGGCTCTGAGAAGAGGAAATCGGGGTCCACACGGCAGAAGCAGGTGTGGGGTGGGAGGGTCTCTTCTGAGAAGAGAGGAGGTTACACACTTGCAGCCAGGCTCTCTGGTTCCCAGGTAGGAAGCAGGGGAGAGGTAGGAAGCCCAGTGCATGTCCACCAATACCCATTTTGATGTAAACTCACCTCCCAGAAGCGAGACCCTGGCCTCTGGGAATCTGTTATCTGGGGACCCACAGCTGGAGTCTCAGTAGGTGCTTGTTGGTGCGTGAGAGAAGGGCTGCAGATGTGATCTGAGCCACAGCTGGATTCTCACACTATTCTTACAGTCACATGCCTTCAACTGGGGATAGGCAGCTGGAACCTGAACAGAGGCATCGGCACCCAAATTGTGACCCTCTGCCCCCAGGGTGTCCCTTCCTTTCTTCAGTATTAGCAGACATCTTACTCATAAGGAAGACAAGGGATAGATGGAGCAAAGAGCCCCCCATGCATAGGAAGGGAAACCAAGGCCCGGAAAGGAGGCTTAGAGAGATTGGGGCACAGTGGAGTGAGGTCACAGACCCTCTCACACACACCTGCCCACACAGCATGTCACAGAAAGAAAGAAAGAGCCACAGCCAAGCTGCCCTTGCCTTTCCTTGTGGCTTCATCCCAGAAAGCAAAAATCATTACTCGGCCCTCATCCTCTGCCTGCTTCTCTGGAAGGCGCTCAGGGCAGCTGGCAGAGAAAGTAGAACCACAGAGCCCTGACTCACTCTCCGCCCCAATTACCAGGAGCAATTTGGGAAGGGCTTGTTTCTCCTGGAGCCAGGAAGAGCGACTTCAAAAGAAAACAACAGGGAAGTTCAGCCCTTTGACCAGGAGGCAGCAACTGCACTACTGTGTGCTAAGGGAGAGGCTCTGGGACCCACCCAAGGGCTCCTGGGGCTTCTGGGCTCTTCAAGTCCCAGGCCCTCCACCTTCAAGCATCTTTGGGAAAGCCATCATCCATCTGTGACAGTTGCAGATGCTCCCAGGACACAGGTATCTTTCAGTCACTGTGGATAATCCCTTTAGGTCCCCAGACACAAGCACCTGAATCTTCCTGGCCCATCACTGGGTCCTCAGGATGGGACCTGGCACACGGTAGGCACCGTAAGAAATGGTGTTGACTGATCAGCTGTTTGCTTCTGTTTTCCTTTACAAACCTCTCCTCTTGGTTTTATGCTCCAGAAATTTGAATCCTCGTTTTATAGATGAGGAAATCGGCTCAGTCAAGGCACGCGCCTGCGCTAGTTAAACCGTGAGCTGGCTCTCCCCCGTTTTATCCTCCTTGCCTCCACTGTCCCCTCCCCAATTTCCTTACTGTCTGAACTCAAGTTCTGTTAGTCAAATCTCCTTGGAACCAAGAAGCCAAGAAAACCACTCATTTTCTTGAGGAAAAGAAGAGGAGTCTACCTAAGAAACCTAAGCGGTTTCAACACAGGGGTCTTACAGGGGTCTCAAGACTCCTCTTACTATCTGAGTAAAAGATAAAAGGACAGGAGGGGACCCCCTTTCCCACCAGCTCCATTTACACTGTTCCCTTGCACCACAGCTCAGAGCAACAAACCTCGCAGTCACACCTCAGATGCCAATGTCCAAAGCCCTGGACAGTCAGGTAAGCCTGAGCAGACTGGCTGTGGGGGTGAGGGTGGGGGTGAGAGCCAGGCTTCCCACTGCCACCCACGAGGGACCACTTCTCTCTCACACAAAGGATCTGCCTTTAACGAACCTGGCTAGGTTTAGGGTTAAGTGGGGAGAGACTTTCCCTGGCTCTTCGGCAGTTGGGCTTCTGTCTTCAGCATGTCTGTCCTCTGATCTCCTATCTCCAGGACACCTTGGACGATGTCTAAGTTTTCGGAAGTTTAGCTCTCAAGTTAGAAGACTCCCATGACCGCTTTCCTCTGAGCCCTGACCCAGTCTATGGCTATCAGAATCAGAATGGAGGAATGTGGGGGAAGGGGCCGTTGGCTGCAGCTCTTCCAGCCTGGGGGTGGGCAGTGGAGTGGAACAGATTGCCTAACCTCTGTCCTAGGCAGAAAAATGGTCCGTCTAAGAGGTTCACCCCAAGCTAAGTTGGTAGACTTTACCTAGCATAAACGAAGCCCTGGGATCAATCCCGAGCATCACATCTACTGGATATGGTAGCTCCTGCCACAAATATCAGAGCTTGGGAGGTGCCAGTGGGAGGATCAGAAGTTCAAGGCCAACCTGGGCTACTCAAGATCCTGCTCTCCACCTCTCCTTATCCCACACACACAAAAAGGCTACCTCCTAATTCCTAGAATCTTTGAAACCTACAAAGGGGATTTTCTGATTGGGAATAAGACTCCAGTACCGTAGCCAGATGGTGGTGGCACACACCTTTAATCCCAGTACTCAGGAGGCAGAGGCAGGTGGATCTCTGAGTTTACAGCCCACTTGGCCTACAGAGAGAGTTCCAGGACAGCCAGAGCTACATAGAGAAACTCTATCTCACCAAGAGGGCACAGACCTGACCACAGCAGGGACCCTTTCCAGGTGTGGTAGAGCAAGGGACTGCATGGTAGGAACCAAATTCAACTGTGTTCATTCTGAGGCTGGAGGGGGGGCTCCACACCAGGGGAGGAGGGGTCTCCAAGAGCAGAGGCCCTGCTCAGAGGGAGATTGTCTAAGCCCAGAGACACCCCAGTTAGAATTCTGACCCCCAGAACTCCTACAGAGCTGGCAAATCTATAGCCATTTATTATAATAGTCATAGAAATGAATGCGGGTACCCGGACTCGCCTTCTCCCTTGGGAAAAAAGAGACCTTTACCAATCACCATAGAATCTTTACAGGGTCCATGCACGCTCAGCTCCAACTCCACCAAACCTGAAGTTCAAACCCAGGCTTCCAGCAGGTGTTTGCTGCCGGCAGCCTAAGGACGCGGCCTCCGCCTGCTCCCTGACCAGCCATGGAGCCCAGCACCACCTCATTCCTCCCTTAGACCTTGATCTCAAGCCAGGCAGGCGTGGTAAGGATTAAGAGAGAGCTCTGACAGGGACTGGAAGAACGAGGGAGGGCGAGATGCCAGCTGCAGCCAGGCTTCTGGGATAACTGGAACTGTCGGGACCAGAGCCCAGCAGCCCTTACAAGGCAGGCTCAGCCGTTTGTCCCCAGCGTGCTAACTAAACACAGAAGCTAAGCAGAGCAGAGAAAGGGAGTTTATTCCATGTGCCACTTCGGGGAGAGGAATTAAGAAGTCTAGTGACCCCCACCCCAACATCCATTTCCAGTTCCTAACCATGAAGTGTACATAGGGACGGGGAGCCAGAGACAGCTCAGCAGGTACAGGGCTTTGCCACCAAGCTGAACAGTCTGGATCTGATCTCTAATAGTAGAAGAGACCTGACCCCCACAAGCTGTCCTCTGGCCCTCATATATGTATCTGGGAGGTCTGAGTGTGTGTCATTTAAACAGAGGGACAGAGACACACACACACTTAAGTCCTGGTCCGAGTGTGGCCTTGCTCTACTGACCATCCTTGCCTCAGTTTGTCTGTCCTGTAAGGTGGTCTGCCAGATTGTCAGAGGGCATCGAATCTCTTCCTCGGAGGCGGGTTCCTCCTTCTGCCTGCACCAGCCTTCGGCCTTTTTCTTCTCCCAGCGTAAAACTGTCAAGGGAAATTTGAATTCCTTGGGGACGACCGCACTTTCGTTCCTGCCCGGGCAGTTACACTGGAGGACAGAGAGGAACTCTTCAAGGGGCAGTGCAGTGGGCAGGCCTGCTTTGGCTGTGGGACCCACGAAGGAGATGAAGTTCAGCCTCGGTCACCTGCAGTTGGGGAGAAGCCTCGCAGAGCCGTCTGCCATTAGAGATTGTTATGGCAGTATATATTCTCTCTCCCCTCCTTCTTCCCCTGCTTTCTCGCAGCTGAATGGGGGAGTAAGAAGAGAGCCTCATGCCTCCCAGGTGAACGGTCCCATAAAATAGTTATTGAGGGATGGGTGTGGGAGCGCGTGCCTTTAGTCTCAGCACTTGGGAGGCAGAGGCAGGTAGCTATCTGAGAGTTCGAGGCCAGCCTGGTCTACAAGGCAAGTTCCAGCACAGCTAGGACTGTGTAGAGAAACCACATCTCAAGAAAAGAAAAAGGAAGAAAAAATAGTTATCGAGTGTTAGAAAGCCAAGAGTGTGCTAAGGACTCCAGGAAGGTTGTCATCAGTTCCTACAGCCCCACCTGCACATTGTCATCGCCGTGATCACTTGGGGTACCCTGTAGAAGCCCTAGCACTCACCAGTCCTTTCTCTGTCACAGCCTGGCCATCAGGGAGAGGAGAGGGGAGGGAAGCCAAGGCACAGGGGACAGGGGCCTACTTCCCAGGAAAGAAGGTTGAACAAGGTGACCAGGGACCCTTGGTCCCTACTTTGAACTCAACGCTGTTTATAGTTTTTCCATTTTTAGGTTGTATTAGCTCATCAGCTCACTGCCGTGTGTGTGTGTGTGTGTGTGTGTGTGTGTGTGTGTGTGTGTGTACACTGTTATTGGTCTCTACTTTCCAAAGGAGGAAACCACACCCAACATAACCCAGACTGACCCAGCAGGAGTCAGAAGGCAGAGCCTGGGACTTGGGACTTCAGCACGCACACTGTGCTCCTCAGCCTTGGGAATCTGGCTTAGATGCAGTCTGGCTTTACAGGTCTTGCAGGGCTCCTGAGGCTGCACCTCCAGCCAGGTGACTCTGTGGAGATGCAGGATGCTGGACCTTGGAGGACCACACTTGTTGGAGTGCCCAGGTTCTCCGCTGAGGCTGTTCACAGCTCAGCATCACTTCCTGGTGGGGCTGGGGAATCGAACACAGGGTCTTGTGAATGAATGCCAGGCAGGTGCTCAAACCCATGGCCTGTGGATGCCTTGGCAGGTACTCTGATACTCTACCCTGGCCCCATGGCTGTTAGGCTGAAAGAGGAGATTTACCTGGGTCTCAAGGAAGCTGAGGCGTGGAGAGTTCAATTCGTGGAGGCCAGGGGAGGGAAGTGATTGAAGCAGAGTCTGTGTGGGATGGCTGCACCACCCACCAGGGGTGTGTTTTGGGGCTGGGAAGCATGGCTTTCCCTGGAGGACCACTGTCATGCAAGCCTTCGCTCCTCCAGGTTCCCTCCCTCGACTAGAATGATGGCATTAGTCACCACCAACCTCACAGCCAGCCTTGATCCACTTAATCCCCGCTAAGTACTACTGCCAGCTCATGCCACTAGCAACTGTCACGGTCACCAGAGAGCAGGTGCACACGACTTGCTCCACGCACACCACATGAATCCCCCTCCCAAGTCCTAGGACTTCAGAAGGGAGGTCCCATCCACACCCACACTGTGCCACAGCATGACGTCATTCCCAGGTCACATGGGGTGAACCAAGGCCCAGTAGGAAGGAACTTCCTCCATGGCTGGCCGAGCTGGTCTCCCTGCAGAAATCCAGGAGAGCTGGCTGTCTGTTCTCCCTCTTCTGCTAGAAACTAAAACGGCGTTCTAGGGACCAGACTCAAGCCTTACAGCTTAGGCTTGTGCCTGGATCACAGCATTCTCTAAGTGTCAAATAAATGAAGCTGGCCCTTTGAAAGACAGTAAAAAAACCTGCAGTGAACTGGTAAAATAGGAAAGACTGTGGTCTAAAGACTTGAAAGAGAGGAGTAGAATGTTCTGGAATTTGTAGAAGGCTCTATAGCCCTTGGTGTTTATGGAACTCATTCTTCGTTTTTTAAAAGATTTTTTTTCTATTTTTAATTATGTGCCTAGTTATGTATCGGCGGGTATGCACACTTTGTGAGTGCAGTAATTGTGGTGGCCAGAAGAGGGCGTCAGATAACCTAGAGCTGGAGTTACAGGGGGTTGTGAGCCCGCCCACCTGGGTGCTGGGAATTGAACTCAAGTCCTATGTAAGAGTAGTTTGACTTCCTATCTGCTGAGCCATCTCTCCAGCCCCTTCATTCGTCCCTTTGCTCTAACTTTGGGAAATGAAATCTCTGTGAGCCCTGGGCTGGCAATTTGTTTGTGTTTACTCCTATGAGATGCAGACATTGTCCTTGTTTCCTAGGTAAAGAGACTAGGTGGTACGACATCTACCTGAGACTGGACACAGGTAGTGCTGGGATTTGAACTAAGTCTGTGCTATGCTTCAGCCTAATTGAACTACATTTCTGAGGAGGGCTTTTGGTGCCACGGTCCTGATGCTACATGTAATATCACTGAATTGATCCTTCCCGTGTCTGGTCAGCTCCAAGCCTATAGGGCCGGGTCCATGCCAGAGCCGTCAGTAGAACTCAAACTGCTGAGAGTTCCCTCTGAGCTGGCCATGCTTACGGCAGCGTCTCTCCTCCTCAGGAGTACAGATCTTTCTCTGTCTCTCTCTCTCTCTTTTTCTCTCTCCCTCCCTCTCTGCCTCCCTCCCTCTTTCTCTGTCTCTCTGTCTCTCTCTCTCTGTCTCTCTCTCTCTCTCTCTCTCCCTCCCTCCCTCCCTCCCTCCCTTCTCTTCTGTCAGTCAAAAGAATGACTCACAGTTAACAATGCCCTAGGGAACTGTGAGTATCTCTAAGAAAGAAGGCAGAAGGCCTTTTACCGCAGGTGCATTTTGTTCCTGAATCGTTCTGGGACGTGATTTTGTGCTTCCTGTGACAAACATTTACATTTGATTTACAAGGCATGTTTATTCTTGCTGGGTGTCATGTCAGCACATAGCTATAGAACCCATCTGGTCAGTGTGCCCTGCTCTGGATATGACCTGCCTCGCTCTCATGCCTTCCCACATAGAACCTATAGTCTGTGCCAGGCAGTTGTGTTTAAATTGATCTGTCCTGAGAACATTCTGGGACAGGACTGCTCTATTAATATTGGTGTGTTCTTACTGGCATTTATTGACCTGTTCTTCTGATCATATTTTTTTTTAACTCAAACACAGCTTTCTTCGTTATATTCTTGTATAAAAGTAGAGTTGTCTACACTGGGCTGTAGGCCACCCCTTTCTTTAAGTTCCTCAGACCCCAGGTCTCCCAGACAGACCCGCACAGGGCAGCAAAAGTCAACACCTCCCTCCCACCTCTCCCCCCTCCTCCTCTTTGTTCTTTCTTTTAAAACAGAATCCTACTATGAGCTCAGACAGGCTTTGAACTCGTGATCCCCCTGCCTCAGCCTAAGCGCTGGGATTGTCACTGTGTACCACCACTTACAGGTTAGACTCCAGTAGAGTGCTCAGAGGGTGGGGAGACCATTTCTATGGATCGTAGGGTACTGAGCACTATCCCTGGTCTCTCTACCCACCAGGTGCCAGTAGCACACACATGTGTGCACACATGTGTACACACACACAAATACACATGTACACACACTCCCCAAGTGGTCAACCTAGTCTCTTTGAACCCTGCCATGTGGCCCCTGGGGAGGAACCTTCCAGGTCTAGACCACTGCTGTATAAGAATTCTCTCACAGAATGCTCACAGCCACTGAAAGGGGGGGGTGCCTTGATTGTCCCCATTGACCAGATGAGGAAGCTGAGGCCTGTGCATAGCTATCCAAAGCTGTGAGGTCTAGTTGGGAGCAGGGGACAGTGGCCATTGGCAGGTTGATAGGGGACAGGCAGGCATATGAATGTGACAGGAGCTGCCGTGGTGGGATGCCTAGTACTTAGACAGACTGTCACCATAGGACTGGCTGGGGTTACCTAAGGAGAATGTGACACCTCCCTCTCTTTTCTTATTATTTTTCTCTCCTCCCCTTCATTCCTCTCCCCTCCCCTCCCCCAAGGTCCCCATGCTCCCAATTTACTCAGGAGATCTTGTCTTTTTCTACTTCCCAAGTAGATTAGATCCATGCATGTCTTTCTTAGGGTCTTCATTGTTGTCTAGGTTCTCTGGGATTGTGAATTGTAGACTGGTTTTCTTTGCTTTATATTTAAAAGCCATTTAGGAGTGAGTACATATGATAATTGTCTTTCTGGGTCTGGGTTACCTCACTCAGTATGATGTTTTCTAAATCCATCCATTTGTCTGCAAATTTCAAGATGTCATTTTTTTCTGCTGTATAATACTCCATTATGTAAATGTACCACATTTTCCTTATCCATTCTTTGGTCGAAGGGCATTTAGGTTGTTTCCAGGTTCTGGCTATGACAAACAAAGCTGCTATGAACATAGTTGAGCACATGTCCTTGTGGGACGATTGAGCATCCTTTGGATATATACCCAAAAGCGGTATTGCTGGGTCTTGACGTAGGTTGTTTCATAATTTTCTGAGAAATTGCCACACTTACATACAAAGGGCTGTACCAGCTTGCACTCCCACCAGCAATGCAAGAATGTTCCCTTTACCCCACATCCTCTCCAGCATAAGTTGTCATTAGTGTTTTTGATCTTGGCCATTCTGACAGGTGTAAGATGCAATCTCAGAGTTGTTTTGATTTGCATTTCCTAGATGTCTAAGGATGTTGAGCATTTCCTTAAGTGTCTTTCAGTCATTTTAGATTCATCTGTTGAGAGTTCTCTGTTTAAGTCTGTATTCCATTTTTTATTGGATTATTTGTTCTTTTGATGATCAATTTCTTCAGTTCTTTGTATACTTTGGAGGTCAGACCTCTGTCCGATGTGGGGTTGGTGAAGATCTTTTCCCATTCTGTAGGCTGTCGTTTTGTCTTGTTGGCTGTGTCCTTTGCTTTACAGAAACTTTTCAGTTTCAGGAGGTCCATTTATTAATTGTTTCTCTCATTATTTGTGCTCCTGGGTTATATTTAGGAAGTAGTCTCCTGTGCCAATGTGTTCAAAGTATACTGTCTACTTTCTCTTCTATGAGGTTCAGTGTGTTGGCTTTATGTTGAAGTCTTTGATCCGTTTGGACTTGGACACTCCCTTTCTTGTCAGGCATCACCAGTTTCTTGATGGAGGAGGGTCTATGTGTTACTTTCATTGGTTAATAAAGAAACTGCCTTGGCCCTGATAGGACAGAAAATTAGGTAGGCGGAGTAGACAGAACAGAATGCTGGGAGAAAGAAGCAGATTCGTGCAGACGCTATAACTCTCCTCACCAAGATGGATGCAGATTAGGATCCTTCCTGGTGGGCCACCACCTCGTGGTGCTACACAGATTGTTGGAGGTGGGTTAATCAAGATGTGAGAGTTGGCCAGTGAGAGGCTAGAGCTAATGGGCCAAGCAATGTTTAAAAGAATACAATTTGTGTGTTGTTGTTTCTGGTAAAGCTAGCTGGTGGCAGGAGCCTTCCCGAGCATCTCTTCTGAATCATCCCCACATTCAGACTCACACAGACAGACAGACAGACAGACAGATAGACACACACAGGCAAACAGACACACAGAGATACAGACAGACACACAGACACAGACACACAGAACACAGATACATCTAGACAGACACACACACACATAGACACACAGAGATACATAGAGACACGCAGGACACACAGACAGTCAATTGCTTCCCTACTTGTCTGCAAACTTTCCAACTGAGTGGGAAGGTCTGTTGTCCCAACATTCTCTCCCTTCATTTGCTCCACCCACTTCTAGTGGCTCCAATGCCAGCATCTGCTAAGGCTGTGACCTCCCTGCTCCAGATCTCCTCATCTGTCCTCACAATCCCTGTTGGAAGCTCTGGAAGGGGGGCCTCCCTTCTCCTTGAAGCCCCCTCTTTCATCAGCTACCCCAGTGAGGCACAGTGAGGATTCCCTCCCTGGAGAGCGGCTAAGAACAGGAGATTCCAGCACATCTGGCCCTGGCCAACTTCACATCTCTGCTTACACAAAGGGAGAAATGCAGACCCAATACAAACCCTGGAAAAGTGGCTCAGCATAAACACGTGTAAGGCAGCTTTGCCCTATTAATGTAATATTCCACAACGGGATTACTTTGTGACACCAGAGGAAGTTAAAGTGGGCACACTGTTCTTCCACTGACCTGCTTTGACAGTTCTCAGCGTGATCTCACTGTAGCCAGACAGCCCCAGGTCACCTGCAACGTTCAGTAATGGCTACAACGTATGTAACTTTGTAGCTGGACAGTTTCTCCGCTTTGTATTTCAAGGCCTGGATGACAAGGTGAGTCCTGGTGTGCTATGGAGTCCACTTGGAGCCCACACAACTCATACACCAAGCCAATGCAGATGAGAAAAATTTATTGTAATCAAGCTGTTACTGATAAATCAGGGCCACAGAACAGACTCGAGAGCTGAACTATGAGCCCCGAATGTCAGTGAAAGCAAGCACTTAAGCACAAAAGCCACAAGCATCCGTGCCAAGCTACAGTTACAATTTTTCCACGGATCAGAATTTAAAGATTAGGGGCTTTCTGTCAGTGCTCCATCATTGTCAACTGCTGGTGGCCATGTCAGAGGAGCAGCAATTGAAGTTCTGGGGATCGGTCTGCCAGAGAGCAAAGCTCTGGTGGGTGAATCTCAGAGAGGCAAGAAGGTCTCTTGCTGCTGCTGTACCTTTCTATGTCAGCCTCTCATTTTTTTTCTAGCATCTGGCATGGTGTGAATGGGTGGGAGGGCGGATCCCCACTGCCTGTAATGTAGTGTGATTATCTCATGGGAACATTGCATTCTACTGGGCATTTTTACCTGTGGATTATTACGAAGATGATTTCCCACTAAGCTGTACTGTTTAGCTGAAGGGATGATTTTATACAAAAATATTGTGAGTTTAAATAGGGTTTTGATGACTGAGGGTCTTTAATGGATATAGTAAGAGATTATGATAGAGGCTAGCTTAGTGGGAAACTAACATAGGTAAAAGCACAACAGGGGCTTCAGAGAGGATAGAAAATGAAAACAAGGAGCTGGGCAGTGGTGGCGCACGCCTTTAATCCCAGCACTCAGGAGGCAGAGGCAGGCAGATCTGGTGAGTTCGAGGCCAGCCTGATCTACAAAGCAAGTTCCAGGACAGGCTCCAAAGCTACAGAGAAATCCTATCTCGGGGCGGGGTGGGGGGCAGGGGGAGAGAAACAAGAAAAAGAAAAGAAGAACAAGGAAATGTCACACAGCGAGTTTCTCTTGAGGAGCCTTATAAATTGTGGTTTAGGTTAATGATTAACCCAGAAGCTAAGTCAGCTCAGGTTCTTTTAATCTTACTGTTGAGAGATGTGTTTGCCGGTTTCAGCATGCGTCATAGCTAGAACGAAGCTTTAAATATGACTTAGGGTTAGATTAAGATGTTTTCATTAATAGCTTTGAGGTGAAAAAACACGAGGAAACAACCTAAAGTTTAGAAGGCGCATAGTTGAGCCAGGGACTCATTGAGATCAAGGGACAGGAACAAAGAAGCCCGGTTATTATCAGCTGATGTACCCTTCTTGTTAGACTTGGTCAGCAAAGAAGATGATTAATTCCTTGTACCCATTTCTGCCCTCAGCTTCCTGATAGAAAAAAAAACTGTTGGTGAATGGGTATATACCCCGAGGACTTAAAGTAGAAATGGCTGATTGCTTCTCATGTATAAAAGTTTAGATTTGCCATTCCTCTAAGATTTCTTATAAGGTTACCTTTTGATATAAATAAGAAAATGATCGGTCCTTTCTTTGTAACTGCAAAATGCAACCTGTCAGCAAAAGACTGGTGGAGAAAAATACCTTACTTGCTTACACTCTGTTCATCCATAACAAGTTGCTTGAGCATGAACGTATGTGACTTTGGGGGACAACTTGGTTTTCACCTGTAATATGTAATAGGTTTAGTCATGTAAGGGAGACGGAAACTTGCTTCTTTCTTGTATTGGTTGTAATGATCCACTTAAAAAAAAATAGAGCCGGGGGATGGTGGCGCACGCCTTTAATCCCAGCACTCGGGAGGCAGAGGCAGGCGGATCTCTGTGTGTTCGAGACCAGCCTGGTCTACAGAGCTAGTTCCAGGACAGGCTCCAAAGCCACAGAGAAACCCTGTCTCGAAAAACCAAAAGAAAAAAAAAATAGAATGTAACCATGGTGTGATTTTTATATTGCTGAAAGATTTTTCTGGGATAGGGAAGATGTAAGGGGAAAATAAAGTTAGTTAGAAGGAAGACATCAGAGAGAGACAGAAGGGATACATCTGGATACAAGAAAGTAAAGAAACAGATGAGAGAGGAGAAGACGGAGAGATCCCTAAAGGTGTGTGTGTTTGTTTTCCCCTTTTTGACAACTCCACAGCAAACGTCCACAACACTGAATATAAGTTTCTTAGTTCAACCAATCAGACTCATTTGTTCTTTCTTTCTTTTTTGGTTTTTTGTTTGTTTGTTTGAGACAGGGTTTCTCTATGTAGCCCTGGCTGTTCTGGAACTCACTTTGTAGACCAGGCTGGCCTCAAACTCTCAAAGATCCGCCTGTCTCTGCCTCCCGAGTGCTGGGATTAAAGTCATGCACTGCCACTGCCCTGCAAAAGTTTTTTTAATTAATTAATTAATTTATTTATTACAGATTTCTGTCTCTTCCCCGCCACCGCCTCCCATTTCCCCCCCTTCCCCAATCAAGTCCCCCTCCCTCGTCAGCCCAAAGAGCAATCAGGGTTCCCTGCCCTGTGGGAAGTCCAAGGACCACCCACCTCCATCCAGGTCTAGTAAGGTGAGCATCCAAACTGCATAGGCTCCCACAAAGCCAGTACGTGCAGTAGGATCAAAAACCCATTGCCATTGTTGAGTTCTCAGTAGTCCTCATTGTCCGCTATGTTCAGAGAGTCCGGTTTTATCCCAGGCCTTTTCAGACCCAGGCCAGCTGGCCTTGGTGAGTTCCCAATAGAACATCCCCATTGTCTCAGTGTGTGGGTGCACCCCTCACGGTCCTGAGTTCCTTGCTCGTGCTCTCTCTCCTTCTGCTCCTGATTTGGACCTTGAGATTTCTGTCTGGTGCTCCACTGTGGGTCTCTGTCCCTGTCTCCTTTCATCGCCTGATGAAGGTTAATATTTAGGAGAATGCCTATATGTTTTTCTTTGGGTTCTCCTTCTTATTTAGCTTCTCTAGGATCACTAATTATAGGCTCAATGTCCTTTATTTATGGCTAGAAACCAAATATGAGTGAGTACATCCCATGTTCCTCTTTTTGGGTCTGGCTTACCTCACTCAGGATAGTGTTTTCTATTTCCATCCATTTGCATGCAAAATTCAAGAAGTCCTTGTTTTCCACACCCTGCAAAATTTTTTTTTTTTTTTGGTTTTTCGAGACAGGGTTTCTCTGTGGCTTTGGAACCTGTCCTGGAACTAGCTCTGTAGACCAGGCTGGTCTCAAACTCACAGAGATCCGCCTGCCTCTGCCTCCCGAGTGCTGGGATTAAAGGCGTGCACCACCACCACCCGGCTATTCTGCAAAAGTTTTTAACAGCCAAGCCATCTCTCAGTCCCAGCAGCACCCTTTGTGTCTCCCACCTGGCTTGCTTCCAGCTGGCCTTCAAGACCCAGTTCAAAGGCCACCCCTTTCCACCATGTGAGTTGCAGAGAGGAGACTCATGTTAGGAAGCCGTTTGATATCTGGTCCTGAGTGTTCCCTCTCTGTTTTAATGACTGTGATGCTGGAGACTGTATGGGTGTCCCCACCAAACCTGCCACTCCTTGGAGGCAGAACCTGCTCCTGTTCACGATCCAGAATGGCACACAGTACCCAGTGTGTACATGCAGGCGTGCTTGTGTTCTGAATGGCACACAGTACCCAGTGTGTACATGCAGGCGTGCTGGTGTTCTGAATGGCACACAGTACCCAGTGTGTACATGCAGGCGTGCTGGTGTTCTGAATGGCACACAGTACCCAGTGTGTACATGCAGGCGTGCTGGTATTCTGGCAGCATCTGTGGATAGGGAGGGAAATGTGCCAGACACACCTGAAGATAAATTCTTTAAATAACAACATGCTCCAACTGTTTCAGGAGAAGCCTCTAGAATCTGTCCGAGACTCTGAAACTGACTTTTCAAGATCAGACATGTGGGACTGGGAAGCATCTCAGTGCCAGCGCGCTTTTCCTAACATACACAGGACCCTGGATGGATTCCCAAGACCACGAGGAGAGGGAAACTACTGAGAGGTGCGGTGGCAGAGATCTGCAAGCCCAGCACACGGAGGCAGGTCACAATCAGGCCTGGGTCACAGAGTGAAACTGTCTCCAAAGCAGAAAGAAGGGAAGGAAGGGAGGGAGGGAGAAGGAAGAAAGGAAGGAAGGAAGGAAATAGGGAGGGAGGGAAGGAGGGATAGAGGGAGAAGGAAGGAAGGAAATAGGGAGGGAGGGAAGGAGGGATAGAGGGAGAAGGAAGGAAGGAAGGAAGGAAGGAAGGAAGGAAGGAAGGAAGGAAGGGAGAGGAGGAGGATAAGGAAGGAAGGGGAGGGAGGGAGAAAGAAAGAAGAAAGAAAGGAAGGAAGGAAGGAAGAAAAGAAGGATGAAAGGAAGGAAGGAAGGAAATAGGGAGGGAGGGAAGGAGGGACAGAGGGAGAAGGAAAGAAGGAAGGAAGAAAGAAAGGAAGGAAGGAAGGAAGGAAGGAAGGAAGGGAGAGAGGAGGAGGATAAGGAAGGAAGGGGAGGGAGGGAGAAAGAAAGAAGAAAGAAAGAAAGGAAGGAAGGAAGGAAGGAAGGAAGGAAGGAAGGAAGGAAGGAAGGAAAAGAAAGAAAGAGGAGGAGGGAGGGAAAGAAGAGAAAGAAGCACCGTGGAGACTGGAAAGACAGTACACTCACTGGTTAAAACTACTTGCTGTTTTTCCAAAGGACTTCAGTTCAGTTCCCAACACTGAAGTCAGGCAGAGACCCTGCCTTAAAACCATGGGTGACAGCGGCACAGACACTGAGAGAAACAGTAAATGGACCTCCTGAAACTGAGAAGCTTCTGTAAAGCAAAGGACACAGTCAACAAGGCAAAATGGCAGCCTATAGACTGGGAAAAGATCTTCACCAACCACACATCAGACAGAAGTCTGATCTCCAAAATGCACAAAGAACTGAAGAAATTGGTCATCAAAAGAACAAATAATCCAATAAAAAATGGAATACAGACTTAAACAGAGAACTCTCATCAGATGAATCTAAAATGGCTGAAAGACACTTAAGGAAATGCTCAACATCCTTAGCCATCAAGGAAATGCAACTCTGAGATTGCATATTACACCTGTCAGAATGGCCAAGATCAAAAACACTGATGACAACTTATGCTGGAGAGGATGTGGGGTAAAGGGAACACTCCTGCATTGCTGGTGGGAGTGCAAGATGATACAGCCACTTTGGAGATCAGTATGGCGATTTCTCAGAAAATTATGAAACAACCTACGTCAAGATCCAGCAATATCACTTTTAGGTATATACCCAAAGGATGCTCAGTCATACCACAAAGACATGAGCTCAACTATGTTCATAGCAGCTTTATTTGTCATAGTCGGAACCTGGAAACAACCTAAAAGTCCCTCGACCAAAAAATGAATAAGGAAAATGTAGTACATTTAAACACTGGAGTATAAATAACAGAAAAACTTGTAAAACAGCAAAGAAAAAATAACGACATCTTGAAATTTGCAGGTAAATGGATAGATCTAGAAAACATACTGAGTGAGGTAACCCAGACCCATACAAATGTAATATGTGTTTATAAGTGGCTTTTAGACATAAGAAAAAAAACAGCCTATAATTTACAATCCCAGAGAACGTAGACAAGAGGACATACATGGATCTAATCCACATGGGAAGTAGAAGAAGAAAAGGTCTCCTAGGTAAACTGGAGATCATGGGAGAGGGAAGGAGGGGACTGGGGAGGAAAGGGGTAGAGCGGAGAAAAATGTATAGCTCAATAAAAACAATTGAAAAATAAGTATCACACTGATGAACAAAGATGGAAAAAATTTAAAACATTATCATTCCCCCCCCCTCTAAATAACTCAAGGGTGAGGCCAACAAGGTGGGTGAAAGCAATTGCCACCAACCCAAAAGCCAGGCACATGACAAATCGTATACCCTCAATGCCAGAGAGGCAGAGACAGGAGGATCCCTGGGGCTTGCTGACCAGACAGACTAACTAAATCAGTGAGCTCCAATTCATTAAAAAAAATTAATTAATTAATTAAAGTGGCTGGGAGGTGGTGATGGTGCACACCTTTAATCCCAGCTCTTGGGAGGTAGAGGCAGGAGGATCTCTGAGCTCATGGCCAGCCTGGTCTACAGAGAGAGTTCCGGGAAAGCCAGGACTACACAGAGAAACCCTGTCTTGAAAAATCACAAAAGGAGGAGAAAAAGGAGGAGGAGGAGGAGGAGGAGGAGGAGGAGGAGGAGGAGGAGGAGGAGGAGGAGGCGACAGCAAACTCTATCCTCACAGAGCACTGACTTCTTTGCCCCTGACATTGTTATTCCTACATGCTCTCCATGAATCTGATATTTCTGTTTGGTGTTTGAGGCAGGGTCTCCTGTACCCAGACTGATTATGAACTTCTGAACCTCCTGCCCACACCTCTAGCATGCTGAGGTTACAGGCATGCACCCAATTTTATGTAGTGGTACAGCTTAAACCCAGGGCATCATGTATGGCAGGCAAGCCCTGTAGCTACACTGCCAGCTCATGGTCTATGAATCTGGCATCTCTCAGTTCTGCAGAACCAACTAGCATTTCCCTCTTCTGTCAGACTTACTTCTCCAGCATAAAGTCAAGTTTGGCCCACACTGTAGCACGTGTCGAAATTATCTTTTACCTGTTAAGACAGAGTTTCAGTCTATAGCTCAGGCTAGCCTAGAACTCACTATGTAGCCCAGGCTGGCCTGAAACTTACAATGTAGCCCAAGCTGGCCTCATACTCAATATCAATCTTCCTGCTTCAACTCTTGAGAAGTTATAAGCTACTATGTCCAGCTCCCTTTGTAAGGTTGATGTAGACGAAAGTTTCTGTTCTGCCTGGTCCTGAAGCCATTCGATCCCAAAGAAACACACAGAGGCTTATATTAATTATAAACTATTTATCCTATTAGCTCAGGCTTATTATTAACTAGCTCTTACAACTTAAATTAACCCATAATTCTTGTCCTGAAGCCATTCGATCCCAAAGAAACACACAGAGGCTTATATTAATTATAAACTATTTATCCTATTAGCTCAGGCTTATTATTAACTAGCTCTTACAACTTAAATTAACCCATAATTCTTGTCTATGTTTAAGCCATGTGGTTTGGTACCTTTTCTCAGTAAGGCATTCTCATTCTCATCTTGCTTCCTCTATGTCTGGCTGGTGACTGTGTCTCTGCCTTTCCTCTTCCCAGAATTCTCCTGCTCTGGTTGCCCCACTTATACTTCCTGCCTGGCTACTGGCCAATTAGTGTTTTATTAAACCAATACAAGTGACAAATCTTTACAGTGTACAAGAGCAGTCTCCCACAACAGGTTGAAGCATCTTCCATTCAGCAACCCACCTCCCACCTAGTTGCTGCCATGAGATCCCATTTCCATTACACGCGCTCGTCTGCAGGTTCATGTGGGCACCTAACCATGGTCTCTTCCCTTTGCCAACCCTGCCCTGGCCCAGAATACTCAGACCCCACCCCAGCCGAAACCACCCTGTCCTTTGTCTCCTGGGACAGCCTGACAGTTAATCATTTATGACTAGAGCCCTGGGAAATGATGCCTGAGCAGGAAGGCCCCAGGCTGTGCCCAGAGACCTGGTCCTGACTCACCCACCCAGGTGCTGGCTACCTTCCTGAATGTAATCACAGAACCTCCACATTCTAGCGTCTGAGAGGAGACTCGGCCAGCACCTGTGAACTACAGAACTAGGGAGAACCTTAGAGTAGAAGAAATGCTGGAACCGGGACCCAGATGATGTCCAGAGGAGGGACCTCAGCGTGACAAAGGGTCCAACAAAGCCACGAAGACATTTAAATGCTGTAATTGTTTAATCTGGGTCCTGGGAGACAATAGCTGGGTGAGAGGTGACACCTGAACACCAGGGACACTCATTTTCATTTTTTGGTTTATTTTTATTAGTGTGAGCATGTGTTGCATGCACGGTGTGAGTAGGTACTCACAGGCCAGACAGGGCGTCAGGTCCCCTGAAACTGGAGCTACAGGCAGTTGGGAGCCATCTGATATGGGTGCTGGGAACTGAACTCAGGTCCTTCGCAAGGGCAGTAACTACTGGGCCTCTCCCTACGCTCCATACCTGGTTCAGAAGTCCTTCCTGACCCCACTGCCTTCTCTCCCTGCCTGGTCTTTAGGCGCACTAGCAGGCCCCACATGCTGCCCGCCTCTTGGCAGGTGAACATGGTCCCCAGCTCTGGCTGAAGTCTAGGTGCCCCACAGTCTGACTTGGGTTCCCATCCTGCTCTTTGCCCATCTCAACTTGGAACCTGTCCCGCCTCCCAGAATCACCATCAAGAGCTCCTTTATGCACCTGGAGCCTTCTCCCCGTCACCATATTAAGCCCCTCAACAAACCCCCCCCATTCCTCCACACAACCAGGCTATGTCCTTCTCCTCCTGAGGATTGGCCACAGCCTCCCTAACACAAGGCCATCTCAAGCCTGCATGTCAGTTAATGTCTCAGAGCCTCAGTTTGGGCATCCAACACATGGGGAGAATAAGCGTCCCTTCAAGGGCAATTGTAGAATGGGGTAAGGCAGGACATACTTGACCCAGAGCCAAGGGTACACAAGGGATCGGCAAGATGACACCTCAAGAGCCCCAGACCTGAGCCCTGGCTGGTCACAGCAGGTGTATGGTCTCCTATCAGCCAGTGGAAGGAGGAGCTTAACCTGAGCCCAGGAAGAAAGGATGATGTGTAGCTGGCAGGGGTGCTCAGCAGGGGGGAGTCCCAGAAAGAGGACTGAGTGCTGCTGTCAGGCAGCCCCTTTGTGTCATGAGGTCAACCCCATGATTCCCACCCCTAAGTACTGGCATTACTGGGGTGGGAATGTCAGTCACCCAGCCTGCTAGTGCTTAAGGCCTTTGCACAGAAAGAAACATCAAGGAGGCCTCTAAGGAGAGGCTTGTTGTGTTTAGTGAGCTCACTGTTAGCTTGGTACTGCACTAAGCCCTTGATATTCCTTAGTCTGGTCCATACCAAGGTCCAGTATGAGCCTGAAAGTGAACTTGGGTCTGAGTCCAAACCCTCCTACTTGCTGGCTGTGTGCCCTTGGGCAGGTTACAACTCCTCTCTGAGCCTGCTTCCTCCTCAGAAACTCAGTGAAAATGATTGAAAAAGCTAGGCATGATGGTGTACACCTTTAGAGGCAGGAGGATCTCTGTGAGTTCCAGGCCAGCCTGGCCTACGTAGCAAGTTCGGGGCTATCCAGGGCTACACAGAAAAACCCTATCTCAAAGAAACTTTTTTTCCTTTAACTTTTTAGGTTCTCAATCTAAGGGGTCCCCTGCCTCAAAATACAAATTAACAAAAGAAAAGTATGGAAGTTGTAACACTAGAGTCTTCGTGAGCCCCAGAAAACCCAAAGAAACAGCAACTCCTGGGTGTTTCCATGCAAAGTTTTGGGGAGACGAGATAGAAGAATAAGACTGAGAGAGAGCTGGGGGTGCCAGAGTTGTTAAGGCCGGAGCCTGATGTGCTCCCTCACCCCAGCACTGAGAAGAGAGACAGACATAGACACGTGTTGTGTGTGCCTCCCTGAAGTCCATCCTCTGGGTCCTGACCTCTGACTCGAGGTTCTGGTTTAAATGGAAGGTAAGAGGTGTGTATGACCAGGCAATCCCTGTCGAGGTGTGGCCCTGCCCGGCACTGGCAGATCATTATCTCTGTTCCTGTCTCTCCCCAAAGGTGCTCTGACAGCTGCCGGAGCTGTGTGAATTAAGTTCCTCCTGTAGCTGGGACCAGGTTTCCAGCTTTTCTTTCTCCCAGCTTCCAGGGACTTTGCGGTTCCCTCCAGGGTGCGCTTCAGACTCCCATAGCCAAAGGGAGCCACAGGGCATCTCATCGGGAATCTCGTCCCTGCCATTATCCCCCCACACACCGTCATGAATCTGACTCCTCTGGGTGCTGACATACCTGGGAGAAGACTGTATTTATAAAAGATAAACCTGAACTCACAACTTAAAGCCATGGTCCTCAACCTTCCTAAGCCTGCAACCCCTTAACACTCTTCCTCATGCTGTGGTAACTCCCCCCAGCATAAAACTATGTCATTGCTGCTCATAACTGTAATTTCGCTAGTGTTCTGGATTGTAATGTAAATATTTGATACACAGGGTGTCTGATGTGCGACCCCCAGAGGGGTCGTGACCCACACGTTGAGAACCACTGACGTAAAGGGTTTTTGGTGGGTGTGTGGCTTTGATAGGCTGACTGTTCATTTTGAAAGACAAGGAAACTGACCATCGATTCTCAGCACAAAAGCCTCAAGGGAACCAAAACTGCACCCCAATGTACAGGAAATTAAAGCAGACTCACCTGCTCCCACCCTTGTGCTGACTCGGGGAAGGCAGTACCATATGACCCGGAGGGACCAGGCTGCATTGGGGCCTGCGTGGTTCGCACTCAGTCTGTATGTGCTCCTAGAACTCCGTAGACCAGGCTGGCCTCAAACTCAGAGATCCGCCTGTCTCTGCCTCCTGGGTGCTGGGACTAAAAGCATGCACCACCATGCCCGCTCACTTCTTTCTTGTAATAATTGCGTAAAGAGCTTCTACGACCCACCTTTGTAAGTGGGGAAACCGAGGCACAAAAAGGCACCTTCGGCCCAGGGATTCAAATCCAGGTTCTTGTGACTTTGAGATCCTAGGCAGTGTCATGCTGGATCTTGAGCTCTACTCCCTGTCTCTGAAGAAGAAATCTGTGATTATCTTGTTCCCAGGAGCCCTCCCACTGTCCTCTTAAGGTCTTAGGCGGGGTTCCTTGGGTTTCTGGTGCCTCCTGCTGGCAGCAAGGGCCATAGCTCTGGGCTCCAAAGTCTCCAGGAACTGTTCCAGAAAGTTCTTTCATCTCCACGCTGCCTCTGTAAGCTCATCCGACTGGTCTGTGCGGCCACTGCACCTGAAGCACTGCCACCTGTACATCAAGAGGTTGACCATCATCTGACACCTCTGGACTCCACGGGCACCCAGACACACATGTGTAACACAACACTTTAAAAAATTAATTCAATTTTAAAAATGGATTGATACCCCAGGCTCACGGAACAAACACATTAAAAGTAGGGTGCAATGTCAGCTAAGTCACTGGGACCCTCATTTGGGTTCTCAGTTGTTCCTCTGACTAGAGAGCCTGTATCACTTGGGGGGGGGCGGGGGGGGGGCATGGCTTTGACCTGGCCTGATGCAAACGGAGTCCCTAAATCCCAGCCCAAGTCTAGGGAGCAAGAGGATCTTAGGTGCTAAAGGAAGGCGCTAGACAAGCTTGGACAGCATCAGGAGGCTTCTAGATAACCCAACCTCACTAAGAAACGATGGTTCCCTGAGCATAGAAAATGGGGACCTGGTGCCACCTTGTGGCCATCATCTCTTCCAGCCTTCACCAGAATCCCCGGGGTGTCTTGTGGCCATAGATACCTGGAGAACTGCAGAAGTTGGCTCACTTTATCACAAGTGTTGTGTCACTCTTCCCCACCATCACCACCATCCCCCAGCTGCTCCACCATCCCCCAGCTACTCCCCATCCCCCAGCTGTTCCACCATCCCCCACTGCTCCACCATCCCCCAGTTGCTTCACCATCCTCCAGCTGCTCCACCATCCCCAGCTGCTCCACCACCTCCCAGCTACTCCACCCCTCCGCTGCTCCACCATCCCCCAGCTACTCCCCATCCCCCAGCTGTTCCACCATCCTCCACTGCTCCACCATCCCCCAGTTGCTTCACCATCCTCCAGCTGCTCCACCATCCCCAGCTACTCCACCCCTCCGCTGCTCCACCATCCCCTAGCTGCTCCACCATCCCCCAGTTGCTTCACCATCCTCCAGCTGCTCCACCACCCCCAGCTGCTCCACCATCTCCCAGCTACTCCACCCCCACTGCTCCACCATCCTCCAGCTGCTCCACCATGCCCAGCTGCTCCTCTTTCACCACCCAGCCAGTTAGCCCATCCCTAAGGAGGAGAAGCAGCAGGTCTCTTCTAGAGAAAGGGAGAATATGAGGAGGTGAGGTCAGGCCAGGCCTGCAGGTCCCGTGGCACAGTCACAGAGAGGAGGACGCCTGCCTCCATCTCAAGTCCACTCTGGTCTCCCGCCAAGATTCCTGTCTCCACAGGGAGTCTCCTCAAGTGAGGTCATGCCATCATCATATTCCGGAGCTTTCCGTGGCTTCCCATGACCCTAATATAGAGCCCAAGTCCCTTTCCGACCACTCACAATAGAACCAGGCTGTCCTTACACTGTGGACATTTCCAAGTGTAGCACACAGATGCCCCTCTTGCAAAGCCTTCAGACAAGGGTCATCTGCAGAGAGGATATCATTAACTAGCGGGACTCGGCTCTGGCAGGCCACCACAGGCTGAGCGATTTGCCTCTCATCATTTTTACCTGCTGCACTCATGCAGGCTGGGTACTAGGAGTGTTTTCTTCACAGAGAAAGACACAGAAGTCCACAGAGCGCCCCAGCAGACCCAAATCTGCCCAATCCAAAGGCCTACCATCTTTTCTACTGGAAGGATTGGGACTCTGTTCAAATGGGCAGAGGGGTGACAATACTGCCCACTGCACTGGGTTGTTGTGGGCGGGGGATGGGGGCCGTGAAGTGAGCTTAAAGGTGGGAAAATGTTGAGCAGTTTCTGGCACAGCCTCAGGGCTCTGTGTGATGGCTGTTGCCCCTGGGCAGGACCTGCAGGATGAGACTCAAAACACAGCAAAGGACTTGCTTTACTCAGATGCATGGAGTGGGTGCCCTCGCTGCTCCCCTACTCTTGCTAAAATGTTGACTTCCAGCTTCAGAGAGAGACCCTGCCTCAAAAACGTAGGTGAGAGGGCTGGAGCAGAGAGATGATGATTCAGCCCCGTGGTTAAGAGCACTGGCTGTTCTTCCAGAGGACCAGCACCCGCACCATGGCTCACAGCTGTCTGTAACTCCAGTTCCAGGGAATCCGATGCCTGGCCTGGGATATCTGGCCTCCCAGGGCACCAGGCACACACACAGAGCCTGCATACATGCAAGCAAAACACCCATACACACACCATGTAAAATTTAAAAATTAAGGTGGAAGGTGTTACAGGGAGATACCTGACATTGACCTCTGACCTCTACACCCACACATTTGCGTGAACACACCTAAAACTGTGGTGGTGGTGGGGTCCTACCAAAAAATGTCTACATTTGTCTTTGTTGCTAGGCCCTGGATGGTCATGATTTTTTTAATTTTTCCCAATAACCAGCTTTTTTTTTTCTTTCCTTTTTCCCTTTTTTTTCTCTGCTCTTGGTGAGCTGCCCATCTCAAAGCAGGCTCATGGATGTTTTAAGTCACCTTCCAGACAGGCTCCCCAAAGCCAGGCACAGAGCAGTCCCACAAGAGAGCAAGGCACCTGGCATAGGAGCCCCTCCAGGCGCAGGCTCTCTGGCCTCGTGTTTGGCAGGGATTGTGTTGGAGGAGGGGTCCGGGACCGTCAGTGCTGGGAACTGGTCGGATCTGAGCCTACCCTTTGCTGGCACTCTCCAAAAGGCACCCAGAGATGCCATGTGGATTTTCTGGGCTCCATGGGGGCAGCAGGAGCAGACGTAATGTGTGAGACCTCCGGCCCTCAATCCACCAACAGCTGTGACCACTTCAGCTATTTTAAACCCTTGGGCTCCAAAAGCTCCCACCCCATCAAACCAGGCACTGGGCCCAATGGGGTGAGCCAGAACCAGGTCAGAGGCTCGAGTGTGGGTAGCCAGACAGGGGTGAATTACATGCGGGGAGGGGGCTTTGTATCCTGAGCCTTGGACGAGACTCCCAGCGTTTTCTATCTATTGTTTCATTTAATATCATTTTGTATCCTCCATTGTACTGAGGGATTGCCTGTGAGCTTACAAGAGGTAGGACGAGCCACTCTCGCCCCGCTAAGCCCCTGCCTACACTCCCTGTGTCTCCACTCAGGTTCCTTCTCTGCCGCTGCCAGGAGCTGTGCACCTCCCGGTTAATTTTTCACCTTCTCTGGGCTCTCTTTCTTCATCTCCAAAGTGCCAGGGTTCCTGGAAAGATAAAATAATCTAATACATTGGAAAGTGCTGCTTGGGAGCAGTGTGGGGGTGCAGAAACCGCACGGGCGATAAGTCCTCGCTGTTACTTCTGCTCAGCTGGGTAACCACGGCCTTTGCCGGATGCCTTCGCAACCCTAGCTCTGTTGTGACCCACTTAGGACTTGGCTGAGAGGAGACGTGTGCTTACCCCACAATGGACCCCACTTACTTGGTGGGAGTGGGTGATATAAAAAAAACCCTCATATTCTGCACCTCTTGGAGGTGAGATGCGCCCCATCTGGCTTACATGCAGAGGGATGCTCAGGCCCAAGATTGCCTCTGAAGGAGAGGGGTTCCACCAGCTTGTTGCCACCGGGATTCATTCCCACTTAGGCAGGTGGCCCTCCCCACGCTTCCTCCTGATTGGATGAAGCTCTGCCAGGGACCAATCAGAAGTTACTAGCCTAGCCTCTCCCAGGATCTGAACAGGAAGCCTTTGGGGGGGGGGGGGACAGTGAGTGACCCCTCTGGCAGGGACTCTGGGTCCTCTCCCTTCTCCACCCACATTCCTCCCAGATCTCTGACACCCAGGAACAGCTGGGGTCCTTACCAACTCCTAATTTGGGCATCTGGAGGAGAAGATTGGAGTCCAGGGCTGGCTGGGTGTGCCTGGGCATTCGGTACCTATGAGCAGCCCCTGTTTAATTCAGGGGTCTCCCATCAGTCCACCTCCCTCCCCCGTATGCATCCCCTCCATCCACCCACCCTGCAGTTTCCAAGCCCACGGCAAGAAGCCCCTTCCTCAAACGCTGCTGTCTACTGCATTGCCCCAGGCTTGGGTTCAGAGAGAAAGGGCCTGGATGGAGTTCAGGGTGGTTCAGACCACCCCCCCCCCACTAGATGTCACATGCATCCTGGCCTTCCAGGACACACGCTGACCTCTACCTTGGCACACCTTTTGGTGTCCCAGACTGGGGCCCTAATCCTCTGCCTGGTCCCTGTCCCTTCAAACAGGCACACCCTCTCAGCCACCGGGAGCCACCCAAATCTCCATCCATAAACACTACTAGAACCAATCCTCCCCTCTCCTGTCCTCTCACGTTCCAGCCGGGGTCTTCGCTGCCCGCCCCAGCTCAGCCTGCTCACAGTGCTCTGGGGCAGCCAGAATACACTCCCAGATCACCGCCGAGAAGAGCCGTTCCAGACTCATGCAGCCCTTCTCATGCCTGGGCTTAGCATTCCGGTCCCTGCCAGGGGTAGGGTCCCGTCCCCCCTCACTCCACCCAACTCCATATTTCCCACGGCAATGTAGATCTGATGTGGGGTTCCCAATTTCCCGAAGATGTTCGGAAGACTACTCTCCTCCCCCTTGTGTTGGCAAGATTTTCTTCAAGAAACTCAGAGGTCTCCTCCGAGAAGCCTTCCCTGGCCCTAGACTGGATCTGGTCGCCTCCTCTGTGTTCCCACCCACTCCTGCCCTGTCCCTTCGGCTGCTCCTGCTCGCATTGTCTGCCCCTCCGTGCTGTAGGTCCAGAAAGGAGAACTTAATGAATAAAAGAATGAACAAGCCAAATATGGAAAATAGGAATTGACAACTTGCGGTTAGGGGCTCCGGGAGGGCGGGGCCAGACCTGATGAACGGGCCGCAGGCCCACTCCAAGAGGAGTCCGGCGGACAGCCCCGCCCAGCCCCGCCCTCCCGGCTGTGGTTTAAGGCCGCCCGCCGCTCAGCGGCCGGCGCAGGCGCAGCGGCAGGCTCACCTGTAGCAGGTGCACAGTCTCGGGAGCTGCGGGGACAGCAGCCGGCTCTGCAGGGGTGATAAGATGGTGCGGGAGCGGACGGTGCGGCTGCTGTACGGTAGCCGCGTGGAGGCGGTGTACGTGCTGGGCACGCAGCTCTGGACCGATGTCTACAGGTGAGCCGCGTGGGCGAGTCACCCCCTCCGACTCACCCACCCTTCACAAACCCCGAGACTCTGAGACTCTGTACCAGGACAGCCTGGCTCCACTATCCCAGTTGTCCTTCAGTTCGAGATCCTTAGAAATCCCGAGAACTCCCAGAAACCTGATAACGCCCAGGCCAGTGTCCACTTCCACGTAATCTTGAGGGCCTCCAAGACACCCAGTCACAGTTCCCTCCTCACCCCTCTCCGAGACTGCTCCCCTTTATCCTAACCATCTCATGCCTGGTCTCTTCGGCTCCTCTCGCCCGATGACCTCAACACTCATGGGCTCCCTATAACACGCCCCTCTCTCTCACTTCCCCCAGGCCCTCCTGGTTCACTTTCACCCCAGCGGACTTCCTACTCCCCGCAAGCAGAAACTCCCTGGGATGTGTTGGGGACTGGCTTGCTCAAAGGGGAGCTACCCAGGTGGAATCTGGCCTGGGACTTATCCGATTTCACCCTCCCGGGGGCTGCTGGTGGTTGTCCGTCCCGAGGCACTGGCTGTGTCACCAAATGCCTTTCCTGACTTCACCCTGAGATTAGAGAGGGGTCACTTTCCACCCGCTGATGCCTTGGGAGCCAGGATCTGTTCTCCTATCTGTCCGTACCCTTGATGGGGTTTGGGGTACAGGAGACTCAGAGACTCGGGGTGAAGGAATGGTGCTACTACTGTCCTATGTTCTGAGAAAATGTGTAGAGTGTGGTGTGGAACCAGAGAAAGAAGTTGGGTGAGCAGCCTGAGAGACCACATTGAGGTCTGATGTGCTGTTCTCTGCTCCAAACATTCTAAATGCTCTCCGTTCCTAGGGTGGGAGGGCTTCATGCTGGAAGGAGGGGCATGCAGCACACTCTGAGTGAGACCCTGTGCTGGTGACCCGCATGGGTACCTCCTCTGTGTGCCTTGTTCCCAAATCCCAAATCATTCTGACACTAAAGCACCGGCTCTCCCAAGCCCTTGCAAGCCCACCTGAGTGTCTTCCGTTAAACTCTCCGCTCCCATTCTCTGGTTCCCTCCCAACTGCCTGATCACTTCTCCAGGAGCCACTGGCCCTGCTGATCCCAGCAAACCTGCCACCAGGGCCCCTCTCTGCTCCTTTACTCCTAAGCCTGTCCCAGCTTCCATGTCACCTGGATCTCCACCTCACTGGTCCAGCATACAGACCCCAAAAGAGGACTGGATGGGCCCTACGGATTGTAATGCAGTGGCGGAGTATGGTCTAGGCGCCAGTGGCCTGGCAGAGTGCCCATCTCTCCCCTTTCCCAGCTCTGAATTGGGCACTGCCAAGGGGTAAGCCAGGATCCAGGGCGCTCAGGTCCCTAAGCCACAGCTGTCACCATGCCCGTCTGCTTGCTGGGACACTGTGGGCACTGTCTGAAAAGCTGGCACAGGGCCTCTGCTGGGGGCTAGGGAGCAAAAGGGGTCCATACCCAAGTCCTTGCCCTTGCTCCTCTCTAGCAGAGAGAAACCAGCCTGGCAGGGGACAAGAGGGCAGGTGCCAGCTCTTGTTAGCTCCACCAGGAACTACCACAGGACTCACAGTTCACAGTATTGACAGTTCCCCAACACCAAGGGTCAGCACAGCCTAGACCAGCACCTGCCCAGAAGAGGCAGAATGCAGGCCACAGTCATTGCTTTAGGTCTGTGTTTTAAAGTAAGTTAACTGGAAATGGATATGGGATTGGTGGCTAACACCCGTAATCCCAACACCAGAGGACTTGAGTCCACGGCTCATTTAGACTACATAGCGAGTTCCAGGTCATCTTGGGCTACCAGCATGACCCGTTCTCAACCTTCCCTCAACACATGCATGCACACCTCAGAAAAATAAGAAAATGGCCTTTAGACCCAGCACTTGGGAGGCAGAGACAAGCATGGACCTCTGTGAGTCTGAGACCAGCCTGGTCTACACGGCAACTTCTAGGGCAGTCAAGGCTACTTATTAAGACTCTGTCTCAAAACCACAGAAATAAAAGGGCTGAAGAAATGGTTCTGAGACTAAAAGTGTTGCTTCTCATTCATGGAAGTCTCAGTTTGAATCCTCAGGTCCCACATAAAAAGCCAGATGCGGCTGTATGCTCCTGTGCTCTGTGGAGGGCAGAGACATCAAGGACACTGGGAGCTTAACACTTACAAGCCTAGTCAGTGCGAGACCCAGGCAGAGAGTGTCAGCAGAATGACAACAGCCTCCTCTGGCATGTTCACTCACCCCCCACATCCCCCGACACATGTTACATGCACAACACACACACACACACACAAGTTGGAGAGACGTAATTAATGCTCATGCTGTATTTTGTTAAGCCCAACATATCTAAAATGTTATCATTGGAATATATGATCATGGAAAGATGGTTCATGAGAAAGCTGACATTGTTT
Organism: Microtus pennsylvanicus; assembly: GCF_037038515.1. Lineage (NCBI taxonomy): Eukaryota > Metazoa > Chordata > Mammalia > Rodentia > Cricetidae > Microtus > Microtus pennsylvanicus. Next base: position 72,175,668 of record NC_134591.1, read on the forward strand.
CCCCTGAGAGACTTTGTTACACTCAAAGTTTGTTTGCAGTGGGGCAGCTGGCCACTCTGCAGGGGCCCCATGGTCACCTGTGCTGACCTTCACCATCCTGGACAGCATGCGTCTGGAGCAGAGACCCACAAGCTCTCCGGGTAATTCTTTGCTGAGCGGACTGTCTGTATGGCGTAGCATGATGAACGATATTCCTGCCTCAGCTTACACAATGTCAATAGCAATCCCCCCCACCCCACCCACACTATGACAACCAAAAATGCCTCCAGACAATGTCAGCCGTCCTCAGGGAAGCAAAGTCACTGTCAGCTGAGATCACATGTCGGGCAGAAAGGAGCCTTCTCCATCGGGTCATGTCCAGTACTGCAGGGACCAGGCTCCTCTCAGGCAGACAGAAACAGGAGGGGTCAATGGCCACTTAACACTAGGAAGTGATGCACCGCCCTCTTTGTTCTGTGTGAGACCTGGAAGATGCTCTTTGAGCATCCTGATTCGCTCATGAAGAAAATGAGGCTCAGAAAGAGGAAGCCATTTACCTGGTGACAACCAGGACCCCTGTAAATCTGTCCAGCTCAGAGATCATGCGTCTTCCTCCACCCCACCCTGTGTGACCCCTGGCCACCCTCCACCCTGGATGGGAGTCCTCTACCCCGAAACATCACCACCCACACCCAGCCTTCTACATCTTAACAAGTCCTTCCTGGCTGAGACACAGGTTCTGGTTCAGGATCCCAAGTGATGCTGTCACCCCCAGGGCCTCATAATAGATTCCACACAGCGAGGCCTGTGGGTAGCTCACCCAGTTATGTAGGAAGGAAGGTGGGGGGCCCTTGTTCTCGCATCAGGTCACAAAGGTGAATGAACAAGCCCCACTCCCCCGTCAAGGACTGAGGGTGAAGGTAATCCTCTTCTCCAGACCTTGTGACCCTGGTGGGAACTGCCTTGCCAGTCCGATGCCAGACCCCACCATTCTTTCACGTGGGGTGAGTGGTCTCTGGGTGGAGGCTGCTTTGAGGAACTTAGAATCTGTTGGCTCAACAGATTATTCCTGTATAATAATAATAACACAAAAAATAGACAATTTTTTGTGTTAATTTTGTTTTGGTTTTCAAAGACTTTATTGTCAGCCTGGAGAGAGATGGTTCAGTGGGTGGGACCTGAATTTAAATGCCAGCACCCACATAAACATTACAGTAACCCCAGTGCTGAGAGAACAGACAGGAGGCTCACTGGGGCTAACTGGCTAGCAGCCTAGCTCCAAGGTCAATGAGAGACCCTTACTCAAAAAAATGATGCAGGGCTCATGTTTATAATCCCTGGTCCTTGAAAGGCAGAGGCAGGTAGATATCTATGAGTTCCAGGAGAGCCTGATCTATACAGCGAGTTCCAGGACAGTCAGTGATACATAGTGAGGCTGTCTCAAAGAGAGAGAGAGAGACAAAGACACAGAGAGACACAGAGAGAGAGAGAGAGAGACAGAGACAGAGAGAGACAGAGACAGAGAGAGACAGAGAGATACACACAGAGACACAAGAGAGAAACAGAGAAAGAGAAAGAGACAGACAGAGACACACAAACACACACAGAGATATTAAGGCAGATAGAGCAGGTCACCCAATATTGTCCTCTTGCCTCTGTGAGTTTTCACAGTTGCACATATAAGCACATGCACCCCTGCATACACATGTGAGTATACACCACACAAACACACACACACACACACACACACACATATGAGAAAGAGCGATCTTGCCATTATTCACTTAATATCACCCCCTAACACTTTTTGGCCACCCAGCAGCCTTCCTAACATTTACATGCTCATTTCATATGCATTTAGTCATTTGCATACGCTCAGCCCTCATACTGACTTCATGAGCTAGGTACTAGGTCCCTTTCACCCTTGGAGACCTAAAGTCAGACCAAGAAGTGCCTCAGGAGCAAGGCCCAGGATGCCAGGGGTTCTCTCAATCTGTCTTCCTGAGACTCATGTTTGGGGCATGGCTCTTCCCTGCTCATTTCCTTAGAGAGTCATTGTGGGCTGTGGGGTGGGTGGCTGGGTGGCTGGGTCGCTGAGTGAGCATGACCACCAATGGCTGCAGACAGCTAGCACGGGGCTGCGCTTCTCACCTCCAACCTCAATAGACAGACCCGGTTGGATGGTGTTGGATGGGTCCATGGAAGGTCAAGGGTATGTGGCAAAGCTTGGCAGAGCAGCAATGCCTGCTGCCGAGAGAATGACGAAGGAAAACATCAGGCCAGGTCCCGTGGCCTCATAAATTAGAACAACACCTAGAGCCCTGGGCCTTGGACAGGAGGCTCTGCCAGGAGCTGCTTAGGACTCAGGTTTCAGACAATTGCCCAGGGGGAGGGAGGGCTTAGGAAGGACCTGGCACCCTGTATGCCAAGTCCACAGTCCCTTCCTGTAGTGGGGATCTGTGATGCTCTTCCCTACTGACCACAAATCCCTGATTTAGGGTGAAAATGTATCTGCAGGATCTCCACCCTCAAGCCACCCTTTAGTCAAGGGTCTCTGAGTCTCTGACTCTAATCTGCAAATAAATGTGTTTATCAGGGGTATGGGGGATCTTGAGGTCCCTAAGAATCCTCTTCTCTGGGTCCTTACCTAGAGGACTCTGATGAGGACCGATGGGCTCCCCCAGGCCTGGGACTCATGGAGCATGGTTCACTCACAGCCTCCTCCGAGGATCCGGAGACATCTTTGGAGTGAGGACTCACTCTGTATAGATCTCGGTGTGCTCATCTGTGAAATAGGATGGGTCGGCAGGCCTCATCGGGGTGTGTGAAGTAGGGATTGAGAGCCTGTGATTTGGAGGATGGCACCTGGTAAATGCTCCCTAAGTCATTGTTGTGAATAAGATTGGATTTATTATTGTATCACCCGTCACGATTGAACCATGGTTACCGCCCTCAAAGTGTTCATGAGACTCACAGGAGAGACATATATATTAAAGAAAAGTTAGTATTTGAGACCCTGGCTAAGGGAGAGAGAAAGGTGATCTGGCTGGTGGGGTGGGGAAAGACTTCCTGGAAGAGGGGGCAAGTGAACTGGGTCTCATAAGACAGGCAAAGGTTCAGTATGGAACTTAGGATAACTCCCGTGGGAGCAAACCACCTGGAAAATGGGACCCATGGAGGCAGGAAGTGAGTCATTTCAGTGGCCTGGAGTATAAGGGTATGGGCCAGAGAACAAGAGTTGGGGCTTTGAAGCCTTTGCTCGGGGGCTGGACGTTGATCTGTAGGCAGGAGGGTCTCAAAGTCTTCTGAGGAAGGAAGTTAGCAGAGATTAGATTGTTTCTTCCCTGTAGAGGGACCTCGGGCTGCCAGATGCACAGCACCCTGGGAAGGAGGCTGCTGGGCTGCCACGTAGAGAAGGAGGCCAGCTATACACACATGCCATGCCAAGGTTTGCCTCAACCAGCCCTGCCTGGGCTAGCGCCAGCCCTCAAAACTCTGGCCACCACCATAGTGACCATCAGGTGTGAGGCCTAAGATCTTCTTCCCTCCCCTCATCTCTGTCCCTGAGGGTGCTCACCAGTCTAGCAGCCATAACTGCCCCTTCCAACTCCTCCAAAGACCTAAGGGCAGGATGTCACACCCTGGCTGCCAGGAGCTGGGGTCACTCCAAGGATGAACCCCAGCTGGCATTAATGAGGTCCAAGCCAAATGGACAAGCTGAGAGCCAGGGGCCAGCAAAGACCAGTCATATCACACCCTCAAGTGTGAGTTTGTGTGGGCCTCCCCATGCCTGCCAGGCTATTCCCAAGACCTTTCCCCAATGTCTGAAAGAAGATCGGACAGGCAGGAGGCCAGAGGCCATACAGCGTTTGAGAAGCTGGGCACAGGTCTGCCTAGCCATTTCTCTCCATTTCCATGGCCACTATCCAGCCCCAAGAACCATCACCACACACATGGCAGCTACCATCACCTCCATCACCTGCTCACTTACCACCCCTACACACACACACACACATACACACACTTCCATTACTTTTCTTCTGTAATCCCTACTTGCTGGCAAGCCCTTGGTAATGTCCCTCCCTCAGTAGAAAGGCCAGCTCCAACATGTCTGGGACCTGTCCCACAATCATGATCATCCTCTCCCCATGTGTGTGTGCATACACCCCCACACTCACCCACCTACCTACCTACCTACCTACACACACACACACACACACACACACACACACAGATCCAGCCACACTCACCTTCTTCCCTTTTTTCTGTGTCAGGTCTCCCTAGTCCTACAGCATCAAGGCAGCGTGGAGCTTGAAAGAAATCCTCTTGAGACAGTAGTGTGTCACCCTGTCACTGATGCTAGAGTTCCAGACTTAACTGATTCCTTTGAGAATAAACTTTAGACTCTTAGCTCAAATGTTATTTCCTCAGAGAATCATCTGAGAACCACAGACATCATTCACCCATCTTTTCAGAAGAGCGAATAAATGGCTGCAGAAGCAAGCAAACCTTTCTCCTCCAGCCCCATCTCCAGCAAATCTTTCTTTTTTTTTTGTTTTTGTTAGTTTGTTTGAGACAAGAGTTTCTCTGTAGCTTTGGAGCCTGTCCTGGAACTAGCTCTTGTAGACCAGGCTGGCCTCGAACTCACAGAGATTCGCCTCCCTCTGCCTCCTGAGTGCTGGGATTAAAGGCGTGCGCCACCACCGCCCGGCCTCCAGCAAATCTTTCTACTTTGTGCCAGGTCTGGAGCGAAATGAAAAGTAAATTGCAGCTCACTGTGGAGAATAAACACAGGCACAAATCCATTTATCGAGATGTGGGCATTGAGCAGGTGGAGAATCAGGGACCAGCCTTACGGGTATTAGAAGAAATTGTGACAGTGAGGGGCTGGGAGGTGGCTCAGTGGGTAAAGTGCTTATGTGCAAACTTGAGAACATGGGTTCAGATCCCCATCACCAACCTAAAGCCGGGTGTAGCAGCAAAGGTCTGTGACCCCAGGACTGAGCGATGGAGACACATGGACCCCAGGGGCTCATTGGCCAGCCAGTCTAGCCAAAACAATTAGATCTAGGCTCAGTGATACACCCTGCCTCAAAAACTAAGGTGGAAATCAATACAGGAAGACATCTGGCATCAACCTTTGGTCTTCACCTGTGTGTGTGCACACACACACAGTAAATTAATAAACATAAAAAATGCTCTGATTCCAGCCTGCAAAGCCAGACAGGAAGAATTCTTTCATTCATTTACTGTTACATCCTGGGTGCTGGGACACTGCGGACATATCCTTAGGACCGGCCTCCTGTCTTTAGACTCTTCCCAGTAAGCCATGAGGTCAGACCCACACCACCCCATTCCTTTCTCTCCCTCGGTTCTGTCCCACAGCCTCTAGGGACCCCAGGCCATCTGTAATCCCAGGCTCTTGGGTTTCTGCAGGGGATTCTAGAAGGATCTTCCCCCGGGGAAGGAGGCAGCCAACAGGATCCGCAAGAGACAATGGCGTCTTTGTGGCCTCTGCCAGAGCTGCTCTAAGAATAGCTGTTTGCTCAGCCTCAAGCAGGCCTGGTGTGGGGCTGTGGGAGGCTTGGGGCCAGGGAGCGCTGCTGTGGCCCAGTGTTAACCCACTAGATATTTTTCCTTTGGTTTCTTGCTGGCTCAGAGGGATGGAGGCAGGCGCCAGCACCGAGACTAACCGCATCCTGGGGGATCATGCTTTTGATGTGGTTTGGGAAGCATCCTTATCTCAGAACTGCATGCAGAAGCTTGCCGACTTATAAAGCTGGATGGAGTGGTCTTGGTTCAAGGAGGGCGGGGCTCTAGCTCCCTCCACTTTATTTTAGCCAAAAGACCAAGAATGAATCGCTTGGCAGCCTCTACAGACTCCCTGTAATTCCTTCCCAAGCTATAACTACCAGACCACATTGATGACCGTTAGTTACAGCAGTGCTTCTTAAACTATGGCCTCGGGAGTTTCTAGGATGTACATTCTGAGGACCCAGAAGTCTCTGTTTGGACCAGACCTCTAGCTGTCTTTGCTGCTGCTAAATTTGAGAGTCACAAACTTAAGCCTCTTCTTCAGCTGGGCCCCTGCTTCATTGCCAGCTAACCCTGTCTCACCTGGCCCAGAAGACAGCCTCTCAGGGGATGGAACCCCTAAGCCTGTAGGCATGGGGGGCAAGAGGGGAGAGAGGGAGGAAGGAGGAGGGAGAAGAAGAAGCAGAAGGAGGAAGAGGAGGAGGAGGAGGAGGAGGAGAAGAAGAAGAAGAAGGAGGAAGAGGAGGAGGAGGAGGAGGAGGAGGAGGAGGAGGAGAAGAAGAAGAAGAAGAAGAAGAAGAAGAAGAAGAAGAAGAAGAAGAAGAAGAAGAAGATGATGATGATGATGATGATGATGATAATTTAAGTCTAGGCATGGTAGCATAAACTTCTGATCCCAATCCCAGCAGAGACAAGAAGGTTGTTGCAGGTTCAAGGCCAGCCTGGTCTACATAATGAATTCCAGGCAAAGCTACCTATGGAGACCCTGTGTCTAAAAGCAAAAAACTAAAAAAAGGAAAATGCCCTGAAAATGTAAACAGCACACCAATGTTTCTGAGATTCCCCAGAGCAATAGCTGTGCCCTTGGGACATACTCAGGCCTCCATTGTCATCATCTCAAATCCCACAAGAACCCTTCCAGAGCTCCTAGATCCACCATGGTCCTTAGGAACCTTCAAACCTGGGTTTGCCCAGACCGCCAGCCCTGGCATCTCCCTCTGCTGGCTTCCCTGTCACCTACTGTTGTATACTCATTCTTCTGTCTTCTCTTGCACTCTGTTTGTTTGTTTGTTTGTTTCAAGACAGGATTTTGCCATGTAACAATTCTGGCTGTCCTGGAACTCATTTATAGACCAGGCTGGCCTCAAACTCACAGAAATCTACCTGCCTCTGCCTCCCAAATGCTGGGATTAAAGGTGTGTGCCACCACTACCCAGCTTCTCTCTCACTCCTTAAAAGGCCATCGTTCATATTTGGTTAGAATTCCTGATGCCCCATCTCCTAAAGGTCTCCAGATGCCACCTTCCTGGAGTTCGAACATCAGTATATGAATTTGGCGGAACATAAATTCCAGTACCCAGCAACCAGTGCAAGCCGGTGTCCTCCCCTGCCCTAAGTCTTGGTGAAGTCTGACAATTTCCAAACCATTTCCCCCTCATCAGGAAGCCATGCATGAGTTCCAAGAGATGACCTTCAGGAATTCCAGGCCTGGGGATCTTCTAGACGGAATCCCCTTTCCTATAGAGCCTGATTCCATCCTGTTAAGTTCCCAGTGACAGTGGGCAGGGAGGTGAAGTTCCGGTCCAGCTCTGCCTCTGGAGCAAAACCATCCTTCCACCTAGGCTTGCCATCCACCCTGCAGAGCCCCATGCTCCCAAAGCTGGTCACCCATCTACAGAGGCATCAAGAACCCAGTAAGAATTCAAGGTCTAAAATGGGGGTGTGACTCAGTTGGTAAAGTACTTGCCTAGCATGGACAAGGCTCGGCATTCAGTCTCCAGCATAGCATAAACCAGGCATGATAACACAGGCTCATACTTCAGCTTGTGGACGTAGATGTGGGAGAATCAAAAGTTTACGATTATCCTCACTTATATAGCAAACAAGAGACCCTGTCTCAATAAATAAATAAATAAGTAAATGAATGAATGAATGAGTGAGCGAGTGAATGAATGAATTGGAGCCTAAGCCAAGTGTGGTGCTACATTCCTAAAAATGCCAGCACTGAAGAGACTGAGGTAGGCAGAAGATGGCATTGGGACCAGCCTGAGTGGCATGAAATTATCCTATCCAACAAGTAAAAGAATTCCAGTCCTGAGGCTGAAGGTTGAGTGGCAGAGTACTTGCCTAGCATAGCAGACAGAGAGAATGAAGATAGAGACAGGGAGGGAGACAGAGAGACAGAGAGATTTGCACCTCCAACTCAGCAGGTGCAAGATTGGCCCAGGACTCTGTGCCCTTCACAGTCTCCTGCCACGAGCAGGTCACTGCATTACAGCTAGGCTGCCTGGATCCCCAGACCACACCGCCTGGGGGCCCTACCCCTCTGGGACTCTTTTGCTAAGGCCCGTGTCCCGTGTAGCCGAGACTCTCCCTGACCTTCTCTCCTTTCTCCCTACAGTGCAGCCCCCGCAGGGGCCAAAACCTTCAGCCTGAAGCACTCAGAAGGTGTGAAGGTGGAGGTGGTGCGTGATGGGGAGGCCGAGGAGGTGGTCACCAACGGCAAGCAGCGCTGGGCCCTCTCTCCCACCACCACATTGCGGCTCAGCATGGCCCAGGCCAGCACAGAGGCCAGCAGCGACAAGGTACCATGGCCAGGAAGTCAATATCCAGGACTGAGGGAGCCCAGGGCCATGCTGGAGTCCTGGAGGGCGGGGCATACTAGCCTCCAGAGAAGCAGTGAGAGCCATAGAGTCCTTCCTAGTCCCTAGCAGCTATGTCAGCAGAGTGAAAAAAAAAAGGAAAGAAAATGACCAGGCATGGAGCCACACACCTGTAACCCCAGCACTTAGGAGATGGAGGCAGGATGATCAAGACCTGATTTGGGAAGCATGGAACATATGCTCAAAAAGTGAAAACTAGAGGCCAGAGAGGTGGCTCAGCAGTTAAGAGCACTGGCTGCTCTCCCAGAGGACCCTGGTTCAATTCCCAGCATCCACATGGTGGCTCACAACCATCTGTCATCCAGTTTCGGGAGATCTGACACCCTCTTCTGGCCTCCAAAGGCACCAGGCCTGTGTGTGGTGCACACAGAAATACATGCAGGCAAAACCCCGTCCACATAAAATAGTCCTTTAATGGAAAACGGGTGCTCAGTGATTGTGTATCTAGCACGTGTGAAGCCCCGAGTTCAGGTCCTAGTACAGGAAGAAAGGAAGTACAACCCAGATAGCTGAAGGAAGAGAGATTTCTGCCAGCTTGAATCCAGCCTCAGCTACTTAGGCCAGGCTAGCCCGAGCTACATGGTGAGAGAGTTTCAAAATGCACATTCGCAAAAGAGAAGCCAGGACTTGGGGTTCACATTTGTAATCTCAGCTCTTAAGAGTCAGCAGCATCACTGTGTTGAAGTTAGCCTGAGACATATAGCAAGTCCTGGTTTTTTGTTTTGTTTTGGGTTTTGAGGGGGGTTAACGATAACAAAAATAATAGCTCCTCAGAGTCGTATCGTGATTGGAGATTGTAGCCATAGCAACCCAGACCTGTCTGTCAAGTGAAGTGCGGAGCAATCAGGGCAAAGTGCTTGGCCCAGGTGATGTAGCCAAAGCCGGACGGTCTCCACACTGGGCTCTCTCATGAACATTGCTCTAGCCCATTGCTGTGTTGGCATCAGGCACCATCCAAAGGAACAATGAAGCCCGTGGGGCTTAGCTGGAGCTGGGCACACAACCATAGTGGGTTCAGGAAGCAGGGAGGGGGAGGTGCCAGAGCACAGGTCAGGTGGGGAGAGGAACCTCTTGTCCTCTTAAATTAACTGTGAGAGGTACCTCAGCAGCCAAGGGGTGCTTCCTGGAGGACAGGGCCCTGCATTTAGAGAAAACTGGGAGGCAGGGTGTTATTTCTGGTTTTTGTTTGTTTGTTTGTTTTTCACTGTAACCTCTGATCTTCTGCCCTTATCTCTTGTCCCCACCAAGGTCACAGTCAGCTACTATGAGGAGGAGGGCAGCGCCCCCATTGACCAAGCTGGGCTCTTCCTCACAGCCATTGGTGAGTTGGTGTTGGGGTGTGGGTGCCTTGACCTTGGAGGGCCCGGAAAAATTCGCAGAGTGGGTTTCAGTGTGGGAGGCCAGCTCCTGGGGCCACTTCCAAGTAATGCCAGGATTTGAGGGGTGCATGGGCACACACACTGGGACTTTCAGAGGAGACGAAATCCTGTAGAGGGGTGATGCCCTGGAATCCCCTTCACAGACTCTGTGAGCTACAGAGAGAAAGAGAAAAGCCTATCCCGCACCCCCCCCCCACACACACACCCTCCAGCCTGGAGACTCCAGGAGCTCCCATTGCCCCTGACAGTCTTAACTACCACCGCGGATGTAGTCTGGGCTTCTTATCCAGTCCATGCTCTTCATTCGGTCCACAAAGGATGATGCGGTATGGCCCAGAGAGGTTAGGAGACTCATTCACAGTCACACAGTACCAGTGTGGCAGGTGGAAGCCCAGACTGGAAGTAATTCCCTGGCTTCTTCCCCTGCAGGGCCCTGCCCTGGCTGAGCAGAGCAGAGGGAGATGACCTTCTGAACACTCAGTCCCTGCTGCAGAGGCGATCTCCTTCTGTTTTATTTTGCTGGTGTTTTCATGCAAGAAGGAATCCAGAAGCCCATTCTGTCCAGGGAACTGTGGTAGAACATGACAGGGTGGGAACCACCACCCTAATGGTGTCGCCACTTGCTACACACCAAGCTGTGGCTAGGTCTACGCTCGGGGCTTTGATGAGAAGGAGCTAGAAGAGGAAGAGGAGGAGGGTAAACATGGGACACTCGTTGAGTAGCCACAGTATGCCAGGCTCCAAACCTGGATGCCTGCCCACCATGACTTCAATCTGTCCTTTCAGCTGTTACAAGGAGAGGCCCCCAATACTGTGCCCATTAAGCAGATGGGAAAACTGAGGCTCAGAAAAGAGCAAAACAAGGTTGCCTGGGTTACACCTAGAAATGATTATTAGGGCACCAAGTCACATCTGTTATCTCATTCTCTGAGGGTCATGAAACCTCCCTAAGCACAACTGGCTTCTCTATGAGACCCTCCCTTCCTTTCAGCCTCATGGCGGACTCTCAGTAGCAATGCTATTGCTCGCTTCTCAGCCAATCTCTCCAGGGCCTGGGTGCTGTCGTCCTGTCCCTCCCTCTGCACCAGGAGTGAGAGGGCCTTGGAATGATGGGGGAAGAGGGTGGACTTGGGAGATGGTAGCCTGGCTGCCGCCAAGCTAAGCATGTGACTGAGCGGTGTGTGCAAACACACAGCCCCCACCTGTCTCAGATGCCTGCCCCCAGGAACCCAATCCCACAGAGCCAGGGATACCTGAAGACAAAGGCAGGGAGGGCAGCGGCCAGGGACCTGCCAAAGAAGGTGACCCATGCTGGAGCACCCTTGGGATATGCACTGAAGAGAGGCCAGCAGCAGGGCGGTGGTGGCACGCGCCTTTGAGCCCAGCGCTTGGGAGGCAGAGACAAGTTCAAGTCCAGCCTGGTCTACAGAGTGAGTTCCAGGGTACCCAAAGTTGCAGAGAAACCCTGTCTTGAAAAACCAAAAAAAAAAAAAGAAAAGAAAAAGGGGAGGGCAGACAGAGAGGTAAATGGAGAAGGTGGGGCAGGCTTGTCTGCCACCTGAGACTCAAGTCTGAGCTCAGGACTCAGGAGCTCAGGTTTGTCCTAGTGACATCTAACTGCCTGAGGCAAAGAAGCAGCGGATCCCCCAGGGCGTGTGCCAGGAGGGGTTTGGTCTCTGGGACAGTAAACGAGAGTGTGTCTGCAGGAGAGGGGACACCCCATTAAGTTAGCAGTTTGTCCTCAGCTATCACCGTCCGTCTTGACATTAAAGCAGGCAGCCGGTGAGCAAGATGGCTCTGCGGGTAACCTTGACAACCTGAGTCTGATCCCTAGAACCACAGTGGAAGAGAGGACCAGCGCCCCAGAATTGTCCCCTAGCCTCCCCACATGGTAAGCAGGAAGGGCTGGGTGTAGTGGCACACGCGGCAGGTTCAGAAGGATGAGCATTTCAGGGCCAGCCTTGCAAATTCGAGGCCAGCCTGGACTTCATAAGACCATACCGCAAAAAAAAAAAAAAATGTATAGAAATGAATTACATTTAAAAAGCAGAAAGGGGCCGGGCGGTGGTGGCGCACACCTTTAATCCCAGCGCTAGGGAGGCAGACGCAGGCGGATCTCTGTGAGTTTGAGGCCAGCCTGGGACAGAGAGAAGTCCAGGATAGCTAGAGCTGTAACTCAGAGAAACCCTGTCTTGGAAAGCACAAATCAAGCAGAAAGGGAAGTAGGGCCTCATGACACATGACTGTCATCCCTGCTAAGGCAGGAGACTGTCTGGGCTGAGAAGAGAGTTCAAGGCCAGCCTAGACGGCTTAGGGTGACTCGGCCTTCAAACTAAAGGAAGAGGAGGGACTGAGCTATAGCTCTGTGGCAGAGCCCCCAGGCAGGGGATCCTTTCAGAATAAAAGGCAGCCATTCACAGTGTAAAAACCAGGCACTATGAAGTCCCACTGTTCCGTTAGCAGGAACCAGTGGCCAACCCGTGGTCCTCCCGTGGTCCTCCCATGGTCCAACCGTGGTCCATGTCCCACCTGACTTTCTCCTCCCTCAGCATCTCCACTAAGAGTGATGAGAAGTAGCACCTAAAGGGGAGAACACCCCGAACACTCCTAGACCTGACCCCACAGAATCAGTTCTGACTGTACCTCACCTCCCACTGTCCCAAGCCCACACTGAACCCCAAGAGCCTCAGGTCAGGCAGGAATAAGCTGTGGCTCTGCCTTCTCTGTCCACCTCATGGTGATCTTGCACCAACTCCATCACCCTCAGTCTCAGTTTCTCCATCTGCAAAAGGGGCCTTTTCTAGCACGGTGCCTCCAGGGAGTCAGGGGAGTGGTGTGTGCTGAGCAGAGGCTCCTTCCCCTTTCTCTTACTCTCTGCCTGGAAGGACTTCGTCCTGCACCATGGGAACAAACCTAAGGAGCCCCTGGCCAAATCAGACCCTAGGTCTGTCTGACCCTGCTGTGTGGCCCTCACAAGTAGATCACCCTCTCTGGGCTCCACTTTTCCCTAGCTATAGAATGAGGATTTGAGTTGATATCTAAGAACCTTTAAGACTCCAGTTAGGACCTTTCAGAGGATAATGAAGATGGGGGATAGAAAAGTGGGGGACAGTCATCTCTCCTGCTGAGGTCCTAGCCCAGGGGCCTCAGCGCTTTTCTCCCCTCAGGACCTTGGGTAAATTCTCCAAGTACACTGAGCTCCCCCACAAGCCCTGCTCTGGAGCCCTCAGCATCCATGGCAGGTTCTCGTTCCTCTGCCTTCCCCCAAAGCCCTTCCTCGCACTGTATCCCAAGCTCCTGGAACAAGTCAGAAGGCCAGGCCAACACAGCCACAGTCCACAGAGCTGGCAGCCTGCCAAAATGCAGCCACAGCCTCGGTGTCTATGTTCCCAGGGCAAAGGCTTCAAACTCAATCCTAGTGACATTTCCCATGAATCTGCCCCACACCCCGGCACTGGCACCGGGGCGCCACCTGACACCTTGGGGCTATTCTGGGTAGCTGAGGCAGGACCCAGAGCCTCTGGGAAATGTCTGGAGTTCAGAGGCTGTGAAACAGGTGTGTTCCCCTCCCCCTGGGGAGGGCAGAGCTCCGAAGGGCTGCTCCAGCCTCTCCTTTTTGGCCTGTGGACAGCACCCCATCAGAGCCAGGGAGCAGGTCCAGGGGAGGCTGGAGGGCAGCAGAGAAGTCAGTGGACGGTGGGGTCAGTGGGGTCCTGAGAGAACTGAGAAGTCCTGTGGAAGATGGAGAGGAGGTGGCCAAGAGCAAGACTGCGAAAGCACAAATTTCATAATGGGAAGGTGGCAGAGCCTTCAGAGAGTAATAAATCAGGAGACAGGCTGGATGCAGTGGCGCACGCCTTTAATCCCAGCACTCAGGAGGCAGAGGCAGGCGGATCTCTGTGATTCTGAGGGCAGCCTGGTCTGCATAGTGAGTTCCCGGACAGCCAAAGATACATAGTCAGAAAAAAAAAGGAAAAAAAAAGAAGGGGGAAAGGGAGGGAGGGAGGAAGGGAGGAGGAAGGGAGGGAGGGAGGGAGGGAGGAAGGGAGGAAGGGAGGAAGGGAGGAAGGGAGGAAGGGAGGAAGGGAAGGAGGGAGGAAGGGAAGGAGGGAGGGAGGGAGGGAGGGAGAGATCAGGAAGCAACAAGCAACAAGAAGCCTGGTGTGATCTTAGGGAGGTGAGGAGAGTGTAGGGAGGGGATTGCTGCTGCCCTAAAGGATTCATGGCTGTTTGATTTATCTCTTTGTACCAAGTTAAGCACCACTCTGATAAAGATCTTAATGCTGGGGACAGAGCTGCAGGGGAGGTGTGTGTAGCACCTGCCCAGCGCTTGTGAGCCTAGGGCTCAAGGGACTGGAAAGGTGGCTCAGCAGGCAAGGGCGCTTGCCTCTGGCTTCCGTGTGTGTGTGTGTGTGTGTGTGTGTGTGTGTGTGTGTGTGTGTGTTGATTTAAGATGATTCAGACAGGCTTAATGGGACACATCTGCAATCCCAGTACTTAGAAGTACTGAGACAGGAGGATGGAAGGTTTGGGCAACATAGCCAGACCCTATCAGAAAGGGTAATACGGACTGGGAAGATGGCTCAGCAGTTTAGAACACTGGCTCTTCTTTCAGAGCTCCTGCTTTGATTCCCAGCACCCACATGATGGCCCACAACCATCTGTAGGTCCAGATCCAGGAGATCCAGGAGATCCAGTGCCTTCTGGCCTTCCCAGGCACCAGGCACAGACATACATTTAGGCAGAACAACTGTACACATAACTTTAAACTTAGAAAAAGAAAAGGGAGGTGGGCGTGGTGGTTCACACCTCCAATTGCTGCTCTAGGAAACCAGAGAAATAGGCAAGGGGGTCTGAGCTTGAGTCCAGCCTGATGTACATAGTGAGTTTCAGGCCAGCCAGGGCACAAAAACAAGTAAAAAGAAAGAGGGAGGGAGGGAGTTAGAGAGGAAGAGCCTTCCTTCAGTAGAAAGAAAGAGGAAGGGAGGGAAGGAGAAGGGAGGGAGGGAGAGCCTTCCTTCAGTATGGCCTGAAGTGCCTCATCATCTCCCATGATGCACTGCATGGGAGACACAGGAGACCCACCATAAGGAATTTCAATGTTCCCTTGTGGCCTAGAAATGAAGTCACGGGGCTCCACTGTGAGGATGTGGCCAGTGACCTTCAGGGGAGCCCAGGTTGGGACTTTAAAGATGAGATTGGCTTTTGGACACTGTCCAGGTCTTATGGCAGCCTGGGCCAGCCAGGGGTCAACTGTCTGGAGTCAGAGGGCCACCCCGCACTCTAAGAATGTGGGTACATGCTGTGTCACCTCCCTGCTGGGTGGCCTCAGACTCCTGGTTTGCGTGGCAATGTGGGTCTCCTTCCTGGAGTTCTCAGAGGGAGAATAGCCCTGGAGAGCGTCGACAGTTGGCAGAGCGCTGTTCATGGAATGGGGCGTGGCAGGCTGGAAAGTTGGTGAAGTTGGGAGCCAAAGTCAACATTGTCCCTGCACCTCGGCCTCTCACGGCCTCTCATTGCGGTTAGAGGGCCTCCCTCTGCTCTGGGATCATCTGCCAGCTCCAGCCTCACTCGAGAGCCACATTGCTGACTGCTGAGTGGCTCTTCAAAGCCTGAGTTTGTTCCTTTCTGAAATGGGTGTGATTGTATTTCTGTCCCGGGCCACAGGCTCCTAACGATGTCTACTGTGTATCGCTCGCTCAGGGCCTAGTTACAGCAGGTACTCCGGCGGGGCGTCTTGCATAGCCATCTTTAGTGGGAGGCCTTGTAGCGCAGGGCTTACAGAAGGTCCAGGAGGATGGGACACCAGAAAGTGCCTCTTCCCAGTTCCTCATGGTCTTCCCATTTCCTTCCGCACCCACAAAAGCCATAGTTGGGCCAGTGGGACTAGAACTGTGGACCAAAGAGGCCCTGAATGTGACTCTGGACCTTGTTGGGCTGATGCAACCAGGGGTGGGTACCATCAGCACCCTCCCTGTGTCAGGACCCTCCTTCCACCCAAAGAAGGTGTGTCCGCCAAAGTACTGACTGGGTGCATTCCTTCCCACACAGCTTCCGCCATAGCTGAAGTCATAGTTATCATGAGGCATGCTCACTGGGGCAGCTCAAGGCCTGGAAGCCTCACATCTCATGCTGGGAGTCCTCCCATACCTCCCCAGCAACACCTCACCCTCCTCCCTCCATCCTCTAACTCGGGGCAGTTTTACCTCCCCAGGCTGTCAGACCACAGCTGGAGGCATGGGAAATGTTACTGGCATCCTGCAGGTGGTGGCCAGGATGCCACTAAACACCCACACCCAGAACAGTCCCACACATGGATTCGTATGGCTCAGAAAGTGCCAGCTGTTTCCATTGGCACAATTGCTAAACCAGAACCCCATGCTGGAGGTGAGGGGATAGGAGCTGAGAGAAGCTGTGGAACCTGCCCAGTGTCACACAGCTCATAACTGGAGAACCAGAGTTCCGATCTGTAGGTGGAGTTTTCCTGTCCTGACCGCCTGCTCTCAAATAACCGACACAGAGGCATAATATTATTTAGAAGTGCTTGGCCGGTAGCTCAGCCTTGTTACTAGCTAGCTCTTACGCTTAAATTAACCCTCATTTCTTATCTATGCTTCTCCACATGGCTCATTACCTCATTCTCAATACATCCTGCTTCCTCAGCAGCTGGCTGGCGTCTCCCCGACTCCACCCTTCTTCATCGCCATGTCCTCAGTTTAATTGTCCCACCTAACTTTATCCTGCCTTGCTATAGGCCAATCTGCTTCTTTATTAACCAATGAGAGTAATACATATTCACAGTGTACAGAAGGATTGTTCCACGGCACCAGCCTAAGACCACCTCATGTTGAACCTCCTCTCTGCCCCACAGGCTCCACAGAGCCTTCCCATGAGAGCTTCTGGAATGCCGAAGTTCCCCCAAGAGAAAGGGTCCATGGGGACCCTGCCCTAGTTGGCCTATCTGAAGCTGGCATCACAGGCTCCCTTAGGTGGATGGGGGCTAAAGACATGACTTCTTCTCAACAACAAAAATTAAATGAGGGGAGAGGGAAAAGAGAGAAAGCCAGAGATAGAAACATAGACAGACAGACAGACAGACAGACGGCCATGTGTATGTTCAGATACTCCCGAGAAAGGCCTGAAGAAGGAATTCGAAACACCGTGACCCCCCGTGACTCTATTAATACCACTTGTGACCTTGGGCAGGTGACTTGAGTCTCTCACACATGTACAGTGAGGATTAGCCTACCACCCCAACCAGGGTTTGCAGGGACACCTCCCCTCCACTTCCAAAGCTTTATGTGTCTGCTGAGGTTCCCTGGAGGCGGTAGCATGTAAGCGGGAGATGATGACCTCGGCAAGGCCCCCTCCCAGCAGCCAAGTGAACGGTGGGGGGTGGGGAGACTGCCCCATTTCCCACTGGGCTCCTCCAGCTTCTCATTATCTGACTGGCTCTTCAGCTCACACTGGTCTCTTGCCTGCAGAGATCTCGCTGGACGTGGATGCAGACCGGGATGGCGAGGTGGAGAAGAACAACCCTAAGAAGGTTACTGGCCTGCAGGGGGGCAGCTGTCCGGACCCTGGCATGGGAGGACCTGAAGGGCATTGCAGGGACTGCACGGTGCATTCAGGCAGAGCTGTGTACCAAAGCGGTCAGCTACCATCTCACAAGGCGGGAGGCTGAAGGTCAAAGCTGGACGCAGATGCTGCACAACAGGGAGGGACCCCAGCAAGCCGGGCTCGCTGTAGGATCAGCTTCCCTGGCACAGGTCACAGAGCGGTCTGAAGAATCAATGCATCTGAGACAGAGGCTGCCCAGGGAAGGCATTTGTTCCTCTTAGGCCTCTTCTCTTAAAATTAGAGGGGCAGGGAGTTGTGGTAGCACACACCCTTAATCCCAGCACTGAAGAGGCAGAGGCAGGCCTGGTCTATATAGAGAGCTCTAGGCCAGCCAAGGCTGTTTAGTGAGACCCTGTATGAATAAAGTTAAAGGAGGGTCAGGTGCACTGAGTCTAGGAAGAGTGGTGGAGTTGACTGGGGAAGAGGGACCAGCATGGCAAAGGTCTGGGAACTCCTAGAGTACAGAGGACGTTCGTGTGGCTGGGGCAAAGTGGATGAAGAGACCAGATGCAAAGGCCATGCGTCTCACCAGCCTCTGGAAGACCAGAGAATCCAGGCTTTATCTGAGTTGACAGCAAGGGCTTCAAACAGGGAAGTGGTGTGATCCAGTTGGAGTCTGCTCTGGGCCCTGTGGCCGCAGGACAGAAAGCAGGGCAAGGTGGCAGCCCCCTTGGGAGCTCTCAGAGCGTGTCTGGAATCAGTCACCTCAAGCCTGTCCTAGAAGGCCAGTTCTTGCCACCATCTCTGCCAGGCATGGTCACCTCACACCAGAGCTGAGGCCCATATGCCCTGTTCAGCCTTCCTGTCTCTCCGCTCTTGAACTTGGATGATCATATGGGTCCTTTCTGGGCCCTTCAAGCCTTCCAGGTCCCAGCTGCTGTCCCAGTGGGCAGGAACTACTCCTAACCATGTCTGTCCCTCAGGAAAGTGCCCTTGGGTTGAACCAGGGAAGGCACTAACCCGTGTCTCTGCTGCTGCAGGCGTCCTGGACCTGGGGTCCCGAAGGCCAGGGGGCCATCCTGCTGGTGAACTGTGACCGAGACACACCCTGGCTGCCCACAGAGGACTGTAGTGATGAAAAGGTCTACAGCAAGGAAGGTGCCTGTGGGGCCACCCTGTGGGGTGATGGGAACATTGTGTCCTGTCCTGGGCAGGGCAGGGGGTGAGGCAGGAAATAATGATTCAAACGGTTAGCACTCAGATATGTAAATACAGTTCAGCTGCACCTTTATATGCATGGGTAGAGGAAACCCTGGAGGGGCCAGCAAGATGGCTCAGAAGGTAAAGGCACTTTGTCACCAAGCCAGATGACTTGAATTCAATTCTTGGAACCCACGAGATAAAGAGAGAGAATAGACTCCTGCAAGCTGTTCCCTGACCTACACACACACACACACACACCATGAGATACAGACAGACAGACACACAACACACATACACACACATACATGAGGCAGGCAGATCTCTTTAAGTGCAAGGCCAGCCTGGTCTACATAGTGAGTTCCAGGCCAGCCTAGTCTATGAGAAAACAAGACTAGAGAGAAGGAAATTCCCAAAGAGTTGACCAGTTCTCCCAGGCGGGAGATAAGCTTCTTTCCCTTAGTTTCTGGGTAGTTCCAAAGATGCATCCTGGTGGGAAGGGTAAGAGCCGTGGCGAGACCAGCTCCCTCAGGCCCTCCTCCTAACCCCCTTTTTCTACCCACAGACCTCAAGGACATGTCTCAGATGATCCTGCGGACCAAAGGTCCTGACCGCCTGCCCGCTGGGTACGAGATAGTCCTATATATTTCCATGTCGGACTCGGACAAAGTGGGCGTGTTCTACGTGGAGAGTGAGTGACCGTCATGTCCTCCACCCACCCAAAGCCCTTGTGGCCACTGCCTTCTCTCTGCACAGGTGCTCTGGGCTGTGGAGCCCACAGAGTGAGTTACAGATACACATCTCTTCTCCCCTGAGGAGAGTCAATGGCCTGTGTCCACACACTTCTCTCCAGTGGCCAGGGGAGGAAGGGCATTTGAAGTCCTGTTGCCTTCATGATACCTGAGGCCAGATATACACTTCCTCCAGGTATTGTCTGGCACTTCTGACTTTCAAAGGTCCTTGGATATGATGTCACGGCTGCCCTTCTTCCTCCTGGTGGTGACAGGGTGTCCTGAATGCCACTATGTTGCTTGTGCCATAGAACCACCTGGGAGCCAATACAGTAAACATAACTCTCCCCTACCCCCTCTGCCCTGGAGGAGCCGCCCCGAGTGAGGAAGACATGTCACAAGAAAGGTCCCAGGGAGCTTTAGCACAGAGACTGAGCTGGCTACTTGGTCCTGAGAGGCCTCTCTTGGGAGTGACATTAGAGATGAAACTCTAAGGAAACAATGAGAAGCAGCTGGGGAGGAGCTGGGGAGGAGGGAGAGGCTGAGGAGGAGCTGGGGAGGAGCAGGGGAGGAGTTGGGGAGGGGCTAGAGAGGAACTGGGAAGGAGTTGGGGGAGCTGGGGAGGGGCTAGGGAGGAGCTGGGGAGGGGCTGGGGAGGAACAAGCTAAGGCACAGTGTTCAGCAGGCTTGGAAGAGGGGACTGGGTTAGTGCTTTAGAGAAGCAGAAAGACTAGGCCTGGGAGGGGGCTGTGCTTAGAGAGTCAGCCAACAAAGCTGGGAGGGTTTGCGTTTTATTCTTAGCACAGCAAAGAGTCACTCAGGGGTTTTGTTTTTGTTTGTTGAGACAGGGTTCCAAGGTCTCTAATTCCATCTGTAGGGAAGGGAGGGTGACCTTGACCATGTGAACCTTCTGCAGCCAATGCCCAAGTGCTGGGATTACAGCCACGCACCACCCTCATGCTTTAGAATGTGGTGCTGAGGATCAAACCAGAGCCTGGTACATGCTGAGCAGGCACTCTACACCTGAGCCACATCCCTAGCCCCAGAGGGTTTGGGGCAGAACTGTTAAGATCTTCTACCCACGCGAAGAGTCGCTCTGTGAAGCATCTTGCAGTTTGTCAGGTGTTATGGGACCTTCTGTCTGGAGCCTGAGCCTCGGGCCTCACCGTGGGACCCATTCTGGACAGATCCACTAGAAACAGGCAGTCACTATGCAGGACCCTAACCTCAAGGAGGGACTCAGCTGGGACACTAGTGCACAGGCCTATGATCCTCCTCTCTCGGCTCTGACAGACGGTTGAAGTCAGGCTGGCTCCGCTGCCCCAGGAGGCTGAGAAGCTGATGTTTGCAGGGTCCAGTTGAGAGTCGCCATGTGACAGAAGGGGACCAGGAGGACCTAATTGGGGCTTTGACCCAGCCTGGGCATTGACTTGGGGCATTCTCTAGATGCTTCTTTGCTTTGCTAACCGGAGTATACCCAGGCTTGGGTCCACTCCCACCTCTTTACTTCACTGAGTCCTGAGCAGGCAAGGAAAAGCTCCTGCTGAGAGCCGATGGAGGGTGTCCCCCTAGATGTCTTAGCTGGGCCGCCATCCCACAGGGAGGATGGCTCCTGGGTCTGCCTCCCTAATCAGTTTCCCTTAGATATGGACTCCAGGTGTCTTAGTTGCACGTCCTGCTTATTCTAATAAGGTACTCTGGCAAAAACAACTTCGAAGAAAAAGGGCTTACTCAATCTCACAGCTCCAGGTTGCTGTCCATCACGGCAGGGAAGCCACCTTGGCAGCTTAGCTCCTTTTTCATTTCATTCAATGCAGGGTCCAGTCCATGAAATGGTACCACCCACATTAACTCACCTCAGCTAACCAGTTAAGGATAACTTTCACAGGCTTACTCACAGGCCAACCTGATCTGGACAGTTCCTCATTGAGACTTCCCCTTCTCAAGTGAGTCTACATTGTATCAAACAGACAATGGCACAGGAGAATACTCTGAGTCACAAGGGCCTGGCAAAAGGGACAATTAATGTTACTCTTTGGTCCAATATTCTTTTCTTCCATATGAGCCTATAGGGAATTTTGCTGGAATCTGAGTACCTTGTGTGTAATGTGTCATGTTACTTCAGTGTCCTGACCTGTGTCCTAGGCGAGACAGTCCAGTTCCCAACAAGGTCAGGAGCCAGATTCTGGGATCACTGAGGGCCTCCTCTGTGGGGTGGCATGGACCGCAGAGGGGTCCCCACTGTCACACTGGCCCATGTACAACAGTACAACAGTTGTACTCTGTATAACGGTAGCTATTTCTTTGATTGGAATTATATGAACTGGTGATTTTTATGACAGAAATCTCCAATGCTCCCTGGAGGACCTAGAAACCTGCTCCTCCAGTCTCAAGTCTCCCTAGAACCCCCAAAACTGGGGGACTCACCTTTTCCTCCAAGGACAAAGTAAACAACGTGTCCCCATTTGTCCGGAACCTCCCTGATTTTCAGCACGAAAGGCCTGTTATGCCAAGACACCCTTCCATCCCAGTCAGGCCAAGACAGACAGTCACACTATCCGTCTCTTTGCAACTGGAAAGGTTGTGCCAAATCGGGCCATGTACTGGGCATCAGGAGAGGCCAGGGGTGGCTAGCAGGTCCGGCACAAGGCTGGAGAGCCACTCAATAGATATGCATCGTCGGTGCCTGCAGGGACAGGCAGCTATACCGAGGGTGGCAGGCTCTGCGCCAAGCCGGGGTTCTCTGAAACAAGGGCTATGTTGTTTCCACGTGAGATTCAATCCGCCTGGTGCTGGCACTAACTGCCAGAAAGCAGCCCCAAATAGAGACACATTGTGAATCACAAGGCATAGGCTTCAAGGGGAGGAGAAAGCCACCAGCTGCCAGCCACTGCGCAGAACGCATCCTCCCACCAGACCCACCTCCGTATGCCACATCTCCTCTGTCCGCAAGTTAGCAATTGAGTGACCTGTTTGAGAGATCAACGGGATTCACAGAAAGTTTGTAACTTGCCAAGTCTGGAGGATGCCTGGCCTGAGGTCCCTCTGACTTGGGAAGACAAAAAGGTCACCTGTTCATGGTGCCATTCATAATCAGGGTCCAGGTGAGCACCCTGTCCTAAAGCAGATGCTGTCTCAAGCCTGCATTTTGGGGTACTTTGGACTTGACAGATTTTAGCGCTATGGACTGAGAACGGTCCCGATTCATGTTCTAACCCGTGGGCAGCCGGTCATTAGCTGCTGTACTATCATCAAAAGCACTAAACTGAACCTGATTTGCCCTTCCAGCTTTGCAGGGCCTAAAGAAGCTGCTTGTGGAACTGTGTAGGGTCCTATCTCCAGGCCTTTGCCGATGCAAGTATCTCTTTCCCTCCACATCCTCGCAGGCACCCTGCTGCCCCACACAAGCATCTCAAAGTCACTTCCCTCTTCTCATAAGTCTCCCCTGCCTCCCTGCCCTTCCCCACCCTGAGTAATGGACAAGCTCTCCGCCGTGACACTGCCGTTAGATGCTCCCCACATCCGCTGTCTTATCACCACTGAGCATCTCTTAGACACAGAGGCTGCCCCGTGGCCTTTGACTCCTGAAGGTCTTTGCTCATGCTGGCCCAAGTAATTCAATTCATGAACTCTGAACCATCCCTGAAATCCCCCATGGGCCTCTCCTGTGGATACTGATGGAAGCCATTGCTTCATTCAACAAACGTTTATTAAACATGACTATGTGCCAGACAGGCAGATGGCCTGACAGGGCCGTCTCTGACCCTGGCAGCCTGTATTCTATACAGGCTGCGATGCGGAGTGGACCCTGGCTTGCTCTCTAGGAATCTACAAAGGACTCCCGGAAGGGTTGATGACACAGGTCTTCCAAACAGAGGGGAAGTCACTGTAAAGGGCTGGCGGTTTCATGGGGCAGGAG
This sequence comes from Microtus pennsylvanicus, assembly GCF_037038515.1. Lineage (NCBI taxonomy): Eukaryota > Metazoa > Chordata > Mammalia > Rodentia > Cricetidae > Microtus > Microtus pennsylvanicus. The sequence continues at coordinate 72,198,853 of NC_134591.1, forward strand.
CGCCTTCCTTCCCACCTCTACACAGCAGAGCTTCCACGATACAGAGGAAACCTTCTCAAACAAATGGCACACTCGTGTCTTATCCATACAAAAAGAATAGGAACTTGGCATTTGGAATTAGATGTGACTTGTTGGCCCTGCCCAGCCATTTCTGCTTTCTGAGTTCGTTTCCTCCTCTGTAAAATGGGACTGACACCTCCCTACTGCTATGCTAACCGTGCCCTCCCAGCCGCCCTCATTCCCCAGGCAGCTCGTTTTCCAGACGAGGAAGCCAGAAGCCAGCTGGCACACAGTGTGCCCAGACTATGACAATGACCAGTTCGCACCCTCCTGTGCTGTTTCTCACTGTGCATCTCTCTGTGTCTAAAGGACCAGTCACTCTGCCCCTTGCCCCCAGCCCTCTGACCTCCTGATGGGAGAGGGTCCTAACGTGGGTCCATCCCCTACAGACCCCTTCTTCGGCCAACGCTACATTCACATCCTGGGCCGGCAGAAGCTCTTCCACGTGGTGAAGTACACGGGTGGTTCTGCGGAGCTGCTGTTCTTCGTGGAAGGCCTCCGCTTCCCCGACGAGAGCTTCTCGGGTCTGGTTTCCATCCACGTCAGTCTGCTGGAGTATATGGCCGAGGTGAGAGCCACATGCCTCCCCTGTGTAACGATACCCCTGGCCCGGACCTGGTAACTATGATGGACAAAGTGTGCGTGCAGGATAGGTGCATCTGAAAAGTAAGGATTACAGCAGCATCTCTCCCCTGGGAATGAATTGGTACAGGCAAAAATACTTGGTATATGGAACTGGAGAGATGGCTCGGCAATTAAGAGCACTTGCTGCTCTTCCAAAAGTGTGGATTTCATTCCCCAGCAACCACATGATTGGCACTGGGCTGCTCACACCTGCATGTAACTCTGGCTCTAGGGGAATCTGATGCCCTCTTCTAGCCATCATGGGCATTACGCACGCACACACACATGTACACACAGAGAAACATAGACCTGTACATGCACATAGAAACAATACTTGGCACCGTTCTCAGCATACAGTAAGTGCTCTCAGTAAATGCATTGTTGTCGGTCTCACCCACTGAGAGGGAAGCGGGGACCACAGGTACCCCATGTGGCTCACTGGTGCTCCTCTTCTCTCCCACACCCAGGGCATCCCACTGACACCCATCTTCACAGACACTGTGACGTTCCGGATTGCACCGTGGATTATGACCCCCAACATCCTGCCTCCCGTCACAGTGTTTGTGTGCTGGTAAGGGGCAGGCATGGTCCGGTCTACAAGGCAGTGTGGCAGAGTGGCCAAGAGCTGGGCTTCAGGGTCCGACTGACTTAAATCCAATTCTGCCTCTGCCGCTTAGCAGCTATTCAACCTGCAGCAGCTCATGTGGTCTCTCTGTGCCTCAGTTTCTCTGAAATGCACAAACCACAGGCTTGCTGTGAGAGCTGAGATGATGCCCCTGCATCTATACACTTATCCTGGCTCCGGCTGTATGTCACAAAGGCCATGTTTCCCCCTCCTCTTCCCGCTCAGAGCCCTCTACTGTGTGTGGCTAGGTTCCTGGCTCATCTTGCTCGCTCATTCAGCAGTTTTTACTGAGTGTCTACTCTGTGTTTGGTTGGCACATCAAGATGAGCAGGAAGGGCAAGAAGGATCTACATGTGTATGGCTGACAGTTCCAGAGGGGTCCTCTGCCCACCCTGCCTTTCATGCCAGAATTTCCCATACCCCAGGGACAGCACTTTCTAAATTCTAGGGAGCCAGAGAGCATGTCGGGGTCCTAGGTCCCTTCCTTGTCTTATCTATCCATGTGACCTTTATAAAAACTGTGTAAGTGGGTGGGCTTATGTGGCCCACGGCCCCAGTGGCCTTTACAAAGTAGCTATGGGCACAGGCAGGGCTTCATCACCACAACTCAGTCCAGAGTGACAGCAGCTGCGACCACCCAAGATGGGTGACACTTGTGTGTCCCCCCCCCCAACTCTTCCTTTTGTCCTCTGCCTATACTCCTCAGCATGAAGGACAATTACCTGTTCCTGAAAGAGGTGAAGAACCTGGTGGAGAAAACCAGCTGCGAACTGAAAGTTTGTTTCCAGTATATGAACCGCGGAGACCGCTGGATCCAGGTGAGAGGGGCCTGGCTGGGCCCAGGGGAAGGACGCAGCAAGGGCTCTGACTCAAAGAGGCTTGCTGTCAACACCCTGGTACCTACTACTTATGGATGTGTGGATTCCGCTGTCTGCTTGTGTGCATAGAGACTTGGGGAGAACAAGTGTGGCTTCTAGTGGCAGCCTAGACTAAAATAATCTGTATCCATTCTTGGGGGCTGGTGATAACCTCACGGGGAGTACTCTGTGGCAGATAAAAAGAAAAAGGTCAGCCTGTGACTAAAGACACAGAATACTCTTGAGCTGTTTCTTGGAAGGAAATATATTTAAGATATAGCTATTTATGTGTTTTAAATGAGGTCAGTATCACTACAAGATCATTGTGTGCCTTTTGCTATGGGCAGAGGCAATCTGTGGGAAGATGCCCTGCCGTCATTTGCTTCTTACCAGGAGAGGTGGGGCCAGAGGCAGACTGTGGATGAGACACGCTTCCCAAGCCAAGCTCTTTTGTGTTCGTTTTGTGGTAGATCTCCTTATTGTGTTGATTTATTGGGGTGGTGCACACACCACAGCCCACATATGGAGAAGGTCAGGGGCAGCTTGGAGCAGCTGCTTCTCTCCTTCTATCTTGTGAGTCCCGGGAATCAAATTCGGGTCATCAGGTTTGCCAGGAAGTTCCTTTACCTGCTGAGCCATCTCCCTGGCTCTGCTTTTGTTTGGATTTTTGAGTCAGGTTTTCACTTCGTAGCCCAGGCTGGCCTTACACTCTCAAGCTCCTGGTCTCTGCCTTCTGAGTGCTGGTTAGAGGTGCACAGGCCACGCCTAGTTTGCTTGTGTTTTTTATGTTTGTTGGTTCCGCACCAAGGTCTCCCATATCCCAGGCTGGCCTTGAACTCACTGTGTCTAGAGAATGACCTTGAAATTCTTATCCTCCTCTTCCAGTCACCTCCCAGGCGCGACGATTACGTGATTACATAAGCCATAAGCATGTGGCACCCGTGCTCAGTGTATGTAGCCCTGGGGCTCGAACCTAGGACTTGGTGATGTACGTTAGCCAAGCACTCTAGCACCTGGGTTATAGTCCCAGCCCCTTGTGCATAAGTTTTTTAAACCAGGGTCTCAATATGTAGCCCAGGCTGACCTCATATTCTCCAGCCTCCCCTTTCTGCCCCCACATCCAGCTGGGATTACCGCCCCATCCATCCTGCTCCAGACACCCCTGGGTATCACTACAGCTGAAAGCCCTCCTTGTTCTCCTCCACAGGATGAAATTGAGTTTGGCTACATTGAGGCACCCCACAAAGGCTTCCCGGTGGTGCTAGACTCCCCTCGAGATGGAAACCTGAAGGACTTCCCAATTAAACAGCTCCTAGTAAGATGTTGGGGGCCACCTGGGGGGTGACAGTGGGGACTCTTAGAGGACAACACAGTCAAGAAATATGGGGCACCCCAAAATAACTATTGTCTTACACGCAGAGCCTCTGTTTTCTCATCTGCAAGATGGGTCTGTGGGCCCTGAGGTCCAATGCAGTCTCTAAACTAGGAGAGTTGTCTTGTGGGAAATGAGAACCATGGGAGGCAGAGCAAGACCCAGGCCCAGAGGCCTTGGCCCCTGCTGCTGCCCCAACCTTCCAACTTGTAGTTATGGGGGTCTCAAGGAGGCAAAACAGAAGCCTATAGATGTCAACACTCACCAGGACTTTGTGGATGTGAATCTCAGTGACTCCTCCCCGTCCTGGAAGCCATTGTCACCCCGACTTTGTGGCTTCGAGACATGTGGAGGACTGAAATTTGCCTCTCTGCATCTTTGCCCTTCACACTGAGCCAGAAGCCCGTGTGGGGCATGTTACAGAGACACCAGCAGATCTGGCTTTCCCACGGTCACATGAAGGACAGATCCTACTATAGATGTCAGGTCATTCAGAGGTGACCCTGCCCAAGTCCCCTCTGTGGAGGTGTCAGAAGCAGCATGCAAGCTCCACTCTGGGATGAGAGAGAAACCTGACCTTGAACAGCACCCTGTATCAAAGAGGGGACCTCGGGCATGCTTTTGAACTTACATGAACCTCAGTGTGTGCTTCTGGAAGACGGGGGTTTTACCCAAGATTGTTACTCAATCAAGGCATTGTCACTAGGCCTCGTCAGTGGCCATTGTGGTCTGGAGGCTGCCCTTAGAGGCCCTCCATGTGGGTACTGTTCGTTTTCCCTGACACTAGGGGAGAGGGCCATCAAATTGACCACCCCAGGGCTACCACAGGCAGCAGGAACAAGAACCAAGCTCCCAGCCATGTCCTTTCTCTTCCCCTGGGCTCCAGCTGTCTTCAGGGCTCCAGCCTGGCCTGGTGCCAAGGCCTGACTGCATTGTTCCCAGAGGCTGGGCCAGGCCCGGCTTTGTGCTACGTGCCTGCCGGCCTGTGTGATACTGTAAAGCCCCAGCTGCCACCTGTGGCAAGCTCACACATGGCCAACAAGGGCCCCCAGGTGAGAAAGTGCTAAGCTGCTGCCATCCACCCCATCGGGCATGCCTGTCCCTTGAGCCTCTCAGCTGAGGCAGTCAGTATAAGCCTTATCTGCCTACCACACAGGGTCTTTTTGTTGGTTGGTTTGGCTTTTTGGGTCACACAAGTTACTCCCTGCTCTAATACAAATTGCCAAAGAAGATCACTACATTTTTAATCAAAAAAGAATGAATGGAACATATGTATGTGTATATATATATATATATATATATATATATATATATATATATGTGTGTGTGTGTGTGTGTGTGTGTATGTATATATATATATATTTGGGCTGGGTAGGAGTGACTATCAGTCAGCTGTCATTAGGTAAGACTGCAGTGACAAACAAGCCCCCTAACCTAGTAACCAACAGCAACTAGTCCCTCCTGCTGCTCACCGCCTGAACTGATGCCTGGCTGTCTCTTTGCCCTCATTCTAGAGCTATAGCCAGGCCGAGAACTGTCATTCCCCTCCTGTAGGAAGAAGAGAGAGTGGACCTGCCAGCCTCCTATCTTGCTCATATTCCATTGGTCAGAGCAAGTCATGTGACCCTGAGTGCCTTGTAGGGAGATGCCCGAAGGCATTTGCAGTGGGACTGGATGCACCATTCTCTTTCTGGGCAGGTCTAGAAAAGCCTTGGGATGATCAGTTCACCACCTTGCCTGGGGCCTCCTGGTTGAAGACGCTTCTCACAGAAATGGAAACCCAGGGCCAGGGAGATTCTGAGGTGGCCAGGAAGGTCACCAGAACCTGTGAGGCCAGATATTGATATCACATTGTGTGCCTGTGCCTAGGGGCCAGGGGCCAAGGCCAGGCAGAGATGGGGTGCACGCCCTCACATGGCACCCACACTTACTCCCTCGCTGTGTCAGACCTCTCATAGACTCCCTAAGGCAATGAGCTAGCCTCGGGTAGCAGCCATCCTTGAGGCAGAGAATCCAGAGCTGGGGCTGCAGACCTCACCAGCTGTCACCACAGCACGGCTGCTGGGGAAGAGGGCTCCTGGCTGCAGGAGGCTAAAGGCAGATGTATACCCTCTCTGTGCCCAGGGCCCGGATTTTGGCTATGTGACCCGGGAGCCTCTCTTTGAGAAAGTCACCAGCCTCGACTCCTTTGGGAATCTGGAGGTCAGTCCCCCAGTGACGGTGAACGGCAAGGCGTACCCTCTTGGCCGGATCCTCATCGGGAGCAGTTTCCCTCTGTAAGATAACCCAGGGCGGGCCTGGGGGTGGCAGGCACAAGAGCATGGCTGTCTCTTTGGGGGTGGTGTGGGGTGTATGTAGCTGGAGTGACTCTAAGGGGGGAAGAGCCCCTGTCGCGATGCGCTGCAAATCAATAGACACTCATGGAAAGAAAGCCACTTTAGCCTTTACATCTAAGTATAAATTAAGATCTAATATGCAACCCAGTAATCCTCTTTCATAAATGGGAGGGTTGTGGTGAGATGTAGGCCAGGATGGGAAGGGGCGTGGGGACCTCGCGAAGGCACCCTAGCAGAGGACAGTGGGAGAGTGGGGGCTCCCAGTAAATGAAGAGAGCGAGGCATGGCCCCACCTCACAGGCATGAGTCTCTGGCTCCTTTGGCTGTCCACGATAACTGTACTCTCTGCTCAATGAATGAAAGGCCAATTCTACCCTGATCCAAACAGTTGCTGGGAGAAAGTAAGCAGGCTGGGTCCTCACTTCTCAAGAGCTGCCTGAAACCTGAGGTCACGAAGGATCCGAGTATCAAGTCTCTTGACCCACCTAGAATGTTCTATTGTCTATGGAGACATGGATAGTGACCATTAACCTACCCTGCCCTCAGTGGTCACTCATCTGCTCAGCAGCTACTTCCTGTGCTTCAGTGGGGCGCCAAGCCCTTGCCCTGCCTCAGAGGAGATAGTGAAAGTCATAGACATGTCGATTCCATGCTGAGCACGGGAGCCAACCTCAGCTGCTCACTGGCAAACCCCAGGGCAAAGGCTGAGCTCTAAGCCCTCCGTGTAGGTTTGACTGTGGCCAGTGCACCATCTTCCCGCCTGGGACTCCAGTACTTTCTGCCTGCACCAGGATCTCAGCTCAGGCTCCCACCTGTGCTCACCCAGATGGCGCCTGGGTTCCAAATGCTGAACGTCTCACCCTAGGGGTGCTGTGGTGCAGGGGCACAGGGATAACCTCCTAAAAGACTCCTCTTCTCCAACCCTGCCCTAGGTCTGGAGGCCGGAGGATGACCAAGGTAGTGCGTGACTTTCTGCAGGCCCAGCAGGTGCAGGCGCCCGTGGAACTCTACTCTGATTGGCTGACTGTAGGCCACGTAGACGAGTTTATGACCTTCGTCCCCATCCCAGGCACGAAGGTGAGCCAGTCCCCAAGACTAGGGTGCATTGAGACAGGGGATATTTCCCCTTAGATTCACTCCAAGCACATACAACCCATGCTACCCGTAAAGAGACAGTCATGTTCCTGTGCCCCCTATGAGAGCTCATTCTTCTTCAAACCACCACACTTCCCAGCACCCCACACCCCACCCACGCTGAGATTACACTATGGTGCCTGGCTTTCTTCTCCCCCCATAGTGAATCCTGGGACCCAAACTCAGGTCCTCATACTCTTGGGGCAAGCATTTTGCCAACCATGCCAGCCCTGTGCAAAAATTATTATTTTCTAACCTTTTTTTTTTCAAGCCAGATCTTCCTAGTCTACTTTTAGGCCCGTCTCCATTTGGACTAGCCATGCATGTGCTCAGCAATCACACCTAGATAAAGGCTCATTGGTCAGAACACTCTAGGGAACGGGGTTGGGCCAAAGGCTCTGGGCAAGTTTGTTCTTTTTTGAAATGAAAGGATTGTCTGCCACTGTGTGTCCCTGGGTTCTCTGCGAGCTGCCTAGCCCTCTGGAGACGTCCTTTCCTGCCATCTCAGGTCACTTTGGGGTCTGTACTTTTACCTGATGCTGTTGTCCAGGACGGAAGAAAAGTGAGACACAGTCCTAAGAGAGACAGGAAGCCAGTGACACCCAGCATGGGAGGCATGCAGTGCTTGGCAGCCAGGGCCCTAGTCCCTCACGCATCCTGGCCACCTTCCCTCCCTGACAGTGTCACCCACCGGGTCATCTCTTGCAGGGGTTTCGGCTGCTCATGGCCAGCACCTCAGCCTGCTACCAGCTCTTCCGAGAGAAGCAGAAGGAAGGCCACGGGGAGGCCGTTATGTTCAAGGGTGAGTGTCTTAGTTTGGGTTTTTGTTGCTGTGAAGAGACACCATGACAACTCTCATAAATAAAGACATTTAATTGAGGGGGCTGGCTTACAGTTTCACAAGTTCAGTCCATTATCATCATGGCAGGGAGTATGGTGCATGCAGGCCGACATGGTGCTGGAGAGTAGCTGAGAGTCCTACATCTTGCAGGCAACAGGAAGTTGACTGATACACTGGGCAGTATCTTGAGCATAGGAAACCTCAAAGCCCGCCCCCACAGTGACACACTTCCGCCAACAGGTTATACCCACTTCAACAAAACCACACCTCCTAATAGTGCCACTCCCTCTGAGATTATGGGGGCCAGTTATATTCAAACTGCCACAGTGAGTGGTCACAGACCCTTAGCTGGAATCCCGGAAAGCCCTCAAGAGGACCTTGTCTCTGAACACTGAGCTCTACCACCAAACCAAAATTCATACATGGCTAGGGATGCAGAGGTAGTAGAGTGTTTGCCCAGCATGCACAAAGACCTGGGTTCAAGCCCCAGCACCTACATAACCCAATGTGGTGGTGCTCACCTGTAATCCTCACACTCCAGGGGTGGGGGCAGGAGGGTCCTTACTTCCAGGACATCCAAAAGGGAAAAGGGTACAGAATGTCTTCAGAACTAGTACTTGAAAGGGTACCAAACATACAGAGGGACTGAAGGAGCCCAGATTGTCATGTCATCTGCATCCAGAAGCTTGTGTTTTCAAAACAGTGGGATAGAAGCCAAGACCTCCCCCATGGTCATGAGCTCTACTGCTAAGCCACACCCCCTTCTGCTCCACCCCTACCTCCCAGAGGAGAGAAGCAGTGCTGAGGGTGGAGGTTTCAGCTGGCAGGGCCTGCAGGGGCTGGAGGGAGACTCCATCTCCCTCCGAAGTAGGGCAGACCTAGAGATAAGCTTTGCCCTTGAATTAATCATGAGAAAGAGGATCCCGCCAGCCATCAGGGTGAGAGAGCCAGGGCACCTCTGCACGCTCTTACTGTGGTAAAATAGACCGACCTCTTCGTCATTCTCACCACTTAGAACCCAACATATTACAGCATTGAACAATAACCTCTACTGTCTCTGGCCCATTCGGCATTTTTTTTTTCTTAAATTACTTTTTGCTACATCTTGGGCTAGTATCTGACACTCAAAGTCCACTGGTTAATGCTTATGCTACCGTCTTCCTTGTCCTAGAAGTGCGACTGAGTGTTGCCGGTGTCGAGGACAGACCCACTTGAGACTGCCATCCTTTTGTGCTAGCGACCTGCTGGCGGGTTTCTCCTGGGTTGCCAGGCATGAGGCTTGGCCCCATAGCCCTGATCTCTTTGATGCTGTGGTGTCACAAGCCTGGGATGTGCAAAGAGCTGCCAGGCTCTTCCGAGATCAAACAAAAATCAAATATACCAGGTCTCGGCACTTGGGAGGCTGAGGCAGAAGATTGTGGGTTCAAGGCCAACCCACACCACATAGAGAGACCCTATAAAAAATTTAAAAGGGAAAAATTTTAATCAAATATATGAGGCAGTGGTGGTGCACAGCTTTATAACCCCAGCACTCTAGAGGCAGAGGCAGGGTCTCTTTGAGTTCAAGGCCTGGTCCACAGAGTGAGTTCCAGGTCAGCCAGGGCTACACAGAGAAACCCTATCTCGAAAAGCCGATATATACAGCTCACAGTCCTGCAGCCAGGCTGCTGTGTGGCCACTTGTATGGGTGGAACTTTCAAGAATCATGGACCTCTATGCCTCAGTTTCTTCACCTTTAGCAGTAGCAGCTATCTCACAGGGACATGGTGGGGTCGCTGCTAAGTTAATCCATATTATTAAACTTTCAAAAGAATGCTTTCTTGGCTGGGAGATGTGGTTCTATGGCAGAATACTTATCTGGTGTGTCTGAGATCCTGGCTTCCATCCCTAGCGGTGGGACCGAAGAACAGATCGCAGGCACTTGGGTATCACTGAAGCCTCTGGGCTGTGGGGCTGGAGTCAAAGGCAGGCTCTCTCCAGGATAGGGTATTGGATCAGCTAACAGTCTAATGGGGCGCCTAGGTGTCGGCTCCTCCTGCCAGAGAGAACGAGATGCCCACACCTGCTTCCTGGCTCAGGGACATGGTGGGTGTAGGGAGAGGACTGTATAGTGCTTCCCTGGGTAGGAGACACCCCCACCCCATCCCTGCCAATAGGTAACTCAGATGGGACACCCAGCCAGGCAGCTAAGATTTCCTGTCATTCTCTGATCCCCACAGGTCTGGGGGGCATGAGCGGCAAACGCATCACCATCAACAAGATCCTGTCCAACGAGAGCCTCTCGCAGGAAAACCAGTACTTCCAGGTGGGGGAACAGAGCTGGAGGGGGCGTGCGCAAGGCCGCCTCTGTGCGTGTGCGTACGTGCGTGCATGGCGGTGCACATGCGCGTGCATGGCGGTGGGGCAGGGCTGCTGGTTTGATGGAGAAACGTCAGGGGCTTGGGGCATCTGGCCCAGAGGGGCCTCCACAAGCACCTGACGGATTTGCTTGCTGTACTCTTCCTCCCTCCACCTTGCTGACAGAGGCAGAGGCCTCCAGGTGCTGAGAGCCCAGCGGGAGACTTGGGAAACTTGGAAAAGCAGCATGGACTATGCTGATTTCAGTCTCTGTCTTCCGCCCTGTTCCTTTTATAGTTTGTCAGAAACACGACTGCCATGCCTGCCAGTTGTCAGGAAAGCTTGGCTGCTAGCAGTTTTCAACTGTAAAGTTTAAGTTGGGGGGCTGGGCTAATAGAGCGTTGGGGGTTAGCGAGACAAGCAGGCATTAGCAGGAGTCTATCATTTTCTGTTCATTTGTAGCTGGGCCTCAGGTTGCTTTTGAAAATGAACCATTAAGGGGACAAGTTCAGAGCCCCAGTGTTCTATTAGAAAAGTGTTCACAGGAGACCCCACCCCATCCCCCGCTTAAAACTCACTAACGCTTCAGACTTGCCATCCATCTGGGGCAATGCGGGCCTGAGTGCACCCCTTACTTAGGAGCTTCAGGAGCTCAACCTCTGAAGGGTTGGATCCAGGCACCACGCTCTGAGTGTCTGAGTCTTAAAGTTGTACCCAGACAGAAATAAATAATACCCAGGGCGGGAGACACAGCTCCATTGGTAGAGTGCTTGCTTGCCTTGCACAGAAAGCCTTGGATTCAATCCCTAGGGCTACTTAAACTGAGTTATGACAACAACCTGTAAACCAGAGGCGGGTGGGTCTCTGTGAGTTCAAGGCCAGGCTGGTCTACCAAGGCCAAGGCCACCACACAGAGTAACCCTGCCTTGAAAAAACAAAAGAAGAGGCAAGGCGTTAGATTTCCAAGGCAGCTAAAGAGACAGAAGATAGACTGAAACTGGCCTCCACAGCCTGGACTGTTTGTTCAAACGGTGGGGGGCAGACACAACAGGAAAAGGGGTGTCTGCAAAGGAGATACTTGGGGTTTATACAGGAAGTTCGGGGAATGGGGAGTTAGTGCAACTTCTGAGGCTACATGCAAAACCCAGACAAGGCGGTTTTCTATTTAGACTCTGTCTCGACCTTGCTATCAGGATGTAGGTCACAGTGGGCAACTGAGTTGGGCAATGGCAGTGAGGGGAAGGGGGATGGAGTTTCAACACAGGGCCTTGGTCAGGGTCGGGAAGGGTTTGTTTAAGGTTTATTCCAGCACAAAATCCTGCTGTTGTGTGGATCTCAGGCACAGGCTGATCAGGGCTCCCGGCTCTTCTAGCTCCGTGTTCGTTGGTATGTGCAGGTGCCCTCATGGCTGTAGAAGTTCAAAGCCTCGTGTAAATACTGCACGCCATCCACGAAGACGTAGCTGCTCCACGGCATTTGAACAAGAGCTTGAGCTCAGTCTGACGTGGGTCAACCTGAACTGATTACTGTGGACGGGGAGTTTCTGAGCACCCGTTTGCTTAGTCCTGAGTCACTGTTCACCCTGACCTTATTGCTGGGGTGAGAGGAAGTGGCAAGGGCCCTGAAGGTCAGAGAATCTGGTACAGCCCAGCCACGCTCTGCAGGACGCGTGGCAGGGCAGCAGAGTCCCAGGGGAGCTACACAGGACCCGCTGAAGTCGAGCCAACGCCTCCCCAGCTACTTGGGTCCCGACCTCTGATTATCCCTCTGTGACCCCTGTGAGAAACAGAGACACACACCCCACAGTGACCCCTGTGAGAAACAGAGACACACACAGCCCCACACTCTGTAACAAGAGCCCTGGACCGCAGGCTAGCAGAAGCCAGGCAGTTTAGCTCACAGCTTTGCCAAGGCCAGAAGCCCAGGCGGCAGGTGCAGTGATTGACAGCAGAGAAAGTGTTTAAACCCTGAGGCCAGCACCACCCCCACACACACTTTCCTCATTAGCTGGGTAATCAGGGGGCACAACCTTATGGGGCCACCTGAGTCTCTGCCACTTAAGTTTGTGTTTTCAGCAAGGACTGGGCTGACTTCAGTCTCTGTTTATTTTATGGTTTGTCAGGTGCATGACTGTCATGTCTGCCGGTTATTAGGCAAGCTCGGGTACTAACAATTTTCTACTGTAAAGTTTAAGTTGTGGGGGTCTAGGCTAATAGAGCCTTTGGGGGGTAGCTAGGTTAGCAGGCATTAGCAGGAGTCTCTAGTATTTTCTGTTCATTGGTAGCTGGGCATCAAAAGTCATTTTTGAAAATGAACCATTGGGGCCGGCATAATGGTGCACGCCTATAATCCACGTGCCAGAAGAGGCAGTCGGGTCTCTGTAAGTTCAAGGGCAGCCTGATCTACAAAGAGAGTTTCAGGATAGCCCAGTCGGGCTACACAGAGAGACCATATCATTCACACACACACACACACACACACCACCACCACCACCACCACCAACAACAACAACAACACACACACACCAACAACAACAACAGACAAAAATAAACAAAAACTACTGTCCCTTCGCTCTGCTAGAGAGACTCCAGAGAGGTAACAGAGACACCAGCTAAGCTGGAGTCTCTCTGGAATGCAGGCAGAGTGACAGGTGTGTGCCCCCTCCTTCCCTCTCCCCCAGCGCTGCCTGGATTGGAACCGTGACATCCTCAAGAAGGAGCTGGCACTGACTGAGAGGGACATCATTGACCTGCCTGCTCTGTTCAAGATGGATGAAGACCGCCAGGCCAGAGCTTTCTTCCCTAACATGGTGAGACCCTCCGGCCCCAGCCCCTCATGCTATGCCCAGCCCAGCCAGGCACAGCCGATCCAGAAAGGCCCAGTTGAGTTGCTGTGTGATCCCACCTCTGCCACTTGTCCTCTCTGAGGCCCTCCCTTCCCTGCTAGGGATGGTAGGCTTAACCTTGCTTTCTCACTAAGTGTCCCCAGACCCTTTAACAGATAGGCAAGTTCTTTGCAGAAGGTCACAGCACAAACAAGGTTTAGCTCAATCTGGGCCTCAGTTTCCCACTTCTAAAGGAGGATCCTGATAACACCTCCTATGTAGGTCAGTAACAGGGATCTGGGGTCTTGACCCCTGCAGGCAAACAGCGGCTGCTCCCTAAACACTCCCTCCCTCCCTCCCAGGTAAACATGATCGTGCTGGACAAGGAACTGGGCATCCCCAAACCTTTCGGGCCCCAGGTGGAGGAGGAGTGCTGCTTGGAGATACATGTTCGAAGTTTGCTGGAGCCCCTGGGCCTTGCCTGCACTTTCATTGATGACATCTCTGCCTACCACAAGTTCCTGGGGGAGGTGCACTGTGGCACCAACGTCCGCAGAAAGCCCTTCACCTTTAAGTGGTGGCACATGGTGCCCTAACTGGCAGGGCCCCTGGCCTACCCTCCTCCCCTGTAATCTCCAGGTCCTTCCTGTGCCCCCAAGTCCTTCCCTTTCAAGAAGTGGGTGGGATTGGGGGTACTTGTGCCTTGCTGTCCCTGGAAAGGGCCTCGGTGTCCACTGGAGTTTCCCCCCAGTAAGCCCAACCATCCCCCCTGAAAATTGCTGGACACATGGCTGGTGTGCAGAGCTCTGGCAGGGAAAACCAGATTTCAGCAAATCGTGTAGCCAGACCGTTCCTCAAGAATCCTCAGCCTCTATTCTAGATGAGAATGAAGGGAGAGAGAACGGAGACCCTGGGGTGATTGGCTTTCCCAGCACCTGCTCTTCTGTTCAAGGTAGACCCCCAAGGACGGGACCAGGGTCCTGGTATACCTTGAATGGCACCCTCACTTCACGTTCGCCTCCCTCGGGGCTTCATGGTGGCTCCCTCCAACCACTCATTCCTCACCATCTTCCTGCACACGCAGAGTCCCCGCCGCCTGAGGGTCCAACCGTTCTGCTTAGAATCTTCTGGAAATAAGTCTTAGCCGAAGAGAGTTCTTCACTCGCTGTGGATGCAGGCTGCCCAAATTTGAGGGGCTCTCTCTCCCCAGAATAGCATCCGTGGTCCAAAGTTCAGTATGTAAAGATGCTCTCCCCTGTTTCTCTTGCCTGGTCCTCAATTCTCTGACCAGTCCATGGGCCCCTCTTCCCACCATTCTGCCTATTCTGGACCCTGTCCCCTCCAGACAGCTACATAGTTTCTTCACCACCAGCCAGATGTGGGCCTCCCTGGAGCCTAAGAAATGACCTGTCCCTCCTCTCGAAGGTTGGCTGCAATGTCTAAGGATGCTGGTCAGGCTAAAGCCTCAGCCATGGGTTCTCGGCTAGCTACTGCTCTGGAGGTAGAATTTTCCAGCACACTTTCCAAAGTCCTTCCATCCGGAAACAGGCAAATGTATCCCCTCTGCTTCAGTTAGAAAAGCCCCAGGAGCTGGAGAGGCCCACAATCAAGAGTGCTTGCTGTTCTTGGAAAGGACCCAAGTTCGGTTCCCAGAACACATAACTGTCTGTAACTCCAGATCCAATGGACACAGTAGCCTTTCTGGCCCCTGAGGGGCACTGCACACCTGTGCACAAACTCATATACATAAATAAAAATAAGATTTGTAGGGTCTAGAGAGAGGGCCCAGTGGTTAAGAGCACTGGCTGCTCTTGCACAGGACCTGGGTTCAGCTCCCAGCACCCACAATGGTGCCTCTCAACCACCTCTTAACTCTGGTTCCAGGGGATCTAATGCTCTCTTCTGACCTCCATGTACTTCTGCACACTCAGGCACACACACATATTAATAAAATAAATAATATTTAAAAAATGAAAAATAAATTACTTAAATAAAGGAGGTCCTTTAGGGCCAGGAATATAAGAAATATCAGTTCTACTTTGAAGGGTTAAACAGCCCCATGTTATAACCGAAGAAAGGGTTACCGTCTTGCATTTTTAGGGGAACAGGATTTTTACCTTGGATTATTTCCTCAGCTATGAAACCAACATGGGTTGCATGCTACTGAGCAACAGGCACAGACTTGGGCTCCCACAGCACAAACTAGCTATAGACTTGGTGTGTCCCCTTCAGGCAAAATCCACATTTAAACCCTTTGCCCTTGTTGTGGTGTGCTCTTTAGAAACACTTCCCCGTGTACTGAAAAAGCACCCAGGACACCAGTCACTGCCTTGAAGAAATAAGGGTGTCTTCTGTAAACAGAGCCCCCTTTCCGTCCAGCTGGGCCTACAGCACCATGTCAGGTCAGGCCCCAGAGCCGCCAAAGCTGGGGTCAGTGGTCCCTGCCTTTGAAACACATGCCCTTCTGAGGGAGCTGATCTGGGCATGTGGAGTTTGTCATGTGTGGTGTTCAGTTAGAGGGCTTTGTGGCTTTTATTTTTATCTATGGTAAGGGGAAGTGAGTGCCTCCCTCGTGGAGGCCGCTTGTCTTTGTAGATTGTGCTATGATTCTCCCTGGCAGCCATGGCTGTTTCAGAACTTTCTGGAACTCCTGGACTGAGACACTGCCTGTCCTATGACACTTACCCACCCGGTGTGACTCCCCACTCCCGGTGTGACTCCCCCCAGTGTGACCCCCCCAGTGTGATGCTCCCCTGTGGACCCCTTGCTCTTCCCCACCCCCACTTTAACATAGGCCTAGATGCCTCTGGGCTGTACCAGTTCCTGTTTCAGGGTTGATTTTGAAATATTCTGTGGGGGGCAGAGGGATGGCAGGAAGATGGCAAGAACTAGGCAGTTTCAACTTCTTGGAAAAGAAGCCAAGATGGAGGCTGCAAAGTATTTGGGAAGGAGCCAAAATAAAGAGCAACAAAATGATCCATCCACGACTCTGGGTGTGGTGTGCTTTTCGACTTCCTAGGCACAGTCACAAGTGAGCCGAATCACAGGCCTCCCCTCACGGTCATAAAACTCCTACTGTCCAGGTCTGTGAGTCACAGGGCCACTACTCAAGGTCATGACCAATATCCACAGTGCTATCATCATGTTTTAAAGGCGAGTTTAAAGATGCAGATGTAAGATGAGCATTTGGGAGCCAACAGTTTGATAGGAAGATGTCTCCAGGAGAAACGGGTCCAGGAACTGGGGGAACAGAGCATTGGAAGGGAAGAAGCCAGCAAGGATGTAATTTCAGGGGCTAGTTCATCCCAGTATCCCCCCACCGCTGTGAGCTCTAGTGTGCCCATGGCCCCTAGAAGCTGATCTCCATGGAGCCCAAGTCCCTCTGCATCTGACCCCCAGGGCACTAACTCTGATACCTTTGGTACTCGATGAGCAAAGCCACCAGCAGTCCACAGAAATATCTGAAAAAAAAGGTTGTGTCCGCGGCATTAAGAACAGAGTGGGGGATGGGGATGGCTGGAAAGATGGCTCAGTAGTTAAAAATCACTTGCTACTCTTCCAGAAGACCGGGGTTTGGTTCTTAGCACCCACATAAGGTGGCTTACTACCACTTTTGGCCTCTGTAGGCACCTACGTACATACGTATGTGCAAATAAGTTATAATATAATATATTATAATACATTCGCGTTTAAAAAGAGCAAAGTGAGGCCAATGAGATAGCTCGCCAGGTAAAGGTGCTTACTGCAAACCTGGCAACCTGAATTTTGTCTCTGAAACTACCGTAAAGATGGAAGGAAGGAACTTAGGATACAAAGTTGTCCTCTGACCTCCACATGCATGCTGTGGCACCCGAGTCTACATGCACAGTAATAGTAATAATAATGATAATAATAATAATAAATATTTGGCTGGATAGTGGTGGTACACGCCTTTAATCCCAGCACTTGGGAGTCAGAGGCAGGCAGATCTTGTGAGTTCAAGGACTGGTCGTTGGTTCCAGACCAACCAGGGCTAAACAGCAAGCCCCTATCTTGAATAAAAATAAATAAATAATGCATCAATGAACAAAGTCCCCATACTTAAGTGCTCACTGGCTACAAGTGTCTATATTGGAAGGCATATTTCTAGAATCTTCTCTGCCAGGTTTAGCCCCAATTATGGAAAAATGTACTATTATCAAATCCCTAGAGTCCATGGCTATAGCACAGAAAAGAGAAGCGCAGAATGAACATCAGCGCTTTTCCTTCCAGAAAGTCCTCTTGCCCTAAACCCTGGCCATCACCATGTCAGCAGGGCCAGCTTCTCTCTCAGAAAGGCTGGGGAGGGATGTGTGCCTTCGGTTATGTCACTGGTACCCTCTATCAGGATGGAACCCCCACCATCTTGTGGAAAGACAATCATGACCCTCACCTCTGCCCTCTTTCTCCTCGTATGCCCAGAATAACTTGATTCTGTATTTTAACGTCAAAGGTTGTCTTGCAGGGAAGAGGAGGTACTTGTTCTCAGTCTTCTTTCTCATCACCGTTTGCATGGGTGTTTTGTCTGCATGTATGTCTGTGCACCACATGCACGCGTGGTGCCTGCAGAGGCAAGAAGAGGGAGCTGGTCCTCTGGAACTGAGTTACAGTGGTGAGCTGCCATGTGGGTGCTGGGAATCTAACCCAGGTCCTCTGGAAGAGCAGCCCTCTCTCCGGCCCCAAGGCCATCTTTATTACAACCCTGGTCGAGACCCAAGAGATTCTCAACAGCCTCAGGCCCACATGTCAAGACCCACCCCTTCCACAGGCTACTGCTCAGGGAAAGTGGATTGGATGTCTTTGCCTTTCTGTTTCCTATGGGTGGCTATTCCGGGCATTTGGTCTGTGCTCACAAAATACATCGGAACGAAACTGAATCATCTGTTCAGATGCCCACAGAAGAGGGAAGGTCAGTTTCTTCCCTTTCTAGAGTTTATCTCAAAGATGCAAGGAGAAAGACCACCGACCCAACTAATCATGGCCAAATTAGCTGGAGCAAGCAATTAATTGAAGCAAGCTTTTTTAAAAAATGTGTATACATGGGCTGTTTCCCCCTAAGGTGGGGTTCAAGAGGTCGTCACTGGACATGAGGAAGACGGAGTTTTTATAGCTCAGGAGTAAAGATTTCCAAATGGGGGAAATAGGCTGGGTTACAGGAGCAGGACATAGCATAATAAATTGATCACAACAACCTCTGAAACAAAGACATGACTTCAAGGAGGTCGTAACAAGGTGATCCTAAAAAGGTAGTCATGACAGAGAGTAGTCATGATAACCTTTTGAACACAGGTAGTTTTGCAAGATGGTCATTACAGCTTTTTGAAACATAGGCATAGCCACTCCCTGGAACAGGCAGCCCAGTACCTTTCGTAGTTAAGGTTACAGGTGAGGCACAGCCCAGTCCTTGAGAGACAGAGGTTCAATCACGAACAGGAACGAACCTAGTTTGTCTTTACCATAAGATGACTTTTAACCCGAATATGCAGGCAGGCTGGTTTTCATCCCTTATTTTCTGCTATATATATATATATATATATATATATATATATATATATATATATATATATAATTTATTTCTACAGACCAAGCACGGATTTATCAGGGAAAGTGAAAAAGAACTCTCTATAGTGGGAGGAGTTCTAAGTGAGAAATATGCTTTATTGTCTTCTTTTCCTTTTTGGTATTGGAGATCGAAACTTAGGTTTCAACATTCTAGGCAAGGGCTCTACTCTACCACTAAGAGACACCCCCTCCAACTAACTTCCCCTTTTTTCTTCTTTTTCTTTTCCTATCTTTTGCTTCTAAGATAGGGTCTCTAACCCAGACTAGCCTTAAGCTCCCTATGCAGCCAAGAATGATCTTGAACTTCTGATCCTCCCGCCTCCAGCTCTCAGGAACTGAAATTACAGGCATGTACCACCATGCCCAGCTTATGCAATGCTGAGACCTGAACCCCAGACTTCATGCATGCGAGTCACATCCCCAACCCCAAACACTTCTTAAACACGTTTTCTTCTTGAGTCAGGGTCTCACTATGTAGCCCAGGCTGGCCTCAAACTTTCAGTCCTCCTCCCTCAGCATCTCAATACATACATACATACATATAAACATATGACATGAAACAAAAATACATATAAACATATGTATGCATGTATGTATGTACTCCTGTATGTGCAGGTGCCTGTGCACGTGTGCACATAAAGGTGAGAGGTCAACCTCAGTGTTGCTTCCTAGCAAGTGCCCACCAGCTTTTTGAATGAAGCAGGGTCTCTCACCAGGACCTGAGATCAAGTAGGCTAGGCTGGCTGACCAATCAGCCCCAGGGATCTACTCGTTTCTGCCTCACCAGAGTGCTAGGATTCTAAGCATGTGCCACCACGTGCTGGGGGTCCAACATGACAAAGCCCCAAGGCCCAGCAAGGAACAGAAAGGTGACAGGCTGCCCAGTGTGCAAACTGCCATTGCTTCTGTAGAAGCATACATTTGCATTGTGCACTGGTGACAGCAGCCACCTCTGGGAAAAGAAATGTGACCAAGGGGATTTAAACTTTGTCTATATTGCTTGGATTTCCTTACACATCAGAAACTGAATGATGTGTGTTTCGGGTTTGTACGGCGTTTTGTGCCGGTGTCCTTACCCATGCGTGTGTGTTGCAGGTCAGAGGTTGATGTCAGGTCTTCCTCAGTCAGTTCTTGACCTTTTTTTTTTTTTTTTTTGGTTTTTTTCGAGTCAGGGTTTCTCTGTGGCTTTGGAGCCTGTCCTGGAACTAGCTCTGTAGACCAGGCTGGTCTCGAACTCTGACCTTTTCTAATTGCATTTATTTATTCCTTTTGTGTGTGTAGGTGTGTGGTTGCGAGGGTCAGAGGACAACCTCCGTTGGAACTCAGGTCTTCAGACTTGGCACCAAACACCTTTATACTCTGAACCATCTTGCTGATCTTCCAATTTACTTTTGAGACAGTCTCTCACTGACCTGGGAGGGGCTGCTTCTGCTGGACTGTCTTCCCAGCACCCCAAGGTCTGCCGGCCTCAGTCCTCCCCAGTGCTAGGATTACAGGTGAGTGGGCACAACCAGTCCCTGCTTCTGTGAGTACTGGGGATCAGAACTCAAGTCCTTATGCTTATATACCCTGCCCACTGATCACCGCCCCCCGCCCTCCCCCCCTACTGTTATATGTACTTTTAACGATTGCTATAACTGGCTGAATTCCACAGCGTATTTTTTCTATTCAAATCTCCCCCCCCCCCTTAGCATCATCCACTTCTCCTAATGATACGTAGCTCTCTTTTCTTTTCTCCGCTCAGCTGGCTTTCCCAGCCACCACTGCAAATCGAGAATTCCTTTAGGAGTCCAATCCTCCTCCTTGGCTGGGGACTGATCATCACCATTCATTTCACTAATGCACAGAGAGATTTAGCGGCTTACTCGAGGGCACAGAGTTGGTGGTCGGTGGAACAGCTTGAGCTCCCAGACCTACACTCCTAGTCTCCCTAAAAGGCAGATTTGCCCTTGACACTCTCACGGGCTTGTTCTGCTTCTGGCATCCAGCCACCATGCGTGGCTCACCATCCTTCATGTTTACATTTCACTTGCAGGGCTCGGTCTCTGATTTTTAAGACCCTTTGAAACTTCAGGCTCAAACGGAAGGAGGTGGATGCAGCGCAGCGCGCGGTGTCCACGGTGTGAAAGTTTGCGTTTATCTGGAAGATCAAATAAACTGCTGATCGGAGAGTATACTGGAGCAGCGGCAGGCAGGTGGGAGGGGCTGCAGGGGCGGCAGGCAGGTGGGAGGGGCTGGAGAGGTGGGAGGGGCTGGGAGGTTGCAGGCAGGTGGGAGGGGCGGGAAGGCGCAGAGTGGATGGGTTCTAAAAGTTTGTGTGTACTTGGTGCTTGGTGGGGGGACAGTCCCCCCAGAAGTCCCTGGGCCACTTGCTAAGTCCCAGCAGCTGAGCTGACCTAAGCTGTGTGAATTGCAGGTCCAGCTGGAGCAGGGGTGGCTCGTGACTCTTTGCTCCGGGAAATTAATTCCAAGAGACAGCTCGTGAAATGGGAGACGCTTGTAGCCCTATTGCCTCACTCCCACTCGAAGAGCATATTTTGAGAAGTCTAATTATATGGTAGGGTTTGTACAGGATAAAAGAAAGGGGTTTAGATAAAGCCTTTTCTAAGGGCAAGTTGGCAACAGCTGTTACTGTGCTGGGCAGTGCTGTGGGCCGGGGGTGCCCCCTGGAGGTGGACCACAGTGACTGCAGCCACCACTTTGCCTCCATGGACCCTGAGCTCACAGTCCAGACATAGAGACTCAGAATATCCTGCCCATCCAAGCTGTGTGACCTGGGTAAGTAATTGACCTTTTGTTGAGACTCAGTAGCCTCAGAAACAAATGAAGACCCGTCACTCTCACCTTGTGGGTTTGTCGTAATGCTTATGAAGCAAACAGAGCCGAAGCGTTGGCTTAGAGATCAGCACCCAGGAAATCCTGCAAGTGTGGATGCCGTCAGTAGAGGCAGCCTCCCAGCACCAGCATCGTGAGCCGGGCAGCGATGCCACCCAGTGGCTAGGAGAAGGGAAAGGGCTTCTCTGAGAGCCTGGCAAAGGAGGGAAAGGATCAGGACAGGAGGTGGGGGAGCTGACATTTGCTCTGCTGTGTCACCTCTGGTTCTGGACCTGCCAGCTAGCATCTCAGCTTGTATGAGTGCGCCCTAGAAGTAAAATAGCCCAGACAGAGAGCGGACACTTTCCTGAAAGAGTCAGCCTCTTGCCAAGCTCAGAAGCCACAGGCCTGCTTGGATAATTGAGCCAGAGATAGAGCTTTTCCTGATGTAGCCAGAGGGAGGCTCCAGGGCTGAGGGGACTCAGGCCCAGCCTCTCTACAAAAAGTACCCATGCGGGCATGGATTGAATCAGATGGAGACCTGCGTGTTGACTGGCTGATCACACAGACTTCCTTTTTCTCCATCCCTGACCCATCCAGGCTCTCCTTCCTTCTATTCTGTTTCCCAAAGAGGCACCGATGCCCTGATGTACTGTGAAGTTCCTCAACACTCTTTCAAGAGCTAAGCGGCTAAGATGCAAAGGAGTCAGGGAGAGGCTTGGGTTGTCGCTCACTGTAGAGCCTGGCCTTCCACAGATTTAGATTTATTTACTTAATTTTTATGTGTGTGAATGTTGTGCCTGCATATATGTATCTACATCACATGCATGCCTGGTGCCCCTGGAGAAGAGAAAAAGGTATCAGATCTCCTGGACTTGGAATTATAGATGATTGTGAGCCACCAAGTAGGTGCTGAGAGCTAAACCCAAGTCCTCTGAAAAGGGAGCAAGTGTTCCTAACTGCTGAGCTGTCACTCCAGCCCCTTGTTTTGTTTTGTTTGAGACAAGAGTTTCTCTGTGTAGCCCTGGTTGTCCTGGAACTCACTCTATAGTCCAGGCTGGCCTCACACAGATCTGCCTGCCTCTGCCTCCCTAGCGCTGGGATTAAAGGTGTGCACCACCGCTACCACCCGGTTATAATGAACTTTGGAAACCATCATTAACTAGGGGAAACCCCACCCTAGTCATGGCACTGCAAACTGTGGTGCCCAAGTCTCCACATGGCTTCCTGCTTTCCTAAACACCCAACCTGCCCCCTCAGTCTCTCTGCTCACTGCTACAAGAAAGCAGCTCACCTCTCCTATTCCTCATCCCTTTGTTCAGCCAACCCGCTCGGCTGCACACCTACTGCGTTCTGCATCCCCAGCCAGGCACTTTGGAATTGAAGACAAATTTGTTCATTCCTTGTTTGTTAGCCAACTGCTGCCATGCAGGCCACTGAGCCGGGCTCTAGACGTGACCATGAACAAGAGATACAGCCTCACCTGGCCTGAAAACTTCTTGCAATCAACACAGTCATAAAGAATTCAAAAGCCAAAGAGAATCTAAAACAGATACTATGATCCTCTGCTAACAATGTAGGGGATCCTAAGTTTGAGGTCAGCTTATACAGCCAGACCCTGACCCCAGAAAAAACAAAGAAAGAACAAACTCAAAACAGACTTGGAGATAGCAATAAATTGGGTGAAGAAAATAAAATAGAACAAAGAGGCCAGGCCTTTACAATGTCCCCAGCTGGGTGTACAGATACAGAAGTAGGACATTACCAAACCAGGTATAAGCTGGGCTGGTGGTCTGTGGATAGGATATTTTGTTGGGAGTGGTCAAGGAGTTATTATCTAAGGAAGGACCAAGTTGGATCTGAATTTTCCCCATGACTGAGAAGGAGGAAGGATCAGGCAGGTGGCCCACATCTGTAACCCCAGTACTTGGGAGGCTTGAGAATTCTGGGCCAGCCTGGGCTAATAAAGAGACTTTGTCGATAGATATATAGTCAAGGAAATAGGACACTCCAGATCCAAGCTAGGGAGCTTCACAGAGAAACAGAAGTGACTAGCAAGGAAGGGTGGACAGATGTGACTAGAGGGGCCACAGGGGCCGGAGGCTGTGGTGCAATGGATGATTGCTGGGATGTGGAAGGAAAAGTGGGACCAAGGATGATGCCAGCTTTTCACCACGGATGCTGACAGAGGGTGGTACTGATCAGAGTGGGTGTGGGCATCTTGGGCGATGGGGGGGGGGAGTGAATCATTTAATGCTGAGTTTAAAGGGGATGGGGACTCCCTTCTTCTTTTCTTTTCTTTTCTTTTTGTTTCTTCAAAACAGTTTCTCTGTGTAGCCAGAACTCATTCTGTAAACCAGTCTGGCCTCAAACACAGAGATCCACCTGCCTTTCCCTCACGACTGCTGGGATTAAAGACATGCACCACTACCAACTGGCCCCCTTTTTCTTTTCGGAGGGTTGGGGAACAGGTTCTCACTATGTAGTCCAGGTTGATCTGGAACTACCAATCCTCCTGCCTCTGCCTCTTGAGAACTTAGAATGCAGTCTTAAGCTATCAAAACCCAGCTTGGCATTTATGTTTGCTTCTGGACTCAATTTCTAGCCCTGGAGGAGGAGAGAGTTTCTCAAACAGAAGTTCCTCCCTAGGCTGCCCCCATTTCCTCTTATTCGGAGACTGTCTGAAATGGGGGCAGTCATTCTCACCCCACTGGGTTGTCAGGAGAGCCAGAGGAGACTGTTGATGTAAACACATTTGCAGGCGATGAGGTGAGGTTCTGTGTAAGCCCGGGGCGCCCATCGGAATGACTGATGAAAAGCAATAGATCACCCTCCAAATGGATGGCAACCAACCAGCCCCCAAACCCTACGCTCTTGTGGCAAGGGCAACTTGGGAACATAAGTCAGAAGTGGACCACGAAGACCTTTAAGTCCTATGGCACATGTGCCTTTCCGGAAGCCCAAAGCTCAGGGCGGAGGTAGAGCCGCCCAGGAATTTATTATCCCTCCATAACACTGAGCTTCCCAAATCCCCATGAAGCCCAGGAATGATGTGCCTGCAGAGTGTGTGGGCACATTGGCACCAAGAGCCCCTCCATAAATCAAGGTCTCACATTTGTTGGCCCCAGACTGCTTTTGCCAAGGTGACCTGGGCAAAGTGAAAGGATAGCCACTCATGTATGGGTGGTGTCTGTCTTTGACATGATGGCTGAAAATGGCTAAGGGGGGCCAGTTCTCTAGAAACATCGCTTTTGGCACTCTGGAGGACTTGCAAAGAAAGGGACAGGTTTTCTACAACCCCAGCCAATTTGGGTGACCCAAAGGTCCTCTGGGGTAGCCTATCCCAGTGCTGAGCCAGCTCCCTGGATAGTCAAGGTGACCTCCACCTTGCTGACCATTGCACAAGACAGCCACATCAATCTTGGAACCTTAAATCAGCTGATTCAGGCCAGGAGTGAGGTGGAGAAGGACTTGTCCAAGGTCACATAGGCTTAAGGGAAGCAGTTAAGGCAACCTCCTGGGGCTCAGACCTCACCACACTCCCTTTGAGGAGGCCACCTGGCAGAGAAGCCAGGTTCAGGTAAAGGTCTCAGAAACTTGGCCCCATGTAGCCATTCCTTCTGCCATCTTAATTTCTCCAGTGGCATCTAAATGAGCTGGAGTGAAGAAATCAAAGACTATAAACGGCGCTCTTCCTTTGCCAAAAGTGAGCGGGGAGAAATGAAATCATTCCTTCTGGAAACAGGGGACCAGCAAAGTCACTGGGTGGCTGAAGAGATCAAGTGACTTGGACACCAAGATCACACCTGCCCAAGGAAGTCAAATCCCAAGTCAGAGCGACTCTGAAAGAATCCATAGAAGATGCTCGATAAAACGGTTCAGATGAGTAAAGGAAACTTAGAAAACAAACTCCGGGACAGCTCAGTGGGCAGTGCTCAGGGGCGAGCATGTGCAACCAGGCGTGATGGCACTTGTCTGGAAGGCCAGCACTCTCTGAAGTTCAAGGTCATTCTCCTGAGTGGACACCCTAGGCCACATCACCCAGCTTTTCTACTGTCATTGTTATCCAGGAATTAGGTGAGTGCCTGGCTCATCCTAGAGCCAGGCCCCAGCTACATAGCCTTACTTACTTACTTTTTGGTTTTTGTTTGTTTTGCTTTTCGATACAGGGTTTCTTTGTGTAACCTCGTCCTGGAACTCCCTTTTTAGAACAGGTTGGATTCGAACTAACTGAGATCTGCCTGCCTCTGCCTCCGAAGTGATGGGATTATCACTACCAGGTGCCCCTTACTTTCTGATATCTTTGGTTCTGTTTTTGAGTGGTTTTTTTTAAAATATTTATTTATTATGTATACAATATTCTGTCTGCAAGTATGCCTTCAGACCAGAAGAGGGCACCGGGCCTCATTACAGATGGTTGTGAGCCACCACATTTGAACTCAGGACTTTTGGAAGAGCAGGCAATGCTCTTAACCTCTGAGCCATCTCTCCAGCCCTGTTTTTGAGTGTTTTGAGGCGTGGTCCCATGTATCCCAGGCTGGCCTCGACCGACCTCACTACGGCAGCCAAAGACAATCTGGATGCTCCTCCTGCTTCCACTTGCCAATTGTTAGGATTCCAATCATGCGGGTTATGTACATATTTATGGATAAATGGATGAGTCTCTAGAATTTTTTGTCTATCCTTTGTCATCCTTTGTCTCTAGAATTAAAAAAAAAAAAAACCTGACCAGACAAGAGCCAGAGATGACTGACAGATACTCTTGCAAGTGGAAAGGGATTGAATTTTTATTTTTATTTATTTATTTATTTTTGCTTTTTGTTTGTTTATTTTTCGAGACAAGGTTTCTCTGTAGCTCTGGAGCCTGTCCTGGAACTAGCTCTTGTTGACCAGGCTGGCCTCGAACTCACAGAAATCCACCTGCCTCTGCCTCCCTACTGCTGGGATTAAAGGTGTGCGCCACCTTCGCCGGGTTGAAATCACCGCCTTGAACAAAATTGGAAGTCTCCGCCCCATCCAGGTCACCGTCCCTCCGGCCCCTTGGACTGCTAAGGTCACCCTAGGAACCCAAGGCCCAGAGGACGAGCGGCCCGCTGACCGCTACTGCGCACGCGCGCTTTCCGACGGCTCGCCCGGGACACCGGAAGCCGCCTCCCATTCGTCGGCTCTTCGGCGGCTAGCGGGCCTCGGGGTGAGATACCGGATTCCACCGCGGTGTTCGACGGGATGCCGGAGGCTAAGGGGTGGGGCTGACGTCACGAGCAAAGATGGCGGCGGCGGTCGGGGTCTCCTTGAAGCGCGGCTTCCCGGCTACGGCTCTCGGCCGAGTCGGCCTGCAGGTGAGCCCCGAGGCCGTGGTTCAGTGGGGAACCGTGCCCGTCACCGAAGCTGCCCGGAGTGGAGAGGCCGCGGGGAGGCGGAGGGAGCCCGGGGCCGGGCCTCGGGGGAGGGCGGCTCACCTACGCCCTGCCCCGGAGCATCCTGTCAGGTCGCCGTCTCGCGCCTAGTTGCTGCCGGGGGTCGCAGCGGGGCACAGGGTGGATAAAGTCGGCGGACTGACGGACGTCAGGGAGGGCATCTCAAGGTCATATGACCAGCGCCCGGTTGTTGGTCTCCAACTTCAAATCCAGAAATTAGGACTTGCTCAGCCCTGTGTGTAAGGGGGGCCTGGGGTGGCACCCGGGAGGCCAGGTCGCGCGGCCAGGGTAGGCTGGTCTGGGTCGGTAAGCCTGGGGAGCCACGCTCCAGACCCTCAGGGGACAGGAGAGGTGGAAGAAACGACCCAGCCCTGGAAAGGCTCGGAGCCCGGCCTGTGGAAGCCTGCTGCAGGCGAGACCCGGTTCCATAAAGTGTGTGTAGCGGCTCTGATGTCACACCGTTGGCACGGGGTGACACAGGCAGAGCCCGGGGCTGCTTCTGCTACTGTAGTAGCTGTCACAGGTTGGCCCGCACGCCCTGTATCCTCGGGGAGCTGCACCCTGCAGGCGTGCTTTCTCAGTGGGAGCGTTTAGAAGGGCCAGCCAAGCGGCCTCTGCTTCCAGAAGTGGCTAAAGATTGGCGAATCCCGTCCAGTCTGTTGGCTCCTCTGGGCTCCCGGACAGAGAGAGCCCTTTAAAGGTGGGCAGCCGGAACTCTGAGCTTCTTAGAGATTTGAAAACCGAGGCTCCCCATCAGCTTATCCAGGGCAGTTTTTGTTTTGTTTTGTTTTTAAGTTTGGTGTATGAGTGTCTGCTTGCACGTATGTAGGGGCACTATGTGCCTATCTGGTAATCCAGGGAGATCAGGACCTAAGTTACAGGTGGTTATGAGCCACCATGTGAGCAGGACCCCTGCCCCTCTCCCAGCCGCTGAGACACATATCCAGTTGGTTTGGTTTGGTTTGGTTTTGGACAGGGTCTCTAAGCAGCCCTGGCCGCCCTACAGTCCTAGAACTCAGAAATCCCTCTGCTTCTGCCTCCCCCATGCTGGAATTCAAGGTGTATGCCACCACACCTGGCCCTGCAACAGAACCCTGGTGTGTGGTCAGCATATAGAAGTATTAGTTCCTTCTCTTGACTTTGCTGATCTCTCTCCTCTTCATCTCTTCCTGAGTAGGAAGGGTCCGGAGTCAGGTGCACTGGCACACACCTGCCATCCAGCACTCAGGAGCCTGGGGCAGCAAGATCAAGAGCTTAAGGACATCCTCGGCCGCATGTGGAGTGCAAGGCTAACCTGGGCTACTTGGGACCCTGTCTCAAAGAACAGTAAAACAGTGCCTGCCAGAGCCTCAGGCTGATTCAGTTAATGATTCTGTGTCTGTGGTTGAGAATCTCATACATGAGTACTGTGTTTACATCATTCCCACCCCTCCCTCTTCTTCCATGCTCCCTGCTCCCTCTCACATGCATGGCTTTAATTGTCGTTGCTAAGCATATGCAGAGACACATGCTCGATCTCTTGAGTCCGTGTAGTGTTGCTTATACATACGTGTGTTTAGCGTTGACAACATGGGATTGGACAGCACCAGTTCACATGCCAGCATAAATAGGGGAAATATCACGAGGCCTCTACTCTAGTTGAAGAGCTATAGGCAATCCGTCTGCTGAGAAGGGGTGCATCCGTTTTCTCAAGGAAGGAGAGGCTCCTGATGGGTTTTCCAGTTAATGATTCCCGGTGACCTTGTTCACCAGCCTCTTTCTGAGTTGCTGAGGCAGCAGTTAAGTTGTGAGAGCCCCACCACTAGGAGCAAGTTCTAAGAGGGGCTTCCTAGAAGGAACTGTAGAAAACGGTCGGTGATAGGGTTTCAGGAGAGGCCTTTTCCCACCTTCCCCAGGACAGTGTGAGAGAGAGGTGTCCTCCCTGTGGGAATGTGTATTTATTCATATTCCCGAGGACCCCACTCAGCTTGCTGTGTTGCTTTGGGCTCGGGTTCTGAACCTCTGTGTGTGGCCTGCACCCCCAGACTGCAGTTCTGCCTGCAAGTGTTTAACTGTGATGGGTTAACTGTTAATAGCGCTCCTATTTCTTCATCTGGACTGTGGACTCCAGGAGGGCAAAGCCGCCATTTACAGCTCTGCTTCTTTGCTCCTGGGATCAGTAAGGTTTAGAATGCCCATCTTCCAGTCAGAATAATCCGAGGCCTGAAAATGCTGCCAGTGTTGAAAGGCAGAGACCGTCTCCTGAGCTCTGCCAAGAGATTGACTTGCTCCTAGTGAAGTAGGTATCAGTCCCACCCTCCCCTTTGCGAAGGAGGAATGGGGTAGATTAGCTAAGTAATTCTCTGAAGAGCACACAGCTCAAAGGTGACAGGGCGCATTTCAGATACAAGCCTGCACCTTCAGTCTGTCCAGGCCTGGTGTCCTTCCTAGCCTCGCCCACCTTCCCTCTGGTAGCCGTGTAATTTGTCTAGTTTCAAGCCTGCCCCTTAGGAAGCCAGAGGAATAGCAATAGCCCTTCCATGTGGCTGCAGTTCTCCCTTCTCGTCTGTGTCTGTCCAGTCACTCATTACCTTGCTGCAGTCATGGGCTGTGAAGTTCATCTCCTCCAGGACTGTCTAGAACATTCTTCCTGTGTTGCACACCCACTAGAGGCAAAGACTGAGTTGCAGATGTGTTCGCAGTCACTACTCCCATGGGAGACTTGGTGCTTTGGCCCACCTCCCTGTCCACGCAGTCTTCTTTAAAAGCAACGGCGGAGTTTATTAGGAAGAGCTCTAAGAGCTGAGGAGAAGGTTTGCTGCATGAAAATGCTCGTTATTCAGGCCTGATGACCTGAGTTCGTCCCCAGAACTCACATGAAGGTGGAAAGAGGGAACTTACTACACAGAGCATTCCTGACCACCACACGAGAGCACATCCTCACCACCAACTTCACACACACAACCATAATGAAGAAAAGTTTTTTTTTTTTAAAAAAAAAAAGCTTTATTATAGATTTAGACATCCACATTAGGGGAGAAAAAGGCTAAAAAAAAAAACCACCTTTGAGTGGACACAGGCTTCTCGAGAGTCACCGTCTTCTCTTTCCTATTACTGGGGACTCAGAAGGGGCTAACAAGACACCACCTGTGCTGATGTCCATCCTGTCCTTTCTCACTCGTTCACCAGAACCTCTGCTAATTCTCCCCTCATCCATACACAGCTGATCTGTCCTCTGCCAGCATCATTGTGCTCAGTGCACGAGCATGTGTAATTTAGCCTATCTTTCTGAAAACCACAACTCCAGGACTAGAGGTGGCTCAGCTGTCAAAAACACTTGCAGTTCATTTCCCAGCATGCATGTTCTGTCACTCAGAGCCACCTGTCATTCACAGCTACCTACCTGTAATTTCAGCTTTCACAGGTCCGTTGCCCTCTTCTGGCCCCCACAGGCACCATGTGACACACGTGCTGCATACACATGAATAAATATGAAATAGACTAGCATGGTGGTGCACACCTTTAACCCAGCACTCAGAAGGCAGCAGCAGGCGGATCTCTGTGAGTTCAAAGCCAGCCTGGTCTACTAGCAAGTTCCAGGACAGCCAGGTCTAGATGTGAGACCCTGTCTCAAAACAACAGGATTCTTGCTGATTCATAGCCATGGGTGGTGACCCATTTGGAATGTGGAGACTGGAAGATCAGGGGGTTAAGGTCCGTGTCTACATAGTAAATTTGAGGCATGTCTGGGCTATGTGAAGCCTTATCTAAAGGGGGAAAAAAAGGCTAAATAAATCTAAAAACCCTATATCAATTTCAGTCTAAACCTAGTCCCTTTTGAAAAGTGTACCTGATCAAATGTCTTTGTAGAAACAAGTATTTAAATAGGAGAAAGGTGATGTGAGGCTCCATTGCAGGTAACCTGTCATCCCAGCAGGCCTGGAGGGAATCAGCTGAGCATGGGGGCTCTTACCACCCTCTGAGGGTACTGGAGAATTCGCCTTCCATACTGTGGGACCACAACTCGGTGTGTAGTATTTATTGTCTTAGCACTCAGAAGCAAAAGCAAGAGGCTTGCCACATGTTCAAGGCCAGCCTGGGCTGCACTGGAGCGTGTTATCTCAAAAAGACACACACATAAAAACCAACAACAAGCAACCAAAGCCAGGGATGGTAATGCCCACCTTGATCCCGTAACTTGGGAGGTGAATGCCGGAGAGTAGGAACACTAGGTCATTCTCAGCTGTATGGTGAGTGTGGGCCAGTCTAAGTGTAAAACAAAAGCAGCCGGCCCCTGCATTAGGCAGTTGCGTTTCTATAATGCCGAGGTTCACCTCAAACTGACTGTAGGGCTAGCAGATGGTGGTCCCTGGGTGCTACAGAGTGAGGATGGCGAAGTGGCTGTGGTAGAACGGACATCCAGGTGTTTCCATCAGGAAAGAAGCTCAGTGCTGTTACAGATGCGTGTGGTCTATAATTTTTCCAAACTAAAAAATCGTCATGTGTTCTCTATTTTGTATATGGGGTCCACACGTGTCTAGGTGTGCATGTGGGGATCAGAGGACAACCTGTAGAAGTCAGTTCTCTCCACCGTTATGTGAATTCTAGGCATATAGCTCAGGTTGTCAGGCTGGTGATAAGTACAATCTTACTGACCTGTTTTTACTTGTATTTTTAGTTATGTATATATGTGTGTGTGAGTGTAGTTGCCTGTGGAGTCCAGAAGAGGGCGCAGAAGCCCCTAGAAATGGAATTACAGGTTGTGAGCAGTTTAACTCTCCGGTCCCCAGGGGGGGGTGTGTGTGTGTGTGTGTGTGTGTGTGTGTGTGTGTGTGTGTGTGTGTGTGTGTGTTTGGGGCAGAGTCTTACATTGTATCTCTGGCCATCCTGGTTGGCCTCCAACTCACAGAAGTCCACCTGCCTCTGCGTCTAGAGCGTTGGGATTAAAGGTGTGCGTCACTGCACCAGGCTATCTCAGGTTATTTTTTTAAAGAAACTCACTTTTTAGACCAGGCTAGCCTCTGGCTGTCCTGATTGGCCTCCAACTCACAGATCCACCTGCTCCTGCCTTCCAAGTGACGGGAGTGCACCACCACTTCCTGGCAACACCAAAAGTCTTTACTTTGAGTGAAAAAGTGGACATGGGGTGATGAAAAAGAGACCATTTTGGATGGGCAAGAATACTCTAATTATGGTAATACTACTTTGTTAAAACTCATAAAATTATGTCTTTACCCAGTAACTATGTTGTGATGACTTCTGCCCTACCTAAAGAAAACAAAACAAAGAACAAGGTTGTTATTAAGTGAGCTAAGATGGTTGGAGCCCACACTTTGCGTTACCTCCCTTTCACTTCCTCTGAAATAGCACAGGAGAGTTGGAGGTGAAGCACACGCCTGGAGTCCCAGCGCTGTGGATGCAAGGGGATTTAGAATTTAAGACCGGCCTACACAGGAAGTCTGTCTCAAGTGAACAAATTTTATTTGTGTGTGTGTGTGTGTGTGTGTGTGTGTGTGTGTGTGTATATATATATCTCAGAGGACATTAGCCGAGTCCTGCATTAGTGTCTTGCAGCTGCAGTGAATGGGTGGAATGGGGCTGGGATTTCTTCCCAGGAGAAAACTTCCCTTGGTGCTTATGCAGATTGATAGGGAGGTGAGATGTAATTTTCATTTTTTTTATATATTTTTTAATGAAAAAAATTTACTTTTCATTTTATGTATTAACCCGCTTCCCCTCCCCCCCACTTTCTTTTTCTTAGGGGTGGTGGTGTTGAAACAGTATCGTGTAGCCCAGGTTGGCCCTCAACTCCTGATCTTTCTGCCTCCACCTCCTAAGCTTCAGGCCCCTAAATGTATTTTAAGCCTCAGGTAGGGGAGCATTTTTTAACTACAAACCATAAATGCCCTAGCCACCTTGAGACATGTCTTGTATCATTCTGTAGACAAATTGAGACTTGGTTTATAATTGATATTGGCTCCATCAAAGTCCTCGTCCCCTCCCAGTAGCAGGACCACAGAAAGCTTGTGGACTCTGCCTCGTTTCACCTGCTGATAGGGGACAGGGCTTCAGGGAGTGCAGTCAGCGTCTCGGGTGATTGACACAGCCTGCACTGCAGCAGCCTGTGTGACTAAATAACACCATTTAATGAGCCAGCTTGGGTGTCGTGTACTGTTCAGCGTTGGCTCAGTCCTTGCTAAGCCTGTGTCAGAAGCTGTCTGTGCACAGAGGCCTGCACAAGGCGTGCCGAGAGGTGTAAATATAACCTGCCCACCTCCAGGGGTGTGTCATGTGAGGAGAGGACAAGGCTAGGGATGGAGCTCAGTTCTTACCAAGCATGAGGTTCTGAGTTCTCGTCCCAGCTCCTCAGACAACCGCAAAGGTCCACACCTACAGTTTAAGCACTCTGAAGTGCAAGGTCATCCTCAGCTACACAGTGTGTTCAGAGCCACTTGAAAACCCCTTTCTAAAACTAAAGGGGTCAGGGAGATGGCTCATTGGTAAGAACACTTTATAAGCCTTATGACCTGAATTTGGCTCCCCAGAAACCACATAAAAGCTGGGCGTAATGATGCGTGTCTGTCAGTCCACAGCACCACATGAACCGGGCATTGTGGCGCATGCCTGCACTCCCAACAAGGGGAGTAGATCCAAGGCCCTGTGGCTGAGGTTTCATTCTGCTGAGGTGTGGTAGGGCCATCACGGGGCAGAACTTGTTTGTTCCCTAAGTTTATTATGTGTTCGGGCATTCTTTATCTTGTTCTCCTTACCAAGTTTTTTTTTTTTCAGTATGAGTTTTCCCTGGGTTTAGGAGGGGTGCTTTCTTTTCTGATTCTTTCTTATTTATTTATTGGTTTTTCAGACTAGGTCACTCTGTGCAGTATTTCAGACATGTTTTTGTGTCACTGTCACCTTAAAATAAGTTCCTTGGAAACAAGGCTTTGTTTTACTAAATTCTGTGTCTTTATGCCCTGAGCCATGGCTGGCATAGCAGCGTGCTTCACCCAGTAACACATTTATCATGTCAGCTAAGTGGAAAGAAGTATCTTGCATTTTTAAATGTTTTTCTTTCTTCTTTTTCTGGGCTTTTTCAAGTTTCAGGCCTGCCGAGGGGCACAGACAGCTGCTGCTGCAGCTCCCCGAGTCAAAAAATTTGCCATTTACCGATGGGACCCAGACAAGACTGGAGATAAACCCCGAATGCAGACTTACGAAGTTGATCTGAATAAGTAAGTGTCTGTGCCAGCCAGTGCTTGGTAAGGAGCAGGCCGGGAAGGTATGCTTGGTTCATGGTTAGGTCTGGTTTGTGGTACCAGAACTGAACCCAGGACCTCATGTGTGTTACGTTTTACCACTGAGCTATGCCCCCTCTCTAAAGGGAAACTCATAATTTGATATAGGGACATACTTTTCAGGATCTAAGAGACATAAAAGCCTGATTTTCTAATGTTTTGGAATCTGTCTTCTGTTTTTAAAGTCAGGTAGATGTCTATTTGAGAAAGATAAACACCAGATACCAACCACTGAAAAATTCCTTCCTTGTGTTCTCCCAATTACTTTTTCTTTCTTTCTTCCTTTCTTTTTCTTTTTCTGTTTTTTATTTTGAGAGAGTCTTACAGCCCAGGCTAGTCTTGAACTCATGTTATAATTGAGGAAAGCCTTGAACTTACGATCTTCCACCCTCTACCTACGAAATTCTAGGATTATAGTTGTGAGGTACTGGGCTTTAACCCCATAGCTTCATGCATGCTATAGAAGCCCTCTGCCAACTGAACTACATCCTCAGCCCCAAATCACATTCATAGTAACTGTTTTATTAAGGAAAAAAAAATATTGCCAAATAATTAGAGATAAACCGTACAAATCAAAACTCAGTAAACCAGACCAGACATGGTGGTGCACACCCAGCATTCAGAAGACAGAGACGAGAGAGAGAGAGACAGAGAGAGAGAGAGAGATATAAACAACAAAACAAAGTAAAAAGTTTGAGAGAGAGAGAGAGAGAGATACATACAAACAACAAAACAAAGTAAAAAGTTTGATTCCAGTCTGGTCTGCATGAGCCACAGGACAGCCAGAGCTACATAGTGGGACCCTGTCTCAAGTAAGATAGATACATAGACCCTGTCTCAAGTAAAATAGATAGATAGAGACAGACAGACAGACAACAAAACAAAACAAAAAAAAAACCCACCTCAGTATGTGGCTAGTTAGGCATTACTGCTTTCCTTTCAGGAATATTAGAATAGGCTTTCATCAGACTGACCCCAGGGAGCAGATAGGAATGACCTGAAGGCACTGGGAAGTGACCAGCAGTAAACAAAAATACTGGGAGAATGTGGACTCCACTGTGAGCTGCATAGTTTTCCTCCATGAGGTCAGGCCCCAGCGTGCGTAGCAACAGAAAGATTAAAACTAGGGGAAGCAGGGGACATGGAAAGTGCGGGGACCCTGGAAAGAAGTGAAGAGGAATCCCAAATTCTGTGTGCAGCCTCTTTCCAGTGCTTGGACCTGCCGTGTTGGTCACCTGCTAAAAACAATGAGACATTAATTAACACTCCTCAGTAAAATCTGGTGGGATCTAGGATTGCTAATTATATAAAAAAAAAAAAAACAGTGAAGGAAGCAGACTGGCTAGGTATGGTAACCCAGACCCATAATCCCATCACTTGGCCAGTAGAAGCAGACCAGGAATTAAGGTTATCCTCAGCTACATCGCAAATTCAAGGCCAGCCAGGACTACCTGAGACCTTGTCTCAAATGAACAAATAAAAACAGACTTAGAGGCTGTGAAGATGGAGACTCACAGATCGGTGCTGTCAGGGAGACTCATGCAGGGCCAGGCATTGTTAGATTCCCTGGAGCTGAGTCACAGGCAGTTATGAGCTACCCAACATGGGCGCTGGGAACTGAACTCAGGTCCTCTGCAAGAACGGCATGTGCTCTTAACAGCTCAGTCATCTCTAGACTGTTTCATTTTCTTTTATTATCTTTACCATATTTCTTGTGGTGGTTCTGTATTATTTTAACTACCAAATCAGGATCTTGATTTCAAGGCCAGCCTGGACTATCTAGTGAGACACCATCTCAAAAAAAACAGAACAAGAGAAAAGCAGGCTGAGGAAATGGCTGAGGGGGTAAGAGTGGTAGCTGTGCAAGCATGAGTCTGGGTCCCAGCACCCATGGAGAAAGCCAGGCGATGCTTTCCTGTATTTCCTGGGGGAGCAGACCCAGGCTGGTCCAGGTCTGGGGATTGCTGACCATCAACCTAGCTGAAAAGCAACTGCTCCAGGTTCATTGAAAGGTCCTGTCTCAAGGGAATAAAGCAGAGCATTAGAGAGAGACTCTAAACAGCATCCTCTGGCTTCCACATGCATACACTACACACACACACACAAAAGAATAAAAAAAATAACTGCAGCAATTAAACCTTTAAACAAGTAAGAGATAAAACTGTAGGAAACAAATCTGGTGCTGATGTGGTACTGAATGGGTCGTGCATCTAGGTGTTCTGATCATTGTACAGTAGCGAAAGATGCTACCTTTGTGAATGCAGCCGAGGCCTTTTCTCTATCAGGTGTGGACCTATGGTGTTGGATGCTCTAATCAAGATTAAGAATGAAATAGATTCCACTCTGACCTTCCGAAGATCATGTAGAGAAGGTGAGCATAACTTTGGTTATCGCTAGACCTTGGCTGGGATTCTGACTCCGAGAGTCTTGGCTGCCGCTGCTGGGGACAGCCTGGAGAGCAATTGCAGCACAGTCAGATAACTCGCTGCTGACACTAGTACAGCTTTAGGGGTTGCCCGAGTGGGCAGCAAGGGAATAGAGGATATGTACAGAGACGCTGTACACCACCTTCTTTTTCCTGGGAAATGGCTTCCAAAGTTTGAACTGTGATGCAAGTTCTGATTTCCCCCTGAGATCTTTGTCTCGAGGTTCCTCTGTCTCGTGGTTCCTGTTAGCTGCCATGAGCTCACTGGCAGCAGTGAAGACAGGCTAGCTGGCATTTTCATATGAGCTCTTTGTTTAGCAAGAGGTGAGATGTTTCTTGCTGAGGCTCCTTGACTCTCACTTGTCACGGGGTGACGTGCTGGCGCTGCTGTTGAGACTGAAAGACAACGTCCTGCTCTAACAGCTCTGCATTAGTCTGTGTATCTGAAAATATGTAGCTGAGGGTGTGGAACACTGGACTGGCAGAGTCGGGAAAATCTCTGAGTCTTTGAGATCAAGTTCAGGGCCAGCTAAGGCTACATAGTGAGACCCTGTCTCAAAAGAGGGAAAGAGAAAAGCCAGGCTGTGGTGGACACACCTTTATTCCCAGCACTCAGGAGGCAGAGAGAGGCAGATCTGTGAGTTCCAGGCCAGCCTGGTCTACAAGAGCTAGTTCCAGGACAGCCAAAGCTAAAGCTACGCAGAGAAATCTGTCATGGAAAAAGAGAGGGAGGGAGGAATAATTGCTAGTAATAATGCAACAAAAGTAAAAATGTTTTAAAATATGATTTTAGGCAAAAATAAAATTAATTTAATAACAATAATTAAAAAGGAAAAACACAAAAGGCAAAAATCACATGGTACCTTGAGGCCCATGTGGCCCTGTGGCTGTGAAGCCCGTCTGTGAGCCAGAGCTGTTGTGTCTTCATGTGAGATGGGTAGGTGACTACATGAACTTAATATACAGGGGAGGGGGAAATGGGCCTGTGGAGTTACGGGACTCTGCAAGGACCTGTAGCGGGGTGGACACCAGAAGTCAGCCACAGAGGCCATCTCCCTGTCTGTGCTATGCTGCTCACTAGCCGTGGAAACTTGGGGTAATCAAAGATGGAAGAAGCCAGCTGGAGCTTCAAGGAACTGAGGGTTTAGCTTAGTGGGTAGAGTGCATGGTCTGGTTCAAGTTTGAGTTCCAGGCAGGAAAGAGAAAGGGAGAAAAGACATCCTGTTAGCGCAGCTACTAATGGTGGTCAGTGTGGCCCAGAAGAAAGGATTGGGAGCCTGAGGTCACCTGGTGTCTCTCTCAGGGATCTGTGGCTCTTGTGCTATGAACATCAACGGAGGCAACACTCTGGCGTGCACTCGTAGGATCGACACGGACCTCAACAAAGTCTCAAAAATTTACCCTCTTCCGCATATGTATGTGATCAAGGATCTAGTCCCTGTGAGTGTCTGTGGCTCTCCCATCTGTTGGGGGTGGTGCAGGTGTGTCCAGCAGGGGTGGTGCTAGCATGGCCTGCCCTCTGTTCTCCAGAGCAGGCTAGGTCCAGGTGTCCCTAGCTACTGTGGTATACGTTACAATCAGACACTCCCTGTGTTCATGGCAAGGAGAATTCCACAGTATCCCCAGAGACATTAGGAACCCCCTTCCCAGGTCCACACCAGTGTGACCCATGTGTGTTTGAAGAATCTAAATGAGAGGTGACATGCCTGGAAATCAGTCCTTCTGAAGCTCAGAGTGCGGGCTTGTTTGATAGGGGTTTAGAACCCCAGAATTGAACTAGCCCCGGAAATAGAGGACTTGGCCTTAACTGCAGAGACTTTGTGTGGAAGATCAGCAGGAAAGCAGCAGTAGTGGGCTTTGCGCTGAGCTCCCCTTTCTCTGCTGGCTTCCCTGACTTGGGGCAGCAGGGAAAAGGACTGCAGTTGCCATGTCTTCAGCTGGTGTGGCTAACACTGACCATGTCCCCTTCTAGAACCTTGATTTATCTCAGCCTCTGAGAGTTTGGTTTCTGACTATCATAGGGAGGGAAAGTGCAGTGTCTGAACTGACAGCAAGCTGACGGCCCTCCCTGGTAGAAGCTGACCTCTCTCCTACTGCCCTCTCCTTTCCCTCAGGACCTGAGTAACTTCTACGCACAGTACAAATCCATTGAGCCCTATCTGAAGAAGAAGGATGAGTCCCAGGAGGGCAAGCAGCAGTATCTGCAGTCCATCGAGGATCGGGAGAAGCTGGTCATTACTTAAACCTACTGTCATGGTTGGCGAGGGTGCTTTCCGGACGGCAGTAGGGTGGAGGGCAGTTGTAGGATAGAGGCCCCAGTGGAAACTTGAGGCCTGCTCAGCAGTCTTCTCTGAGACACGGGGCAGGCTGCCAAGGAACTTAAGTGACCTCTGTGCTGCAGGCTGCATGCTGGTTGGGAACCTGAACTTGTTCATGACTCTTAGGTCTGTGAGGGGTTATTGATTATCAAATCTATATGCATTGTTTTTGGATGTAAGGGCCCTGAACTCTGATCTAGCACAGGTTTGCATTTCATTACAAGGTATTTTTTATGAATCTATTACACTGCCACAAACCACCCTTTCACCAGAAAGCACACCGCAGGCTGGCACTTTGTCGTGTGTTGGTCCCTGGTCTCTGACTTCCTTTCTCTCCACACAGGATGGACTGTATGAATGCATCCTGTGCGCCTGCTGCAGTACCAGCTGCCCCAGCTACTGGTGGAACGGAGACAAGTACCTGGGACCTGCAGTTCTCATGCAGGTACAGTGCTCCCTAACTCAAGCAGCCACAAGTCCTTGAGGATGGTGGCCTGCAGGCAGCTGTCTGTAGAGGGATGGTGTCCAGTGACATGCAGTACATCCAATGCCTTGCTCAGGTGGCTCTCAGCAAATCTGAGGTTTCATCTTACTACATAGCAAGGAGGACCATCCCAAAGGGAGGGACCAACTGGACAACCGGTGTGAACTGGATCCCTGGGCTGGGGCTGTGAGGCAAGGAAAGCATCTTGAGGGGCAGCTGCTCATCAGAAGGCAGGAAGGAAGCCTGCCTTTCAGATTTGTGGTCAGTGCTTTGAGAGACTGAAGCAAGTCGAAAGACAACTTCATGCTTCTCATTTTCCCATTAAAAAGGAAGTTAAAGGCTGTGTGACCACAGAATAGTGTTGACCATGCCATGTGCAGTCAGATACGCTCAACTGTGCCGCTTGTTCGCTGTCCAGGATCTGAGTTGTTGGAAAGCACATAGGTCTCGGTAACACAGCTGGAACAGGTCCAGGCTGTGGTGAGCCATTGTGAGTCCGCTCATCTCAGGGGATGTGTTGATTGATGGAAAATGACAAGCTGTCCACGATGGCTATGATAGCTCATTACGCCTGTAGTCCACGATGGCTATGATAGCTCATTATGCCTGTAGTCCACGATGGCTATGATAGCTCATTATGTCTGTAGTCCACGATGGCTATGATAGCTCATTATGCCTGTAGTCCATGATGGCTATGATAGCTCATTATGCCTGTAGTCCATGATGGCTGTGATAGCTCATTACGCCTGTAGTCCACGATGGCTATGATAGCTCATTATGTCTGTAGTCCACGATGGCTATGATAGCTCATTATGTCTGTAGTCCACGATGGCTATGATAGCTCATTATGCCTGTAGTCCATGATGGCTATGATAGCTCATTATGCCTGTAGTCCATGATGGCTATGATAGCTCATTATGCCTGTAGTCCATGATGGCTATGATAGCTCATTACGCCTGTAGTCCACGATGGCTATGATAGCTCATTATGTCTGTAGTCCACGATGGCTATGATAGCTCATTATGTCTGTAGTCCACGATGGCTATGATAGCTCATTATGCCTGTAGTCCATGATGGCTATGATAGCTCATTACGCCTGTAGTCCACGATGGCTATGATAGCTCATTATGTCTGTAGTCCATGATGGCTATGATAGCTCATTATGCCTGTAGTCCACGATGGCTATGATAGCTCATTATGCCTGTAGTCCAAAGCCCTTGAGAGGTTGAAGCAAGAAGATGATGAGTTCAAGGCCAGGCTGGGAGCCTTAAAATAACAAACCAGCCTGGCGTCCTGAGGCATCCCTGTAAATCCAGCACTCAGGAGGCAGAGGCAGACAGATCTCTGAGTTCTCCAGGCCAGCTAGGGCTATACAGTGAGACCCTTGTCCCAAACAAAGCATCCATTTATTTGGTGGCAGATTCTAGCACAGGCAGGTGCTATAAGGAGAGGGAAAAGCGTTTAGCGCAGCCTACCCTCACTAATTAGAACCTGGGACTGTGAAATGAGCCGATGCCAGTACCATGTCATTACGCACCGAGGTACCAAGCACAGGGTGGATCAAAGGCTCATGACGATCATGAACACACCGAGTTAGGAAAGAGCTCGGAGCCTTCCTGCATGGTAGGCAAGAACTACAGGGCAATGGCAAGGCTCCTACACTCCTGAGCCAAGCCCGTCCAGGCCAGCAGCTGACTCAGCTACCATCCCCCTGCCATGCTTTCCCAGGCCTATCGCTGGATGATCGACTCCAGAGACGACTTCACAGAGGAGCGCCTGGCCAAACTGCAGGATCCCTTCTCTCTCTACCGCTGCCACACCATCATGAACTGTACCCGGACCTGCCCGAAGGTATGGGTCGGAGTGGCACAGTCACTGGAGGTGGAGAGGGACTGGAATCCCTGTTTACTCAGTTGGGGCTTGAATGGCTCTTAGTCACACACACTCTACCAGGTCCCAAGAGGGGCAGCAGGTCTTACTTGTAGATGACAGAGATGTAGGGGACAAGAATGCTGCCAGAAGCCAGTGCTGTGAGAAACAGAGCCAGGGTCCCTCAGCTGTATCACACCTCTGGCCACTGATCTGCTTGAGCCAGTATGGCAGGTCTATCTCTTCTGCAGAGCTGCTCTG
Source organism: Microtus pennsylvanicus (assembly GCF_037038515.1). Lineage (NCBI taxonomy): Eukaryota > Metazoa > Chordata > Mammalia > Rodentia > Cricetidae > Microtus > Microtus pennsylvanicus. The sequence goes on from NC_134591.1 coordinate 72,240,302, forward strand.
GGACTCATGGGACTCTGAGCTTTGGCCTCCCTGGTCACCCTCTTTCTTCATATGCTGTGCTTTCAGCCTCCCCAGCTTAGACCCCAGCACCTTCAGATCTCACATTTCTTTTGTTGTTGTTTTGTCTTGTTTTGAGACAGGGTATCTCTGGGAGTCTAGGGCAGTCAGGGAATGCTGTCTGCCATAGGCGTGTTTGCCTGCTGGAGTGAGCCATGCCAGGAGTCAGTGTAACAGACCCCTGTAAACATTAGAAGGGGGGGCAGGGCTGCCCTTGTGGGCTTGCTGGCTTTCGAAGACTGGATCTGCATGTCACCCCTCCTGAGAAGGGACTTGGCCAGCTCTGTTCCCTCCGTCACACCTTACTGACAGTCTTCTCTTTTCTCCAGGGTCTAAATCCAGGGAAAGCCATTGCTGAAATCAAGAAGATGATGGCGACCTACAAGGAAAAGAGGGCACTGGCTTAACCCTCACTGTGCTGAATGTGCCTGTCAGCTCCGACTTCAAACACCTGGATTCTCCAGGAAAACAGCATGTATAATAAACATTTTAAGAAATAAGTAGGTGTTACTATACATCATTAGAAAAAGCAGTCCTGTTCCTTTGCCTTGTGTCAGGGGCATCTTTGTTCTTACAGAGAACTCCAGACCTGAGCTCTGGTGAGGATAAGGGACCAGGGCCGGGGCATTGCACTCACGCTGCCCTTCTGTGAGATGGGACTAGTAGCTGCCCGCCTCGCCTGCCGTGGATTCCTGGTCTCGGTAGTGTTAGCTAGCAGGCATGTGCAGCACCCATCTTCAGTCTTCAGGACTACCTGCTGGTCAGTTTCTCCTTGCCATGGAGGCAAGGTTTGAGGTTTGTTGAAATAGGAGCGGCGGGGCTGCGTCCCCGGCACCTGGCCGCCCGCACGGCTAGCTTTACCCGAAATAATTACAAGGAAACTGTATTCTTTTAAACACCGCTTGGCCCATTATATCTAGCCTCTTCTAGGCTAACTCTCGCACCTGGACTAGCCCATTTCTAGCTGTAGCCCACGAGCTGGCTTACCAGGAATGATCTTAACCTGCGTCTGCCTGGAGTGGGAGAATCATGGCGACTCCTTGATTCAGCTTCTTTCTCCCAGCATTCTGTTCTGTTTACTCCTCCCACCTATGTTTTAACCTATCAGGGCCAAAGCAGTTTTCTTTATTGCTTAACCAATGAAATCAACAGATTGATATATGACACTCCCACATCAGAGGTTCTTCCAGCACACAGCAGTGACCCTGACCAGCTTCAAGCTCACTGGTTCCACAAATAACCTTGAGAGACCTTGAGCTGCAAACCTGAGTTCCATGCAGCAGTTGCCCTGGCCCTGCTGTTTACTACACGGGTCTTAGCATGCTGGGCAAACAATACAAAATGGATGGAAAGCACATCAGTAAAGGCAGGATTATAAGTTTGAGGCCAACCTGGGCTACATAGCAAGTTCTAGGCCAGCCTGAGCTTCTTAGTGAGATCAAGGAAAAAAAGAAGGAAAAGTAAAAAGCCTTCGAATTCCCCTTGTCTTGTGTTCTGAGCTTGATTCCTAATGTGCACTCTCTAAAACCCCTTAAAGCCAGGTATGTTAGCGTTCTTACCATATGACAGGTGATGATAATTCCATACGGCGTGTGTCGGTGAGCATATATGTGTGGCATTACCTTCCACCCCAACATTCACAACCACGGAATAACAGATGTAACTGTTTTCGTGTTAAAAGTTACAGGACCCCATTACTTTTTGACTACGTTTCTTCACTGAGCCCCAGCAGACCAGACTAGAGATCCAAATAGAGTAGCTGGTGTCAGAGTTCCACGACACCTACCAGACAGGCCACAGAGACAGTGGTTCATTTCCCAGACAGGCCAGTTTCAAGTGGCACAGTCAGTGGTAATCCTGACCATAGTGATCGGCTGGTGTTCTCCAAGCAGCCCCTTTCCATTGCTGTCTCCTGGTCCCACAAGAAAGACTCCTGGTTACAAGAATGGTAACCCTGACTGATCCAGCAGAGGAGAGATCTTCAACTCCAAAAGGAACTCCTGCTCGGCCCAGGGGTGCATTACTCCCTGTGGAGTGAAGCAGCACTCGGTTCTAGAATCTAAAAGCTACCAGGCATGGTGGCCTGTGCCTAGGAGTCCCGCACATAGGAGGAAGAGGCAGGAAGATCTTGAGGTCTAGGCCAGCCTGGGTGAGACCCTGACCCAAAACAAAAAGGGCTGGAGTACAATTAATTCAGTGGTGGTACACTTCCAGGCTCCAGGTCCCACCCTAACAGTAAAAGGGAAAGGATACTCCAGGGCTGCATTTTAAGCAGTAGCTGTAGACTCAGACCATCCCAGAAACAAAGGCTTTTTTATATCATGAGGCAGGCAGCTAAGAAAATGTCTGACACTCCAGAGAAAGAGCCTTAGAGTATTTCTGAGCTGGGTGTGGGGCATGCATCTAATCCTAGCCATTAGAGGCAGAGGCTGGAGGATTCTGAGTTCCATGAGTTTTGTACTAGCCTGGGCTATATAATTCTAGGCCAGCCTGAGCAACCAGAGACCTTGCTTTAAAAAAAAACAAAGCAAGTGCTTATAATCCCAGCACATGGGGGGGGGGGGGGGTTCCAGGCCACCCTGGGCTCCATGAGATCTTGTCTCAAAAAAACAAAATGGGGTTGGGAACAAGAACCAAGCTTGGTGGTGGAACAAACACTCCACCTGCTAAGGCAGGAGGTGAAGGCCAGCCTGGGTTACTTAGTTCTAGGTCAGCTCCAGCTACACAGTGAGACCCTGTCTTTAAGAGAAAGGGATGGCCCAGTGATGGTAGTGCATGATTTTAAAATTCCAGCGGTAGGGTAAACCCACTTGCCCTGTCTGTGGACAGAGATCAGTTCAACCCTAATGGCCCTCTAACCCAGCCGGGAAGGTCACATTCCGGAGGCTCATGGGGATATCTGGATCTGCAGGGAAAGTGGTGCGGGAGGGTGAACTCTGTAGCCTGGCTGCTTCTAAGAGAGTTGAATCCCAAGGGTGAGGTGGCTCAGAAGGTGAAGATGTTTGTGTAAATGCTGCTTAGTCTGCCACTGGGTCGGAGGGAAATTTACATTTCACTGGTTGTGAAGGCCTTGAGCTGGTGGGGGCTGTGGTGGTGGGTGTGGTGGCAGTGGCTATTGTGGCTATGGTGGTGGTGGTGGTGGTGGTAGTTGGTAGCTGTGGCGGCAGCTGTGGCGGTGGCGGTTTGAGACAGGGCCTGAGACTGACTCAGACTGACCTGGAGTCCACGCTGTAGCCTCTGCTTTTTACTTCCCCAGTCACAGGATTGCAAGCATCCGCCCCCATACCAAATCAGACTTTTCTTTGGTACCTGTCCTGGAACTAGCTCTGGTCCCGAACGAGTGCTGGGATTAAAAGCTTGCGCCACCACCGCCCGGCCCAGACTCTTTAGTGTATTTTTTAATGTGTGTGTATTTGTGCACACGTGTCTGTCTATGTCTATGTCTATGTCTATGTCTATGTCTGTGCACATGTATGCCTGGGGAGGTCAGAAATTAGGCAGACTACCCTGCAGCTGGACTTACACGAGTGTAACCTGAGTCTTGTGTGCAGCCCAGAGCAGGTGCTGGGCACCACACTCCAGCATTCTCCAAAAGCAGCAAACTGCTGCCCCATCTTTCTGAGCCCTTCTCTTTGATATTTTGAGATGAGCCTGGCTGTGTAGCTCAGGATGGCCATGAACGCACAATCCTCTAGCTTCATATTTCTAAGAGTTGAGATTGTGCCCAGCCACAAGGACTTTCTTGTTTGTTGTTGTTGGCTTTTTGAGACAGGGTTTCTCAGGGTAGCAGCTCTGACTGTCCTGGAACTTGCTTTGTAGACCAGGCTGGCCTCGAACACACAGATATCCACCTGCCTCCAGAGTGCTGGGACTAAAAGCATGCACAGTCACCACCACCACCATCTCCCAGCAAGACTTTTAATTAAACTTAAGTCCCAAGCAGTATTTTGTCGTGTGTGTGTGTGTGTGTAAAATTTATAAAGCAATACTATGGAAAGCTTCAAGTTTCCTTGGGACCCACCTAGCTCTCTCTTCTCAGCTTATCTTTGGACAGTTGTTGACCAACTGTGCCTCTGTTTTGCTATCTGTAAAATGGGATGGGTGGTATTCAGAATGCGACTGGGGTCTAAGAATAAGCAACAGGCCTCTTGCTTTCCAATAACACAAACACACCATACTCAGTGTAGCTGACTGGTCTGAACCATATATGGAACTCTGTAAGCTCCGCCAAGGCGCTTTAAACCCTTGCAGCCATATTTCTCATGGGATTGCTCACCTTAGAGCTTTTTGTCTCTTGAGTTACTTTTTTTTTCTTTTTGCAATACAGACTTCTAGCCCAAGCTGACTTCAAACTCACGACAGCTGAGAATAACCTTGAACTCCTGAGCCTCTTGCCTATCTCAAGTGGCAGGCGTGTTCTACCACACCTGGTTTCTGCTGTGCTAAAGATCAAACTACCTGCTTACATGTGCTAAACAAGCACTGTACCAACCAAGCTGCATCCCCAGCCTAGTTTTTTTTTTTTGCAACAGGATCTTACTATGTAGCCCAGGCTGGACTCAATTCTCCCACTTCAGCCTCCTGAGTGCTAGAATTACCGGGCTTGAGGCACCTGGGCTCGGCTTCAAATTTCTGTCTTTGTTTGCAAAGCTAAGAATGTCCTCCTCCCTCCCCTTTCATTGACTGCTGAGGGTCCCAGGGACTCCTTTGTTCATCTCACTTCAGGGATGTCACTGGTTGAGAAAACACCCCTTTGTTGCAAAAAAAAAAAAAACGAAACTAAAGAAATGGAGAAGTGAGGCTGTGCTCTGGGGTAAACTGGTCAGTGTCACTGGTTTCTCAGACTTCTGCAATGTGAACCAGGCATGGGACATCCCCCATGAGGGCCCCTGAAGAACAGTGGCCCCGGATGGAAGCTGTTGAATCAGGCCTGGCCCATGTGACTGGAAACTTAGCTGTGCTTATCTGGGAAGAGAGCCTTGCCCACAGGCCACCAGAGAGGCCGCACAGTGAGAGCCACTTCCCAACAAGGTGACTGGCAGGTGAGCAGGGACTGCCACATCCTCTGTGGTTTAGAGAAGTGCATTCCCTGGCACCTACCCTAGCAAGGAGAAGGCTAAGCTGCCACCAGCTTGACTTTTTTTCCAGACAGTTTGGGATGGAGCTGTGTAGTGTCAAGTGACTTCTCATGGTGTGTGACAGACAACCGGCAAAGGCCCGTCTGTCCCCACAGCCCCTAAACCTCCAAAGCTTCTAACCCAACTTGAGGATCTCGTGAATGTACCTGGGCTCTCAGGAGAGTCTCAGAGAGGGAAAAGGACTTTTATCCCAGCCTTTGGAAAGATGGGGCAGACAGATCTCTAGCAGTCCAAGGCCAATCAAGACTACATAGCTAGCTCTTGTCTCCATAAATAAGAAATGTGCACACAGCTAGACCGCAGCTGATGCACCAGATCTTTCTCTGGCCCCAGGCCAGCCAGGTCCAAACCTATACCACCACCCAGGCTACCCAGGCATCCAGATTCCCTGGAAATGTTACCTGCTGGGCATCAGGGGGCTGGGGTGAGGGACACACAGGCTCTGCATGATCACAGAGCTGGTCCCTACTGGCAGTGTCATCTGCTAATAAAGTCTCACCTGACCCAGTAAAGCCAGTCCCATGCCCCACATGGCCAATAGGAATGCCCCCCAACCTGCTCCACCAGCAGCCTGCCCCCAGCTCAGTAAATGACGCCACTGTCCCCCAGCTGTTGAAGCCATACCCCTGGGCATGTCTGAGTCTCACCTTTCCACACCCACATATCTGGCCAACAAGTCCCGCCCACACAGCCAGTGTTCACTGTCATAGCTCCCTGCTGTCCCCACAAAAGCCCCTCCCACATCATAGCTTTGTACTCTTCTAGCATGTTCTGCAGTCACTTGTTTTGCTTGGCTGCCCTCGTGTTGATTTCTAGGAGTCCTCAGTGGACAGGGCCTGTTCCAGCTCCTAGAGCTCTCCTTGGCTTTCCATGAGTTCACAGGGACAAGCGGCTGATGCTGCAGCCCCAGGACTATTCTGGCCCCAACTTTCCCTGGCTTATCCCAGGCCTCTGACACACAACCTCTACCTTTGTGACTCCTGTTCAGAGGTCATTGACCCCAGGACCAGGGAACACTTTAGCTGTGTCTGTCACTCTGGAACAGTGTAAATGCTGTAGACAAGTCTCTCATCTGTCCCACCTGTGCAGGGGGATGCATGCAGGTCATACTTCCGGGCTCTTGGGCTGGGCCCTACGATCTCTTTGGCTTTCCAAAGGCCTGCTGTGCATCATCACTGCCAGCCTGTGTGTGGCACCTGTGTGGCCATACCTGATCACGGGAGTCTAAGTGTGTCTGTCCTGTTCTGTCCTGTCATTTCTCCCGGAGGATCAGGCTCTGTCTGAAGGGCTTCAGATGAGTGTTCTTATGCACTACTAACAAGCAAGTATTGCTGCTGCTGGTCATTTTACAGGTCAGAAGAAGCGGTCCAAGCCCAGTGAGATGGCTCAGGGGGTAAAGGCACTTGCTTTTCTTCACATGGGTACTGTAGCACAAACATGACCCCCCCCCAAATGCATACACAAGATGCACATTAATAAATGTAATGTTTTTAAGAAAAAGAGACCCAGGGAGGTTAACTGATAAATCCGCTGTCACACAGCCTAGAAGAGAAGGAGGCAAGCTTGACTCTTCATGAGTAAGGCTTAATTAACTATTATGGTGTGCACCTGGGGCTGTGTGTTTGCGGATGACTTCCCCTCAGTCTCGTCTCTTTCTGCTTGTCCGTTTTCCATTCATCTTCTTTGTCTCCGGTCTGTTCCACCTGTGTCTCCCAGCATGCCCCTCTGCCTGCCCACCTGCCTGTCTGTCTTTTTATCTATTCTGTTTCCCAGAATATTGGTTTTCTGTTTATCTGTTCTGTCTGGGTACCGTCCCACCTGTATCTCCCAGCTTCCCACGCTGCCTGCCTGCCTATCTGTAAGTCTGTCTCTCCACCTGACTGTTTTACTGTATGGTTATTCTATCTAGGGGCTCTGCCTCTGTTGTCTGCCTGCCTGCGATTCTCCCAGCCTGTCTTATTTCTCTGTATTTGTTATATCAAGGGGCTGTCGGTCCCACCTGTGTCTCCCAGCGCCTCCTTCCCCATCCCCCGTTTGCCTGCGTGTCTACATGCCTATCTCTCAGCCTGTCCGTTTCTGTCCATCTGTTGTTGTCTAAAGACTGCGTCCTCTACATTTCCCACTTCTCTCCGCCCCCTCATCCCCGCTCCCCATCCCCCTACACCCGCCTCCACCCACGCTGTTCCCAACATCCGGACCTCAGGCGAGCCAGACTGGGAACTACAAGTCCCGGCAGCCTGCGCGGCTGTGGCGGACGTGGGCGCCGTAGGGGGGCGGGGCTTGACGGCCGCAAGCTGACTGCGGTACAGTTCGAGCCTTCGTCGCGTCGTGCAGGTGCTGCCCAGCTCGGCCCTTCTGCAACCCGCCGCAGCGGGCGCCCCCGACAGTGCCCCGGGGCCTCGCACGCCGAGCCCAGGCCGCGGGCCGTAGCGGCCGGCGATGAGCGCGAGGAACCGAAATGAGCGCAGGTGAGCGGCGGCCCGGCCCTCCATTCGGGTCTCGTCCCCAGGCCCCCAGAGAGCCAGATTGAGGATGCCGCTGCGCACACCCTGGGCCAGAGGGTCTTTAGGACCTGGGGGCCTACCCTCCCCACCCCCTTTGAATGCATTCGACCCCGAGTGACAGGTCCAGGTGAGGGACCCGATATGCACCGCCCTTGGGCCTCTGAGCAGTCACTCATGTGTGCTGCATGAACAGCGTTAGGGAAGCAAGCTTTCTGCAGGGCCTGGATGGGAGACCTAAGGCACAGAGGCGTTCCTGACCCCCCAACCTCAGGTTCCCAGAGAAAGCTTGTCAGTGGCCAGGTCCAAGGACCACACCCTGCATGGTCCCCATGCCAGGCTGAGTGAGAAGGCTGGAACCAAAATCCCACCTGACGCAGTTAAGGCTTCCAGACCCCTGCTACCCGCTAGGTGCTAGCTATCCTGCCCAGCCCCCAGTCTCTGTCTTTCCCAGCACTGGCCCAGTGCACAGCCCCCCATCCTACAGGGAGGGAGGGAGAAGAATGGGGGGGGTGGCGAGCGGGCAGCTTGTGATAAGAACGCCAGCCCATCATGCACCAGTGTCTGCATCTGAGCAAAGTCTCTCTAGATTCCAGACGCTAGCCAAAGACCTCCCAGGTGCACACCCTCCCAGCCTGATGAAGGCTAGGAGCTCCTAGCCATGGGGGAGCCACCAGAAGTAGATGCTGGTGCCCTGGGTCACTGGCAGATTCGCAGCAGGAAGCTGAGTCTTCCGCAGGAAATAAGAGGTTCCCAGATGGCTTTGACTCTAGCCCCTCTGCCCTACAGTGCGGGTGTGACTTTGTATATGCTGTCTGTCGGTCTCTCTTGGGCTGCCTAAACTTGGGCTTTGTGGTTTAGTGCTGGGTATCAAGCCCAGGCTTGTGCTCTACTCTTGAACTAAATTGCAATCTTTGGGTCTTATTTTATTTTTTTATCCTTCAGAGATTTATTTTTAAAAATTTTAATAGTGTGGGGGAGGAGTGGTTACAGAAGGTTGTGAGCAGACTATACTCTTAACTGCTGAGCCACCTCTCCAGCCCCTTTTTTGAGATTGGGGTCTCATGTAGCCCAGACTGGCCTTAGAGAGGTGAAACATAGTCAAGGGTGACCTTGAACTCCTGATCCTCCTGCCTCCACCTGTCTCTTCAGTGCTGGGATTACAATCATGGGCTACTAAATGTAGCTCTTGTTTTAAATATTTTATAAATTTTCTATTATCCTGTGTATATGTTCACCCACATGTGCTACAGTCCTTGTGCCCGGCTATGGGACTTTTCCGCCATGGATTCCAGGCCGGCAGGCTGCCTTTACCTGCTGAACCTTCGCCACCACTGCCCCTCCCCCATTTTTAATGAGACTCCTAATCTATGCTTTTCCTGCCGCAGCTGGCAGTGAGGGTGAATTAAAGGCCCAGTTTGTCACAGCCAGTCATTCCTGCGTCCTCACTTGAGGCCATGTGATTCTAAGCCTGAATCTCAACAGCTCTGTTCCTCGGTTTCCCCATCTTTGAGGGGAGCATTTCAACAGTCCCTCCCCCAGAGGACTGAGGTGAACTGCTACGTTGCCACTGCTGCCAGGAGGCCCTCGGGCTGCCTTGGCTGATGAGGCAGCCGCAGAAGGACAGTTTAGAGAACACACAGCCTGCGCAAGCCAGCTCAAGGCTGCCTGACTGGTGAGCTCTGGGACACCTTACAGGTGAGCTGTCCCTGAGCCTGGCCAAGTGCTTTGAAGCTGTCCTGTGTTCCTGCCAGACAGTGCACTGGGCGTGGCCCTTTCGGGCACTCTGGGGCTTTCCTCAGATGTGACTTCCTCCTTTGGCAAGTTGCTTTCCCTCCTTCCCGAGCATCCTTGTGAAATGATGTGTTGGTGTGTGTGTGTGTGTGTGTGTGAGAGAGAGAGAGAGAGAGAGAGAGAGACTAGAAAGGAACCTTCCAGATTAGATCCTGGGGACCAATGGTAAGGGCTCTCTCTAAGGAAGAGGCTGGTGTGGGGGAGGGGGAGGGCGCTAGGGGACTAACCCACCTCCCTGCTCTGTAGTGCGTGGGCGGAGTCCATCCATCCATTCATTCTCTCAGTCTCTTTGAGTGCTGGCCGCACTGTCTGCGCAGCAGTGTCTGCGTAGTCCAGAAACCAGTGAGGGAGGGTGATCGTGGAGACGGAGGAAGACAGGCCCATTTCTTCTCCTAACAAGCCCTTGGCAAGAGGGCATGTGGGAGGCCCTGCACTTCCATTTGTGAACCGCATCAAAGGCCGGCCATCCCTCAGCACTCGGTGGGTGGATTCAGGTCAGATGATCCACTCAGTGTTGTCTCTGTGACTTCTTTATCAGTCTGAGCCCCGTGCAGCTGGTGCCCCAAGGGCCTCAAGTCGCAGGAAGGAGCTGACATTCCCGGGCCGGGTTTCTGGCTTGGTGATGGGGGTCAGAGGAGACCACACCCTGGTGGGAAGCTTCCTGCCTACACCAGCCTCCTGGTCTCCTCGCTCTCCCTCTGTGGCCAGCTGCACAGTACGTCGCTGCACACGCTATCACTTAGAGACTGGAAATGGAAGCCCAGAGAGGCTGGGGCACCTGCTTTGTGAGTCACAGCTTGGCAGGGTGCAGTTGATAATAGAGACGGTAAATATGGCTTTATGGCTTTTGGGCAGCGTGCCTCCATACACCTGTTTCCCGGCCGTCGCATAGAGATGAAAGTTGTGCCTGTTTGATGGTGTGTGTGGGAATGAACAGGTGATTGTATCCTTGATAAGCCCTGTAGCCACTGTGGCCGAGGACCTGAAAGCCTCCTGCTGACCCTCCTGTCCTGAGTTCAGATCCCCTCCGTGAGAGCCAGGCTGCTCCTTGGGGCCAAGGGACAGAAATGATGTTCTTCTTGGCTGGCTCCACCCTTATGCCAGGGTCTGTCTGTCCGTCCCAGAGGTCAGACCCCTGCTGGAACACACCGCATTGTCATCCATTGGTTTTCTGTGGAAGGTGGGAGAGGGCCCACTGGCGAGCCTCTGGTGTAGCCGTTTTCTGGGTCCTCAGTTTAAAGAGGACTTAGGTGGCACGACACACATTGGTTCCTGGCTGTTGCTTGTTGGTGTGAAAGCCCAGGACTCAGGCCTCCTGACCCAACTGGCCTTTGTGCCCTGTCCCCATTCCTACGGTCCTGAGTGGGTATCCATCCAGGAGGATCAAGACCAGCTCTGGCACATGGGAAATGAACTCTTCCTTCAGCCCTGGTTGCCTTATCAAGATCTGTCTTTGTACGAGACCAATACATCCATTGTTTAATTATAAAAACAACTCCACTCTGAAGCCAGCATGCCTGGGCATGCCTCCTGGCGCTCCCAGGTTCTTGCTGTGTGATCTTGGGTGAGTTACTTCACCTCTCCCTTTCCTTTAAAATGGAGAAAGGAGGCCGGGAAGATGGCTCAGTAGGTAAATGCTTGCTCTGTAGGCTTGAGGCTCAGAGTTTGGATTCCCGCACCACCGTAAAAGCTGGACACAGTGGCACACAGCTGGAGGTGCCCTCTGGCCAGCCGGCCTAAACTAATTGAAGAGCTCTAAGTTCATCTCAGGGAGAGACCCTGTCTCAGATGAAGTCAGAGGAAGAAAATGGAGTAAGATTCCCAGTGTCAACTTCTCGAGTGTGTGTGTGTGTGTGTGTGTGTGTGTGTGTGAGAGAGAGAGAGAGAGAGAGAGAGAGAGAGAGAGAGAGAGAGAGAGCGAGAAAGAGTACAGCTGAGCATGTATGTGCACACACAACACCTGCACACAAATAATGAAAACTAGAATGGAGCTACACCTGCCAGAATTATTATATGATAGCCATGGGAAAATGGCTGAGAGCAGAGGCCCACACGTGATTAGCCACCAAGCCTCAAGCACAGGACACCTGCTGCCTGCCTCTGAACCACAAACCCAGCCTGATGGGTCAGAATTTTTTGTATTGTTTGGTTTGGTTTGGGTTTTTTCAAGACAGGATTTCTCTATGTAGCATTGGAGTTTGCCCTGGAACTCATTCTGTAAACCTGCCTGCCTGGCCTTGAACTACTCACAGAAATCCTTCTGCCTCTGCCTGGGATTAAAGTGCTGGGATTAAAGGCGTGTGCCACCTCCGCCAAACCAGGTCAGGATTCTTTAAAGGTCTGGGAGAAACTGCAGAAGCCTCAGCCTACAGGGACCAAGCTGCCAAGAGACTATGGACACTGTGGCTATAGCTGTTGGGAAAGGAAAAGGTGGACTGGTTTGGGTAGAAACATCTAGAAAGACTAGAAAGACTCCTGCCTTGCTGGGACCACAGCCACATAGGTAGGGAGTTAGACGGAAAGGAGGCTTCACCCCAGCAGCCTGGTGCCAGTCCCTGTGTCTGACACAATCAGTGTGGACTTGATTCTATAGGGGCTCTGGACTCTAGGCCTGAGCTGGGCACAGGAATGAATGAGAACCCCGTCCCTGCCCACAGGTGGCAGTGCGGAAGGGAATGTGGGTGAAATGCCATGCCCGACCGAGCAGCAGCAGGATACAGGCGTGTGGGGTAACTACGTGCCTCTCTCCAGCTCTGACTGGACACACAAGGGAGCGAGACACTCTTAAGAACCAACGGGCCAGCCAGGTGATGGTGGCACATGCCTTTAATCCCAGCACTCAGGAGGCAGAGGCAGGTGGATCTCTGTGAGTTCGAGGCCAAACCTGGTCTACAAGAGCTAGTTCCAGGACAGGCTCCAAAGCTACAGAGAAACCCTGTCTCAAAAAAAAAAACAAAAAAAACAAAAACAATGCACCAATCGGTTCACAGGGTATAGAGGTACAGAGTGACCGGAAGGAAGGAAGTCCTGGGGGTGTGGCCTGGTGCTGGAGTGGCTCACCTAGCCCTGAGAGGGCCAGGTTCCATTGCCAGCACTGAAAACCAGGAAAAGCAAAGAGCCCTCACTTCTGTTACTTTTCTCCTTCCTGTCCACAGACAGCAGCCCGCTCGTGGGCAGCACGCCCCCCAGCTATGGGACCCTGATGACAGGGACATCAATCGATCCCCTCAGCTCCTCAGTTTCATCCGTGGTAGGTAGCGGTGGTGGAGGAGGGATACTCCAGTCTCCCACCGGTGTCCTGGCTTCTGTTCTACCCCCGCTTACCCCCTGCTTCATCGGCCCTGTCGCCCCCATCCACAGAGGCTCAGCGGCTACTGTGGCAGTCCATGGAGGGCCATCGGCTATCACGCCGCCATCTGGATGCTGGCCGGGATCCCTTGGCTGGTATTCCGCTGGAAGCCCTTGTGGGGCGTGCGCCTGCGCCTGAGGCCGTGCAGCCTGGCCCACGCCGAAACACTCGTTATAGAAATAAGAGACAAAGAGGTGAGCGGGACCAAGAAAGGGTAGCGCGATGCTGGGGTGCCTGGCCCTGGGGGCGGGTGGGGGGGGGAGCAAGCCTTCATCTTCCTGTTTGCACCTCTGTACCCCATGTGGGCAGTGGACAGAGGCAACCCTGGTGTGGTTCACTGGGTTCCCTTATGATCCTGTAGCTTTTTTTTTCCCCTTTAGAAAATAACTTTGATAGTTTCCATAATCAACCCCACAAAAACAAGACCTTACCTAGAGCCGGAGAAGGCTCTAAATGGGAGCTTTAGTCAGGGTTTCTCCTGCTGTGAAAATCACTGTGACCCAAAAGCAAGGAGGACAAGGTTTATCTCCCTTCCTCTTCACATTACAGTCCACTATCAAAGGAAGCCAGGTCAGAGACTCAGGGAAGGAACCTGGAGCCCAAGCCCTGGAGGAACCCCGCTTGCTGGCTTGCTCAGCTCAGTCTGTTCTCTAGTACCATCAGGGACCACAGGCCCAGGGAGGCCCTTCCCCCATTGGGCTGGGCCCTCTCATGCAGTCACCAAGCCAGTCTTATGAGGGCATTTTTCCCAGCGGAGGTGCCCCCACCTCAAATGACTCTAGTTCACGTCAACTCGACAGAAAACTAACTGGAATAGTGAATAAGGGCAATTCCTGTTCAAGCATTAGGACCTGAGTTCAAATCTCTAGCCCTCGTGTAAAAAGCTGGGTATGGGGGCCCTAGTGATTTTTACCTTCATGTCAGGGGTGAGGGAGCAAAGACAGCAAGATCTCTGGGGCTTGCTGACCTCCAGGGTCCAGGAGTGACCCTGTCTCAAGGAAGTGAGACAGAAAGCAGCAGGGCAAGGTACCTGATAGCCTACTCTGGTGTCTGTGAGCACACAGGTGCACTGCCGCGCACGTGTATCTACGCCGCGCTCGGATGCAGAAAGACCATTGGATGTGATGTGCTGTCTGTCTAAATGGAGAGCCCTGTGTCTTTGGCCTTCCACAAGGACTGCCCTGAAAGGGTCCGTGTGGGCTTTCTCGAGGCTGAAGTCACATCTCTGTGTTCCAGGGTAGCTCCAGGCAGCTCTTCACAGTCCAGGTGCAGACCGAGGCTCTTGGCGAGGGCAGGTGAGAATGCAGGGGTCCCACCCATCCCTTCCTGGGGAGGGGAGGTTTGGGCAACCCTTGGAGTCGCAGAGTAACTCCCAACCCTCCCCAGCCTGGAGCTGCCCCGACAGGCCCAGGCAGAAGATGGCCGAAGTCAGACAGCTGTGGGAGTGGTACCCGAGGACACATGGGAGGACACCACCCAGCTCCACGGGCAGAAAGAGGCAGTAAGTGGACAGCTGGGCTTCTCTGGGCATCTGGGTCACACTGTGTGGGAGGACTAGGCTCAGGGTTCTCTGTGTCCCTCTGGCTCTCTGTGGTCCCAAAGTTCTGGGATGCTATCAGACTCCCAAGTTCTCTCTCCCGTGATGCTGTCCCTGTACCCTCCCCACCTGCCTGTGGCTGCTCCTTGATGCTGGGCCACCTCCCACTGGCCTCTCCTCTCCCACCCAGAAACAGGTACTGCGCTATTACCTTCTCCAAGGCCAACGTTACGTCTGGATAGAGACCCAGCAAGCCTTCTGCCAAGTCAGGTAGAGGTCCCAGGGCATGATGGGGCTGGTCTAGCCCAGGCTACTCTTGTCTGCCCTGAAACCTTGGGCAGTTCACTAAGCCCATCTCAGCTGGGAGCTGCTTCCTGTAAATGGGGGGGGGCGGTGAGGGTACGTGTCATCTCATAGGGTCATTTTGGAGGGTCCACACCCCAGGCTCTGACTCCCATGGTGTGCTGAGGTTGAACCCTTAGAAGCGAGCTCCAGATAAGGGTGAGGAAGGCACTGATCTAGAAGGTGACCCCGGACATCCCTGGGGAAGTGACAGTGGAGGGTACCAGACCTTGTTACCACCAGGAATGACAGGGATACCCTTGAGCAGTGTGGAGCACACACCTCAGGGGTGACGGACACGACCCTTCAGCTCCCAGCTAGGAAGGGTGTGAACTGCTCCTGGGGAGGTGGAGTCAGCCACACTTGGGTCTTTTTGCCCCGTACATCCTGTGCTCACACAGCCAGGACAATCCTTGGGTAAACTCAGGTGTTTGCAGGGGAAAACAGGCTCGACCAGCCTCTTTTGTAAGGTAGTGACAGGAACAGAACTCACTGGCATGTTCAGCATTACCGGCTCAGCCACCCACAGCCCGAAGAGGTGGCTGTGTCTACTGTCCCCGCTTTGCAGATGAGGAAACAGCACAGAAAGATTAAGTGACTTGCCTGAGGGTATCCTTGATGTCAATAATGGTTTTGTCACTGACCATAGAATGCCCATCCCCATTGCTAGTCTTCCTCAGGGAAGTGGTTTGTGGCCCAGTCATAGGACTTCAAGGGTAAGCTGAGCTCTCCTCAGGGTTTAGGGTGACTGACAGGCCCTGACAGCCCTGGAGCCCCAACTTCTCAGCCTACAGAGGACGAGGTCCAGAGCTCAGGCCCTGTCACCCACACAGTGTCCCCTCCCCACCCTCACCAGCCTACTGGATCATGGCCGCACCTGTGATGACATTCACCGTTCCCGCTCCGGCCTCAGCCTCCAGGACCAAGCCGTGAGGTGTGTGCTGCCCTGGCCCTGGGGCCCCACCTGTTCCCCTTTCCCACACTGCTGTCATCCAGTTGGACCTTCTCGGGACCTTGGCTTCCTCTGTGGAAAGTGGGGTCGTCGACACCCTGGGACAGCTCGGTGGCTTCTCTTCTTACAGAAAGACTATTTACGGCCCCAATGTGATCGGTATTCCCGTCAAGTCCTACCTGCAGCTGCTGGTGGATGAGGTAAGGGGCCTGGGGTCCAGTTTATCCTTACCTGAGAAGGGATCCGTGACAGGCAGTCCCCGACTCTAGTCTGCTCAGCCTGAGAGTTGAGGCTGGGGAGGGTCGATGCAGAGTGAGGCCTGCAGAGGCCTATAGCCGAGCCACAGAGTCGAGCACAGACTCGGGCCAGGAGGCCAGCGTTAGAGCTGGTCCTGCCCCAGGGCCCAGTTCCAGTCTGTCGTCTTGCTTTTTGTCAGCCCTGTGAATAAGGATAAAAACTATACAGTATGTCCTCCCAGAAGGAACCCCCGCCTCAGGACAGGACAGGGCACAGACATGGTCACACATAGCCGAAAGGACCACCTCTACTTGGAAGTCATGTCCTAGCCTTCTACAAGCTGCAGCCTGATGCTTATGCACTGTGTGGCTTTAGGCCACTGACTTAACCCTCAGTGTCTGTCCCTGCTTCTGGTGGTGGCTCCACCTTGTGGATTGTCCTCGCCCTTATGTGGCACTTAGAAAGCCTAGCAGGGGTCTGACATGTCTGGGGACAAATGCCCTGTCCTCCTCGCTGCAGCTTGGGGAATGTCATAGGAACTAGGAGTGGGGCTCAGCAGGGGACTGGCTTGGCACTGCTTGGGGCAGCCACCCAGCTATCTGTGGGCTTCCCAGGGATGCAGTGTTTATGTCTCTCTGCCCTCCAGGCACTGAACCCCTACTACGGATTCCAAGCCTTCAGCATCGCGCTTTGGTTGGCCGACCACTACTACTGGTATGCCCTCTGCATCTTCCTCATCTCGGCCATCTCCATCTGCCTGGCTCTGTACAAAACCAGAAAGGTGAGAGTGAGCGGCCCAGCAGGACCGAGCAGGATAAACCCAAGGGGCTGCCTTGCACTTGACTCTTCCCATCCCTCTGTCCTACAGCAAAGTGTGACTCTGAGGGACATGGTCAGGCTGTCTGTGCGGGTGCAGGTGTGCCGGCCTGGAGGAGGTGAGGAGCAGGCAGGAGGGAGGCTGGGCCTAGGAGGCAGCAGGGAAGCTGGGCAGCTGACCCTTACTGAATCCCGTCTCCCCACAGAGGAGGAGTGGGTGGACTCCAGCGAGCTGGTGCCCGGAGACTGCCTGGTGCTGCCCCAGGAAGGTGGCGTGATGCCATGCGATGCCACTCTGGTGGCGGGCGAGTGTGTGGTCAATGAGAGCTCCTTGACTGGTAAGTCCAGCTTCTCCAGGCCCAGAGCCCTTCCCTTCCATCCAGCCCTCTGTCTCACCAGCCTTAGAAGTAACAGTCCTGGCTTCAGCACTTGCTAACCATATGCCTTTAAACACTCAGGGCCTCAGTTTCCCTATCTGAAAAACTTGGTTGTCAGTCACTTTGGGATAGGGTGTGCGTAAACTCTGTGTCAGCATCTGCTAGATGGCTGAGACTCTAAACCCTGCAGGAGAGTGTGGCACATGAACCAGGGTCCCTGCTTGTGTCCCGTGTCCCTTCCGCACGCTCACACCACCACCACAGTACCTTCAGCTGTGTCCACGGGCTCGTGATCCTGTTTACTTGGTTTTTTTTTTTATTTTTCGAGACAGGGTTTCTCTGTAGCTTTGGAGCCTGTCCTGAACTAGCTCTTGTAGACCAGGCTGGCCTCGAACTCACAGAGATCAGCCTGCCTCTGCCTCCTGAGTGCTGGGATTAAAGGCGTGCGCCGCCACCACCCGGTGATCCTGTTCAGTTCTGTTCCATGTGTCCCGGGTGATTGTTCGCACGCTGCCTAGGAAGGATGGTGACTGATCTGCCCTGAGATGCCAACCAGTGCAGATGGCACTGCCAAGAGCAGCCTTGCCTGTGCTTCTCTCAGTATCTATGAGATTCATGCAAAAGCCTGTCACAGAGGTTCACACTGTGATCCCAGCACTCAAGAGGTTGAGGCAGGAGGATGACTAGGTCCAGACCAGCCTGAGTTAAAAGTATGAGAGTGGATGGTTGTTTCCGAGAAAAGCTCTGGCCTAAGGTTGCCTGTCGTTCCTGTTTTTGTTGATGGTATATGGTGCCAACTGTTGAGTCCAGGACCTTACTTTGCCCTGTATCTTAATCTTAGTTACTTTTGGTTTTGTTTCGTTCTATTTTTTTTGTTTGTTTGTTTGTTTTGTTTTGGCTTAGTTTTTGCTTTTTGAGATGGGGTTTCTTTGTGTGGCATTGGCTGCCCTAGTACTCTCTCTGTAGACCAGGCTGGCCTTGAACTTAAAGCTCTACCTGCCTCTGCCTCTGCCTCCCAAGTGTTGGGATTTAGGGCTTCTGCTCCTTCACCTTACTCTTTTAGCTATGTCTCTGGCATTGTGATAAAACACCATGACCAAGCCAATAGAACCTTGCTGAAGGAAGAAGTGTGCAATTGAGCGTATGGTTCCAGAGGGTTGGAGTCTATCAGAGGCTATGGAATGGAACAAAGGCATGGCGGCAGGAACATGAGTGCTTTTTGTTTTGTTTTTGCAAAGATTTATTTATTATGTATGTCCAGTGTTCTGCCTGCATGCTTGCACACCAGAAGAGGGCACCAGATCTCATCACAGATGGGGGGGGGGGGAGAGAGAGAGAGAGAGAGAGAGAGAGAGAGAGAGAACGAGAACACGTACACTGGCAATGGCTGGAGGCTTTTGAAGCCTGGAAGCCTACCTTCAGTGACTCGCCTCCTCCAACAAGGCCACACCCCGAGCTAATGGAGGCCATTCTCATTCAAAACACCACCACAGATTCGGCTATAGTCTACCCTGAGCTACACTCCCTCTACTTTATTATACTTTTCAAGTCAGAGCGTCACCAACTTGCCCAGGCTGGCTCTGAATTCACTCTGTAGTCCCAGCAGGCTTAAAACTTGTGACTCTGAAAAGCTACTGTTACAGCACTGCACCCCTAGGTCCAGCTTTGGGCTTCATCTGTATAATAAACTAATGAAAGCAAACACAGTTGTAATCCCAGCACTCGGGGTACAGAAGCAGGGTCACCCCAAGTTAGAGTCCAGCCAGAGCTACACAATGAGACTCCATCTCAAAACAATGACAACAACTACAAAAT
Organism: Microtus pennsylvanicus; assembly: GCF_037038515.1. Lineage (NCBI taxonomy): Eukaryota > Metazoa > Chordata > Mammalia > Rodentia > Cricetidae > Microtus > Microtus pennsylvanicus. The sequence continues at coordinate 72,259,217 of NC_134591.1, forward strand.
CCTCAACAAACTAACAAAAAAGCAAAAGGTGCCACGCCTTTAATTCCAGCACTGGGGAGGCAGATCTCTGTGAGTTTGAGCCCAGCCTGGTCTACAAAGCGAGTTCTAGGACAGCTCGGGCTACACAGAGAAACCCTGTCTCAAAATAAAACAAAGCGCAGAAGGACTAGGCACGGTGGCACACACCAGTGACCCCAGCACTTGGGAAGTTGAAGTAGGGGAGATCAGGAGTTTAAAGTCATTGACTACATAGTAAGTTTGAGGCTAGCCTGGGCTACATGAGAACCTGTATTTTTAAAAAAGTCTGGCCCTCCATGGACTATCCCACACCTGCCTCATCTTAGGGACACAGTGAGCTTGGGCTGCTCTTGAGTTCCCCTAGAAATATGCCTGCTGTAGATACCGATGATCCTGTCCTCACAGGAGCTCAACAATGGAGTCTCCTTTGCCAGGCAGCCTGCCCAGAGCTTTGTAGAGGTGACAGACCCCCCCATGCAAATATCCTTAATAGTTATATGTGAACTGGTTGTGACGGTGCTTACCTTTAATGCCAGCGCTCAGGAAGCAGAGGCAGGTAGATCTCTCTGAGTTCGAGGCCAGCCTGGTCTATGTGGGGAGACCTTGTCTCAAATCAAAACAACACAAAAAGATGTAACCAGCTGTGGTGGCTCACCCAGTAATTCCCAGGACTCATAAAAGCTGAGTCAGGAAGATCACAAGTTTGAGGCCAGCCTCATTATAATAGCAAGATCTCTCTAAAATCCACAAAAATATGTGGTAAACTAACTCCACACAGTCTTCCCAAACCCTGTCCCCCAACATGCATACATGCTGGCACTGACTGGCCCAGCTCTCCAAAGCAGGCTCCCAATAACTGACTGTCTTCCCTCGGGATTGCCTCATGCCTCACAGTCCCAAGTCCTCCTGTCTGGCCTGCTTCCCTCTTGTTCCCCACCCAGTTACAGAGTTAAGTGTGGCTTCTGAGGAGTTGCAGGCAGCTCTTCCCGCTGTCGGCTTCAGTGGGAGGGAGGGCCCCTAATGGACCTCACACCATGTCCCCCCCAGGGGAAAGCATCCCAGTGCTGAAGACAGCCCTGCCAGAGGGGCCCAAGCCCTACTGCCCAGAGACCCATCGGCGGCACACACTCTTCTGTGGGACCCTCATTCTGCAGGCCCGGGCCTACCTGGGACCCCGTGTCCTAGCAGTGGTGACCCGGACAGGTACATATCTGGAGGTGGGGAGGAGTGCTAAGCCCAGCACACAGAGGAGCAGTGACACAGGACAGGACAGGACCTGGAGCCCTGGGCCCCACCACCGCCTCTGCCACTGTGATTCTGACTAGCCCACCCAGTCGGGCCTTTTGTCCCATCTTTGTCTTTAATTCTTAATTTTACATGTGTGGGTGTTTTGCTGTATGTTTGTCTGTACATATGCATGCCTGGTGCCTGCAGAGGCCAGAAGAGGGCATTGGAGCCCCTGGAACTGAAGTTACAGATGGTTGTGAGCTGCCATGTGGGTGCTAGGAAATGAACTTGGGTCCTTTGGAAGATCAGCAAGTGCTCTTAACCACTGAGCCATCTCTCCAGCCCTCGGTCCTTAACAGAAGTTGGGGCAGACTAATAAGCAAGCTTTGCAGTGTCTGTAGGAGACAGCAGGGGTCCTCCTGTGGGAGGGAAAGGGACTTGGTCCTCTCAGCACTGCTGGAATGAAACCACCCCCTTGAGAGGCTGTCCACTAATGCCACTTGTAAAATCCCTATGGGGCCCCAGTGGCCTGATGGCTCGCCTTTAATCCCAGCACTGGAAGGGCAGAAGCAGGTGGATCTCTGTGAGTTTGAGGCCAACCTGGTCTGCTGAGCAATTTCCAGGCCAGCAGGGGCTAAATGGTGAAACCCTGCCTAAAATAAACTCCTGTGGAGGCTGTGCACTTAAAATCCTGGCCAGTGGGGAGGTGGAGGCTGAAGAATCACAAGTTGGGGTCTAGCCTGGGCAATTTAGTGAGACCCTCAGTCAGAATAAAAGTAATAAGAGGGCTGCAGGAAAATAAAAAGGTACACAGAGCACTGGCCTCGTGGGTGAGGCTTCAGTTCCCAGAACCACAGGAAGAAGATAATAATTAAAAAACTGTGGGGGCTGGGCAAGCCTTGTGAGTTGTCATCTGTGACCCCATCCAGATGATGGCTGGCCCTGTGACTGTCATCACCCAGGATGCTGGTGGTGTGTGAGGGGTGGGAGGAGCTTGCCCTGACCCCTCTCCCTCCCTTGACTTCCTGCCCCCAGGGTTCTGCACAGCCAAAGGGGGCCTGGTGAGCTCCATCCTCCACCCAAGGCCCATCAGCTTCAAGTTCTACAAACACAGCATGAAGTTTGTGGCCGCGCTCTCTGTGCTGGGTGAGTGGGCTGCATACCTCACTCTGCTGACAGCCTCAGCCTAGGACTGGAATCCCGCTTACCCCTTGCTGTCTCCCCAGCTCTGCTTGGCACGGTCTACAGCATCTTCATACTCTACCGCAACCGGGTAAGCCAGGGGCCGGGTGGAGCTGTCCGCATGCAGGGCCCAGCCAGCCGGGCTCTGTGTTCACAGTGCCTCCTGCCAGGTGCCCGTGAAAGAGATCGTGATCCGCGCTCTGGACTTGGTGACGGTGGTGGTACCACCTGCCCTGCCAGCCGCCATGACCGTGTGCACACTCTATGCTCAGAGTCGGCTGCGCACACAGGGCATCTTCTGCATCCACCCGCTGCGCATCAACTTGGGGGGCAAGCTGCGGCTTGTGTGCTTTGACAAGGTGGGGGCCTGGCTGGCAAGATCTTGGGAACTGGGCACTCCAGCAGACAGCCTGCTGAACCTAAACCTGATTCACACATGGGAGCATTTAGGGACCTACCTCCACAACCATCTCATGCCTGACAGATCAAATGCCTGAAATCATATTTTTTAATTGTTTAAGAACCATTTTGGCCCTGCTGTGCTGTGCAAGTACACAGCCCTGGAGGTCAGTAGGGACCAGCACAGAGGCACTGTTGTGTGTGTTGTGTCCTCAGCAAGTGAGTCCACCGGCAGCATGCGGTGCACAGTGGGTATCAGGGGAGCCCAGAGCCACCATGATGGGGCATGACCAGTTTCTCCCTCTGAGCACTCCCATGGCGAGGGTGGGCAGAAAGGATGGGAGGAACAAGCGCATGGACACTGAGCAGTGGTGATCACAGGAAAGGACCAGTGGGCAGCGGGTGTTGACCCACCAGGGCCATGACCTGAGGGGCGGGACAATGGTCAGACTCCATAGGGGTATAGAGCAGGGACACAGGGTCTGGTTCCTATGGGACTTGCCCGGCTGGGGTGTGGGGACCAGCTCAGCAAGTGCTGACTCACCCGAGCACTCGGCACTGTCCCCCTGCAGACAGGCACCCTCACGGAGGACGGCTTGGACGTAATGGGGGTGGTGCCCCTAAAGGGACAGATGTTGCTACCACTGGTCCCAGAGCCCCGCCACCTGCCCCTGGGGCCCCTTCTCCGAGCACTGGCCACCTGCCATGCCCTCAGCCAGCTACGTGACACCCCAGTGGGCGACCCTATGGATCTCAAGATGGTGGAGTCTACAGGCTGGGTGAGGAGGCCAAGCAGGCTAGGCCCCTGCCGCAGGATAGTGGGGCCTGAGGAATGCTATCTCGAACTCCCTAGTGGTCTCTGTCACACCTGCGTCACTATCGGGCCTGGGAGAACCTTGTGTGCTTGCTATGTCCTGGCACCCCACTGCGTCCACCTTTTCTTGCTCACTATTGCCCCTAGCATAAACTTGAAACCTGCTTCACGGAGATTTTACTAACTCCCAAGATCTCCCAGGAGCGCACCGGTGGGACAGCCAGAGTGTAGAGTGGAGCCTGCACAGCTCCAAAGGCCATGTTAACTTTTCCCCCTCCAGTCATGAAGTACACCCTCAGTCTAGTCCTGCTGTGCCCCGCCCCTCGTCAAGGCCCTGGTTCCCAACCTCCTCTGTTTGCTCCCTAACCAGGTCCTGGAGGAGGGTCCGGCTGCAGGCTCAGCACCTGGCACCCAGGTCTTGGCAGTAATGAGACCCCCACCCGGGGGACCCCAGCAACAGGGAATGGTAAGCTGCAGGGTGAGGTGAGTGAGGCTTGGGGCCTCAGGAGTGAGCCCTACAGCCAGCCCCTCAGCTCTTCCCCCACCCACAGGAAGAGCCCCTGGAGCCCATCAGCGTCCTCTGCCGCTTCCCCTTCTCGTCTGCCCTGCAGCGTATGGACGTGGTAGTGGCCTGGCCAGGGGCCACCCAGCCTGAGGCCTATGTCAAAGGCTCCCCAGAGCTTGTGGCCAGCCTCTGCAGCCCTGAGACAGGTGAAAGGGGGCAGGCCCAGCGTCCACTGTGGGGGTGGGTTCCAGCCTCTGATGGCCCCCCTGTGCCCTGATAACACTCCCTATCCCCACAGTACCCAGTGACTTTACCCAGGTGCTGCAGAGCTACACAGCTGCTGGCTACCGAGTTGTGGCCCTGGCTGGCAAGCCACTGCCCATTGCACCTAGCCTTGAGGCCGCTCAGCAGCTGACAAGGTGAATCCATCCCTGGGCTGTGTGGAGGGAAGTGCTAAGCCCAGACAAGTGCCCCATCCAGTCACTGGGAGGGGGCATTGATTCCTGCCTGACCTCTGACCCAGAGCTGCTAACCCTGTAGGGACACTGTGGAGCAGGAGCTGAGCCTCCTGGGGCTGCTGGTCATGCGGAACCTGCTGAAGCCACAGACGACCCCAGTTATACAGACTCTGAGGAAGACAGGCATCCGTACCATTATGGTGACAGGTATTATGGCCTAGGGGACCTGTCCTGGGCAAAAAAAAAAAAGTTTCCCAGCATCCCCTGCTGCAGCATCTTTTCATAGTATCCATCACATGTCATTGTCACCCATGTTTGACAGATGAGGACAAATGAGTTCCTAAAAGCCAGGTGGGGTGTCAACCTGGGTTATAGCCCAGCCTGTCACCTGTTGGATCACCAGGAGGTCACCACTCTGGGTGTCAGGCTAGAAGGCTGTGACAACCTCACAAAGCAAGTAGGATTCCCATTGGAGTAAGAGGGTCTTGGCTGACGGTCTGTCTGTCTCACACACCCCAGTCATGCAGTAGCTCCTCTGACTGACACTGAAGGAACAAGTCTGGGGACGTGGCCAGATTGACCAGCCCAGCCATAGTCGACAGGTCCACCCGTAAGGATCAGGATGACAAGGCCCCTGGACAGTTTGACTCTGACCGTGCCTCATACTCCTAGGGGACAACCTGCAGACAGCAGTCACTGTGGCCCGAGGCTGTGGCATGGTGGGCACCCAGGAGCACCTGGTTATCATCCATGCCACCCACCCTGAGCAGGGCCAGCCTGCCTCCCTTGAGTTCCTGCCACCCGAGTTCTCTGCAGTCATGAACGGGGCTAAGGTGAGGCAGACTACCAGCCCTGGCTGCACCGTACCCAGCGAGCCCATTCCATGTCACCTGACTGGGCCCAGCTTTCTGAGGAAGGAAAGCCTTACTGAGTTTCCTGATCCCTAGGACCCCGGCCAGGCCACAGGCTATCCCGTGGAGCTGGAACCCCAATCTCGTCACTTGGCCCTCAGTGGGCCCACTTTTGCTGTCCTTCAGAAGCACTTCCCCAAGCTGCTGCCCAAGGTAGAACTGCCCAGGGAGGGGCTCTGTGCTGCCCGCCTCTGCATGCCAGGCTATTCTTCAGTCCTTCCCTCTTGCACCCCAGGTCCTGGTGCAGGCCACTGTCTTTGCACGCATGGCCCCGGAGCAGAAGACAGAGCTCGTGTGTGAGCTGCAGAAGCTTCAGTGAGTACCATGTGGTGGTGTGCCAAAGGGCCAGCGCGTCCATCTGTCTGTCCTGATCTCCTCCTCGGGCATTAGCAACTCTTCACCTTCCAGAAGCATCCAGGAGCCAGGCATGCTCGCATTGGCTGTAATCCCAGCACTTGGAAAGCAGAGGCAGGAGGATTGCTACTAGTTCAAGGCCAGTGTGGAATATGTAGGGAGACTGTCTCAAGCAAGTAAAAACACCAGGGCTGATGTAGTTTAGTGAGTTCCAGGCCAGCCAGGGTACCCCACAAGGCCCTGTCTCAATAATAAACAAACAAGTAAATAGTAAATAGCACCTAGGTTGGGCTAGAAGTGTGGTAGAGTGCCCACCTGTCATTTAAGAGACCCTAGGGTCTATCCCAAGCATGGTAAAAAAACAGAGGTACCCAAGCAGGCCTCTCTGCCGTGCCAAAAATAATTATGACTGTTTACCAAACACCAGTTGGTTACTAGGCTGGACTCCCCGGGGCGTGGAGTAGTTCCACCGGCTTGATCTGCTCACCTCTTTCTGTCAGGTACTGTGTGGGCATGTGCGGAGACGGAGCCAATGACTGTGGGGCCCTGAAGGCAGCTGACGTGGGCATCTCGTTATCCCAAGCAGAGGCTTCAGTGGTCTCTCCCTTCACCTCCAGCATGGCCAGTATCGAGTGTGTGCCCACTGTCATCAGGTAAGGCAGGCAGGGCTGTGGATGAAGGTGAGGTGGGGCCTGCCAGCAGCCTGAGCCTCCATGTCTGTCTTTGCCTCCTAGGGAGGGCCGCTGTTCTCTGGACACTTCGTTCAGCGTCTTCAAGTACATGGCCCTGTACAGCCTGACCCAGTTCATCTCGGTCCTGATTCTCTACACAGTGAGCAAGCGTCAGCAGAGCCCCAGACCCCAGGCCTGCACTCTACCCGTGTCAGGGAGAAGTCAGGGCGGTGTGGCTGTCTTTGCCTGCCATGGCTTAGGAGTGTAGCTCATACAGTTGAAAACCACTGGACGTGGGTCCCTGAAAGTGGAACCACTGGTGTATGCTAGTAGCTGTCTCTAAGCCCTGAAGCTCCCAGTCTGCAGGGGAGAATAAGGCAGAGCCCAGGCAGTAGTGACACAGAGCCAAAGCCCGCCCCTCCCCTGCTCACAACATGCCCTGTATGCCCCCCACTGACTACAGAGGCACAATGGGCCAGATCCAGGTCACCTCAGTTTCTCTGGAGCAGAGACAATGTGGCCCCACAGGGCAGCCCCTCTGCTCCACCAGGCTGGGGTTTTGCTGTACATAAAAATTCCACAGAACTTTAGACCCCAATGTCTAAAGGGGGCAGGACAGCTGCTTGTATATCAGACTGGGCCGTAGATCGTTGGGAGCATCTTGGCCTGAGGTCCACCAGTGTCAGCTAAGGATGCTAGGTCAGACGGTGGGCAAGAAGGATGGGACACCCTGGGGCTCGTCCTCAGTGTCTCTGCCCTCTTGCCTGCCACAGGTCAACACCAACCTGGGAGACCTACAGTTCTTGGCCATCGACCTTGTCATCACCACCACAATTGCTGTGCTCATGAGCCGCACAGGCCCTGCCCTGACGTTAGTGCGAGCACGGCCACCGGGGGCGCTGCTGAGCGTGCCTGTCCTTGGCAGTTTGCTGTTGCAGGTGGCCTTGGTGGCTGGCATCCAGCTGGGGGGCTACTTTTTGGTCATAACCCAGCCTTGGTAAGGAGCAGAATCCCTTGCAGCAGCGCGGCCCCTGCCTCTGACACCCCTCCCGCTTAACTTAACCCCACCACCCTGGTCCCTAGGTTCGTGCCTCTGAACAGAACGGTACCCGCACCCGAAAACCTGCCCAACTACGAGAACACAGTGGTCTTCTCTTTATCTAGCTTCCAGTACCTCATCCTGGCTGCAGCCGTGTCAAAGGGGGCACCCTTCCGCCAGCCGCTCTACACCAACGGTGCTGCCGCGTGGTGGGGTGGGGCGTTGGGTTTGAGGGGTGGCAGCTGGAATGCAGAAGGGACCCTGAGTAGAGTATGCATTGGTGTGTGATTGTGTGTGTGCGTGCATGCGTCCCAGGGCGCAGCGCCATTGCTGACAGACTCCCCCACCCCCAGTGCCCTTCCTGGTGGCCCTGGCGCTCTTGGGCTCTGTCCTGGTGGGCCTCATCCTGGTCCCCGGCCTCCTGCAGGGGCCACTAGGACTGAGGAACATTGCGGACAGCTCCTTCAAGTTGCTGCTGCTGGGCCTGGTCGCCTTCAACTTTGTGGGAGCCTTCATGCTGGAGGTAGGGCCCACACGGATGGATGCTAGAGAGGGATGTGGAGGACCCAGGTCCAGCTGTCTCTCCACACCATTCCCTTGCCCTCTGCAGAGCGTGCTGGACCAGTGCCTCCCAGCCTGCCTGCAGTGGTTCCGGCCTAAACAGGCCTCCAAGAAGCAGTTCAAGCGGCTAGAACGGGAACTTGCTGAACAGCCCTGGCCCACACTGCCCATCAGCTCTGTGAGGTAGTGAAGGCCTGGAGGGCATGCTGGACACTGGATCCCCCTGCCCCTGAGCTGAAACTGGACCCATTATCACCTCCCACAGCTCCCGAGTTGGCTGTTGTCACATTCCTGCCCAGACACTGCCTGGGGAAGTGTTCATTGTTGCCCCCACTTTAGACCACGCTGTGTAGAGATAGCAGTCACCAACTCCAGCTAGAGGCTGCTGTCAGTGTAGCAAATAAAGTGATTTTCCTGCCTTGGCTACGCTGGTCTTCGATCTGGGCACTGTGGTATGTCCCACTGTCCAAGTCCCATGCTCACCGTTCTGGTCACACTGGACACCTGAGTGTCCATCTCATCTGACAGTCGGCTTCCCGGGATAGGTGGGATACGTGATGCAGACAGACAGCTTAGCCTCTTATTCGTGCCATCTTGTACCCCACAATTGCAGAGTCAACCCCACTTTATAGATGGTGATAGATAAACTGAGGCTTGAGGTCACAGTAGTGGTCACAACTGGGCCTGACTTCAAGTTCACTATTTCTCACCCTCCTACCTCTGCAGAAGAGAGGAGCCACAGGCTTGCCTCAAGTTGGGGCCTATCTTCTCTGCCTGCCACTCCCACATCCTCGGATGTGTTTGTGATCTGGTTCCTCAGATAAAGCCAGGCTCTAAGCCCAGGTCTCCCAGCCAGAGCCACAAGCCCTATCCCCTGGGAAGGGCGGATGCATCTGACCTCACCCCACCAGTGGGCTGCTGGCCAGGCTGCTCCGCTCTGGAAATGCAAGTTGGCTTGACTCATGGGCAGGAAGACAGGAAAGAAGGGCTGGTTCCTCTTCCTAAGCCTCCTCCAGCCTTGCTACTAGGAACCTGGTGCCATCCTCAGGCCGCACACAGCTCATGGAGTGTTGGGTCAGGCAGCAGTGAAAAGGTCAGGCATACACTGGCACCTGGATGTGGCTGTACGGAGGGCTGTGACAGTGGACAGAGCCAGTGTCTTGGTGTTCTTGGGCTGTGAAGAGACACCGTGACCATGGCAAATCGGGGCTGGCTTACAGGTTCAGAGATGTAGTCCATTATGGCCGGAAGCAGGCAGGCAGACATGGTGCTGAAGGAGCTGAGAGTTCGGTATCTGGATGGCAGGCAGCAGGAAGAGCACCTCTGGGCCTGGTTTGAGCTTCGGAAACCTCAAAGCCCACGCTCCGTGACTCCAACAAGGTCACACCTCCTTATACTGCCACTCCCTTTGGGCCTATGGGGACCATTTTCATTTGAACCACTGCAGTCAGGATGGCAAGGTTGGATAGTTTACTGACGCTCCATGGATCTACTGGGCAGGCAAATGCCAGGCCTAAGGGCCAAGCAGAGGAAGGGTGAAGCCAGCCTCACCCGCATCCTCAGGGCCAGGGGAAGAGAGGAGAAGCCACAGATCCTGGCCAGAACTTTGGAGTAGCTTGTCTGTGGGGCCTCTGTTTCCCCTTTTGTCAAGTATAGCAGCAGCATTTCTGCCAGAGGGGTTCCCTTCCTACCCAAGTGGGATTAAGCTTGACAGTAAGGGACAGCTGGCCAACCACAGGGTTCACCGGTTTGTGGGTGACAAAAGTCCCTGCTACCCTGCAATAGACACACAGAGCAAGGCAATGCAGTTCACTCAGACCAGGTTAGACCAGATACAAGAAATACACAGCACAGACTTAGTCCCGTGGGAGCTGAACTTGAACTCCCAAGATAAGAATTAGTGCCAGAAAAATGTCTCAATGGTTGGGATCCCCGGCTCTCTTCCAGATAGGATCTAGGTCCAATTCCCAGCACCCATATGGTGGCTCACCACTGTCTGTAACTCCAGTTACAGGGAATCTGGCGTCCTCACAGACATACATGCAGATAAAACACCAATGAACATAAAATTTTAAAAAATCTTCAAAAAAAACTCAGTGTCGGAAATGGGACACTAAAAGCAGAGAGAGACTAAGGGAAGAATGTTGGGGCTCCCCTGAACTGAGGCCAACTCCTGGGGTCAAATCAGCGTTGGGGAGCTGTGAAATTGGACTTGTGCATTCGTTGAATTTGATCTGCTCTAAGGTCATGCCTGACATGCCAGGAGGAAAGGAAGGAGAGAGATGGAAGGGCGAAGAAAAGGAAGGAAAGAGGGCAGGAAGCAAGTCAGACTTTGTTTCCAGCCCAGTGACCTCTGGACTCCGGGTGGAGGGACTGGGATCCCTCTGTTAATTGGGGTGACCAGCTGGCTGGCTCATCTAGTACCAGGCCCAGGCCCAGAATCAGCGGCATTGGGAAAGGGCTGGAGCCTCGAGGGTGCGGCGTGGCGGCGGCGCTCTCTAGGACCCAGAGACTCCGGGCTAGGGGCGGGCGTGGGCCTTGGGGGCCGTAGGGGGCTCTGGCTGCGGGGCAGCGGGCGGGCACTCTCAGCCGCACTAGAGCACCGCACAAGGGCCCCAACAGGTAGGCGCGGGCTGGGCACGCCCAGGGGTGTCGGGGGCGCCATGCTCCACACTCCGTTCTTGGTGGGGAGGGGGAGGATTGTGGAGACCCTGGCCCCGGCGTACCGAGTAGATACTGAGGGGGCACCTGGCAAGTGGTGGGGCGCAAGATAGGATAGACCCAGAGCTGGAACTTAGGGGTCGTCAGAGATGGGAGTGCTGGGGGACAGGGCCGCTGTCCCCCAAGTGTTTGGGATGTGGAGGGCGGGGCAGGGGTCGGACACAGAGACAAAGAGAGACCGAAGTGGAGAGCCAGCTAGTGCCTCAGCAAGTTTCCGCCGCCGGCTGATTGTTCCCAGCTGTACAGCAATGCTGCAGCATCTGGTGGGGCCCCCTTCGGGTCTGAGCCAGTGAGGGGGCTCCCAGTCCTCGCCCCCCAGAATCGAGGAGCCAAGGGGCTTAAGAAGGCCGAAGTTGTGGAAAGGGCCAGAGGTGGGGGTGGATCAGCCATCCCAACAGCTCCTGGCCTGCCTAACACCTCTCAAAGTCAACTTTTGAAGAACTTGCCTGGGAGCAATTCATTATTCTCTTCTTCATGCCCGGGGGGGGGGGGCTAGCCAATGAACCCCATTCCCTGCCATATGCCCGGGCCCGAGTGCGAGTGTTGGAGAAAGGCTCGGATACACATTGGCAGCCATCCGATGCTTCCTAATGCCCAGGGCCTCGGGTGAATCATCAGCCTGTATGGAGCTGGTGGCCCCCCAACCACAAGACTGTCCAGATTTTAAAAAGCGGGAATGTGAGGAGCCTGAGCCATGGTCCCTATGGGAAAGGATATATACTAGCAAGGGCCTCTGGCCCCCACCAAGGGCCACTTGAGTGAGATGTCCGAGATGGGCAAGGTATCAAGAAACCTCACGGTTGGGGAAACTGAGGTCAGATACCCTGTTTCTGTCTTTCACTTGCTCTCTCCCCAGATTCCTAGGGGGACCTACATCAAAGTTGGGATTCAAGCTGTGTGGAAGAATGTCCCATGGTGGGGTAGGGAGCCCTCTGGATGATTAGCCTGTGGGCAGCATCTAGAAGTCACTCTCCACTGACTAAGACAGGGCATAGCAAGCTGACTCTGTAGCCAGCACTGGAGGCTGGACTCACCCGGGAGTCCCTGAGTATTAGGGACTTTGTGCAAGCCCTGGACCAGTGCCCTCACCAAAGCTACACTCTTGTCATCCAGGGTCATGTCAAGGGTTCTGAATCCCTGGGCCACGCGACTTTGCCTCACCCAGTTAGCATGCTGGTAGCCAGAGGTGCCCTCACCTCCTCCGGCTCTCCTCCCCAGGCTTCCTGCTGTTGCAGACAAATAGGCCTCAGTCTCGTGCGTGCGTGTCTGTAATGAAGACAGCCAGGTCTTGGGAGGCCTGGAGCTGGCAGGCATCTTCTTGGAGCTGGGAGTCCTGCCCAGCCCTGGCCGCTCTGGGGGCTCCTGGGGCCTGTATGCATGTGGTTTTCCTGCTGAGCGGCCTGCTCAGGGCCCAGGGGCTAATTGGGAGCAGGTGGCAGGCCTGGCAAATGCTGCTGAACTAGTGACTGTGGTGTTGGCTGGGCAGGGCTGGTACCCTAAGGATGTGCCTGAGGTCACTGGAATTCACACGGAACATCAGAACTCAGGGAGGTGATGGGCTTGAGGTGGGTAAACTCAGGGTGGGGTGAGTGTCCATCCATTTGTTAAGGGTTTATTCCACTGCATAGTAAGTTGAAGCTAGCCTGGGCTACATGAACAGTCTTTAGGAAACCAAGTCAGCCCTGGAACCTGATATAAAGCCTTCACCTTCGCCCAAGCAGGGACTGTAGATGTCCCTCTCCACCTCCAGACACCTGGCTCTGTCTGTCCCCTGCAGACTGAGCTCATGGACAGAAATGTGTTGTGCCATCCTGAGCTAGCTGGCCAGCATGCAGCTAGCTGTCCTTTCCTCCCCTCTAGCTGTCCTCAACGCCACCACAGCCTCCTCCCTCCATGGCCATGAGAGCCACCTGCCTCTTCCTGCTGTTCCTGCCTGGTAAGCGGCTGCTGGGCCGGGGGCTCTCATGTGGGACTTGGTCAAAACTCTGCTGTCCAGCTCCGAGTCCTGCTTCAGGCCTGCACCTCACGGCAGTGGCAGGGAGTCCAGGCTCTGGTGCTAGACCCACGTGGGGCTCCACGGGTCTGTACAGACTTAGTCTTAGCCTTTGAGGGGTACTTATCCATCACATGAGGAGGTGCCAGACCTAGGAGTCTCATCCATTCCCTGGCATCTACTATAAGCTAAGTACTGGAGATGAAGCTGTGAATTAGGCAGACGCACCCAGCCCCCACCACATGGCCAGGTTAGAGAAGAGGCAAATACTGGTAACTTTCAGATTGTGTTGAGTGCTATGATAGAAATCCATAGCAGGGAAGGTGGGGCAGGGCTAGCCCCGGGAGAGCTGAAATGGTAGTTGAGGCCTGGAGAAGGCCTGGGGAGTCCTATGGAAAGCTCTGAGGCAAGCAGGAGCATGGGAATTCCTGGAGCCGCCATGAGGCCACCCAGGGCAGAGGGGCTAGGCAAGGGCAGGGAACTGACCCAGGACTTTTTGAATTTTGTTGAGCCTAAGCCTGGTTGTAGGTCCCTGGCCTAATAGGACTGCCACCTGCTTTCTCTCTGTCCTTCCTCTGTGGGGTGCCCACACATGACCCCTCCCCTCAGCAGGCCTGCTGGCGCAGGGCCAATATGATCTGGATCCTCTCCCCCCATTCCCGGACCATGTCCAGTACAACCACTATGGCGACCAGATTGGTAAGACAGTCCTCGCAGTGCCCGGTGCTGCCCTCCCATATACATGCATCAGCCAGACACCCATTTCGGTGGGGTGGTAGGAATCCCAGAGGCAGGTCCCTGGTGCCCCACTCTTCTGGGACCATGGCTTAACCTGACCCCCTCCCCTATCATGTTTCCTTTTCACTTACAGACAACGCAGACAACTACTATGACTACCAAGGTAAGAGTCTGGGGTAGGATGGGCAGAACCGGCAACCCTGGTGGGGGTCTGTAGGGAAAGTGAGCAGATGCCTTGCCACCCACCCACCCACCCCACCCCACCCCACCCACCCACCCACCCACCCCACCCCCGCAGAAGTGAGTCCTCGACCTCCTGAGGAACAGTTCCAGTCCCAGCAGCAAGTCCCGCAGGAAGTCATCCCAGCCCCTACCCCAGGTAATGCTGTCTCCCTTAGTCCAGCTACTTGTATGCCTCAGGATGGGGGTACTGGCTTGCCCTGAATACCCCTGGCTGTCTTTCCTACACCAGAACCGCCAGTTCCAGGAGACCTGGAGACTGAACCCACGGAGCCTGGGCCTCTTGGTAAGAACCTTCCAGAAGCTGGAGAAAGCAGGCACGGCTTCAGAAAGAGGGCCTTTTGGTGGGATTTGCAGGGTGAAGCAACAGGGTGCTAGGTGAGGGAGCTGACAGACATGTCTCTGAGCAGCTGTGGGATAGTCCTCCCTGCATGCCCACTAGCATCTGGTCAGCAGAGCTTAGGGAGGGGCCAGCACTGTGCTGGGGCTACAGCCTGAACTGGGTGGTGCCCATGGCCAGGTGAAGAGGGGCCAGCAAGCCCAGCCCAGCTGAGTGCTACCTAGCTGAGAGCCTGAGAGGAGGGACCCGGAGAAGCCCAGCCTGTGTTACACCCACTTGGTTACATAGTGGGTTACAGGGCAGCTTGTGAGCTACTGTGATGTCCCAGAGACCAAGATGGGTAGCTGGGAATTTTTGTTTCCAAATGGGAATGACTTTGTATGTGGTATAAAGTTGGGCAATCCTGTGCTACCTGGGTGCTGGATTTGTGTGGGGACCTGGGCAGGGCCTAAGGGTGAACCTGCACTTGAGTGAGCCTCCACCTGTCCCCAGACTGCCGTGAGGAACAGTACCCGTGCACTCGCCTCTACTCCATCCACAAGCCTTGTAAACAGTGTCTCAATGAGGTCTGCTTCTACAGGTGAGGGTGAGGGAGGACTCGGGGCCACTCCTACCAGGGAAGGTGTGAGTTGGGATAGGCAGTGAAGAGGGTGGGCCTGGGCCTGGACCCCTGGACTCGCCCCATGGGAGTAGGTGAGGGTGTGGCTGAAAGCATGCCCGGCTCATCCCCCAGCCTTCGCCGGGTGTATGTCGTCAACAAGGAAATATGTGTCCGCACAGTCTGTGCCCATGAGGAACTCCTCCGAGGTAGGAAAACCACCACCCCTTGTCCTGGCAGCATCCACTACCCACTTCATTACCTGGCCATGTCCCACCTGCAAGGTTTAGCATGGAATATGTGCCCAGGCCCACTTGTAAGATGCTGCAAGACCCCTCCCTCCATCCTCACTAGTTCTGGGTGGGGGGTTCCCACCTGACTGCACCTCCCTCCAACAGCTGACCTGTGCCGGGACAAGTTCTCCAAGTGTGGCGTGATGGCCGTCAGTGGCCTGTGCCAATCTGTGGCTGCCTCCTGTGCCAGGAGCTGTGGGGGCTGCTAGGGTGGAGCTGGTGTAGGATCCGAGCCCCGGACCCAGCTCGGATCCACTTCAGGCCCCGCCTGACCTGGTGCTTTCTCCCATCCTGCCTTCCCTTTCATCCTGGACATCAGTGGGCTGCTGCCCTGGGGAGTGGGGCCACCCCTGAGCATTTGGGGCTGCTGACTGTCCAGTCTCCACCCCCTAGGTGGGGTTCATTCAAGGCCTCTTTTGGGGGTCTGGGAATCTCAATGTGCCTTCTCAGTGCCTTGGGGGCATTCCTCCCTTTTCAGTCTCCTCAGGTAGGCTGTGCCCCTCACCCAGCTGGTCTGCTTGGATTTCCTATGCCCCCAGGCATGGGCCACCTTTGTTTTATACAAAATAATAAAGTTTTTACAAAAGACACAGAGTCACTTTTGGGGCAGAGGAGAACTTAAGTGCCACCAATATTGCTGGTTCCTAACAAAAGGCTACTCAGCTCCTTAGAAGGCAGTGTCATATGGCTCTATTCTGTACCCCACCCCTACCTACTCCAGCCCTAGCTTCATCTGTGACCCACCCAGAGCAAGGGGCCCGACACTCTCTCCCAAGGTGCAACTCTTCAGGTGCATGCAGAAACAAACAGGTCATTTTGGTTCTTCTGAGTGAGCAGCATAGAGAGCTGTACAGTGCTCCCCATGCTGTCCTGGTTAGTTCTCCTGACAGGTCTACACAGCGGGTAAATCACTGTCCTCAAATGACAGTGACCATCCAGAGGCCCACAGTAGTGGGTGCCAGGGAGGGCCAAGCCTGGCTATGGGACTTTGAGAGAAGGGAATGAGTAGAGCGGTCTTGGGATGCTGAGCACTCCATGAGCCCCACTGTCACACCATGATTTTCGTTCCACTTCACAGAAGAGCACACACAGACCCTGCCACATGAAGCAGCACTCTCAGCCAGCGTCACTCAACAGAGCCACAGCAACACTTTCCACTCCCGGCCCTGCCTGTTACCAGGATGTCTATGAGCCCTGGCACTATCCAGAGGGGAGCCCGAGCTTATGTGGTGGGCACAGCACCATCTGCTAGCAGCTAGATGGAGAGAGAGGTCCATCGCACCCTGTGAGGTTGCTAAGCTCAGCTAGCAAGACTGCCCCTGCTCTCCCAAGCAACTCCCAGGCAGAGGAAGCATGTGTGTGTACAGACGATTCTAGAAAACAGGTCATGTTACAAAAAGCACAACAGTTCTCCACAGTTAACTTTAGAAAAGGTACAAAAATACAAGGGCTCTAGGCTCACTAAGGAGCTTCCTGACACCAGGAACCAATCTGGCTTAGGCACTGCTTCCTGGGGAAACCCTGCTCTGTTACTGGTGGAAACAAGCGCTCTCCCTGACCCCTGGCTGGCTCAGTCGAAGAGCCTTGGCCGTCAGAGGATCTTCTAGGAAAGGGGCCTGGAGTGGTATATGTGGTACAGCCACAGTGCCACCCTCATCTGTCACCCCAGCTCCCTCCCACCACTCCGATGTCCAGGTCCTGGTCTATGTTACTAAGGGCCTTCTCCTGCCTAGATGACTGCGCTCAGGATGCTGGCTAGAAGGGACTCACTGCTCTGGGGTGCCAGAGGGTGGGGAGACAGGTGCTGAGCTCCTGCGAAGCTCCTTCTTCAGCTGTGCCTTCAGCATGGACACCTGGAAAGGAGAAGGGCCCGACAGCTCGGGCCACAGCTGACTTCAGAGAACGGGAGCTGATGGGAGCAGCCACCTGCTGCTGCCTAAGACTGGGAGAGTCTCTGCTTCTCATTTTGCTGCTCATGGTGGCTAAGTGTATGTTTGGCATCCTTACCCCTTCAGAGGCTCGGTCATGAGAAGCAGCTCTGCTCAGCATCACTCCACAGAGCAAGGCCCTGTGTCCTCCCGGCCCCCGTTACCGTCTATGAGCACTGGCACTATCCACAGGGGGACCCTGTCCCAAGAAGGGCCAGAGAGAGGCATGGAAGACCTGGCTGGGTCTCCTAGCAGAGTGTTTGTGTGACCTTAGATAGGTTGGACCTATCTAAGCAGCTAAGCGCTGATCTAGGCACAGACAGAAGAGAAACGAGTGACCTCACTCGCCAGAAAGAGCCATTTCTTGGGCTCTTACTAGTATTTCTAGGAAAGAGCCCCTTCTCCACTGGGATCCCAGGTTGCTGGCAGAGCCTAAAGCTGGAGCTGCTAAGGGAACCATGCTATGTAGGGAGAGGGTCTGATGGCTTGAGGCAGAGAGTGAGGCCTAGGCCAGGAGCTACTGAGACCAAGCAGTACCACCCCACCCACGCTGGTACCAGCACTGATCTACTTGGCCCTTTCCAAGTTATAAAGCTCATGAGCAGTCCTCTCCCCCAGCCCCACACTTCCATCCCAGCTCCATCTTCTCCCAGGGGAGGCCCTTGTACCTGCTCCTCCAGTCCTGACACTCTCTGGCGGTGGGCCCGCTCCCGTGCCTCCAGTGTGCGCTCTGTCTGTACTTGGGCACTGCGCAGGCGCTCAACCTCCTGTTGCAGCTCCAGTCGCTGCTCATCTGCCTCCAGCTGAACCGGATTGTGGTTCTGCTCCAGGGCTACCACCTGTGCCTACAGACAGGGGCTGCCAATCAGGGTTCTAACCCAATGTACACACAGTGCATGGGCTTATTCCTAACAGTGTACCTTCCAATCCCAGGTCAGGGTCCCCAGTGAAGCCCACTCAGACAGGCATGCAAACACAAAAATACTCAAACAGTGTCTGGCCTACACACGCCCAGGAACAAAAGCAAGCCTATTTGTACAGAAGCACACACGGGCACAAAAGCACAGCAGCCTAACATCTGCACGTGTGAAAACATTTACATGGATTCACCCCACAGGCCACATGAGGTTCATGCTATACCGGTGAGCAAGCTTCCATACATGCACAGCACAGGAATCACCACTGGCTTGAATGCCAATGAGCCTCAGTGTTTCTTCCCACCCAGCTCTATAGTCCAATGAGGACACCCTCCCAAAGGCTCTGGGCTCCTATGCTGGCTCAGCCATAGGCCCCCTAGGACATCTCGAACTCAGTATGGGAATGGCACTGGGGACTAGGCCAGGGGAGGGGGAGGGCTGACCTCCAACTGCTGGATCTGCTGTTGGGCCTCAGCCAGGTCCAGCTCAGTCCCTGTGAGTGTGCGGTCCAGGCGGCCCTTCTCTGCATTCAACCTCAGTGTATCCTCATGGCTTCGAAGCTTCTCCCGCTCCACCTGGGTAGAAATGGACCGGAAGGGGCTCACAGGGGGTTCACAGGAGCCCCTGTAGAATAATCTGACATCAGCAGAAGCAGCACACTGAAGAGACACAAAACCTAGGCAGGCCCCAGCAGAGCAGGCCACCTTATCCAGTGTCTTCCTGAGAGCCACACGGTCCTTGTCGAGTCGCAGTGCTGACCGTTCCACCTCACGTTTCTCAGCTTCCAGCTGGGCCAGAGCTTGCTGCAGACTGCCCAGGTGTTCCTGCAGCAGCCGCCGCTCTTCCTGCAGCTTCTGGACAGAGCGCAGAGCTGTGGCCTCGCCTTCCTGCCGCTGTCGGAGCACCTGCAGACAAGCCAGCAGTCCCTCATCCCACTGCACCTCAGGATGGCCATCTGAAACTCGGGAGCAAAGGTGCTGGCCCACTGTTCCCAACTGCAAGACCCACATAGGGAAACACCTAAGGCCAAATGGCTCTCTCTGGGTATAATGGGAGTGTGGGCCAGATGAACCATGGTTCTGCACAGGTGGTTGGGTCAATTGGGGGGAAGCTGAGTGGGTTCCCCACCCCATGCCAAGAACCACATGGGGCATCCCTATAGACAGAAGCCCTCCAGGCCTCACCTGCTGCAGCTGTTGCAGCTGGCCTTCAGCATCGCCCCGCTGCAGCTCCACGTTGGCTAGCTCGCCCCGCAAAGTCTGCATCTGCTCAGCTAGGGAGCTGCTTTGCCTTCGTGCTTCAGACAATGCCTGTCTGGCAGCATCCAGCCGTTCCTGGAGGACAGAGGCTGATGGTGCCAAGCCAGACTGCCAGCCTGTGCAAAAGGCTTCCCTTTGGGTGAAAAGCCTAAACTGGTCCGGCCTGTTGCCAGTCCTGTCCCTGGACCTGGGCTGAAGGTGACAGTCACTCATATCCCAAACTGCACATAGGTGCCATACTAGCAGGCTTCTGCTCTCACTAGACAGCATCCCCCTCTAGCCTCATGACTGGCTAGTTTTGTTGACCCCACTCCCACCTCAAGACCTATTCTTACTGGCTCCCCAGAATTCCTGTCTGACAGCCCCACTGGCTATCACCTCCCTCCACATCTGCTGTTCTCAGCTAACTCTCTCACTGAACTCTTTCCTGATGGAAGAGAGAAATATGCCAGACCCTGGAAGCCTCCCACCCCAGACCTGAAGCACTTGGCGGTCATGTTCACAGGTACTCAAGGTCTTCTGTAGATGCAGATTCTTGTCCTGGGTGCTTGTGAGGCTGGCATTGCTCTGGGCCAGGGCATCTGTCAGGCTCTGCACCTTGCTCCGCAGGGTCCCCTCGCTCTCCTCCACCTTGGCCAGTGCCCCATTCAGCCTGTCCACTGTTAGCTGCAAGGTCCCTGCCTTCACCTCACTGTCTGCCACCTGAAGGAAGGTAGAGGAAGGTCAAGGGCTCCCTTTCCATTGGGATCTCCACTAGGAGTGCTAATCAGCTCAGCTCCCCTTATCCATATCCCTGTTGGCTTGTTCTCTCACTGGCTCAGCCTGCTGTGGTCTGCCCTCACCCCACTGTGGGTTAACCACCCGGTCCAGAGTCACGGCAACCTAGCTATGTGACAGGCAAAGACACTGCCATTCTGAGAGTCCTACTGTCCACCTTGAAACCTGATGGTGAAGACTTACTTCACAGAATTGGCAGTTGCACAATGCCTGAACAGAGAGCCTGGCACAGGGCATGCAGGTAACCAGGAGGGAGAAGGGCCCACCTGTCTCTGCAGGGAGTCGACCCGATCCTGGAGAGCCTGAGCATGGGCTTCCCGGTCACCCAGACCTAGGCGGCTGCGCTGCAGCTCGCCCTCGAGAGCTCGCCGCTGCAGCTCAAGCTTGACGGAGCGACTCTCGGAGGCGTCCAGCACCTCCTTCAGCCGCCGCTTGTCACTCTCCAGCTTCGCCTCGGTTGCCTTCATCTTGCTGACTTTCTCCTGTGGGTAACAAGGCTCAGCCCCATGCCTGTCCACCTCTCCCCAAACCCCTCTGCACCACCACGACAAAGCAGGGTCAGCCTCAAGGACTGTATGACCTGGGACCAGCCTGTGACTTCTGGGGCCTCAGTTTCCCCATTTGTTACAGACTGAGCAGCTATGAGGTGCCCAGAGCTGTCTTGTTCAAGCTGATTAACATGTTATATGAGACAAGATGCCCCTTCCCCACTCTAGCTGTTTCATGTTTGTCCTGGGAGGACTGTTCCAGAGGTGCCGCTATCTGATCCCTGGGAGGGGGCTGCAGAACATAGACACTGGACCCTCCCCTGCTCTACAAAAAGGCTTCCAGAAATGGCTGAAAGCACAAATGAAACCGGAGCTGAACCTGGCAGCTGCTCCTCAGAGCAGGGCACCGCTGCAGTTCTAATGGCTGCCTCTCCTCCCCTGTTCAGGACTCAGATGATGAAGGGGTTTGCAGAGTGGACACAGGGTAGGAAGAACTTGGGACCATTGGATACACAGGGCCCCAGAGCCAGTGGGTTCTGGGTGTCACTACAGCCTCCCTGCTTCAAGCTTCATCTTCAAGCCTCTCCCTGCCCTGTCTGGCCTGTAGGGGAGAGTGGGCCCCCACTCTGGCTCCCACCCAGCATTGTTCCTGGCCTCCTCTCAGGCCCCAGGGGCTTCTGGGCTCAAAGCCAGAGCTGAAGCTGCAGACACAACAATCCTGCTCCAGCTTGGTCCCAGACAGAGGTGGTGGGGGTGACAGCAGCTGGAGAAAGGGCAGGGGGCTTCAGTTCAGAGGCTGGGCTGTCATCACCCAAGGCCTGGGCTTCCTGTCCCAGACACAGAGACATGTGGAAACCTACACATCAAACACTGCATCGCCATTCATGCAGATATTCAGAGACAGAGGCTCCAGCCAAAAGCTTACAGGACTGCCTCAACGTGGCAATTACAGGTGACCCCCCAACCCAAAGGGCAACTGTTGGACAGCAGGCTGTTTCAGGCCAATTCTGAACTCCTCTGTCTGACTCAGGCCAAGCCCTTCCCCCTGAAGCACATGAACACCCAACAGTGGACTAAAATTTGCCCAATGGAAAGAGCCACAGGCCACCCCTATAGGCTGTGTCTTGGGCAGAGGACCACAGAAAACCCTGGGGCCTGCTCCCATGGGCCCTCCACTCCTGCCCACCTGGCTGGCCCGGAGCTCGCTCTCGGTGGCCTGCAGGCTCCTCTCCAGCACTGCCATCTGGTCCAGCGTGGCCCTGCATTCCCGCTTGCTACGTCGCACACTCTCTTCCTGCAGTGCCAGCTCTGCCTGGGCCCCGCTCAGTCGCCTGTCTGCACTGCGCCAGGCTGCGACCACCACCCAGTCCCATCAGTTTCATGCCGAGCCCAGCCCCTGAACCAGGCTATGAGGTCCAACCTGTACCCCACCCTCTCCAAGCCCTGCCTGGACCATTAGAGGGTCTGCAGATTTGAGCCCCTTGGAGCTGCCCAGG
The DNA here is from genome assembly GCF_037038515.1 of Microtus pennsylvanicus. Taxonomy (NCBI): domain Eukaryota; kingdom Metazoa; phylum Chordata; class Mammalia; order Rodentia; family Cricetidae; genus Microtus; species Microtus pennsylvanicus. The sequence goes on from NC_134591.1 coordinate 72,281,144, forward strand.
GAAGGTAGGCCAGGACTGGACAAAAAGAGCCACTGACACCAGTTCCCCAGCCTCCCACCTCAGTTGCTAAGAACATAAGAGGGCAGAGGGGCCCTCACCTTCCTCACTCTCAGCTACCGCCTTCTGCAGCTGCTTGGCCCTTGAGGTTGCACGGTCTCTCTCTGCTTCCATCTCAACCAGCTGTTGACTGAGGGTGCTAGTCTGGATCTTAAGTTCATCCTGTAACCCCAACAGAGGAAAGTGGAAGACCCCAGCTCTGGCCACCACAGCTTTTCTCTTGGATCCCGGGTTCCCCTTCCAGCCATCTCCACCGGCCTCACCCGCTCCCGTTGGGTACTCCGAAGCTCTTGCAGAAAGTCTCGGAGGGCATCACGCACCACCTCTGGGTCTAAGTCTGAAGGTGCTGGGGAGGCAGTGGGCCCTGGAGATGGTGGCTGGGACTGAGGGCTATATTCCAAAGGACTGGGGCTGCTAAGACCATCCCCACTTCCTGGAAGGGAAGATATAGTCAAGGACATGTCAGCCAGGTTATCTTCCTGCCTAAAACCTCTTGCCAGAGATACTCACATTCCTCAACCAAGCACAGCTTCTTTATTTTTTTTTTAAATAAAGTAGTTCTTTTTATTTATTTTGAAATAGGTTCTATTATAGTTCAGGCTGTTCTAAAATTCACTACGTAGACCAAGCTGACCTTAAACTCACAGAGATCTGCCTCCCCATTGCTGAGACTAAAAGCATGTGCCACCACACCTAGCTTATTTTTTTATGATGTATATGGGTGTTTTGCCTGCATGTATGTGTGTGCACCACAAATGTGCCTGTGCCCATGGAGCCAGAAGAAGGCATTAGACCCCTGGAACTGGAATTAAGGACAGTTGAGACTTGTCCTGTGAGTGCTGGAAACTGAATTCAGGTCCTCTGCAACATCTTTCCCTCCCCACTTCCCCCTACTTCCGGGATGCACTGGTCCCCACATCAGCCCTAATTCCTTTTCATTGATGTTTTGCTTTTTGTTTTGGACAAAATATATATTATTTGAAATATGCCACTTTAATCTTTTTGCTCTAGAGGTACTGTGGGTGAGCCCAGGGTCTTGGCCATGGTAGATAAGCACCCTGCCACTAAGATCCACAAACTCCTCCTTTTTGAGACAGGGACAGGGCTCACTATGTAGGCTGGACCTGACTCACAATCTTCCTGCCTCAGTCTTCTGAGTGCGAGGACTACAGGTATGTACCACCATGTCCAATTTTATGCAGTACTAGGGATCAAACCCAGGCCTCTGAACAGATTGGGCAAGTGCTATACCAACTGAACCACGTTCCCACGCACCTTAACTATTTTTAAAGATATGATCTGGCGGCATGAATTACATTTATGCTATTGTACATTGGTCATCTCAAATCTTTTTCATCAGTCGTGTATCTCCCCAAATTCCCCATGTTGAGCATGACTTTATTTGGAAACAGGTGGCCGTCACGCTGGAATGGTGGCCCCAACCCCACTATTGCTATCCTTATAAAAAGGAGAAACACAGATACCATGTGACCACTAGAGTTGTGAAGCCATGTACACATCCCACCCAGTACCTTCAGAGGGGGTGTGGCCCTCAGATTTCTAGCCTTTGAGACAAACACACGTTTCTGCTTGTTAAGCCTCCAAGCATGTGACAGCTGGCCCGCTGGCCCTAAACGATCTACCAGTTGCATCAAATGCAGAGGAAAATATTTCTAACAGCCAGGCATGGTGGCATAAGCCTGTGGGCCTAGCATTTGGGAAGCTCAGACAGGAAGATGGCCCTGAGTACAAGGCCAGCTTAGGCTGCACAGCTAGTTCCAGGATAGCTTAGAGTGAGACCCCAGTCTAAAAACTGAGGCAAAACAACGCAATCACTGAACCTGTACTAAGCGTGTGCAGACTTTCCCCGTGAGTATTCTCCAAGGAGAATGTCCACATGTGTTTTTTTTTTAAAGATTTTTATTTTTATGTATACAGGGTTCTTCCTGCATGTATCCTTCCTACAGTACAGAAGAGAGCACCAGATCTTATTACAGATGGTTGTGAGCCACCATGTGGTTGCTGGGAATTGAACTCAGGACCTCTGGAAGAGTAGCCAGTGTTCTTTACCTCTGAGCCATCTCTCCAGCCGCCTGTCCACATGGTTTGTATGTGCATTAGCTATCACAGTGCTCCAGAGACTGAGGATGTCTAGGTAGCTGTGTGCAGGTTACACAAACACAGCAATTACACAAAGCAACCAAAAGCATCCTGGGATATGGGGAGACAGAATCTGCATTCTTCCATGGCTACTGAAGGACCACAGTTCCTTCACAGAACAGTCCTGGCCAACTAAGATAATCAGACAGAAACTTATTTTTGAAACACAGCTCTCATTGTCTCCTCTCTAGATCTAGGTAACCTTGAACCTGCTTGCTGAGTCTATGTTTTCTTTGTTTTGTTTTTTTTTGGATTTTCGAGATAGGGTTTCTCCTTAGCTTTTTGGTTCCTGTCCTGGAACTAGCTCTTGTAGACCAGGCTGGCCTTGAACTCACAGAGATCCGCCTGCCTCTGCCTCCCGAGTGCTGGGATTAAAGGCTTGCGCCACCACCGCCCGGCCTGAGTCTATGTTCTTGTCTGTACTAGAACTCACTGATGTTTGCCTTCCTATGCCTGTCTTACTCAACAAGTAGAATGTTTCAGAGCTGGCCTGCATTGTGGCATACGTAAGAGTACCATTCCTTTTAATGGCTGAATGCTACTCCACAGGATGGATATACCACATTTCTGTTTATCTAGTCATGTTGATAGATACTTGGGACGTCACTGCCATTTGGCTATTATGAACAAGGTTACAACAGACTTTGCTATAGAAGTGCCTACCACATGCCTGTTTGTAGTCCTTTTAGCTATATACTGAGGAGCAGGAATGTTGGATCTCCTGTCACTAACAATTCTATTTTCAGCTGGGCAGTGGTGGCACATGCCTTTAATCCCAGCACTTGGGAAGCAGAGACAAGTGGATATCTGTGAGTTTGAGGCCAGCCTGGTCTACAGAGGAAGTTCCAGGACAGGCTCCAAAGCTACAGAGAAACCCTGTCCCAGAAAAAAAAAAAAGAGGAAGGCTTGGGAGGGTGGAGAGATGGCTCAGTAGTTAAGAGCACCTACTCTTGCAGAGAACCTGGATTTGATTCCCAGCACCTACATGGCAGTTCACAAACATGTTAACTCCAGCTTCAGGGGATCTAATTCTCTCTTCTGGCCTTCTCCAGCACCAGGCAAGATATGATGTAAGTGATGCACATACAGATATGCAGACACTCTCACAAACACATAAAATAAAACAAAGACGATGGGGTTCAAAGATTCAGAAAAGGCAAAAAAACCTTAAGAGTCCCTCCTTAACAAAGTTACCCAGGAGCCCAGAGCAGCCAGGGGGTGTCACCCTCCAAGTAGTGTGGCTTCACTCACCTCCTGCGGGTGCTTCCCGCGCTGGGGACATGGACACTCGGCCCAGGCCCAGGCCCCGACGCAGGGCAGAGCGCAGACCACCCAGCTGGGCCTCTGCCACCCGCCGCTGTGATTCCACACGGGCAAGCTCGGCCTCCAGGCCCTGCGCCCGGCCCTCAGCTGCGCTCAACCGCAGCCCCAGCTCAGAGGTCTCAGCCCGCACTGCCTCCAGCCTCAGCTCCAGGCCCCGGGCTACGTCCAGCTGCCTCTTCTCGGTGCCACGCGCCTCCTCCAGGGAGCCCAGCAGGCCTCGCTCACGCGCCCGGAACTCAGCCTCTTGCTCCTGCAGCTTCCTCTGGGATCCCTGGAGCTGGGGCAGAGGTGAGGCCAGGAGACCGAGTCACAAGGCAGCCCCCAGTCCCCACTTGGTTCTTGCCACCTGTACCTTTAGTGGCCCCCACTCTGTTAGGAGGGAAAGAACATCCGTAGAGGGAGGGGTAATTTGAATTTGCTTCTTTGTCCTTGCTGTTCATGTGTAATGTGCAGTTGGTGAAGAGAGGAACATGCACATAGTGCCCGGCAGAAATTACTTTCCCAAAGACCCCAAGCTGCTCTAAGAGTCACAGTTCTTCCACCAATAATAAGACTGTGGGGCAGCCATGATAAACCAAGTCTGGGCAGGTTACCCAAAGGAAGTTCTTTACTTCTAACCATTATCATCTGCCAGAGCAGAACTCGGCCATCAATAAATCTAATAAGAGGCATGAGTCTCAATAGTTTACCCTGTGCAATGCCTGGTTGCATGAGGAACCACAAGCTGAGATTACCCAACCTCCACCCAAGAACAGACCATTCAAAGGAAATGCCTGGCATTCCAACTGCTGTAGATAGGAACACCTGCCAAAACACACCCCTAGACAAACATCAGCCAATCGGGGGTCCTAAACCTCAGAGATCCCTCACCCCCACCTTTACTACTATAAAACCCTATTCTAATTGAGCTCGTGGCTCTCTGTTTATTCCAGTATGTTGGACGTGCAGAGAGACAACATTTGCAAACTTGATTAAAATAAAGGCTCTTTGCTTTTACATATGGGTTTCCTGTAGGCTTTTGTGGGGACTTCGTGGATTTGGGCATAACAAAACAAAGAGACAGGAACAGAGAAGTTAAGTGATTTGTCCAAGGCCACACAGGGAGAAGCCATCCATTGCAGACTTGCAACACACAGAAAGATGTCCTCTGGTAAAGAGAAGGGGCCACCTCTGACAGTCATTAGTTCATAGGAAATCTCCTCCACAGAGCACTAGGACACCAGGCCCTGCACCAGCCCCTCCTCTACAGGACACCAGGCCCTGCACCAGCCCCTCCTCTACAGGACACCAGGCCCTGCACCAGCCCCTCCTCTACAGGACACCAGGCCCTGCACCAGCCCCTCCTCTACAGGACACCAGGCCCTGCACCAGCCCCTCCTCTACAGGACACCAGGCCCTGCACCAGCCCCTCCTCTACAGGACACCAGGCCCTGCACCAGCTCTTCCTCTCACCCCATCTTCCCTGGGTGTAAATGAGAACTTTGAAACACAGAGAGAGTGTCTAAGTCAAAGTCACACTGTGTGACATTGGGCAGATGTCTTGACCTTTCTGAGCCTGCATGGTTCTCCTAGTGAAATGGGGTTTCCATTACCTGCCTCATGAGCAGGCTGTGGGAAATCAACTTTCCATGACCTTTTGGTGTCTGCACACATTAGGCCTACAGATTCTTTTGCTTGTTAGTATTAATACAACTGAGGGAGGGTCCCAAAGTAGTAGGCTCAGCACACTCCTCCACAGGAAAGACACAGGCAGACAGTAGCCCACCCTCCCCTGGCCAACCCACCCCCCTGCCCAGTTACCTCCTGCTTCAAGGCCTCCAGGCTGCTCTCACGTTTTAGCAACTTCTGCCGCAAGCCCAGAACCTCTCGCCGGCTCTCCTTCTCTGCCCGCTCACCCAGGGTCAAGCGGCTCTGCAGGTCTGCCAGCTCCCGGCCCAGCCTGGCATTGTCACTGTCCAGCACCTTCATCTGTGAACCAGAGCACACAGGGAGGTCAGCTGGGCCCTACAGTTCTGCCCAGTCCTGGCCCTGGAGGTTCTTGGAATAGACTGACCTAGGACGTAGGCCTCAACTTTAATATTCCGAGTCCATAGGGGCTCACTGAACTCAGCTCCTGCCAGGCGCCTTGCCCCAGTGGCTTGTATGCCACTTGATGGGGGTTGGATGTGAGGGTGACAGCAGGGAAGAGGTTGACATCCAACCAAGCTAGCAACTACAGCTGGAAACCACAACACCCAAGGTCTCTGTAAACCAGAGTGCTTCTTGTTCTAAGCACTTACACCAACTGAATTTACCGTCAATTGTCCCTGTATGTTTAAGCCTGATTTCACTGAAGAGAAGACAGGCCAGAGCATGGAATGACTAGCCTACTACGCAGCCCACAAGCAGCAGACTGGTATATGATCCCAGGCAAGGGGAGCATTCTAAGCCTGTTTCTTCCCAGGAGCAGGTGGGGCAAGGACCACCCACCCCACAGGACTAGAGTAGGCCTGACAGATCAGCATTCAGCATGCTCCCCACAGAGCCCAGCACATGACGCCAGCCACTTGGCTGCTAACTTGAGGGGCTTGGAGGGTCTGAGGTGAGAAGGCATTATATCTTAGAGCGTCGGTCTTTAACTATGACACTATGTCTCCACTGTAGCTATCAAGGCTCTTTCCTGTTCCCCTTAAGTGGGGAAAGCTTGACATTCCAGTGCACTGGCCATGCCTAGCAGATAGCAGACACTTGATCAGTGCTTGCTGGTGATGGGGTAGGGATCTAGTCCGAATCAGCACCCTACAGCCTGCAGACAAGTTCAGCCACCTCCTGCTTCTACTAAGGCAAGGACAGCTCTTCCATTTTCAAACAACAGAAAATGGCTCAAAACTAAAACACAATGAAACAAAACCACAGAGGAAAACAGTGTTTCCTGACACGTGATAATTAGATGGGGTTCAATCTGTGTTCACAAAGGTGGACTGGAACACACCCCGTGTTCATGTTCCAGCAGAGGACGCGTGTGTGTGCACATCTCCCATCTTGTACTGGAGAGCAAACACAGGCTTTGGGCGTGTGGGGCAAGCACCCTGCCACGGAGCTACACACCCAACCTCTTATGGATATTTTCATTTTTAAAAAATTTTATACCGGGTATGGTGGCACACACCTTTAATGCCAGCACTTGGGAAGCAGAGACAGACAGATCTCTGAGTTTGAGGCCAACCTGGTCTATAAAGCAAGTTCCAGGACAGCTAAGGTTGTTATACAGAGAAACCCTGTCTTGGAAAAAAAATATTTTTCACTTATTTATTTTTATATGTATAAATGCTTTGTCCCTGTATGTCTGTTTGTGTACCTTATATCCCTGTGGAGGCCAAGAAGAGGGTATTAATACCCTGGGACTAGATTTACAGATAGTTATGGTCTGCTATGTAGGTGTTGGGAATCGAACCCAGGACTTCTGCAAGAACAGTCAGTGCTCTTAACTGCTGAGCCACCTCTCCAGGACCTACTTTTATTTCTTGGCAGTACAGGGCAGTGAACGCAGAACTTCACGCTTCTGGCAAGCATTCTCACTGAGTTAGTAATATATAGCCTTGCTATTTTTACCTTTTATTTTGAACAGGGCCTCAGTAAGTCAAGACATTCCTTGAACAGACCTTGCAGCCCAGGCAGGCCTTGAACCCATGCCCCTCTGGCCTCAGTCTCCACAGTAGCTGGGAAGTTGCGGCTGCTTTCTTACAGCAGTAAGTAAAGAGGGTGGAAGCAGAGCCCCGTGGCCTGTAAAAGTGGAAGCACCGCAGCAGCTCTTGGCTCATTGCAGTCTGCTAACTGGGCCTGCTTCCCCGGAGCTAATCCTTTACTGCTCAGGTTCCTCTTGAACTGGACAAGATGCTGGGCCTCCCTGTGGGGACGCCTGAGTCTGAATGGGACACAGGGCACACAGCGTCTCCACAGTTCACAGGTAGAAGGCCCCTGAAAGCCCTTCTGCTCTACAGCAGCTTCCTCTGAACTAAAACTCTCTCTGTGAGGGAGGGGAGGCTCCTGAGACCCAGGAGGTAAACACAGACTTTCAGGAGGGAATGGAAATCTGAAAAATACTCAAAAGCCCATCCCCAGCTTTACAGATGCATAAACAACCAATGAGGGAGGGGATTCCCTGTCCAGCTGCAGCCTTCAGGAGTAGCTGCCTGTGTCAGGGTTGGTGTTTATGTGATGTGGCCAGTTTTGCATCATCCCTGCTCCTGTAAGTGATCCCTCACCCACACTCCTGCAACTACTATAAAAATTCACTGATTCATCAAGTTGGACTTTGGGGCAACCATTACTTTGGTCTGTTGTGTGTTCTCTTCTGGGGTGAGTAGGGGTATGTTCTCTCACAAAACCCCATCCATAAATGGCAAGGTCAGGTGAAAGGCTTGCTACAGCCCAGGCCTTGATTTTACAGTGGACCTAGCCTCCTGAGATGGCCGCTGCTGGCCAGAGCATGTGGAAGGGCAGGAGCCAGGACCGCACCTGTCGCCTAAGCTCCTGCAGCTCTCGGCGAGCCTCCAGCCTGGACCGCTCCACCTCCTTCAGCGAAGCCCGCAGTTCTCCAGCCTCCTTGCCTATGGATACTCGAGCCTCCTCCAGGAGAGCCAGCTTCTGTTCCTTGTCTTCATTGGCAAGCTTCAGGCTGGAGAGAACAGAAGGCAGAGGCTGAGTCCTGGTACAGTCATCTGCATCTCGGTGCACAAGACTCTCTCCTGGCTCCTAGTGGGTCCGGCCCCATCTTGCCACAGGGTAGCCTAAGCGCTGCCTGCCCACGTGGCTGCCCTTGCACTGACCCAGCACAGCTGGGGGAAAGCCCTTGGCAGGGAGAGGGACATAAGGGAATCCAGGAGGGAGCTTAGTTTCCAAGGTTATTGACACAGGTGAAGCCTAAGAGTGACCCAACCCTCTCTGCTGTCACCTGTTCATTTTCTGTGACAGACAAGCCACCGAAGTGACACTAGGCTGTGCTTACATACATACCAACACTCACCATGTATATGGTTCCCTGAGCCTTGGTTCAGTTGGGTTCTTAACTGCTAGAGGATGGGGTGTGGTCAGCAAGGCCGCCCTCTGCACCTCTCACCTGATGCGCTCGCTCTCAGCCTTCTTCACGGCAGTCCTCAGCTCCTCGTTGGAGCGCCGCAGGGCCTCACGCTCCTTGGTACCCTCACTCAGACTGCGCCGCAGCTCACTGGCCTCCTGGCGCTGGGCCTCACAGCCCTCCTGGCTGTCCCGAACCTTGCGCTGAGCCTCCAGCAGCTCTCGCCGCAGCCCATCACGGGTGTCCTCCAGTAGGCGTAGCTGACTCCTCAGCTCTTCTGCCTGTGGGTCCAGAATGAGGTCAGGACCCCCCAGACTAAGGCCCTGGCAGAAAAGGCTTATATGCCACTCCCTTCCCTGGCTAGGGGATATCACAGTCCCAACACTGCCCCATTAATCTGAGGTGGGTGGCTGATCTCAGTTATGGTATGGGACAAGGAACACTGGACTCAGCAGCAGTACAGGAACCTGAAAGCAGTCCCCACTAGGACTGTCCAGTGAATGAGTCCCACAACCCCCTCTGCAAACACCAGGTGCTTAATAAATGTCTACTGCCTTCTATTTGGGTTAGCCACTGTCTGTCCCCACTGCAGGACTCACAGGATCAGCCCCAGCACTCCACATGCAGCCAGGACAGTGTCAGCTCACCTCTCGCATGCTGGACTCCCGCTGCCTGCCCAGGTTCCCAGTCTGCTCCTGGAGTTCTTTCACCTGCTGGGCATGGGCCGCAGTGGCCTCCTCCAGCTGGGCCCGGAGGTCTCGAAGCTCAGATGTGAGGGCATTCACTGTGTTCTGAGGCAGTCAGGATCCTCACACTTAGTCCTGATGTGGCCCCCAACCCCACTGCACTGCCCTATCCCTCTGGCTAAAATGCAGCCCCTCCTTGGGGGCCACCACAGCTTGATCATTCTTCAGTTGTGTGGAGGGAGAGGGGATGAGGGGGTGAGGGGAAGCTGGCCTCTCTACACTTGTGGTCTTACCAGGGTGGAGTTATTGGCTACTTCCCTCAGCTGGGTCTTGAAGGAAGGGCTGGACCTTCCCTACAACCTGGAAGCATCCCCAAGACAAGACCAGGCCTTCCCACAGATGGGCCCCTCCAGGCAAGCTGCTTTCCCCTTGGATAAAGGCCTGGGTGCCTACTTACCCGGTCCTGCTCCTGTCGGCTCTGGGCATCTCGCTTCTGACGTTCCATCTCCAGAGAGATGGCAGCCAGACTGTGCCGGGTTCCCATCAACTTCTCAGACAGTGCTGTCTTCTCGGATTCCTTCAGGGACAAGGCCTAGGCAGAGGCAAGGAAGACAAGGCTTAGTGGGTGGCTAGTTCTTTCTCTTAGCCTCCCACTGGTGTTCAGTAGCAGCAATGGCCCAGGAAGTGAACATGATCTACAGAAAAACTAATGCCTCAACTACCCCAGGGCAAAGACTTTCGGGATTCCCATGTTACAGAAGAGAAAACAATGGCTCAGGGAGAATGTCACTTTCCAGGGTGATACAGCAGACAGCTGCAGTCTGCCATGCTCTATTACCTTACGGAAACCAAGAATTAACTATTGGAAGGGTCAGCAAGCACCTGTGGGCACCCTCCACAGGCATGCAGCCTGAGGCAAGCGAAGAGAGAAGAATGTGAGGCAGCTTGCCTCGTGTCTACTGTCACTGCCACTGTGTGCTAGGCCTCCAATTCTCCTACCCTGCAGGTGAGAAAACTGAGGCCCAGGAAGAAACTGGCTGATTGCTGGGCTCCAGCTGTTGTGTGGGGACTTGCTGGACAGAGCCAGGAGAGCCGCAGAGGCCACTCAGACTCAAACCTGCTGCTTCTCGCTCTCGGCCAGGAGCAGGCCTTCATCCCGCTCCTGCTGCAGCGCGGCAATCTCCTCACTCAGTTCCTCCTTCTCTGCCTCCATCCGTGCCAGCAGCTCCTCCCGCTCCTGCTGCAGCTGGCCCTGCAGCTGAGTCCGCTCTGCCTGCAGTTCCCGCCATGCAGCCTCCTGAGGGCCAAAGCCAGGCCGTGTGACATGCAAGGAAGAGCCCAGGAAGCCCCTTGCATACTTCAGGTCAGAAAAAGGCCCAAGTACCCCGCCCCCCCAGCTAAGAGGCAGGATGGGTGACCAAGTCACATCAGGTCGTTGAATGCAGCAAGGAGGCACAGCAACCTGGGCTGGGGATAAGAACGCTCCCTGGTGAAGACAAAGCAGCATCCATCCAGACAGAAGAGAACTAGGCCAGAGTGTAGCCTGGAGGCTTTGAGGGAAGAACAGGCTGGAACCTCAGGAATCCTCAGGGACATGGTAACAATGGGTCAAAGCCATAGGCACAGTCACTGGGTTACACCAGGACAATAGGGACCCTCAGCCCCAAGGTGACAAAGTCAATCTGAATTTTATTTTTTAAACTTTCTTTTAGATTTATTTTCTGTGTATGGGTGTTTTGTCTGCATGATGTCTATGTACCCTGTGCATTCCTGATGCCTCTAAAGGTTAGATGATGGCGCTGGATTCCCTGGAACTGAAGTTACAGAAAAGTTAGGGATGATTGTGAGCTGTCATGTGGGTGCTAGGAACTTAACCTAGAAGAGCAGCAATTGCTGGACCCTCTCTCCCACTCTGTGCAAGCGGCTAGAGGGTTGTGCAGAGTAGGGCTGCTTACAAGAGTGGCAGAGCTCCAGGGACCAGACTGGCAGAGAATCTGGAGAGAAGACAGACTTGGGAGCACTGATGAGGTCAAGACAGACAGGACCAGGGATCAGAGCATGGCTCCCTGAACATGGTACAGTCCATGACAAAGGACAGCTTTCTCCAGGTGTTCTGTTCCCTAGAACTTTCTGAAGGATAGTAGGTGAGACCTTCTTCAGGTGATACCCTGACACCTACAGACCATATGTGGTAATTTCCACCTTAATTGAAGGAGGTTCAGGGGGCATCTCTCACACCACTGCCCTGCAAGTAGAATATGAAATATGAAACTGTTGGAGGCAGCCCTGACCAGGCTCAGTTTCTAGAGGCCCCTGTCCTGCGGACAACTCTGGAGAGCACCCCAAAAACAGGAATTGACAGGAAATTTACTAAGTAATGGTCACTAGGCTAACTCCTTTACATACAAGACCCCATAGCAATCTATCCCCACTTCTATGGGTGGAAAACTGAAGGAACAAAATCTTAAACAGCATCAGTGGAGTGAAACCAAGATCAGACACAGACTCAGGAAATGTAAGCATAGAATCAGTGTTCAAGTGACTTCCTTGGCATGCCCTGCCTTGTCATTCTTGAACTTTAGCAAATGAATGTAGCTTTTTACTGCATGTTTTGTTTGAGACAAGGTCTCTCCATATAGCCCTGGCTGTTCTGGAACTATGTTGACCAGGCTAGCCTCAAACTCTCAAAGATCTGCCTGCTTCTGCCTTCTCAATGATAGTATTAAAGGTGTGTACCACCACAACCAGCCTCTTTCTGCTATATACTATACTGACCTTGTTTTGGTATGGTTGTGGGTTTCCATCAGGTTCACTACAATTGGAGTTAATTTGGGGTCTGGAACTCTACATATCTGATAAGGACAACTTACTCCCACAGATCTTCCCAGCTGTCCCCAGGACTTCTATGGCAGACATGAAGTCCTGTTACACAGATGTAGAGACGGAGGCAGAGCAAGACAGCTGCCTCCCCAGAGCTCAGAGACAGTAAAGCTCAGAGTCCTGCCTACTCCTCCCCAGCTGACCAAACCTTCTCACGCTGGAGTCTCTCAAGGTCTTCCTCGTGAGCTGCTCGCTGCTCCCGCAGAGAGGCCTGGGCCTCCCGCTCAGCCTGCACCAGCTTCTGGGTCATCAGCTCTTTGTCCAAGGCTGCTTTCTCTTCGGTGGCTGTAACCTGCTGCCGCAGGCCTGCCAGCTCCCCTGCACAAGGATAGCAGGAAGACAGGGCTGAGTCACAGTCTTCCTCTGGGACAAGAGACTCGGGCCAGATGAGCCACATGGGCAAAACTAGAGGGAAGAGAGCTTGCCTGGCACTTACATTGGGTTTCACCCCCTCTGGATACCAGTTTCCCACTTGCCGTATGGGCTCACTGGCTCTGTTCCCCTCATATACAAGGGGTAAAATGCCCAATGAGAAGTGCTACATAGAGGGGAAGGCTATCAAAACTGCAGTGACACCCATTATTGGCATGCTTGCTGGGTCATGCAGCTGGTAATACTCCATACATCCCAGCATGTCACTGCATTTAAATGATGTGCCTTGTTATTTAAATGACAGCCTCATCCTTGTCAAAGACGATGCTCTAAGACCAGAAACCATGCAAAGCTGTCTAGCTTTATGGAGTGTCTCCATCAGTGGCAATGCCAGCACCTCACGGAGGGGTCTCGAGTGGAAGGTGTGTCCCACCTGGTCAGCACGTGCACTGCCCTACTCGGGTCTGTCTGAGTCAGGAAAGTCAATTCCCACGACCCAAGCGGGTACTTAGCTAGCTGAGCTTTACATTCGCTGAGCTGGAAGGATTGAATTTAGAGAGTGGGAAGCATGTGGGCACCATGGGCTGGGGCCATGGGGCTGATTCATGGAAGCAGCTGATTGTTCTATAGGGACCTTAGAACTCTCCAGCCTCCCTGATGACGAAGACACAGCAGCCACAGTTGGCTGAGTCAGGCACTTTGCCAAGGCCTTCCTTCACGAGCTCCTTTACCTCATCCTGGCAACAGGTTAGGCAGGTGGGTATTTCCCCTCCCTACCTCTGATGTCAGAGGAACCTACAGCTCAGAGAAGGAAGGGCTGTTCAGGGACCCAGGTCTGCCACACACCTCACCGAGGACTCCTAACCTCTAGTATGGAGCCAGATATTCCCCAGGACCCAGACCCTCGTACCTGTCAGGGTTTCCTTGGCCAGCAGCAGGGCTTGACTGTCAGCTTCTAACTGCTCCCGGCGGGCTTCGAGCTGAGCCAGCTGCTTCTGCACGTCAAACAGGCTGCTCTCCAGGGCTTCCTTCTCCAAGCTGTAGCACACATTCCCCAAGGCCTTGGGACACAGCCTCCCTGCCCCAGGACTGTGGGCCTCAGGGTATAGCCAGTATGGGCCAAATGCCAGTCTACCTGCCCAGCTAGAACCCAGGCTCCCCCAGAAGACTGCACCTGAGCTAGGCTGCGTTGGTAAGCATGGCTCCTAAGTAACTGCTCCTCTGGGTTAACCCCAGGGCGGGGCTGGTCAGGAAGTGTCCCCAGGGATGCCCCCTGCTGGGAGTTGGGCAAAGCCCACGCCTTACCGTAGTCTAAGGGCCTCCTCTGACAGGGTCCGGCCCTCACGCTCTGCTGCCGCCAGCTGCACAGCCAGGCCAGCCCGCTCCTTGGCCAGTGCCTCCTTCTCTCGGGTCGTGCGCTCCAGTGCCTCCACCTGCCGCTGTGACTCCCGCAGGGCCTGCTCCAGCTCCTGGTCCCGTCCACTCAGCTGCCGGGAGAGCTGGCCAATCCAGGGATAGTGAGCCCTGGCTGGTTCACTGTGCAGCACTTTAATGTCGGGGTCTAGTCCAGTGCTGGCCCGGCAGCAGAAGATTAAGGGGTTGAGCACTGACTCTATACTGGTGTGCTGTGTGTGCCCAGGGCAAACCCTAGCCTTGTCTACACCTGCAAATGCACACATGTGAAAAAACAAGGGCCCTTGTCACTCACTCTGCCTTGTGCCCAAAAATTTCTAAGAAGCTGAACACAGCAAGGCAAGGAAAGCAGCTGTGCAAGCTGCAGGGAAGAGTTGGAGCTGTACCGTCCTCACAGGACCCCCTGGACCCCAGAACACAGGCTGCATCACAGGCCCCGGAGGCCTGGAACCCTAAGCTGCCTTCCAGCCATGTGGCTCCAGTTCCCTGAATCTCTACTTTCTTCATATGACAGATCTTCACCAAGCACGGTTCAGAGCCAGCACATCCTCTAAGTGACAGAATCTTAGCCTCAGAGACAAATGGGATGGCAGAGACATGTAGGATATAGTTCAAGGCCCTTAGCTAGAAGAGGTGAGATACATATACACCCAGAGGCAAGCACCTAAGCCTATGGCTTATGGCTTATCCCAGAGTAGCACACGAGTGGCCAGAAACCCTACCCACACATGTGATTGGGGCTCAGCCCACCTGGGTCAACTGCTCCTGCAGATGACTGCGTTCACTGCGCAATGCAAGGAGCTGCTGCTCCAGCGCCTCCCGGACCTGCTCAGCGGCACAGAGAGAGCCCTCCAGGCCCTGCCGCTCCACCTCCTGCTCCAGTCTCAGCTGCTCCAATCGTTCCTGCTCCTCTAGAGCCAATGTAGTAGCATGTTCTGCCTGCTGCTGTTGGCCCAGGAGCGCCGCCTTTTCTTCCTCTAGCTGTAGGATATGGATAAAGGTCTGGGGGAGGAAGGGAACCTTACCAGGACCAGGGATGCCCCTCCATTCCCACCAATGGTCACAGCCAGCCCAGGGAAGGCTCCCTAGGCTGAAGGAAGAATGTCCACAGTGTGGAGTACAAAGCACCAAAATACAGCAGGGCCCTCTATGATGCACAAAACAGACAAAGAAAGACAAACAGGATGAGAGGTGGATAGCAGGACAGACAGGTAGGGTGTAGAAGCCCCAGCATGCTTGACAGAGGAGACAGGTGGCTGGTGCACAGTATACCTGGGCCATGAGGCGGTTTAACTCCAGCTTGTCCTGGGCGAGGCTCTCATTGAGGGCACTCAACTTGGACAGGGAGTCTCGCAGGGAGGCCTCCTCTGCCCTCAGCTTGGTCAGGGAAAGCTCTAGCTGTGCACGGCCAGCCTCAGCCTACGGTGGGAACAGGGAAGCAGATGTCAGAGAGAAATCCAGGCAGGCAGACGCTGACAAACTGGGTCGGGGCCAAGGCGGCAGGGTTGAGAGGAGTCAGGTAATCCCATCAAAGAAGGCCACAGACTGGGACGCTGTCTCAAAGACACCTCATACCCTAGAGCTGCTCAAGAAAGGACCATAAGGCAGAGCCAGAGGTCAGAAGAGACTACAGCTGCAGTCTAGGGGCCATCATGCAGAGCCTAGGCCACCAGAAGTAGGTCAAGCACCTTCTGAGGACTCTTAGGACAATGGCCCCAACTTCCTCAGTCCCAGGACCCATCTCCAAAGAAAGGTCCAGGTGACCCTAAGCTTCAGGCTCCAGTCCCAAGAGCCTCTGAAGAAGAGGGATCTATGCCCTGGGTCAAAAGTCAGTCTGTGGAGGTAGGGAGATGGCTTAGTGGGTAAAATGTTTGCTGCTCAAGCATAAGGACATGAGTTCAAATCTCCAGAATCCACGTACAAGCTGTATGCCTAAGTTAACAAGTATAATGCCAGCATTCCTACAGCATGATGGGGAAAAGACAGGAGAGTCCCCAGAAGTTCAAGATCCAGCTAGTGTACAAAGCAGGGAACAAGGATGGGCCATAAGTAAGTTGGAAGGCATGGATGGACACCAATGCTATCCTGACTTCCAGGCAACCGCCACAGCACACACTTGCATCCCACCACACACACAGCATGGGGGGGGGGGTCTGTGGATTTAAAGCACAGTAACAAATAAATAGATAAAAAATAAAAGGTCAGTCTGACTCAGTGACACGCTCGGACAGTGGCCCAAGAGGGGTCAGTCTGTGGCCAGTGGACAAATCCTGAGTTGTGCAGCTGGCTGGACTCACCTTAGTCAGTGCCTCGGCCACCTCTGCCTTCTCTGTCTGCAGCACATCCCTCTGCAATATGGCGCTGTTCAGTGCCTCCCGCACCTCCACCAGCTCCTTAGCCAGTCCTGAGCGCTTCACTTCTAGCTGCTCCAGCTGCCTGTGACTGTGCAAAAGAGGACTGTTATAGAATATTCCTTTACACTGTGTGAAGATGTGCCACTGTGATTGGTTTAATAAAAAGCTAAATGGTCAATAGTTAGGCAGGAGGTATAGCAGGGACTTCTGGACAGAGAGAGCTCTGGGAAGAAGAAAGGTGGAGTCACCAGTCAGATGAGGAATAACCAGGAAGGGCAAAATGGAGACGAGTTAGATAGCAAGCACATGGAAAAATGTAGACTAAACAATATGGGTTATAGCACTCAGGATGCAGAGACAGGAGGATCTCTGTGAGTTCAAGGCCAGCCTGGTCTACAGAACAAGTTCCAGGACAGGCTCCAAAAACTTAAGAAATATATATGGGTTAAGTTACAAGACCTGGTTAGAAACAAGACTAAGCTAAGGTCGAGCTTTCATAATTAATAATGTCTCCATGTCACTTTTTAAATTTTTATTTTACATGCACTGGTGTTTTTCCTGTGTGCATGTCTTTATGAGGGTGTCAGAACCCCTAGAAGAAGAGTTACAGACAGTTTTAAGCTGCCATGTGGGTGCTATGAATTGAACCTGGGTCCTCTGGAAGAGTAGTCAGTGCTCTTAACTGCTCAGTCATCTCTCCACCCCCTCCGTGAGCTGGCGGTCCAAAAAGAAAAGTCCACCTACATATGGCATCTGGCCACATAGATCCACATAAGGTGTGAGAAAACTTAAAAAAGTTCAGAACCATAGAGACAAATGTGTCTTCCTGGCACATCTTCCTGGTGACCAAAGTCTTCAGGGGTAAGCTCGGCAGCATACAGACTGCCAAGCTCCAGTGCCAAGCACTAAACTACACTTCAGCTGTATAGTTTAAGATTTGTCTCATACCATCAGAATATACTGCAGATGCTTAGTAAAGTCACGTCCAGACACAGAAAACCTCTAAGAGGCAGTGTTTTAAAGTGTGCTTAGATGCTGGAAAGAAAATGGGTATAGATAGTAATAGAAAAAACAGTTTATAAATAATGAAGTCTTTTAAAATGTAAGGATTATTATAACACAGAGAGTTGACCCTTATATGGTGCTTTGCTAATTCTGCATTTTTGAATGCTAATGAACAGAGAGTGACAGCTGCTAAGAGACACTGGGTTGTGGAAGGGACTGCTGAATTAAGCCACCCTAGATACTTTAGGAAAGCCTTAACTTTAAAATGTAAGTCAGAAAATGTATTGTTTTGGGGAAGAGGTTATGCTTTTGTTTCCACAGGAAACAAAAGACTGTACTGGCTACATAAAATAAACCTAGAAAACTACAAGGCAGATGACTTATATTTTACCTGCTCAAGAATAAAACAAAAAATCATCTTTGCCTGGCCTATGTATAATACCCAGTCCATATGCTTGTGTTAATATAGATATGTATATTACCTTTGAAAGTTTGTGTGTTTTCAGAGCAGGGGGACCAGACATCAATGAAAACAGGTGGCCCAGGTGATCCAGTCTCTCAGAATGCCTCTGTCACAGTTTCCTCAGAATTCAGAGGAAACTGAACAGCTTGCTGGCTGAGATGGTCCAGCCTCACAGACTACTCCAGCCAGAGATTTTCCTATCACACCGAGACTGGACAACAGCTAGCTCTCCCAGGATTGGGTCCTCTAAAGATGATGTCGTCCCCAGACAACAGCAAGCAGTCTAGAGAATATGATGCACACATTCCCAAGAGGTGCACTGAAGGACCCTCGGTGAGCAGGGACCCACCTGCGCTCCAGCTCTCTGCGGGCCCGGGCCCCCTCCTGCACTGTGTCTTCTTGCTTGTCCTCCAGCTGGGTATGCTGGCGCCTCAGGTCCTCCTGGGCAGCCT
This sequence comes from Microtus pennsylvanicus, assembly GCF_037038515.1. NCBI lineage: Eukaryota > Metazoa > Chordata > Mammalia > Rodentia > Cricetidae > Microtus > Microtus pennsylvanicus. The sequence continues at coordinate 72,299,365 of NC_134591.1, forward strand.
GAAGCTTTTCCAGCTCCTGGCGTAGCTCCTCGGCCTGCTGCTGAGTCACCTGCAGGTTGTGGGCCAAGCTGCCCTTCTCCCTGTAGGACACACAAGGAGAGGAGAGGCTGCTGTCTACCAGAGAAGATGGTTGAACTGACTACTCCGACTACAGCCTCTGTCCTCCAGGACACTGCCTCCAGGAAGCCTTCCCTGATGCCTCTCACAGCTGACTCATCTCACACCACCTGGCACTGAGAATGGCTCTCTCCCCAGTTTGCAGACCTGGAGGCCAGAGGAACGGGGAAAGACGCTGCTGTCAGCTGCAAGTACTCTAGCAAGTGGGAGAGGCCAGAATAGGCTCCTGGGACACACAGGCACCTCGGATACCAGTTCTCAGCTGCATGGCCAGGAACACCCACCATCTATCATCCTCCAAACAGAACTGATCTGTCTGGATCCCAGAGTTTCACACTGCACAGAGCAGAAGTATGTACACACAGGAAGGAGGGAGCCACTGAGAATGTCTTCCCCAACTCCAGTGGTCCTGCGCTGGGGGCTGGACCTTGTCAGACTGGGGGCTCCCTTGTCAGCTGGGGCCTGGAGATCAGGCTAAGAGGTACCTACCTCTTTTATTTTTTTAAAGATTTGTTTATTAATTATATATACAGTGTTCTGTCTGCATGCATGCTGTAGTCAGAAGAAGGCACCAGATCTCATTACAGATGGTTTTGAGCCACCATGTGGTTGCTGGGAATTGAACTCAGGACCTCTGGAAGAGCAGCCAGTGCTCTTAACCTCTGAGCCATCTCTCCAGCTGCTACTCACTTCTTTACTACAGAGTGGCAACCCCCAAATATACTAAATACCAAAGTGAAAACGGCTTGTGGTATGATATTAAGACAGGGGGCTGGAGAGATGGCTCAGAGGTTAAGAGCACTGACTGCTCTTCCAGAGGTCCTGAGTTCAATTCCCAGCAACCACAAGGTGGTTCACAACCATCTACAAAGAGATCCAATGCCCTCTTGTGGCATGAAAGCAAACATATAGGCAGAACACTGTATATATGATAAATAATAATAAATAAATAAGTAATAAATAAAGACAGCAGAATGTTCCAGGCAGTGATGACGCATGTCTTTAATCCTGGCATTTGGGAGCAGTGACAGGCAGATCTCTGAGAGCTTTGTCTACAGAAGGAGTTCTAGGACTGGCTCCAAAGTTACAGAGAAACCTGTCTCAAAAAACCAAAAAAAAAAAAAAAAAAAACACTGCAGAATGCAAAATGGGTTTCTCACCAAAGATATTACCATTTAAAAGGCCCAGTTTCTTCCCACAAAAGGAAGCCAAAGGCCTGGCCCCAGATAAGCCACTGTCACCTCCACCCACACTCAGAGTTGAGTCTAGAAAGTCTTTCACGAGCTGTATGAAGACAGCTCTGACGGATTCACATGAATTTGAGGTACCATGGGTGCAGCACTTGCCACACATCCTGGAACACAGTAGGTATACAAATGCACACATGCACATCTACTGTGCTTCCATATTGCCAGGACTATGGAAGGCAAAAGCAGAACTCGGGGTTAAGATGAGCAGGTGAGGCAGGCGGGAGTGAGGGTGGGAGTTGGGGGATTGCACTTTGAGTTTACCTTTTCTCTCTCTCTTTCTGTTTTGTTTTTGTTTTCCTAGATAGGGTATTTCTGTATAGCTCTGGAACTCGCTTAGCAGATCAGGCTGGTCTTACTATGTGGCCCCGGCTGGTTTGGAACTGTTATATAGCCTAGGATGACCTCATTCTTGGGACAATCTTCCTGCCTCAGTGTCCTAAGTGCTGGACTGCAGATGTGAGCTACCAGTTCTTGCTTGTCTTAAAGACTTGGTATTTGTTTGTTTGTTTAAGACAGGTTTCACTATGTAACCCTGGCTGGCCTGGAGCTTCCTACATAGACCCGGCTGGCCGAGAACTCACAGAGATCTGCCTGCCTCTGCCTCCAGAATATAGGAATTAAAGGTATCCCCACCACCATGCCTAGCTTTGGTGTTTTTATTTAGAAAAAGAAAATGAAAAAGCAACAACACCAAAAATAAATAAATAAGTAAGTAAGTAAAATCCAAAATCTACCAGGTAGCCAAGAGGAGGATAACGTGTGTCTCTTTAAAAGAAATTTTATAACATCTTTAATTTTGTTGTTGTTCTGTGTGTGGAGGTGTGTGTGTAACAAGGCACATGAATGGAGATGAGAGGATAACATTCCTGAATCAGTTCTTTTGAGTACATCCCACTGTTGCAGAGGACCAGTTTGGTTCTCAGCATCCACCCTGGGTAGCTCATAGTCACCTCAAACTCCAGATCCACAGGGATCTAGCTGGCAGCTCTGGTTTCTAGGAGAGCACATACCCACATACAACTCATCATCACCATCATCATCACCACCATCATCATCATCATCATTTTAAAAGTCTCGGGACTGGAGAAATGGCTCAGAGGTTAAGAGCACTGGTTGCTCTTCCAGAGGTCCTGAGTTCAATTCCCAGCAACCACATGGTGGCTCACAACCATCTGTAATGAGATATGGTGCCCTCTTCTGGCATGCAGGCATACATACAGAATACTAAGAATACTGTATACATAATAAATAAATAAATCTAAAAAAAAATCTGAATTAAAAAAAAAGTCTCTACCAGGGCTGGGCATAGTGGTGCACACCTTTAATCCCAGCACTAGGAAGGCAAGGGCAGGCAGATCTCTGGAATTTTCAAGGCCAGTCTGGTCTACTTTGGGAGGTCGAGGCCAGCGAGGACTACCTACTGAGATCCTGTCTCAAAAACAAACAAACAAGTCTCTAGGAAAAGCAGGAACCACTAGCTCACATCCGCAATCCAGCACTTAGGACACTGAAGCCGGAGGATTGCCCCAAGTGTGAGGTCAGCTCAGGCTATATAGCAGCTCTAGGCGCCAGCCAGGGCTGCCTAGTGAAGCTCTGTCTCAAAAATATAAAACTCAGATAAATAATAAAAAATAAACAACAAAAAAACTGCTTTTAGTTTGGCTGGGATGTAGCTCAGTGATAGAGTACTTCCCTGACTTGCACCGGGCTTGGGTTCATTCCCAGCAGGAGGCAACTAACCAACAGGAAACAGTTCAGAAGAGCACTGAGGGCAGAATTCTAGAATGTTCTATAGCCACATGTGGCAATGGGGGGTACTTGAAATGTGGCTAGAATAACAAGAACTGACTTTTTACTTCCTTGAAAACTATCAATTTTTTTCACCTGGTCAGTGGGGAGGAACCCTCTAGCTGAAAGTCCTGGCTAGCTAGACCCAACGCCTCCCTGGCCTGGAGGCCCCCCCGCACCTGCTCAGGAGCTCGTTGGCACTGCGCAGGCGCTGGGCCTCGCGCAGTGCATCCTCTTGGGCCTGGGCTGTGACTGCTGTCTGGTCCTGCAGGCGCTGCAACTGCTCCTCCAGGCCCCTCCGCTCTCCCTCGCTGTCACTGAGCTGCTTGCGCACGGTGCCCAGTAGCTCCTGGCTGGCTTCATAGCGCCCACGCATATCCTGGAGTATGGGGGTGACAGGGTCTGGAGGAACCCATTCACTCCCTCCTAACAGCTCCATAGCGTTGGACGTGTCTGAGGCAGCATAGGGGATGCCTCCACTGTGCCCTCCACTCTCTGCCAACGGGGCAACTCCAATTAGCGCTCCCAGGGTCAGACAAGGGAAACTGTCCCTTAGATACTGACCCCACCCACAAGGACCCAGGCCCCGCCCCCTCGTTTCCTCCCCCGCAACCCCGCCTCTGGTTCCCAGACTTCCCTTGTCCTAGGCTCAGATTCTCTGTTCAGGATTTGTCTTAGGATCCTGGCCCAAGCTTTATCTCCATTTCTGAGAGCTCCAGCTCCTTTTCCGAGGCACTCACAGCCATCCAGGCACTCCGGGCTCAGATTCTATCTAGAACCCTCCATCAGCAGTCGTTTCTCAGGGCCCCAGCCCCGCCCCCATGGTCCCTGGCTGTGTGAGAGATGCTCAGGCCCAGTTTATACCTGGACCTGCAGCTGGCGTTTGTGCAGGGCGGAGTGGATCAGCGTGAGCATGGAGGAGTCGGAGCAGGCTGGGGACAGGCCTCTGCGCGGGGAACGACCTCGACTCGGGGAGGAGTGCCGTGGTGGGGTGGGGGTCCGTGGGCCAGAGAGCCCCCGCAGGCTGCCATCAGAGGTGTCTGCAGTGTGCCCTGAGCTGCTGAGCTGGACACCACTCTCTGTGTCCGATAGGGCAGCCTTGCGGGGAAGGAGAAAAGGGGAGGGGGGGTTAACTAGTCACAGGCATAAGCGAGGCAATGTGACATTTCCCACATGCCCCTTCTCCCAAGAAGTCTTTCAGAGTCCACCTCTGCCACAGTGCAGCCCTCCATGCAAGGCCTACCATTCACTGTCCTCCAGTGTCCTCACAGTTCTCACAGGGGCTCCACAGGGCAAGGCTGGGTGAGCCAGCAGAGGTAACAGCAGCCAGGGTGAATAGGCCCCACCCACTTCCAGTACATCCCAAGGCTCCCAAGGGGTGTGGCAGGGGCTCAGGATTGGCCCCCCTTGTGGGCTGTAGCATACCTGTGCCAAGTCCCTCAGTGTCTGCTGCAGTCCCTCTCCATCCTCAGTGTCCAGGGCTGCCTGCTCCTGGACCCGCAGAGACTCCTAGCGACAAGAAAGGCTGGTCACAGTTCTGACGAAGGATGAAGTCACTTCTTCCTGCCCCTCTGGAGTAGCAGTTATGGCCATACCCACAGGTCAGCTGCTCTCACTGAACAGATGAGGCCCAGAAAAGTACAGTGCCCTGTCCCAGTCACATGACCTAGTGAAGCACCCAAACCCTGCTCCACAAAGGGGTGTGGAGCTCAGGCAGTGCCCTGGAGGTATGCTTCTGGTGGGGAGGCAGTGGCATTCCCCTGGGAGCCTAAAAATGGGTCCAAGTCCTGACTCCCCACCTACTGAATTGGAGACCCCTGGGCTGTGGCTTCCTCAACTGTGTAATGGCTTGCTGCGGGAGGGTGGAAGGGCACAGAGATGGTGAATGTCACTGTGTAAAGCCTGGCATGCACTGTGAGGACAGCAGTCTAGATGAGACATTCAACATGTTCCTAGCAGCCTGGCCCTCAGCCAATAGCCATAGACATCTCACCAGGGCCGCCAACTTATCAGAAAGAGTCCTGTTGACTTGATCCTTCTCTGTGTTCTGGTTCTGAAGTTGCTCCACAGACAGGGCCAGCTCTGTCACTCTGGAGGAAGGAGCAAAAGAGGTGAGTGGGGGAGCTGCCTCAGTTTCTCAAATTTACCAGCATATGTCCTCTGCGTTTCCCAAAACTGAACAAGGACCCTAGGATCCACCTCCTCAGGTATGGGACCTGGAGTAAGTCACTTCTTACCTGGGGGCCTCTGATTTCTCAGCTGCAAAATGGGAATGAGGGTGCAGCTGGCTGTATCTCATGAGAGAGCAGTGGGGGCAGGAGTTGCGGTCATTCAAGTCATCAGAGGTTTAACTGCCTATATGTCTAGACCCCAGTTCTCTGAACCTCAAACACAGTGCCTGGGAAGCCCAGCCAGGCTCACCTGGGGAAGGCCCAGCCCTGGTGAACACACTCCTCTCTGAGTCTCCAGGGGAACCCTCTGCAGGAAGGGAGTTGGTCACAGATGGGCCTGCTGCCACCCACCTGGCACTAAGGTCAGCCTTGTCCAGGTCACTCTGCACCTGCAGCTGGGCCAGGTCCTTCTCCCGGAGCAGCTTGGCCCGTAGCTGCTCCTCTAGTTGGGCCTGCAGCAGTGTTTGCTTCTCCAGAGCCGCCTCAGCCTGGCTCTCAGCCCGCTGAAGGCTGGCACTCAGTCCCAGGCCCACCTCCTGGACAGCCCGGGATGTCCGGACTAGCTCCCCTCCCAGCTGCAATAGGTCCCTAGAAGAGAGCAGAATAAGGGGGTGTGGAGGTGGCTTCCAAGTACAAATCAAAACTACACTAGCACTATCTGTCACCATCAGATTATAGAAACAAAGTCACATTATGCCCAATATGGGTGAGGTCGCAGGGGAACTGGATGTCCCCTATACAGCTGATGAAGGGCAAGTGGGCAGAACCATAGGGGAAGGCAATTAGGAAAAGCCCTGAAAGGTATGAACACCCGGGTCCTTTGCACCTAAGAGTGCATCTTCCAGACTGGTTCATCTCAAGGCAATGACAGATGACTATGGTAGCATAGCATGTGTGGAAATCCTGGAAATACCAAAACACCCATAAAAAGGGAGATCACAAGTAAATAAACGATGGGAAGTTCAGTCAGTGGATCCCACAGCCAAGAAAAACCAATAGGGAAGCTACTCCTGATGTGTACCTCTCCCAGGAAAATAGTCAGATGAGGAAGGGTTCTTCCAAAGCAGCAAAGTTAGCTGAGCAGTGGTGATGCACGCCTTTAATCCCAGCACTCGGGAGGCAGAGGCAGACAGATCTCTGTGAGTTTGAGACCAGCCTGGTCTACAATTCAAGCTCAAGGCCACACAGGGCAATATAATGAGACCTTTTCTCAAATTAATTAAAAATAAGGCCCCAATGTGGGCTCACTCACTCTCTGTATGAACTGCAGTACTGAATATCCAACAGCAGGGGGCGGGGAGTACCTCATAGAATTCTAGGTAACACACAGTAGGTCAAGCATAGTATCAAACTTCTAATAAAGTTTTCATCCTGCCATTAAGCCAGAAATACCATCACAGGCTGAAGACACCTGCCCCAGGCCAAAGGGCCTCCTGTGGGGGAACACTGCACTCCTGGGGTCCCGGTCTTGCCAAGGAAATAGCAATCTGCAGCTCTAGCTGTGCAGGCTTATGAAACACGAGACAGCAAAAAGCTAGACTACAGGAATCCCTGAGGAAAGCCGGTCATTCCTTGAACAAATAAGAGACTTAAGGGTCCAATAGAAGAAAAAAGTTTAGCCAGGTGTGGTGGCAACACAGACCTGTATTCCTAGTACTAGGAAGAAAAAGATCCAAGTACTGGGCTAGGATCTTGGCTCAACTTAGACGAGTGCTTGCCTAACACATGCAGAGCCCTAGGTTCAATCCCTAGCAACACATAAACCTGGCATGGTAGCACATGCCCGTAATTCAAGCACACAAGTAGAAAGAGGAGGATCAGAAGTTCAAGGCCATCATCCTGTACAGTGAGTTCCAGGATAGCCTGGGATACATGACTCTAAGAAAGAAAAAGGATTTAAAAAATTAAAAATCTCATGGGCATAGTAATGCATGCCTTTAATCCCAGCACTCCGGAGGCAGAGGCAGCAGAATCTCTGAACTGGAGGCTAGCCAGAGTTGCATAATGAGATGCTGTCTCAGAAAAAAAAAAGATTCACATTTTGTGAGTATCTGTGACTCCTGAGTCAAACCAACTATAAAGACAAAAAGGGAGGCAGGCTTCAAATCCAAACTCAGCTATGTTGAAGAATATTTGTTTACACTGTGTGAAGATGTGTCACTGTGAGTGGTCTCCAAAGGGCTGACTGGCCAATAGCTAGTCAGAAGAGAACAGGCGGGACTTCTGGGCAGAGAGGGGAACTCAGGATGAATCTAGGTACAAGAGAGATGCCAGCTAGCCACTGAAGAAGGAGAGGTAACGGTGCCACATGGCAGAATGTAGATTAACAGAAACAGGTTAATTTAAATTGTAAGAGCTAGTGGGACAAGCCTAAGCTAAGGCCAAGCTTTCATAATTAATAAGAAGTCTCCATGTCATTCTTTGTGAGCAGTCCGACACCACGGCTACTCTGTGGTGTGTGATCTGAGAGGGTCACTCGGTCCCTCTGCTCTTTGGTGTGAGATGAGCAGGATAATTCTCATCACGAGATCACAGAAGAGTGTAATTCAGCTGGGCCCCAGCAAAGCTGACTACCTCTCTTCCTGCAAGCTGCCCCTTGCATCCCCAGAGGCAGCCCTTGGAAAGATGCATCCCATGCTCCCCAGGAGGCAGCCCTCACCTCTCTGTGCCCATCTTCACCTCGCTGACCAGCCGTCGGAGCCCCATGACCTGCCTCCAGAGGAGGAGCAGGCGGCTGTGCTCTCTGCTGAAGTAGGCGTTGAAGGACTATGGAGACAGACACAAGAGGCACTGGGGACACAGCTGCATTCCTGCCCCAGTGCCCCGCCAGCGTGGCCTAAAGAAGGACCAGAGTTTCCCCAAGGGACAGAGAGTACTCAGGGCCTGGACTGGCCTCCCAGTGGGCAGGGTCATGTGACCATGACCATGGGCTGGTCACTTAACTTTCCATATGACACAATGACAGCACCACACGTCATGAGAAATAGAAGAAACTGTGAACCTGGCCCAGGGCTTAAGTAAACAAAGCCAGCACTCCCTTGATGACATTGACTACTGCTCTGTGCTCACATGGTCAGGTACCCAGTCCCTCTGCAGGTCCCCCCACTGTCAAGCTATCCCGCTGGTACCCTTCTCACCTCTTCCTCGCGCCTCCATGCTGCCTCCCGCTGCTCCAGCTCCTTGCAGCTGCGGGTCCAGTCACTGGTCACTTTGCGAATGTCCTCGCTCAGACTCTGGTTGGCCAAGTTTGCCTGGTCCAGCTGCTCTCTCAGCATGGCATTCACCTGGGTCAGGCTGGCACTTCTGGGAGAGGCATATGGGGGTCAGTGAGCACTTGCTCATTGTTCAGGAGGCCACCCATTGACTGTGCCCCACCCTCACCTCTGCTGCTCCTCCTCCAGGCGCAGAATGGCGCTGTCCAGGTCTTGGCTATGTTCTGTGTCCTAGGTGAGGAAGAGAGGAGTAAGGACAGGCAGGAGGAGGGAGGCCTGTGCCTGCCCCACCTGGCACCCACCCTCTGACGCTGCTGCTCCAGCTCAGTGGACTTCTCCAGCAGCTGCTTCTCCAGCTCTGAGCACTGTTTCTTATACTGCAGAATCTGGCAACGAGCAGGAAGCCGTGTGAGCCCAGGGATAAGGGCTGAGTGAAGAAGAGGGCAGGGATAGGGGTGGGCAGCCCTGACCTTGGCCTGCAGCCGCTGCACTAGCTGAGCTTGCCGCTGCTGGCCCTCCTGGTAGGCCTGCAGCTTGCGCCGGTAGGAGGCCTGCTCCTCCTGCAGCTGCCTCCGCAGCTCCACGCTCTGCCGCACCAGCCCCTTGGGCTCCTGGGCCTCCAGCTCCCCAGTCTCCAGCCGCACAGCCTGCTCCAGCTGCAGGGAAGGGCCCTGGGTGAGAGTCCTGTGCTTCAAGCAGGCCCAGGCCTCTGCAGGAGACACCAGCCTGGGCTCAGACCACAATGCCTTGCAAGTTGATAGCACTCCAAGGAGCAGTCACAAGCAGGTATAGCCAGGATGTAGTACACATGTGCATGACACATGAGAATACAGATGGGAGTTTGCATGAGCATACAGATAAGCAGGAATGGACACACAGACAGGGCAATGTATAGGCACACAGAGCATGGCACGCAGATGGGGGATTCTTGAACACACAGGGCAGGAATGGGCTGGTGTTGGCACACAGATGGGACAAGTTTGGACACTTACAGCAGGAATGGAGATGGGGCATGCTTGGACACTTAAGACAGGGCAGGCATGGGCACACAGATAGGACATGCTTAGACACACAGGGCAGACATGAACACATAGATGGGACATGCTTAGACACAAAGGGCAGGCATGGGCACTCAGATGGAGCATGCTTGAACACTCAGACAGGGCAGGCATGGGCACTCAGATGGGGCATGCTTGGACACTTAGATAAAGCAGGCATGGACACAAAGGCAGGACATGCTTGGATACACAGGGCAGGCATGGGTACATAAATGGAACATGCTTGGACACTTAAGACAGGGCAGAAATGTGCACACAGATGGAGCATGCTTGGTCACTTAGATGGGGCAGGAATGGGCACATAGTAGGACATGCTTGGATACACAGGACAGGCACACAGTACCTTATAATATATGTGGGGGTGGGCATGGCCACAAAGATGGGACATGCTTGGTCACACAGGACAGGAATGGGCACATATATGGAACATGCTCAGACACACAAGAAAGGAATGGGTACACAGACAGGACATGCTTGGACACACAGGACAGGAATGGGCACACAGATGGGACATGCTTGAATACACAGGACAGACACAGGCACACAATGCAGACATGGAAATATATGTGGGGTGGGCATGGACATACAGATAGAGCAGGTATGGGCACACAGGCACACAGAAGAGGCAGGCATGTACATGTGCAGGTACCTGGAGGCAGACCGCAGAAGTAGCCGCCTGCTCCATGTATTCTCTGTCATCCCTTCAGAACACTGAGCCTACCCCACTATAGCTTATGCCTTAGTCTGCTGCCATGTCTCCCCAACCCTCTTTGCTCCCCAAAGCAAGCTCAGGAAAGCCTGGGTTTTTGTTCCCTATTGGATTTGAATATATAGGACACTGACTATGGGGTGTCCTGACTCATACCCAGGGAATATCGAGACTAACAACATGAGTGCACAGTGAATCTATTCAGAACAAATGTGTCACTAAGCGTAAGATCCGAGCTTACGGAGAGCACACAAAGTGCACAAAGGCAGTCTCAGAGTTCCCAGGGTGATATATAACACACAGCCTTCAGATCTGGATGTACCCCATCTAGCACTGCTTTGCCCCCCCTTACCCTGGCCTCTCCCTCACCTCACAGGACCCTCTCCCGTCCAGCTTCCTCCTCTCCAGGTATTGTGTAGTGTGCCACCCTCAGACCCCATGGGCACACAGAGGAGGCCTGTCCAATAGCCCTCTCAACCCTGTTCAGGTGCCTGGTTGTCCTGGCTACTTTTCCTAGGATTCCTCAGCTTCTGGCTGTCAGGGAAACAGGTTGAGGGAGGAAGGACTGACTTAAGGTCATGAACACACAGGGTCTGAGGACAACCAATGGATGATCCCAGTCTAGCTGACTGATGTCAACGCACACTTACCATCCATCTCCCAAGCACCCAGGCTGACCAGCAAGGTCCTCAAACACACACACACACACACACACAAGTGTAGGACTACCAGTCATAGGAAAGCCAACAGGAGGGGAGACTTTTCTTACCCACACTAACCTGGGGTCCAGGCCAGATCAGTGGCACTCCAGGACTGCACTAGCTTAGTGTACTTGGAAGCTGCTCTGACAGCCACTCTCAGCAATGCTGGTGGGTAGTGCGACTGTGCCGGTTGGGATGACACCAGCAGGGAGGAGTCAGCACAGCCGCATGGGGGCTGTACTGTGAGTTGAAGAACACAGGCTAAGGTTGCTAAGGGAGTGGCAATAGGAACATTCTCTGAGTCTGTGGCAAATGGCTACATAAAGCCCAAGCAAGCAGAGAGGTGAACAGAGCCTACATGTCACATAGCCCATGCATCAGAGTGGGTTGTGGTTAGCCATGTCTCCACACGGAACCCCGCATGCTCTGAATGCACTGGGTGCATCTGGACATGGTCTATGGGGTGGTGCAGGCATTATGCCCAGTATGTACCAGGACATGTGCTTGTGTGTCTGTGTATGCCAGGGAGGTGTGGGCATGATGTAAATTGGGGGCCTGGGGAAGAGTCTGGGCTCCTTGGGTCACAGGTAATGGTAGTGACTAGTGCATGTGTGAGTGCCTTTGTGGGCTGACGGTTGGCCCTTGCTGGCTTCTGTCCTTTTGCTGTCTGTGTGCAGCCAGGGGATGCATATAGTGCACTGTGCGGTTGATTACTATATGCAGAGGTGGTGGGATTGTCCACCAGGGTGTTGCTCTGTGCCAGGGCAGGACAGTGTGGTGTCTGGCTACATATAGACCATGAGTCTGAGTGTATCCATAGGATGGGTTTGTTTCTATGTGCTGTGTTCTATGTGGGGTCGATTTGTGGCTTGCATTGTATGTGCTTTGCACATTCGAGTGACCCCAGTGCTATTGGCTCCTGGTGTGGAGGGGCTCTGGCCAGTTACTAGGGACTCCACCCGTTTCCCCAGTGCTTAGTGCCAGCTACTGCAGGCCATACCTCACCTCTCTCCACAGCTCTGCCCTCTACAAAATAGCCTTTCAGTGTAACTTGCAATTTCAGTGGAAAGGAGGCTTCCACAAGAACGGATGAAAGTAGTTTATTGTCTCCCTTAGCAACTGCTGCTCTCCTGCCCCATTAATGACTAAGCCCAGGTTGCCATGGACACTGAGGAAACTCAGGGAATCTGTTCTTTAGAGCCAAGGGATAATGCCACTGCCTCTTTCCCACCTACCTTGCCGTACCCCTGCTTCTTGGGAATACTGAGGTACACTATACTCAGGAGGTAGCTTCTGGTAGTCCTGCCTCAGCTTCTCCACAGGACATCCAAAGAACAGAGCATGAATCCTGACTTGTTCCACTCCCTACCCCAGGGAGGACGTGGGGTTTGAAGGATGAGAACAACTTCACCTAAATGTCCCCAACCTAGTCTACCTTGCCAGTGTGGCCACAGGGCACCTGTCACCTGTAGGCACAGGTTGAAGTGAGTATCAGGGAATGTGTCATACAACCACATCCATATCCCTGGACCAGTGGTCCCTGTCCAGCTTTACCACTGACCTTGGGTCTAGCATGCTCCTCTGTGGACTTCAGTTTCTCCATCTGTAATAAGGTGATCACTGGGTTCTTATCCACTCAGGACCCTCCCCCTCCATGAAAGGCCTTCAAGGTTATTTTTTATTCAATCTCTGCCTCCAGGTAGGTTCTCACCCAAACTCTCTCAGACACAGAACAATTAAAAAATCCAGGCAATTTGTGCCAATATATGAGGGCACAACTCCTCAGCCCCCACTACAGACACCCCCCCCCAATAGCTATGTCTCACCCACCTCTCCTTCCCTTCCTTGTCAATCAGGGAGCAGTGTGAGCTTCAGTTGTTGAAACTGGCACCTGAGAGGCAGTCCCCAGGGGACTGGCACTGTACCCTGGGCCAAGAAGGGTCTACCCAGCAGGAGGCTGATTCTGGCGCATCAACAGTACCAACCTAGTACTCCTGCCACCTTGTCTCTGAACCCCTGCAGACTCCAAGAAATGAATTCTGTAGTGTCCTCAAAGCTAGGGGACCACAATAGGGCCCCCTCTTGGCTACTTGGCAAGCCCCAACAAGTCAGAGGCTTGTCTGAGCAGGCAGTATCAAGACATGGGCACACTCCATAACAAGAGGGTGTACAGAATTCAGTACAGAACACACACAAGACAACACACAGGGCTCCATACAGACAGGGCTTCCCACTAGCACACAATGGATGCTACAGGAGCTGGCAGGCTCTCTGCACAGCCCCCAAACAAAGGCAATATATAGTCCTAGCCTGGGAGCCAGGACACTGGAAGTCTTAACTGGCTGTGTGTCACAAGGCATGGGGCTTTCTCTCTCTCTCCTCTAGGATAAATGGATATTTCTCCTAGGTTAAATGGTTATTATAATGCTACAAACTTTGGTATACTAAATATAAAGGACTCAGCATATTTTTGGAATATAGTAGGCATATCTTTTTATTTATTTTGTTTGTCTGTTTTTCAAGACAGGTTTCTCTGTGTATCCCTGGCTGTTCTGGAACTTGCTTTGTAGACCAGGCTGGCCTCAAACTCACTGAGATCCACTGCCCTGCCTCGTGAGTGCTGGGATTAAAGGTGTGTACCACCACACTCGGCCCATGGTGGCTACTATTACAACTATTGTCCTCATCATCTGCCCTCACACTTCATCCTTCACTCAACTCCTCTCAACCTTCCACCATCAGCTCCCCCAGGGCACCAGGAGTTCATGGCCATTCCAGCTGGCAGAGCTGCAGTCTGAACCAGATGCCCATCCTTACATGGTCAGTGGGCCTGGTCAGGACATCCCCCTACCCACCCAAGCCTGGCCCCAGGAGCACCCACCCTCTCACTGACGGCATTGTACTTGATAGCAAGTTCATCACGCTCAGCACGACTCTGGGCCAGCAGGTCCTCCACACGAGACAGCTCCTGCTGCAGCAGCTGGTTCTCCTCCTGCAGTGACAGCAGGGAAGCCATCTCTGGGACCTGGAGAGGGGCTGACCAAGGACAAGGAGCTGAGGTTGATTTCTGTCTAGTGCGGAGGGGCACCAACCCCAATGGGTGTTCTACTCATTTCTGGGACAAGATGATGGGCCAGAGCCCTGGGAGGACCCTGTGTGTGTGTGTGTGGCTGCAGCACCTGGGGTCCAAGAGAGCTGAGGAACGGGAAAGTTAGCAAGAGACATCAAGAGCTAGAGTTGTATAGAAACAGTTACAGCCAGTGTGGCCACTTCCCCAGAACATGCAGGAGGAAGGCTCTAGCTAGGAGTCAAGAGAAAGTTTTCCTATACCCACGCCGGGGACATGAAGCTCTGATTTTTTTTTTTTTTCCGAGACAGGGGTTCTCTGTAGCTTTGGAGCCTGTCCTGGAACTCACTTGGTAGACCAGGCTGGCTTCAAACTCACGGAGATCCGCCTGTCTCTGCTTCCCAAGTGCTGGGATTAAAGGCGTGTGCCACCATTACCCAGCCGAAGCTCTGAATTCTTGCTCCCTCCTTTTCTGAGGACTATTCTCCTCAGGACCTCAATTTTATTCATCTGTTAAATGGGTAGAACAGTGATCCAATCATGCCAGGAAAGTGGTCAAGCCTTACTCGAAGTCAGGGCTTCTCATAACTTTGCTTTATTTTCTTGTTTTTTGAAGTAACACAGCCTACGCAGCCTAGGCTGCCGTGGAACCCTCTGCCCCTCTAGTGCTAGATTTCAGATGAGTTCCATCATGCCCAGTTTCTCATACCCAGAGTTTAAGACAGTAGAGGTTAGCTTGGGAAGAGGAAGCAGAGAGAAATAAAGGCCAGAGCAGAACACCCCTCCCTGTGTGCTCTACTTTGACCCTGAAAACATGGACACACACTGCAGGCCTTCTAGTTTTGGGGTGGTTTGTTAAGTCTCCCCTATTCTGGGGAGTCTCAGCATCCCTGTTCCACTCAAGGAGATAGCCCAACCCTGACCTGGAATCAAAAGCAGATTGTAGCAGGGACCCAAAAATCACCAGCAGAACAGCTGCCAGTGCCCCACACCACCTACTAAGTGGCTAGGCACTCAGGCAGGCTACATAATCAGGTCATGCATGCCACATACCAGGACCAACTGCGGCCATCAGCTTTTGTGCTCAAGCCATCAGGCCTTTGCAGGAACTTGGTCTGAACTGAGTTGCCTCCCCATGTAATCTCAGCCTCAGACAGCTCACACCATCCCTGATAGGAAATACAGTATTTGGTGTTCAAATCTGAAGCAGGGAGCAGGGAGGGTGTGCCCCTCCTTCTCCCCTAGCTGTGCCACATGGGGAATAAATAAAATAAGTCTGGGTGCATTGCATCTCAGCCTCCATTTCCTCCTCTGTGCAGTAGATCCATCCATCACAGGTTAGGCTGTGCCTAACCCCCTATGTGTATTCAAGAAGTAGGGAGAGGACTGGGGACATGGCTCAGTCCTTACTACACAAGATTGAATATCTAAGTTCAAATCCCAGCACCCATGCACAAAGCTGGGTTCGGCCGCTCAAGTACCTGTAATCCAAGAGCTATGTGGGGAAGAGACAGGAGAATCAGCAGGATTTACTGGCTGCCAGCCTAGCTTCAGGCTGAGTGAGAGACCCTGCTGGAATAGGTGGAGAGTGATACTGCAGGAACCCAGTGCCCTCCTTTGATGTCCTTGTGCTCATAGGAAACACATCTGCACATGTGTGCATGTGCCACACACACACACACAGAGAGAGAGAGAGAGAGAGAGAGAGAGAGAGAGAGAGAGAGAGAGAGAGAGAACTATCTATCTATTGCTAATGAGGAAGACAGCGAGAGAAGGAACCCTAGACAGGGTAGGGAGTGGCACCTGGGCTCTCAGGCTGAGAAAGGTTGCGGGTGATGATCTCCCTGATACAGACTGGCAGGATGGCACCCTGGGAGTCCTGGGCTGGGTTCTGCACACTCAGGCTCTTCTCTTGGTCTGGTCTCAGGCTACAGCTCTCCAGAGTCTGTGGGAGGACAGTGTTTGGACAAGTCCTATGGCCCAAGTCCTAGAGAACTCAGAAGATGAAGCTGATGCCTGAAGGGTAAACTGAAAAGAGCTCCTGCTGGGAGTCTCACCTAGGTCTGTGCTCTAGGCAGGACCCTTCAGGTAAACCAAGCCCACAGTAACTCAGACACCACACTGGAGGCAGCACAGGCTGTTGGCGGGGTTTCAGCCCAGTTCCCACCATAGGTAAGGAGGATCTAGCTGTGCCAGAGGCCAGTAATCCCTAAAATCCATGAGAGGCCCTTCCCCCCACTACTGTGCACTAGGATTAGGGAATCCTAGCAGTTAGCCTATGCAGCCCCTGGGAGCTGCAAATTGCGGCTCCTGTATACCAGCGCCACACCTCCCTCAGTTCACCCACCTCTCACTGCTCCTAGTAGGTCAGTTATCTTGCTCTGTCCTGCTCTAGACAGGGTAGACACAGCACTTAGGACCCACCTGGATCACAATCTCCAATGCCAGTTGGGGCTGCAGGGATTCTGCCAGCCCTAGGTTCATGGAGGGGGGGGTCTGTGGGTATCCCACAGCCCTCCTCCCCAAAGTACCAAGATCAGCTCAGCTACTAACAACACACTAACAATGCCAGGCTGCTGGGCTGAGCGCCCGGCAGATTAAGCTTAAATCCGCCGCTGCCCCCACGTGACCATGTAGGGGGTGGGGAGGGCTCAGATGGGAGAGGAGGAGAGCTGAGAGAAGCAGAGATACAGGAGAAGAGTGGGCAGAAGCAGCCCTGAAGCCCAGCCAGCACAGAGGCAAGAAGAGAGCAGAGCAAAGAGGGAAAGAGGAATGGAAGGTGGGAAGAAAGAGGACAGTACTTCCCGCTACCTCCACTCTCCCCAGGCTGTGGGTTCTGTAGCCTTCCAAGCCCAGCTGCTGGAGGTGGGAAAGGCCAGAGTCCCCAGTCTATAGAGCATCTTCCATGACCCGGAACGGACTCACATGGCTTGCTCAGAACACATCCACAGCTCGCTGGGCAGATGTTTGTGCACTACAGGTTAGAAACGAAGAAAGCAGGGGCTCGGACAACACTAGGAACCGAGCCCCTCCAAGTCCCACCCCCAGCTGTATCCTAGCATCCTCCTGTGTAAGAGCCGATACTATTGGTGCTTGCCTCTTGAGCTGTCTGGAGCAAAATGTCTGCCCATCAGCAGCACACAGCAGGGCAACCAGTTCACACCCTGAACACTGGGTAAGCACTGTTTTCATTTTTTGGAAAACTCAACATGCACACTGTGGGCCTAAGTCTGAACAGTTTCCCTCCCTACAGCAAGGAGGCTGTGTGGCACCATGGTTAGAGCCTGGAGTTGCTTGGCACTATGTGTTAGCAGTATATCCCTGGATAAATTACCTCTTCTTGGCTGTCCCCTCCTCTGTAAACAGGAAGAGGGTCACTGTGGGGATTAAAATGTGCTGGAAGCAGGGAGGTGAGGGAAGGCAAGCTCACAGCTCACATTAACACCATCTGCCAGTTCCTGCTCTCCAGGTCCCTTGGTTTTAGGGCGGGTCCACTTGAGCTCATCAAATCCTCACATCAGCCCATTTCCAGATGAGCAAAATGAGGCTCAGAGGGGTGGGTGCATGGGTGTCTCACCTATTCAAGGTGGCACACTGTGCAGAAGTGTAAGTCTGAAGACCACCCCACTTAGACCAAGCAACCTCCCCAAATACCTAAAGGGCAATGCCAGGCTTCTTGCACCTCAAGACCTGGGGCTGTATCCAGGTCAGACCCAGGGATGCAGCAGGTATTGCATATATGCACATTAATCCAAACTGGATCTCTCCTTTCCAAATACAGAATTTGTCCTGCAAATGAAAATGCAGGAAGCAAGGTACACCACACCAAGAAGGTTTAAGTGTCACCAAGCTGCTATGACAGAAATCCAGATTTCAGCAAACCTACACCCATGAGCACAGAGCTGCCACTCAGCCCTGCCCTCCTTCCGAAGAACCACCACAGAACTCCTCCAGGCTGCATCATCACCCGGCCAAAGGGCGCCTCAGTCACCCTGGGCCAGGATGCCCAGCTCAGCACAGATGAGATCACAGATATGCTTGAAGAATGGAACAGAATTATTCTGTGTCTCCCACAAGCTGCTGTCCTAAGAGATTGAGTGAAAGGGGCAGGATGCCAGACCCTGGACACTAGGTAATACCAACCCTTGGCTCTCCCAAAAATTCCCCCCCACAGATCCTGAGACAGCATTGATAAATTCTGTGGATATGCTCTGCCCTGATAGTTGCAGCTTCCTTCCAAGTCTCAGGTAGGTAGCCAAGGGAGGAAGGGAGGAAGAAGAGAAGAAAAAAGGAGGGAAAGAGGGAAGGAGGAAGGAAGGCCCACCAAATTGGTCATAGGAATCTAATTGCTACAGCATCACCTGCTGCAGTTCTAATGTGGTTTGTCCCCTCCCAAACTCATGGTGAAATCTGGTTCCCAGTGTTAAGAATGGAGAGGTGATGGGACCTTTAAGAGGGAATTAGGTCAGAGGGATTAATGTTTTCTCAACACTGTAGTTTACTTATATCACAAGTGTGAGTTGAGGCCAGACGTGGTGGTTTAAGTTAGTAATCTCAGCACTTTGGAAGTAAAGGCTGAAGAATCTTGTGTGTGAGGCCAATCTGGACTACATTAAGAGATGGTGCAAGCCGGGCGATGGTGGCGCACGCCTTTAATCCCAGCACTTGGGAGGCAGAGGCAGGCGGATCTCTGTGAGTTCGAGACCAGCCTGGTCTACAGAGCTAGTTCCAGGACAGGCTCCAAAGCCACAGAGAAACCCTGTCTCGAAAAAAAAAAAAAAAAAAAAAAAGAGATGGTGCAGTGGTTAAAAACACTGGCTGTTCTTCCAAAGGACCCATGTTCAATTCCCAGAACACACCTAACTACAGTTCCCGGGGGATCTGATGCCTTCTGGCTTCTGAAGGCACCAGGCATGCATATGTTATGCAGACATGCATGCAAACACTCATACACATGAAATAAAATAAATAAATCTAAAGGAGGTGCTTCAGTAGACAAAGCACTTTCCACAAGAGCCTGGTGCTCTGATCCCTGGCACCTATGTGAATACAGGGTAGGTGTGCTGACTAGTTTTATGTCAACTTGACACAAGCTACAGTTATCTGAAAGAAGAAAACTTCCACTGGGAACATGTCAGCTAATTGGGAGTTCTGAATCTTAGAAATCCCTCACCCCTACCTTTGCTACTACAAAAACCCAACCCCACTGAGCTCAGGGCATTCCGATCACTCCAATATTTAGACAGATGGAGAGACCGAGTTTGCAAACTGGTTTAAGAATAAAGGCTCTTGGGGGCTGGAGAGATGGCTCAGAGGTTAAGAGCATTGCCTGCTCTTCCAAAGGTCCTGAGTTCAATTCCCAGCAACCACATGGTGGCTCACAACCATCTGTAATGGGGTCTGGTGCCCCTTCTGGCCTGCAGGCATAAACACAGAATATTGTATACATAATAAATAAATAAATATTTAAAAAAAAAGAATAAAGGCTCTTTGATTTTACATATTTTACATACAGGACTCTGTCTTCTAGTTAGTTCCGTGATCTGGGCATAGCACCCTCTCTACCCAGAGCACTGTACATTACCACCTCCACCGAGCCTAGCGCCCAAAGCTCTACAAACAGTTGTTAATGAATGAACACCGAGATGAGCAACTCTAATGTGAAAATCTAAAACTTCTGAGTCAATGCCACAAGTGACCCGTGCCTAACTTCCTGTGACTAATCACAGCACACGAAAAATGTATAAAGCTACTACCGGCGATGTGGGCAATTGAAGTAGGAAGCAAGATTGCATTATGTTTTGATATGGGGCCTGTCCCCTCAAACCTTTTTATGTATATGTAAATCTCTAAAAATTTTTGGGTTGGTTGTTTTGTTTTGTTTTTGAGACAGGATTTCTCTGCATATCCCTGGCTGTCCCGGAACGATCTCTGTAGACCAGGCTGGTCTCAAACTCAACAGAGGTCCACCTGCCTCTGCCTCCCAAGTGCTGGAACAAAAGGTGTGAGCCAACAACCATCCTGCTCTAAAAAATTGTCTTAAATGAAGTAATTTTGAGATACCCTAAAAAGAAAACTAAATGGGGGTGGGGGAGTAGAATAATCTCCTTAACTTTGGTTGGGTGTTGCATAAATCTCAGTCATGCTACACAGCTGGGAAATCACAAGACAGCAGGGAACCCAGGTCCAGACACCCGGGGTCCAGAAATCCTACCCTCAGAAGACACTCCCCCCCCCCCCGCGCGAGCAGGACTCACGCCTGGAGGGGATGGGGGCTGCAAATGACAAGAATTATTTGTGAGCTCAACCAGAAAACAGGAAATTGGAAGAAGACAGCGGGTACTTCCAACGCCTCTCCCTAAGGGTCCTAACTCTCCAGACAAGTCGGGTCCCCAGGGAGCTGGGCAGATGTGGGGTGGGGAAGAACAAACATTCCTTCAGATTTGAGTTCGCAAAAAACCTGAGCGGTCTCTCCAAATGCCAGTTCCAGAGCCACTGGCTGGACCCATCCTGAGAACCCCTAAGTGGAAGCCCCAATCTCTCCGCACAGGCTTCTGGGGCCTCACCATGCTGGACCGCCCAGGGACTGCGCCGGGCCCCAGTTTGCTCGTGTGCACTATGGAGAGCCTTTCCCCCGAGATCGGCTAAAAAGAGAAAGTTCCCACGGAGGTGCGTGGGGCCGGGCCTGGCTCTAGGGAGGCCGCGAGCATCGGCGTGAGGCTTTGGGTGACCGTCGTCGTCGACGGCTGCGCCCAGCGGAGCGAGAAGACCCGGTGAGAGGCTGCTGGGCCATAGGCCCCGGGCCCGTGGCGGGAGACTCCGGTGGGTACGCACCTCCGTTGCCTTCCCTTCCCGCCCAGACCTGGTCCAGCCCAGCCCGGCGGGGTCGCCCGTGGAGCTTAGAGACCCCAGGACACCCACACAACTCCAGCCCGCCTCCTTAGCCAGGCGCGCCCGCCCCGTCCCCGCCCCGCGCACGCGCGGCGCGAGCTCCTACCTTCGCGCGCTGCCGCCGAGGCCGAGCGGCCACAGCCGAGGGGCGGGGCGTGCGCTCCGGGGGCGTGTAAGAGGCGGGGCTACGTAGGGGGCGGAGTTAGAAAGGCGGGAGGGCCCCAGCCAAAGAGAAGGAGCTCCGCGGCGCGGGGGCGGGGTCTTAGGGTGCGCCAACGGGCGAGGGCGGGGTGAGCGCCTCCTGGTGGAGAGAGGCGCTCTGCGGCGGAGCAGAGGTGATGCTAAGACGGAGCATGCGCTCTACGGTGGGGAACGGCTCCGCCGAAGGGGCGTGTCTGAGGGGAAGCAAAGCGCCCGCTTGGTGGAAAACGACGCTACGCGGCAGGGCCGTGACCAAGAGGCGTGGCTCAGGCAGGGGCGGGGCCAAGACGGAGCGAGTTGCGAAGAAAGGATCTCTGCTACCCTACCGGCGGGCTCTGTCGGGCGGAATAAGGTCCGGCTCCAGCTTCTTCCTGGTCATCGCCATTGTTGCTCTGGACCGTCCTGCACTCGGGTGCAAGTGTCCCAGCTGCAGAGGTTCACTGTCCTACCGACCGGCGCGAAACCTCTGCGTTCTGCCCGAAGATAACCAGGCTGTGGGGTTGAGGGGTGTGGCCGAGGCTTTAATGATGTGATAACCTTTAGGAGAGACTGCTCTCCCGGTGATGGAGCGGTCCTGCTGATCAGTCTGCCCTCACCTGTAAAATGGTAGTGCCGGACTGGAACGTTGGTTAGTGATTACGAACGCTTGTTGCTCTTTCGATGTCCTGGATTTTATTCCCAGCACCCACATACATACAGGCAAACCACAAACATATAAAATAATAAATCTTTAAAAAAAAAAAAGGTAGTGCCTGTAATGCCCAAATCCGTGAAGTCCCCGCAAAAGCCAACAAGGAAACAAGTCCCATTCGTAAAAGCAAGGAGCCTTTATTTTAATCTAGTTTGCAAACTCGGTCTCTCAGCATGTCCAAGGTATTGAGATAACTGGAGGGCCCGAAGCTCATTTAGAATAGTTTTATAGTAGTAAAGGTGGGGGTGAAGGGTTTCTGAGGTTTTAAGAGCCCCGATTGGCTGACATTTGTCTAGGGGTATCCTGACGAATGTTCACTGGCAGGTGTCTCTATCTGTAGCGCTTAGAATGCCAGGTATTTCCTTTGAATGGTCTGTTCTTGGGTGGAGGTTGGGTATTCTCAGTTTGTGGTTCCTCCTGCAACCAGGCATTGCCTCAGGGCAAACTACTGAGACTCAAGCATCTATTAAATTTAGGGATGGCCGAGTTCTACTCTGACAGGTGATAATGGTTGGAAGTAAAGAACTTCCTTTGGATAACCTGCCCATACTTAGCTTATCATGGCTGGCCCCCACATTTCCCCCTTCACAAGCACCTATGACAGGATCCAGTCTTGGGTCCTGCTTGCCCCTGGTTTTAAGGAGGCGTGGAACTACTTAAATTAATTGACAACCCTGGACCTAGTATATTAACAGGCACTATAGGTAGTTGTCCTGTGCCCCATTCCAGGGAGTTTCCCCTTGTATCAGCCTTTTAACCTATTTTGGGCAGTGGTCATGGGACAACATGTTCCTTTTCGCAACTACTTCAAGCTGACATTGGGGCATTGTTATCCGGGCCCAAGTATGTTGAAAGGCTAGCCAAAGATAGGGAGGAAATTTGGGCAATGGGGCACTCATCAGACTCCATTGAAGGCACAGGGAGCATTTATGTTCATATGAGCCAGACTGGTCCACACCAGCTTTCAGGAAGTCTAGGGCTCGCCACCATTCAGAGTAGGTTATAGTCAGCAACTGATGCTTAAATGTGTCTGCCAGCCAAGTGGAGGCCTGTTGAGATAAGTTTAAACTTTATTAAAATTTATTTAAAGAAATGCCCATATTGTAGAAAAAGAGCAGATAATGGGCATCTGTAAACAGAAGGAATAGACTCATACCTCTGGGCCCTAGCAAAAACTACAGATTTTGATTAGAAGCATGTATATTTTCCTGGTGTCCAGAGAACCATGTATGGTTTGAACAGAGATGTCTTTAACCAGAATAGATCCAAAATCTTGAGCTTGTGACCCACACAGTAAATAGTCATTGCTCTATTAGCTTATTAGAACTATCAGAGTGGAGGAGGAAATTAGAAACATTTTTTGTATCTTAATCTGTATCTATGTCTTAAGTTATTTTTTTAGACCCCTAAGGCTTATGAACTTTTATATTCTCAGACCTTAATATATTTTTTAATGAGCTAACAAGTTGGCTATAGCTTTGTGGAAGAATCTGGATACCTTTTGCTGCTAAGCTTACATTATAACTGTCCTAGCTGTTAATACTATCAGAGATCTCAGAAGGATAAATAAAGTATATCTGAGTACAGACCAAATAGTTGTTAAATCCATTAAAAATTACAGGGATCAGAGTCCATATACAGATAGTCATACCCAGGTCTCCATGGTTTTGGAGGCAGAAATATCCAGAACAACAGTCTTACTGTCTCAGCCAGGCCCACAAGGTGAACTTTTTTTCTTTTTTTGTGCCATAGCATCCTGAAAGCTCATAAGAGTCTCCTAAATGGAATGAAACTAAGAGAGATCCAGACCTTCTAACCAGATGATTGCAGGTCTCCTGCCATGTCTTCAAAATAGTACCTTGGCTCTACCTTGACTATAGAGTTGAGGGACAGAGTTTTTGGCTTGAAAAGCATTTTTATGGATTGGCATCTGGAAAACAAGTATTCAGAAGCCTGTTTTCCAAATGCACACACACTCAGGAGGCAAAGGCAGGCAGATCTCTGAAGCCAACCTAGTCTACATAGTGAGTTCCAGAACAGCCAGGGTTCTGTAGAGAAACCCAGTCTCAAAAAACTCCAAAGAAAATAAGAGCCAACATTACATACAACAGCCCAGTAGAGAAACCTAAATCCCAGCACTTAGGAGGTGGAGACTACAGAGTGAGTTTGAGGCCAACCTGGGCTACATGAGAAGCTGTGACACAGAAAAAGATGATACTAACATGTTGACTAGAGCCGGAGAGGGCTCAAGGGTTAGGAGAGCATGCTGCGCAATCATGAGTTTGGGAGTTCGTATCCCAGCACCCACATAACAAGCCTGATGCAGGAACACCCTGATAACTCCAGCTCTTCTAGCCTAGAATCATGCAGATACACAGACATAAACAGGTTTGTTTTGTTTGGAAACAGGGTTTCTCTATGTAGCCCTGGCTGTCCTTGAACTTGCTCTGTGGATCAGGCTGCCTTCAAACTCATAAAGATCTGCCTGCCTCTGCTTCCTGAGTGCTGGAATTAAAGGCAAACACCACTACCACCCAGCTAAACAGATCTTTAAAAAATGTTACTTAAAAATATTAACTATGGCCGGGCGGTGGTGGCACACGCCTTTAATCCCAGCACTCAGGAGGCAGAGGCAGGCGGATCTCTGTGAGCTCGAGACCAGCCTGGTCTACAAGAGCTAGTTCCAGGACAGGCTCCAAAACCACAGAGAAACCCTGTCTCGAAAAACCAAAAAAAAATTATATATATATAATTATATATATTATATATATATATTAACTATGCTCTATCTTTAGGTACTGGTTTGACAGTTCATCTCCTAAGTCTAGATTTTATTCCTTTGAAAAGATGGCATATTGACCTCTGTGGTGGTTTGAATAGGAATGGCCCCCATAGACTCATGTGTTTGAATGCACTATTAGGAGGTGTGGCCTTGTCAGAGGAAGTGTATCACTGTGGGGATGGGCCTTGAGGTCTCATATACTCAAGCTGTGCCCAGTGTGCAGTCTTCTTCTACTGCCTGCAGATCAAGATATAGAACCCTCAGCTCCTTCTCCAGTATGTCTGCCTGCATGCCACCATGCCTCCTGCCATGACAAAAATGGAAAAAAACCTCTGAAAACTGTTAAGCCAGCCCAATTAAATGTTTTCTTTTATAAGAGTTGCCATGGTCATGGTGTCTCTTCACAGCAAGAGAAACCCTAAGAAAACCGACTTCAAAATGAAATAGAAATTTCTCTTTTTTTGGGGGTAGGGCAGTTCAAACAGGGTTTCCATTTGTAGCTATGGAGCCTGTCCTGAAATTTGCTCTTATGTTTTTTGGAGACATGGTCTCACATTGCATTCCAGGCTTGCCTGGAACTATATAGCTCAGGGTAACCTTGACCTTGCCCAGTTTATACCTAGTAATCTCTAGTCACCGGGCACTCTGCAGGTAAACCTATGAGATGGTTTCCTATGTCTCTTTAGAGAAAATTTACATATTTGCCCTTCAATTTTTATACAAAGGAACACGTTATTTTTGGTTTTTGTCTGTGCTGGGGCTTGGTCACAGAGCCTGGCATATGCTAGTCAGGTACACTACACTGAGCTCCATCCTGTACCCTAGACTTTTTCCTAGCTGTCTGCCCTTTATACATCTTAGTGATCAATACATAGAATGCCATCATTCATTTCTTCCAGTGATCTAGTGAGCCACTGGATATATAAATATTTATGTAACTTCTCTCAGTAGACACTATTAATTAGACAGAGTACTGAACAGTTCCCCCAAACTTTATGTTCAAGTCCTAACCCCCAGTACTCGCATAGGTCGACTTGTTAGAAACAGGGCCTTAGTTTGCAGCTGTGATTAGTTAAGGATTTCAAGATGACATTCCAGAACCATTAAGGGTCACGAAATCCAGTAATTTAGTGGACACAGAGGCACAGAATGTCATGCAAAAAGAGGCAGAGACTAGCATTGTACTGTCACAAACCAAGGAGTGCTTGGGGCCAGCAGAAGCTGCTTGCAGCAAGGATTCAGCCCTTGAAGCCTACCTACTCTGGGAAGGATGAATGCAGCAAGCCTGGCTTTCTACCGTTGTTTGTGGATCACTACTTTGTGAGTTTACCCCTAATAAATAAACCTTTATTATACTCCATTCTGGGCGTGGAACTATTTAATACCGCAACATTCACCTGAGTACTGAACTACAAGTAGGTATCACCACACTTGGCAGACTTCTAGTTGAAGGAACCCTGTAAGTCTACACATTCCGACGTTCAGCCACCACACACAGAGGGTGTTCACTCAGATGGGCACCGGTGTGATGCAGTCTTCTTGTGTTTTCAGGGTGCACGATTTGTTAACTTTTTTTTCTTGCCTGGCCTCTGTGTACACGTACCCTTTCACACTTGGACTTGTGTGGTGTGTCTACAGAGACAAAGTTATCCACAGCTTTGTCCACTGAAGGTCTACGACACAACTGGTCTCCACCAGTGACTCCAGCTGCCACAAGGATGGGAAAAGACTCCTCTTGGACATGCTAAGAGATGTGCTACCCTTAGAGCAGGAGGACCAGGTTCTCCTCTGGATTAAATGATACCCTGGCACCGAGAGCTGAGCAGCCACACAGCCAAAAACACATCCATCTGACAGACACTACAGAAGTCAAAATTTTTATTTTTCTTTCCCATCTTTAAAACTCTGGTCCCACAAGGTCAAAACTTCTTTCAGTTCATAGTCTTGACCCTTCAAAAAAGAAACCTTTCAATTGAAGGTAAGGTTAAGTCTATAAAGAAACATCAGAGAGGCACTGAGGAGATAATGGCTTCTTAAAAACCACTACTGATGGCCCAGGCTTCCAGCTGACAGAGCTCCTCTGTCACAGTCTCTGAAGGGAGAAAAGGATAGGCTATCTACAGACATGTCCCTCCAGAAGCCACGAGGGAAGGACCAGTCATGCCATGACCCTGTGAGCTCAGAGCAGAGGCGGAAGACAGGCAGGCCAGCCCGTTGGGTGATGCTCCAACTTCCTCAGAGCACTGCTCTGCAGGCTCCCAGAGCCCGCCCCACCTGAGGGGCGACTGCTTGAAGACATGGAAACCAGGTACACAGGATGACTCCCGTAGCCACCTCTGGGGCTCAAGGCAGGGAGGAGGGTGACAGGACCCAGCCATGAGCCATGGTGGGTCCCTCGCAAGGGCAAATTAGTGCTGGTCAGCATATTAGCAGAGCAATGTAATAACATTTTCAAAAAGCTGCTTAATCCTTCCAGTGTCCCTGGACAGCACACTCAAGCTGCAGCTCAAAGATGTGCTAGCAATCAGGAAGATCCTCTGGAACATCCGACAATGTCTACAATGGACAGAGTGCAGGGAGTCTCCTGTCCAACAGTGAATCTGGGACACTTGCCAACCTGAGGGGCAGAGCTGAACCCAGGCCACAAACTCAACCCATTCTGTGCTTTAGGGGCTGTGTTTAATAAGGATCACTTCATGGAAGAAGGCAGTTCTGGGTCTCTCTTGTAAGGAAGGATGAGCTGGGGGCCCTGGAGTGTTTGCCCCTGTCATCTGGCTGTGTAGCACCTGCACCCCAGCAAGTGAGGCATTTTACTGCCAATTTACTGTTTCTTGTTGCTCAGGCTGTCAAGAGAGCCAGGCAAAGAGAAGAGAGTGATGCTCCAGGGTCCAGCCAGGGAGCGCTTCGCCTCCTTCTGTGGGCCTGATGAGGCAGCTTCTTCCCAGAAGTTGTGAAGAAAAAGTTGTGCATCAAAACTGGACCCAGCCGGTGCCTGGCTGAGACTGGCTGGAGGACGGCCTGTGAAGGGAAAACAGGAGGTGGCAATATCCAGCTGTTGGAGAGCAGACACAGGGGCATATTTTTGGGCAGATGGAGCACTGAGGAGGCAGTCCCCAAAGGGCCTAGAGCAGCAGGCAGCAGACGTGGCTTAAGGATCCAATCTGGCCCGTGTGTGGATCTGAGCTGTCCATTCCTTTACAGAAGACAGACCCGCTCTGACAGCTCCAAAGTCTCCCATATACCCTGAGGATAGGAATCTGGCATCTTTCCAAACTGACCCAAGGGCAGGCCCTAAAGCTCAGGAGATGCCTTGCCTCAGAGGTCCTGTAAAGATAGTCCAGGCCTAAAATCTGGGTCTTGATTCCCGACCCAAGGCAACAATTGGTGAGAATCAGACAAGTTTGCAAAAGGAGGTCTCAGGCAGTGGGGAACAGTGGAAAGCTTTTACAGAGGTAAAGAGGGCAGTGTGCCACCCAAGGCAGGGGGGGTTCTGTCCCATGGCTACCATGAAAATGTCCAACCAGAGCTAGTCTCCCAGCAGGTTGAACCAGCAATTCCAAGAAACCCAGGGAAATAGCTCTGGCCCCACCCAGCCCGGAAAGCTCCCCTCCTTACCCTGTGGATTTGGTGAAGTCGCCCCAGACATCAGCAGTCGTGGCGGCAGCAGGCTTAGACTGTGGCCAGGGTTCTGTGACACCACCTAGTGATGTCCCCAAATCCAATGAGAGAAGAAAGAAATAGGGAAGTCAGATATCTTTCTGGTAGTCTCAGTTACTAAATTTTTAAATCTGGGGACCAGTATCCCACAGGGAGACATGTTCTGGGGACAAACGACTCCAGAAAGAGCCACATTTCCACCACCTTATTCATGGGTCCTTGGTAGCCCCTAGAGCGAAAACAGGAGCCACATACAAGGTGGAGGGAGTGGTGCCAGGGAACATGAGTCACACGTGTGTCCTGTTCTGACTTCTGGAGTGGGAATGCTTCCTGAAACCCCAGAGCCTGTCCAGAAAGCCTGCAGTACCGTGTGCATCAACTGGCTAGAGCCACAGGCCACACACTACCAGGGAGAGCCTTCCAGTCGAGGCCACACAGAAGCTGCCCTCACACCTCTTCTGGGGGCAAGCCTACTCCTGGCTTCCTGGCACCTTTCCTATGCTGCCCAACGGCCACACTGCCATTTCTCAACTGCCCTGCACTGGAAAACCAGATAAAACCAAGGTCCCCATCAGGGACACCTCACAGTTCACTGAGTGCTAAGCATGCATTACCTCATTTGAACCTCACCACAGTGCCTAGGGGAGGAGGTCAGGCTGGGATTAGCTGTGTGACTGTGCAGGTCATTTGAGTTTCACTTTTCTTATCTCTCATTCGGCTGACAGGACAATTTCACAGGGCAGAATGAGCTCCTAGATCCGGCATGCTCAGCTCAGGCCCAGAACACAGTATCACTAAAATGACAATGAATTAACCCAGGCCGGCACTCAGAGAGAGTTCACAGTGGTCAGCATACTACTCCGAGTGTAGCACAAGGCTTAGCTCCAGTGTCTTCACTATAAACATCATCAGTATCTCATTCTACAGATGGGAAAACAGACGCACAGAGACGTAGGCCATTAGGAGCTCAAAACAAAGAGCTAGTCTAAATTCTGTATGGTGGTTCCAGAGCAGACAGCATCAGCAGATGGCAGCTGGCGACTCTCTGACACCACCTTGTGTGTAAACGTGTTTACTGCAGGCTGTGAGTACTAGGCCGGAAGCCGGAGAGCTAGGACTCCATGCTGTACAAAAGATCCTGACTTCACGATGCTGCATTTGTTTTTTTCAGCTTTATTATGGCTTATGAAAATGTTAAATGCATGTTCTACCTGTTTATCAGAATGTTACTGCAGCCATCCCAAGTTAAGGAACACTTGTCCTATGGTATCTCCAGGGCCTAATCCTCCACATCCACCCAGAGACCAGGGATGGCTGAGACATACACAGAATGTTCTAAGCATTCAGAAGCTGCTCCTGTCTCTGGCGATGCCACAGCCAGCGTCCTGTGAGCACACTCTGAACATAATGCCAGAAAGATTTCCTGATGCCAGGCAGAGGCTGGATTCAACTCTGGCACTCTCCTGACCAACCTCACACTGCTGAGGTTGAAGCCCGACCTCCAGAGAGGGGAGACAATGTCAGACTCTACACAAACTTGCGGACAGTGCTGTGGAAAGGGTGGTGACAATCCCTGCCTGGTGGGGAGGTGGAGGAAGAGGGCTCCCCAGCACTGCCCCCGAGAGAAGCCTCTCAGCTTCCCAGCTCCTGGTGGTGCACCAACGAGCCCACGTCACATGTCCCCATGGTGTCTCCTGCCAAAGTACCACACTAACAGCTGTATCCACCTCTCTCAGACAATGCTTCTCAAAATCTCAACCTCTGCCTGCTCTTCTTTCTACCTAGAATGCCAGCACCTCTGCCTCAGAGGCCTTCCTTCATAGTTTAAGCTCCTCCGGAAAGCCCCCCACAGGGAATGCTGCTGGCCCTAGTGATTCGGTACATTTGGCCTGTGCACCTGTGGTTCACCTTGCCCATGACACCTGAGTGCAGACCACACGGAGGCCCAGGCATACCGATAACTTCACAGCCACTGCCTACCAGGACAGGACAGGTGCCCTGAAGGGCCAGGGAACAGAGGAACCAAAAGGGTATGCAAGACACCCTGGTGCCACCATCTAGTCATATACACATCCACATACATACACACACACACACACATACACACACACACGAGGCACAAAGTAAGTGTAAGAAAGGGAAGCCACGGGATCACTTCTGGGGACAAAGCTGCCAGGCATGGACTCAATGGTCAACCCGGCACTCACCTGAACCAGAAACAACCGCTGGCTGGACTGGAGAGCCCCCCACAGACAACTGCTCCCCAGGGGGAGGGATGAGGGTGGTGGTCTTGCCCCCTGGAGGAGGGGGAAGCAGGCTCAGTCCTCCTGTGCTGGCAGGCCTGGTTCTTGGGGTCCCAGCTGTTCCTTCCTTCTTTCTCATGTTCTAAAGAGAAGAGCAGAATGCAAATCAGTCATTATGCCACCACTGTGTACTGGAAAAAAATCCATGGAGACCTCCAGTCCTCAACATCTGCACAGCAAACAACAGTCCCACACAGCATCAGCATGAGCTACAGCCAAGTCATCCCAGTTTTCCATCTAGCACCAAAGCAGCCAGTGTTAAACCCAGCACCTGACCTCACTTCTCATAAGGAAAGGACACACCAATTACAGCCATACACCACTCTGCCCCATGAAAACAGCCCGGATATTGACTGCAGAGTACTGATGAGGGCAGAGCAGCCAGAACATGCATGCTCGGTGAGGCAAGGGAAGCCAGCCTTAGCGCTCTGCCGAAGCATCCACAGGACTCTGTGGTCTCCTCCTTAGATGTATGCGCAACAAAAACATGAGCTTGGATATTCACAGAAGCTCCACCTGGAGCTGACCAGATGGCATCCCCCAGTGTCCACCCTCAGGGAAACAGATGAACCAGGAACACACGCACAATGGCATGTTCCACCACAGAGGACAAACAACCACAGGCAACATAGGAGTAACTCTTACAATATGACACGGAATGAGGGGTCATAGATTAAAGGGATTGAGTCTCCCATACAACGCACAAAAGCGAAGCACAGACCCAGTCCTAGGTATTTGAAGTCAGGGCAGGAAGCTACTGGAAGTGGGCAGAAGGACTCCCAAAGGGAGTCTACTTCTACTTCTTGACCTAGGTTGACCTAGGGAAGTCCCATGCTCTTGAGTGAGAGAGAGAGAGAGTGTGTGTGTGTGTGTGTGTGTGTGTGTGTGTGTGTACACGCACGCACGCATGCTCATATATGTGACCAAGCATGCAGGTGAGTATGCGGGCCAGGTCAACCCTGAGTGCCATTTTCAGAAACATCACCCACCTCCTTGACCTGGAGCTCACCACTTAGAGGAGGATGGCTGGCCAGTGAGCAGCAGGAACCCTCCTGTCTGTCTCCCTGGCACTGGGCTACAAGCATGTGTTACCCACATTCAGCTTCTGTTTTAATGTGGGTCTTGGGTCTTGAATTCAGGTTCTCAAACACTTTACCAACAGGCCTTTTGTCCCAGCCCTTGTTTGGTCTTGAGAAAGTTACTCTGTTCTACACTTATAATCTGGAACTTTTCTGTATGTGACACTTCTATACAACATAACAGAGCAGCGAGCACCAAGCATAAGCCGGAAAACAGCACAAGCCACACTGATGAAGACAGCAGTCTGCGTGTGAGCACAGCAGCGGCAGAGGTGGAAGGGCCAGCATCCTCCACGTGCATCCAGTTGGGCCGGCTGTTTCTGTTCCTATCGTGGCTAAGCCCACCCTAACCCCCATCTCTGTGCCTCAATTTTCATCGGTTCCAAAGTGAGATCCTGAAGTCATATGAGAAATGCCTGAAACACTACCTGGCCCACAGCTGACGCTCATTAAATGTTAGTTTCTTCCAAGCAAGAGAAAGAATCACAGTGCCACCAGCCCACTGGATTGGACTTGCATTTTCTCTCAAGGGCCAGCTGGCCAACGTCAAGGTCCCAAAGCATCATCAGCATGAAGCAGGAAAGAGAAAGAAACGGTGAGTAAAGAGGAAAGCGTTATTTCAGAGTCACAGGCTTTTTCTACACAGAATCCTTTGTCCTCGGTTCCCCCAAATGCTTCCCAGCTCCACCGCCCCTCCACTCCAGCAGCCAGGGAGAAACCGTGTCTGGGCACCCAGTCCTGCTTGACTTGCTTCTATTCAACAAGACCTGGCCGGGGAGGTTGGATGCAAAACCACACAGGAAGAAGACTCAAGGATCCAGGACACCACCACCAGCAGAAGCTGCCCAGGACTCCCAGAATCCTCCTCGATGCCTGAGAGCCCAGGGTGTTCCCAAACCTTCCTCACTCAGGCATGAGGCCAAGATACAGCTGAGATGAGCACACTAAGCTCCCGACCCGCTCCAACCAGGACAGAAACACTGGGCACACTGGTACTGACCCCACATGCCCGCCACAGGTCACTTTCCAAGAAGCCTTCCATGGGCTCCTGCATTATAGGCCATCTGTTTTCCCCAGAAGCCCTAGCACCAGGACTGCTCTAGAAGCAGTCTCTCCTGCCACTCTGTAGTCACATCTGAACATGGTCAGCTCAACCTGAAGAGCCTAGCAGCAGAGGCCTGGTACCCTGGGGTGAACCTGGCATGAAGCCAAGATGCTGGATCCACTGTGGCTACATGGATAGAACTGAACTATGAAGGGTTGGGGGATGGGGAGGCTTTGGGCTGGGTGGTTTCAGAGTCACAAAACCACGGCCCAGAGTGTCAAGTGAGGGTGGGACTCACTGCGATGTTGATCTTGATGGTCTGGCCCTCCTTGAAGCCCAGGTCCAGTTTGGGGCCTTCATCTGGGTTCTGGGCTTGCTTTGCAAACTCACTCTGTTGTTTCACCCACCTGGGGAGGATCAGGAAGAGTGGTGAGGCAGGAATGGCAGCCGCTCCACATGCACACTCAATGCCTGGGTCCAGGAGGACCTTGCTGAGGCCGACTTCCCGACCAGTAAGTAGTTCAGACCCCAGCTCTGCAACTCTTAAGCACTTCCATGGTTTAGACCTGTGGTTCTCAACCTGGGGGTCAAATGACCCTTTCGCAGGGGCCGCATTCAGATATTTGCATTACTATTCATAAAAGTGGCAAATTTAATTATGAAGTAGCAATAAAAACAGAAGATTGGGGTCACAGCATGAGGAACTGCATTAAAGGGTTGCACCTGCAGCATAGAAAGGCTGAGACAATGGTTTAGACTCTAAGGTCTTAACACTGCTGAGAACTGGATGAGCTGAGCCAGCACTTTCCCTCCAGCCCCTGGTGCAGTTTGTACCTCTGGCTCCACCTGAACACTCCTATATTCACAGACAGTATAGACACCTAAAAGGAAAGGATAGCACAATCGTGGAGGCCCAAAAATGTGAGCCTATTTCCACCTTGTCTGAAGGTCAGAGAGTTTGGAGGTTGCTCGAAATTGTTGACAACAACCAGGGATACTCACCCAGACTTAGGGTGTGGTTACTTGGGTCTTTTGACATTAAGGTAGCTCAAACAAGTAGAACCATTCCATCCTGACAGCCGGTCAGGATATGCAAGCATACTTCTGCTACTTCCTTTGTAATAAGAGGTGACCTGGGGGATGGTTGCCTTCAGGATATTTGGTCTAGTGTTGCTTCACTGCCTAAACAACAGAATGCTGATGACTTGATGTCTCAAAGTGTTAAAGCAATTAGCTGTTCAAGTTGTCCTTTGTATCATGTTAAAGA
Organism: Microtus pennsylvanicus; assembly: GCF_037038515.1. Taxonomy (NCBI): domain Eukaryota; kingdom Metazoa; phylum Chordata; class Mammalia; order Rodentia; family Cricetidae; genus Microtus; species Microtus pennsylvanicus. The sequence goes on from NC_134591.1 coordinate 72,333,354, forward strand.
AGTCTTTTGTAGCCGGGCGGGGGTGGTGCACGCCTTTAATCCCAGCACTCGGGAGGCAGAGGCAGGCGGATCTCTGTGAGTTCGAGGCCAGCCTGGTCTACAAGAGCTAGTTCCAGGACAGGAACCAAAAAGCTACGGAGAAACCCTGTCTCGAAAATCAAAAAAAAAAAAGATGTCTTTTGTTGCCTTCTTCCCCCTTTTGTATTGGGGCATAAAAGTGTATGGAAAATTAAAGGCCAGAGACTTCAGTATTCACTGGAACTCCCTCCCAGTACTATTCTGTTTTTCTGTTTTATTATTTTCGAGTCTTCATACTCTTTGCTTATATTTCTAATCCCCACGCCCCTACCCTGACGAGTGTATTTTTGTCGAGGCTGGTCCCCAACCCACAATGCTGTCTACCCTCCACAATGCTACTTGCAGCCATCTGGGACAAGGTTGTCCACACAAATGCCCAGGCACTACCCAGTTACCATCAGGAAGAGGCCTGAGGACGCCCTGTCCTTTCACAAAGGACACCAAAGCATCTGCAAGATATCTACACCTGGAAATGCTAGGCCCTCTTGTGACATTATAAAGGAGCAGACCCTTAGAGTCACAGGGACTCTGGCAGCTCAGGAGCTACTGAGGAAGAGCTGGGACACTGAAAAGGCTAGGCCAGCTCACCCAGGTGGAACACCGTCTTGGGGACCATCAGAGCAGAGAAGGCAGCCTAGAGGAGGATTGCCAGGCTGCTGACAAACAAAGCAGTCACTGATTTGTACAACCAGGAAGAACGCTTCTGTCCTGGAAAGAAGGGAAGAGAAGCAGGAGACAAGAATACGTGTCCCAAGAGGTACTCACTTGAAATGGTCTTGTAACGCCACATTGAAGTCAAAGGCGTCCCCTCGGTCCCCAAAGCCAATCCCAATAAAAGCACGTCGCCCTGGGGTGGGGGAGAGTGAAGGGGAAGTGACAGCCATCAATTTCATGTTTCCAGAGGCAAGGATTTTGCTCAGAAGAACCCCCCAGACCCGCACATACCATTTCCATCTTCAATGCGGACCACAAAGTACCTGCTGGAGTCAGTCACGCTCTCCACAGCTGAGCCAGGAAACTGGTCCACTGGGGCCTGTGCAAAGAGCTCCCCTGTAAGTACAGGGGGAGGGAGGTGAGTCGGGGAGCCCTCCAGCCTAGGGCTGCTGTGCACTGGGGCTTTCCTGATGTGAATCACACCAGGACAGCTAGACAGGTGGGCACTGCTCTAGGATTCAATCAAATCTATTCCTGCTGAAGGGACAGTGCCAGCATGAAATGAAGAGAAAAGCAGTGACAAGTGGCTTACTGGTCACATCTGCTCATAGTGTCAACAGTTTTTAATTAAGTGACAAGTATTTCAAAATCAGACTGCTTTAAAACATCCATTTGTGGAATTTTTGTGAGGTGGGGGTGTTGAGATAGTGTCTCACTATGTAGCTCTGGCTGTTCCAGAACTCATAGACCAGGCTGGCCTCACACTCACAGAAATTCACCTGCCTTTGCCTCTGGGATGGGCTTAAAGGCATGCGCACAATGCCCGGCCTTGATTTTCACGAAGATGAAAAGTTCCACCCGTGCTGGGTCTCCATCCCACACAGTCACTCCAGGGTGGAGCTGCCATCAGCCAGCCCAGCAGCTTCTTCTCTTTGTATGGTCCCAGTGCAAGTGTGACACACCTCAGAAAGGCCTGACCGCAAGAAGGACTGTTAGAGGAGCCAGCAAGCCCGGCAGAAAGCAGAGAAGTTATGACCCCACAGAACAGTCTAAAACACACTCAGTTCAGTCTCGGAGACTAGGCCAAAGGATGGCAGGTCTAACACTGCGCTCCAGGCTGGATATGGAGCTCAGTGTAAGGGCTTGATTAGCAAGCCTGGGTCAGTTTCCCAGCAGGGCATGAAGCAGGCATGGTGGGGCATGCCTATAATCTCTATACTTTGGAGATAGAGGCTCAGAAGTTCAAGGTTATCCTTGGCTACACAGTGAGTTCCTTAGTAGCCTGGGCTACATGAGACTGTCTCAAAAGGAAAAAAAGGCACCCTTGTGTTGTGTCCCCTTGAGGACTCTGGGTTCCACAGCGGCAGCGATGACCACAAACCCAAGAGCCTCTATGTTGCTCCAAGCTCAAAGGTACTCTTATCGGTGCCCTCAGTGTCTGATCAAACACACCATTGTTTTGTTGCTTGAGAAAAGATCTCCCCATGTCCTGGATTAAAGGCATGACCACAAGTGTTGGCTATGCCTGGTGCTTTAGAAGCAGCTAGGTCACCAACAGTGACCTAGATAAAAACTGATGGCCCTGGAGCCTGCAGCTTGTCAACTTAGTCCACCCACTTCAGCATTTAGATGCACCTAAAGGCCTTTATCTTGCAGCAATGGTTCTGTCATGGCCTTGAGCAGCCTTGGCCAGGGCAATCTCTCTCTTCCATCTGTCCTGTGCCTTTACCTGAAGTCCTGTCTTCCAGCTTGATGTAGGCCACCTTCCCTTTTGCAGTGATCCGTAGCCGGCCACTCCACGATGGCTGGTCTAGCTGCCATTCTGAGGCCCTGTGAGGACAAGAAAAGCACTGAGCCTCCTGCTCCATTCCTCCAGTGCTGGAGAAGAGGATGGGTAGGGTTGCCTTGTTCAAGAACACGGCTGGCAAACATTTTCTGTAAAAGCAAGGATAGTAACTAATGTCTCCGAAGGTCACACACTTCAGCTGGGCAACTGGACCATTCTGATGATGCAGTGGCAAACAGCTGAGCAATGGGAGTACAAGCTGATACTGTGTCACATACAGGGCTGCCGAGACGGCTCAGCAGGTAAGGGCAACCACCGCCAAGCCTGACAACCTGCTTTTGACCCCTGGCACTCCCCATGGCAAGAGAGAGCCAACTCCCACAAATTGTCCGACTGTCACTGGTAAGCAGCACATGTGCACAGACAGATACACAAGGATAAATATAATAAAACAATGTATTCTGAGATGGGGGGTCTCAGTGTGTAGCCCTGCCCAGCCTGGAGTTCCCTTTGTAGACCAGGCTGGCCTTAAACTCAGAGATCCACCTGCCTCTGCTTCCTGAGTGCTGGGATTAAAGGTGTGCGCTATCATGCGACACACATGGTAGATGAAGAGAACTAATTCCTCCATGTTGTCTGACCTCCACATACATGCTGTGACAGGCATGTACCCACACACATACACACAATACATAAGCAGATAAACTTAAAAATTTTTATTACAAGGGCTCGAAAGATGGTTCAGTGGGTAAGAGCACTGGTTACTCTATTTGAGGACCCAAGTTGAATTCCCAGCACCCACATGGCAGCTCAAAGGGTCTGTAACTTGAATCCTAAGGGATCCCTTCTGGCCTCTCAGGCACACGTGTGGCATTCAGACATACATGCAGACAAAATACCCATACACATACAAAAAGTAAATTTAAAAATAAAAATAAAACAGAGGTGGTGGCCTGTAAAACTACACTGGTTCCAGGCTGCGCTCTACTTGCTACGCACTATGGGAACTAGGCTGAAAATTTAAAAACACACACACACACAAACAGAGACAAACAGGGCGACGGGGACATCCTTGCAACAAAAATGCCCACTTTATTGTGCTCAGAAGCAGCTTATATAGGGCTCTGGCCACACGCCAGCTCTCGGGATCTTTCAGCTCCAGACTCATCAGAACGCACTCCCCTATCATCAGGGTCTCGTGCTCAGAGCAGCTGCAGGCTGCTCAGAGCAGAGGAAAACAAGTTGTTTACAGGAAATTCAGGGTCTGGTGGTCCGCAGTCCCCAACAGTGACCCACACCTTTAATCCCAGCACTTGGGAGACAGACACAGGTGGACCTCTGTGAGTTCAAGGCCTGCCTGGTCTAAGGAACAAGGGCCAGGACAGGCTCCAAAGCTACAGAGAAACCCTGTCTCAAAAAACCATAGATAGATAGATAGATAGATAGATAGATACTATAACAGCTATATTAAAAGCTATTTTTAGCAAGTATCTTTTGAATATGGCTGCATCTCAGTAACTACACAAACACTGAAATCTGGAACTCATTTTTTACATCATGAGTCTTCAAAATCTCCAATCATTTGAAGTTGTAAAAAATATTTTTAGCCGGGCGATGGTGGCGCACGCCTTTAATCCCAGCACTTGGGAGGCAGAGGCAGGTGGATCTCTGTGAGTTCGAGACCAGCCTGGTCTACAGAGCTAGTTCCAGGACAGGCTCCAAAGCCAGAGAAACCCTGTCTCGAAAAAGCAAAAAAAAAAAAAATATTTTTAGCTTGTGGGCATTCAAAACCACAGGCCACTGTAGCTTGCTGGCCCACTCCATTGACCACAGACCTTTTCCCAAATGGAATTTCCTTCCCAGCTTCCTTTCCACGGAGGAAGCAGCTAGGGGCCTATTGTTTCTGGGAAGACACAGTGATGCCAAGCTGACCAGCCGGGACCCGGAGACAATGTTGGAAGAAGTATAGAGGGGCACAATCTCTGGTAGAAAGAGCTTAAAAGTGCATGGGTGTGTATACAGGGGAGAAATCGGGTAGTTAGGGAGCATATTCTCAAATGTATTCCAGGCAGGAAGAAACACAAGGGAACAAGGACCCTCATCATTGCCCTACGTGAGAGGCAGAGGCAGGCGGATCTCTGTAAGTTCAAGGCCAGCCTGGTCTATAGAGCGGATGCCAGGACAGCCTGGGCTGTCTCAAAAAAAAAAAAAAAAAAAAAAAAACAAAAAACCACACACGCAAAAAAAAGCAGTAGCATAGCCAGGAGGTGGTGGTGCACACTTTTAATCCCAGCACTCATGAGGCCTGCCTAGTCTATAGGATGAGCTCCAGGACAGCCAGGGCTACACAGGGAAACCCTGTCTTGGGGAGAAAAAAAAAAAGTAATAGTGTTAACATTTTAGTTGCAGAAGCACAGAAAAGCCCCTAAACAGCAAGCACCACGGGTATTTCCAGAAGGCTTTTCTGTTAAGTTCCTAAGCAAATATCATCTCTCTAGAACTCTCAATGGCAGCTGCGGCAGGGCTACCCAAATGCAGATCCGCAGCTAACAGCACAGCAGGCTCAGTTTCTGTTCCTCTTACTGGCGCAGCGGGTTTTAGATCCTGCTAAGAAGAGCACTAAAGGTTAGGTGCAAGGCGGGCAGTTTCTTCTCTATCAAACCAGCCTGGCCGGATACTTGGTGACCCTGCCCTCTGCCTTCAAGAGGAGTTAACCCTCACTTACTGAGTGAAGCCACCACTGCTTTGGGGGCAAGTCTCCAGTTTAATAATAGAAAGGGAACGGAGAAGGCTGGGGAGATGGTTCAGTGAGGAAAAGCGTGTGCTGAGCAAACTTGAGGAGCTGAGATTGGATCTCCAGAACCTAAAAGCCTGGAAGCCTTCCTCTGAGTGGGGGCAGGGCAGAGACATGAGGATGGCTGGGGCTTGTTGAGCAGCTCGTCTAGATGAAACAGCAAACGCTAGCTTCAGAGAGAGCCCATCTCAAGGGAAAAACAGAGAAAGCAAGACGCTGGCTGGTCCTCCTGTGGCTTCTGCACGCGTGCACATTGGCGCGCACACATCACGCCAACACACGAAGAAAGCACAGACAGCTGTTGCTTGCTGACCTCTGTTCCTGTTATTTCCATACCACTTTAAAGCCATCTAACGGAAACAGTAAGTGTTCAGTGAGATACCCGATCAGAAAGTGTGCTGTGTGCCTGTGTTACCCAAGTGCAAAGGACAGATAAGTCGAAGGCACTCCAACACACTTGTGGTAGAGGCTACTTTCTATTTCCAAATAAATTAGATACACGGTCCCTTCGAGAGCCACCCTTGTCGGGTAGTGGTGGCACACGCCTTTAATCCCAGCACTTGAGAGGCAGCCGCAAGCGCTCTCTGTGAGTTCGAGGCCAGCCTCATCTACAGAGAGTTCCAGGACAGACTGGGCTATTCAGAGAAACCCTGTCTAGGAAGGGAAAAAAAGCCATCCTTCCTAAGTAGCAAGACCCCACCCATCACAGGGCACGCCATTTATATCAGCAATGACTTTTTTTTTTAAGTATCTTACATCTTGTTTGGATAGGTAATGCCAAGAGTACGGGAGGTATGTAACAATAACAATGTCTGTACAACTCTGGGTCTCCCCCTCCTAGAGTGGAGTCCTGGATTCCCTTCGAGACGCGCCATATGTTCACAGGCACTTGTGTTGATTTGCCTCAGGTGACGCTTACTCAAGACAAAGGCAGTTGGGTCCTCCCAGCTGCAGCTTGTTGTGATCTGGGAGTGAAACAGGGACCAAGAAAGCCGGAGACAGGGACGGGTCCCTCGGATGGAATCGGGTTACCTCCCGCTGGGCATTTCCGTGGATCCTTTCAAGGCTGTCGGTTAGGGCTGTGACAAGATCCGTGGACCCCGCTGCCCACTCGGGTCCCCAAGAGCTGGCTGACAGCTCATGGCCAGCTACCCCTCCTGGGTCTGGCCCCAACAGGAAGCAGCCACTGGGCTCCGTCCCTTCCTTCCCTAAATGCGACAGCCCGTCCTTGACCCCCGCAGTGCATGCCAGGGTGGCAGGGGAAAGGTTAAGCCAGAACGGTCACCTGTAGCCACGGTTGGTGGCCCGCGGCGGGATGCGGTAGACGTGGACCTCCGGCTTGACACAGAGAACAGACTCGTACTCGCTCTCCTCCATTGCGACTACCGGAGCTCACCCAACTTCCGGCTTCTTCCCCGCCCCCTCGGGGCCGGAACTGACGCGACTCTATGACCAGCTCTGTCTAGAGCAGCGCTTCCCAGCCCTCGGTTGCTCCTCGTCGAGTGCCCTCTGCCGGTCACCTTGGGTCAGAACCCTGATGCTGCGAGCCCTGAAAAGCCAGCGAAGCCGACTAGGACCTAATCCGGAATCTGGTTGGGGTCCAAACTCCTACACCCTGGGTCAGGCCGGCTGATAGGCTAAACTGTGCCTTCTCTGCAGCCTCTCCCTCCTCCAGCCCTCGTACGTGCTTGTTCCCAGCCGAATGTCCTCCTCACTGCTAACCCAAGAAGGTTCTCAGAGGCTTCTGGAGAAATCTTGCTCCACCACCCTCTGAACTTTTTGTAATCTACTTTGTGTTCAAGGCCCCAGTGGCTTAGCTCAACAAGAGTCAAAATCAAACTTGTGAACTGCAAGTTCCTGAGTATTTTTGTCACTGCTCTATTGCTGTGAAGAGACACCGTGACAGAGGAAACTCTGATAAAAAAAAAGCATTTAATTGGGGGCTCTCTTACAGTTTCAGAGATTTAGTCCATTATCATCATGGTGGGAAGCATGGAGCTGGGGGGACCCTCAAAGCCCCTTCCTATTATCCACCTCCAACAAGGACACCCCTCTTAATCCTTCCAATTTATCAACAGGGGACTAAGTATGCAAATATATCAGCCTTAGGGACATTCTTACCCTATTGGGGAGTGAGAGGGGGAAGCCACACCTGTATGAAACATTAGACGAGGTTGATAAGAGTGTGAAAAACTGGTTTATTTCAGGTTGGGAGCCAAATTGGTTTGGGACTATCTTAGCCTTCTAAATAGCCATTCATTGCCCACCTCTGTGTGTGACCTAATATCCTTGTGACTATTAGGTAAATCTTTTTGGACTGTACCTCTAGCTTCCACCAGTGAAAAAGCTGAGACTGTCTTCAGATAGCATCTGGGGCCAACACCTGACACTTCCCAGATTTGCTGTCACCCACCTGTCTGATGTCTCCACCAATGGTTTAAAAATGCCTTGATTTATAACTTCTTCATCGCTGGGGTGGTTTGAATGAGGGTGGCCCCCACAGGCTCACATGTTTGAATGCTAGGTCATTAGGGAGTGGCACTACTTGAGAGGGACTAGGAGGTGTGGCCTTGTTGGAGGAAGAGAGGCACTGGGGGTGGGTTTTGAGGTTTCAAAAGCACACACCAGTGTAACTGGCTCTCTCTTCCTGCTGCCTGCAGACAAAATGTATAACCGCTTCTCCAGCACCATGTCTGCCTGCATGCCACCAAGCTCTCCGCCATGACCAAAATGGACTAAGCCTCTGAAATCATAGGCAAGCCCCGATTAAATGCTCTCTTTTTAAAAGAGTTGCTGTGGCCACTGTGTCTTTTCACAGCAAGAGAACACTAGGACGGTCACCAAAAATCGGCAGTGGTGGCACATACCTTTAATCCCAGTGTATCAGGCTTTCTTTCGGGCCACCAACCGGCTCATAAATAAAAATATGGATACTTAATATTAGCTATGAATGCTCACCCATATCTTATACTTATCCCATTAGCTCTTTTTTTTAAAAAAATATGTATTTATTTATTTGTTATGTATACAATATTCTGTCTGTGTGTATGCCTGCAGGCCAGAAGAGGGCACCAGACCCCATCACAGATGGTTCTGAGCCACCATGTGGTTGCTGGGAATTGAACTCAGGACCTTTGGAAGAGCAGGCAATGCTCTTAACCACTGAGCCATCTCTCCAGCCCCATCCCATTAGCTCTTATAACTTAATTTAATCTGTTTCTTTTCATCTATGTTTTGTCTTGGGGCTTTTTACCTTTAATTTTATATGTCTTACTTTTTGCACTTCTTTCATGTCTGGATGGATGGCATTAGCAGCCCAGCTGGCTGGCCAGCGCTGGTTGTCTCCTTCTCCTTCTCCCTTATTCCCTTCACTCTTCCTCCCCAGCCCAGATTCCTCCTCCTATTTATTCTCTCTGCCTGCCAGCCCCACCTTTTACTGTAATGCCTAGGTATTGGCCATTCAGATTTGTTTTTTGTTTTGTTTTGTTTTTTTTAGATAGGTTTCTCTGTGTAGAACTTGCTTTGTAGACCAGGCTGGCCTTGAACTCACAGAGATCTGCCTTCTGAGTGCTGGGATTAAAGGCCTGTGCCACCACCATCTGGCTCAAAAAAAGATATTTTGATAAAGGCTTAAGGACAAGGGTTAGTGATGGAGGAAGGTCATTGGTTAATTAATAAAGTAACTGCTTGGCTCTTTAATAGGACAGAAAATTAGGTAGGTGGAGTAAACAGAACAGAATGCTGGGAGAAAGAAGCTGAGTCAGGGAGTCTCCATGATTCTCCCACCCAACACAGCCTCAGGTTAAGATTTTCCCTGGTAAGCCACCTCGTGGGCTACACAGAATATTAGAAATGGGTTAGCGGGCGGCTGGGTGCCAGGGACGCAGCCCCATTGCTCCTATCACAACAGGTTAGGTGTTGGCAAAAAAAAAAAAGAGTTCCACAATTGCCAGAATAGAGTATAACAAAGGTTTATTTATCTGGGGATAAACACACAGAAAGGATAGCAATCCATAGTCCTCTGAGAGCACTAGGAACTGGAACGGAATCCAGCAGCCAAGACAGCTGTGCACACTTTTGTCTAAATTTATAGTAAATGAGCTCATGCCCAAAGTGGGCTGGTATCTTGAATGCTATTGGCTGAAGGAGTTCCCACATCACCTCCACCTTTTGTCTAAATAGGGAAATTCCAAGCCTAATACAAAACTATATACAATAAGAACAAATATCAAGTATTGTCCAGGGAAAAGAAGAGGCAAAAACATACATAAAAATTAGAATTACAACTAGCATGAACAACATCAAACAAGACACATATGCTAAATGTTTCAATAGTTATCGTAGCTTAAAGAGTCTAAGTCTTATATTAAAAATGGCTTGGCTAAGTCATGAGAGGAAAGTAACTATGGCTATCTAGTCTTCAGCCCCATCAAAGACCTGAGAAGGGAAATATTACTTGAGTAAACAGGAAGTACATCAAGCAACTTACAAAAGGTGCAAGAAATGACAGAGACAACTGACTACCTGGGCAATCACCCAAAGTCTCATTTGCAACATTGGGGCAACCAACTTTGGCTAAGGCCTAGAGTAACTGACAGACCCTTTTCAGAAGCAGGAAATTTTCAAAACCGTCTTACCCTGTCTTGGCAAGGTTTGGCAATCTTTTTGCCTGTATCCTGCTTGTCCTATCTGGACACTGTGCATTTTGTCATTGGTTGAGGCAGGGGCAGTTCTTTGCCCAAAGGCCAGTTTTGTCAAGAAAAAAACAAGCTCCAAGTGATGTTTCTTTGGTGCCCAACATTCTCTCAGGAATAGATAGGTGCTGCCAGGAGCAATCGCGTCTTACATCAACAGAACCCTAAGTTATTTAAATACTATTTTCTACAGTTCTCTGAAGTGTTTGCAGAATATCCATCTGAAATATATCTCTTTACATCTAGAAAACCTAACTAATATGACTACAAGTTTCAGTATTATAAATGACAACCTATTAATCTTTTTACCTATTACCTTTTTAAATAAGCTGCATAAACACAATACTTTAAATAAGAGCAAAAATGCATATTCATAGTATAACAAAATCAACCTTAAATATGTATCAATAATGAAGATCCATTTCAAGGCCAAGTATTCATCTCTATATCATATTCACCTTATTGGGTTTTTTAAATATTTATTTATTTGTTATATATACAATATTCTTTCTGCGTTATGCCTACAGGCCAGAAGAGGGCACAGACCTCATTACAGATGGTTGTGAGCCACCATGTGGTTGCTGGGAATTGAACTCAGGACCTTTGGAAGAGCAGGCAATGCTCTTAACCGCTGAGCCATCTCTCCAGCCCCTCTTATTGGTTTTTTTAGAAACTGACTGTGACCATTAATCAACCCCCTTTAAATGAAAATCAACATTGATAAAAAATTATTTTGGGAATTTGCACATTGTTTTCTCCAAACTGCTTTCTGCTGTTTGTTGGGCAAAGTATTTTTAGGGTTCATGGAGACCTTTTGGGGGACTCTATGCACATTCCATCTTTATATGGCGTATCTTTCTTTACTCCTTTAATCTATGACTGTATGAACTCTTTTATATCATTTTTACTGTCTCTTTAAAAGTATTTACTTCTTTTTATAACTGTCTATACCCCTTTTCCTCTCTCTCCTAAGTCTACATACATTCTTTAACACACCATGTCTTGTTTAGAGGTCTTTTTGTCTAAATCTGTCTTATTGTGTATCTCTAATCATTTTATGACCAAGAGAGCCTTTTTTTTTAAATGCTAAGCGGGCATGGCTAGGACTAACTCTGCAGCCCTGCCTGTTTGTTCCACCCTATCCAACATGGCAGAGGCATGTTCACCACCTCTGCAAGCCGTGCTCACTTCTCCAGCTCCAGGGATGCAGTGGGTCTATGTTGCCATTAAGCAACTAGTAGCATGCTTCTTACAAACCCCACTTAAGTGCAGGACCTCCCCAAAGAGCCAAAGTCCATGCTGCCAGCACAAACCAGGAAGCCTTCCCTTAAAGAAGCCATGCAGAGCCGGGCGGTGGTGGCGCACGCCTTTAATCCCAGCTCTTGGGAGGCAGAGGCAGGCAGATCTCTGTGAGTTCGAGACCAACCTGGTTTACAAGAGCTAGTTCCAGGACAGACTCCAAAACCACAGAGAAACCCTGTCTCGAAAAACCAAAAAAAAATATAAGCAAAGAGTATGAAGACTCGAAAATAATTCAGTTTAGTTTTCCCTGCCTACCTAACTTCTGGCCTATCAACAGGCCAAGTCCCTAAATTCTGCCCTATCCAGTTTCTTTATTCATTAACAGTAATCCCTTTGGATGCCAGTGTGTCGATTTCTCAGAAATTTAGGAAACAACCTTCCGCCGGGCGGTAGTGGCGCATGACTTTAATCCCAGCACTCGGGAGGCAGAGGCAGGCGGATCTCTGTGAGTTCGAGACCAGCCTGGTCTACAAGAGCTAGTTCCAAGACAGGCTCCAAAACCACAGAGAAACCCTGTCTCGAAAAACCAAAAAAAAAAAAACCCAAAAAAAAAAAAAACAAAAAAGAAAGAAACAACCTTCCTCAAGACCCAGTAATACCACTTTTGGGTATATATACAAAGGATGCTCAATCGTGCCACAAGGACATGTGCTCAACTATGTTCACAGCAGTATTGTTTGTCATAGCCAGAACATGGAAACAACCTAAATGCTCCCATTTTTGTGGGTCTAGAGGCCCTCTTTTTTTTTAAAGCTATTTTTTAAAAATATTTATTTATTATGTATACAATATTCTGTCTGTGTGTGTGCCTGCAGGCCAGAAGAGGGCACCAGACCCCATTACAGATGGTTGTGAGCTACCATGTGGTTGCTGGGAATTGAACTCAGGACCTTTGGAAGAGCAGGCAATGCTCTTAACCTCTGAGCCATCTCTCCAGCCCCTTTAAGCTATTTTTTAGGTCTTATGTGCATCCATGCCCCAGATGGTGGTGCTAATTTGTTGGCATACAGAAGAGTTCCACAATCACCCAGAATGGAGTATAACAAAAGTTTATTTATCTGGGGATAAACTCACAGAATGTAGCAATCCACAGTCTTCTCAAAGCACTGGGAACTGGAACTGAATCCAGCAGCCAAGAGAGCCATGCACACTTTTGTCTGCATTTATAGTATGTGAGACCATGCCCAAAGAGGGCTGGTATCTTAAAGGCTATTGGTTGAAGGAGTTCCCACAGCATTTAGGAGAAAGAGAGACAGAGAGAAAGGTGGGACTCATTCGAGGGCCTGAGGGTGGGCTTCTTAAAGAAAAATTGTAGGAAGTAAAACATATCCAAGGGTGGGTACTAACTCTCTCAAGTTGTACCTTAAAAGTTTGCCTACCGGGCGGTGGTGGCACAGGCCTTTAATCCCAGCACTCAGGAGGCAGAGGCAGGCGGATCTCTGTGAGTTCGAGGCCAGCCTTGTCTACAAGAGCTAGTGCCAGGACAGGCTCCAAAGCTACAGAGAAACCCTGTCTCGAAAAACCAAAAAAAAAAAAAAAAGAAAGAAAAAAAAAGTTTGCCTAACAGTTCTTTCTCACTGGGCAGTGATGGCACATACCTTTAATACCTTTAATCCCAGAAGTCAGGATACAGAGGCGGCAGATCTCTGTGAGTTTGAGGCCAGCCTACATAGAGAGTTTTAGGAGAGTCAGGGATACAGAGAGAAACCTACCCTGTCTCAAAAAAAAAAAAAAAACAAAACAAAACAAAAAACACACAATATTTTCTTTTTAAAAAATTGTTTCATGTGTACAGGTATTCTCCTGCATGTATGTCTGTTCACCTCATGCATACCTGGAACCCTTGGAGGCTAGAATAAGGCACCAGAAGCCCTAGAACTGGAGCCATGGGTAATTGTGAATATCCATGTGGCTTCTGGGAATTGAATCTGGTTCCCCTGTAAGAGCAGCATTTGGGGACTAGAGAGATGGCTCAGTGACTTAAAACACTTTTAGCTCTTGCAGAAGAAAGGGGTTCAATTCACAGCCAACTTGGTGGCTTGAAGGTGGTGAACATATATACATGTAGACAAAACACTAACATAAGAATTTTTTTTAAAAGAACAGTAAGTTCTCTTAACCAACAAGCCATCTGTCCAAACCAATTTTTTTCCCTTTCTCTCTCTTTGGGTGAGACCAGAGAGTTTTGTGACTACACCTTGGACAGGGATATTATCTGATAGGGTGAAGCCAGGACTCACTCTGGTAGCACAAGGGGCTGTGTACATATTCTTTCCCATAAATGGGGGTTTCTGAAGAGATTCCTAGAAAACTGGTTTATATCTTGGAAGAGAGCAAAACCTTAAGCATTGGTAATGTAACTGGAATTATTGTTTCTCTGCCAGTGAGAGACTTCAGGATTCCAAAAGGGGCTCCTTCCTTTGACTCGTGTCCCCTAAATGTCTAAGTAGCAAGTTCAAGGCCAGGCAGGGGCTAAACAAGATCCACTCTCAAACAAAACATAAACAAAAAGAACGTCCACCATAACTTGAATCTTTTTGTTTTCATTTTGGTTCTGGGTTTGAGGTAGTGTCTCACGCATCTCAGGATGGCCTTGAACACCTGAGCCTCCTGTCCCCTGCTCTCAGGTGCTGGGAGTCCAGGAGTTTACCACATCTGGCTTTAAGTTGGAATTCTCATACAGTACTCTAAGGAATATGGTGTCAAATCCTCAAAACCCCTTTTACTCTTCTTTTTTTTTCTTTCTTCTTTCTTTCTTTTTTTTTTTTTTTTTTTTGGTTTTTCGAGACAGGGTTTCTGGAACTAGCTCTTGTAGACCAGACTGGCCTCGAACTCCCAGAGATCCGCCTGCCTCTGCCTCCCGAGTGCTGGGGTTAAAGGCGTGAGCCACCACCGCCTGGCTCTTCTTTTTCTTTTTTGGTTTTTCGAGACAGAGTTTGTCTGTAGCTTTGGGGCCTGCCCTGGAACTCCCTCTGTAGACCAGACTAGCCTCAAACTCACACTCTTCCTGTCTTTGCTTCCTGAGTGCTGGGAATAAAGGTGTGTGCCCCACCGCCTCCCCCCCATTCTCTTAGTGCACCTATTTTCATGGCACATCTACACAGTGGGCCGAGTCTTATCTGGGGTACTCTAACTGAAGTTGGTGATTCCCCAAAGACCCCTAACTTCCTCTGCTCCCCTCCACCCCATTTTTGGGAAGGAGACTAAGTCTTTTGTTGTTGTTGTTTGGTTTTTCAAGACAAGGTTTCTCTGCGTAGCACTGGCAGTCTTGGAACTCACTCTGTAGACCAGGCAGGCCTTGAACTCACAGAGATCCGCCCATCTTTGACTCCTGAGTGCTGGGATTAAATGCATGTGCCCCCATGCCCAGCATTATATAAGTTCTATAAAATAAGAATAACCTCACCTATATTATTGGGGGAAGGGTTGCTAAGGACCCAACCTATGGCCTAACACTGGCCTAAGAGACAGAGTTAAATTCTCATTTTTTGGAGTGGAGAGAGGGGTAAGTGTCTCCATATGACTCAGGTTGCTCTTCTAGTATGTGTAGCAAAGGCTGGCCTTGAACTTCGGATATTCCTGCCACCCAGGTGCTGGGATTCCGGGTATGCACAACCCTGTCTACTTTATACAGTTTGAAGACTGTGTGGTGGGCAAGCACTCTTACAACTGAGCTACATCTCCACCCCTAATTTTAAAAAAAGACTTATTTATTATGTATACAACATTCTGCTTCCATGTATGTTGGCATGCCAGAAGAGGGCGCCAGATCTCATTACAGAGAGTAGGAAAAGGGGCTGGAGAGATGGCTCAGTAGCGAAGAACACCGGCTGCTATTGCAGAGGACCCAGGTTCGGTTCTCAACACCCCAAAAGTTCACAACCATCTGTAATCCAGCTCCAGGGGTTCAATGCACTCTTTTAGTCCCTTGATATCTTCATTTACACACACACACACACACCTTCAAAATAAATCTTCTTTTTTTTTTTTTTTGGATTTTTGAGACAGGGTTTCTCCGTAGCTTTTTGGTTCCTGTCCTGGAACTAGCTCTTGTAGACCAGGCTGGCCTCGAACTCACAGAGATCCGCCTGCCTCTGCCTCCCGAGTGCTGGGATTAAAGGCGTGCGCCACCACTGCCCACTGCCCGGCTTTTTTTTTTTTTTGGATCAAAATAAATCTTCTTAAAAGGAAGCATCAAGCTGGAGAGATGGCTCAGAGGTTAAGAGCACTGTCTGTTCTTCCAGAGGTCCTGAGTTCAATTCCCAGCAACAACACAGTGGCTCACAGCCATCTGTAATGGGATCTGGTGCCCTCTCCGGGTCTGCAGGCAGAACACTGTATACATAATAATTAAATCTTAAGAAAACAAGGAAGCATCATTTGGATGCTTGCCATCACATCGATGAACCATGGGAGCACTAAGTTGTATGAGCATGTTTCTGTAAAAAACCCAGAACAGCAAGTTCACAGCGCCAGAAAGATAATAGTTGCCAAGTCCAGCAGGAAGGCTGGTAGCGATGGCCAAGGGGTTTGGGATTCCTTTATGGGCTGAGATAAATGTCACTGGGAACCCAACCCTGTGACTGTGCTAATAGCCACTAAGTGACAAGTGGGCTTTCTTAAAAATATATATATTATATTACTTTTTTTTTGTTTGTTTTCAAGACAGGGTTTCTCTGTGTAACAGTCCTAGCTGTCCTGGAATTCACTTTGTAGATCAGGCTGGCCTCGAACTCACAGAGATCCTCCTGCCTCTGCTTCCCAAGTGCTGGGATTAAAGGAGTGTGCTACCACCACCTGACTATATATTTTATTTAGTGTGTGTGTGTGCACATGTGTGTGTCACGGCACACTGGGTCATCTTGCCAGCCTGATCAGTGGACTTTCAATGATCATACTGTATGGTATGTGAGGTATAGCTCAAACAAAAATGGGGTCGGGTGTCCTGAAAGGAGTATGAAGCCTGTCTTTGCCACCCCCACCCCAGTTCTTTCCCTGGAGTATGTGCCCCTCAGCCTGGCCAGAGAGTCTCCTCCTTGTCTAATCTGTCAGCTAGCTCCTGATGGACCTGGTCTTCCTTGGGGACTTCTGTTCCCTTAAAACTGTGGTTTGTAGGGATGGAGAGATGGCTCAGTGGTTAAGTGCACTGGCTGTGCTTCCAGAGGTCCTGAGTTCAAATCCCAGCAACCACATGATGACACATGGTAATGAGGTCTGGCGCCCTCTTCTGCCTGCAGGCATACTGCTGGCAAAACACTGTATACATAACAAACCTTGGGTGGGGGAGGAATCTGTGGTTTGTAGAACACTAAGACCTGAGGATTCTGGGGTTGAGATGGAAACAGTGGACAAAGAAAGGTGTGTCTGGGGCCTGAGGAGATTTTTCCCAGAAGGGTCAGCCCCCTCTGGAGCAGCACAGCTCCAGAGAGGAGGGATGGTTAAGGGGTCCTTAATGGGAAAGAGGTGGGGGGAAACTGACAAACCACAGGGGAAGAAAGGGAAACTTAGCCACAGCCACCGTTTCTAGTGCCATTTGAGAACCTGGGTCGCGCAGGAGCTGGGGTACAGGGTTTGGCTCACTGTGGGAAGGTAGGTGAGATAACAGAAGGGGTTTGGAGGGGCAGGAGGAGAAAGCTGGGGTCTGTGTCAGTCGAAATTATCTGTATCCCTGGGGTGTGTGAGAGGGCACCCTGGCACTTAAGTGACACAGACGATTGTCTTTAAACGGTAAATAAGGGGCCCATGCTTTCAATAGGCAGGGTAACCCTGTGAGCAGTGCCATCTGGGGAGTTGACAGGTCTGGGTTTTAATCCACTTGGAGATGAGCAAGGTAGTGCTGGGCAAAACGCTGGGCGACTCTGAGCTGCTGTTTTCTCTACTACAGGAACCTCACAGGGCTGGGAAGAGAATCCTGCTGAAGAACTTCCAGCAGCGAGGAGGTCATTCCATGGACAGTAGCTGGCCTGCTGAGGCTTAGAAGAGAAGGTCTCCGAGAACCTCCAGGTCACAGGCTCTCCCTGTGGGGAGGGGGTATTGACCTCTGAGAACTAGTGGGTGTGAGAAGCAGCCAAGGTGTTGCCATAGAAACGATGCTGATGTTGCCCTAAAGGAGCTTGGGCTGGGGAGATGGTTCAGCCAGTAAACAGCTTGCTTTGTAAGAATGAGGACCTGATTTCAGTTACCAAAACCCCTATCTTGATTTGTTTGTTAGAGGGGGGATATGGAGGAGTCAGAGAGGTGGTTTGGTGGTTAGAGCACTGTGTGTTCTTGCAGGGGACCCAGGTACAGAGAGAGACAGACAGACAGAGAGGGGAAGGACTCAGTGACTGGAAGCCAGGATGGAATGGGTTGTGGGAGAAGCAGAAATGTGGACATGGGCCCCTGAGGAAGAGGATGGAGACCACTTGGACTAGAACAGAACATGCCACCACTTCTGCCCTACGATATGGCCAGAAGTGAAGTCCCAGAGGGCAGGAAGTGGGAGATGCCTGTCTTCGTCACCCTCTATTTCTGTAAAGAGACACCATGACCTTATGAAAAAAAAAGCATTTAACTAGGGCTTACTTATAGTTTCAGAGGCTTAGTCCAAGAGTGTCATGGTGGCAGGGCACCAGAGCAGTAGCTGAGAGCTACATTCTGATCTCTAGGAGGGGAGAGGAAGGGAGGGGAGGGGAGGGGAGGGGAGGAGAGGAGAACGGAGGGAGGGGAAGGGAGAGGAGGGGAGGGGAGAGAATGGGAGGGAGAGAGGAGGGGAATAGAGAGGAAGGGAAGGGAGGGGAGAGGAGAGGAGGGGAGGAGAGAGGAGGGGAGGGAAGGGGAGGGGACAGGAGAGGAGGGGAGAGGAGGGGAAAGGGTAAGAGAAGAGAGGAGAGAGGAGAGGAGGAGATACTCCAGGCTTAGCTTGGACTTTTTTTTTTTTGAGACAGGGTTTCTCTATGGTTTTGGAGCCTGTCCTGGAACTAGCTCTTGTAGACCAGGCTGGTCTCGAACTCATAGAGATCCGCCTGCCTCTGCCTCCCAAGTGCTGGGATTAAAGGCGTGCGCCACCACCGCCCGGCTAGCTTGGACTTTTTTTTTAATATTTATTTATTTATTTATTATGTATACAATATTCTGTCTGTGTGTATGCCTGAAGACCAGAAGAGGGCACCAGACCCCATTACAGATGGTTGTGAGCCACCATGTGGTTGCTGGGAATTGAACTCAGGACCTTTGGAAGAGCAGGCAATGCTCTTAACCTCTGAGCCATCTCTCCAGCCCTAGCTTGGACTTTTGAAACCCCAAAGCCCCCCCCCCAGTGACACACTTCTTCCAACAGGGCCACACCTCCTATTTCTTTTAATCTTTTCAAATAGTGCAACTCTTTGGTGACTAAGTATTCAAATATACGAGCCTATGGGGACCATTCTCATCCAAACCACCACAGACCCTAAGGAAGTTTAATAAAAGGGGGCAAGGCATATGGGTGCTGTGTTTGACAAGTTACCGTTGCCAATGGAAACTTGGCATCCAATGGATGTATGTCTCAGCTGTTTGTAGAAAAATGGGGTTTTCATTGAAGCAGCAGTGGCATCAAGGTCTCTCTCTCACATGTTCTCTCTCTCTCTCTCTCTCTCTCTCTCTCTCTGAGGTCCAAGCTGGCCTCCAAATCACTACGTAGCCAAGGATGACCTTGAATTCTTCATTCCCTGTCTCCACTTTCTGGAATCATAGGCCCAGGCCACCACACCCGGTTATGCGGGCTTGTGTAAGCTAGGCAAGCACACCACCAATTTTGCTACACCCCAGCTCCTAATGGGCAGGCTTTTAAGTGTCCACTAGGGTTTTAAAGGTTCTGAGATGTCCTGCAAGACACTCTATGCTTGGTTTCGATGAGGCCGGCTTGAGGATGGAGCAGGACAGAGCTGTGGGAAAAGAGCCCAAGATCTGGCGTTTGCAGCAGCCCTCCGGCCGAACCTATTCTAGACCTTGGGTGTGTTTCCTGAGCCTCTTCCTCAGGCTAACTATGGAAATTAAAGAATCCGATGAGCTCTTGCTACATAGGACTGGCTCCTACTTAAGTGCAGGCTCCTTTTTGACAGGCTGGCCCTGCTCCTTTGAGTCCAGACCTGCTCACCCCAGGCTTCAGGTGCAGCACAGATGCAGCCATGGGGTCTCGGGCCCTGTAAGTGGGAGTTTGACTGGATCTCTCCTTGGTAACAGCAGCTCATGCCCCTGGCTTGGGAATCTTGCTGGCTCCAGAACGATGGAAAACAGAAACATCCAGATACACCCAGAGAACGAGGAGGAAGCTCCAGCGGTCCAACCAAGTCCTGGCCTGAATTCCACCAAAAAGAAGACGGATTTGGAGTGCGCTGTGTCAGTCAGTCAGGTGGGTGGGCCTTCACTTCCAGTTCTCATCTCCATCCCTAGCGCTGGTCTCCTCCTTTCCTTTTGTTGTTGTTTGGTTTTTCAAGACACAGTTTCTCTGTGTAGCTCTGGCTGTGCTGGAACGCTCTGTAGACCAGGCTGGCCTCGAACACACAGATCCACCTGCCTCTGCCTCCCGAATGCTGGGATTAAAGACCACGAAGCACCCCATCGAGCCCCCAGGCATTTCTTCATCTGGTCAAGCTGACAACAAGTCCACCCTCTGTGGACACCTGTCACCTGCCATCCAAGCATGTCCCTAACCCTTCCCACAAAGCCACCATGTTAAATATTCCAGTAAGGCATGACTCCATTAGGGGAAGCAGAGCCCTCATGATCCGGCTGCTTTCCTGAAACCAACCAGCTGTTAATCCCAGATGGGAGTCTGTGGGCCACACGTCACACATGTTTAGTCTTTTAAAGGAACCCTTGGCGAACACTCTGGGCCTTCTTTACCACCTCCTACTCATTTTCTCAGCAAGCAAACATGGGGTTCTGACCCTGCCACCTAATTAGCTCTGTGACCTCGAGGCATCTCTGAATCCCTTTCATCATTTTGTGTGTGTGTTTGTCATGGTAAGTAGAACCTGGACCAAGTGTGTTGAGGCCCTGTCTCGCTGTAGGCACCCACTAGAGTTGGCTCCCACCAGAATCATCTGGAAAAAAAAAAACAAAACAAAACTTCATTCATGGGGCTGGAGAGATGGCTCTGCAGTTAAGAGCACTGACTGCTCTTCCAGAGGACCCAGGTTCAATTTCCAGCACCCACATGGCAGCTCATAGCTGTCTCGAACTCCAGTTTCTGGGGTCTGACACCCCATGACACACATGCAGGCAAAACACCAATGCACATAAAGTAAAAACAAGTAGATAAAAGAAAAAGTTCATCCATTAGTTAATGAGCTACGTGAGGTTCGCTGACCTCTGAGGCTAGGAGTTATGTTGGCTTACACTCCACCCTACTGGCAACTGATGGACAAGATGGAGATTAAAAATAAAAAACCCAGGGGTGGGTGTTGTAAAATATTATTTTAAGGTGTGTTGCTTTTGTTTATGCTCTGGAATGTTTAATGATACAAAGATGTGTTTGATTAAATAAAATTCACCTGCAGCCACGAGGCTGCGTTAGCAAGTAGCTGACGGGAAGTTGTAGGGAGGAGCCAGGTGGAGAAGAATTTTTTGTTTTTGTTTTTTGAGACAGGGTTTCTTTGTGTAGCCCTGACTGTCCTGGAACTAGCTCTTTAGACCAGGCTGGCCTCGAACTTGCAGAGATCCACCTGCCTCTGCCTTCTAAGTGCTAGGATTAAAGGTGCTTGCCACCATCACCCAGCTGGAGAAGGTTTATAAGGAGGGGCGAGGAGAAGCATGAGAACTTCTTGGGAGACGTGAGGAGGTGGGCTGCTTGCTATTTAGCCCCTCTGAGGAGCAGAAGTGTATTTCAACCTTTGAATCGTGAGTTCTTTAGAGGGACAGAGATTTAGACAAGTTCGTCTTTGAAAGAGTCAGTGCCTGAGGGAACAAAATGTCGTCAGCTGCATCTTTGCAGCTAAACTGCTGCTGATAGCGGCCAAGGTGCAGTTGCTGGCTAGGACAGTTGTATCTTAAAAGGCAGCAATAATTGAAAAAGAAAACAACAGGTGGGCCATGGTGGAACACACCCGCTGCCTTAGGATCCAGGCTGCTGCAAAAAGATGGTCAAGTTTAAAGCCAGCCTAGGCTATAAACCACAACCACTACCTCAAAAAACAAAAAAATGCTGGGCAGTGGTGGCGCACGCTTTAATCCCAGCACTCAGGAGGCAGAGGCAGGTATATTTCTGAGTTCAATGCCAACCTTGTCTACAGAGCAAGTTCTAGGACAGTCGAGGCTACACAAAGAAACCCTATCTAAGAAGTCCAGCATCTGGGCCATGGGACGATGGTGCTGTGTGGGAGACATCACTCTTCAACACAACCCTTGGGCTCATATTCCAGTTGGTCTCCAGTTTTATGCCAGAGTTCACAACGCTAAGCAGCAGGGCCAGGCCCAACACCTACCTCCAGGCGCCCCTGGTCTTTCTTGTCCTCTCTCTCCAGCATCTCCCCAACATAGGCAGACACAGGAGGATGCACAAAGAGGAACAGAAGATGGCCCCAGCACCTCGCCCTTGAGCCAACCCACTCACGTCTCTGTTTCAGGCTGAGCTTGCAGATGCCAAGGAAAAGGAGAGAGAAAAGCAGCCTGTAGCTCCCAGAGAACCAGAGGAGGAGCTCGGACACACAGGATCACTCCAGAAGGGGCCAGAGGAGCTTGAGACCCAGGAACAGCTCTCAGCAAGACCAGAGTGAGTTGCGGGGGACGTCCCAGAAAAGGGGGAGACCTGAGATCTAGTGGCTGCAACACTCCATGCTTCTCCCCACCTTCCTACTTCTCCCATCTCTGCCCCACCCACCCCTGCAGAGATCAAACCCAGTTGTTAGCTTGGCAAGTGTTCCCTCACTGATCGGAAGCCCTTGACCCAGTTCAGAGCACCAATCAAACTAAATTCTTTTTGTTTTTGTTTTTTTACATAATTTATTTTTATTTTATGTGCGTTGGTGTTTTGTCTACATGTATGTCTGCGTAAGGGTGTCAGATCTTGGAGTTACAGATCGTTGTAAGCTGCCATGTGGGTGCTGGGAATTGAATTTGGGTCCTCTGGAAGAGCAGTTAGTGCTCTTAATCACTGAGCCACCTCTCCAAACCTCTTTTGCTTTTGTTTGTTTTGAGACAGGGTTTCTCTGTGTAGCCCTGGCTGTCAACACTATCTCGAAAAACTAAAAAAAAAAAAAAAAAAAAAAAAAAAAAGTGCACATAACAGAAATATTTCAAAGTATTTCAGGCTGGAGAGATGGCTCAGGAGTTAAGAGCACTGGCTGCTCTTCCAGAGGTCCTGAGTTCAATTTCCAGCAACCACATGGTGGCTCACAACCATCTGCAATGGGATCTGGTGCCCTCTTCTGGCAGGTGTACACGCAGAGCACTCATAAAGATATAAACAAATTAAAGAAGAAGAAATGTTTCATTATTGCTATATGTTAAGATATGGGATTTTTTTTGGTTTTGCTTTGTTTTGTTTTGAGACAGGGTTTCTATATTATGTAGCCCTTGATGTCCTGGAACTAGCTCTTGTAAACCAGGCTGGCCTCGAACTCACAGAGATCCTCCTGCCTCTGTCTCCCGAGTGCTGGGATTAAAGGTGTGTGCCCACCACTCATCTAGGATATGGAATTTTATATGCCCACTCAAAAGTGTGTTTATTGCAGGGAGGAGGGACTCGTGAGGCCCCACCCCTCCTAAGGACCTTAGGCAGTCCATGGCTGCCAGGGAGGGAAAACATTCCTTCAGTGATGTCGCTGATGTGGAGGTGCCCGTGTGTCACCTGTGCTCCTGTCTGCAACCCTCATGAAAGTCATTCAGTCATCAACAAAAAACAGACCTGAAATGAAAAGGGGGACTGGGTGCGGGGAGAGGGAGTGGAAGGGGAAGAGAAGGTAATGAGGGGAGAACATCATCATTTTTATATCCATGTATCAATGTCAAAACGAAACCCGTTCCAATGAATTTAAATAAACTTAAAAATATACTAATGGAAACATAAAAAGGAAAGTATGCAGATGAAGGCTTTTTAGCATGCTAATCATGCACTGTGAATATGTAGAATACGAAGTCATGTGAAGACAGCCATTTGATGAATCCCCTGACAGTGGGTTATGCATGGAGAAAGCTCCAGGCAGGCAGTGGCACGCACCTGTGACCCCAGCACAGAGGTGGCTAAGGCAAGGAGGACTAGGAGTTCGGGGCCAGCCCAGGCGACAGAGCAAAACCCTGTCTAAGGAAGGAAGGGAAGAAAGGAGGGAGCAAAAGGGCTGGTGAAGAACAGAAACTCAGAGTAAAGAGGCTAGGAACACAGGTTCCAATCCTGATGCTACCTTCAGCTTTATGACCCTGTGCCCAAGTCTCTCAACCCAGTTCGTGTGTGTGTTTGTGTGTGTGTGTTTGAACCCAGGACCTTGTGCATGCCAGGCAAGTATTATACCAAAGAACTATATCCCCAGTCCAACATAAAGTCCTCTCCTTCTTTCTCTCCCTCTTTCTCCATCTGTCTCCCTCTCTCTCGATCATAGTGAGAGTGTCTCATGCATTCAGGCTGGCTTTGAATTTACCATGTGACTGAGACTATCTTTAGATCCTGACATTCCCCCCTCCACCTCCTTAGTACTGGGGTTACAGGTGTGCACCACCAGCACCCCCTTCTCTTTCTAAAAAAACACTGGAGAGATGGCTCAGTGGTTAAGACCACTGACTGTTCTAAAGGACCAGGGTTTGATTCCCAGCACCCACAAAGCAACTCAAACTGTAATTTCAAGATCTAACATCCTCACACACAGACATACATGAAGGCAAAACAAAATAAAAATCTTTTTTTTTTAAAAAAAGATTTAGAGTGTAACCACCTCAACATTCACATTAAGGTGCTGAGACTCAGGTGTGTATCCGTCCCTCACTTATTCTCCCAGGCAATAAGTATGTACCCCTAAGATGCCTAGTCCTGGACAGAGTTCTGAGAGAGCCGCACCCAGGCTGGGGTGAAGTATCTGTTGTCTGTTCTTTCCACAAGGAGCCAATCATCTTTGGCAACCGAGGAAGGGCCGAAGGATCTACAAGCTGACCAGGAACAAGCCCAGCCTGGAGAGGAGTGTGTGACCTCAGAAGAGCAGCCGCCACAGCCAACCATGCCAACCAAGGACCAACAGGAGGGATGGCAGAGCGCCAAGGCCGAAGAGATTCATCCCACTGAGAGCTGCCTGGTAACCCTGGGAGATCAGGAAGAGGGAATGGGCACCCATGGATGTACTTGTATTGGTGGAGGCTGTGCACTGGATCTGGCAGATGCTCAGTCTCCCTGGGTCTCTGGATGGTTCTGGCAGTTGGAATCACAGTGTTCCCCTGAGGTCTTGTTTACAGAGAGGCCCTCTGGGTGTCTTGGGGACAGGGCAGGACGAGGGTTGTGTGACGGATGATGCTGGGTTTAAGAGAATGACTGTGACATTATCTCACCCCGTGTCCACTGAGCCTTTGCAAGACATGCTGGCCGTTCCAAAACTTACTAACAAACAGACTTTTTACTTCCTTATTTTTCTCATTTCTACATTCATTTATAGAAGAAAACAATGTAACACAGCCCAATACAATACTCTTGGTTCTTCCTCCTCCCCTCCCTTTTTAATGAGACAAGGTTTCTCTGTGTAGCCCTGGATGTCCTGGAACTTGCTCTGTAGACCAGGCTGGTCTCACACTTACAGAGATCCGCCTGCCTCAGCCTCCCGACTGCTGGAATTAAAGGCATATATTCTTGGTTTTTCTTCATATTGAAGCCTAGCCCCAAATCCCAAATCAGCATCATTTTTTTTAAGACAGGGTAGTGATGGCGTACGCCTTTAATCCCAGTACTCGGGAGGCAGAGGCAGGTAGATCTCTGAGTTTGAGGCTAACCTGGTCTACATAGTGAGTTCTAGCACAGCCAGGGTTACGTAGACCCTTTCCCAAAGCAAGAACAAAACAAAAACAATGAAATATATATGTGTGCATATATACATATGTTACAATACAAAATACACACACAAACACACACATATACACATATGTATAAAACTGGGCTGGAGAGATGGCTCAGAGTTAAGAGCATTGGCTGCTCTTCCAGAGGACTAGAGTTCAGTTCCCAGAATCCCACACAGTGACTCATAACCACCTGTAACTCTAGGATCCAATGTCATCTGGCCTTCAAGTGCATATACATACATTCACACAGATACATACACATAAATAAAACATCTTTGGGCCAGGTGGTAATGGCGCATGCCTTTAATCCTAGCAACTGGGAGTCAGAAGCAGGCAGATCTCTGAGAATTCAAGGCCAGCTTGGTCTACAGAGTGAGTTCCAGGTCAGCCAGGGCTATGCAGAGAAACCCTGTCTCGAAACCCACCCCCTCAAAAAAAATGTTTAGAAAAAATATACCATATAATAGAAGAAGTATGTGGAGGTTTGTCCTTCGAAACTCCCTTTAGGAAGTCAAAAGTACTTCTCAGGTCATCATCTTAATTTCCCAGGCTCTCCCCACTCAAGGAGACACAGATCATCATCTGGAAAAGCCATGCGCCTCCGGCAGCAGGAGTCAGCCACTGGAGGATGACCCCCCCAGCAACGCAGGCCTCCCACAGGTCAGGCTGCAGAAGCCCATGCCAACACCCAGCTCGGGGACACACAAGGACAGTCCCCAGGAGGCAGTGACACCCAAACCCACTGCGACTGTGGAGGAAAAGAAGGCCCGTCCCGTCTTCTCATTGGCACCAATCCCTCGACCACACAAAGAGGGGGGGTAAGTCATCTTTCAGGGCCACCTCTGCCCTGCTTGCTGCTCCCTCTACCTGTGGGTGACTCTTCAGCTAAGTGACACTGGAGATGGGACCAGGGAGCCTGTAGTAGGAGCGGCGGGCTATGTTCCTGGCACCCGGCCGCCTGCATAGCTAGCTTTCTTTATTAATTAACCAATGAGAGCAACAGATTAGAAAGAAATCACTCCCACATCATTTCCCCTTTTTTTGTTTAAACAAAAAAGGGCTTTCACTTTATTTATTTTTATTTATTTGTTTATTTTTTAAACTATTTATTTATTTATTTATTAACTTTATTATGTTCGTTGGTGTGAAGGTGTCAGATCTCATGGAACTGCATTTTCAGACAGTTGTGAGTTGCCATGTGGGTGCTGGGAATTGAACCCGGGTCCTCTGGAAGAGCAGTCAGTGCTCTTAACCGCTGAGCCATCTTTCCAGCCCCAAGGCTTTCACTTTAACATAGTAAGATTACATATAACAAAACAGTTATCAAGCAAGAATTATCCCCACATCAGGAGCCAGCTCAGCTGGTCAAGGGCTCACTCTGTAAGCATGAGGACCTGAGATTAATTTCCCAGGAAAAAAGCTGGGCCCAGAGGCACATGCTTGTAATCCCAGCACTAGAGAGACGGCAACAGGTGGATCCTGGGACCATGACTGGCCAGCTAGCCTAGCCAGTTCCAGAACAATGGGAGGCCATGTCTCAAAACAACATGGTTCAGTGGGTAAAGACACTTGCTGCTAACCTGAAGACCTAAGCTCAATCCCCAGGAAGGAGGAAACCAATTTGCATAGGTTGTCCTCTGACCTCCACACTTGGGCTGCGGAATGTGCGTGTGCGCGTGCACACACACATGCACACACACACCTGCGTCAGTGAGATGGCCCAGAAGGTAAAAGTGCTTGCCACTAAGTATGGTGACCCACTGAGCCCCACTGTCTGTCTGTCCTCCTCTGATTGACACCCCACAGACCCACTGAACCCCACTGTCTGTCTGTCTGTCCTCCTCTGATTGACGCCCCACAGAACCACTGAACCCCACTGTCTGTCTGTCTGTCCTCCTCTGATTGACACCCCACAGACCCACTGAACCCCACTGTCTGTCTGTCCTCCTGATTGACACCCCACAGACCCACTGAACCCCACTGTCTGTCTGTCTGTCCTCCTCTGATTGACACCCCACAGACCCACTGAACCCCACTGTCTGTCTGTCCTCCTGATTGACACCCCACAGACCCACTGAACCCCACTGTCTGTCTGTCCTCCTCTGATTGACACCCCACAGACCCACTGAACCCCACTGTCTGTCTGTCTGTCCTCCTCTGATTTCCACATTTGTGCTCACACAAGATGAGCAAACACATGTACTTTTTAAAAAGCTACATATATAAAAACGGTATGGTGTTTTCCATTTCTGGCTCATGAAACACCTTGGTTAAGTTGCACGCTGCCAGGCCTCAGTTTCCCCATCTTTGGTCTGTGGGTCTGTCTGCATGCAGGTAAGGCAATGAAGGTGCACTGAGGTGAAAACAAAGGGGCAAGGCTAGGGTAGCAGGCCTGAGTGTGCTGGGGGTTCGGAGCCAGTGTAAGGTGCAAGCCCTGACTTGAAACCCTGCCCCTCACGGGGGTGGGTTCTTCTTTGTTTAGAGGTGAAGCTGTGGAGACCAAGGCAGCACCAAGGCCTCTTCCTCCACCAGTAAGTCGAGTCAGAGTGGGGATGGGAGAGGGGGGAAGGAAGTTGGGAAAGGCTAGAGGGAAAATGATGGACAGAGAAACATTTTCAGGCAAACTGGGGTAAGTGTAAGTGTAAACCTATGCATGTGTTATGTGTTTGATCTATAGTTTATTCATTTTTAAATTACAAGTCCTAATGTCCTATTGTGCATGTACAAGCTCACCACATGTCCATACCACAGGAGTGGAGGATCTCTCCCTCCATCATGTGGACCCTGGGGATCAAACTCAAGTCAGGGTTGGTGGCAAGTGCCTCTACCTGCTAAGCCATCTCAAAAAGTCAAATTATGGGTTTTTGAGATGGATCTCCTATAACCCAGGCTGCCCTAAAACCCCCTATGTAATTGAGAATGATCCCCAAACCCTAACCCCTCTGGTTTCTGCTTCCCAGGCGCTGGGAGTATGTGTGTATGCTACTGGGAGCCCTGGTGTGTCTGCCTGGAGTTGGCAGTCAAAATGGATCACACTCGAGAGCCCTTGAGTCCATCCCAGAACTGCTCCACATTGGCATAGAGTCCTACTGCCCTCTGCCCTCAGTTCCAATCTGCTTCTCTGAATATCTGCTGGCTTCTAGCCAGCCCCATGCCACCAGGTCTGCCACTTTTCTTCTGGTCTCTTGAGTTGATGGTACAAGCTTAGACTTCCCACCCTACCATCATCCTCAGCCCTCACCACACCTGCCTATCTTCACGTCACACCCCCAGCCACACCCCAGCCCTGAACATTCCAGGTGCAGCACAATGCACAAGGCTTGCCACTGGCTTCTTTCTGAAGTTACCACGTGTGTGATTTATTTAGCTGATGCCCAGCGACGTCACCCTCTACCTCCATTCCACCATGTCCTTGCAGCCTCCAGCAATTGCCACTGAAGAAAATAGGATGAAAAGATCCAGCTTCAGGGTTGAAAAGATGGCTCAGTGGGTAAGAGCACTGGCTGCTCTTCCCGAGGACCTGAGTTCGTTCCCAGCACTCACAGGGCATCTCACAACTATCTGTAACTCCAGGATTCAACACCCTGACACCAGAGGACCTGAGTTCGTTCCCAGCACTCACAGGGCATCTCACAACTATCTGTAACGCCAGGATCCAACACCCTGACACCAGAGGACCTGAGTTCGTTCCCAGCACTCACAGGGCATCTCACAACTATCTGTAACTCCAGGATCCAACACCCTCACACAGACATAGATGCAGGCAAAACACCAATGCACACAAAATAAAAATAAATAAATTATTGAAAAGAGAAAGAAAGAAGAATAAAAGAAAAGAAACAAAGGAAGAAAGGAAAGGAAGGAAGGAAGGAAGGAAGGAAAAAAGAGAAAGAGAAAGAAAGAAAAAAGGAAAGAAGAAAGAAAGAAGGAAAGTAAGGAAGAAGGAAGGGAAGGAAAGAAAAAAGGAAGAAAGAAAGATCCAGCCTCAGTCAGGCCTTTAATCCCAGCACTCAGGAGGCAGATCAAGACCAGTCTGGTCTATAGAGAGTTCCAGGACAGTCAGGGATACACAGAGACTCTGTTTCAAAAACAAAAACTAAAGAAAGAAAGAAAAAAGAATAAAGAAACAACCATGAAGCCTTGAAACTCCCAGCTTAAATACCCAAGCTCAGATGGCATGAGCTCTCCTCAGATCACAGACCAGAACAGGTCTTGTGGCCCCCACTGTAGTTGTTTGATTTTTATTTTTAACTTTTAGGGGGTTCTCTACCCATCTCCCAAATAAATACACAGAGACTTATTCTTACTTATGAATGTCCAGCCTTTGCTTGGCTTGTTTCTAATTTTTTTTGTTTTGTTGTTTTGTTTTTTTTCGAGACAGGGTTCCTCTGTAGCTTTGGGGCCTGTCCTGGAACTACCTCTTGTAGACCAGGCTGACCTCGAACTCACAGAGATCCGCCTGCCTCTACCTCCTGGGTGCTGGATTAAAGGTGTGCGCCACCACCGCTGGCTACTTTTCATATCTTTCCTTCTTACTCTGTGGCTGGCTGTGTGGCTGGCCTCTGGCGTCCTCCTCTCCTCCTTTTCTCACTCCTCACTCCTCCCTGAGTCTAGATTTCTTCTCCTATTCTCTCTGCCTGACAATCTTGCCCATTTGTTTCTCCTGCCTAGCTATTGGCCGGTCAGCTCTTTATTAGACCCAATCAGCTGTTTTAGACAGGCAAAGTAGCAAAGTTTTAAAGAGTTAAATAAATGCAACATTTAAAAAAAAAAGGCAATACATCTTTGCATCATTAAACAAACATTTCACAGCATAAAAAATGTAACACACTTTAAACTATATTCCCTAATACTAGAGTTACAGATTTAGAACCTCCAGTAGGAGCTGGGATTAAAGGTGTGCAGCACCATGGCCAGCTTTGCTTTACTTTTACAAAAGAGAGAGCTAAGGATGGGCCTCAGAGGTGCAAGCACTCCTATCATCAGCCAGACCTTAAGCTTGATCCTTAGCATCAAGAAAAGGATACTGACAGGAATGAGTGATGGAAAAATGCCAGGATGCTGATGGGAGTAAGTGATGGAGAAAGATTGAGATGCTGACAGGAGTAAGTGGTGGAGAAAGACTGAGATGCTGAGGGGAGTAAGTGATGGAGAAAGGCTGGGCTGAAGAAGGTATGTTGACCCAGGGATGGGAGGACCAGATGTAGGTATGGTTGGCTCTATGGAATGAATGAGGAACAACAGTTGAAGTGCTCATATGTGCTGGGGACACCTGTGTGAAATAGGCATCAGGAGTGAGGCAAGGTCACTGCCAGCTGTGTGGGCTGCAATGAAGGAATTTGGCTCACTCAGGAACATAGCTTGGGTCCCGGGGTGGCACATGGAGATCTGGAGTATCTCCACCACAGTTTTGGAGAGGAAAGGACAGTCTGAGCATCCGCAGTCGTTCTGCAGGAGGTTAGCAGCTCTGTAGCCAGTCTGGCTGGCTTCTGGTATCCCACATGCCCTCACCTGCCCTCAGGAGGAAAGAAACATTGAGAAGAAGGAGCTGGGCCAAGGACAGAAGCAACGGCAGCAGGCTTCAGCAGCTGCAGGAACTCATGCATCTGGGAACTCCCGTCGGGGCTTCATGAAGTGCCTCCTGGAGGTGGAGGAGCAGGAAGAAGTCACCCATCGGAGGACTTTGAAAGCCCGGACCCTGACAACCCGGAGGTCACCCAGGACCCTGACTTCTGTCTCCACCTCAGGCCCCATCAGAAACTCAGTCCCCACCTTGCCTCTGACCTTGCCTGAACCCTCCACCTCAGCTCCAACTACTGTCCCACTGTGGGTCAGACCACCAGCCCCTGGGCAAGCCCCTGCCTCTGTGGGGTCCCCTAGTTCAGTCCTGTCAGCTCCCACCCAGGACCTGAGCTGGAGATGGCCAGAGTTCTTGCCCCAGGGCAGTGAGAGAAGCCTGAACTATGCCAAGACATGGTAGGAGCCACCTCCCCATCTAGACAGGGTCCCACGCTTACAGTCTATGTCCAGCGTGGGCCCTCGCATCTCCTTCTACATTCTCAGGAGTCCCCCCTCAACTCTATCTTCTTTCTGTGCTTCCCAGCAAGGATCCCCCAAGTTCCAGGTCCCTTTTCCAAGCCCTCCTTCCCTCCTTTCTCTTCTTCCTGGTGCTGGGGGTGAAAGCCAGGGTTTCACACATACTAGACAAACACTCCACCCCTGTAGTGCACCCCCAGTTCCCCCCACCATCTGGTCTCCCCACTCCTGCCACCACCACCATCAAATGAACCACCTATGGCTTTGCCTCATTCCCTTGGGTCTGCCTCTCCTGTCACTTGTGACTGCTGAGCACCAAAGTCCCTCAGAATTTCCCTAACCTGTGCTGCCCTGGCTTCCTCTCCCCTGCCTTGGGTAACCTGGGCAGAGGCAGGGGCAGAGGCAGGCAGGAGGTGGTTGCAAACTTTCCTGGGTCCGTTGTTCTGCAGGCAGGAGCCGGAAGAGCATGGCCTCTTCAAACTGTACCAGAGCTGGGAGGAGCGGTCGGAGGAGCACCTCACCCTGAAGCAAGAGGAAGGTGAGCAGCTACACCACTGCCCTGCTGACCCACTGTCTCATCACACCAAGCAGTGTCCCCAGCGGGGGGTCAACTGCACTTGGCCTAGGACACAGAAGAGGAGGTGGGCCACCTCCCCCACTCCAAGCCACTCTTTAGAGGCAGCTTAGAGGAGAGACAGGGTCCCCCAAGAACCTTACCCATCCTAAATAACCCCTCTCCATTTAACAAGGCTACCAGCCCTGAACAAGTCCCTACTTCCCATCACACCCTGCCCCACTAACAAAACTGAACAGTGCTGAACTCCTACCCTGGGTAAGGTCTCTATGGTCCTTGGGGATGCACTTTGACCCTATTTTCTCATTCTGGGCTGTCCCTAGAAGAATGGATGTGTACTATTGTGGGATATTTGATCACACTGTAAACCCCAAGATTGTGTTAATAAAATCAACCTTGGGTCAAGAGGTGGAACCAGCAGCTGGTTAACAAGAAGTAGCCATAGAGAGTAAGAGGGAGTCCAGAAAACGGACAGAGAAATGCACAGGAAGTAGGAGGGAGGGACTTTGGGTTTGGCGGTCCTTTTTGGTGTGGGACTTCAAAAGAGAAGCTCTCTTTTTGAGATGCTAAGGAAAAAGGTCGACTGGTTGCTCCTCAGCCTCTCTGAGCTAGCAGGTTTTCTCCCCAGCATCTGACTCCTGAGTCTTTACTGGTAAAATCTGTAAGATTCGAGATTAAGTTTAAAAGCGGTGAACCCTCCTGTTTCACACTTCCTTCCCAAGGTCTAGAACCTTCTTGACCAGAGCAGCTCTTTTCCTCAGATCTTCCAGAATGTAGTCATTGACCCACGGGAATAAAACCGAGGAACAGGGCTGGATACCGACGTCTTCCTCGTGGCACACCACGCATATTACACACACCCCACATGCCACACAAAAGCTAAAAGGAAGAAAGGCAGGAGTGACTCACTTGGTCACCCTGTGTCCCTTGACAGCCTTCCGCAGCTACTTTGAGATCTTCAACGGCCCTGGTGAGGTGGATGCGCGGAGCCTCAAGAACATCTTGCTCCTAATTGGCTTCACCCTTACCTCAGCACAGGTGGAAGAGGCCCTGATGAGTGCCGATGTCAATGGTGAGCAAGGGGTCTTCCCTGAGTTCCAGCTAGGGGCTGCACCCACATGTGGGCTCCTTGCTGGAAGGATCTTTCCTGGCATAAACCCTCAGGGTCAGCGTCCAGTGGCCCTAACATCTGAACCCATTGGGTTTGCATTTTTCTTCCACCCCGGGGGCTCACCAAGGCTCTAGCAAGCTGGGCCTGGTTCCGGAAGTTGATGTTCCCAAAATCACTGTACAATGTCATCTCTGGGAATCCAGAGGTGACCAGGACCCCCCCTCCTGACCAATGGTGTAAGTGACCTCAGCTGGCTCTGCACATCAAGTGTCCTCCATGACCCTTGCATGTCTTTTACCAGCCTTATGGCTTTGGTCAAGTCACTACAGCTTGCTCTGTGCTATTGGGAGCAACATCCTCATCAAGTTCTCTCAGATAAAATGGGTGAGCCAGGCCAAGGGTGGGAGCCAAGCCTGCGGGTCAGGAGGCAGCAGCTGTTAGCTACCCACGTGACGAGTATGGAATGCCTTCTGTGGCTATTCCTGTGCAGGGCTCCGAGAATAGAGATGTGTAGGACAAGCGAGCCCTGCGGTCCTCAAGGATTCCCAGACAGTTACTGCCACAGGGCAAGAGCTGACACAGAAGCAAAGCAAAGCAAACAGAAACAACAGTTACAGCAGCTTGGAAGATGGGGGTCAGGAAGAAAGGCTTCCTGGAGGAGGTGCCACTCAAGCCAAGTGGTGTTAAATCAAATAGGAGTCAGGCCAAAAGGAAGTAGTAGCTCCTGAGAAGTGAGCTTGAGGCACTTGTGTATGGTGGAGTGGAGTGTGGCCTGACACAGGAAAGAGAAGGGTCATGTGGGACCTGCATCCTGACCACCGCTCACGACTGCTCCTTCTGCCACTGCACAGAGTCCTCACACACATTTCAAGAGTGTGTGGCGAAGCAGCAGACTGTTGACCTAGGAAGACAGAGGTTCTGGGACTCAACCCTAGCTGACCTAGCTCTGCCGATGTGGATGGGGGGCAAGCACCTCAAGCCCTACCTGTGACCTGGGTTAAGTCCAAAGCATCCCGTCCCTGTTTTTACACCTTAGTCCATTGTCAAGAAGCTCAGAGAACATCAGTGGAGTTCCCATCAGATTGAACCCTGGGACTTGGCGTGGGACAAGTTGTGCAATTCTTGTCTCTCAGGGTCTTAAGTTCCAGGTGTCACATGTGTGAACAGGGATTTAGGAGACAGTCTGGCGAGGGATCTGACTCTGTCTGAACCTCTGAGAAAGGGGAGGTGACGTGGCTTAGCTGCAAACACGCCCTGAGTTTGAGCCCTAGAACTCACATGTGGGAGGAGAACACCAACTCCCAGAAGATGAGTTCTCACCGCCACTCCTGGGATGTGGCAAGCATATGGCCTACCCTCACATAAAAGAAATAAAATGGAACAATGAGGAACCATGGCAGGAAGGGGGAGACATCTGTGACCAGGGAGCAGCACAGAGACCTCGAATGGGAGGAATATGGGCTTCTGGGAAGTATATCTTTCCTGTCAGGGAGGTTGGCATGAGATGAGGCTGTTAACAGAGTCCGGCGGGTACTGCAGGGCCCTAAAGTCTAGCTAGAATCTGGTAGGTCATTCTCAGTAATGACAGTTGCTGGCCTTTAGTGGGCACATGCTATGTGTGCAGCCCTGCTGACTGTCTCCACTCCATAGCAAGAAAACTAAACCATCCTGGGATTCAGAAACTTGACCCAAGTCACATGAATGGGAAATGGTGGACTTGGGTTTTCGACTCACAGTGCTGTCTCAAGAATGCAAGTACAAGCCGGGCAGTGGCGGCGCATGCCTTTAATCCCACCACTCGGGAGGCAGAGGCAGGCGGATCTCTGTGAGTTCGAGGCCAGCCTGGTCTACAGGAGCTAGTGCCAGGACAGGCTCCAAAGCTACAGAGAAACCCTGTCTTGAAAAACTAAAAAAAAAAAAAAAAAAAAAAAAGAATACAAGTACAAGGGCTGGAGGGGTGGCTCAGTGGTTAAGAGCACTGACAATTCTTCCAGAGGACAGAGGACCCGGGTTCAATTCCCAGCACCCACATGGCAACTCACAACTGTCTGTAATTCCAGTTCGAGGACCTGACACCCATGGCAAAATACCAATGCACATAAAATAAAAATAAGCTTAAAAAAAAGTACAAGATCCAGTAGTTTCTCATATTCCTTGACACAGTCTGTGTAGCTAAGGCTAGCATGGAGCTGGCTATGTAGCCAAGGATCACCCTGAAGTATTAACCTTCCTCCCTCTACCTCCAGGTTTACATGCATGCTAGGCAAACACTCTACCCACTGAGCTACAAGCCCTGTCCTGGTCAGACAGCCTCTAGCTACAAGATTGTAGCTTGAACTGGCACTGCCATTACAATTTGCCCCCTGGGTTGGGGGGGGGGAAGACACCAGGGCCACGCCTAGCTTGCAGTACCTGGGCCTGCTGCAGAGGGTCCCTGTTCACCCTGTTATTTCTGACACTGCAGGAGACGGTATTGTGGATTTCAAAGACTTCTTGGCAGTAATGACAGACACCAAGCGTTTCTTCTGCTCTGTGGGTAAGCAGGGGTCAGCCCAGGGCAGTCAGAACTGGAAGCAGGACCTGGAGGCTGATGGGGTACATCAGAGGCCACCTAAGAGTAACGGCAGTCACTATTCCATGTCCCCAGAACAGAATGTCCTGATGGATATGTCACCCCCGAACCCCTACACACTGTTCTTTGAGATCCTCTCTCTGCTGGTGGAGATGTTGGCCCTGCCGGAGGCGGCCCTAGAAGAGATCACAAAGTAAGAGGGGCCGGTTGGCTGAGGGTGGGAGACATAGACAGAAGCGGCAGCTAGTGCTTCAGCAGCTAACGATGATTGAGGGTTAAGACACTCAGGAGTCCCAATTAAACAGCCTTACACGGAAGAGGAATGCATCATTCAAATAGTCGGCCAGGGCCTCAGGAATGGCTGGATCCAGGACACTGGATGATACCATTAAAGTTTTATTTCTCCACCTCTCTATCTCAGGGTGCTGGCTTCAAGCTCAGCCAGGTTCTCCCAGTGGGAAGGGTGGTGAGGCAAACGTGATAACCACTACACTACGGAAACGGAAGGGTGGTGATGGCAGCCCGATGCTCACAGTCCTCCTGGTTCAGCAGTTTCATCAGGACCACAGTGAACCTTCCTGAAGCACTAGAACACCCTCAGAAAGAGAATCTTGCAGGAAGGGTGATGGGCAAGCAGTGGGCAGTTCAGCCTCCCAGAAGGGTAGTGGACAGGTCAGCCTCCAGAAAAGGTAGTGGGCGGGCAGTGGACAGCTCACCCTCCAGGAAGGGTGGTGGGCAGGTCGTGGGCAGCCCAGGGAGATAGGACTACAGGCTAAGTAAACATGATGTCTCTCAGGCTGAAAGTGATGGGTGGAGGTGGCAGGCCCAGCTGATCCCTGAACCTTGCCCTCACTTCCTGACCCTAATGAGCATATTTTAATACTTGCTGGTCATGTGGTGGATTTATTTTTAGCCTTTTGAGAATTCTCCACACTGATTTCCTTTCCCCACGTCCTCACCAGCATCTGTTGCCAGCTGTTTTCTTGGTCTTCATTATTCAAGGTGAAGTTCTCAAATTGCTGCTGCTGCTGCTGCTGCTGAACACACCGAGGTCTTTCATAGCCACTTGTATTTCTTTTGAGGACTATTTACATCCTTGGCCCAGTTTTTAACTGAGTGGTTTGTTTTCTTGACTCAGTTCTTTTTTGTTGTTTGGCTTTGTTTTTTTTTCAAGACAGCTATGTAGCCCTAGCTGTCCTGGAACTCACTCTGTAGACCAGGCTGTCCTCGAACTCACAGAGATCCACGTGCCTCTGCCTTCTGAGCGCTGGGATTAAAGGTGTGAACCATCACTGCCCGGCTTTTGAGATCTCTGTATATTCTGATTATCACTCCTTGGCAGACGTACAGCGGGCACAGTCTCTCCAATTCTGCATGTTTCCTCCCCCCTCATCGTTCCCTTAGAGGAGTTAGGCAGGATTACAGCACTGGCATAAGACATCACAAGGGGGCTGGAGAGATGGCTCAGAGGTTAAGAGCACTGGCTGCTCTTCCAGAGGTCCTGAGTTCAATTCCCAGCAACCACATGGTGGCTCACAACCATCTGTACTGAGATCTGGCGCCCTCCTCTGGCGTGCGGGCATACATTGAGGCAATGTTGTATACATAATAAATAAATCTTAAAAAAAAAAGACATCACAAGGGTCTCAGAAGGAGACATTTTACTTTGTATAGCAGCCAATGTGATCAGCTAACATCACTCATTTTTGAGAAAACATCTATCAGATACCAGAGGATAAATAACCATTGGTCTTCCTCCCGTTTCCTCCCACCCCCTTGAGACAGGGTCTCATGTAGCCCAGGATGGCAATCTCCTGTCTCAGATCCTCTAGTCTCTCAGGTTACCCATCCTGTCCCCTGGAGTCCCTCCTTCCCTTTTCACTCCATCCCTAAGCTACACCTCTAGCCCAGGAATTAGTGGCTCTTTCTGTGATGGAAGGTGGCCGCTTAGCTCCCAGCTTGTTTGCACAAGTGCATTTACTTCAGAAAGGACATCTTTACAAAATGCCTACAGGCTCTAAGAGACTGGGCCCCAGGGCACGAGGTGAGAGTTAACTTTTTCTTCCCTTTTTTGTGATAGGATCTGTGTTATCCCAGCTGGGCTGGAACCTGAACTCCTCCAGCTTCACCCTGTGCCCATAACTCCCAAAGGCTAATAACCTTAAATTGGCTGAGATTTGGAGATCAAGCTGGTCTACACAGTGAATTCCAGGCCAGCAGGGGCTGCAAAGTGAGACACTGTCTCAAAAAATAAAATAAAAATTTAAATTTCACTAAGGGCACATGTAGCTCAGCCTTGACTCCAATTTGATACAGCTGAGGATGACCTTCAAATTCTGATGCTCCTGTCTCTAGGATTACTGGTGTGTACAACCATGCTTGGTTAATTTGGTGCAGAGGCCAAACCCAGGGATTCATGCACGCTAGCTTCAAGTACTTCAAGTACTTCATCAGCTGACCAACCACCCCACTACACATACACAGTCAGACTTTTTTTGGACTGCCAGCTCTTGAATAATGACACAGAAACTTTTTATTAATTATGAAAGCTTGACCTTAGCTTAGGCTTGTTCCCAACCAGCTCTTATAATCTTATAACCTACATTAATTTGTTTATATTAATCTACATTCTGCCATGTGCTCCCCCCACATCAGATACTTCCCAGAGTTCTTTTTTTTTTTTTTTTTTTTTTTTTTTTGGTTTTTCGAGAAAGGGTTTCTCTGTGGCTTTGGAGCCTGTCCTGGAACTAGCTCTGTAGACCAGGCTGGTCTCGAACTCATAGAGATCCGCCTGCCTCTGCCTCCCAAGTGCTGGGATTAAAGGCGTGCGCCACCATCGCCCGGCCCCAGAGTTCTTATCTCTTCCCAGAAGTACTGCCTATCCTCTACCACCTAGCTATTGGCTGTTCAGCTCTTTATTAAGCCAATCAGAAGGTGTCTCAGGCAGGTGAGCTAAAACAGATATATCTTCACACAGCATGGCATTCAACAGCCTGCAACAGAAACACCTTTTCTCACTCTAAATGCAAATGAGTTCAAGCCATAAAGCTCAACGACTCTTACAATTTGGTGATTTCTTTGATCCAAGACTCATAACTGTTTCTGTGGCCACTATACAAACGCCAATACAAAGATGTATTCCCAGCACTCAGGAGGCAGAGGTAGGCGATTCTGAGTCCGAAGCCAACCTGTCTATAGAGTGAGTTCCAAGACAGCCTCAGCTACACAGAGAAACTGTCTCAAAAAGACAAAAAAGCATATCCCTACTTTGCTCACAAATTAGTTCCTGTCGCTTTGCAAGCCCTTCCCACGGAGCTACAGTCGGTCCAGTAGGTTTTCTTGAACGACTCACCCTTTGGTTCTGAAAGTCTTCAAGAGATTTTAAAACTGACTCCCTAATCCTAGCACTCAAGAGGTGGAGGCAGGAGGATCAGCAGCTCAAGGCCATCCTTGGCTTCACTGAGTTAGAAGCCAACTTGGGCTACATGGGACTGTCAAGAACTACAAAGGCACAAGCCAGCTGTCTGTAGTGTGCACCAGGCCCTTTGCAGGGGCAGTGTGTGTGTGTGTGTGTGTGTGTGTGTATGTATGTATGTAGGTACACCCAGGAGGCCAGGCAAGGTGTCTGTAGCTGCAGTCACAATCAGTTTTAAGCCACCTGACATGAGTGCTGGGGACTGAGCCTGGATCGTCTGAAGAACAGAAAGTGTTCTTAGCCACTGAGCCATCTCTCCGGTCCTGTAATGAACTTTTTTTTTTAAATATTTATTTATTATGTATACAATATTTAATCTGTGTGTGTTTGCAGACCAGAAGGAGGACAGCAGACCTCGTTACAGATGGTTGTGAGCCACCATGTGGTTGCCGGGAATTGAACTCATGACCTTTGGAAGAGCAGGCAATGCTCTTAACCACTGAGCCATCTCTCCAGCCCGAACTCTTTTTGTCCCTCTACATTAGCACTGTTTTCCATGGACATACCTTCTTTTTTTGGGGTTCATGCCAGACCAAAGTTTCTTGACAACGAATGGGAGGCAGGGTTTCTAGGACTGTGCATGGCGGCCAGCGGCAGTGCATTTAGTCTTTGCTCACTGGGTAGTCTAGCTGGTACAGAAACCTATAGGGCAAGTCAGTTAAGGAGCAGGTCTCCAGTTGGCTACAATATATACCAGTTCGAAAAATTCTTGGACTAGAAGCAGCGAGCAAGGAGACAAAGCTGCCCAGGTACCCAGGTTCCTAGGGAAGCAGAGGGAAGAACAAGTGATATACTTTAGAGCTGACTGACCCAGCTTCAGTTTGCCTTCTCAGCCCCAGAGCCAAAGTGACCCTCTCTATTCTTCTTTCCCTGTATTGTTTTGGGGGTAGCCTTGGTTTCACAGGAGAGACAGATTCAACCTCTGACTATGGGTAACTGTGGACTTGGCTTTTTTTCTTTTGTTTTTAAAAGATTTATTATGTATACAGTGTTTTGTATAAGCACGTAGGAGGCAAGAGGTCAAAGGATCACCATGAGTTTGAGGCTAGCCTGGGCTAACAGCCAGTTCCAGGACAGCCAAGGCTATAAGACCAGTCTCTAAATAGAAATAATTTATTATGTATGGTGTTCTGCCTGCATGTATCCCTGTAGGCCAGAAGAGGGCACCAGATCTCATTACAGATGGTTGTGAGCCACCGTGTGGTGGCTGGGAATTGAACTTAGGGTCTCTGAGCCGTCTCCAGCCCAAAACTGGCTTTCTATCATCTCAACTCACCTTCCATGAGGAATAGGGAGGCCCCAGCAGAGCCAGCATCCAGTCCTGAGGGCTTGAAGAGCATACTCAGCCTTCATAGCACTCAGCAGCCATCAGGTTCCAGCTCCTCTGGCCTCCTTCCCACCTCCTGGCCTTTGCTTGTGCCATTCCTTGGCCATGAAGGCTGGAAGGCTCTTCCTCCAGACGGCTGTTGGGTTTGCTACCCGCCTCATCTGGTACTCTGCTTATCACCATGAGCAAACAGCCCCTTGTCACTACCCCATCCCTTCCTTTCCCTCAGAGCATCCATCACTCCTCACACGGTGGTATCTTTACCTTTGAATATGGCCTAAGGCGGCCATTCTGTGTCCAGGCAGCTCACTCAGGGAGAAGGAAGGGAAGGGGGTAGGTGGCAGAGGGAGAGGCAACACAAGGATGCATCACTAAGTTGCACACCCCTGGATCTGAAGAACTGTGTGCGGTGTCTTGGGAGGAGAGGGGAATGCTTTATTATACCCTGGCCTCCAACTCCTGGCCCTTTAATTCCTGTGAACCTCTGCGTTCCATGTGTCCGAAGCATCCTGGGGCAGCCTGAGGTGGACCTTTTGAGTCGTCCCTACAGAAATGAGTGCTGCAGCAGGGGCTGGGGTGAGAGGCCAGGCTAACACACGCGCAGGGTCCTTGTGTGTGACAGCCCTTTGCTCCAGGCCAGCGAAAACAGTTAACACACTGTTTGCTGGGGTAGGCACTCAGTAAGGTAAAAGGCAAAGTGATGAGCGGCTCATGAATGTCACGTCAGCACGTAGAAGACAGGAGGTCAAAGGATCAAATGAGTTTGAGGCCAGCCTGGGCTACAGCCAGTTCCAGAACAGCCAAGGCTATATAGGAAGATCTGTCTCCAAATAGAAATAAAAAGCAAGCAGGCAAGCCTGGCTAACAGCTTAGATGAGGTGGAGCCCGCTGCATGGCTGGGTTTGTTGTTTCAAGACAAGGACTTCAGGTATCCCAGGATGGCCTAGAACTCACCATGTAGCCAAGGATGACTGCATTGCTGAGCCTCCCACATCTACCTCCTGAGTGCTAGGATTACAGGCACCTGCCACCATGCTCAGCCTAACGATTTACCAAGGTTTCCCGCATGCTAGGCAAGCACTCTAGCAGTTGCGCCACATCCCCAGCCCTGCTTGGCTGGTTTACAAGCAGAAATGTATCTAAGCGAAAACATAAGTAACAGAAAGTGTGTAATACATACCAATCTCTACATGGCTGGTGCCAAGACGGGTCTCATCCCATGTGCAATCCTCCAGCATACACACATCCGGCCCCCATCTTAGCAGTGTGGTGGAGAGCTGAAGCTCAGACGTGAAGTGGCATGCAGCGACAGGGCAGACAGAACTATTTCCTTGTATTTCATAAGGGGACTACATCTCCTGACTCCCCAGGCTTCAGTACTGCCACAACTGGCCAGCCAGAACTGGGGGGCGGGGGTCAGGAGGAAGGGGTGAATTAACCACAGCCAGGTTGAGCTACCAGGCCTTGCCTCCTCAGCTACTACCAGAAGAAGCTGAAGGAAGGCACCCCCAAGACCCGAGAGATGGAATCGACTATGGGCGGGCTGCGATCGAGGAAGAAAATTCCTTACAACTCTCAGCAGCAAGCAGACAGCTTAGAGGGCCCAGATCGAAGGGTCCTCAGGATCCTGAGCCGGCTGAAGCAGCAGAACTATGGTATGGGCCCGTGAGCAGCCTGGGCTGGCAAGCAGATTCCCCTAGATGAAGCCCAGGAGTTAGCTGTGTGGGAACTGTGACCAAGTCAGGCTAGTCTATACCACCCAACATCCAGCTCCATGCTTTGAACTCGACCTTCCCACTGAGCTGAGGCTGTCCCAAGAATTACTGTGTGAGAGCCCGCCAGGGTCAGTTCTACTGCGCAGCCCTTTGCAGGTGTGCCCTATAATCTCCACACTCGACTGAAATGGGAACTAAGGAAACTTTAGTGACTTCCCCAGCTAATATGCCAGCAAGGGCAGTTTGCACTTAGGTTCACCCCCAAATTGTGTGCCTATTCTCCTGGGCAAGCTTCTTTACGCTATGGCCAGCCTTGACTCTATGCTTAGCCCTCAGCATCGTACACATCCCTGTCATCTACTGTGCGGTGGATACCAATACCCTCTCTGTCTTTAGAGGCTCAGACATTAAGGGTTCGCCTAAATTCACTCTATTATGTGGCAAACCGAGGGTTTCACCAGGCTGGCCATGCTCCCAATTCTCGTTTCCCTCCTATTCCAGCTGCCAATATGCAGAGCCCCTATGCCCAGGTGCCCTGCATCCCACTCTGCCCACGGCTGGAGAAGAAGACAGTCCGTCGAAAACAGGGTAGCCATAACCATTCGGTGCTGGATCAGTGTGTCTCTACAAGCCTGGGCCCTGACCTCCATGGCCTTTTCTTCCAGTCAGGACAGCAAGGAAGCAGGTGGGTACTGAGGGCCAGGGCCTCTTTCTAAGAGACTATGTTGGGAAACCCTTTACTCCAGGGAGGATGGATGGACAGACAGGGCAGGAAAGACAGCATCATTTGCTGAAAGCCTGTGTCCTGAGCATTAAGCAGCTGTGACCCTAGTGTCCTCAGGATGGTGGTGTTCCCTGTTTCTCAAGCATGGGAACTCCTTGGTTGAATTACGGGAAGCTTAGAAAACTGGGAAGGAGATGTTCCCTTCAGAGTTCCTAGGGCTTGGGATCAGCCCCTCAGGTTCCACTCCATCCAGAAGCGGCCTCTCCCCGAGTACATGGGATGACTCATGAACCTGGCAGGACTAGGGGAAGAGGGTCAAATATGCCCTCTTTCTGCCCACTTCTCCTCCCCAGGGAACACAGCTCTGACAGCAGAAAGTGGCTTAGCTCCGTGCCAGCCCGAACCCACTGATCGTCTGGAATCCTGGCTCCAGAAGTTCAAGGCCTATAGACAGCTGGGCTGTGGGGCAGGGCATGGTTTTGGGAGTTTGCTTTCATGGCCTGGTAAGCCAATAAACACCAAGAACCTCAGCCTCCGTACTTGATGTTGGTCTCAGCCCCAGTTCTCACCACCCTACTTGACTTACAAAGCTCCAGCATGCCCCCCGCCCCCAGGTCAGAATCTAGGCAGGACTCATTGAAACTGTCTCGGGGAGGGGGGGCTTCCTACTGCAGTGCCCATCTCCCCACTCAAGA
This sequence comes from Microtus pennsylvanicus, assembly GCF_037038515.1. Taxonomy (NCBI): domain Eukaryota; kingdom Metazoa; phylum Chordata; class Mammalia; order Rodentia; family Cricetidae; genus Microtus; species Microtus pennsylvanicus. The sequence continues at coordinate 72,376,880 of NC_134591.1, forward strand.
GTTGGGAGTCCTACAGTGATGGACTTAAGCCAAGTACACCAGAAAGCCTCAGCCTTAGGAAGCAGCCGACCTCTGCAGGAACAGGAACCCCCCCTCAGGGCTGGACAAGCAACCACAGTTCGAGATAGGAAGCCAGAAAAGAGGACAAATGCCTGACAAGTTTAAAACATGTATTTAAAATACAATTTATAAAATGCTTAATCTGCCGACTCAGGAGCCCGCGGTGGGGGTTAGGGTGGGGAGCAGCCTGCTACACCAGCAGAGCGAGACTGCAGGGTGCGGCCCTCCCTCCCAGTCCCTTCTGTACAGATGCCCAAGGGTCCCCCCTGGGGTCATATGACCAGAAGCAGGACCCCAGAGGTTTTCTTGAGTCTCTGCTCACCAGGGAGACTGGATACAGCCCTGCCGGCCCATCCCTGAGCAGAGCACCCCAAGATGGGGCAGAGCAGGGTATGGCAGGGCAGGACAGGGCTGGGCGGGACAGGTGGGCTCTGGAAGGGGCTGATGGCAGCAGATAGGGTGTTGCCTCCTGCCTGCAGGTGGGGAGCACCCTGATTGAGGGGACTGAGAAGGGCTGGTCACCAGACCTGGACCCCCAGCTCCTTTGGTTATAGGCTGACATCAGAGTAGTGGCTCATGGGAAGCGGTTAGCTGGAAGGGCTGAGGCCTGGCTCGTTGGGTCCAGGAAGAGCTGGGGGAAGGGACAGTACCATGAAGGCAAACAAAGGGGCAGCAGCCTCAGGTTCCTGCCCCTCATCCCCCTGGGGATTTCCAAGCCAAAGCCTGCAACTTACTTAGAGACAGAAAGGAAGAAAAAAAAGAAAAGCACTTATGGAGTTATAGACAACTACAAAAAATGAAAAAAAAAACAACAAAAAAAACAAAAAATGAAAAAAAAACCAAAATTAATAAATCACACACACACAGTGAAAAAATAAACCCACAAACACACACACACACAATCCAAACGGTTTCCCATGCCCTCCCACCTCCCCCAACACATCTGTTTTCCTTTCTTCCTTTCTTTCCTTCTTTCTCTCGTTGTGCCAGCCACCTCTCCATCTAGGAGGTCAAGTGCAAGACTGCTGGTGGGCAGGCACAAGTACACTATGGGCAGGGCCTTCTTTGGCCAGAGTGAGACGGGAGAGCCACTCCCACAAGCTCTCAATATGCAGACGCCAGCTGCCCTTAGCTCCTACTAGAGGGGTGGGGCAAGCAGGGTTTCTGCACCCTTCTCCAAAGGACAGTCTGTCCTCCAACCAGAAACCACTAGCCCCTGTGGGTGGGCCCTAGTCTATGAGCTAGCAGCCAACTCCCTACTTGCATTTAAGGGGGTTGCCAGCCCTCCTCCTGAGGCTCTGCTCCAGCTGGCTTGCAGAAGGCCCCTGGTTTCAGGCAGGTCTATGGCCATGCTACGGAAGAGATTCTTCCCAAGGGGAGGATGTTGTGGGCGTAAGGGGCATAAGCCAGGGGACCCAAAGGTGGTAGGATCCTGCAAAACTCAGCTCATCACTTTAACCACCATAGCTGCCCTAATCCCACCCCACGCCACCCACTCCCAAACCTGTGTGCTGGCCAGGAGAGGGGAGGCCGTCAGGCTGGCTGAGGGATAAGGCGAAGGGCCCAGGAAAGACTGCGAAGCCTGAGAGCACCCAATGGACACAGCTGCCCTCTCAAGCCTCTCCCTATCAGGAACCAAAGCAAATCTCCAGGCTTGGGGACAGAAATGGCCTTCATACCAGCCTCATTCTAAGGGAAAGGGCAGTCGAAGCCTCTGAGAGGCCTGTCAACCATCTATCTGCCTCTGCAATGCAAGTTCTCTTTCCCCAACCCTTCTCCAACCGTTCTACTCCTGTGGTATTCGTTTCACTGGGGAAACGTACCAGTTTCTGAGCCAGGGCCATCACAGATGTGGCACGCCACATATCCTTAAGCTCTCCAGTCTTGCTGGAAGGGATGGCCTGGAGTTCTGAGTCAGGCTCCCCTGGGCTTGTGCTGACAGCAAGCACTGGACAAGTGCCACCACTGCCTGATTCTGAGCCCAGAGTGTGTCTCCTCCCCAACACTCCCTGTCCTGTCCGCCTCTAGACACAGCAAGCCTGGCTGGTAGGGAGCCACCCTGAGGGGTATGGGAAGGGGAAGTCTGTCACTTTCCCCATCTCCCACAATACTAGAGGTGGGGCTGGCGCCTCCCCCAGGCTCTCTGAACTGTCTCTAGGTAACTTAGTTGGGACTTAGCTGGAGGAAGGCAATATAGGCACAGTGCTCATCTACTGGGGGCTCCAGAGCCCCGCCTTTTCTGGGCGGCAGTAGGAATACAGAAGCTAAGCTCACCAAAATCCTATTGGTTAATGTTTCTAGCAAATTTCCTAGAAACATCCTCAAGTGACTACCAAACTACCCTTCTCAATTAAAAATTCATTAAACTGCTAAAACCCCTTCCATGCACTTTTTCTTGCAAATCAGATATTTGTATAATAAACAAAAATAGGAAGAAAAAAAAAGGAAAGGATATTTTCAATAGAACTTCCTTTTAAGTGATGGCGACATGCACTTGGGGTGGGTGGGGGAGTTTTCATTTGTCTTTTGAAATCCCAAATTAATGAGCATGATAAACTGTTATTGCTGGCACTGGCTTTACCCCAAGTGGCCAAGTGGCACTGTCTGACCCTCTACTCTGAGTCCTTGGTAGGTTCCCCCAATCCTCCCCTAATCCCCACCCTTTCCCTTTCTATTGACTTAGGACAGCCCTTGTCAACATGCCAATCACAGTGGGAAGGGGGGGAGGCAGAGGTCACAGTGCATGGGGTTCAAGGTCACAGTGGGCGGAGCAAGGGGGATCACAGTGCAAGTAAGTCAGGTCGTTCCCTCTGCTCAAGTCCAGACGTCTGCCACGGCAGTGCGACCCATGGCAGACAATCCAGGAGGCGATGGTGGCGGCAGCGGCATCCTTTCTTGCCTGCATTTATCTGCGCTGTTTGAAGCCTTGTGACCCATCAGGACCCAAAGGCTGTCTGATCACATTACTGGGCTGCCTGCTGTCTTCGGGTTGGGAGATCCTGGTTGGCCTAAAAGAAGATAAGAGGAAGAAGCCCTTGAGGATATAAAAAATGCTCAAATAATTGTTTTGTGTGTGTTGTTTGTTGAGTGTGGGGACATGTATGCACAAGTGTTTATGTCTGGCCAAATATTGTCAAGTGTCCTCCTCCCCTGCTCTCTATCTTATTCTTCAAGTCACTGAATCTGGAACTCACTGACTAGGTTGGCTGGTCAATGAGCTCCAGGGATCCTTTTAACCCCTTCACACCCCTCTGCCCCACCCACTTGTAGCTTTGCTTGGCTTTTATGTGGGTGCTGGGGATTCAGGCTGGGGTCCTCATGCTTGTCTTATAGCACTAATGCCAACTGAGCCCCATCCCAGCCTGAAGTCCCCAAACCTTAAAAAGAAAAAAAAAAATCAACCCACGACAGAGGTTGGGGTTAGCAGCCAACTGGAGATGCCAAGGCTGCTACTTTGGCAGCTCCTGTGGGAAGGAGGGAATGGTCCATGGTCTGTGTTAACTCCTAGCAGTTACAGCACTGCCCCCTTCTCATTTGTGAGCTGAGGGAGGGTGTGCACCCGATCCCATGGAGGGAGGAGTGGCTATGGCAGCACTTCTCCCTCAGAGCTAACAGACTGCTCCAGTGTTGGGCCCCTAGCTGTGCACTCAGGAGTGAACTGGCACCCACCTGTCTGCCTCCTGCTTCCCTCCAAACCACGAGGCTAGCTGCTGACTCCTAGTACTAGAGAAGACAGAAGGAAATGGACTTTTCCCACTCCAGACAGGTGCAGACTAAGAGGAGAAAACAGAACGGAGGTTCCTTCAAGACAAACAGCACTGGACATGGTGACACACGCCTGTAACAGTGCTAGGGAGGCTGAAGGACCACCCAGAGTGCAATGCTGGCTGGGCTACACTGAATTCTACGCTAGCATGTGTGAGAACCTGGTTTCAAAAAGCCAAAAACCAACCAAAACATCACCAAGCAGGGATAGACAAGGAACTCAATCAACTGTCCAAGCCCAGAATAGCAAGCCAAAGACAGCCTCAGGGAAGAGGACTAGGGCCAGGCTCGGAGGCAGGCTGCCTGCCTAACCGGCTTTGAGGCCAACCATGCAGTCCCCAACACTGGGGAAAAAAGAAAGAACAGTCTGGTGTGGTGTGTTTGTACCCCTACCTCCGGGGAGGTTGAGACAGGACGACTGTCAGGTCAGCCTAGGCTACAGGGAAAAACTGTCTCAAAAGAGACATACAAAAAGTATGGGCTGGATCTGTGTCTTAGCAGAGTGCTTGCCTAGCATGTATACAGGCCTAGGTTTGATTCCAGTTCTATGTAAACCAGGTGAGGTGGTACATGCCTGGAATCCCAGCGGTATGGAGGTAGAGAAAGAAGGACCAGCATTTAAGGTTATCCTTTATACAGTAGTGAGTCTGAGGCTAGCCTGAGCTACAGGAGACCCTTTCTCAAAAACAGGCTTTTGTGTGTCCCCGTGTGCACTTCTGTGACATCTGGTATTTTCCTCAACCTTCAATTTCCTTTTTAAAAACCATTTTGAACCGCGTGCATGTACACGGGTGCCCACGTGCACCCCAAAGCCTGAGTACGGAGGCCAGAGAACACCCGGCAGGTGGTGGGAAGGTTCCAGAAACTGGACTCAGGCAGCCAGGCTTGGCACCCTGTGCCCTTAGCTGCTGAGCCACCTCAGCAGCCTGTGCCCAGCTTTCATGTAGGTACTGGGGATCCAAACTGAGGTTCCCAATGCTTGTGTGGCAAGCACTCTAAGACTGACTAAGCCGTGTGTCTTCAGCCTCCTAAGGCAGGTTTTTGGGTTTTTTTGATTGCCTCTTTTTTTGAGACAGAGTTTCTCTCTAGCTTTGGATGATCTGGAACTCACTCTGTAAAGCAGCTTGGCCTCAAACTCATAAAGATCCTCCAGCCTCTGCCTCTCCAGTGCTGGGATTAAGCACTACCACCATCCAGTTCCAGAGGCATTTTTAACAAATATTATGTTATCAGAAAGAAACACACATAATACAAATCTAAAATAATAATAAAAAGACATAAGTGAAATATTAAAATTTTAGCAAAAACTCACACGGGTCTGCTGGAGACCCAGCACCTAAACACTGAACTTTTCTGGGGTCCTGGGCAGAACTTGGCACCTTAATGGCCATCTGCTCACTGGTAAGTATGTACCCAATGGCTGGCTGGCAAGACAGGTATGACCATTACCCTACTTCTCAGACCAGACATCAGGTGAAGTAGCTGTAAAGAGTGCGGCTGACAAAGCCCAAGTCAAAGCCCATCCTCTGTTCCCTGTGCAGCCTGCTTCCTGGCGCCTGTAGCTGTGGAGGGGGCCCATCAGCCAACCACTTAACACCCTACAGTACCCCTTGGCTGAAGAGAGCTTTGCTAATACAGTACTTGCCTCTCAAGCCGAGGACCTCAGTTGGATTCCCAGAACCCACATAAAGGTACCCTGCAGGTTGGTGTGGGGTACACTCTACCTATGCCTCCCATTGCCCTGCCACTGCTGGCAGCCACACTCACCTGTCAAGGATGGGTTTCTCCTGCTCCTCCTCAGGGCTGGCACTGCCCAAGATCCGTCTCCTGGCCTCTGCGTACTCTGCCTCCCGCTGCGCTAGGGACTTGACAGGAAGGGCTGGCCTGCTGGTGGAGTTGGGGCTGCTGAGCACACCGTTGCTGGTGGGCCTCTTGAGGATGCGGATCTGTGGAGGGGGCCCCGTGGGAAGGCTATCGTCTTGAATCACAATGGGCACTTTGGGAGGAGATTTGGATTTCCTGCTGACAAAGAGCAAACACAACTTCACAAACCCCACAAGGACCAGAAGGCCCATCCAAGCCCACACCCTCCTCACCACTGTCCTCCTTCTAACTAGTCACGGCCCAGGACCACGACTGCACTCCCACTCCTCAAGCGTCACCTTGCCACTAGCTCTGCAGGGCACAGAACCTGCTCCACAGATCTAACTCTGCAGGGGCCAGTTCACCACCTTGTGTCCTAGGACTTCCTCTCTATGCGCACAACAGGCCCAGCAAGCACCGTTTGGCCCTTGACACCAAACATTCCATACCCAAAATCCAACGACTTTGATGAAAACCCCAGCTTCCCTACACAGACCAGAGAATGAGAGGCTAGTGAGCTGGGAGCCCCTCCGTCCAGGTCTCCTACAGCGTGTGCTCAAAATAAGACAATATATAGGCACCTGCTATGCCACCCTATCTGGCAACAAGCAAGACATTTATCAAACTTTCTCTGCCTTCTGGCCAGTGACCTGTGCCTCTCAGAGACAGGCTGCACCAGACAAGCAAGTCACCTCCACACAAGAGCCTTTGAACAGAGAAATCTCCCTTACTAGGGCTCTCTGTTCTGATGGGCAGCGGCGGGGCTAGGGCAAAGGCCGGTCCTAGAAACAGTGCTTGGCAAATGCTCAAAAGAAAAGCATTGTCCAAGGTTAGTGGATGTGCACATCAATGCCAGGTGGCCACAAGCAGAGGTGAAATTCCCCAAACACAAAGAGGCCAACAACACAGGGAGGGAGGGAGGGAACAGATGCCACAGATGAGAACTGGAGCAAGGCAAGATTAACACACCAGCCACCAGGCCACCCCAGACCTGTCACAACCACTGAGACCTTCGCCAGAGCCTGGGTTGTCAGGAAGGGTAGAAGCTAGTGCTCTGAGTCGAGTGGAAAGGTCCTGGAGGGGTGGGAGCAGCAAGGAACAATGACCATAGGAAGCAGCTCCTGGGAAAAGGAAAGGAGCCAGCAGTCTCATCACAACAGCAGGGAGTCTGGAAAGCCAGTGTGGGGCAGGGGCCTCCCAGAATCCCCTGGGGGAATGACGTAGCTGGTTCTACTCTGTTGCTTGTCCCTGTTACCTAAGCCCAGTACCCACTCTGAAACCCATTTTCCATGCTGCACGGATGGATGTGAGAGAGCAATTATTAAAGGTCTTGCAAGAATTTCCAAGAATCTTCCCTTCCAAGACACCTCATAACAGCCTAAACTGCACGCCAAAGGCCACAGAGAAGCCATCTGTCCAAATTCTTCATTACAGAAGATACCGATGTCCAGAGGGAAAAACAACTCACCCCACCTCAGAGTCACGGGCCAGTCACAGCTAAAACCAAACCTTGCAACTTGTCACCTTGCCGCTGTCAATGAGATGACCTCACACAGAGCCCACCTAGCCTCATCCCAAAGCCTCAATCCAGGGTCCTGGTCTTCTACTGGGATTGAAGAGGTAGTGCCCAGGAGCCTAACCTTCTAAAGTTATCAGCCTGCTGGGGAACACTGCCTGCCCAGCTCTCCAGTGGCAGAGAGCATGAGCCTTCACGCCAGACATCAGCCTTACCTCTCCTTTTGTGTGATCTTCAGTTTTTTTTCCAACCGTCTGTCTATTTCCTAGAGGAAAAAAATGTATATAAAAGTGGAAAAAAATCTCTCTCAAATAAAACCTTCTCTATTTTTCCAAGCTAAGGGCAATGTCCTCTCTCTAGCCAGGGACATGGCTGTGCCTTCCTACTAGACCTGAGGTTTGGGGACCAGGTTCCCTCTGCAGATCCATCTCCCCTTAGCCCCATGACCACACAACAGTTCTGGATCTCACCATTAGGCTGGGTTCTCTGCATAGCCTCCAGCCCCTCTCCTGGACTGTCCTTCAGAGTCACTCCACACCTACCTAGCCAAGTCTTGTCCCCACTCAACTGCTCAAGGACCATATCTGAATTCTGCCTCTCCCCTACCTCTAATCTCCTGTTCCTCTTTTTCACTAGAACAGGACTGAGCTATCAGTCCTCAGAACCCAATGAGCTGCCCCACTTGCCTGCAGCATCCTCAGCCCCTGTATGCCCTATTCAGCCTGCACAACCCAGGTGCCTCCTCTCCCTGCAGTCTTCCTATCCCCCTGGTGCACTGAGCACCTACTCCTGGGGTTGACTTTCCCTTTTACAGCCCTTCACAGCCACAGTGTCAACCAGCTCAAAATCTAGTTTGTACTGACACAAGCAATCTGCGGCCAGCACTGAGGGAAAGGGGATAGGAGATAATCCTGCTGTTTGTCCCCAAAGTGGACCCAGGGAATCTGAGGGGGAATCAGAGGGAGACTTCTCACAGAACCTAATTACCACAAAGCCAGCACTGCAGACAAAGGATGAGCAGAGACCATTACCCCACACATTTAGGACCTCAGCCCGGGGGCCCTCTGTACTGAGCATCAGGGATTCCAGGTGCCTGCATGTGACGTGGAGGCAGGCTTTGTGTCTCACTTTGTGAGGACCAGTTCCTGGAGGGAAGGAGCTATGTGCTCAGCAGTATTTGCTGGAGAGGGCTCTCAGCCACAGGTGATTCTGCCTAAGAGGCATCTGGCAAGGTCAAGACATTTTTGGTTGTGACTATGGCAGGTGGGTGAGGTGGGGGCTGCTACTGGGTAGAGACTGTGGTACTGCTAAGTGTCCTGCAATACAGGGCAGCCTCCAGGTGAGGAACAGCTTCCAAAGTCAATGGTGCTCAGGCTGGAGACCCTGTTTCTAAGACACCAGTGTCTCGGCACTCACCCACAAACCCAGCACTAAGGAAGTAGAGGCTGAGGGTGTGGGGGCAGGGGATAAGGAGTTCAAAGGCCACATTCCAAACCACAACTACAGTGACAATTCCTCAGGAAGGGACCTGCTGTGTTCTACAAGGAAGGAGGCAGTTCAAGCTAGCCAGCTCTATCTATCAGTGATTTACCTAATTATTGTCTATGAGGAGAATCAGCAAACTGAACAGCTGTTAGTCTTGAAGTGACTCTGGTGCTCAATCCACTGGTTGAGTCCTACAATCAAGCCAACTTTCTTTAATGGTGTTTTCTAAAAGGTTCTTTTCATCTTTCCTAATTTGTATCTCTTACAAACAATACAAAATTCTACTATCAGAAGCTAGATTCAAGTACAAACATTATCACTCATTTTTGGCAACACAATATACTGTGCTTGGGAGGCACCGTCAAGTCTCTGGGGCACCTGGAAAGGCCAGAACACAGCTGAACTACAGTCAATGCACAGAAAAGACACAGAATGCTCTTGACAGATACCCAGATTCTCTACCAAGCACAGCTCCTGCTAGAACGGTATTAATTCTAGGAATTTACTCTAATGCAGTGCCATTTCAAGAGCAAATGCAATGTCTTACACAGCAACCTCTTTATTTGTGAGTGTGCAGGTGTGTCTGAGTGTATGTGTTGGCCTGTGCGGTACCCCGGAGTCCAGAAGATGTCAGGTTCCTGGTAACGAGAGTTACAGATGTTTATGAGCTGCCTAATTCGAGTGCTGGGATTTGAACTCTGAGTCATCTCTCCAGTCCTAAGCCCTCTATTAAGTTCCCCACTGCTGATTCCAGCTTCTCCAACTAATATAGTTTTCGCATCTGTGAAATTCAAATACTTTCAAACGGAATTTAAATCCAGCACCTGCTCCAGTCAAGGAAGGAGCTAAGTTTTATATATAAAGGGACATACCTAGGGCAAAAGCCTTCTAAATCATTGGTTCTGGGGCTGGAGAGAGCGTTCAGAGGTTAAGAGCACTGGCTGTCCTTCCAGAGGTCATGAGTTCAATTCCCAGCAACCACGTGGTGGCTCACAACCATCTATAATGAGATATGGTGCCCTCTTCTGGTGGAATCCATTCAGGCAGAACACTGTATTCACAGTAAATAAATCTTTTTTTTAATATTTATTTATTTATTATGTATTGTGTCTGTGTATATGCCTGCAGGCGAGAAGAGGGCACCAGACCCCATTACAGATGGTTGTGAGCCACCATGTGGTTGCTGGGAATTGAACTCAGGAGCTTTGAAAGAGCAGGCAATGCTCTTAACCTCTGAGCCATCTCTCCAGCTCCCCCCCTTTTTTTAATATTTATTTATTTATTATGTATACAATGTTCTGTCTGGGTGTATGCCTGCAGGCCAGAAAAGGACACTAGACCTCATTACAGATGGTTGTGAGCCACCATGTGGTTGCTGGGAATTGAACTCAGGACCTTTGGAAGAGCAGGCAATGCTCTTAACTGCTGAGCCATCTCTCCAGCCCAGTAAATAAATCTTAAAAAACAAATATAACATTGGCCCCAGCTAAAGACAGGGACAGGCCACTGCCAAGGTTTGGCTGACAAGACAGGGTGTGTTTTGTGCTATTTTCAGAAGTTTCCAAGTCATGATTTTTACAGGGGAAACTATTCATCGATTCATTGTGTGGATTCTCACTTTCCTATGCCCACAAAGGTCAGAGGACAGATAGAGAACTGCCCTGATCCACAGAGTCTGTGCTTCCTTCTCTAGGGCTACTGGAATAACCATCTTCCCACGACCTGCGCGTGGTGCAGGGCAGAAAGAAGTCCTTCGTGAAGACACACCTGAGTAAATATGCCTCTGTCCCCAGCCAGTCACGCCCAGCAAATAAATGTGGCACGCTGTTTTACTGTTTCTTGAAAGTAACACCCGACACTGAGATGAACTACTGGGAAAACCTTAAGATTTGATCCTGTCACCTTCCCAAGCCACACCACTGGCACTGCAAAAACTACAACTGCCGTGCTCGCTTCGGCAGCACATATACTAAAATTGGAACGATACAGAGAAGATTAGCATGGCCCCTGCACAAGGATGACACGCAAATTCGTGAAGCGTTCCATATTAAAAAAAACAAAACAAAACTACAACTGCCATGCCAGCCATCCTGCAGGCAGGGTCGCTTTACAAAAGCGGAGGAAGGTCTCCCATCAGACACAGAATGAGACCCAAAGCCAAGCAACTCCGGTGAAGCGGAGCTGGCCACTGGCAGAGTGCTCAGACAGTGAGCAGAGGGAGACCTCTCTGCCAGCACCAGGTACACAGCTCTGGGCATTTGCTCCCAGGCTTGTTCTGAGAAACTGAGCTCAGTTACACCCTCTCACAGGACAGACTTTTCTATTTTCAAGGAAAATAGAAATCTCCTCCAGGAACCACACAGGCCTACACTGCTGTGTCATACAGGGAAGCATCAGCTTGGAGATTCCAGTCTCAAATAAGGATCAAATTACCATTATTATTTTATTTTTTACAAAGATGCCCAGAGTCTTGATGGTGTTACCGAATCCCATGGCTAGGACAATAAACACTGAAGCCATGACTTTGTTCTGAGTGGACACGGGGCAAAGGGGGGCATAAATACTCCATGGGCAGCTGAGTATTCTCTGGGTGTAATGTGCCTCTCCTAAGTGGGTCCAACTCCATGTAAAAAAGATCAGCTTCTAAACCCGACCCAGCTCCACTGGGCTATACCATGTGAACACTGTGATCCCAGAGCAAGGAGACTAAGGCAGGGTGGAATTCTGGCTCTTCCTTAGGGGTCCCGACTTCACTTATAGATAAAGCAAAAGACTTCATAAGGCAGAATGAATCCAGAAGGACTCCAGCCTGCACAGAGCAAACTGGTCTCAAAAGAAAAACAAAAATGACAATAACACAGGCAGGCTATTCTTGGTCTGAAGAATCCCAAAGCCAGAAAAAGAGGAACCATGGGAGGAGGGGTGGTGTTTTGGCAGGTAAAGGAGTGTCTACACCTCCAGGTGAATGAACGCAGACACCAGCAGTTCCTAGTGAACCCACGGGAAGGAAAGTTCAGCTTCACTGCTGTTGATGCCCTTCCCCTCAGTGTGTGGACTGTAGAGCCTCCGGCAGGAAGCTGTGGTGGAAAGCAGGGGTATGATGGGGAAGAGCTCATTCTGGAGGAGGGGAAGAGCTCATTCTGGAGGAGGGGAAGAGCAAGGAAGGGCCTCAAATAGACTACTTTCTTATTTGAAAAAAAAAAAAACTTTTACATGTTTTGCCTGCATGCATCTATGTATACTGCATGCAGAAGCCAGAAGAGAGGCTGAAGAAACGATGATTCTGCTGTTAGAACACTGATTGCTCTTCCTGAGTGCCCAGGTTCAAATCCCAGCACCCATACAACAGGTCTCAACTGTCTGTATCTACAGTCCCAGGAAATCTAACGTTTTCTTCTGGTCTTGCACACATTTGTACAAACACATACACAGACAGAATACCTATACACACACATATAATAAGCTTGGCACACACTTTTAGTTCCAGGAACCCAAGGCTATTTATACAGTAAGACCCTGTCTCAATAAATAGATTTTTAAAGTTTAACACTGACGGTGTGAATGTACTTGTCATGGTGCATGTCTGAAAGGCAGAGGCTATCTTTCAGGAGCTGGTTCTCTCCTACCATGTGGGTCAGGCATCACAGCAGTGAGCCTTTACCCGCTGAACTGCCTCCCCAGTCCCAGCCTACTTTTACAAAACTGTTATAACCTGTGTGGGAACAGGGAAGACAAAAAGGGCAGGGGTATGTGTGAAAGGCAAGGCCAATTACACAGAAGGTTTGTTCCTATGACATTCAGAGGTGGATAGAGCCAGGGATGGTGGCTTATGCCTGAGACACTAGCACTTGAAAGGCTGAGGCTGGAGGTTCACCATAAGTTAGACATCAGTCTAGATCACATAGTGAGCTCCAAGTCAACCTGGGCCACAGAGTGAGGCACTAAATCAGAAAATAAAAAATAAAACAAAAACAATGAGCTGGAGAGATGACTCAATGGGTAAATTGAGGACCTGAGTTCTGATCCCTAGCACCCAAGTAAAAGCTGGGCACACCGTACAAGCCTATACCCCAGTCCTGTGGGTGGAGGTGATCAGGTCCTAGGAGCTTGATGGCGCTTGCTGGTTAGCTAGCCTAGCTGAAATGATGAACTAAGATTAATGAGTGACCCCGTCACACGCGCACACACACACAAATGTATGAATGAGGGGGAGATTGATAAAGTCAACCTCTAGCCTCCAATCCCCACCCCACCCCGAGACAGGTCTCTCTGTGTAGCCTTGGCTGTCCTGCAAATCACTTTGTAGACCAGGCTGTCCTTGAACTCACAGATCCGCGTGCCTCTACCTCCTGAGTGCTGGGATTAAATGCGCGCGTCATCACGTCCCAGCTTGACCTCCAAATTTGCACACACAGGTAAGTCACCAGACTTACACCACACACACACAAAGATGTTGGCCAGACATGATGGCATGCATATACCTGTAATTCCAGCACTTGGGAGAATGAGAAAGTATTGCCACAAGTTTCCAGCCAGTCTGGGCTCCATGGCAAGACTGCATCACAAAAAATTAACAGCAGGCTGGAGAGACTGCTTGCTTGGTAGTTAAAAGTGCTTGCTGCTCTTGCGGAGACCCGAGCTCTAGCACCCATACCAGGTGGCTTACTGTCTGTAACTCTAGCTCCAGGGGATCTGAAGCTCTCTTTTGGCCTTGGTTGGCCCCTGCTTGCACGTGTACATACTCGGACACAATATATGCATACAAATAATAAAATAAATCTTTCAAAAATGGGGCTGGAGCTGGGTGGTAGTAGCACATGCCTTCAATCTCAGCACTTGGGAGGCAGCGGCAGGAGGATCTCTGTGAGTTCAAGGCCAGCCTGGTCTACAGAACAAGTTACAGGACAACGAGAGGTATACAGAAGAAACCCTGTCATGTAAAGAAGAAAAAAAAATGGGGCTGGAGAGATAGCTCAGAGGTTAAGAGCACTGACTGCTCTTCCGGTCATAGATTCAATTCCCAGCACCCACATGACAGCTCAGAACCATCTATAACTATAATCCCATGGGATCCAATGCTTTCTTCTGGTACACAGACATACATGCAGACAAAATCTTTAAAAAACCAAAAGCCAGTCAGGTTTTTCTACTAGGGGAGCAGAGGCAGGGGGATCTCTGTGAGTTCGAGGCCAGTCTGGGCTATAAGACTTAGTTCCAGGACAGGCTCCAAAGCTACAGAAAAACCCTGTCTCGAAACCCCCCCCCAAAACAACAACAACAACAAAAAAAAAACCCCACCACCACATTAAAAGGTGGATGAGACAGAACTCAGTAAGGTGAGAAGGCGAGAGGAAGGAGGAAGGGCAGAGGACAGGAGTCGGGCTATTTGGGGCCTCTGTGTGAAGAGCAGCAGACAGTACTACTGCAGCTGTCCTGTCTCAACAGGAAAGGTCAGGAAATGTTTCATCAGTTCATTCAGGGGTAGCGAAGCCCTGAGGGACAGAGTTAAACCAGCCATGCCCACAGAAGAACATGCCCAAATACTCCCCAGGAACTCTGCAAGAGTGGGAGGGAGTAACTTGTCCTTTCTGGGGCTTAAACTGCTGTTGCCAGCTCCCCACCCCTGCCACGGTATCCAGCCAAAGGAGAAGATGGTGAGCCCTCTCATCCCACCATAGCAGCTAACATGACTTCTTTGGTGACTACTGCAACCAACCAACCTAACCCTTAAGAGTAGCAAGCTGCTTTCAATGAGGTTTTGGCTCTAGATTAGAAAATGCCCCTTTTTATTGGCAATGCAGTCAGTAACTTTCCTCAGGTAACTTCTACCCATCTTTGTCAGTTTCTGGCTTTTCTCTCACACTCAAGGAATGACCACTGACCGTGAGTTTCCTGAAAGTGAGTATGTTCCAGAGCTGGGTGGACAGCAGGTAAGTCTCCAAACTGACCAGGACCAGTACAAGCGTATGTGTCGGGAGAAATGCAAAGAAGACATCACAGGGCTGGCCCATTGTCACCTGGCACACCTTTAATCCCAGAACTGGAGAAATAGAGGCAAGGCAGGCAGACCTCTGTGTGCCAGTCTGGTCTATATAGCTACTTCTGGGCCCACAACAGACATTGGTAGCCATGTCCTTGGTTCAGGGTGGCCAGTGTCATGACCCAGTAGAGTTGTGGTCCTGGCTAAGGCGCCTCATGGTTCCCATAAACTTGGGAAGGATCCTGGCTCTTCCTGAGGGTCTCAATTTCACTTAGGGACAAAGCAAAGAAATTCAGAAGATAAGACAAGTATGGTGTGTTTTCCCAGCTTTTGAGAGCCTAAGGCAGGAGGATTACTTTGAAACTGAGGCCAGCATGGGCTACAGGTAAGACTGTTCCAACAACTTCATAAGGAGAACCATTCTGTCTACGACAGAACAGTCAGAAGGTCCTGCACCTTTAAAGGGTCATCTCTAGTCCAGATGTGCGGCCCACAGAGCCCATTTCTGTGCCTGTGCTTCAGTCCTGCAGTTTTATATGTCGGCCAGGAGCAGAGACACTGGCTCGGATTGACTGGGCTAGCTGTCCCTGCTCATTCTACTACTGGAACCACCCCCCATCCTTGGGGAAGCACCCAAAATTCAGGTTCAAAAATTAAGCAAATGTCCAAGATAGTCTAAATCATTATAAACACTACTATATGTGCTTTTCATGCCTTTAAAAATTATAAAAGCAAACCTGAAAAAAAATCCAACTATGTACAGGCTAAGTTAAAGTTCACAACAAAAAGCCAAAAACTTGAGGGGTTGAGAGAAATGTTCTCTGAGAGGCTGAGGCCACAGGCACTCACAGTACAGATTTGGGTAAGCCTATTTTCCGTTCCACTTCCCACGAAACACCCCTCCCTTTGTTACTCCCACAGTGAGGGAAAACATTCCACTTTAATTAAGTGGGTCACCACAGGGCACAGGATCTGGCTCTGACTCCCTCTGAGGAAGCCTAGGCTTTGTCAGTCGGGGTCTTCGTGCTTCTCCTTCTCAAATGAGGGGAGAGAGTTGGAAAGCATGGTTTGATAGATGTCCTCAGCTTGGGGGCCAGAGGTGAGCAGGCCACAGAAGCTGTGTGCTGTGTGAGCAGTATTGTGCAAGACCAGAGCACGGAGAGCCAGCCATACTGCTGTACAATTCAGGAAGTGTGGAACAGATAAAAGCAAGGGGGAGGGGGGAGGCAGGGGAAAGGAGGATGAAAAGATTAATAGCAGGAAAGAAAGAAAAAAAGACGCTTCTCAAAGGGTGGCGCCTCTGGACAGGTTGGTATTACCTGTCAGGGAAAGGTTCCCCAAAACCTCCTTCCCGCCAAGCACTCAGCGCTCAGGGTGTCTGCACTGAGAGACCCTGGGGAGCCCTCGGGACACCCTTTATCCCCACACTAGCTCTAGTTGTGCATCTCAAGCTGCAAGTGCCAAGTGTACACCAGAGTTCCCTCTCACTTTAGAGTGCAAAATAGCAGTTATAATCTTTTAATGATTAAAAAATTAATTTTAGGGGCTGGAGAGATGGCTCAGAGGTTAAGAGCATTGTCTGTTCTTCCAAAGGTCCTGAGTTCAATTCCCAGCAACCACATGGTGGCTCACAACCATCTATAATGAGATCCGGTGCCCTCTTCTGGCCTTCAGGCATACATACAGACAGAATATTGCATACATAATAAATAAATAAATATAAAAAAATTAATTTTATTTATTGTATTTTATGTGTGAGTATGTATGCTCTACCATCTGTGTGCTTGCTGACTGTGGAGGCCAGGAGACAGCATAGGATCCCCTGGAACTGGAGTTACAGGGTGTTGTAAACCACCACACAGATGCTGGGAATAGAACCCAGGTCCTATGCAAAAGCAACAAGA
Organism: Microtus pennsylvanicus; assembly: GCF_037038515.1. Lineage (NCBI taxonomy): Eukaryota > Metazoa > Chordata > Mammalia > Rodentia > Cricetidae > Microtus > Microtus pennsylvanicus. Next base: position 72,393,453 of record NC_134591.1, read on the forward strand.
GTTCTTAACCACTGGGCCATCGCTCTAGCTCCATATTTAAAAATCTTTAATATGGAGTGCATGATGGAATAATACCACTCTGATACATTGAGTAAAATTTAAAACATTAGCCTGGTTGTGGTAGATGGAGCTCTGTAAGATCTAGGCCAGCCAGGGCTATATGATGAGCCTATCTTAAAATAAAATTAAACACGCCAGGTAAGATAACACACACCTTTAATTCCAGCACTCAGGAAGCAAAGGCAGGTGCATTCCTGTGAGTTTAATGATAACCTGGTCTACTTAGTAAGTTCCAGGACAACTAAAGGTATATAATAGAGACTCTATCTCAAAATACTGAAAGAAGGAAGGAAGCACTTTGTGGCTCACGTGACACCTTCTTCTGGACATGGTTTTATGATCAGAATAAGACAGTCTCAGTACAAAGGTTTGGTTTCTTTTATTTATTGTTTGTTTGTTTGTTTCAAGACAGGTCTCACTATGTAGCTTTGGCTGTCTTGGAACTCATATATAGACCAGGCTGGCCTCGAACTCAGAGATCCACCTGCATCTGCCTCCCACGTGTGGATTAGAAGCCCGTTTCTATGTTCAGCCTTTCTTTTCTTTTCTTTTAAATAACTTATTTAACTTTAAGTGATTGGTATGAAGGTTTCAGATCCCTTGGAGTTGGAATAATAGACAGTTGTGAGCTGCCATGTGGGTGTTGGGTTCCAGGTCCTCTGGAAGAACAGCCAGCGCTTCAACCACTAAGCCATCTCTCCAGCCTCCCTTTCTTTCTATGCTTATTTATCTTACACCCTCTACCATGTTGTGTCCTGGGGATCAAACTCAATTTGCAAGGTGTGGCAGAAAGTGCCTCAACTCACTGAGCCATTCCATTGGCCCTGGGTTGGTTTCCTTGGAGATAGGGCCTTGCTTGTAGGTAGGCCCTATCTCAAACTCACAGTAATCCTCTGCCTCAGCCTCCCAAGTGCTGGGATTACAGACATGTACCACAGCACCTGACTATACTGTCCAAACCTTGTATAGGTTCACAGTTTTACGAACACTGATATATATCTAGTGTCAGATCGGCTCAGACTTTAAGAAGTAACAACCCATGACTGTGGGACCACCCCAGCCTGCTTCATGTACCATCTCAGCAGTTCAGGCCAAAGACGCTAATTCCTGTTTACAGGCCACTTAAACAGCTCAGGATCAGTTCTGTTTTCAAAATACATACTAAAGTTTCTTCCCAATGACAATCCAAATCACCAACATCCCCTGGTTCTTGCCCATTCCATCTGTATTCCCCATAGCAGCCAGAGTGAGACTTAAAACCGACCATGGTTCCCTACTGTACAGCAATACCATCTACTATTTCCACCAAACCCGGCTCCCAGCGACTCCAGCCTCACAGGCCACCTTCCCTCCCCATCTAGCCACCATACTGGCCTCCACTGTTCAGCAGGCAAAAACAATTCCAATCCATCCCAAGGCCCACGCACTCAGTGTTCCCTCCTGAAATGCCCTGGTAGGTTTGCATAGCTATCCGTGCACTGAAGTATTATTTTTTACTCTGTTCTGGTATTTTTGGGTTTGGTTTTTATTCTTTGAGACAGGGTCTTTCTACATAGCCTTGGCTGGAACTCACTACGTAGACCAAGGCCTCAAACTTAAGAGACCCACCTGTCCCTGGAACTGAAAGCACTCCTGCCCCAGCCTCCCAAAACTCGAGATCCAGGTGCAGACACCCCACAGTTCTCTCACCTTTGGCCTCTCAACCCCAGGTTTATACTGCACTCTGCCCAGGCATCACTACTCTCTGTGCCCCTGCTGAGTGTTTATGAAGCATACACCAGCCATCTCACCCAGCAGAGCTCTGAGAGCAGACGCTTCATGCACCACACTTGGCCCAAGAGCCTAACACAATGCCCGACACACCAATTTGTTAATAGTCCTGATGGAGCAATTTTAGACCTGTCCCAACTCTACAGATGGAAAAGAACCAATTCTGTTCTGCTGGAACAACCACAGTTCCAGCATGACTAAAGCCAGGATCTCAGCTGGGCTTATCAGTGTCCAAGGAGGTGATTACACACATTCAAACTGGAGCTAAGGTTGGCTGGGGTGCAGTTCAGAGGCAGAACACGGGTTAAGCAAGAGTGAGACTTGTACCCTCCACTGAGTATGTGGACTTGTGTGTATGCAGCCCTTGGTGGGATAGCAGGATCTGTATCCTCTAACACGGCACCTTCCCAGGTCACCATCTCCAATCCCTGCCACAACCATGGGGTGTAACCAGCCTTGTGCACCCTCAAGTGGCGACTTGACAAATGACACACAACTGGTGATGGAATCAACCAGTTTTTATACCCAGGCAGGCCAGGTTCAAACGAATCCAGGTTTCCCAACAAGGGCAGGATGACTTCATGGTCAGTCAGGCAGGCTACAAAGGAAACAGTTCTTCAGCAGAAACCAGACCCAGAAATTTAAAAAGACCCCAGCAGAGAGGGCCTCAGAAAGTGAAAACTGCAGCCCTGACACAAAGGAATGTTTGACTTTGGACACTTCATCAGTCTCAGTGTGGGAGGGAATTTGTGCAGGGCAAATAAAACAGGGCAAAGTCTACAGCACTCCGCTCTGTGAGGCTTCATTTATTTGTTTATTTTAATTCTTTTACCAGTTTGGTTTTCACACAGCACTGAGCAACAAGACTTGTAGAGAAGAAACAGAATATTAGTCCTCAGAGACCGCAAGCCAGAGAGACCCCTGGGCAGGCTTAGGACCTGGGAGCCCTCAGACTGTGCTGCCAGTGGCTGGAGGGCAGTGACTGTAACACCCACAGGGAGCACAGCTCTCACCCCAGCCTTCACCGGCCCTGGGTCCAATCCAGCAATCAGGTTTTACAAACCAGGATGAAGTTGAGAGGCAGGAAGCAGCTGCCCCAGAACCAGACCTGGCATGAAGCCCTCGGTTTCTAAGGCCACACGCGGAAGAAGTAGGGAAGCAACCATTCTTCCTCATGAAGACACCTTGCCACTTCTCCCAAGGAAACTCCCAAGTGGGCAGGCTTTGGAGGACTAATCAAGCAACTATGACACCACCTCCAATTTTATTTGAACACCCAAGGGTGCTCCTATCAGTCTAGCTTGAATCAATCAGTGACACTCAGCAGGCAGAAGAGAACACAAATGGATCATGAGACACACAAAGAGGGGACTCCAGGAGAGGAGAGCAACCAGGACCCAAGTGAAGGCAATCAAGCCCAATAATCCTGAGCAAAAAGTATTTATAATCTTTCACCTGGCCAACAAGTTATCTCAAGCCAGATGAAGAAAGGGAAGTCAAGGCAGGGGCCCACGTGGGCCCACAGTGAGACAAAATAAAGGAAGGAGTGTTTTGTTTACAATTTCCACCAGCCAGTACCTCTCAGGCAGTCACATTTTGGGTGTTAAAATGGGCTCTGAGCGTTCAACTCAAGGGCAACCCTGTTAAGAAGCAGGTCAAGGCCATGTGGGGGAGGGGCCTCTAAGAACTCAACAACAGAGCTAGCTAAAGCACTTTATCGATGAACCACCTGGTGACAAGCAAATGCTAACAATCTCAACAGGACTCAGGACCAAACCCACCACCCAGTTTCTTCTCTTTGACCTCGGAGGTCAGTGACAGGTCAGTGACTAGGACCACAAAGGCCTAGCGAGCACTAACTCTACTGTCTCACAGACCCTTCCACAAAGGGGCTGTAGGATCTGGGTGATAGTTCTGTTCACCAGTCAGCCGTGCAAAAAAGAACTGACAGCAGGAGGGTCATCATTGCTTTGTGTCCTGGCTGGTTTTATGTCACAAGCTAAAGTCAGAGAGAAGGGAGCCTCAGCGGAGAAAGGGCCTCCAGAAGATCCAGCTGTAAGGCATTTTCCTAATTAGTGACTGATGGGCGAGGGCCCAGCCCATTGTAGGTGAGGCCATCCTTGGGCTGGTGGTCCTGGGTTTTATAAGAAAACAGCCTAATTCCCCTCCCCCAAAGGCATAATTCCTGTGGTGTCTGTTTTTTTAATTTTAATGTTTGGATCAACATCCTGCAAGAATAAGATGTTAGGAAGCCATGTGTCAGAGCGTAACACAGTTCAAACTATTCATGTATGGACATTTCTGGAGTTACTAAGAGTGCTTCTGATGGCTGCCTGGCAGAGCTCTCCCCAGTCACCACAGCACTACCTAAAAACAGCAGAGGGCTGCGGCTGTAAGCCAGTGCTACTTATGCCTACTATGTACAAGGCTCTCAATTCAATCCTTAGCACCACAAAAAGAAATAATAAATTGATTTTTTAAAAACTGTGTACTGTGTACTTTGGCCGGCAGTGGTGAAGCACACCTTTAATCCCAGCCCTTGGGAGGCAGAGGCAGGTGGATCTCTGTGAGTTTAAGGCCAGCCTGTTCTACAGAGCAAGTTATGCAGAGAAACCCTGTCCTGAAAAACAAGAAAAAAATTCTGTACTTTGGCCACAGGCAGGTAAAGTATTTAAACACAACTTCCTCCTAGGAACCAACAAGTCTGTCTCTGTCTTCAACAGGAGAAATAAATAATCTATGTTATTGTTATGTCAGTGAGGGAAACATTAAGAAAACACACTGTACATTGTGGAGGCCAGCTACCTGGCCCAGCGAGGGACCGATGTTCATTCAGGGTAACCAATGTCCTCTAGAGGAGATGAAGGGACCGTTAAGAGGTCTGGCCCCAAGAACACGTCTGCGTCACTACATCTCCACAATAGCAACATTTTCTTGCAGGGTTTCACCAATAGCTTTACAGAACCACGATTCTCTCCTGCAGAAGGCAAGGCCTGCATGGCAGCTCCCTGAGTGCCCAGAGCACGCTGAGAACAGGCCCCTCGTGCAGCTCCAGTGAAAAGGGCAGGGAGCCACTGCTGAAAAGCTCATTACCCTCCTTTCTCTGAGGCCGGGAAAGCAGATCTCTCTCCAGAGTTCAGGGACAGCCACCTCACAGCCATCATGACTATACTGACCAAAAGATCTGCAGAAAAGCCCTTCTGAGAGCAATCACTGCAGGTCCCAGGACTCAGACGAGGAACTGCTGAGAAGCCTTCAGATTTGGCAGACCTGGGTGTCCTCTTTACCGAAAAAATAAACAGAAGGGAACTGGTACCAGAGAGCCCCAAACTAACTCATCTGTCGTTTTGTGCCCGCTATACAGTCAACTGCACACATTCAAAAGTGACAACAGCCACGCCTTGCAGAACATGGCCACTCCTCCAAAGGTAAAGATTTAATTTCTTAAATGAAAATCCAACTACATCTTGCCTCTGCTAAAGGAAGGGGAGCAGGGAGGCACTATTTAAAAGTTTCCACTGCTTTGCGGACAAAGTTGCAGCTCCCAGAAGCAAGTTCAAAGCACCCCTGCAAGCCTCTCTGGCTCCATCTTTTTCCACTGAGCCCTGCCAACCTTAGTGCCTCCAGCCAGAGGAAATACTTGCAGTGTTCCCAGCTCTCCCCACACGGCCTCATCTATGTATGCACTGGCCACACTACCACCTGCCCAGGGACCAGACAGGACGGCTCCGCTCAGCTCAGCCTTCAAATCTTCTTTTATTTATTGTTCCTCTTTTTTCCTGAGACAATCTCCCTGTGTTACCCAGGCTGGCCTCAAACTCATGATGCCAGCTTCCTGGCTCTTGGTCTTTCAAAGTCCACGACAGCATAAGCTCCCACACAAGACCTTCTCTGCACCCCATTTGTGCTTCTACAAAGCGTTGTTGTTCTCTCACTGGACAAGGCCATAGTGCCCAATGCACACTGATATGTTCATGGATGGGTTTTTCTTTTTTGTTCTTCTTGTTGTTCTTTTTTTTTTTCTTTTTGGGTTTTTCAAGACAGGGTTTCTCTGTAGCTTTGGAGACTGTCCTGGAACTCATTCTGTAGAGACGCACCTGTCTCTGCCTCCCCAATGCTGGGATTAGAGGCATGTGCCACCACCAACCAGCCTCCATGGACACTTTCTTATGGGCTTTCACACTACCAAGCATCACTGATGGGGCAATGTCCGGATGACTGGCTCACTCGGGTGTAAAGTAAACATACATCTGAATTCTCAATCCGGAAGACCAGTGACCTAGTTATCCTTTAACTTGCACAAGACATTTTCTTGGGCTTGGAACTGAGCTCAGCAGTAGAGCCTCTGCCGGCACACATGAGGCCCTGGGTTTCATTCTTAGTACAGCCAATTAAAAGGGGGTGGAAGAGCTTGAGTGGAGGTACATATTTATAATCCTAGCGGCAGGAGGACCTTAAGTTTAAGGGCGCCACAAAGACCCTACTTTTAAAAAAGAAGACTGTACAGTGGTAAAGGCACTCAATACCTGAGTTCAGCCCTGGGAAGCCACATGGTGGAAGGGGAACCAACTCCTGCAAGCCGTTTTCTGACCTCCACATACAAGCCCAACTCCCATAATAAATAAGTATGAAAAAAAGATACATTTTCTTCCCATTAGCTGCTTAATTTGAAAAAGAAAAAAAACTACAAAGGAAATCTTAGGGACATAGGGAAATGAGAGGCTGACAATACTTTATAACTACAAACCTAACTTCATCTATCCTTATTCTATACCTTATTCTAGCTGAAGGGCTCATCACCAACAAGATTAGTTTGGCCATGTTTTATAGATTTCTTTTGTTTAAACAATTGGTGTATATAAACTAGTTTCAAACCATCAGAAACGAGGCTAGGCATGATGGTGCATGCCTTTAATCTCAGCAGAGGCAGGTGGATCTTTGTGAGTTCGAAGTCAGCCCGATCTACATAGTGAGTTTCAGGACAGTCGGGGAGAGAAACTGTCTAGAAGAACAATTGCTGATCTAGTTTCTGGAGCAGGAAGATGCCTTCCAATTACAAACCACTCTCATTGCCATTTGAGTTTTGCTGAAGATAGAGGATTCAATTCAAAATTTGAAGCAGGGGAGAAGGTATATGGCAGGGGCAGTGCCTGTGCTTAGCATGGGAAAGGCCTGGTTATCCTCAGGGAACTCCCTATATCAACAGGGTCTGAACCAACAGTGACTCGCTTCTCCATTTCACCTCCCCACCGGGAACGTTTTTAAAGAAGCATTTCTTTGGGGAAAGGCACGTTGCACTCTCTGAACTGTCTTTAGCGTGTGGCTGTGATCCTTCTGAAGAAACACCCAAAGGAGCAACTGCACAGAAGGGAAGCACCCACAGACGAGCAGCAGCTTGTTTACAGAATACCCAAGGCGATTCAGGCTGACCCTTCCTCAGTGGAACGACCACTCTATACTGGGGAAAAGACACTCAAGAAGGGAAAAAAATGACTTCAGATCCTGACATGGAAAGACATTCTGACATGACCCAGCTTCGTAGAGTTAGAAGGCAGCGATCCCAAGGATAACGGCACTTCTGGATCCACGGAGTCTGGTCATTCAATTTTACAATCAGCCAACTCCCATTTGACTTTTAAGATTTATTTACTTATTATGTGTACAACATTCCTTCCATGTGTGCCCGCATGCCAGAAGGGGGCGCCAGGTCTCACTATAGATGGCTGTGAGCCACCATGTGGTTGCTGGGAATTGAACTCAGGACCTCTGGAAGAGCAGTCAGTGCTCTTAACCTCTGAGCCATCTCTCCAGCCCCCCATTTGATAATTTTTTAAAAGATTTATTTATTTATTATGTATACAACATTCTGCCTCTATGTGTGCCCGCACGCGAGGAGGGCACCAGATCTCATTACAGATGGTTGTGAGCCACCATGTGGTTGCTGGGAATTAAACTCAGGACCTCTACAAGAGCAGCCAGTGCTCTTAACCTCTGAGCCATCTCTCCAGCCCCCGCCCCCCATTTGATAATCTTCTCTCCGCTTCCACCCAAGTTTTCTTCTACTTGTTTGTTTTGCTTTTTTCGTTTTTGAAGACTGGGCATATTCAAAACTCATTACCAGTAGGGAGACCAGGTAACCTGCAACTAAGCATTTTTATGCCAGCAACTGCCTGCATCTGAAACTATGGAGAGTCGAGTGGATGTGGTGATGTGGACATGCTTCACTCCTCCTCAGCCTCCTCCTCCAAAGGTGCACATTAAGGGAATCAAATTCACGACCGACTTCAGAGGCCAGGTGGGGTAGACGCCTGTAATCCAGCTTTAGAAATACAGAAGGCTGAGTCGGGACTATTCTTTTGCATTTGAGCCAGCCTGAGCTACAGTGTGAAAGGCTGACGCTTGCAGACAAACAAACATTCAAATGAACACCTGAAGCCTGGCACTTGGGAGGCAAAGACAGGTGGATCTCTGAGAGTTTAAGGATAACCAGATCTAGGCAGTGGATTCCAGGACAGTCAGAACTACACACTGAAACCTTATGTGGCAGTTTGAATGAGAATGGCCCCCTAGACTCCTAGGTTTGAATAATTTGCCCCAGTCTATGAAACTGTTTGGGAAGGACTAGGGGGTCTGGCCTTTGAGTCAGTGTCCTGTTCTCTGCCAGGTGCCTCAGGATCAGAACGTTAAGCTCTTAGGTCCAGCACCATGCCTGCCTGCCATACGCCCCCTGCCATGATGGTCAAGAACCCTCTGAAACTTTAAATTAAGAGTTGCCTTCCTCACGGTGTATCACTTCACAATGAAAGGACAGTAACTAAGACACTGTCTCAAAAACAAAGCAAACATTAAAAATGAAAGCCTATGGCTGGAGAGCCGCTCCCAGGGCTTAGGGAGTGCTTGCTGCTCTTGCAGAAGACTGGAGTTTCACTCCCAGCACTCCCCATCAAGTGGCTCACAATGGCCAGGGGACCCGACGACATCTGGCATCTTCCCGCACCTACACACTCCTGACCACAGCATGCACAGCTCACTTTCTCAATTGAAAAAGAAGAACGCTAGGAGTGGCACACACCTGGATCCCAGCACTCCTCTCAGGAAGTCAAAGCAGGGCAGGCAGATCAGCCTGGTCTACAGAGTAAGTTCCAGGCCAGCCAGGACAACACAGTGAGACCCCGCCTTAAAAACAAAACAAAAAGCCCAGAGGACAGGGGAGCAACTCAAGAGTCTGTGTTCAGCATATATGTAGCCAGGGGATCTGATGAACAACATGGAAAAATAAAAAGAAATAAATAAAAGAAACAGATAAAGACAAACTCAAGTCTTTTCAAGGTAAAAAGGTAGCAAAATGGTAGCAAAGGAAGTCCGTTTTAAAATTGGTCTTGGAGTCAAATCCCCAAACCTCAATTTCCTGTCTAGAAAAGCAGAGCAGTTTCCAGGCAATTTATTTCGAAACTAAATAAAAAGATACATATAATCATGCCGCATGCCTTTAATCACAGCACTTGGGAAGCCAAAGCGGATGGATCTCTGAGTTCCAGGTTAGTATAGTCTACAGAGCAACAAGTTTCACAATAGTCAGGGCTACATGAAACCTGCAAAGACCAGGGTTTTAAAACCCTGTCTCAAACAAACAAACAAATGTAATTAGAAAAAAAAAAACAAGGTTTTTCTTTTTCTTTTATTTTTTTATGCAGGGGTGACACGAGGGTGTCTGAGTGACTCACCCTAGCAGCAGTCCATAAATGCCTCTACCGGAAACTGGGCATCTTCTGGCCAAGTCACTACTGTGCACACTTCCTAACATATAGCACACACTCAAAAATATTTGTGGAATGAGTAAATATCCAAATGACACCTGTTGCTCTCTATAAAACCCTTTAACTTGCTGGGTGTGGAGGCCCACATCTTTAATCTCAGCACTCGGGGAGGCAGAAGCAGGCAGACCTTTGTGAATTCAAGGACAGCCTGGTTTATATGGTGAGTTCCAGGGCAGCCAGGGCTACAGCCAAAAAACAAAAAACAAAAACCCTGTAGCTTTTTTGATTCAAGCTGGAAGGGTATCTTAAAACTACTAAACAATCTCTGAATCACGCACTCCTTCAAATACTCGATTATGTTAAGTGGGGAAACATCACCAATCTTTCAAGAAATGCTGAACCAGCGGAAAAATCTTCGAAGCCAAGTTTCAACATTCCTGTGAAGATACACCCGCTGCTGCACTGATCCGAAGTGCCAGGCTCAGACAGACCCAGCTTCTTCCTACCCTGGCGTGTGTACGACTCCTCAAACACAAGCTTTTGCGATGCATGTCACCGGAGCCCAGCACGGCACAGGCGCGGACACATGGTCACCCACCAGAGAGACGTTTCCGTCTCCAGGAGGATTACCGTCAAACCTCAAACTCTGAAATTACCACATTCATCACCAACCTAGTAAATGAGTTCCTACTTGAGCTAATTTTTTCCCCCTGTAACTTTTGGAGGCAAGCAAAAACTCCCAATCATTCCGATCGGTAATCTCCCCTTCTCCTCGCAGGCATGGGGCTATCTTACAAATCACACCCTTCCTCCCTTCCCTCCACCCAGGCGAACCTACTCCGAGATCCTCCCCATTACGCAGATCTTTGGGGTGGGTGTCGGGAAAGAGCGGATGCTAGCTGAGTTTAGGGGAGCTCTGCTGAGATCCCCAGGAAACCAACTGCCTCGGGCTCTCGGAGTAAAACTGAGAGGAAAAAAAAGAAAAAGAAAAAAATCCAGGTTCGCCCACGGAGGCGGAAGGCAGATAGCGGCGGGGGATTTCGGTTCAGCGCCTAGTGGTCCCAGAGGACACATGGTTGCTTGCTCCCCGCTGTCTGGGGCCTCCTCCCGCTCTTCCTCAGAGTCAGGCACGCCGCCCGAGACCCTCCTTCAGCAGACAGAGCACACGAACTTTAAAATGGTTCCTGGGGTGCGGAGACCAAAGAGAGTGGCCCGGGGTAGAGGGTGGGGCGCCCTAAGCAACGCGCACACCGCTGGACGGAGAGGCACCCCGCAAAGGTAGAGGGAGAAATGGAACGCGGCCCCTTTAAGAGGCCTTCACGGCGCTCCGGGACAGGGAGCCTCTCTTCTTCCTCCGGCCCGGTATGTGAGACCCTTCCTGGGGGAAAAGTCCCCCCAGACCCGCTCCCCGGAGGCTTCCCTCACGCCGGGTCCGCCCGGCCCTGCCACGGGGCGGCAGCTCCTCCTTACCCCGCTGTCTGCCGCCTCCTCCCAGCTCTCAGCGACCTCCTCATCTTCCATCTTACTCGCCGCTTTCCCTCCTCCCCCCAACCCCTCCCCGCGCCTGCGCCTTGCAGCGCGCCTGGGTCGCGGGCGGAGGCACGCAGGGCTTTCCTCAATGGACCACGCCCCCTTGCCCAGCCCGGAAGAGGCTGCCTGCCAAGTCCTCGGCGAACCTGGTCCGCCATCGTGGAAGAGGGCGGCGAAGGGCGAGGGCGTCCATCTTTCTTGAGGTCAACCCTCAGGCTGGTTTACGGGATTAGAGTTCAAGTGAAGTGCTTGAGTTTGAGAACTGTGTACTTTGGAACTGCCTTCTCTAAGATCAGGCAACTATCGAAAAAAACATCTTTTTTTCCTCCAAAATTTTAATCTCAAAGGAAAAAAAAAAGAGCGAGTCCATAAGTTTGTGTAAGCTACAGGTTATGTCTTTTGTTCTACACCATTCTGAAAACATTGCTGTACTTCAACAAATGATTTAAAATATCTCCTATAAAGATAACTTTGGATTAGTCGGGCTGTGGTGTGGCGCGTCTTTAATCCCAGCATTTGGGAAACAGAGGCAGGTGGATCTCTGTGAGTTTGAGTCCAGCCTGCTCTACTAAGTGAGTTCCAGGACAACCAGAGTGACACAGAGAAATCCTATCTTGAAAAAACAAAACAAGCAAACAAATAAATAAAACACTGTATTGTTTCTAGGGCTGGAGACGTGGCTCAGCGGTTAAGAGCAATGACTGCTCATACAGAGGATCCAGGTTCATTTCCCAGTACCCACATGGCAACTCACAACCGTTTATAATTCCAAGAACTGATGCCATCACCCAGACCTGTATCCAGGCAAAACACGAACGCACAACGTGTAAAAGAAAATTATTTAAAAAGAAATAAACAATGCCGGGGGGGGGGGCACGCCTTTAATCCCAGCACTCGGGAGGCAGAGGATTTCTGTGAGTTCGAGGCCAGCCTGGTCTACAAGAGCTAGTTCCAGGACAGGCTCCAAAGCTACGAAGAAACCCTGTCTCGAAAAACTTAAAACAAACAAACAAAAAAAACAAACAGTATTCTAGGGACTGGACTCCGGAGGACCCAGGGTCAGTTCACAACCAGTTCTGGGGCACCAGAGGCCCTCTTCTGGCCGCTGTAGTCACCAAGCATGTGCGTGGTGCACAGTGTTAAAATTTTTAGTTAGGCTCTAAAGACCCTGGCAAATCCGCAACTGAAGTTGATCAAGACAGACCAGCGTGGTGAAGTGATTGATTAAAGGAAAAATAAAAAAGCAGCAAGTAGAAAAGATTGAGATAATGATGGCTGAAGACGGTGAAAATTCGGCCATTTAGAAGCAGGCCTGGAAGAGTTCAGGATGATGACCCCAGAGCGCCAGCTCGGGTTAGAGGCTGCACGGACCCATCTCCCGCACATCAGAATGTGGAAGAGGCTTGGAAGAAGCTGAGGGGCAGAGAGACGCATGGGAAGTACTGTTTGTTGAAGTTAGAAGCCTGACGTTTTTCTGTACGGGGTATTTTTTTTTTTTTTTTTGGATTTTTCGAGACAGGGTTTCTCTGTAGCTTTTGGTTCCTGTCCTGGAACTAGCTCTTGTAGACTAGGCTGGCCTCAAACTCACAGAGATCCGCCTGCCTCTGCCTCCCGAGTGCTGGGATTAAAGGCGTGCGCCACCACCGCCAGGCTGTACGGGGTATTTTTTTTCTTGCATTAAGTCCTGGGCTCCATTCTATAATTTGATACTTTTTTGGCTACCGGCTGTGTGTTTCATAATATGAGGATACCGTTCTTTTTCGGCAGTTGCATATATTTTGCTTCATATAATTTAATGTGTCAGATAAATGAATTCAAGGCGGCGGCGGGGGGGGGGGGGGGGGGGGGGGGGGGGGGGCGGGGATGTTAGTTAGACCAGGCCTTTAATCAAACAACTCAGGTGGTAGAAGCAGGCAGATCTCTGTGAATGCCAGGTCAGTCTGGAGAACATAGGAAGACCATGTTTCAAGAAAAAAATTCAAGGCTGGAGCGATGGCTCAGTGGTTAAGAGCACTGGCTGCTCTTCCAGAGGTCCTGAGTTCAATCCCAGGCAACCATATGGTGGCTCACAACCATCTGTAATGAGATCTGGTGCCCTCTTCTGGCCTGCAGGGACACATGGAGGTAGAATGTTGTATACATAATAAATAAATGAATCTTAAAGAAAAGAAAAAGTTCATAATATTGCATCCAAACTCAAACAGAATTCCCTGCCACTGAAGTACTTCTGGGCCCTTTTTTTTTTAAAAGATTTATTTATTATGTATACAACTTTCTGCCTCCATTTATACCCACACGCCAGAGGAGGGAGCCAGATCTCTTTACAGATGGTTTGGAGCCACCATGTGGTTGCTGGGAATTGCACTCAGGACCTCTGGAAGAGCAGACCGTGCTCTTAACCACTGAGCCATCTCTCCAGCCCCCCTTCTGGGTCTTTAATAACAGTTAAATATATTAAACTATATTTTTAGAATTATTGAGCTTTGTTTTAGATTTTTTTAAAAAAAAATTTATATGGATGTTTTGCTGGGCATACCTGGTACCTACAGATCATGTGGAGGCCAGATCCCCTAAATCTGGAGTTAATGAATTCTTTTGAGCTACTGTGTGGGTGTTAAGAACTGAACCCAGGTCCTCCTCAAGAGCAGTAAGTGCTCTTAAATATTGAGCCATTTATCCAGCCTCAGAGTGGAGTCCTTGCTTAGCATACACATGCACAAATACTCTGAGTTCTGTCCATAGCATCCCACTCAAAAACTGTGCTTCTACTAGATGGTGGTGGCGCACGCCTTTAATCCCAGCACTTGGGAGGCAGAGGCAGGCGGATCTCTGTGAGTTCGAGGCCAGCCTGGTCTACAAAGAGCTAGTTCTGGGACAGACTCCGAAGCTACAGAGAAACCCTGTCTTGAAAAACCAAAAAATAAAAAATAAAAAAAAAATAAAAACACGCTGCTTCACAGGGCACCCTTCCGCTGCTGTAGCCAAGCTAGCTGGCTTGGAATGTGTATTTTTGCCCTCATGATTTTTGGGAGTCACTAGTCTTAGTAGAATAACAGCTCCTTGTTGTGACAAATCTTAGGGATTATAATTGTAACCAAGTTGGTAAAATGTTACTAGCTGTTATCTCCTAGTCGAGTGACCTGTTTACCAATTCCCTAATTTCACAGCTTCCTGTATTGTTGACTCCAGGTCTGTCCTCACTTCATGCCCTTACCTAGAACCTTCTGCTCTCGGCCTCCACTTGTACACTGAAGACTTCCTAGATGTTTCTGATTCCAGTCCTGTCCCATCCATGTCTCCCCGCCCCACCCCGCCCTGCCCCCATGAACAGGGTCTCACTGTGAGACCATCTTTCAAGAAAGGATGTCATCTTGCCCTTCTCTGGGGACTGTATTTATATGTGATAGAGTCCTCCGTGAATCTTATTTATTGCTTTGTTTTGTTTTTCGAGACAGGGTTTCTTTGTAGCTTTTGGAGCCTGTCCTCCTGGAACTAGCATGAATCTGTTTTAAAGTGTGTGTGTGTGTGCGCCTTTTCACATGTGTACATGTGTGTGGAGGTCAGAGATTGCATGGCATGTGTCTCCCTTATCATTCTCCACGATATATATAGAGTCGGGGTGTCGCACTTTAACCCTTAGCTGCAGGATTCAGCTCCCTGAGGATGCCGGCTCCAGCTCTCGCCCGTTCAGGGATTACAGGTGTGTCTCCACTGTCATTTATTTGGTGCTGGGATCCGAATTCCAGTCTTTACATTTACACAGCAAGTTTATTACCAGGTGAGCCCTAACTGGAGCCTCTGAGTTCATTTTTTTAAAGTGAATTCTCCTGTGTCTTGGAACAGCAAAGTTAATGAAATTCTCAAAGGTCAACTAAAAAGGCCTACAGGTGGAACATCAGATTATCGGTAATTTTTTGGCCTTGTAGTTACAGAGTGCTGCCAGCAGAGGGAGACCGTTTCTTACAATTCCTCTGTGGCAGACAACTTTTAAAAGTAGGACAATCTTTAGTTGTGGTTTTCAAGAGAACCAGAAAGATCTAAATCTTGGGAATCATTTGAGGATGCTGTAAAGATAATAACGTTAGTTCCACTAAGTGGGAAACCAAGAGGCCATCCCTAATTAATCACAGCAGCCTCTTGAGACTTTCCTTGCTTGGTCTGTTTTCTTCTCTACAAAAGGAGGGCATGGGGCAGAAAACTCCACGGTTGAGAACACGGGGGCAGTTTCATTTTTCAAGGGGAAGCCCCCAAAGTTGAGATTGTGACAAGATTCGTGTATTGGCAGAGACCCTAAGGCATGTGCTTCTGTTTCTCGTGAAATGCCCGTAGCCACAGTTCATGTTTGGTGTGTAAGTTAAGAAATCACCGTCAGCCGGGCGGTGGTGGCGCACGCCTTTAATCCCAGCACTCGGGAGGCAGAGGCAGGCGGATCTCTGTGAGTTCGAGACCAGCCTGGTCTACAAGAGCTAGTTCCAGGACAGGCTCCAAAACCACATAGAAACCCTGCCTCGAAAAACCAAAAAAAAAAAAAGAAATCACCGTCAAACCTGCGGTGTGGAATACAAGCACAGAGCCTGTGGTGAGACAACCACCGACCCAAGCTGAGGGAAAGCACACAGTTAAACATGTGGTGGGCGTGTGAACAGACAGGAGTGTGCTTGCACCCACCGTGTCCATTCAGAAGAAGAAAAGCAAATGCTGGGCTGTTCTCTTTTTTCTCTTTAAGAAAAAAGAAGTCCAGGCGATGGTGGTGCACATCTTTAGTCCTAGCACTCGGGAGGCAGAGGCAGGCAGATCTCTATGAGTTCAAGGCCAGCCTGGTCTACAGAGTGAGTTCCAGAACAGGTTTCAAAGCTAGACAAAAAAACCCTGTCCTGAAAACCAAAAACAGAAAAGAAAAACAAAACAAAACAAAACAAAACAAAAATATAGGCTCTACAACTATACAGAGAAATCCTATCTTGAAACAGAAAAAAACAAAAAAAAGAGAAGAAAAAGAAAAAAAGTTAGTTTGAGAAGGGTGTACTAGGGGCTGGAGAGATGGCTCAGTGGTTGAGAGCACTGACTGCTCTTCCAGAGATCTTGAGTTCAATTCCCAGCAACCACATGGTGGCTCACAACCATCTGTAATAAGGTTTGGTGCTCTCTTCTGGCCTGTAGGCATACATGTACACAGAATGTTGTATATATAATAAATAAATATTTTAAAAAAGAAGGGTATACTAGTGCATGCCTTTGGTCCCAGCACTATGGAGGCAAAGGGAGATATTTGTGAGTTTGAGCCTACATAGCAAGTTCCAGAAGAGCCAGCGTTATGTAGAGCCTTTTCAACGAAACAAAAATGATGAAATATATACAAGGATTTTTTCTCCCATTTATTTGCACCTATAAAATCTCTGGAAAGATAAAAGGGGCATAACAGGAGTTGACTTGGTGCTAGGAGGGTGTTGACCCAGAGGGGTGTGACAGAGATTGATTTAGTGTGTGGGAGGGTGTTGACCAAGTAACTGAGGGGATACTAGTTAAACTTTTTAATTTCTGCAGATCCAAAGATTCTAGGCAGGCTCTATACCACTGAGCCATGTTCTTAGCTCCAATTTATGTTTTGTTATGCTTCCTTTTGTGATTTTGAATGTTGTATGATGGGCATATGTAACCTATCCTAAATAACTAAAACCACAAAATGTATTTCTGTAATTATTTGGACAGACTCTAAGGAAAATGTATTTAAACTTACTGGAAAATCTGAGCCACATCTTTCTTCCCAGTCTCATCCCTGTTCCCAGCCTTCTTATGGCTGAGAGACAATTCTGAACCATTGTCACATAATCTCCTATCCAGCCTCCATAACCATAGAGACGACAGCCGATCTTCCTGATGGTCCAGTTCCCATGTCATCAGGCTTACCTGCAGTCTGTCGGAACTCTTGCGGAGTTCAAGAGCCTCTGCTTTGAAGCCACAAGAAGCATCTGGGTTTGAACCCTGTTGTTTTGGTGAGCGTCTTAATCTTGAGAATCCTGTTTCTGCATCTAGACAATAAGCACATTAGTGGCACCCAGGTAGCAGTGTTGGGTACCTGATAAAATTATCGGTAAGTGAGGCTGGGGAGATGGCTTATTGGTGAAGTGCTTGCAACACAAGCGTGAGGACCTGAGTTCAAATCCCCAGAACTACATAAATCTGGGCACAGTGGCAGGTATTTGTAATCCCAGTGTGCCTACAGTGGGGCAGGAGAATCCTGGATATTTATGGGCTAGCTAGACTGGAGTACTCTACAGGGGACAACAAAGAACCCCTGTCTCAAATGAGGTGGAAGGCAAGGTTAGTTCAGATACCTGAAGCTGTCCTCGGGTTTCTACACACATAGCATGAGCACGCAAGTGTGCAAGCACATGCATCCTCTCACAGACATCATAAAAATAAAAACCGACAGAAAAATGTCAACTACGGTTAATACTAAATAATCTGCTTTAATAACGCTTTTCTGTATGTTGCAATTAATACAAACATAGATTTATTTTCTTGCAAGAGCTCCTTATGAGTCATGGACCTTATCAGTTTTACTGACGTCACAGGCTGGTGAGATGACTCAGCAGACAAAGGCACTTGTTACCACTCATGATCACTTCAGTGTGATCCCTGGAACCATGTGGTTGAAGGAGGCTGTGGTTGTCCTGTGACTTCCATACACCCCACCTCACATCACATACACTCTCGGAAATAAAGGTTAAAATGTTATATATACTTTATACATATATTCATATGAATATATATTTGTATATGTATATATCAGGGCCAGGCATGATGATTCATGGCTAGAAACAATCCCAGTACTTGGGAAGATGAGATAGGAGGATCACTTTTTAAAAAAAAAATATTTATTTATTATTATGTATACAATATTCTGTCTGTGTGTATGCCCGCAGGCCAGAAGAGGGCACCAGACCCCATTACAGATGGTTGTGAGCCACCATGTGGTTGCTGAGAATTGAACTCAGGACCTTTGGAAGAGCAGGCAATGCTCTTAACCTCTGAGCCATCTCTCCAGCCCCTAGGAGGATCACTTTAAGTTCAAAGCCACTATATAGAAGTGTCAGGCTAGTCTATTTTACAACATAAGACTTCTTGTCAAAAACCCTCCAAATGCCTTGAGTGTGATGGCAACACTTTAATCCCAGTACTTGGGAAGCAGAGGTGGACAAATCCTTATGAGTTTGAGGCCATTCTGGTCTATCAAGAGAACTCAAGGCAAACCAGGACCATACAGTAAGACCTCATCTCAAACAAACAAATAAAAAAAACTCAAGCAAATAAACAGAAAGACACATCCCAAACTCTGGTACATAGTAGGTGCTCACTAAATAGACATTTCCTAAATCCCCTCTTACTCCCAGTTCATTCTTCATTCAACAATTATCTAGTGAGATCCTACTGGTGTTAGTCCATATGTGTCAGATGTTGATGATCAGGCTTTTTGTCAAAATAACAAAACCCACAGGGCGGTGGTGGCGCACACCTTTAATCCCAGCATCTGGGAGGCAGAGATAGGAGGATCTCTGAGTTTGAGGCCAACCTGATCTATAGAGTGAGTTCCAGGACAAGCTAAGGCTACATAGAGAAATCCTGTCTCCAAAATAGCAAAACAAAAAACAAAAAAAGGGCATACCTTTAATCTCAGCACCTGGGAGGGAGAGACAGCTGAGTTTTCCTGTCCCAGGAGCTGCTTCCAAATAACTGACACAGAGGCTTAATATCACTTATAAATGCTCAGCCAGTAGCTCAGGCTTGTTACTAGCTAACTCCTACATTTAAATTAGCCCATAGTTCTAGTTATGTTTGGCCATGTGGCTCATGGCTTGTTTACTCATTTTCTACATGTCATGCTTGCTTGGTGGCTGACAGGTCCCTCTCTTTTTCTCTCTCTTCTCTCCCGACTCTGCCCTTCCTCCTCCCAGCATTCTCTCTGCGTTAGGCTGCCTTGCCCAGTCTCTTTTTGGCCTGCTATCAGCCTGCCAATTGGTTTTTTTAATAGCAAAGAACATATTCCACAGCATTTCCCCCTTTTGTCTAATTTTTAAAAAAGGAAAGTTAAAACTTTTAACAGATTTCTGTGAATTTTGAGACTAGCTGGAATCTACGTAGTGAGTTTTAGGACATCCAGAGTTACATAGCCTGTCTTAAAAAAGAAAAGAAAGGAGGGCTGGAGAGATGACTAAGTGGTTAAAAGCATTGACTGCTCCTCCAGAGGTCCTGAGTTCAATTCCCAGCAATCATATGGTGGCTCACAACCACCGGTAATAAGATCTGGTGCCAACTTCTGTCTGCAGGGACACATGCAAGCAGACCATTGTATATAAAATAAAAATAAATTTAAAAAAAGAAAAGAAAAAGGTATGTCTGTGGGCCATGTGTATGTGTGGTACCTACAGAAGGCATCAGATTCTTTGGAACTGGAGTTAGGCAGTTAGGAGCCACCTTGTGTATGCTGGGAATTGAACCTGGGTCCTTTGAAAGAGTTTCCAGTGCTTTTAACTGCCGACCATATCTCCAGCTTCTGGAACCCACATTTCATTCACTCATTCATTCGTTTTTTTTTTTTTTAGATTTATTTATTTTTGAGACAGGGTTTCTCTGTGTAACAGCCCTGGCTGTCCTGAAATTCACTCTGTATACCAGGCTGGCCTTGAACTCACAGAAAGTTCCCTACTTCCCGAGTGCTGGGATTAAAGGCAGGCGCCACTACTGCCTGCCTGGCTTGGAACCTACATTTTGAAAAGGAATCAATACTTTATTTTGTAGTAGAGGGGCATGATGGTCATTTTGACTGGATGTGAAGTTATCTAAAAGACAGATGTGTCTCGTGTGTGTGTGTGTGTGTGTGTGTGTGTGTGTGTGTGAGTATGTGTATGGGTGCCCAAGAGGCCAAGTAGTGCATCAGATCCTCTGGAGCTGGAATAGACGATTGTGAGCTGCCTGTGGGTGCTGGCAACTGGCCTAGGGTCTTCCTGTATTGCTCTTGCAGAAGGGCCTACATTTAATCCCCAGCACCCACATGGTGGTGGTGGTAGCGGAGTCACAACTGCTTTTATTTTATTTTTTTTTATTTTTCGAGACAGGGTTTCTCTGCGGTTTTGGAGCCTGTCCTGGAACTAGCTCTTGTAGAATCTCACAGAGATTCGCCTGCCTCTGCCTCCCAAGTGCTGGGATTAAAGGTGTGCGCCACCACCGCCCAGCCACAACTGCTTTTAATTTTAATTTCAGCTCCAGGGGATCTGACATCCTCTTCTGGCCTCCATGGACACTCCCATACGTGGTGCACACAAGACACTCATGCACACACGGTATTTGTTTGTGCATGCGTACACATGTGTGCAGGCTTACAACTGACGTTGTTGAGGATGAAGTATAGCGTGAATTCTAATTGGCCTTAATAATCAAAACTCAGAGTCAGATATTGGGGGGGTGTAAGCTGAAGAATCAGAGAGACAGAGCAGCCAGCCACTGGAGAGTACTTACCTTTACCAATGCTCAGACTGAAGGGGCAATCCTGTTTCTATGATTCCTCGGACTGCATCTCAGACTGCTCCTCAGACTGCATCTGAGCCCGCCTCCTCCCACCTTATATTCTTCTCTCTACCCAGCCGTATCACTCCTGTCTCCTCTTCCCTAGTGCTGGGATTAAAGGCATGGGATCCCAAGTGCTGGGATCACCTTGGTGTGAGCTCTGTTTCTCTTTTAGAGGCAGATTCAATCTCGGGTAGCCCAGGGTGGTGGCCTTGAACTCACAGAGGTCTATCTGCCACTATCTTCCCAAGTACCGGCATTCAAGGTGTGTGCCACCACTGCCTGGCCTCTATGGCTAACTAGTGGCTTAGCTCTGCATGCTGATCTTCAGGTAAGCTTTATTTGTTAGAGCACAAAGTATCACCACAATGACGTCAGAGGCCAAGACTTCTTTCTTTTTTGGAGAGTCTCATTATGCTGACTTTAAACTCAGAAATCTACCTACCTCTGCCTCCTGAGTGCTGGGATGAACAGTAAACTATCATGCCAAACCAGTGGAATTTCTTAAATGAGTTTCTCACACACTGTATGCCAGGGGGTTTTGTAAATCTTGTTTGAGGAACACAAATCCTTCCCAGACTGAGGCTCCTCAAACTAGTTTCGAACTCCTGGGATCAAGCAATTCTTGCCCTTAAGCCTCCTGCATAGCTGGGACTTAAAGGAGTGCCACCAAGCTTTGTGGAGTTTGGCTTCTGACCCAGTCTTATGTCCCAAGAACTAGCCTAGGAGGTCTACTTTATCCCAGGGTAATTTGTTTGGTGTTTCAGGGTGCTCCTGTTGCACAAGAGGTGAAGCCCTTGAGTTCCCTGTATTTGGCATTTACTTAAACCAAACCTGTAGGGATAGATGCTGGAAGGTTTTTACCTACATATAGATTTTTTTCTTTTGTTTTTCGAGACAGAATTTCTCTAGGAAGCCCTTCCTGTCCTGGAATTAGCTCTGTAGACCAGGCTGTCCTTGAACTCAAGAGATCCACCTGCCTTTGTAACTAAAAGGTACGAGCCACCACCACCTCGCTGTTTTTATTTTATTTTAAATAAAGTAGTTATTTTTATTTTATTTACTTTTCTTTGAGACAGGCTTTCTGTTATGTAGCTCTGGCTGTCCTGGAACTCAACTCATACAGATCAAGCTGGGATTAAAGGCATAAACTACCTGGGTCACCAAGTTTTCTTTCTTCCTTTCTCCCCTCCCCTTTCTTTTCTTTTTTCATTCTTTCTTTCTTTCTTTCTTTCTTTCTTTCTTTCTTCCTTTCCTTTCTTTTTTTTTGTATTTTCGAGACAGGGTTTCTCTGTGGCTTTGGAGCCTGTCCTGGAACTAGCTCTTGTAGACCAGGCTGGCCCTGAACTCACAGAGATCCCCGTCTCTGCCTCCCGAGTGCTGGGATTAAAGGCATTCGCCACCACTGCCCGGCCACAGGGTTTTCACTAGGGAAACTTTGCGAGACCCCACACCCTGGTGATGGCAACAGTGGAAAGCACAGAGAAAGAGAGAGAGAGGCCTGTTTCCTCCAGGGCCCCTGCTCCACGTGCGTAGTTTTGAGCCTGGGTTTCCTCATTTATTTAAAAAAAAAAAAAGGTGGTAGCAGCATAGCTGTTGCTCCAGTTTCCATAGGCGTCTAACGCGGTGAGAAGACTCTCTCTGGCGACGTCAAAAAGCACTGCCATTCGTCACTGCCCTTCTCTGTGCTCAGTGGTTACCCTGGGGCACAAATGACTTAATCTGACAAGTCTTTATAGTGTCAAACCAACAGGAAAATAGCCCAGGTACCCGCGCCGCCGGGCTATTCCAGGCAGAGTGCTGGAATGCTGCGTTCCCTGCCGCCCTTCTCAATATGGCGCCGCCCAGCGGCCACCGCGCGCAGGCCAGCCGCGCTGACGTGTGTGCGCGCGCGCGCTTCCTCTGCGCCCCGCCCCGGCGCATGCGTACTGCGCGCTGTCTTCTCCCAGCCTGAGCAGCGGCGGTGGCGGCGGCGGCAGCGGCGGCATCGGGGACGGCGTCGGCGGCGGTAGCCGCGGCGGCGTTTGAGTGGCGGAAGATGGCGGCTCCGGGCGGTCCCGGGTCCCGCCAGCCGTGAAGATTCCCAGAGCACGGCAAGCACCGGCCTCAGGCAGAGCGGCTGTGCTCTGGCCCTGGCCCTGGCTCCTTCGCCGTCGTCGCCGGAGACGCCAAGCCGAGAGCGCGGAGCGGGCTGGGCCAGGTGAGGCCTCTCCCGGTGCGGGGCCGCAGCCGGGTGCCGACGCCTCCTGCGCTTTATGCCCGGGGATCCCGGGACACCCCGAATCCGGCGCGGGCTCGGTGTCCTGCGCGGGCGTGGGTCTTGGCGGGCCTGGGGGCTTGCTGTCGTCATCCTCGCTTCCCCTGGCTGAGGTGGGGATGGTTGCAGACCTGTGCCCTCTCCTCAGCAGGGCGGTTCTGGTCCTCACCCGGGCCGGGAGAGGATGCGTGGCCAGGGCAAGAATGGCTTTCGGGGTGTCATCGAGCCTCACCCCGCCCCCCTGAAACCCTTAAGTCCTCGGAGAAGAGCGGGAGACGGCTGCCCTCCCGAATTGGGGTTGCGGCGGCGAGGGGCCGGCGTCTCGGAAGCTGCAGCTGCAGAGAAATGATTTTTTGGAATCGGCTGACGAATTGAAACCCAAGCAGTTCCTTTCCTGACCCTAGCCGTTTGGGTGTTCTCTTAGGAGTGGGAACTGCGGCTCTCCTTGCTGGAGACAGCAGTCCACGTTGTGACTGAGGAAGGCTTGCCCTGGTGAGAATTGTCTGCTCAGAACTGTGGAGGGTGGGAGCGGGTTCGTAGATCCAGAGACAACAATTGGGTGAGATCCTAATAGTCTCAGCCAAGAAACTTCAGATGCTGGAGTTGGTTCGAAACCTTTGGAACAACCGATTGCTTTGTCTGTTGGATCTTCTGGAAAATAAACGCTTCGTTTCGTTTCTCAATGGCCACAATGTTTGTACTTTTCTTTGGTAGCCTTCCGGTGGATCTAGGTGCAGAACCAGACATATAGCCGGTTTTCACTTGCTGGAGGCAACACTGTACTATTTTGTTGTTGTTTTTCTTGGAACAACTTTTTGTTGTTGTTGTTAACGCTAGTAATTGAGTGACTTTGGTTTTGTTTTTCGGGTAGAGAAGCCGGTTTGATGCCTGGTGGCCTTTTTAGTGAGGAAGAATGGCTTCAGCTGGAATTGTGCTCCTGTGAATTGTTGGGACCATCTCTTTTGCTTGGATACACCAAGCGTCTTTTGTAACAAATCGGGCTTTGCTTGTGCTTAAGAATGATGACATCATGGATTTAAAGGGACAAGGAAAATTGCCGGAGACACCATCACTTAGAATTCAGTCTGTAGCTCTTAAGTTGCACAGGGATGTTCTCTGTCAGATTTCTAACTGAGCTTATTCAGTTGTCTAGTGTGGCTGGGTGTCTCTTCTGTTGCTCAGTTGGTCAGTTTATATCCTATAACTGTTTGCTTTAGATAAACCCAACTTAATATAACATTCAATCTACACTGAGCCTTGAGTGTTTTTTGCACTTCAGCCAGCTTTTAAGGACAACTATTAAGTTAAAATGACAATTACTTCATTTAATATTAGCTAATTCTTTGGCTATCCCCCCCCTTTCCTAAATCAACGTTTTCTATAGAAATGTGTAGATTTCCTCAGTATCTTTGCTAAAGCTGTAGACTTGACCTAGAAGTAGGAAATTGGAGGGTCATTCTGCGTGTTACCTGGAGTCAGCAGTGGTTTGACATGTTCCTTGGCGTCATCTGCTACATTGCTGTGCTACGTAATCATCAGGTATTGATGGAACTCCGTGGCATTGTTTCAGCTTTATTTCCTTACCTGTCTTGTGTACAAAAAGAGAAAGATTAGGAAAAACAGCTGAGGATACTTTTTTAAAAAAAATAGAAGTCATTTTATGTGTATAGGTGTTTTGTCTGCATGCATTTTTGTTTGTTTGTTTGTTTTATCTCGAGACAGGGTTTCTCTGTAGCTTTGGAGCTTGTCCTAGAACTAGCTCTTGTAGCCCAGGCTGGCCTTGAACTCACAGAGATCCGCGTGTCTCTGCCTCCCGAGTGCTAGGATTAAAGACATGCACCACCACTGCCTGGCTTCTGCATGCATGCACATTTATGTGTACCATGTGTATGCCTGGTGCCATGGATCCCCTGGAACTGGAGTTGTAGACAGTTGTGAGCTGCCATGTGGGTGCTGGGAATTGAATCTTGGTCCTCTAGAAGCTCTTAACTGCTGAACTTTACTCCAGCCCCTGGATTTTTTTTTTTAATTTTTATTAAAAAATGTGTGCGTGTGTGCCTGCGCATGAGAGAGAAAGGCAGAAAGAAAGAGAGGGACAGGGATAGAGCTAATCCGTGTATCTGGAGCTAGAGTTCCAGGCAGTTGTGAGCCACCTGGTATGGATACTAGGCGTTGAACTTGAATCTGCAAGAGCAACAGGCACTTTTAACCACTGAGCCATCTCTAGCCCTAGGGTGCTTCTTCATGTTGATTTCTGGAAGGGCTTTATCAAATATCATTTTATGTAGCTGTGTGATAGCTGTCTTCTGTAAAGAGCAGGCAAAGAAAGAAAGACCTAGAGGTGAAGAGTACGTGATCATGTTTTCAGGGTGTCTTAGTGAATTAGCAATTCTTTATAAAACCTAAAGCCGTTTGGTTCAAGAATGGTGTTCCCTCTTTACAAGATCGTAAAGTAGATAAAAAGATAATGTTTGTGAGAGCGCTCTGAAAAATGTATACTTTGAAATATGTAGGATAGTGGTCATGACAATGCAGGCCATTGATCTCAGCACTCATGAGGTATAGGTAGGCGAATCTCTGTTTTCTAGGCCACCCTGGGCTACGTACCAAGTTCCAGGCTAGTCTGGACTTCATAATGAGACCTTGGCTTTAAAAAAAAAAAGTACAGTACAAGGAAAATAGAAGATTTCAATAAAGCATCTATTAGCCCCCCTCTATGTGTTGGGTACTGATGATTCTACGGACAACTTCTTATCTAAAAGTTGGCTAGAGCCTGTTTGGAAAGCCAGACAAGAAAATCAGTTGCTTATTGTAGTACAATAAGTGCATTTGTCCAACCTGGAGAGAGAAGGGAGGTTCTCAGAGCTGGGGTGATTTTTCCTCTCTTTCCTAGTAATTTGTTTTTTTTAAAAATTATTTTAAATTTATTTTATTTTATGGGTATGAATTTTTTTCTGAATGCTTGTGTGTTCACCATATACTTGTGTGGTTCCCTCAGAGTTTAGAAGAGGACATGGGACTCCCCAAAACTGGAGTGGTGGATGGCTGTGAACCACCATGTAGGTGCTAGGAATCCGACCCTCTGGAAGAGCAGATGGTACTCTTAACCACTGAGACATCTCTCCAGCTCTGGAATTTGTTGATTTCTCGTCTCAATATGTATGTAGCTTGTGTCAGCCCAGGTCCTCACCATCCTCCTCCTGACTTCCCCAGGGCTGGGATTCTAGGTGTGGACAGGCACACGTGGCTTAGGAAAACTTAATTTTTTTTTGGTCCTGGGTTCTTTCCCGTTTTATTCATTCACTGTCATGATGCTTCCTTCACAGCCTGTCCCAGTTAGGCTTCTGAGTTGTCAAAGATCCAGCAGTCTTGGGAGAGCCTTTGTGAGTGAGTCACAGGCACAGGCAGGAAGCATTCTCTCAGTGAACGTCCCTTAGGTTCTGAACGAGGAAACTTCAGAGTTACACTTTTTATTTATTTAATTTTGGATACACTGGCACACGAGCAATGTGTTTCAGTTGTTTCTATGATGATGATGGAGAGTGCTGGGGACCTGGCCCCAGCCTTGCAAACAAGACAGCTATTTTGTCACTGATCTACATCCCCAGCCCTGTTTTATGTTTTTATTTTTGTTTTTTCAGTGTTTGTGGGTCTTTTGCCTGCATGTAGGTTTGTGCACTATGTACATTCCTGGTGCCCACAGAGGCCAGAAGAGAGCATTGGATCCTGTGAAATTGGAGCTGCAGAAGGTTTTGAGCTGCCATGTGGTGCTGAAAATCCAATTCAGGATGCTTTTAATTTTGTTGCTCCAACCCTCTCTCCTCCCCCTGATTGTTTGTTTGTTTGTGACAGATTTAGTTGGTCCCAAGTTGGCCTGGAGCTTGCCATCTTCCTGTCATCCTAAACTCTGTAGGTTTGGGGTTACAGATATCTGCAGTATGTCTACCATTGTATATTTTCACTGGCCTTGAACTCATTGTGTAGCAGAAGACTACCTGGGATTTCTGATCCTCTTGCCTCTGCCTCCCTAGCACTAGGGAGGCCTGTACTACCACACCCGATTTATTTGGAGCTGAGAATCCGGCCGTAGGCTGTGTGTGCATGCTAGACAAGCACTTACCAGTGAGCCACATACCCAGCCTCTTATTACTCTGTATTGTGACGGTTTGTTACATGGAAGAAGGATATGACCTGTATATATAAGTCATTTTAAAATTACCTTGAATTGAATGCATAATACATGTTATTTCTGAAATTGTTCCTGTGACATTACAAGTCTTGGAAATTATGACTTAGTGGCATTCCTGTTGCTTGAATTTTGCATTTCCTTACTGATGCATATGTTAGTGGGCAAATTTGTTGTGAATTCTAGATGTTCTTGTATTAAATTTTTTGCCTTGATTTGTAAAAAAATATTCATTTTCTTTTTCCCAGTGTTACTCTATTTTGCTTCAAAAGGTGGAAGTATTTTATGGTACTTTGAGATGGTGTGTTTTTATGTGCAAATATGAATCTGATAAAAATTATGTAAAATTTTGTTGTTCTGGACTGTAGCTTAGCTTAGCTAACTCACACGTCTTCTTTCTTTTCTTCCTTGACTCCCTCCCTCCCTTCTAAATTGAACCGGGGACTCGTGCATGCTCTAGTCACAGCCCCCGCTCTACACTTTCCCGCTGGGGTATGTCCTCAGCCCCTGACAGTAACTGTTTCACATTTCAACATAGGCTAGGCAGTTTTGAGGCAGTTAGCTTCTACAAGGGCAAACGGGTTTTAATTTTAGCTAGTAACATTCCTCAGACTAGTTAGCCATGCTCTTCCAAATGCTCCTTTATTCTCTAGGCTGTTTAGATTTTTTTTTTTTGCTCTTCATTATAAAGTTTCTTTTAAAAATCTAATACCAGGCAGTGGTAGTGCACACCTTTAATCCCAGTACTCGGGAGGGAGAGGAAGGAGGATCTCTGTGAGTTCGAGGCCAGCCTGGTGTACAGAGCGAGTTCCAGAACAGCTCCAAAGCTACATAGAGAAACCCTGTCTCAAAAAACCAAAAGAAAAAAAAAATTAAAAAAGTTCTCTGTCTCTGTCCCCCCCCCCTCTCTTTGTATGTGTGTGTGTCTATGTCTGTCTGTCTGTCTGTCTGATGAAACCTGAAAATCCCAAATTGGCTAGACTGTCTGGTGAGCAAGCCCGCATTCGGACTACAGGTACATGCTGCTCTGCCCTGACTTTTGTGTGGGTGGTGGTCTGAATTCAATATTTTCCCACTGAGCTGTCCCCTGAGCCTTAATTGTGGGAGGGTTTAATTCAGACATTTCTAGAAGCAGGCTGTGTAAGTCACCTGGCGTGTACTTTAAAAATGTTAGAACTGTTTCCAGTATTCAGAAGCTGGGGCAGGGCAGAATGGGGAATGTACATTTGATGAGCGTGGCCTGTTTGAGATGGGTAATGTGCACAATTAGCAGAAGGACTTAATGCCACCAAGCTATAGACTTTATAGACTTCAAAACACTAGTGAGTGGAATCGTTCATTACAAGAAAAAGTTCATACAGGGTAGGGAGGGGCAACTTAAGAAATGCCTTGGCAATTAAGAACACTTGGCTCTTCCTCCAGAAGAGCTGGGTTCAGTTCCTAGCACTCAACAATTGTCTGTAACTTCAGTTCTATGGTACCTGATCTCCTTTTCTGGCCACCGAGGGCACTGCATGCAAGAAGTGTACAGATATTCATGTAGGCAACAACACATTAGTTCACATAAAATAAAAAGTAAGTCTAAGAAAGTTTTACTTTTTTTCTTTTTTGTTTTTTTGGGACAGGATTTCTTTGTGTAGTCCTAGCTGTCTTGGAACTCACTCTGTAGACCAGGCTTGCCTCAGACTGCCTCCCCAGTGCTGGGATTAAAGGTGTGTTCTACCACTGCTGGACTAGGCTAATCTAAGGAAGTTTTTTTTAAAAAAAAAATATTTATTATGTATACAATATTCTGTCTGTGTGTATGTCTGCAGGCCAGAAGAGGGCACCAGACCTCATTACAGATGGTTGTGAGCCACCATGTGGTTGCTGGGAATTGAACTCAGGACCTTTGGAAGAGCAGGCAATGCTCTTAACCACTGAGCCATCTCTGCAGCCCCTAAGGAAGTTTTTAAAGAGGTCTGGGGATGTAGCTCAGTGAGGGAGTGTTTGTTTAGCAAGCACAAGGCCCTACTGAATTCAATCCTCAGCATTCCTTCTCTCCCCACCCAAGTAATAAAAGCAAAGAACACATTAGGGCTGGAGAGATGACTCAACAGTGTGTTCCCAGTACCCATTATTAGGCAGCTCACAACCACCTGTAACCCCAGCTCCAACTCTATTTCTCTGGCCTCTGTAGGTACCTGCACTCAGTCCTACACATACACTTAATTAAAAACAAATCTTTTAAAAATTTTTCTTAAAGATTAATTTATTTATTATGTATAGTGTTCTGTCTGCATGTGTGCCTGCATGACAAAAGAGGGTGCTAGATCTCATTATAGATGGTTGTGAGCCACCATATGGTTGCTGGGAATTGAACTCAGGACCTCTGGAAGATCAGCCAATGTTCTTAACCTCCAAGCCATCTTTCCAATCTTTCCAGCCCCTAAAAACAAATCTTAATAAAATGTCATGCTAATGACCTAATGACCTTTTGATTTAAAGAACAAGTGTTCAGGGGGTTGAGATAGTGTTTCACTTTTTATTCAGTATGGGTGGCCTGGAAGGCATTTACTTTGTATCCCAGGCTGACCTTGAACCTTTTTTTTTTTTTTTTTTGATACAGGGTCTATTGTGTATCTTTGACTGGCCTGGAACTCTCTATGTAGATCAGGCTGGTCTCAGACTCATAGAGCTCCTTGAGCCTCTGCTTCTCAAGTGCTGGGAGTAAAGGCATATGCCACTACGTGCAGCTGGCATCTCCTATTTGTAATCCCAGCAGTCAGGATGTTAAGGCAGGGGATTGTTGTTAGTTTGAGGCCAAACTGGGCTATAAAGTAAGACCCTGGCTCAACCTCACCCTTTCCATCAAGTCGGAAGGAGTGTCTGGGAAATCTCTGCTTGCTGATCAGTGTTGTTGAAACTGAGCTGACATGAAGGAATGAGTGGACACTATTCTAGCAGCTTTATATCTTTTCCACGTGTCAATTCAATGTGTTTAACTTTGTCTTTGTATTAACTTCTTCAGTGTGAAGTACCTAGTGGAATCATCTAGGAACAATACTTCATGAGACTGTAATCTGAGCACTCAGTGGCTGAAGCAGGAGGTTTGGCTGTCCTGGACTGTAGAGAGAGCTCGTCTAGCATGTCCAAGATTGATTCCCCAGCATTGAAAAAGAAAACCAAAAGATACAGTTAGAACTTGGGGTGCTTCTGCTTACTTGTTTGTCAGTACAGCCCACACTGATGCACTCTGTTTGTCTAGCATCACTGTTAGAAGTAAACCCAGAGCCTTGAACATGGTAACCACTGAACTAAACCCCACCCCATTTCAAATTTTGATTTATATCTTGCAGCTTTGATGAAGTTTCATACTAAATGTAGTATTGTATACCTATATTCCCAGCACTTGGGAGGCTGAGGCAGGAGTATAGCGAGTCGCTGGCTAAACTTGGCTTCACAGACCCTGTGGGGGGAGGGGCAATAGTAACAGGATAGCTAAGTCCTTAGACTCTTGGTGTTGTCCCTCTCTTGTGTGGACTGTTGTTTGGTGCAAGGTGTCAGCCTTACTGTAGAGTTTGTAAACGGATCGATCCATAGTAGTGAATGTGAAACAGTGAAACAAGGAGTATTTATTATAGTAGGGCACTTTCTTACCTGGGTTTTTTTTTAAAAATTTGGCTGGGCGGTATCTTTAAAAAAAACCAAGAAAAAAAAAGAATTTATCATGTCTGTCTGCCTGTCTGTGTTCTATACTTGGGTGGAATTGGGGCCTTTGCATAGGTAAGTGTTCTGTCTTTTTCTTTGTTTAAGTTTTTACTCAGCATATAAATTACTGGGTTTCATTTTGACATTTTCATATGCATGTATCATTTTACTTCTCATGTTTGCCCCTCTTCCAAATATTTCTAAAATTTGTTACTTTCTTATTTTTATTTATTTTTTTTATTTTCGAGACATGGTTTCTCTGTATAACAGCCCTAGCTGTCCTAGAACTCAATTTGGAAATCAGGCTGGCCTCGAACTCACAGAGATCCACCTGCCTCTGCCTCCCGAGTGCTGGGATTAAGGACATGCACTACTATGCCTGGTTACATTTTTTGAGTGTGGAGGTGCCATGGTACAACCTGTGGAAGTTATTTCTCTTCTTCCACCATGTGGGTCCTGTTGATAGAACTCAGTCGTTGGTTGTCGAATGACCCTTGATGTGTCATCTCCATAGAAACTGGTCAGCAAGAGGGAAGTGAGCATGTCTTATTCTGCCCTTTAAGTGCTAACCCTTAAACCTGAATTGTAGTATTGCTGACTGTAGCCATCCCTGCTTTCCCACCTGTAGTAGTACATTATATTGTTTTTTGTTTGTTTGTTTGGTTTTTTTTTTCGAGACAGGGTTTTTCTGTGGTTTTGGAGCCTGTCCTGGAACTAGCTTTTGTAGACCAGGCTGGTCTCGAACTCACAGAGATCCGCCTGCCTCTGCCTCCCGAGTGCTGGGATTAAAGGCGTGCGCCACTCACCACAGAGTACATTATATTGTTGCATGGAGGAAGGGCCGCTTGTTTGTCCCAGCTGCCCAGAACTGAAATAATCACACAGAAACCATATTAATTAAATCACTGCTTGGCCCATTAGCTCTAACTTCTTATTGGCTAACTCTTATATTAGTTTAACCCATTTTTATTAATCTGTGTATCGCCACATGGCTGTGGCTTACCCAGTAAAGTTCCCAGCGTTCGTCTCCGGTGGCTCCATGGCTTCCTCCAACTCTGCCCATCTTTCTCCCAGCATACAGCCTAGCTTTCTCTGCCTAGTTCCGTTCTTCCCTGCCATAGGTTCAAAGCAGTTCTTTATTCATTAACCAATTAAAGCAACACATAGAAGGACCTCCTACACCATTTCCTCTTTGTTTAAACAAAAAGAAAGGCTTTAACTTTAACATAGCAACATTTCATATAACAAAACAGTTATCAAGCAAGAATTATAGTTACAATATTTATATCTACTTTTTATCTATTTTTTAACTTCATTAAAGACTCCAGAAGGGGGGCTGAAGAAAGGTTAAAAGCACTGGCTGCTCTTCCTATGGTCCTGAGTTCAATTCCCAGCAACCACATGGCGGCTGACAAACATCTGTAATGAGATCTGGTGCCCTCTTCTGGCATGGAGGTGTATAGGCTGGAAGAACATTGTATATATAATGAATAAATTTATTAAAAAAAAAACTCCAGAAGGGTATAATATTACTTAAGTAAACAGGAAGTGCATTGTAAGCTACTTCCAGAACTCTAGAATTGACAGAGACATCTTGCTGCCTGGACAGTCACCCAAAGTTTTTCTGTATCGTTGGGGCATCCATCTTTTTAGCCTACAGGCCCATAGTATCCAGCAGACTTTTCCACAAAGCAGGAAATTTCAAAGACAGTTCCACCTATACTGGCAGTTTGTCTGTCACATTTTTCTGTGTCTTGCAGAATGTCTAGCCCACTCTTTTTTTTAAAAAAATATTTATTTATTCATTTATTTATTTATTATGTATACAATATTCTGTCTGTGTGTATGTCTGCAGGCCAGAAGAGGGCACCAGACCTCATTACAGATGGTTGTGAGCCACCATGTGGTTGCTGGGAATTGAACTCAGAATCTTTGGAAGAGCAGGCAATGCTCTTAACCACTGAGCCATCTCTCTAGCCCTCTAGCCCACTCTTTTATGAAGCAGGAATCCCGAAGGATCATCTCACCTTTAGGCAAGTTTAGCAGTCATTTCTCTGTGGGTCCTGCATGTCCAGTTTATCAAGAAGTCTGAACAAGAGCTGCTTTTTGCCCAAATGGGTAGCCAACTCCATAAGGAGCCTCTTCGATGCCCATCATCCTCTTGAAGTAATTGGAGCAGATGTGTCTTGTTGTCATGAAAAGTCCTTCGTTCTTAAACATTTTAAATGCCATATTCTGTAGTCTTTGAAAGGTTTGAAGAATGCCTATCCATCTGAAATACATCTCTGTACATCTAGAAAACCTAACTAACATGACTACAAACTTGACTATTATAGATGACTATCTATTACATTACATTTTAAAGTGAGCTGCACAAACACAATACCTTAATCAAGGCATTGTGTATATATATATATATACACACACACACACATATACATACACACACACAGTATAACAAAACTGACCTTAAATTTGTATCAGTAAACCAAGATCCATACCCATGCAAATCTCTACAGCATTATATGGGGTGACACAGAAAACTGAGGGCAATCTGTAATGGCACTTTCCATGTATCTGGGCATGGTTCTTTTTGTTTTTGTGATAGTCTCCTTCTGTAATCCCAGCTGGACTGGAATGCATTATGTAGATGGAGCTGGCCTTCAATTTGCAGTAGTCCTTGGTCCTGGGGAAGAGAGCGTGAGTCAAGGCTGGACACTATCTTTTTGTTTGTTTTTTTGTTTTGTTTTATTTTTTAAGCTGGTCTCACTATGTACCACGGGCTGTTCTGGAACTCACTAGGTAGATCAGACTGGCTTCAAACCACAGAGATTTACCTATCTCTGTCTCCCAAGTACTGGGTGGGATTAAAGGGGTGACTGCCACCTGGCTAGACCCTGTATCTTGAAGCTTACTTGCTACCTTAGAGCAAAATTCTAGCTGTGCGTGTTACATCTTATTATCTTCCTGCTATTTATTGTCTTGTCTCTGCTCCCGTGGAAACTGTAGCAATGAGAAATGAAGTGTGGGTTTTAATTAGGCAGGTGATTAGTGGGTAGAATCTAACTTGTGAGGTGGTGAAAAGGAGAAGCTCTCTGCATGGTTGCACTGGCTTTGGTCTCGTAGGCCACCTCACTCAAGTGCTCACAAGTTCTAAGATGGCGGCAGCTCCTGTGTAAGGATCGAAGGTCAGAAGGAGCCGAGAGGCCTGCCACTCTCCAAGCAGAGAGCGATACTTCAGAAGTGGGGGTGGCAAACAAGAATAGAAGTCAGAGGTTCAAAGAGATCTAAGGACGTCTGAGGACCAGGGGATGAATGAAATCTGTGGGAAAGGCCACTAATCTCACTGGTAATCCCCTGGGCACAACAAGGTATATACTGGCTGATCATTCTAGTTTTTGTTTGTTTGGGTCATTGTTTCTCCATATAACCTAGGCTGGCTTTATACTTGCTCTGTATCCTCAGGCTGACCTAGAACTCAAGATCCTCTTGTCATAGCTCCTGTGATGCTGAGATTACAGGCATCCATGCCCCCGCCCCAACCAAACAGTAGAATACACCAGTTAGGTATCCTCTGATCCAGTCATTCTTTTAATTCTGACACTACCTGGAGGCAGTGGTAGTTTCAGATACCAAGGTTGAAGGTTCACAGCTGCCAGAGTGACCCCTCTCCCCACTCAGATGCCAACTGTAAGTCTGGTTTTTCATGTCCTTTGGGCTCACAGAACCCCTACAAACACTACATATACCACTTTATTATAAAGATAGGGATGGAGCTCTGGATTGCTGGTGGACTGCTGCAGCATGAGGATCTGCCTTTGGTCCCATATAACAAACTAGATGATGTGATTTCACACAGGAACACAGCTCCCAGCACTGAGCAGGGCCCTGGTAGGAGGATTGCTGGAGTTTGCTGGCCACCAGTCCTCTTCCTTCTTCTCCTCTTCTTTTTTTTAAGGCAGAATATTTTAGAGCCCAGGCTGGCCTCCAACTCTCTATTATAGTAGAGCATGACTTTGAGCTCCTGACCTACTGTCTCAGCCTCCTGAGAGTTGGGGTTATGGGCTTGTACTGTTGTAATAGGAGCGGTAGGCTGCGTCCCCGGCACCCAGCCGCCCGCCCTGCTAGCTTTACCCGAAATAATTACATGGAAACTGTATTCTTTTAAACACTGCCTGGCCCATTAGTTCCAGTTTCTTATTGGCTAGCTCTTACATATCGATCTAACTCATTTCTAATAATCTGTGTAGCTCCACGAGCTGGCTTACCAGGGAAGATCTTAACCTGCGTCTCTCTGGAGTGGGAGAATCATGGTGACTCCTTGACTCAGCTTCTTTTTCCCAGCATTCTGTTCTGTTTACTCTGCCTACCTAATTTTCTGTCCTCTTAAAGGGCCAAGGCAGTCTCTTTATTTAACCAATGAAATCAACACAAAACAGCAGACTCCCACATCATTGTACTACTGTGCCTAGTGTCTTTTTTAGTTTGATTGATTAAATCAGTGGCCATTGGTGATCAAGTTAGCAGTTGGAGGTGGGCCAATGTGCTCACCTTCTTCATCTTTTTTTTTTTTTTGGTTTTTCGAGACAGGGTTTCTCTGTAGCTTTGGAGCCTGTCCTGGAACTCCCTTTGTAGACCAGGCTGGCCTCGAACTCACAGAGATCCGCCTGCCTCTGCCTGCCAAGTGCTGGGATTAAAGGCGTGTGCCACCACCGCTCGGCAACGTGCTCACCTTCTAATCATGCCTTAATTTTGCCTGTGATCAGCCCCAATCTGGAAGCTCTTGGGGCTGCAAGTTGTAAGTCAGCTTATTAGTACAGAAAGAGTCTACTTTGGAAATGCTTTGGTTTTTAGGAGTTGTGTGCCAGGAAACAGAAGAAAGACCAATTATATATTTCATAATTATCACAGTCACACAGGAATTCTTAGCATTCAGCATTTCAAGGTTATATTTTACATCTAGTCATTAACATTAATTTTGTCAGTAAAGGACTTTATGGTCATTCATTAGAGTATCGACAGCCAGGCATGGTAGTACATGCCAGTGATCCCAGCACTGGCGAGCCAGAGACAGGCAGATCAATGTAAATTTGTGACCAGCCTCAATCCTGTGGAGTTCCTGCCTTAAACAACAAAGCACAGGGGCTATTGCTGTGATTCAGCAGTTAAGAGCATTGGCTGCTCTTGCAGATGACCTGGGTTTGGTTCCCACCACCCACATGGCGGCTCACAACCATCTGTAACTTCAGTTCCAGGGCATCTGATATCCTCTTCTGACTTCCACAGGCAATAGATGCACACGTGTGGTGATATTTTTGTGTTTTAACAAATGAAGCTTGCCTGAAGATGAAGTGAGGCCAGACAGTGGTGACACACACCTTTAATCCCAGTATCAGGGAGGTGGAGATGGGAAATGATGTGGCTGGGTGGAGAGAGGAATATAAGGTGGGAGGAGACAGGAACTCAGTGTAGTCCAAAGTAGCAGTCTGAAACAGTCTGAGCATACAATCTAAGTATTAGTACAGATAGGATCGCCCCTTCAGTTTGAGGATTCGGCAGAGGTAAAAGGTCTCTGTTTTAACTGTCTGCACTGCTTCTCTGGTTTTTCAGCTTTCATCCACTAATATCTGACTATGGGTTTTATTTATTAAGAACAATTAGAATTTTATCACATATGTGATACACAAACATATATGTAGACAAAACACTAATACATATAAAATAAGGTGATAAAACAGCAACTAAGGGTGTTAACATTGCTGGGGAGTATAACAGTTGATAGAGCGCTTGCTGTGGGTTTCATCCCCAACACTATAAGAAAGCAAAATATTGATATTGATAAATTCCTATTAGTATGCTAGAGAGGTGAGGTTTTAAGGCGAGCAGGCTTCCTGGTGACATCTGTTGAAGGTTAGCAAAGGTTAAAAGTTCATTGATGTTAAATGTTTGTAAGCCCAAGTTCCTTGCAGAAGAGTCTTTAGCTGTCTGTGGCGCCCACTCATCTCCACCTAAGGTCAGTTTAAATTATGTGAGTAACAAAAGGGGAAGTTGAGGCCAGCAGAGCTACTGTAGTGAGCTCTAGACTAGGGCAATCAAAGCTGTGGGACCCAGTTGTAGCGTTGCTTCTCCCATTATAGCCACCTCCATTTTGCAGGTTTTTATTACAAGGAAGGTGCTCGAAGCTGCCTCTGCACATGTGCTGTGTGTATATGACTGCAGCGGAAAGATGCCTTAAAATTACCTTAAGCCCCTCTCCTGTTTGCATATTTAAGTGGATAAATGTTGCCAAATGAAGTACTTCAAGTTTTCTGCCCTCTGTTTTCCTTATGCCTATGCGGTAGCAGAATGCCATTGCAGATGCAGCTCTAGGAGATGTTAGGAAAGAATAGTTCACTCTGCAGAGCTGGTGTACAGAGCACAGTGAATTAGGTTAATAAACTGATCCTTGTGTGGGCAGACCTGCTGTGGATGAGTGAGCTGCTCTGCTCCTCTTAAACTGAAGCCTTGAAGTGGTGGGCTTATGATGTCCCACGTTCCTCTGCATCATGAGTTTTCTGGCCTGTATAACTTTGGAATAAGGTTTGGACTTTTTCTTCAGTGGCATTGAACTAATATATGAGACTCTATTAGTAAAACACCAAGCTCTGTGGAATAGGGTTATGAAACTCTGTGACTTGACTTAATAAAGTTCCATTGATATAATCAGTTGCCGTTTATTAGATAAAAGTAAAATACAGTGTTAGGTAATTAAATCTTATTAATAATCTAGACCTGAATAATGTAGTGAGAGAGCTGGACATGGAGGCACAGGCAATCAGGAAGCTGAGACAGGAGGATTATAAATTGTAGACTAGCCTGGACTGGATAGAGACCGAGTTTGGAAGGGGGGGCACTGTTTGTAAATTCCCTTTTGATTTGTACTGTATTTTACAACCAAAGCCTTCTGCTTAAAGTTATATACCAAATTATTATTTTTTATCTTTTTGTATATTTTTAATAATTTAACTTTATTTTATGTGCATTGGTGTGAAGGTATCAGATCCCTGGACTAGAGTTACAGACAGTTGTAAGCTGCCATGAAGGTGCAGAAAATTGAACCCAGGCCGGGCGGTGGTGGCACACGCCTTTAATCCCAGCACTCGGGAGGCAGAGGCAGGTGGATCTCTGTGAGTTCGAGGCCAGCCTGGTCTACAAGAGCTAGTTCCAGGACAGGAACCAAAAAGCTACGGAGAAACCCTATCTCGAAAATTAAAAAAAAAAAAGAAAGAAAAGAAAATTGAACCCAGGTCCTCTGGAAGAACAGCCAGTACTCTTAACTGTTGAGTCATCTCTCCAGCCTCTATATGCCAAATCATTATAAACAGGGTTGTCCTATACTTTGTATCATCTTCTCTTAGGTATAAAAGTTCAGGGCTAGTGAGGTGGCTGTTCGGGTAAAGGCGTCTGCTGCACAAACTTGGCATCCTGAGTTCAGTCTCTGTAACCCTCAGCCTTCATAGGGGTGGAAGGAGAGTTGTCTTCTGACCTCCACATATATTCATCTCCCCCATCAATAATAAACTTACCTATAAAAAAAGAAAATTAGGAGTGGAGAGATGGCTCAGCGGTTAAGAGCCTGCTCTTCCAAAGGTCCTGCGTTCAATTCCCAGCAACCACATGGTGGCTCACAACCATCTGTAATGAGATCTGGTGCCTTCTTCTGGCCTGCAGGCATACATGCAGACAGAATACTGAGAATACTGTACACATAATACATAAATAAATCTTTTAAAAAAAAGGAAAAAAAAGAAAATTAAGCTCTCAGGTGTAGTGGCACAAGCCTCTAATCACAC
The DNA here is from genome assembly GCF_037038515.1 of Microtus pennsylvanicus. NCBI lineage: Eukaryota > Metazoa > Chordata > Mammalia > Rodentia > Cricetidae > Microtus > Microtus pennsylvanicus. Next base: position 72,432,099 of record NC_134591.1, read on the forward strand.
AGCCCTCTGACCACTAAGTCAAGAGGAACGTGGATTTAAGACTGACATAGGCTATATGAGACCTTGTCTTTAAAAAAAAAAATGTGGAGAGAGCTAGTGTCTCCATTTTTGGCTGAAGATGTGGCTTGCTTAGTGGTAGTTACTAGGTATGTGCAAAATCCCAGGTTCAGTCCTCAGTACTGCATAAGGGTGGGAGGGTACAGGTCTCAAAAAATAGAAGTTTGAGTCCAGCCGTGGTGGCACTCACCTTTATTCCCAACACTTGGGAAGTAGAGGCAAGTGGATCTCTGTGAATTTGAGGCCAGCCTGGTCTACACTGTTAGTTCCAGTATAGCTAAGACCATACACGGAGAAACCCTCTCTCAAAAAATAAAACAATTCCAGGACAGGCTCCAAAACCACAGAGAAACCTTGTCTCGAAAAACCACAAATAAATAAATAAATAATAAAATAACAGCAAAAAGTTTGAACATTACAGTTTGGTGTAATAGGAGGCTATTTGTTCATTTCCCAGCAGCCCAGACCTGAAGTAATCACACAGAAACTATATTAATTACAACACTGCTTGGCCAATGACTTAGACATATTTCTGGCTAACTCTTATGTCTTAAATTAACCTATTCCTATTATTTTGTATTTTGCCAGGAGACTCATAGCTTATCAGTAAGGTTCTGGGACGTTTGTCTCCTTCGGCAGCTACGTGGCGTCTCTTTGACTCTGCCTGCTTTCTCTCTATGTCTCTGGATTTCCTACCTGGTTTTATTCTGCCCTGCCATAGGCCCAAAGCAGATTCTTTATTAATCAATGGTAATAAAACATATTCATGGCATACAGTGGGGAATCCCACATCAGTATGATTATGCTTTTCTACAAAGTACAGAAAGTTGAGTCTAGAACGCATGGTTCTTCATAAGAAAAATTTGGAACCTAGAGTATGTCCACTGATTGTTGAAACCAGTGTTCTTTATATCAGCATATGCTTAGTGATAGCAAATCCTTTGGCTGCTGCAGACAAGGAGAATGAGTAGCTGTGAGGCTGGTCCATTTCTACAGCCTCTTATAGGTCCTAAGGCACTTTTATTTAATATTGACCATTGTAAAGAATAGTATGATTTGGGACTGGAGAGATAGCCATATGGTTAAGAGCAATGGTTGTTTTTCCAGAGGATCCAGTTCCATTCTTAGCATACACACATGGCAGCTCACAGCAGTCTGTAACTCCAGTTTCAGGGGGCCTAAAACTCTCTTCTGACCTCCAGGGGCACCAGACACACACATGGAACACCAGGCACACATGGTACACAGACATACCTTGTAGATAAAACATCCATTCACATAAAATATTATGTGTGTGTGTGTGTGTGTGTGTGTGTGTGTGTGTATGTATGTATAAAGTATGATTTGAGCATGGTGCCACTTGTTTGAAGTGGCAGCACTTTGGAGATTGAGGCAGGAGGATCACAAATTTGAGGATAGTTTATCTAAGCTACATAGAAAGTTCTAGGCCTGGACTATGTTAGAAGACTGTCCCAAACACAAAGAATACTGATGGTTAGTACAGTAACACAGATAGGTAATTTGAGGACATACTTTATTTTCCTATTTTATTGAAGGGAATCTGTATTGGGTGACAGACATGTTAACCATTGAAAAAAACCCTCACTCTTGCTGACATCTGTTATTAAATGTGGAATGCTTAATAGAGCCACTCCGTGGTGTCTGTATCAGAGGAACTCAGTTTGCTAATAGCAGCAGTACAGCAGTGGTTATGCCAAAACATTCTATTCCTGTTGTTGCTCTTAAATCGTTGGCTGCCAGGAGTGAAGGAGTCTCCTGATTATGTGCTTCTGTTACTATAGATATTTTAATTTTGCGAATGTGGTCATAATATCTGTTTGAGTGCTGAATGGATTTTACCCTTTTCTCTAGTGTGTTTTTCTAACTGGAAAGTTACCAGTTTAAGATATATTAATTTGGGGGGTGCTGGAGAGATGGCTCAGAGGTTAGGAGCACTGGCTGCTCTTCCAGAGGTCCTGAGTTCAATTCCCAGCAACCACATGGTGGCTCACAACCATCTGTAATGAGATCTGGCGCCCTCCTCTGGCGTGTGGGCATACATTGAGGCAGAATGTTGTATACATAATAAATAAATAAATCTTTTAAAAAAAAAGAAATATTAATTTGGAACCCTTCCATCCCCACTTTCCTATTGATGTTCTAAAATCCTACCTGTTAGCCAAGCTGAGTTGAGCACATCTTACCACAGTGGTCCCCGCCTCCTTTGGGCTGTTCAAGCTTGATACCACACACAATTTAGCATATACTGCTCTGTGCTATTGCTCACCTATGTGTTATTAGCTACTAGTGGGATCATTCTCTCTTTGTATCTGCTGTGAGATCCAAACAGTATTAATAATTGAAACAATTGTATTTATGTGTGTCTGTCCCAATATGTGCATACCACAGTGGATGTGAGAGGGCAACTTTTAAGAGTTGACTTTCTTCACCATTGGCACCCAAGGATGGAACTCAAGTTGTTAGGTTTGTATGACAAATGCTTTTTCCATCTCCCTGACCCTGAAATGTAGTATTTTGGTCCATGTATGTTGGGAGAAGGCAGTTAGTTTATTCCTGGCTGCTCAGCCCTGAAATAATCACACAGAAACTGTATTATTTGCAATACTGTTTGGCCAATAGCTAACTAGTTCTTTTTTTTTAATTTATTTATTTATTAAAGATTTCTGTCTTTTCCCCACCGCCACCTCCCATTTCCCTCCCCCTCCCCCCAATCAAGTCCCCCTCCCTCGTCAGCCCAAAGAGCGATCAGGGGCTAAGTAGTTCTTTATACCTAGAATTAACCCATTTCTATTTATTTATTTATTGGTTTTTTGAGACAGGGTTTCTCTGTGGCTTTGGAGCCTGTCCTGGAACTAGCTCTTGTAGACCAGGCTGGCCTTGAACTCACAGTGATCTGCCTGTCTCTGCTTCCCGAGTGCTGGGATTAAAGGCGTGCGCCACCACCACGCCCCTGCTTGTTCTTTGGTGCAGGTAGGGGAGATAGGAGAGAAACATGTGGGAACTGTCTCTTTCCTTCTACTATGTGGGTTCTGGGGATTGGACTGAGGTCATCAAGCTTGGGGTAAAGTGTCTACCCATTGAACCATCTCACTTACCTTTCAATCTTGTCTGAGACAGGGCCTCCCATCGAAGCTGGAATTCAGTGGTGCAACTAGTATGGCCAGTTAGCAACCTCTTGGCAAATAAAACTGGCATTCTCAAAAACAAACAAAAAACCCAACAACAAACTAATAAAAAACTCTTCTGGTGTAGGAGTTCCTTCTGTTTGTGTGTTGCTTTCATTGGTTGATGAATAAAAAAACTGCCTTGGCCTAGTTGATAGGACAGAACTTAGGTAGGCAGGGAAGACAGAACTGAAGGCTGGGAGGAAGAAAGCAGAGTCAGGAGAGCCGCCAGAGTCAGACATGCCGAATCTTTCCCGGTAAGACACTGCCACGTGGCAATATACAGATTAATAGAAATGGGTTAAATCAAGATGTAAGAGTTAGTCAATAAGAGGCTAGAGATAATGGGCCAAGCAGTGATTTAATACAATTTCTGTGTGATTATTTTGGGGCTAAGGTGGCCGGGAAGAACAAGCGGGCTCTCTCCTTATTACACTCTTTCTGCTCCCCTCTTTAAACTTCAGAATTTAAGGGACATAAACCCATATTATTTTTGTCCAGCAGACTACTGGTACTCAGTGATGTACGGGGGGGTTGGGTGGGGGGAATTTGCTGTCGTGTGACTCAGTTCTGTTGTAAAGTGATGCGAGGTCAGCATACAGGTGCTCCGAGTGTGTAATAGGCTGAATGTAATCGGGCCCCCCCCATAAGCTCATGGGGAGTGTCACTATTAGGAGGTGTGGCCTTGTTGGAGGAAGTTGTATCACTGTGGGGGTGGGCTTTGAGGTAAAGTCTCATAATATGCTCAAGGCATGCCCAGTGTCTCAGTTCACTTCCTGTTGCCTTTGGATCAAGATGTAGAATTCTCAGCACCTTCTGCAACACCATGTCTGCCTGCACACTGCCATGCTCCCTGCCAGGATGACTGAACCTCTGAAGCTGACACCTCAATGAAATGTTTCCGGTCATGGTATCTCTTCACAGAAATGGAAACTCTTACGTTCTGGGCGAAGTATCTAGAAACCTCATGCTCACTAGGATGCCCCATGGAAGGCAAAGAAGCCCAGTTAAACAGCCCATCTTCGAGGTCTAGGTCTGTTGCGTTGACTTGAGATTGTGAGTTTTTCCAAAGACCCCTGACTTTGGGGAAATGAAGAGCTCTGACACCAGTGAGGATGAGCTCTTGTCTTTGTAAATAGCTTCGTGAAAATCACATTCCTTGAGTTAATGCATTTACGTGGGAAATGCTTTAGGCCAAATGAAAACAAAACAAAATTCAGAGCATTAAAAACTGCCTCTGTGTCCTCGGGGGTTGTGAGTGCTTGGTGGAGGAAGTGAAAAGGAAGCACTGTGTGAATTGGTGCAGGCATGCAGTACCAAGGAGAGGCACCTGGCACCTGTGTCAGGGCGGAGCTAGCAAGCCTTTAAGGCATGGCACTGATGCTTCCCTGAACCATACGAAGGTTGACACTGAAATCTCCTTAAAACTTACAGAGGCCGTGGGAATGCTGCTGCACAGATTTGCTAATTGTGCTTTTAGGAGATTTGGACAGGGGATAAATTGTTTACTCTTGTATGAGAAAAATGGAAATGGAAATGACCTTCTATAGCCTCTGATTCAGTTGTTCTGAAGCCGATCTGGACTCACTGTCAGTGTTGTGCCGGGGCTGGAAGATGTATCTGAAGTAGATATGAAAAATTACCTCACCCAGTGGGTCTTTTTCTTGGACTTTTTTCTTTGGTGAGTTTAGGGTAGAGTGACGTCAATGTAGCTCAGTAAATTAGAGAAAGGAATCAGTTGTGTGCATGTAGAAATGAAAACAGGAACAAAACTCTTTAGGAACTTAGGGGACTGGTGAGGGGGTGAGAATGGGAGTCGTAGGGGAAGCAGTAAGCTCAGTACATCATGTGCCTTACACCTTATAATTCTAACATTTGGAAAGCTGAGGCAGGAGGATAACTGTGAGTTCAAAAAGAGTCTGGGCTACAGGATGTCTCAAAAAAAAAAAAAAAGCAAGCAATAGGACCTAGAGATGGCTCAGAAGCACTCTTTTAATGCCTTTAATCCCAGTACTTGGGAGGCAGAGGCAAGTGGATCTATGAGTTCAAGGCTAGCTTGATCTATAGAGTGAATCCCATAATAGCCAGGGCTTTTACACAGAGAAGTCCTATCTCAAAAAACCAAGACCCCCTCCCAATAGAAAGAAAACAAAAAAGCTATATTCCTTGTGAAAAATTCAACTACATTGTTTGCCTCTTTGAAGTTTGCCAGAGCTTTGCTGTAAGTTTTCTTGGAGTGGTCCCTAGCCAGTGCCTTAGCCAAGGAGCGATACAGGAGCTTCACCCTGTCCATCCTTCACCAGACTCTTCTAACTAGCTGTCTCAGTAAGGTCTGTGAGACAGGCTCGGTAAACTTGGCATGATCTATGTCTCCTCTTATCTGAGCCCTGCTCTCCCACATCCCTTAGAAAATTTACTCAGCACTAAACCTTTTCGGTCATAATTCTATTTAGTATCTTCTCCTTTTAGTCTAACCGGGACACAATTCTCTTTTTGAGACAGGGTCTCACTGGGTCGTCCTGGCTGGCCTTAGCTCACAAGTTCCTCCTGCCTCTTCACCTCTCAAGTATTGGGATTAAAGGTGTGAACAACTACACCTGTTCTTATATAAATGACATTTCCTTAATTTTACTGTTTTTACTTTAGGCTTTATATATGCAAATGATTTATTTGCCTTTGTGTATGATACAGAATTTTCTTTTTAGAAATTTCTGGGAATAGAGTTATGCACAAAAGGAAATGTAAACTGTCTACTCTCTCCACTAGAGATAACTGCTAGCAAGAGCATATTCTGAGCAGCTCTCGTGAGTGCACGAATATTTAGCCCATGAAATTTTCACAGACAGAACACTCCTGTTCCCTATTAGGAACAGAATATTACCAGCACTTTTGGAACTTTGAGTGTTAATCATGGTTCTCGCTTATAATAGCACAAATTAGCTTTGAATTTGCGTAAATAGTCGTGTAGTATGCATTCTGCCCTCTTTGCTGAGTGTTGCTTGTGAGACATGTGTATGTGACATGTACCTGTCATTTTTGACTTCATGGGTTTCCATTGTGAATGACAGTTCACACTATCGATTCTGTTTATTTTTTTATTAAGTATACAGTATTCTGTCTGCATATGTCCCTGCAGGCCAGAAGAGGGCACCATATTTCATTACAGATGGTTGTGAGCCACCGTGTGGTTGCTGGGAATTGAACTCAGGACCTTTGGAAGTGTAGCCAGTGCTCTTAACCTCTGAGCCATCTCTCCAGCCCTATTGATTCTCTTGTTAGGCATTTGGGTTTTTATTTTTATTGCCTAGATTTGTCATATTTTCTATTGTCCATATTGCTTTATAGTTTGCAGTTTAGCCAATTAAGCCTGTTCTTAGAACAGTCACTTTCCTCTAATTAAATTGTCCTGTGTAAGGTCAAGCACTCTAAGCATGCACTTTACTGTGAACCATACCCCCTTTCAAACTAATACCCCCCCCACACACACACCAGGTCTCATTCTGTACATTAGGCTAGTTTGCTGGGACACAGGTGTCTGCCACTGTGCCTGTCTTAAAGCTTCTGGGATTTTTTTGGTTTGGTTTGTTTGGCTTGGTTTTTTTGAGACATGGTTTCTTTGTGTAGCCCTGGTTGTCCTAGAACTCACTCTGTAGACCAGGCTGGTCTCCAACTCAGATATTCACCTGACTCTGCCTCCCAAGTGTTGGAATTAAAGATGTGCACCCCAACCCCAGCTTAAATTGCTGTTTCTTAACTCAGATCTTCCCAGTGTTCTTCTGTTCTTTTATAGAACGCAGTTAGTTTTTCCTTTTCAGTGGGAGTTTTGGGGTCATTGAGTGTTCCTTGAATCATGTATTAGTCAGATCTAAAAGAGTTAAAGAAATTATGAAAGAACAGGTTTTCCAAGTTGTTTTTTCTTTTGTTTGTTTGAAATGGGGTCTCACCATGTAGTTTTGTTGGCCTAGAACTCACTATGTAGAATTAAAGGTGTTACCATGCCACTCTTGGTGGTGGGTTTTTTCTTTTGTTTTTAAGATGATTTTTAATGTGTTTGAGTGTTCACCTGCATGTGTGGTCTGTGTACCAACACATGTGCGCAGTTTCCATAGAGGCCAGAAGATGGTGCTGGGCCCTGAAATTGGAGTTCAGGGTATTGTTTGCCACTTTGTAGTGCTGGGAACCAAACCTGGGCCTTGTGTGTGGAGTGCTTTTAACTCTGAGCCTTCTCCCTAGCCCTAGTTTCCTTTTTTTTAAGGTTACAGTAGAATTTGAGGAAGGAGAATGTGATGATGAACTTGGCATTTGACCTCTGTCGAATTAAGGTGGTCTCATCTAGTGTGAGGACGTGCTGGAGCAATTTCATGCTGTGTAGGAAGTAATCCACAAGCCACTTGGGTGCTCAGTTGCTTCTGTGCTTCTGAAAGTTGTTCCCTAATACTTATTTCTTACCCACTACAGCTTCAAGTGGGATGTCATGGCCAGCTCCTCAGACAGTGAGGATGACAGTTTCATGGCCGTGGACCAAGAAGAAACTGTACTGGAAGGAACAATGGAGCAAGAAGAGGAATCCCACCCAGTGTTGGAAGTTGAAGAGACAAGACATAATAGGTCCATGTCTGAGCTGCCAGAAGAAGTTTTGGAGTATATCCTGTCCTTCCTTTCACCGTATCAGGAGCATAAAACTGCAGCTCTGGTCTGCAAACAGTGGTATCGGCTTATCAAAGGTACTATGGGAAAGACAGGTTCTTTCAAGTGTATGTGTGTGTGTGTGTGTGTTTGTATATACTACATGTGTGCAAGTATCCCTGGAGGCCAGAAGAGGGCATCAGATGCCTTGGATCTTGAGTTATAGAAGGCTTTGAGCCACCTAATGTGGGAGCTGGGTTTGAACTCAGTCCACTGGAAGAGCCGCAAGAGTTCCTAACTGCAAAGCCCTGGTTATGTCAGCTATTATTGAGTAACTTAGTTTTAGACTCCCCCTTTTTTTATTATTACTATTATTATTATTTTTCTTTTTCGAGATAGGGTTTCTTTGTAGTTTTGGAGAATGTCCGGGAACCAGTTCTTGTAGACCAGGCTGGCCTCAAACTCACAGAGATCCGCCTGTCTCTACCTCCTGAGTTCTGGGATTAAAGACGTGCACCACCACTGCCTGGGTTTGACTCCCCTTTTTTAAATTTATTTTTATTAATTGAAAACTTATACAATATATTCTAATCATGATTTCCCCTCTAGCATTTCCTCCCAGATTCTCCCTACTTTTCCACTCTTCCAACACTACTCCTTTTTCTTTTTTTCCAACTTTTCTTCTTTCTTTTCTTTTCTTTCTTTCTGGTTTTTTTTTGAGACACAGTTTCTCTGTGTAGTTTTGGAGCCTGTCCTGGAATTTGCTCTGTAGACCAGGCAGGCCTTGAACTCACAGAGATCTGCCTCCCAAGTGCTAGGATTAAAAGCATATATCACCACTGCCAGGCCCAACATAATATTTTTATTGATTATTTGGGAATTTTACATCATACACTCTGATCATACTCAATTCGCAGTCCTCCAGAATCCGCCCTCTGCCTTTGTGATCTCCCCCGCCCCCAGAAAAAGAAGCAAACAAAAGAAAAACATGTCCAGTGTGTGTTGCCCATATACTCACTGGAGCATGGTTAGACTCCCAGTGGCCAGCCCCTTAAAGAAAATTGAGTCTGGGCTGGAGAGGTGGACCAGCAGTTTAGAGAACATCCAGAGGTTCTGAGTTCAAGTCCCAGCACCCACATGGTGACTCACAACCATCTGTAATGAGATCTGGTGCCCTCTTTCTGACCTGCAGGCAGAACACAGTATACATCATAAATAAAGAAAATCTTTAAGAAAAAAGAAAAATTTTAAAAAAAGAAAAGAAAACTGAGTTCTTCTCCACCTGGCACCTCCACAAGAAGCCATCAGTTGTGGAGAGCTACACTTCAGCATCCTTATCACAGTATTTTTTTTAAGATTTATTTATCTATTATGTACACACTGTTCTGCCTGTAAACTAGAAGAGGGCACCAGATCTCACCACGGATGGCCGTGAACCACTATGTGGATGCCAGGAACTGAACTCAGGACTCCTGGGAGAGCAGCCAGCTCTCCCAACCCTTGAGCCATCTCTCCAGCCCCCCTTATCACAATTTTTTTAAAGAGATCCCTTTGATCACTGTGTTGACATCCGTGGTCTGTACGGCCACTGGAGTCCATGCTGAGGCCAGAGATTGTGTGGATGTCCGTGGTCCTTACTGTTGCTGGAAACCATGTAGAAGTCGATGATTGTGCTCTTGCTGACTGTAAAGGCAGGGAAGCTACCTTTGCGGTAGTCTCAATGACTGCAGTCTCATAGTTGAGAAAGAGGAACATAAAAGTCTCCAGTGCAACCACTACCTCATCCCCCAAAAAAGTAACAGGCTGGGCAGAAAGCTACTGAAGAAAACTCTTAGGCTCCCTTTTTCTTTTCTCCCTTAAAGACATTGTTGTAAAAATTAGTATTAGATAAGTTAACATATTTTTCTTATCTTGGTTAATTTTATAAACAGCTAGAATATTAATATAAAATAGAATACAGTTGTTTAATAATAGTAATAGTAGTATTTAATTCATTTGCAGTTTCAAAATGATGGTTGTTTTGTTTTGTTTTTGAAGATTGATTTATTTGGCTAGGTGGTGCTGGCGCACTCCTGTAATCCCAGCACTCTAGGAGGCAGAGGCAGGTGAATCTCTGAGTTTGAGGCCAGCCTGATTTGCAAAGCGAGTTTCAGGACAGCAGAGCTGTTACATAAAGAAACCCTATCTGGAAAAATCAGTGTTTTTGTCTGCATGTATTGTTTGTGCTCCATGTACAATACCTGGTGCCTGTGGAGATCAGAAGAGGGCATCATATCTCTAGCACTGGAGTTAAAGGCAGCTGTGGGCCTGGTGTGTTGGCTGTACCTGTGTGTTGTATGTACTTGTTAGTGTGGGTGTATGCATGTGTGTACAAGGATGTGGAGCTGGAGGTAGACTTCCAGTGTCTTTCCTCGTGTGCTCTTGACCTTCCATTTTTTAAATAATTTTTTTATGAAGCAGAAGTGGGGGATAATTGGATCTCTGTGAGTTCGAGGTCAGCCAGGGCTACACAGTGAGACTCTGTCTTCATAAGGAAAAAAGAAAGACCCTTTCTCAAAAATATAAAGGTGGGGCTACAATGCTCCCTTGAGCCTGGGCCCACACTTGGTTGTACCTGTGCTCTCAGTGTCTCTGAGTACACTCTCGAGGTCGCTTATGATTGTGTGTCTGTCAGAGTGTAGGCCAGTGTGTGGGTGTCTTCAGAGGTCAGAGGTGTCAACTTTCCCCAGAGCTCCATACTCACTACACAATACATTTTTTTCCTTTTGGTTTTTCAAGTTAGATTTCTTCTGTGTAGCCCTGGCTATCCTAGAACTCATTCTCTAGACCAGGCTGGCCTCAAACTCTACCTCTGCCTTCTGCGTGCTGAGATTAAAGGTGTGCGCCACCACTACCTGGCAACCATCTGCTTCTAAAGCACAGTGTTTGCTGATCTTGCAAGAGGACCAAGTAGGATTTCATCACCCTCTTGATGGTTCACAATCATGTGACGCTCCAGCTCCACAGCATCTGACCAGTCTCTGACTTTGCCAAGCACCACATGCACACAAAAAACCAAAAACAAACAAAATAGGACTTTAATGAAATTAGTTATTAGAATGATGCATTAAAAACTAGATTGTTCCACAAGCATGAAGCTTTTACTTTTTAAAATCCACTAACACATATACTTTTTGACACAAGGTTTCCTTGTGTATGGTTCAGGCTAGACTTGGCCTTATCATCCTACATCTCAGCTTGGCCTAATGCTCTGCTTTAAGAGGAATTTTAGATTCACTGTCACTAGTGGAAGGAACAGAATTTGCTTTCTGCCTATTCCCCTGTTCACTGATAGCCTCCATTCTTGTTAACACTGCCCACGGCAGTGGTACCTTGTTGCAGCTGAAGAATCTTGTATTGGAAGATCACCACCACCCAGAGACCATCATTTATTTCAGAGTTCAATCTTGGTGGTGTCCATATTATAAATTTAGACAAGTATATAATGTCATATATTTACCTTTGGAGTAAAGCTCTCAACCTGTTTAGGGTCTCACCATGTAATGTGGCTGGCCTCTAACTCACAGTAATTCACCTGCCTCTGCCCTTCTAAATGCTGAACTAAAGGTATAGTACCACTATGCCTGGAAAACTCATAACTTTATAAAGTTATTTATTAATTTTATATGTATGTGTGTGTAAATTGGGTGTATGTATGTGCACCATGTGTGTGTAGGTGCCTTTGGAGGCCAGCAGAGGGCATTGGATCCTCTGCAACTGGAGTTACAGGCAGTTTTGAGCCACCCAGCATGTTGGAAAGTGAGCCTGGGTCTTCTGCAAGGACAGTAAGTGCTCTTAACCGCTGCACCAACTCTCCAACCCTAAGCTCCTAATTTTTAACTATATATTTTTATTTCATATGTATGGTCGTTTTGCCTGCATGTATGTCTGTGTAACACATGTACGCCTGCTGTCCACTGAGGCCAAAAGCATACGTTGGAGCTGAGTCTCTATGTAGGTGCTCAGACGTGAACGTGGGTCCTCTAGAAGAGCAACCAAGTGCTCTTAACCGCTAAGCCATCACTCCAGCCCACCCAAGCTCTTACCTTTTAAGACACAGTCCTCAGACACACACTCAACACTTCGTAATCTATTATATAATAATCTCCTTCTACGTTTTTCTTAAGCTGGAGGATTCCTGCTAACGGCAGAGCTTTTTGAGCAGCGGGTACATTACAGATACTGCTTCATCGCATTCCTTCACAAAGATAAATTACTCCCACCCCTTTGCTTTGTAGTAAATGCTACCAATTATCTTTATTGCTACGGGATATAACTGAGAATGGACAAGGGTTATCATATGAGCTGATTTAATAACTTTGCACACATCTCTGAATCTCCTGTACCTTGGTAAAATGTAGTTCTTTCAATTTTGACATTCCTTGATTCCATTTTTCTTTGAATGAAAATGAGAGAATTTGGACTTCCTCAAAACATTTTGGCCTATACAAGTGATAAAGTAGTTAAAAGACACAATTTTAATGATCCCTCTACACACACACACACACACACACACACACACACACACACACACACACACACATTAGGTATCCAAGCTGACGCCTTTGACTTTGTTCATCTTTAGGTGTAGCCCACCAGTGTTACCATGGTTTTATGAAGGCTGTCCAGGAAGGAAACATTCAGTGGGAGAGCAGGACTTACCCTTATCCTGGAACCCCCATCACGCAGCGCTTCTCCCACAGTGAGTATCCACATTGGGAAAGCAGGTCCCACACTGCCCGTGATTGTGTTTCTAGACACTGTTTTGCAGGCGTGCATTTTGTTTGGCATTTTAATTAAGAGAATGTAAAATGAGAGTTTCTAACAGAGTTAGGAAAAAGTGAGTCTAAACATGTTGTGAAGGCTGACATGTAACTAACTCAGTGGCAGAATGCTTGCCCACCTAGGCCCAGGGTTCAATCCCTGACACCTCAACAAATGAATTGCTGGGGCTTATTAATTTTATATTGTTCTTCATTCGATTCTCCACCAACCCCAGCCTCCTGAAGGAGAGGATTTCAGGCATGTGCCTCCATACCTGGTTATATTTTGAGCTTTTGGTAGGAAGGAGCATGTAGTTATTACCTGTGTCATAAAAAAAAGTGATTCCAGAACTGAGCAGCTTAAAACAGTATTTCTTAACCTGTTCTTGAAGGTGTGGGACTTGGAGATGGTGTACTGAGTTCTGGTTTAGGAATGTTTCGTAGAGTGGCCATCATTGCTATCCAGAGATTCCCTGTCCTGAAGCTTTACTTGGGACTGGGCTACCTCTTCAAAGGAGGCCTCAGTGTCTTATTGCATGGACCTCTAGCTAGAGCGAGGCACAGTCAGCTGCGTACTGTAGAGCAGGTACCCAAGATGGAAGGAAGCCAGGCTATCTCTTCACCATCTGAAGTGAGTACATCTCTTCCTTTCTGTTCCATTGACCACACAAGGACGGTAGGGGTATAACACCAGGAGGTGAAGATCCTTCAGTGCTACTTACCCCAGATTGCTATACTTATGTCTGGTGAGGTTCAGAAATAGTTATGATTCATTTCTTGCTTTGAGGCTAGATGAAAACAGACCAGGGAGGCAGGTAAAGTGTTGTGTGCCACTCTCAAAAAGCTGGTTTTATACTTGTGCTGCCCTATCCTGTTCGAAGAAGGACATCTTTGAGACCTGTGGGACTCACTGAAGTCAAAACTGTGAGTGTGTGACCATGGAAGACCCTGGTTACAAAAGTAGTTGAGGACAGGTGAGTTGGCTCAGTGGGTACAGGAGCCCACTGTCAAGCTGTTACATGCGTCCCATCTCTAGGACCCACATGGTGGAGGAGAACCGGCTCCTGCTGGTTATCCTTTAACTGTGAGTTGTCCTCTGACCTCCACATTCACGCTGTGGCACGGTCCCTTCCCCAAGTGAACAATCAATAAATATAATGAGAGAAAAGAGAATAGTTTAGTGGTACTGCCTTGATCCATGCTGAAACAGCAGTCTACCCCAGTGCTCCTGAGGTGTTTGTGCTACTGCCAGCACAGAGAGAAGTGGCGTGCATGCCTATCAGGACAGCAGGGACAGGAGAGTTTCAGGACTAGCTGGACTGTTTAGCAGAACCCTGTCTTAGAAGCAGAAAGCAAGTGCTATCATCATTTCTGCTGTTATTGAAAGAGTTTTGAAATGTTCTCAACTGTTTATGGAGTTTGCAGACCATGATTCAGAATGGGTAGACTGGATGGTATTCTGTCAGGGTCCGTATTTGTTTCAGTGTGTGTTACAGATAGAGGAAGAGGTGCTGACAGGGCTTCTGAAGACTGTTGCTCTGGATTTTGCAAGGCTGGGGATTGATGTCAGGGCTTCTTGCTGAGGGCAAGCTCTTTCCTGCTGAGCTCTGCCCCAGCCCTGAGACTGCCCCACAGTGAGGGAGGAGTGAGTCCGGATGGTCAGTCAGCTGGGCCACCACAGCAGCGCACTGGAGGCCTCGGCTTCTGAAGGGGAGGCTTCCCTCCCCCACACTGCTGGACCTTGCAGCCCCCCGGAGATTAGAGGCCCTGTTACTAAGAGCCTCTGGCAAGGGTGGCTCATCATGCTGCTTGAAATCCAGGAAAAGCCACAGGGTAATTTTGTAAAAAAAAAAAAAGAAAGAAAGAAAGAAAGAAAAAAATCCTGTTTCGTTTTTCTTCTGGTCTGTTTTTTCCATGTGTCCTGTACACTGCCCAGCTAACTGACAACTGAAAAGGACCATTACAGAGAAAAGAGCAACTTGCAAAATAGATTAAAAACTAAGAATTCCAGGACTGGTAAGAAGGCTCAACAGGTAAAAGTACTTACAACCAAGCCTGACAGCCTGGGTTTGATCCCTAGAACCCAGATTATAGATGGAGAGAACTAATTCCCAAAAATTGTTTTCTCACCTCCACACATGCACCTTGGCATACATGTTCTTATTTAAGGCCGCAGAGTAAATAAATAAGGAAGGAAATAAAGAAAGAACTTTTTTTTTTGGAGACAGGAAATTTCTCTGTGTAGCCTTTGCTATCCTGGAACTCATTCTGAAGACCAGGCTGGCCTTGGACACACAGATATCTGCCTTCTTCTGCCTCCCAAGTGCTGGGATGTGCCACCACCACCTGGCTAATAAATGTAATTTTACTTTATTTTATTTTTTATTTTTTTGGTTTTTCGAGACAGGGTTTCTCTGTGGTTTTGGAGCCTGTCCTGGAACTAGCTCTTGTAGACCAGGCTGGCCTCGAACTCACAGAGATCCGCCTGCCTCTGCCTCCCGAGTGCTGGGATTAAAGGCGTGCGCCACCACCGCCTGGCTATAAATGTAATTTTAAAATTAAAAGAAAATTAAGGGTTTAATTTCCCCCCTTGGCACCTTCCTTTTTCTATTGTGTATCTATTCTTGATCCCTCAGTTTTCTTTCATATCCCTAATTCATGTAGATTCAAGATCTGCATTTTTGATTCTTCACTTGTTACCATGGAAATACTAGATGTTTCATATTCAGTTAGCTAAAAGTAGAGCTCAGTGGCCCCCTATTTCCAATTTTTTCCCTTCCTTAATTTAGCAAATGTCACCATCATCTTAAATGAGGTATTGCACTCACCCTCAGTTCCCGCCCTCAAGATCCAAGCTGGCTGTGGTGGTACATGCTTGCAGTCCCAGCTTTTGGTGGTGGAGCCAGGAGGATCAGGAGTTCAAGGCCCAGCCCTGGCTATTTAGTGAGTTTGGGGTATGCCTGGACTATCTGAGATTCTGTGTAAAACAAGAAAACAAAAAGCCAAGTTTCTGTTCTGTCTCAAACCTTTTCTTTTTTCCTGTCACTCTTAATCCATAATCTGATACTACATCTCAGTGCCCTCGTTTTTCCTCTTGTGCTGGAGGTTAAACCCCAAGCCTCAAGCAAAGCAAACATGAACTGAGTACTCTCTGCCCCCTGTACATTTCTAAGTGTCTTCTTTCCTTCTCTCCATCTCAAGCTGGGTGCAACTAAGCTAGACCCTGCTCCTTATAAAAACAGAAAAAGCCATGCTGTTCACGCCCCACCCTGAGCCCTCCGCTGGGGAGACTGCACCGTCCCTCTGCCCTTCTGACACCTGCACTTTCCTCTTTACGTTGTCGCTGCCAGTGAAGCTCTGTCAGCAGCAAAGCCAAATTCCCTGGGTTTCTTACTCAGTTTGCTTGTAAGAGGTACATAGCAAATACTGTTGATGCTATAGGTTGCTGAAAAATTAGTCGAGATCAGTTGTCAAAACATTGTTTAGGCTGTTGAATGTGAGTATGCTGTCTCTTCTACAGGTGGTTGTGTACTTGAGGAGAGTGACATTGGAGATACCCTTGAACTCCTTTACATCTAGTTCACAGCTAGCTCTAGAATTATGCCTTTGGGATGAGAAATCACTCCATGCACATAGAGAAAAATAAAGGAAAAGCTCTTTAGTATAATGAATGGCAGACTCTGGCTAATGCCCAAAGAAGAACCAGCCCTGAATAGATTTCTCTAGCTTACACACACCTGAGGCTTATGCATCTCACGTACACTGTCATCTGTAAACCTCTCTCCGGCCCCATGTTACACTTTGAATAATTTAAATAGAGTTAGGAGACTGCAAGTCTGGTCACTTAGGCAGATGGGAGATCTACATAGTAAAGGTATTGCCAGAATTATTTTTTAGTATACCAGTGTTACTATTTTTCAAATAGTTGTTACCCAGGGTCATCTTGCTCACCTGGCAGAATTATGCTTTTTTAAAAAAAGAGAACTGAGGGGCTATATGGCAGGCCAGGGCTTAACATTGGTTATGAACCTGTGTTGCCCCCTCAAATTCATATGGTGAAGGACCTAATGGCCGATTGTAAGTCAGGGTTGCTTCTTTTGTTGTAAGAGTGAGCCTAATGGCTGGTTAATACATCCTGACTCCAAAGTTGTGCTTTCGGGTATTTAGGAGGCGGCTCTGTTTTATGTGTCCTGATGTCTCCTAAGCAAATCTACTAGAAGAACCTTTGTAACATCAGTTCTGTTGGAGTATCATACATTAGTATGAAGACATTTTAATACTTGTTGAGATGTATAGGCCTAATCACAACAAATATGGGCCAGCGAGATGGCTTAGCAGGGAAAGGCACCTACCACTAGGACAGAAGACCTCAGCTCAGTTCCCAGGACCCACACAGAAGAGAGAACCAACTCCTGCAAGTTCTCTGGCTCCTACACACCTGCCTTGGCATGCATACACACACAAGATTAATTTTTAAAAAATTAAAAAGCCATAGACACAACAAATACGTGTTCTGTATAAGATCTTTCCTGTGTTAAAAAGCCTGGTACAGAAAAGACAGGTGAAATGAAAAGGCCAGTTTTGTAATCTTTAGTGAATGTCTGCAAGTCTGTTCACGCCAGCCTTGGTTAATGGAGGATACCCTAGTCAGATTACTGTAGAGAATCCCCAACATTGAAGTGTTTCGACTTCTCATATAGTCAGGTAGTTCCACACACTGCTGATCTGGCACCTGCAGGAGTCTGCAGGCCCAGGCTGGATCACCACCCTCGCCTGTCCCGAGTTATGTAATTATAGACCTTATCAAATATGTCCCAGCTTGTAGATGGGAGACACATAACAGCATAGTCTCTTTCTGCATGGGATAAATGCCTCAGGGCCTTTCCCTGGTGACAGTAGGGAAACAAAAGACAGTTTAACATCTGAAAGTTTGCAAAGCTAGAGCGCGCAGCTCACTCAGGGAACATTTGGGAATTGTTCCAGGTACCGTGGAAATCCAGATTCCTGAAGCTCTTGCTCTTGAGATGATTGTAGTTCAGTAGGAGTCTTTTCTGGTCTGCAAAGAACTGTTGACTTGCATGTGTATACTTAGATTGTGGCTGTGTGGTTTGTCTTTGAATAGAGACTGTCGACAATTTGAGATAGGTCTCTTTGTCATAGCTGTTCACAGAACAAATGAACTTACTTGGGAGATTTGACGGTTGGAGCACAGAGCTTCTCCGTTTCTCAGTGCAGTATTCACACTGCCGTGAGCTCTAAGTATGGTGACATCCAGAGGTCCAGAATTCGGGTGGAGAACTTGAGTAAAAGGCAAGTAACAGTTGTGTGAGACTGAGATTGCTCACCCACCACTATCACTACTTCAATGTCTCAAGTAAAGACACGCTGTAAGCAGAGTTCAATGGGATGTTTATTAGAATATTTAGAAATATTAGAAAATAGTATCCTATTTTCTTTGTGGGTTTTGAGATAGAGTCTCACTATGTAGCCCTAGCTGGCCTGGAATTCATTTTATAGACCATGTTGTCTCAAACTGTATGCACTGTGTCCAATAGTGTGATATGTTCTTGTTCTGCTTTACCTCAGCTTCACTAATACTTGACCAGTGGTCACTGAAACTCAGCTGTGTGTCACTTGACTCTTAGTACCTTAGCTTTGGGCCCCATGTTCCTGCTTCAAAAACCTTTCTTTGTTCAGAGAGAAACAGGAAAATATAGCCTGCCCTATTTTAGTATAGGATTAAAATACATGAGAAGGACCTCATGGGGCCCAACTGGCTGAGTTTTCAATCCAAATAGAGGAGAAGAATGTTTGCTAACTCTTTGAAAAATAAAGGCACTCTGCTCTTTTGCTACATGAAGGAAGCTGCTGCTATGAGTTTGTATATAGACTCCGGCAACTTAAACTAGCCTTGACTATCCTCGTAGGAAATCAGGGACTTGCCTCGTCTATTATTTATTTAGTGTGTGTGCATGCATGCACATGCATGTGCACTACCATGTGGTTCCCAGGCCATCAGGCTTGTTGGAAAGCATCTTTACTAGCTGAGCCATTTTGCTAACCCAGATTTGCTTTATTAAATATCATTGTAATAAATATTATATTTCTTTTTTTTAATATTTATTTATTATGTATACAATATTCTGTTTGTGTGTATGCCCAAAGGCCAGAAGAGGGCACCAGACCCCATTACAGATGGTTGTAAGCCACCATGTGGTTGCTGGGAATTGAACTCAGGACCTTCGGAAGAGCAGGCAATGCTCTTAACCTCTGAGCCATCTCTCCAGCCCTAAATATTATATTTCAAAAGCTCTAGAATACTGCTAGTTCTTCATGATTGCTCCATCATTGGAATTACTAGTTCATTCCAAGTCTGAGGGAATCCAGGTTTGTAATCCATACCTGTAATCCTAATATTCAGGAGGCTGTGGCAGGAGAATCATCACAAGCTCAAGCCAAGCTTGGGCTATGTAGTGAGACCCTGTCTTTGTGGGAGCAAGATAACCTGAAGCTGGTGAGTTTCTTTAATAGAGACCCAGATGTAGCCCCAGGAATCTTCCTTATTCCTCTCATGCCCTTTAACTTAGTTCTTTGTTATTTACCGTGCTTAGCAAATGTGAGCAATGGGATTTTACTAGACTCTACTTTTTACTCTATTTGTTTTTATTACTTTCTCTTATTTTATTTTTATTTTTTTATTTTTTGGTTTTTCGAGACAGGGTTTCTCTGTGGCTTTGGAGCCTGTCCTGGAACTAGCTCTGTGGACCAGGCTGGTCTCGAACTCACAAGAGATCCGCCTGCCTCTGCCTCCCGAGTGCTGGGATTAAAGGCGTGCGCCACCATCGCACTAGTGCGCCACCATCAGGCAGCTGACTAGCCTGATACTTGAGCTGTTAGACTATGCTAGACTCTACTTTAAAATAGACTTTCTTGTTGTGAAGACAAAGTAACTCATTTAGATAGAATTTAAAAAATTATTATTTAAAAAATTTTAAATTATTTTATTATATGTGTATGGATATTTTGCCTACATGTATGTCTTTGGGCCATGTGCATGCAGTGCCCTCGAATGTCATAAGAGAGTGTCAAATTCCTGGACCTGGAATTTTGGATGTTAGGAGCCTCTATGTGGGTATGGGGTTGAATCGCAATCCTCTGGAAGAACAGTCAGGGCTTTTAACTTCTGAGCTGTTACTTGAGCCACTCAAAATTATTTTAAACCAAAAACAAGGGTCCATAGACAGGTTAACATTTAAAGGCCAGGTGTGGTCGCACGCACCTTTAATCCCAGCACTCAGGAAGCAGAGCCAGGCGATTCTCTTAGACTAGCCTAGTCTCCAGAGTGAGTTCCAAGACAGCTAGGGCTACATAGACTCTGTCTCAAAAAAAGCCAGACCAGACCATAACCCTTAAAGCTCCGTATATCCCTGCCATGAGTGCCAGACAAGTGGTCGAGTCCGTCTGTGGCAGCCTTGCATTTATCGTTACTGCTGTGACATCTGCAGTCATTACTGGGGCAGCTACTAAAGCACACAGCTTCATTCATCTAGTTACCTGCCTGACAGCCCCCTGAGTTAAGAGAACTGGTAACTTCCAGAGCTAGTGCACACTGCTGCTGTAACTGTAACTAGCAGCCGATACAGGCTGGGGTGCGGTGGAGGAGCGGTTCCCTTTTTCTGACTTGACTAAGTGGCATTGTAATTGAAAAGAGACCTGAAAGTAGTGGTTTGTGAGATTGAACTGCACCTGCAGCTAAGCACTAGTGTTGCAGAATATGCATTTTTTTTTTACTCTGTCCTTCAGTTCATGTGACACCGGCTATTGGTTTCATATGAGAGATGAGGGGTAACTCACCTGTGTGGCATGATGTAGACACAAAGCTTTGCTCAGTCTCTCCCAAGCCCAGCTGGTAAACATGAGGCTGCAGGGCTTGTGTTCATTTTTCCTACGGACAGCAGCTGGATGAGCCTTCAGGGAGATGCCGGCAGAGTTCAGCTTTCCCACCTCTCATCTGAACTTGGATAGGTTTTTCTGGGTTTAGCCCTTTTCTTTGCCTCTGTTTCTTGGAAAAGCTCCGGTGATATAATTGATTGCTAACCGTGGCCTTGGTTCTCTTCTAGTATTTCCTACTGCCCTGATTTAGTCCACACCAACCAGCATGCCTACGAGTCCAATAGCTTTCTGCTTTTCCCTTTGATTGCTTTGGGCTTGAGCTGCTGTTTCCCTTGCTGTACTTTCACTTCATGAAATCCTACCTTGCTTTAGTCATGTTGGTGTCTGTGTGGTTTTCACGGCACTGGTTAGAATGTTTCCACAGTTGTCATGTTTTATATAAATACTTGTGCTTTAGGTTTCATTTGAAAATACAAAACTTAGAGCAAAGTCAGTGGAAGACAGAGGAAGAACATCTGTGGACGCTGGCTTTGCCTTGCTCTAGGACACAGGATGCAGTTTAGATAGTGATGTAGCTGGATCCAAAGAAGTTTTACTCTCAAGCAGCTGCCATCTGAATGCATATTGCTCTTCCTGGAATTCTGCCATCTTGTTCCGTGATGTCGTTAGTTTGCTTAGTGCTCAGAAATATGATGTTTAGAGCTGGAAAGATGGCTTGCCTGTTAAGAGCACCAATGGACTGCTCTTCCAGAAGATTTGGATTCAGTTCCCAGCATCTACACAGCAACTAATAACTGTGACTCCAGTTCAGGGGATCTAGCATCCTCTTCTGAACTCCATGAGCACTGCACATACATGGCGCACGTTACCTTCGTGCAAGAAAGACATCTATAAACATAAAATAAAAATAGATCTTTAAAAAATTTCAAAATAAATTTTAAAAAATGCTCATAGCTTTTCTCTGGACTTTCTTTGCAAGAATAATGTGATATTGATCAATCTGAGGACAATATGTGGAGATCGGAATTTGATGTCTGGTACAGAGGAGTTGCTGAACATGTGGAATATTAGAGTTTTGAAAAATAATGGTTTAAGTTATTGAAAATACCTCTAAATTAAGCTGCAGTCACTTGTTTCTTTCTTCCACCCCGCCCCCGTCCGTGTAGGTGCATGCTATTATGATGCCAATCAGTCTATGTATGTCTTTGGAGGCTGTACCCAGAGCAGTTGCAATGCTGCCTTCAACGACCTCTGGAGGCTCGACCTAAATAGCAAAGAGTGGATTCGACCATTGGCTTCAGGTAAGTGATGGACTGCTGCTTTTTGCCTTCTCACAGAAGTCTTCTTTTTTTTTTTTGTTTTGTTTTGTTTTTCAAGACAGGGTTTCCAAAAAAAAAAAAAAAAAAAAAAAAAAGACAGGGTTTCTCTGTGGCTTTGGAGCCTGTCCTGGAACTAGCTCTTGTAGACCAGGTTAGTCTTTTTTTTTTTTTTAAATTTATTTATTTATTAAAGA
Source organism: Microtus pennsylvanicus (assembly GCF_037038515.1). Lineage (NCBI taxonomy): Eukaryota > Metazoa > Chordata > Mammalia > Rodentia > Cricetidae > Microtus > Microtus pennsylvanicus. The sequence goes on from NC_134591.1 coordinate 72,454,175, forward strand.
TTTCTGTCTCTTCCCCGCCACCGCCTCCCATTTCCCTCCCCCTCCCCCAATTAAGTCTCCCGGACTCTCTGAACATAGCGGACCAGGTTAGTCTTAAACTCACAGAGATCCGCCTGCCTCTGCCTCCCGAGTGCTGGGATTAAAGGCGTGCGCCACCACCGCCCGGCTTCACAGAAGCCTTCTTGGCATGGACTCAAGCATATGTTACTGGTGTATTAGGTTCCTTATTAAATTTTCTGTGTAAATACCCAGGCTCATATGCTCATCTAAGTCTTTGCATTGACAATAAAGTTGTGGCTGGGTTTAGTGGAGTATATCTTTAATCCCAGCACTTGGGAGGCAGAGGCAAATGGTTCTCCGTGAGTGTTAGGCCAGCCTGATCTACATAGAGAGTTCTAGGACAACCAGAACTACATAAAGAGACCCTGTCTCAAAATTAAAAAAATAAAAATACTATTGGTACCTGTCCAGAATCACTGTGCCAGTGTGTGAATCCATTGGTGTGGTTTTCTCAGGTACCTGCACAGGTGTGATTTGTGTTTGGAATGAGTCGAAGAACAGAAAGCAACATGAGAACTGTAGTTGACTGACAGGAGCTATTGTCCCAGGGCTGAGGTCTTTGAATAACACTTGTTCTTGCCAGCTCAGATATTCGGGAGTGTATGGGACGTGCCTCTGCTGGTTACTCAGGAGTGTGGGAAGATTCCATAGGAGGTGCATTCCTTCCCCGTCCCAAGGTGGCAGAATTACGCTGAAAAACAGATTCCTTGTCTCCTTTTGATTTAATCTTTCCTTTGAAAAAGAGTTATTTTAGTACTCATGAGATTCCCATCAGTTTGAAGTGTCAGTCATAAGATTGGAGCTGCTGGTGCCGTGGAGAAATTGAGCCCCCCTCCCCCTGGGAGGGTGTAAAATGCTCTGCTAGATCCATTGGCAGGCTTTCCCCTAACACTCTTCATTTGGCTCTTCAAGGTTGGAATTCAGTCTCAACACCAAGGAGACTTGGGTTTTTTTTTCTTTGGGCTCTTTCCATTTACTTCATCCATGCCATACTGGTTGGGGTCAGCTGGGTCTTTTAGAAAGGGCCCTGGTGAGGAGGCAGGAGCTTCATTTCTGGCATGATCTCAGTCCTCAGTGACTGTGAGTTATGGCACCTCTCAAAGGTGTGGACTGGGCGATCCTGCCTTAAAGGCTGGGGAAGCCAGTTCACGTTCCCTGTGTTTACAGAACCACTGCTATGAAGTTGTGCCCAGAGGCTGAGATCTGCTCCCTGCAGTGAACCAATAGAGCCGGAGCATGTAGACAGGGTCACTGGAGTACTTGGAGAGGGAGAGGGTGGGGTTTGTGCAGCTCTATATAAAAATATTGAAAATATGGCTAAATTTCCTCTTACAGACAATTTGAAGGCTAGTACTGTTTCAGGGCTCAGGATTTTATGTTTGAGAAGGTCTCCTTTCCTAGTTCCCTTGTTCCTTATTCATTTAGTGAAGTATTATTCAATAAATATGTGGAGTCACAAATTCTTCTTTTTTAAAAAACATATACTTTATGTGTTTTGCCCGCATGCATGTATGTGAACCATGTGCGTGCTTGTTGGATCCACTGGAACTGAACTTACAAATGATTGTCAGTCATCACCTGAACACTGGGAATTGAACTCCAGTCCTCTGCAAAAGCAACAGATGTTCTTAGCTGCCGAGCCATCTCTCCAGCCCTTGAGTCACAGATTCTAAAATACAAAGCATTGAGGCTCAGTGGTTGAGAGCATTTGCTGCTCTTTCAAAGGAGCCAAGTTCTTTTCCCAGCACCCTCATGGTAACCATCACAACAGTCTATAAGTCCAATTCCAGAGGATCCAACACCTTGCACAGGCATCAGACACATTGCAGATAAAATACACATGTACATCAAATAAATAGACAAAAATTTTAAATGCAGAACACCTTTTCAGCTTCAGTACCCTGTGGCCACTGTACCTGGCATAGGGCCCAGCTGCCACTTCAGAGCAGGCTCGATTGTCCCAGTCCCTTCCCCTTCCCTTCCCCTCCCCTCCCCTCTTCTTCCCCTTCCTTCCCCTTCCCTTCCTCCTTCTTCCTTGTCCAAACCCCAGGTGTTGGTAGGAGCCCACTTATTTTTATGTCATTTGCATTGGTGTTTTGTTTGCATAGACATCTATGTGAGGGTGCCAGATTCGGGGAACTGGAGTTTTAGACAGGTGTGAGCTGCCATATGGGTGCTGGGACTCATACTCAGTCTTCTGGAAGAGCTGCCAGTGCTCTGAACCATTGAGCCGTTTCTCCAGCCCTTAATATCGTTGTTTTATTTTTTTGTTTTGTTTTGTTTGTGAATGAGAAAACTCGATTCTACCTTTAAATGCGCGTATTGCCAAAATGTCATTTGCGTTTTCTTCTATGCTGAAAGTCCTTCATCCTCTGACTTTGAGTCATTTAGTCCAGTTCAGGTGCTGTTATAATTCTTTTTTATTTGATTTAAGATCCCACAGTGTCACTGAAAATAAGCAGAATTCTCCGCGTTTAAGTCCACACCATCATTGCTCCTGGGTTCCCTGTGCAGTAACACTCTCAGGTCATCCAGCACTGCCTCTGCTTACTCTCAGGAGTCTATGGAACCTCCAAACACTATGGTTTATTGTAATGAGTCTCTCTGTCCCTCCAGCCAGTTCCCAGATAATGACATAGAGACTTCTTATTAATTATGAAAGGTTGGCCTATAGCTTAGCCTTGTTCCTAACTAGATATTATAACTTAAATTAACCCATATATATTAATCTCCATTCTATCACGTGGTGTTACCTCTCTTCCCTCTTGCACCTCCTTTTTCCTCTCTGTGTTACCTGTGCACCTCAGTTCTCCTTTTTCTTTCCCTGAAAATCCCACCTATATCCACTGCCTAGCTATTGGCGTTCAGCTTTTTATTACATCAAACACGGCAATATATCTTCACAACAGTTCATGGCACAATGAACTTCATTTTGTATGTTGTCTTATATATCTCCAGTGCCACCTAAGATGTTAACCCTTCTTTTATGCACTGAACTGTAGAAAGCTGATTCTGACTGTGGAGATACAGGTCTTATCCTGAGTCACTTTTAACTTATGCTTTCTCCGTGTGGTGGTTTGAATGAGACTGGTGTATTTGAAGACTTGGTGGTTCATAGTCTGTTGTGAAAAGGGCTGCTTGCTCTTGCTAGGCAGATGAGCACTATGATTGGTCGTGTATTGACTTATAGGTGTCAGCTGAATTCTAGAGGAGACCGCTTCATCCTTCAGAGCTCAAAGCCAGCTGTCTCCCAGCCCTTGGGAAATGAGGTTGAACTACCCTTCCAGGAGTCTACTTTTCAAATGAATAGTGCCCTGGGACTTCCTCTCTCCCAATCTCTGCCAGTACCTTTATATTGAGTGTGTCTTTTTACTCATTATTGCTATTTTAATAAGCTTTCTGAATCTTAAAATGCTATTTGAGGGCCTGGAGAGATGGCTCAGCAGTTAAGAGCACTGAGTGTTCTTCTAGAAGTCCTGAGTTCAATTCCCAGCAACCATATGGTGGTTCACAACCTTCTGTAATGAGATCTGGTGCCCTCTTCTGGCCTAGATGCATAATAAATGATTCTTTAAAAAAATGTTATTTGAGTGGCATATGTCTGTGACACGATGACTGCATTTTATGTGAGGAATGATTGCTTTAGAAAGAACCACACTTGGAGCTGGCAAGTTGGCACAATGGTTAAGAGCGTTGGCTGCTGCTCTTCCAGAGGACCTGGGTTCAATTCCCAGCACCCACATAGCAGCTCACAACTATTTGTAACTCTAGTTCCAAGGGATCTGTCTCCCTCCCACAGACATGCATGAAGGCAAAAAACTAATGCACATAAAATAAAAATAAATTTAAAAAAATAATAGCGGGTGGTCATGGTTCACACCTTTAATCCCAGCACTTGAGAGGCAGAGGCAAGGGATCTCTGTGAGTTCGAGGCCAGCCTGATCTACAGAGTGAGTTCCAGGATAGACTCTAGAGCTACACAGAGAAACCCTGTCTCAAAACCAAAATAAATAAAAAATAAATAAGCAAATTAAAAACAATACCTCACTAAAAATCCACACTTGTGTGTGTGTGTGTGTGCGCGCACGCGCGCGCGTGCATGCGCACTTGCATACATTCATGCACTGTGGCACGTGTATGTAGCTTAGAGGCCAGTGTTTCTAAGTTGGTTCTCCTTTCTCCATGGAGGTTCCAGGGTTTGAACCCAGGTCATCCCAGTCAATTATCTTGCTAGTCCCTAAGAATGACTTCTTAAAAACCCACACCAAAGAGTTTTAATTCTGCTTAGAGTTATTTATGAGTTAAGTAGCCTATGGAATCATGTAACAACAGTGGGAAAATGTTTACAGAGTGCTCTACCAGTTTTGACGTTGGCTGTTTTGTTTTGTTTGAAGCAGGATCTCACTATATAGACCTGGCTGGCCTGGAACTCACAGAGATCCACCTACAACTTTCTCAGGAGTGCTGGGATTAGAGGTGTACACCACTATGCCTGGCTTCTTTTCTTTTCTTTTCTTTTCTTTTTTTTCTCTTGAGGTTTATTGGCCTGGCTGGAGAGATGGCTCAACAGTTAAAGTACTAGCTTCTCTTGCAGAGGATCCAAGTTTGATTGTCAACACCCTTTTGGCATCTCACAACTGTCCGTAACTCCAGTTCCAGGGGACCTTCTTCTGTTCTCTGGGCACCAGCACTCATATCTGCACAAATACACACATGTGGGTAAAACACTCGCACTAAAAGTGAAGTGCTTTAAAGGGCGTCTCAAAGGAGGCAGGTGAGGAAAGATGCGTGGGTGGGAAAGGACACAGAGGGTCCGTGTGTCCCTGGAGCCTCTCCACCTACTCAATCACCCAGAAGCTTCCATACAGATTTCCTTGCATGTGAGGTGCTGGCAATCCAACCAGGCCTCATTCAGTCCTCCTGGTCCCTTAGCAGCAATTCCTCCCTCCTAGGTATGGGGCAGGACCCCTTCCAAAATGGAGCTCTCATCGTCTAATGTCAGGCAAGGCAAGCCAGAACATTGCCTTATGGCAACTCCAGTACAGGACAATTCCTATGCCTCAGGTCGGCGAGGAGAAGTTCTAGTTGCTGTGGCTGGAGCCAGGAGCAAGAACCATGGACAGCAACCAAACCATCTCTCCATCACAGCAGCCATGAGTGTTTACCTAGTTTAAGATACAAATTAGTCCATTTTATGTGTATTGATAAATTATATTTTATTTATTTTTTTTTAATTTATTTATTTATTAAGTATACAGTGTTCTGCCTGTATGCATTCCTGCAGGTCAGAAGAGGGCACCAGATCTCATTACAGATGGCTGTGAGCCACCATGTGGTTGCTGGGAATTGAACTCAGGACCTTTGGAAGAGCAGGCAGTGCTCTTAACCACTGAGCCATCTCTCCAGCCCGATAAATTATATTTTAAAGACAGTGTTTTTCTGTTACCCTAGCTGTGCTAGAACGAGCTCCCTATGTAGGTCAGACTAGCATCAAACTCAGAGATCCTCCTGCCTCCGCCTCCCAAGTACTAGGATTAAAGGTGTGGGCCCTCAAAGCCCACCTCCACAGTGACACATTTCATTCAACAAGACCTACTCTAACAAGGCCACACCTCCCATTAGTGCCTCTCCCTCTGGGGGTCCATTTTCTTCAGACCACCACAACCACTGAGCTATCTCTAGCCCCAAGACTGGATTTTTATGTGCACCAATTTTGATGGCTCCAATGTCCTTTTATTCAAAAAGCATTTCAGTTGGGCTCTAAGTGGGTGGAGACTTGAAATAGCCCCAGTTTACCATGTTGGGCATGAAATGTTTTGTTCTGTAGAGGGCTAGTGAGCACATAAACACTAAACTGGGGTCTTCCGTATGGGACACTCTGACACAGAAGCAAGCAGAACCTTGTGTGGTACAGGGCTCGGGCTGTGGGTGTCTGTGAATGGCAGCAGGATGGGTGCTGTGTCCTGAAGACTAGGGTGGGAGTGCCTGAGAAGGGATGGTGTTCCTGGACTTGAGTAGGTCTGTCCCCTGACCGGGGCTGGATGCGGCCAATATGATCCATGGTTGGCTATCATCATTTCCATCGAATGCTGCCAACTCTATCTGTTAGGATACTGGATGTGGTGGGCTCAGGGTACAGCCTCCTCTCCCGCTTTTGCTAGAATCCAGGGACTACCGGAGTGTGTGTGTCCATGCCTCCATCCCTCTGCTTCCCTCTTGCATTTGTAGGTGGGCCTGCTCTGTCCTGTAGGGAGGCAAGAGGGCACAAGCAAGAGAAGCACCTCTCATGGGGTAGGTCTGGCCTTGGTCTGCTTCTACCTGCCTTCCTCTTGCTGGCAGGCAGTGGATCCTCAGGCAAGCAGAGCACAGACCAGAAGGAAATGGGCTTGATTAGAGGGCTTCTCTACCTTTCATTAGCTGACTTTGGCTCCTCTTACTCTGTTTGGAGGCACTGTTTATTGATCTTACTCTTCTTGGGTGGCAGCTTTGCCTCGTTTCCTCTGACCCAGAGCAGCCCTGGGATAGTCCGTGCCTATGGTCTCAGGGTGTGTGGGGAAGAGCAGAGGGAAAAAAGGAATTTTTGTTTATAAAGTTCAGATCCTGGGATTTTTCTAGAAGACATGCTTTTTGGAGGTGGGTAGTATTCTGTGCTGCTGGAGAGAAGAGCCAGAACTGCCCCATACAGATCTGTGATAACCTTTGGTCCCCCTGGGGAGAATGAATAGACGAGCATATTTCAGGGCTAGTGGGCCTTCCTGTTCTCCAGGCGGGGAGGTCTGTGACTAACATTGGCTTCACTGTGTATGGAGCCACTTGAAAGGTGCCCCTGACTAGGCCTGCAATTAACAAGTTATCAGATGCAACCTCTCCTGCCCTAGAAATTGTATCAAAAGAGAGCTTGCAGTGGAATCAAGGAGCCGTTACTGTTTTTCATGTTAATTTTTAGCTGGTAAGTATTTCCCTGCTCATGCAATGGTCTTTCATGTGGCTTTGTTTATTGGCACTGGGAACAACACCATGGAATTCTTTATGCTCATGATGGCGGGTACTGCAGTCCTTGCCATTGGGGTGCTCATAAACTATGCAGGGATGTTTTTAAGGCATGGGTGTGGGTGCAAGAGTGAAAATGTGTATCTTTGGTTTGCCATGGGAGCACATGCCTGTAATTCCATCACTGCAGAGCCTGACACTAGACGATTGAAGCACATTCAAGGTCTCCCTGGCTCACAAAACACTTGGGAAGATCAGATCTCAAAACAAAGTCACATAGTGAAACCTTGTGTGTGTGTGCCCCTGTCTGTGTCTGTGTCCTCGAGCTTTAACGTCAGTGAGGTTTTGTTTAATTTAATGGCTTGTCTGATCTTGCTGAAACTGAGGAATAAAATAGAGATGGGAGAAATTGGAGAGACAGGTTTATACTAAGAAATGTTTAGCTGGGCGGTGGTGGTGCACGTCTTTAATCCCAGCACTTGGGAGGTAGAGGCAGGTGGATCTCTGTAAATTTGAGGCCAGCTTGGTCTACCGAGGGAGTTCCAGGACAGCTAAGGCTACACAGAGAAACCCTGTCTCGAAAAACCAAACCAAACAAACAAAGGAAATATTTAAAACTAGAAGTGGTGGGGCTGGAGAGATGGCTCAGAGGTTAAGAGCACTGACTGCTCTTCCAAAGGTCCTGAGTTCAATTCCCAGCAACCACATAGTGGCTCACAACCATCTATAATGAGATCTGGTGCCCTCTTCTGGCATGCGAGCATACATGGAAGGAATGTTGCATACATAATAAATAAATAAATAAATCTTAAAAAAAAAACTAAAAGTGGTGATGTACACCCTAATCCCAGCACTTAGAAGCCAGAACTAGACGGGTCTCAGTGAGTTTCAGGCCAGCCTGGTTTACAAAGCGAGTTCCAGAACAGTCAGAGGACTACTCAGAGAAACCCTGTCTCAAAAACCTAAAAATAAATAAGTAAAAATAAAAAAGAGATGTTGAGATGGCAACCACTGCCTCCAGGCTCTGCCATGATTACAGGGAACCAGCTCTGTCCCAGCACAGGAGGGACCTGTCATCAGTAGGCTTCGATGATGGGGTTCAGTTCATCAGATGTTTTTATAGGAAATAGCCCCTCTGCCTCAGGATACTCTGTTATTGGCAGATGCTGAGCAGGTCATTTTAGCACAGTGTATATAAGTAAACCATTGGGTTAAGTTAGGTGACAGGTGACGCCTTTCCCTCCAAGGCCTTTAGCCCAGCACAGACAGAAGTTCTGGGGACCACCTGAGTGCAGTGCCATTCATAAAGATCTGACGAGGGCATTGGATTCCCAGGAGCGGGGGTTACTGGCAGTGTGGGTACTGGTAACTGAACTCCATCCCTTGCAAGACCAGTGAGCACTCTTAACCAGTGCACCATCTTTCCGTCTCCAAGAGAACAAAGTTCACTGTTAGTTTCAGGGCATTTTAGACCATGCCCCCCCTTTTTAAAAAACAAAAACAAAAACACAACAATGTATAATTAAACACATGGGAGCCAGTTTTTTGTTTTTTACTTTGCTGCTTTCCTTTTGGAGTGGCATGTTGTTGAGTCCCATTCTTAGACATACCTGTGACATGTCCCTAATAACTAGTCCTAGGTCAGTTTTCAAAATTGCCAGCTATTAAATCACACATACAACTGGAAATCTTTTGTCAGTAGTGGGGACAATCTGGTTTGTTTTTTTTTTAATTTATTTTGTAATATACTTCAGTGACTAGTGAAATATTTGTATATTAAAAAAATTTTAGTTTATGTTAGTAACTCTTTAATCAGAACATTTGTAAAGTGAAACCCATTTTGGATTTATGTCATTATCCCATTATTGAAATGAAAGGAGTCCAGATAGTCACAAGAAGGGGAGTGGTAAATGAATATGAGTTTGTGTGTATTATAAAATGGAATCATAGCCAGACGTGGTGGCACATCTGTTCAAGCCCAGCACTTAGGAGGCAGAGCCAGGTGGATCTGGCTAGCCTGATCTGCAGAGCAAGTTCCAGGGCACTGAGAAAACATGACTTGAAAAACCAAAAATAAATAAACACAATAGATAATCAAATAGAAATCAAAGGGATTCATTAGAGTGACTTAGGCCATAGGGACTAGGTGGTCCAACAGTGGCTGTCTGCACACTGGAGAAGCTGAGGACACTGTTCAGCCCACAGTCCAGAAGCCTCAGCAGTCCCAACCTGATGCTGGAAGCCTGGAAGATTCCTAGAGAGCCAGTGGCCTTCAGTCCTGATTGGAAGGCTGAAGAAGCTGGGAGCTGATGTGAGCATCAGGGATGTGCACATTGATCAGCTTCCAAGTGCTAGGAGTCCACCATGCCCCCCAGCAGGAGGATTCTTAATCCTGAGTCTGTCCTTGATGTTTAATCACTATGGACTGGAACCAACAAGAGATGAATCTGCTGGTAGGTCCATGAGGAAGGATTATCTGAGAACGGAAGACCCTCGGGATGGTGGTACCCTCCAAAGGAAGGCCCCTGTATATAAAGAAAGCAGAGGAAAAAGCATTGCCTGCTCCCTGCCTGCCAACCTGAATTCCATCTCTGAAGCCCACAAAATAGAAGGAAGGAAGGAGCTGCAAGGTATCCTGTGACCTCCACACAAGTACTTTGACAAATGTGTAGCTACTACCACACACCACATGAATAAATAAAAATGTGCTAAATTTTTTTACTTATTTAAATCTTAAAACTAAGATTAAAATCCTTTTGTTGAGACTATAAATGATTTTTGAGGAAGTGATGGGATTGTAAATCTCCTTCTTGGCTGTTAGTGTCATGAACCCCTGTGGGTTCAACCCACACACATCAATCATTAACCAAGAAAATGTCCTACAGGCTTTCCCACAGGCAGTCTGTTGGAGGCATTTTCTCAATTGAAGTCTCTCTTCCCAGACAAAATACCTGTGCAGTGCTGATTCTTTCTTTTGTTCAGGGATCTTATTAACCCCAGAAATGGGATCCCTGGCTCACTATAGGTGCTCTAGAGATTTTTATGTAGATTACCAGGTTTGTTTTAAAAATTGTGTTTTGAGGGGCTGGAGAGATAGATCAGTAGTTGACAGCACATATTACTCTTGCAGAGAATTCAGGTTTAGTTCTCAGTGTCCATGTTGTCAGACAGCAGGGGTCTGCAACTCTAGCTCCAGGGAAGCTGATGCCTTTGATTGCTAAGGGCACACATACACACTTGCACAGAAATACTAAAATAAACTTATTTTTTTAAAAAAACGACTCATTTGTTTGTTTGTTTGTTTATTCTATATAGTATATATTTAGTATGTATCCCTGCAGGCCAGAAGAGGGCACCACATCTTATTACAGATGGTTGTGGCTGGGAATTGAACTTTAGAAGAGCCAGGCAGTGGTGGTGCACACCTTTAATCCCAGCACTCAGGAGGCAGAAGCAGGCGGACTTTGTGAGTTCGAGGCTTCCCTGGTCTACAAGAGCTAGTTCCAGGACAGTTTCCAAACCTATACAGAAACCCTATCTCAAAAAAAAAAAAAAAAAGAAAGAAAAAAAAGATTTTTAATTTATTTTATGTGCTTGAATATTCTGCCTACACATGCGTATCACCATGTGTGTGTTTGATACCTATGGGGTCCAGAAGAGGGCATCAAATCCCCTGGAACTGGAGTTACATGTTGTGAGCAGCCAGCCAGGTTTTGGTAATTGAACCCTGATCCTCTGAAAGAGCAGCCGTTGTTTGTAGTTTTTGTTGTTATTGTTGTTTACTATTTGGGGGTCTGCCACCCAGCTCCCAAATAAATACACTGAGATTTATTCTTACTTATGAGTGCCCAGCCTTAGCTTGGCTTGTTTCTAGCCAGCTCTTCTAACCTAAATTAGCCCATTTCTCTTTAACTATGTTTTAACCCTGGGCTTTTTTCCTTTATTTTTTTTTTTTAAGATTTAAAAAAATTTATTATGTATACAGTGTTCTCCCTGTTCTGGCCCCGCAGGCCAGAAGAGGGCACCAGACCTCATTGTGCATAATTGTGAGCCACCTTATGGCTGCTGGGAATTGAACTCAGAACCTCTGGAAGAGCAGGCAGTGCCCTTAACCTCTGAGCCATCTCTCTAGCCCCACCTTTCTTTATTCTATTCTTTTTTTCTTACTCTATGGCTGACTGGGTGGCTGGCCTCTGACATCCTCCTCTCCTCTTTTTCTCACTCATTGCTCACTCTCTTCCCTGGATTTCTCCTCCTGTTTATTCTTTCTGCCTGCCAGCCCTGCCTATTATTCTCTCCTGTCTCACTGTTGACCATTTAGCTCTTTATTAGACCAGTCAGGTGTTTTAGACAGGCAAAGTAACATAACTCTACAGAGTTAAACAAATGCAGCATAAAACAGTGTAACACATCTTTGCATCATTAAACAAATGTTCTATAGCATAAACAAATGTAATACAACTTACACTAATATTCCACAACATTTCTCTTTTTTTGTCTAAATAAAAATGAAAAGGTTTTAACTTTAACACAGTAAAACTACATACAGCAAAAAGTTATCTAGTAAGAGTTACATTTACAATATTCAGCCCATTTATATTTAGCAAATTCAGAGAAAATACTCTATTATTTGTCTTATCTTAGGGATTCCAAAGTTTTATACCTAATTTACTTTCTGTCATAACTAAGGGAAACTAAAACTATTTAGTCTTTAACTCCGTTAAATATCCCAGAAGGATGTAATACTACCTACCAACAGAGACATCTAACTGCTTGGGCATTCACTCAGAGTTCCTCTGCAACATGGGGGCATCCATCTTTGGCCTACAGCCCTAGAATATCTGGCAGACTTTTCAGTGAAGCAGGAAGTTTGAAGGACTGTCCCAACTTGTATTGGCAAAGTTTATCAGTTACTTCCCTCTGTCTTGCAGAATATCTGGTAGACTCTTCTGGGAAACAGGAATCTTAGAGGACTGTCCAACTTTGCCTTTTTCCTGTGTCTCGCTTGTCCAGTCGGTACAGCATACAATCAGCAGTCAAGGCAAGAGCAGCTTCTTGCCCAAGTGGCTAGCCTTGCCGCATTGAAAGCAAATTTCATATGGAGATTCTTCATTGCTCATCATCCTTATATGTAAATTGGTGCTACCAGGAGCAGATGTGTTTCATTGTCATGACAAACCTTAGGTTATTAAATATCTTAAGTGCCATATTCTGCAGGTCTTCGAAGTTTTTGAAAATCATCTGTCTAAAATATACCTGTTTTACTTTGAAAATATTCCTAATGGTTTGATTATATATGTTTGATTATTGTATATTAACTACTAACCTCTTTTCTTAATTATATATTACATTTTTAAATGAGCTGCATAAGCACAATACCCCAAACAAGAGTAAAAACATATATACAGTATAACAAAAATAACTTTAAATTTCTAGCAGTATACTAAAATCCATGCTAATGCAAAAATATCTGAGATTAATAGTTGTCTTTTTATCCTATATTTCTCTAAATGATAACAAGCATCCATAACCCACCAAATAACCAAAACCACCCACCCTACCTCTTGGAAATGTAGGTAGTATGTTCTCTAGACTGCTTCCTGTTATCTGTGGGTGAAAGCATCTTTAGAGGTCCCTAAGAAAATTGAGATAATGGCCAAGTCCTGGGAAGACCAGCTGTAACCTTTGTTGATACTATCATCTGTCAAGCTTCAAGAGGTCTCCCCCATCAAACCTGATCCCTTGAAAGAATTCACAGCCTCTCCTTTTCTTGTGGAAACAAACAAAACCTCTTCTCCAATGTAACAATTTTTTTAACTTCTTTTTTTATAAAGTTCAGATAGCCCTAAAGTGTCTAGGTTGGTTAGGTGAAGCAGTTCATAGTCCTGGGTCTGTCAGCCACTGTTGTTTGCTCATCAACACTCAAAAAATTCAGTGTCAGCACAGTGCTGTATAGGACCAGACTCCCTGTGTGCTTCCCATCTCTGTGTGGCTTACTCTTTTTTACATTACTTTTACTCTCTCTTTAAAAACTATTATTTTTAAAAATTATTTCTATGACTATCTATATCCTTTCTTAAGCCTAAGTGTATATTTAAACACATTGTAACTTGTATAAGGGTTTTTTTGTGTACAAACCTGCTTTACTATGTATCTCTAGCCTTTTTTGACCATGTGAGCAAAAAATTGCTAGCTATAGCTGGTTCTGCCGCTGCAGCTTTGGTGGCTGGCTCTGCCCCCTCCTCTGGTCTGTGAAAGCCAGGCTAAAAGCTCACTGCCCAGTTGGAGGTAGGTGACTGAGAGCCGCATTCAGTCTCCCAGCTCTGAAGTGGCAATGTCCTGTCCTGCCCTGTGGCAGGCATTTATTACTTAGTTTTTTGTTTCTGCTTAATGTGGAAAAGGCTGTTTAAGTACTCTGCTGTATGGCAGAGCTTCTTAAAGAACCGTTTCTGGTTTTTCTTTTGCTTAACTTTCTCAAACTCTATGTGGAAATTCAGATCCCTGGTTGGAATGTCAAAATATAGTTGTTGTTTTTTGTTTTGTTTTGTTTTTAAACTCTCGGGGGGCCGCCACCCAGCTTCCAGATACACAGAGACTTACCTTGCTTATGAGTACCCAACCTTAGCTTGGCTTGATTCTAGCCAGCTTTTCTAGCTTAAATTATTCCATTTCTCTTTAACTGTGTATTACCTCTGGGCTTTTTAGCCTTTATTCTCTATATCTTTCTTTCCTCCTTGCTCCGCAGCTGGCTGTGTGGCTGGATGGCTGGCCCCTGGTGTCTTCCTCTCCTCCTTTTCTCAGTCCTCGCTCGCTCTCTTCCGTAGATTTCTCCTATTTATTCTCTCTGCCTGCCAGCCCCACATAGTTCTCTCTCCTGCCTTGCCATTGGTTATTCAACTCTTTATTAGACCAATCAGGTGTTTTAGGCAGGCAAAGTAACACAGTTTTGCAGAGTTTAAACAAATGCAACATAAAAGAATGCAACACATCTTTGCATCATTAAACAGGTGTTCCACAACATAAACTAATGTAACACACCTTAAACTGATATTCCACAGCAGTGCTCCTAACTGCCAAGCCAGTTAAGAAACCCAGCTTCTCTCTCTTCTGCTGTGTGACATTGGTTCCTTCCTTGTTTTTCCAAGGAAAGATGACCTGTAGCTAGCCTAATGAATTGTATGTTCCTAAATCCTAACCATGGTGCTGTTGCCTTTTCCTAGGGTCCTATCCTTCCCCCAAAGCTGGAGCCACTCTAGTCGTATATAAGGACTTGCTAGTGCTTTTTGGTGGCTGGACGAGACCAAGTCCCTATCCCTTACACCAACCAGAGAGGTTCTTTGATGAAATTCACACATACTCACCATCTAAAAATTGGTAAGCCACGAAAATAATCCATCCTATATCTGGAAGAAATGGGTTTCGTTGTATTACATGTGTGTGTGTGTGTGTGTGTGCATGCTGCAGCATGTATATAGAGGTCAGAGAACAACTCCAGGAGCCGTTTTTCTCCTTTAATCATGTGAGTCCTATGGATCGGGTTCAGGTTGTCAGGCTTGGTGGCAAGTGCCCTCACCAATCAAGCTATCTGCTGGACCAAGAAAGGGGTTTAAATCAATGGATTCTTTTTTTGTGTGTGTGTCAAGAATCCCTTGGAGGGACTGGAGGGAGGACTAGAGCTCCCTTCTCCAGAGGATCCAGCTCCCTTTTCTGGACTCTGCCCCCCACAGCATACAGTCAGATAGACACACATTAATCTGAAAGTAAGTATTTGTAAACTTATTAACAAAACAAGAGAATCCCTTGAAGAGGTTGATGGAAGCTAAACTTCTGCTCGTGCAGAGGGCGCACATCAGGAGCTTGCTTCTGGGTTGAGACCTTTGCAACGCCGGTTCCGCAGGAGGAGAAGCAGGGGAGCGCTGTTGTCTCTGAGGAAAGTGGCTCCTTTCCAGGAGCAGTGTGCGTGGAGACCCTGTGTACTGCCGCAGTCTTGGGCCACACAGGTTATTTCTCAGACATGCCTGCCTTATTTTGTGTTTCTAGATAGCCCTGGCTGTCCTGGAACTCACTATTGTAGACCAGGCTGGCCTCAAAGTCACAGAGATCCTCCTGCCTTCCCCTCCTGAGTGCTGGATTTAAAGGTGTGCACCACCACGCTTGACAGACACGTCTCTTTCTTTTTTATGTGCATTTGCCTACGTGTATGTGTGTATGTGTGTGTGTCTAGCAGATGTCTGCTAGAAAACAGGCTGTCTTTCTTAGTGGATGCCACTACTCCTTTGTGCCTTATACTTTCAAGATGGAGTAGGTGGTTCTGACTTTTGCTTCTTCCCTCTGCTTTCCATTAGGTGGAACTGCATTGTTACTACCCATGGGCCTCCTCCCATGGCTGGCCATTCCTCCTGTGTGATAGGTGATAAAATGATTGTCTTTGGTGGCTCTTTAGGATCCCGGCAAATGTAAGTATTTCTGATTTGCTTCATGCTAATGTAAAGATAGAAACTCCTGGTCGTAACAGGCCAGAAAAGTGAACTAGGCATAGCCTTGTCCCTGAACAAAGTTCTCCGTAACCTAGTTAACTACTTTACCCCAGCGTTTAGTTCTTCAGTCTCTCCATCACATACCAAATTTTCTCCTTAAAGCCAAGGTTAAGTGGAATTTCTTTCTGTTAATCCAGTGGGGTCAAGTTTTTGTGAAGCTTCCCCGTTGTCTTCTGTCTTGCGCCTATAGAAGGTCACCTTCCAAAAAGCATGATACTCTGTTGCCCAGCTCAGGTCCTCCAGGAGGAGAGGTATAGTCACTGGATGGGTAGAAATCATGAACTCTCCCATTGGGTTAAGGAGATTGGGAGAGTGAGTTAGAAACGAGAAACTGTCAGGGAAGCTGCTCCCCAGCCACTGCCTTCCAGGGTTGCCCAGTCCTGTGAAGTTCAGGGCCAGACCAGCAGTCTGTCTGCATTACTGTGAGTGGGAGCACAGGAGTTTTCTGTTGAGCCATCAAGAAAACAGACCCAAGCTTGCTCTCTGACAGGACTCATGAGCTTTCTGTTTTAAAATAGTTATGGAGGGGGGGAGGGACTGGAGAGATGGCTCAGTGGTTAAGAGCATTGCCTGCTCTTCCAAAGGTCCTGAGTTCAATTCCCGACAATCACATGGTGGCTCACAACCATCTGTAATGAGGTCTGGTACCCTCTTCTGGCCTACAGACATACACACAAACAGAATATTGTATACATAACCAACAAACAAACAAATAAATAAATAGTTATGGAGGGACTAGAGAGATGGCTCAGAGGTTAAGAGCACTGGCTGCTCTTCCAGAGGTCCTGAGCTCAATTCCCAGTTCCCACATGGTAGCTCACACCTATTCCAGGGCTTCTGACACTGCATACAGACATACATGCAGGCAAAACATTAATGCTCTTGTGGAAATTTATAATAATAATAATACAAAAAAATTAATGCTCATAAAATAAAATAATAAATTATAAGAAGAGTTCAGCTTAGTCTACAAAAAAGTTATGGAGTTTAGGGTTATCCAAGGCCACATAGCACATTTGAGGCCAGCCTGGGCTATATAAAAATCTGACTTTAAAAAAAAATAAAACAAAAATGTAAATTAAATAAAAAATTTTTGTGGAAAGAAACAAAAGGAACTGCCCTCCAAATGAGAGGACTTAGGGTTTAAGTTTGGGAGTACCTACTTTCTGTCTTTGTGTGTAAGTAGAAGACCTTAAAGAGATAACACTGGAGACTGCAGCCAGGACTCAGCCCTTGCCCTGCTGTCTGGCCTTGAATTCTCGCAGTCCTTGACCTTGTGAGTGCTAGGATTGCAGTGGGGGTGGGGGAGGTCCAAGCCAAAGTGCTGCTCCTTTCCTTTGTCAGGGAGAGTAGGTGTTTTGAGACAGGAACTCTCTTGCTGACCTGACTAACCTTGTACTCACTGTGACCTGCCTGCCTTTGCCTGCCACCAAAGGTGTGTGCTGCCATGCCCAGCACTGCTGCCCTCTGGAGTTGAATGTAGCAGTTGGTTCTTAATAAAATCAAAGCTTTTAAGCCAGGTTGTGGTGTTGCAAACCTTTAATCCCAGCCTTGGGAGGCAGAGGCAGGTGGATCTCTGTCAGTCCCAGGTCAGCCTGGTCTACAGAGTGAGTTTCAGGACAGCCAGAGCTGCGTAGAGAAACCTATCTTGATAAACAAAAACCTGAAGCTTTTACGAGCACTGCAAAATACTCCTGCACCATGATAGATACCTTTAGAACCAGTTTTTTGTCTCTCGTGGTTTTTGTTTTTAGAAGCTGCTTCCTGCTTGTACTTTGGGTCCAAGGTATAGAAGCGCACTCACCTCAGCTAAGACCTTATGACCACAGAGAAATAAAATCTCAGGATGGGTTCAGTGCTAAGTGACGCTGAGACGCTTGTATAATGTAAATTGTGTGTGTGTTATTTATTTATGCATTTATTTGGTTGTGTTTTCCAGATAGGGTGTTGTTGAGGGAGCTGCGGGCCTGCTTTTCGTCCCGCCCGGCTCCCACACAGCTAGCTTTACACCAGAAATAACAACACACAAACTGTATTCATTTAAACACTGCTTGGCCCATTAGCTCTAGCCCTTACTGGCTAATTCTCATATCCCAATCAACCCATCTCTAATTATCTGTGTAGCAACAGTCTTACCAGGAAAGATTCAGCATGTCTGACCTGGCGGCTTGCTTCATCACGTCTGCTCAGGAGAGGGGAGCATGGCCTCTGCTCCAGAGAGCAGAGCTGTCAAGTCTGAGCTCACTTCCTCTTCCTCCCAGCATTCTGTTCTGCCTACTCCACCCACCTAAGGGATGGCCTATCAAAATGGGCCAAGGCAGTTTGTTTATTACCAATGACCTTCCTCCATCATTTCCCCTTTTTCTGTTTAAACAAAAAGGAAAGGCTTTAACTTTAACATAGCAAAATTACATATAACAAAACAATTATCAAGTAAAAATTACAATATTTACATCTATTTTATCTTTATCATAACTAAGGAAAACTATAACTATAACTAACTATTCTTCAATTCCATCAAAGACTCCAGAAAGATACAATATTACCTAAGCAAACAAGAAATAAGCAACTTCCAAACTCTAGAAATAACAGAGACATCTTGCTGCCTAGACAGTCACCCAAAGTTTCTCTGTACCATTGGGGCATCCATCTTCGGCCTACAGGCCCATGGTATCCAGCAGACATTTTCATGAAGCAGGAAAATTCAAAGGCAGTTCAGTCACTATCTGCTGTGTCCTGCAGGATATCTCACAGACTCTTTCATGAATCAGGAACCCTGAAAGATCATCTCACCTTTAGGCAAGTTCAGTAGTCCTCTCTCTCTGTAGGTTCTCTGTGTCTAGTTTATGCAATAGTCCAGACAAGAGCAGTTTCTTGCCCAAATGGCTATCAAACTCCATAAGGATCCTCTTCGATGCCCATCTTCCTCTTGAAGTAGATTGGTGCTGCCAGGAGCAGAGTGTCTCATTGTCATGAAAAGTCCTAAGTTACTAAAACATTTAAAATGCCATATTCTATAATCTTTGAAAGATATGAAGAATGCCTATCTAAAATATATCTATGTACATCTAGAAAATCTTAACTAACATGACTACAAGCTTGACTATTATTGATTATCCATTAACAACCTATATACATTACATTTTTAAGTGAACTACACAATCACAATACCTTAATCAAGATCAGAAATACATATACATATAACAAAATTGACCTTAAATCTCTATCAATAAAGCAAAATCTATACTAATGCAAATTATTCATATCTATATCATATCCCCTTTAAATGTAAAAGAACATTTATAAACAATATTTGAGAACATGGGCGCAGTTATTTCTCTCCAAACTACTTCCTGCTGAATGGGGGCGCTGTTATTCAAATCTTTCATGGTGTAACCTGTGTGCCAGGGTCATCTCAGTCGGCAGTTGAGTGAAGCAATTTTCTGAAAGTGTTCACAGCAAACCTTCAGGAGGGCGTGGTCCATCATACCATATTGGAATAGAAGAAATCCACAGACTCTCACCCTCTGTGAAAACAAAATAAGAAATTCCTTTCCAAAGCATCATGTCCTTAGATCCAAATTTTAAAGTCAAGGCATTTTCAAAATATCTATGTTGGATTAATTCAGCAGCATTTATAAACAAATATCTTTTAGCAGCTGTTGCTCTTTTCTCAGCATTCAAACAATTCAAAGAGAGCATAATAGCATACAGTATCAAGATTCTCTGCTTATTTTCCATCTTTGTACAGCTTTATTTTAACTCTATTTTGTTTATTTTTTTATTTATTTTTATATTTATTTATTTATTATGCATACCATATTCTGTCTGTGTGTATTCCTGCAGTCCGGAAGAGGGCACCAGACCTCATTACAGATGGTTGTGAACCACCATGTGGTTGCCAGGAATTGAACTCAGGACCTTTGGAAGAGCAGGCAATGCTCTTAACCACTGAGCCATCTCTCCAGCCCTATTTTGTTTATTTTTACTTTTTAACTTTTTGCTTTTTGAGACAGGTTTTCCATATATCTTTGACCTGAAATAACTCTGTAGACCAGGCTGTCCTTGAACTCTTAGAGATACACCTGTCTCTGCCTCCCAGGCATTGGGATTAAAGGTGTATGCTACCACACCTTGAAGTCACAGAGGTCAATCTCCCTCTGCCTCCCAAGCCTTGGGATTAAAGGTGTGTACTACCATACCCAACAACTCTCTTCTTTTTTTTTTTTTGTTACTTTTAAGAACTTTTAACTTTTAGCTTGCATATATTTTTAACACGCTGTAAATCATTTAAACATTTTCTTTGACTTTGAATCTTTCTTTTACTGTATATGTCTCTTTTTTGACCACATGAGTCTTTAATTTACCAAGCAATATCAGTAGGACTAAAGCCGTGGCTTTGACGGCTGGATCCAGCCCATTCCTTAGCTTTCCAGCCTCATGGCTGAGGTACTGGCTGTAGCCATGTTTACTGCCACAACTCTATGGCATTTCAAGGTCCCTGCCAGCAAGTAAGTTGCAGCATTATGCCCACAGACAACACTCAAGACCTCTCTATATAGTCTGCCCGCAGCTCCTACTACAACAGGGTTTCTCTGTGTAGCCCCGGCTGTCCTGGAACTCACTCTGACTGGCTTAAACTCTGGTCTCTGGCCCCCTTCCCCACTGGCATGTGCCTTGTTTCTGTCAGTTTTGAAGATCAGCAATGTTTCTGTTCCATAGGAAAGGAAACCAAAGGTAGAGAAAATAAAGTCTCTTGTTTAGGATGCAAAACTGGGTAGGGTTCAGCCATGGTCTTTTTTCTTCTGAAGTCCCTGGACTTTGAGGAAATCATCTCTGAAGGCTGTTTGTATGAAAGTGATGTAAGTTTTCCCCCTGAGCACAGGCACCAGAAACTCCCGGCCACCGCTGTGCTCTCTGGAGCTTCCAACTAGTTTCCTCACGACTGTGTTCTTGTCTCACAGGAGCAATGAAGTCTGGGTCCTGGACCTGGAGCAGTGGGCGTGGTCCAAGCCGAACATCTCTGGCCCCAGCCCTCATCCCCGAGGTGGCCAGTCTCAGGTGCTAAAGAGTTTGACTATTGAGCAGGCACTGTAGTTAGTATCTTTATGGGAGTGAGGTGAGGTACCCTGTGCACTGAGCCAAAGAGAATTTCTCTTTTTCTTTTCTTTTTTTCTGTTTGTTCTCAGCTTCTATTGCTGTATTACTTAGAGTGGCCTTAGCGGGTTTTTTTAAAAGAGAATTCTTCACTGATTGACACACTTGTATTAATTTTTTTTAAGTTAGAATATGTCTGTTAAAGGGTCATCAGTTCAAAGGTCTCGAATTGATGTGGGTTGGGTAGAGTAGGCAGCTGGAACACTCAGTTGGGAGCTGGGCGTGGCATTTGTGTATGTCACTGAAGTGTCCTTGTAGGTTTATTTTAAATTTCTTCATCTTTCCCAGATTGTTATAGATGATGCAACTATCCTAATCCTCGGCGGCTGTGGCGGTCCCAATGCCGTGAGTATCAGTACCACTCACTCTGCCTCAGCTGCTCAGTGAGACAGAGCCCTAGGGCATGCTGACTCAGAGAGCACCCTTGCATTCCGAGGGTAGCGCTCATGTTTTCCGCCCTTTCCTGTTCTCTTTTTTTTGGGGGTGGGGGTGGGGGGGGGTGAGAGGTTCTTTTAATCAGAAACATTGGTCTCTTATTCACTCCTCGATTCTTCCTGGCTCTGTTTCCTCTTTGAGCTGTAAGATTCGCCCGTTAAGGGAGCAGTGGGGTAGAAAATAGGTGGAAAGCTGAAGTCCACATGGAATTACTTTAGAATGCGGACTGAGAAAGTTAATGGACATATCATGTCTCCCCTGCATGCACGCACGTACACTAGTTACGGTTGGTGTGTGGGTCATGTATGAGTGAGTGGAGGCAGGAGTCAAAGGCACAGACAGAGCTGAATGTGAAGAGCTGAGGACTTCGGATGTCTGTCCTGCAAAACCACACACTTTAAACCAGGCAGCACGGCTTTAAGACGACAGTCTGTCACACAACAGATAGATACATGTAAATAGACGTAACACAGTGTGAGACAGTGGTTGTGTGTGCCGGAGCACCTGACAACCCTGACTCCTGTCCTTGCTCCTTCTCTTGCAGCTGTTCAAAGATGCCTGGCTGCTGCACATGCACCCAGGTCCCTGGGCCTGGCAGCCACTCAAGGTAGAAAACGAAGACCACGGTGCACCAGAACTATGGTGCCACCCAGCCTGCCGGGTAAGCAAGGATGGAGCAGCCAGCGGGAAATGTCCTAAACTGGAAAACCAAATTTGTTAAGCTGACAGAAGTAGAAAACAGTTTGGTGTCACGTGCTCTTTCAGTATTTGCCATGTCCTTGAGCCGCTTGGAAGGAGGATGTAGGTGCACATCCTCTGACTCCTAGCTTTAAGGATCCAGTTGTCTGCAGAGTGTTCCCCAGGTCCCTCAGAGCTCCTGTTCCACAGCCGTAACGGGCGGCACCTCACACTGTAGTGCAGTCGCTCAGGGCTACCTGCCTTCCTAGCCAGGACCGCTGTTCCTTTCAGCCCCTCAGTCCCGGCCTTTCCCAGTGCCTGTATTAGACAGTGGGATGGTTGCAAGAATGATGAGAACTGTAGGCGAGACTGTGAGCACAGTCCTTTGTTTTCCAGGTGGGACAGTGTGTGGTGGTCTTCAGCCAGGCTCCTAGTGGGAGAGCACCGCTCAGCCCCAGTTTGAACTCTCGCCCATCACCCATCAGTGCCACTCCTCCAGCCCTGGTTCCTGAGGCCCGAGAGTACCGCTCCCAGTCCCCAGTGAGGAGTATGGATGAAGCTCCTTGTGTCAATGGCCGCTGGGGAACACTGAGGCCCAGGGCTCAAAGACAGACTCCGTCAGGTTCCCGGGAAGGGAGCCTCTCCCCAGCCAGAGGAGATGGCTCTCCCATCCTCAATGGTGGAACCTTGTCTCCAGGAACAGCAGCTGTCGGGGGTGCTTCCTTAGACAGCCCTGTACAGGTAGTATCTCCAAGCACTCCATCTGCCTCTGAAGGATATGACCTAAAAATGGGACTTTCTCTAGCCCCCCGACGAGGGTCTCTACCAGATCAGAAGGACTTGAGGTTAGGTTCCATTGATCTGAATTGGGACCTGAAGTCTGCTTCCAATAGCAGTCACGTGGATGGTACAGACAACAGGACAGTTGCAGGGAGTGTGAGACACCCTCCAGAACAGACCAATGGTGTTCACACCCCACCACATGTGGCCAGTGCCCTTGCAGGGGCTGTATCCCCCAGTGCCCTGCGTCGGAGTTTGGAAGCCATCAAAGCGATGTCATCCAAAGGCCCCTCAGCATCGGCCACACTAAGTCCTCCTCTTGGGTCTTCTCCAAGCTCTCCTGGGAGTCAAAACCTGAGCAGTGGAGAAACAGTACCCATCCCCCGCCCAGGACCAGCCCAAGGAGATGGTCATTCTTTACCCCCCATTGCTCGCCGTCTGGGCCACCACCCTCCACAGTCCCTCAATGTTGGCAAACCCTTGTACCAGAGTATGAACTGTAAGCCCATGCAGATGTATGTTCTGGACATTAAAGACACCAAGGAGAAAGGCCGGGTCAAATGGAAAGTGTTTACTAGCAGTTCCGTGGTCGGACCTCCGGAGACCAGCCTGCACACAGTGGTGCAGGGCCGAGGAGAGCTTATCATATTTGGGGGGCTCATGGACAAGAAGCAGAATGTGAAGTACTATCCAAAAACAAACGCCTTGTACTTTGTGCGAGCAAAGAGATAATGTGTTCAAAATCCCTTTTCGTTTGGAATTTTCCAGTGTACAAGCATCTGGACTGAGACTTGGGAAAACCACATGACTCCCACAAACCAAAACTCCAATTCCAGGCCTAACTCACTCCAGGCTGGGATCAAATCTCCATTAAGGAAAAGATTATATATAAATATATACAGATATATTATATACCCAACTCTGTTTACAAGTAAAGGTGAGATCTCCGTCCTGGTTCAGATGAGCTGTTGCGGAGGCTGTGCTGGCCTTTTCTGTTGTGCTGATCACCAGGCCAGGAAGTTAGGGAAAGACAAACAGCATTAACTTCCCACGAGAAGCAAGCTGAAGAGCCCCCTGTGATCTCTGTGGCCTTCTCAGACAGACGCCGCGCTGCAGGGTCAAAGTCAGTTAACAGAAAAAGTTCTGTCCCCTCCTGTTTGGACCACAGAGGACCTGTGATGGCTCTGCAGAAGCACCCTGTGCCTGGTCCCTTCTGTGATCCAGAGAAGTCACCCGACAAGAAATATTGTTCCCCACATGCTGGAGTCACGGTGAAACAATGTTTAGAGAGCCGCCATCTGTCTGCCTCCTTCCTGTCCATCGGTCCTCTGAGTTCTTCCCACATGTCTCAGCAAACATGCAGTGTCCAATTATGAGATTTTTCTGACAATCGTGTTTGGTTGCAAGTTGCCAAAAAAACATACTGTTTTCCTTTTAGAATTGGGTCCTCAGTGGCCCCTTTTCTGTCTGTAGGCTGTTCCCCTGCCCTTCAGTGGTTTGCTTTGGTTTGGGATGGTTTATTTCACTTTTTGTTTTGTTTTGGGCATTTGGTCTTTTTAAAAAGCATCAGGACTTCCATTGCTCCAGCTTCTCTTACAAAACTCCAGTGTCTGTAGACGTCAGATTTCTCAAGCCTTCCACCGCAGTGTGGGGGTACACACCTGTGACCCTAACACTCAGAGCAGAGGCCGGATGATGGGGCTAGCCTGGGTTATATGATGAGACCCTGTCTCAACAAAACAAAGTAAAATTAAGATGCCAATATCAGTAAAACAACACAAAACTCAGAAGCATAAGAAGATACCCCCACCCACCCTAGGCAGATTCTCACTATGAAGCATAAGACACACACCCCCACCCTAGGCAGGTTCTCACTGTAGCTCACAGAGACTCTCCTGCCTTCGCCTCCCGAATGTTGGGAGGAAAGATACGTGCCACTAGGCCCAGCCCCAAAGATTCCTTTTTCTCTGTGTTTCTTTTATCTCCGTTGCACTGGGCACACCTGTCCCCGTTAGTAAAATGTAAGAGTTGGTCTTAAAGGGGAATCTGGGAACAGTTCCTCCCAGAAAGGGTCTTCTGACTTGTGACACCTTCTGCTGTGCTGTTGGCTAGTGACTGGGTTGAGAATCACGTCCTTGACACTTGAAGATGACCTGGGGGCAGCACTATCTGTCCTTCCCGCTCTCTCTCGTTTGCACCTTAGTCCCCAGCAGGCTTTGTACTTTCACCTCAGTCCAGCTAAGTACGGCCCCCCAGGAGAGGGTTCGTGTTGTTCAGAGGCGCTGGAAATGACTAGACTTGAAGCAGCCTGTGCATAGGAGATAGCAAAGAAGATTATTTTAAATGGCCGTGCAACTCTGGATTTTGGTGGCTTCTTGTCAGTGGTGAAGGATTTTCATTTTGCCTTTAAAACCAAAACTAAAACAATGAAAGCGTGCTTCCCAGCCCCACCCACTCTACTTTTTTCTTGTCAGCATCTCCCAGACACAAGACCACTGCTGCTGGCCCCACCTGTCTGAGAGCTGTGTCTGCTTCATGCTTAGTCTTCCCTTAGCCATTCGCTCTGCTCTGGTGGTCTTGGCAGGAAAGCCCCCTGTGGGAGGCCAGGGAAGGCCTGTGCTCTGGAGCTGCTCCCGAGGGAACACCCGTGTGCCTACTTCTGCGTGTCCCACCGCTCTGGCTCCCTGCTTTGTCATTTCTGCCGGTCCTTAGCCAAGACTGTTTGATCTTGTGGGGCCCTGCCTTATGAGGCGAGGCCAGCCGATGAGCAACCTGGTATTACTGAACCCTGGCTGTGATGTTTGCATGTGGACAGTGCCCCTGGACTTGGTTTCTACTTAAATACCAAGTATTCAGACACTTGGAAGTTTAAAATCTCCACTTTGTAGTCTTTCTTTTTCCCCTGTGGCCTTCCTAAGCTGGCTGTCAACTGTTGATTCTTCTACTTTTCCCAAGTAGGCAGGCAACAGAAATATTAACCTCTTCGAAAGCAATGGGTTCCTCAGAACTCTCGGGTCCTGGGGCTGGCTGCACTGCTGAGAGCCCGGTATCTGCAGTTCCTCCAGAGGAAACAGAGCGAGCCTTGTGTGCAGCGAGCAGTGCAGGACTTGGTAGTCCCTGAGCTCTGTGGATGTGTGCCGTGGGAAAGTGACTCCACAGTGACGATGGTGTCTTCCCAGCCCTGGGAGACTGTGTGGCAGGACTTCCGGTGTCTCCACAGAGGTCGGCATTCCCACACCGTTAGTTCAAATTTAACCACAACTCCTTTTTTTGACACGATACCAATTTTGTCTTAAAATTCACTGAGAGACATGAGACAAAATATTTTGTTTGAACCCTCAGGAGCACCTAAAGCAAATATTTATCAGTATTTAAGTATTTAAAATACATCTTGTTTCTACTTGAAGCTTTAACCCTTTCCATTCCT
Source organism: Microtus pennsylvanicus (assembly GCF_037038515.1). Lineage (NCBI taxonomy): Eukaryota > Metazoa > Chordata > Mammalia > Rodentia > Cricetidae > Microtus > Microtus pennsylvanicus. The sequence continues at coordinate 72,480,239 of NC_134591.1, forward strand.
ACAAGTGTGCCTTTGAGAGCCCTCGGTCATATTAACCAGTCATTTCGCTGTCCTCTCCCGGGTGAGAGTTCTGGGCACTGCTCCGCCCCTGCACAGAGCCTCTTGTTCATCATCCACACACCATGCAGCAGAGAGCATTGGTTTTCATTCCTCTTTCCACCTTCCTTCCTTGCTTGGGGTGAGCTCGTCACAACCCCACCTCGCGCCACATTTTGGGATCATCAGTAAGGTGTAGTAAGAGTTTGTTTAAGGTAATGCTGGAACTTGCTCCCCGCCCCCTCTCCCCAACCTCTGTGGGTTGATTGACTTTAATGTTTGAGCCACGAACTGTGGAAGAGCTGTCTTGGAACTCCTTAAATACAGCAGAGAAGAGGAGGAAGCCGCATTGCGGGAACAGCCACTGGCAACAAAACAAGGGGGTCCTCCCTTGCTTTACCATATTTTTCTGGGTTTATTCTGCTTTGCTTTTCCCCTTCAAAGTGAATCACCTGCTTGGTGTGTCCGTCTGTCTGTCCTTGTCCTCATGGTGACCCCAGCATGGTGATGTACTCTGCTTTGTGTTATCTCACCAGCGCATACGATGGTGGGGAGGAGCTGAAGGGGGCCAGGAAAGGAAACCTGGCCTCGGGTACTGCGTACAGCATGTTCTGCTGCCACCATTGGTGGCCTCTCACCGCCATCCTCATGGATGAAAGCCAGCCTGTTGGGCTCCACTGTGCTCGCTCCGCTCGCTCTGTCCTCTTCTACCAACCAGGGCTCATGTCAGTGCGCACCCACCGTGCCCTGGCGAAGCTGGTGCTGTGAGTGATGTTTCCATACCACTCAGGGGTGCCAGGTGGCTCACCCTGATCGTCATTTTAGGCACATCACAGTGTAGGAATGAAAATGGAACCCATGGATATTTAAATCTGTCAACTTCATTTTGGTTAATGTTTTCCCCTGATGACTTTTTAGCAGTTTAACAAATAAAACAAAAATGGACTGACTTGTCTGGACTGTTCTGTTAGTACAGGAGAGAAAGGGGGACTCCCCGGGTGGAGGGCAGTGGGAGGAAAGCAGTGGCTGGAAGGTTGATTGCTGTCCCTGTCTCCACCATGCCTGAAGGACTTGGCATCGCTGATCTTTGGTCTCACCCTGAGATGGAGCCCCAAGGGAAGCGCAGAGCACACAGCAAATAGGACCTGGGTGCTGCTGCCCCTGCTTTTCTCCTTGGCCCTGGGGTGCAGGTCTTACCAGCTGTGGGGTGGTCATTTCCACCCTCTGGGTTCAGGAGGGTGTGCTGCAGGAGTAGAGGAAGCACGCCAGCAGTGTGCTTCGCATATGGTAAGTTGTCACCCACGGGAGCCCTCCCCCCACTCCGTGCACAGGCCCAGCGCAGTACTCAGCCAGGGTGGCCTCCCTTGTCTCAGTGTAAATGACCAGGAAGAGAGACAGCGCAGACTCCCCCAGCCCAGGCCACTATCCTGAGCCCATAGGAACCTGAGAAAGATCCCTAAAAGCAGAGGGCCTAGAGCACCCATGGGCCTGGCAAAATAGGGGCACTGTCTCCAAACCTACCAAGCTAGCCACATGACTGGGGCTCCCCTTGCTGCTTCTCTCCCTCCACCCCAAAGGACAGCATCTCTTACCTGTGTTAGCTCTTCTACAGCGTTGCCAGGGAATGGGTATGAGGGGTGGTTCCACCCTTGCTGCGAGTGTTTGAGTGGACACTGATGAGCTGCTGGGTGACAGCTGGTTCATGCATCAGGTCAGGAATGAGCTCTCCCTGCACCTTCGACTCTTGAAACTACTTGACTCTTCAGACTCAGAGGGTCTTAGAAGTGAGGGGGCTTATAATACAGACTATTAACCGAAATAGACTTGGAACCAGAGATGAGCTCCTCACTTCTTTGATCCTCAGGTTGTCAGTAAAGCAGTGTTAGGAAGCCATGCTCTAGCAATTTAGCTGGAACCAGGCAAGACTTTTGAATAGATGTGATTCCCTAAACAGCCGCTTGGGGGAGCCCTGCACCTGCACGGTCCGTGTGTGTGTGTGTGTGTGTGTGTGTGTGTGTGTGTGTGCGCGCGCGTGCGTGTGCGCGCACGCGCTCTGTCCAACATAGTAAGGAAAGAGACAAGATGGCTTGCCCATTGTTCCCTTTTCCGAACCCTGGTTGACACTCCCTGATTAGCCTGCCTCAATTTCAGAGTTCCACCCCCAGGCTAACCCTTGCAGGCCCAGCACAAACCCACCCCCACCCCAGTGTTGTCTGCCCCAGCCCCCAGCTGTGGGAAATTCAGTATCTCTCTGAAGCCAGGCTCTGGGCTGTAGATGCTGTCATATATACAAACAAAGCCAAGCTGGTGTCTCCCCGACACCAGGAACCCACATGCCCGCCCCCTGCAGGATAAAAAGAAGGACTGCTGCAAACACTTGGCAGGAAGGCACGGACTATTGTCTGTGGAGGGTGGCATTGACCTGGGGACCCTTTACTGACCCTCACCCCCAGGCAGTGGCACATACTAACTCACCCCTGGTGGAGCTTCCGGCTTCCTCACAAATGTTCTCCCCTCAACAGTCAGCAGCAGATCAGGGGAGCCATTCCATCCAATGAGTTGTTGGGCTTACATGTAGGAGCATGGGTGAGGTTCTTTGCAAGAACAGGTGACCCCCAAACAGCGGCTACACTGAAAAGTCCCACCACAGTATGAGTAATGAACTCCCCCAAACTGTGGAGATGGCATCCGCCTTTAGTTAATTTTCCTTCTATATACTCCACTTCCTGAGACCACATACAGTTGGGGCACAGTTACATACAGTTGGGTAGGGGTGCATGACAGAGTGGCTGGGACCTCCAGTGAAGATCGAGTGTCCTTCCTCACCCCTCCTGTGAGGGACTGTCAGCAGGCCTGATCTTGGGGGGAGGTCGCTTCTCCATAGATAGTCACAGGTACTGTGATTATGCTAAGTAACGGCTGTTGGGATTGGCAGACTGCTCCCGGACTATATGACGGCCTGAGTTCATCCTCTCGGATGTAGCTGGAAAGATGCCCACCTGAATCCTCACCAGGAGGAGAGACCAGACCAGACCAGCACCAAAGGGCTCAGTGCAGAGTTCTCCCTGGCCTCTCTTAGATGGCCTCAGAGAGAGTGACCCTCCCACCGAGGCTTCCCTGGCATTTGAGCCAGCCTCCTCCAACACTGAACACGAGCCCCAAGGCTGAGGGAGCAAGAGATTTCAAAAAAGAAGAGGCTGGGCACTTGAGAGACAGAGGCAGGTCAGTCTCTGAGTTCCAGACCAGCCTTGGTACATAGAGCATTCCAGGACAGCCAGGAATGTGTAGGGAAGACCCTGGAGAGAGAGAGAGAGAGAGAGAGAGAGAGAGAGAGAGAGAGAGAGAGAGAGAGAGAGAGGAATTACAGTTTACGTGGAAATTGCTGAACTGAAATGACTGATTCAGGGATGCATTAAAATGAGACGAGGTCTGGTGGTGGCGGCACACGCCTTTAATCCCAGCACTTAGGAGGTAGAGAGCAGTTGGCTTTCTGTGAGTTCAAGGCCAGCCTGGTCTACAGAGTGAGTTCCAGGACAGCCAGGGCTACACAGAGAAACCCTGCCTCAAAAAATAAATAAATAAATAAATAAATAAATAAATATTTTTAAAAGTTACCACACACAAAAAAAGACTTTTATTCTGATCTCTGTGTGTGTGTGTATACACTTGTATGTGCCTGTGTGTCTGTACCTTCATAAATAAACGTGTATCACAGTCAAAAGCTAACTTGTGGGAATAGGTTCTCTCAATTTACCTTATGGGGCCCCAGAGTTTTCCCTTCCACTATGTGGGTCCCAGGGATCAAACTCAGATCACCATGCCTGGCCACAAGTGCTCTGCCCTGCACAGCCATGTAGCCCAGCGGATCCCAGGAAGCCTCAGGAGAGACAAGTCTGACCTGGGAGCTGACCAGAGAAGCTGGTCATGGGAAGATCTTGAAGAAAGAGTGTAGGTAGGGTATCAGGAACAATGGCCCTGGGGCAGCATGAAGTCCACACACTGAAGGAGGAAAAGGCAGTGTAGCTGGTTTCTCTGAGTGAGGGGAGGGTGGGCTGGTGGGCCTACCGGCCGCAGTGAGAGAACAGAGCGTGAGTATTCTAGATGCAGCAAGGAACCACTCGCTGCACAGGAGTAGCTGCCCAGGCTGAGGGTGGCAAGGGTGGCCACCCCTGTTCTCAGCTACCTGTCACTGGGGCCCCCAGCTATTCTGTTGGCACTTGTTCTGTCTCAGCCTCTTTGAGGTTTTCCTCAGTTCAAGCTTGTCACTGTTATAGCTGGGTGGCATCCAGGCTCTGTGTATGTGTGTGTGCATATGCCTGTGTATGTGTGTGCATATGCCTGTGTATGTGTGTGCATATGCCTGTGTATGTGTGTGCATGTGCCTGTGTATGTGTGTGCGTGTGCCTGTGTGTGTGTGTGTGTAAGTAGTAGCCACAAAGGCCAAAGGTAGTGACTGGTCCCCTGCTCTATCTATGTGGCTAACAGTTCCAACTGGCCTGGCCATTCACCTCCTACACCCACCGTCTGTTGTCACCTCCAGCTAGTGCCCACCCAGCCCTCTTTCCGGAGCTCTTTCTCTGATACTCTGGTCTGCATGTCCTTTCCCTCTCAGGGGAAGCACTATCTGTCCATTGGCTGGATAGACATGACGTCAGGCTGGTACCATTGACTGTGCTGGCTGTGCTTTTAGTTTGGAGAGTGGCTAGCCAAGGCTGCATAGTGAGGCCCTGTATCAAAAATAAAACACTGGGGGAGCTGGAGAGATGGCTCAGCGGTTTAGAGCATTGCTTGCTCTTCCAGAGGTCCTGAGTTCAATTCCCAGCCACCACATGGTGGCTCACAACCATCTGGAATGAGGTCTGGTGCCCTCTTCAGGCCTGCAGACATACACACAGACAGAACATTGTATACATAATAAATAAAATTATAAAAATAATAATAAAAATAAATAAATAAAACACTGGGGGGGGTCCCTTTAATCCCATCACTCGAGGGGCAGAGGCAAGTGGATCTCTGTGAGTTCAAGGCCAGCTCTGGTCTACAGAGCGAGTTCCAGAACAAGCTTCAAAGCTACACAGAAAAACCCTGTGTCGAAAAAAAAAAAAACTAAAACAAACAAACAAACAAAAAAAACAACAAAGAGTGAGACAGCAGAACCTGGTGTGGTGGCACACACTTAGCTTTTTGGGTTTTTGGGGTTTTGTTGTTGGTTTGGTTTCGAGACAGGGTTTCTCTGTGTAGCCCTGGCTGCCCTGGAACTCCCTCTATAGACCAGGCATACATGCAGGCAGAACACTGAACACATAATAAATAAATCTTTAGAAAAAAGAATAAATAAATAAATGTCCAGACTCCCCTTTCCCCCTAGACCCCAGGACAGCATTTCCCTGTGTTCGCAGACTCTATGCTCCCATCGAGTGTCTTCTCCTGAGCTCAGGCAATGAACACTGATGAGCTCCTCACCCTCTGGCCACCAGCTGCTCTATCCACCCGCCTCCCTGTCTGTGCCCAAGAGGACCAGACGCCGCGCCAGGACCCCCCACGTTAACACCAGCGAGCTCTGCTGTTTGCTGCACTTTCTCACACACCCCCCCCCCATTGTGTCTCCCACAAGTCAGACCTGGCGAGGCTGGATGTGAAGTGTAGAAGCCCAAAGACAATTCAGCTCAGCCCTCCTGGCCTGTGGAGAGCCACGCACAGCTATGGATCACCCTGGATGGGCAGATCCGCAAGCATTCCAGAAGGAACCCAGGAGCATGAGCAATGGATTCCAGCCGCAGAGTCCTGTACAAATGGTTTCCTCTTGTACTTCTGCCTCCAAGCAGTGTTGCACCCTCCTCCCTTCCCTACCCAGTGAGACACAAACCTCTCTCTTGAAGGTTTGTGGCCCTCTTCCTGCTTTTAGCTTCACTAGCCCCTCCTAGGTGCTGGGGGTGAAGTGCTGAAAACCCAAAACCCAATCTGGCTGAATGGATAGTGTTTTCAGAGTCAGGTAACCCGGGCTTCTGAGTCTGTTTTTCCACTGACTATTGTGTGGCGGGTGTAACCCCAGACAAGCTATGTCATTCCTCGGGCTTTCTTCATCTGTAATAGAAAAGACATGGTACTGTTTATACCGGGATGAATGGCCGTAGACTCCAGTGCAGTAACCTCCTCCGAGCCCCTTTAAGTCATTCATAGCAAAGCAGTGGCTGGCCCTACTTGAAGACACACTGAGCGAGATACCGGCGAAGGGTAACTGTAATAGACGCCTCTCAGAGCTGGTCCCTTTGTCCTGTCCAGTTCACGTCATTCACGGAGCAGCCCACTTCTGGGTTGCTCACAGGCCCAGGCTGGAGCATCCAGGCTCACCCTTGCTTCCACAGCTCCTACTAGATGCTGAGCACACAGTAGGGGCTTGGCCACCATTGAATGAAAGGAATGAATAAATCAATTAGTAAACAAATGACTCTTTATTCAGACCTCTTACAAAAGTCCCTTGACTTCTCAGTCCAGAGGTGTTTGATGGTGGACCTGCTGAGCAGGAACGATGGGGTTGTGACATTAGTAACAACAACACAATAACTAAAGACCGCTGAGCTGTGTTGCCCAGACACTGTGGTAAAGAACGCTATGAGGAAAAAAAGGGGGGGGGGGAAGTATAGTGGTGCACACCTTTAACCCCAGTGCTAGAGAGGCAGAGGCCGTATTTTTGTGAGTTAGAGGCCATCCTTGTCTGCATTGGAAGTTTCAGTCTAGCCAGGGAGGATACACAGTGAGACTGTCTAAAAAAGGAAGAAAGGAAGGAAGGAAGGAAGGAAGGAAGGAAGGAAGGAAGGAAGGAAGGAAAGGAAAAAAGCATTTAATGTTAACATCCACTTTGTAGAAGAAGAAAGTGAGGCACAGAGGACTGAGGGAGCCTCCTTCCTGGAGGAGATGCCTACGTTTGAGAGGAAAATCTGAGCCCAGACTGGTAAAGCCAAAGAAGACCCATCTGAGGGATGGAACTGCAGACCTTGCGGAACCCACAAAGACCGGCCTGAATTCAGGGGCCCCGCCTCTCTCTGCGTCGCCATGGCAACATCCCGCACATGCGCCTCACGGACTGCGTCTCGGCCTGGCGGAAGCGGGCCCTGCGGGCTGGGCTAGCACACAGGGTGGGCTTTTAAAGGAATCATTCCCTACTCCTCCTGGCTTGCTCGCCGGGACTGTGAAAGTTGGTGGTCCCGGGAGTCGAAGGGTAGGAGGCAGAGGTGAAGCCGGGCTGTGAGACCCTCGCAAGGCGACAAGGCAGAAGAGGCTTGTGGAAATACCTTCCTAGGACAAGGTTGGGCTGTTTCCCCAGAGAGCGATGTGGAGGAGTGGGGCTATGGAAATGCACCTTCGGGTGGGGAGCCAGGCTTCAAGGGAGAGCCAGAAAGAGATTAAGAGGAACCACGGGGCCGGTTTGGGATAAAAGTTAACCCTCTCTCCACTCCTATTCCCAGTATTCTGCCACATCCTAACCTCACTGGCGTGCTCAACCATGGCCAGACCTCCCGCGCACGGTTCAGTGATTGTCCCAGACTGGCATGAAACCGTCGAGGGCAAGGAGTACTTAGCCTGCATCCTGCGCAAGAATCGCCGGCGGGAGTTTGGTAAGTGCCTCCCCTCCTCACCTCGCCAAACACCACATACCACACTTGTGCGCTCTTGACACTCCCTGGGGTAACAGAAACAGGACAGTGGGACCTGCCCAACAGCAGCCCTCACCGTCGAGGTCCCCTGAATGCAATCTCTCTAGGGCCCCCTCCCCCAAATCTGCTTAAAGCTAATTCCACCAGCAGAGCCAGGAACATGGAAACAGCCCATGCCTGCCAATAGCAATGTCACCAGAGATGCTGTTGACTGAGCCCTCCTCACCTGGAGTTACGCCCTCTGCTGGGCGCTTTGCACAGTGACCCACTGAGCAGCCTTTTTCTAAAAGACCCGGTTTCACTATATAGCCCAAACTCGTTATGTAGACCAGGCTAGCTTTGAACTCAGAGATCCACCTGCTTCTGCCTACCAAGTGCTGGGATTAAAGGCATGTGCCACCATTCAACTTTCTTCTCTTTTCTTTATTTCTCTCTCTTTTTGTTTTTGTTTTGTTTTCAAGACAGGATTTCTCTATGTAGCTTTGGAGCCTGTCCTGGCACTTGTTCTGTAGACCAGGCTAGCCTCAGACTCACATAGATCTGCCTGCCTCTGCCTCCTGAGTGCTGGGATTAAAGGCTAAAGGCGTGAACCACCAACGCCTGGTGGGGTTTTTTTTTGTTGTTGTTTTGTTTTGAGACAGGATTTCTTTATGTAGTCCCTGGTTGTCCTGAAACTGACTCTGCAAACCAGGCTGGCCTCGAATTCACAGACCCGCCTACCTCTGCCTCCCCAGCCCTGGGATTAGGCATATGCCACCGGGCCAGGCCTATTCAACATTCTTAGCAGAACAGTTAAGAGACATGCTTAGGGTCATACCCTAATGAGGAAAGGAGAACCCTTCAGTGCCTTGCTGGTCTTGCTATCTAAGGTGAGGCATTGGTGTGCCCCTGAATTAAGCCACATTACCCAAGCAAGGCCCTGATTCAGGCCAAGAGGCATGACATCTGTTTTGGGAGTCCAGCACCAGCAGGCTTCAAACCAAAGCTCCTGGAGAGGCTGAGGCAGGAGGATCACAAATTCAGGGATTGCCATGGCAACATAGAAAAAGTCTGTCTCATGAGGCTGGGATATAGCTCAATGGTAGAGCTGTCACCTAGCATGCGGGGGGCTGTTCTGTCCCTGGCGCCTCAAAAACCAGCTCAGAACTTAGGACTTCAAATCATTAGGTTATGGAATATCATCGTTTTGACATTTTTATGTTCAAGGTTTTATTACTATTCTTTGTGTGTATGAGTGTTTTACATGCATGCATATCTATGCAGCACCTGCATGCAGTGCCCTCGAGGTTAGAAGAGGAGGGCAGATCCCCTGAGACTGCAGCTACCGATGGTTGTGAGCCACCATGTGGGTGCTGGGCTTGGAACCTGGCTCCTCTAGAAGAGCAGCTGGTGCTCTTCACCACTGACTGATCGCTCCAGCCCCTGTGTGCAGGTTTTAAGAACTCATAAAGATCTCAACGAATTGGTTTTATGGGATTTATTTCTAGTAACTGGAAATACTTGTGCTTATATTTCTCTGTTAAAGGAGAAATTCTACAGCACCCTGTTTTTGTGTATGAGAAATCCAGATTGAATAGTAACAATAAAAAATATTTCAAAGCCAGTGGCGGTGGCACATGCCTTTAATTCCAGCACTCGGGAGGCAGAGGCAGGTATATCTCTGTGAGTTCCAGGCCAGCCTGGTCTATAAAGCAAGTTCCAGGACAAACAGGGATACACAGAGAAACCTTATCTCAAAAAAAAAAAAAATTTCCATCATCAAACTTAAAAGAGGCCTGAAAAGGCTGGAGAGGTGGCTCAGCAGTTAAGAGCACTGGCTGCTCTTCCAGAGAACCCAGATTTGATTCCCAGAGCATACATGGCAGCTCACAACTCTCTGTAACTCCAGTGGTAGTGAATACAACACCCCCTCTGGTCTCTGCAGGTACCGGGCACACATATGATACACAGACATAGACGCAAGCAAAACACCCAGTGCTTTGTGTACCCAGAGGGGATGTCATCCAGGCTCCGGGCAAAGCTCTCAAGCTTGTCGCAATTTGAACAGATCAGCTATGAGATCCTAGGTCATCTCTGTGTATTCTGGGCCTCTGTAGAGCTGGGTCGAAGGCGGAGAGCCAAGCTGGCTAGTTAACTTTAGATATAGGGTATCTCTCCCAGGGTCTGAGCAAGAGCAGAATTAACTCCCCAGCTCCCTGGTTCCCTCCTTGGCACAGGGTTGCTGGAACGGCCAGTGCTACCCCCTTCAGTGGCCATTGATACTGCCAGCTACAAGATCTTTGTGTCCGGAAAGAGTGGTGTGGGCAAGACCGCACTGGTGGCAAAGCTGGCAGGCCTGGAAGTGCCTGTAGTGCACCATGAGACGACTGGTGAGTGGCTCGAACCCTCAGCCTGTCCTTGGTAGCCTTCTCTGAGACTCCCTGAGACAGAGGCAAGAACCCTGCTCCAGACTGCCTTAGCATGGGTTTATACATAACAATGCCATTTCCTCTGTGGCCTTGGGAAGTCATGTTGTTTGGGTTGGTGCTAGAGACAGCACTGGCGGCTGGTTGGCATAAAGGCAGATAGATGCTTACGACCTGCCCATCCCCCAGCTGTGTTTCTTTTTGATCCATCCTACATCCCAGGACATTTGAGGTCTCCTCCCTCCCGCTTTCTTGTGGCACAGGCCAATCCCACATGGCCTACCAAGGACTCCTGTTCCTTCCTGCTCTGAGGATTCTCCCAGGTCAGGGACCATGCCTTCCACGTCAGGGTGGTGACCCACAAGGTGGACATGTAGCTCTTCCTCATGCCCCTTCCCAGTCCCGCCCCACCCCACATCCCACTTCTGATTGGCTGATCCCAATTCTCCTCAGGTATTCAAACTACTGTGGTGTTTTGGCCGGCCAAGCTAAAGGCCAGCGACCGTGTGGTCATGTTCCGCTTTGAGTTCTGGGACTGTGGCGAGTCTGCCCTCAAGAAATTTGATCACATGTTGCCGGTGAGCTGGGCAGGTGGACCTGGGTGGACTTTGGGTGGGGCTTGTCAGAGACCCGCCCTGTCTACAGGAACCTGGCTTGGATATTAGTTACCTGAGGGCGGTCGGTGTACTCTGACTAGCCCCAGGACCTGTGTTCCAGCCACTCTCTGCTGTGGGCCTCAGTTTCTCAGTCTGTGGAAGGAGAAGATGCCACTGATCCTTCTTGGGGGCCTCTAGGCCCGCGGAGTCACGTGGTCACATGTCCTGTGTCCTCAGGCTTGCAAAGAGAATGCAGACGCCTTCCTGTTCCTCTTTTCTTTCACTGACCGAGCCTCCTTCGAAGATCTTCCTGGACAGTTAACCCGCGTAGCCAACGAAGCCCCTGGGGTCGTCAAGATGGTCATTGGCTCCAAGTATCCTTTGAGTGGCCCATAGGATGCACACCTGTCACCCTGTGAGGTCCAAGCCATGGGCTTTTCTTTAAAGGGAGGCCCCTGGGTGTGGCCTCTAGAGAGGAGGCCAAGGCTGAGTGTGCTGGGGTGCTGAGCAGAGCCTCTTGGCTAGGAGCCTTAACCCTCCTCCAGGTTTGACCAGTACATGCACACAGACGTACCAGAGCGAGACCTCACGGCCTTCCGGCAGACCTGGCAACTGCCCTTGTTACGGGTGAAGAGTGTACCAGGGCGGCGGCTGGCAGATGGGCGTACACTGGACGGTCGGGCTGGGCTGGTTGACGTTGCGCATGTGCTCAATGGCCTTGCAGAGCAGTTGTGGCACCAGGACCAGGTGGCAGCCGGCCTGCTCCCCAGCTCCCCAGAGAATGCTCCTGGCTGAAGGGTGATGGCTCTTGAGTAGAGACAGGGACTGATGATCCCCACTCCCGTCTCTTGGGTGACCCAGGATTGATGGTAGGACCTAGGGCCCAAGGCTGATGCAAGAACACTGTTCTGGGGGCTGGAGAGATGGCTCAGAGGTTAAGAGCATTGCCTGCTCTTCCAAAGGTCCTGAGTTCAATTCCCAGCAACCACATGGGATTGCTGTAATGGGGTCTGGTGCCCCCTTCTGGCCTGCAGGCATACACACAGAATATTGTATACATAATAAATAAATAAATAAATATTTAAAAAAAAAAAGAACACTGTTCTGTCCTCGGGACTGGCTGGGGAGGGCCTTCACCTGACTGTCACATGGGGACACAAGGCTCCAGAGCTGGAAGGTCACCCAGCCCCACAGCCCTTCACCCTTCTGCAGCACCCACCGAGGTCTCAGAAGGACCCTGGACCTCTCTTGACTTCAGCCAGGAGCATTATTGGTTGAAATAACACCACTTGCTCTAACAGATAAACTCTGACATCTCAGCGGCTGAACTCTGTCGATGTGTTTTGTTTTGGTTGGTTTTTTGTTCCTTTGGCTCCCTGCACCGACTCAGAGGCGTGTTCCCAGTTTATTAGCATCCCGGGCAGCAGACACGGAGTGAGTGTATATAGAAGGCCACCGGAGGAGGATGGGGTTACCTCAGGGCTCGAGTCTCTCCAGGTCCCTCAGCGGTTCAGAGTACTGGTTACTCTACCAAAGGACTCAGGTTTGATTCCCAGAATCCACATTGCGGCTCCTAAGGGTTTGTAATTCCAATTCCAGGGGATCCAGCATTCTCTTCTGGCTTCCTCAGGCCCCAGGCACATATGAGGCACACCACTCTATATGACTCCAGTTCACGGGGATTTGATTTCTGAGGGCACCAGGCACACACATGGTGCACAGACATACATGCAGCTCAAATACTGTATACGTAAAATAATAATAAAGTTATTTAAAAAAAAAAAACTAGTGTTGCATCCTGATCACAACCTTGCTGTGTGTGGTCACATGGGACACCCGTGGTGATCTATCCAGACCCCTTACAGCAGCCTGCAAGACCCTGTTCCATCTGGCCTCGACCGGTTCTCCCTGACTGGCACTACTGGATCCTTGAGTAGAACACATTTACTTACACCCAGTGCCTTTGCACTGTGTCCTGCCGGGATTCCCTCCACTCGGGCTTTATGTTGGTTTAGGCATCAGCATTGACACCGCCTTCATAAGGACCCGCGGAATCCCTAGAGGCCCTGTCCCTTGAGCTTCCTCACATTTATCGCTCTAGTTTGTTGTCTGTCTTCTGCCACTAGAATGAACTCTAGGTGAACAGAGACCTGGTATGTCATGTCATGCCAGCTACCCTACCGCTGGTGTCTTTAACATGCAGAAGGGGCTCAGTAAATGGTTGTTGAATGAATCCATGAATCTCGCTCTCCATCTATCCAGCCATTCAAACACTAGTCGTTTAGTGGTTAGTGTTTTCAGAAAGAAAAACCACTATTTTAACAGGGAATTTAATATAATATTTGGATAGATGGATGCTGGAAAACTGAAAAAGCAGAAAGGGAGCTGAGCGATGGTGGCGCACGCCTTTAATCCCAGCACTCGGGAGGCAGAGGCAGGCGGATCTCTGTGAGTTCGAGACCAGCCTGGTCTACAGAGCTAGTTCCAGGACAGGCTCCAAAGCCACAGAGAAACCCTGTCTCGAAAAAAAAAAAAAAGGGAGTTGAAGAAGCAATGTCGACATCAGTGGTTCTCCTGGGAGCCGTGGTACACAACTCATGGGTTTCCAGAATGGCCTGACCCTTACACACTGCCCCGCAACCCCCGCTGCTGAAGTGTGTGTGCGCATGTGTGGAAATGGGAGATAAAACAAAAAATCCAGGTTAGTGGTCTGAAAACCCGAGGGTTAGCGTGGCTGCTGCAAGTCCAGCTTTTTCTCCTTAAAATATTGCTCATTTCTTTAAATATTTTCAGTTCTATTTGTGTGCTTCTAATAGAATATATTAGTAAATAAGGGATGCTATGTGATGGGGTTCTCTAAACACATTTACACCACAAACACTGGGTGTTTTTTAAGAAATATTTTATTGATTCTTGGAGAATTTTATACAGTATATTTTGTTCATAATCTTTACCCTCCCTAATTCCTCCCTGATCTTCTCCCCCTTTCTCCCCACCAAACTTTATGTTCTTTCTCTCTCTTAAAAACAAGGCAAGAGCCGGGCGGTGGTGGCGCACGCCTTTAATCCCAGCACTCGGGAGGCAGAGACAGATGGATCTCTGTGAGTTCGAGACCAGCCTGGTCTACAGAGCTAGTTCCAGGACAGGAACCAAAACCACAGAGAAACCCTGTCTCGAAAATAAAAAAAAATAAAAAAAACAGCAGCAAGTTAAATGAACCTGTCTGCCTGGGGTGTCTGAGCCCTCGGTCACCTGGGCAGCTCTCTCAGCGCTAAGGACCTCAGCAAAGAGTGTTAGAAGGGAGAGGTCAGCAATTCACTCATCGGTATTTTGAGACAAGGTCTCACTCTGTAGCCCTGTCTAGCCTCAAACTCACACTAATCCAGCTTCCTTTGCCCACAAGTGCTGAGGAAGACCTGTGCTACCATGGCTGGGAAAATTAGCAAAAAAAAAAAAAAAATTATTTGTCCATTTCCCTCTGCACAGCAGTTTCTCTAGGATGCTCCAGATGCAGCCTTTGAAGGAAGTGTGGTTTGTTAAGGAGAAGCTTGCCATCTGGGAGGAAGCCTGGGAGGGAGCGGCGGACTCTCCTGAAGCCGACTGTCCAGGGCTTGTTTCACTCTACTTTGTCCTTGCTTCTCTGAAAACACAGGAAGCTGCGGAAGGGAAGAGGGCCAGCCTCCTGACTTTCCTTGCCTGGTGGCACGGGTGGACCTCCCAAGCCAGCTCCAGTGCCCTCATCGGAGGGGATACCAGCGAGGTGTCTAGGCGACAGGAAAGCCCACCTCTCCAGCAGCCCCCACGCCGGGATAAAAAGCCCTGCAAGAACTTCTGGAAAACCTTCTCCTCTTGCAAATAACCCTGCCCTGGCCACCCCTGGAAATGCATCCATAGTCTGAATAAAGAGTGTCAGGCAGCATGAAGCTTTCCTAAATCAACTTTTCTTCCCAGGCCATGTGAAAATTACTAAATTTCAGTAATGACCACTACAAATATTGGTGAAATAAGAAACTGGAAACCCATAGGGAACCCTCCAACTCAAAATTTGGTGGTGCTTGCCAGAGTGTATCAAGCAGGACCACTGGGCTTCCATCCTGGTTCTGGGAGAGAGGGCTTCTCTTCTCTCAATTGAAAACAGCTAAAATTGTGTGTGTGTGTGTATACACAGCACACAATTTTTTCAACAAGGTCTGTGTAAGCTCAGGCTAACTTCAAACTTCCAGTGTAGCCAAGAATGACCTTGAAATGACCCTCCTGCCTCTACTCCTCAAGGGCTCAAGGTAGCATTTTTAAGAATTCCAAACAGCACCTTCAGTTTATTTTTGGCTTTTGGAGATTGGGTCTCACATATAGCCCACTTGGTCTTGAACTCACAGCCTGTCTTCTTCTCTTGAGTGCTGGGATTACAGATGCACCCTTGCAGCTAGCTCTATTTCAGTCTGTTTTAATATGAGTTGTCTAATTTAAAGTCTCCCCAGACCTGAGGCAGAGTGCGTGCCCACAGCCACAGGGTCTCCCCTGCTCCTCAGCACTGAAGTTCACAAGCCAGTGAGCAACACTGCTCAACCAGCACCCTGGTTATTCCTCATAGTTTAGCTAAAATTAATTTTGAAACTAATGTTGTGCTGTTAAACTGACACCATGCTGACATGCTTATAAAAGTTATATTCAAATTCGCTCTGCAGCAGTTTTAATTAGAAATATTGATTTGTTACATTTCTTTTCCCCGCCTGTAGCTTCACTTTTATTTTGTGAGAAAAGACATCTAACAAAAGCATCACACTGAGTAGCGCTGCCCCATCCAGCCATTTGGAGACGGGGAGTCACGGTTTAGCCGTGGCTGGCCCGCGCCTTGGTGTGCAGACCAGGCTGGCCTCCAGTGCACATTGAGCCGCCTCTTTCTGCCTCTCATGTGCTGGGACTTGGCGTGTGTACCACATTGCCTGGCTTGCCTTGACTTCTGAGACAGGTACCCCCAAAATCCAGTATCCATGATGGATGAGAGAAAGGGGGGGAAGCCATGACTGCTCCTAGGTGTGGTGGAGAACGTTTACTGTAGATAAAAGCCAGAGCACAGCCAGAGACAGGAACAACTGGGAGAGTCCAGAGTGACGTGACCAGGCTGAGCTGGGCCATGTGAAGAGATGGGGAGTGAGGGGGAAGCAGGTGCAGCAGCCAGGAGGCCAAAGGTAAAAGGGGAGGTTACCAAAAATGCCTGGATTATATAGGAAGAGCCTCTGGGGAAGGGCAACCCAGCCTCTAGGCTGAAGAGTTCAGGGCAGAGGGCAGGTGTGCCAGCCATACCCTGTAACAGGTAGGGACTGAGGGATGCTGGGAGAACCTGGCAGCCAGATCGGCTTTGATGAGTTAGACACCTCAGCTGCTTGTCCCGGGCTTGAAACTTAACACACACTTAATGCGCAATTGTCACGGCAGCTTTTCATTTTAATTTCCAGTGAGTAACAGATGAGAGGCCATTCCGTGTCTGATCTGACAGCGAGCAGCACTGACCTCCCAGCTAAGCAGGATTTTGGTCTTCCCCAGGAAGCAGAAGAGAAATCACTATTCCCAAGTATAGCATGTTTTAATTCTTCCCCATAGCCCTGAAATCCTTTCCGGTCCTACACACTTGAACTGTTGAGCCACGGTCATTAGGAGAAACACTAAGTGTGAAGGCTCGAGATGCTAAACTTTTGTTCACTGCGCACGTGGCGTCAGCACGGCTGGAGACAACAGTTCTCTAGTCCACTGTGTTGCTTCCAGGGATCAACCCAGGGTTCTCAGCCTTGGGAGCGATCGCCTTTCATCGCTGAGTTGTCTTGCAGACTACCAAGACTGTGGCAGGTTGGGTGTGGTGGTTCAGGGCGGTGATTGCTGCCCTCGGGAGATTGAGACAGGTGGGTTGCTGTGCGTTCAGGATCAGCCTTGGCAGTGGCTGAAGGCCACTGCAGTGGGTGGGTCTTTCTTTCAGTGTGTGGCGAAAGGCTGGGACTCTACTGCCTAGGTGTGAACCACAAAGCATACAGTTCTGCATCTAGAATTACATCGGTTTCTGAGAGTCGTACCTAAAATGGGGGAAAAGCCCAGGGCTGGCTCACCAGGATGAGCTTCATCCTCTTCTCTGGACACCAGGGAGCGGACTCCAACTGTGACTGCTGACTTGGCTCTGTGCTCCTCAGAGCTGAGCCCGGCCGGCCGTGATTACTAGCTGAGTACGGCAACATGGTGATGGATGGAGCTGCATCTCAATCTGCACAGCAGCCTAGGGACCAGTGCTGGGTCCATGTACTGGTGGCCAACGTCCGGCTGAATGGCCAGAGAGGCTCCAGAAACTGGTCTTCTGCACAGCAGCCTAGGGACCAGTGCTGGGTCCGTGTCCTGGTGGCCAACGTCCGGCTGAATGGCCAGAGAGGCTCCAGAAACTGGTCTTCTGCACAGCAGCCTAGGGACCAGTGCTGGGTCTGTGTACTGGTGGCCGCTGTCCGGCTGAATGGCCAGAGAGGCTCCAGGTCTTGAAATATTTTTTTCTAGAACAGAGGTGTACTAGTGTTTTAAATTCACCTGGAGTCTTCTCTGCACTGTCCTTGAGGCTGTGAACTTACCTTAGCTATGCCCCCCTGGAAGACAATAAAGCTAATGATCCTGCCAGGCAGTCTGTTGGTTCAGGCTCCTAAGTTCAGGACTTAGTTGTTGGCCTCAGCTGTGTTAGACTGTCTGTGGTTTGCAGGTATTAGGCCTTGATATGCTCACAGGGGGTGGCACTATTAGGAGGTGTGGTTCTGTTGGAGTGGGTGTGGCCTTGGAGGAATGTGTCACTGTAGGGGTGGGCTTTGAGGTTTTCCATGCTCAGGACACCATCCAGTGTCTCAGTTAACTTCTTGTGGCCTTCAAGGTGCAGGACTCTAAGCCACTCCTCCAGCACCGTGTCTACCTGCGTGTCGTCATGATGATAATGGACTAAACCTCTGCAAACTGTAAGTGAGCCACCCCGATTAAATGTTTTCCTTGTAAGAGTTGCTGTGCCAGGCAGTGGTGGTGCATGCTTTTAACCTCAGCACTTAGGAGGCAGAGGCAGGCAGATCTGTGACTTCAAGATCAGCCTGGTCTACAGAATGAGTTCCAGGACAGACTCCAAAGCTACAAAGAAACCCTGTCTCAGAGAAAAAACAAAAACAAAAAAAAACCCTAACTGAGGATGGATCGTTTCTACTTGGTCTTGTCCTTTACCAAACCCTGACCACGACACACCCCTTTTACCTTGACTTCTCAGAGGACGGGGGAAGGGTCTCTGCTCTGGAGAGCTAGTTTTACCTGCTTCACAGAACCCGGTGCAGTGGAGGCGGAGGCACAGCCCCCCAAAGTTATCTAGAGCTCCTGCCCTACCCACTACAAGGTCGGAGCCCTCTGGTTTCCAGCGAGGGGTACAGGGTCGTTTTATTTGGGCAGATGAGAAGGTTGGAGATTTTTCTCCACCTTTTTCCTGCTCTCCGTGGGATGTTGACTTAACCCTATCTCCCCTCACCTACTTTGGCCAGCATCTTCTTGAAGTGTAACGGTGCTCAGGGAGGGCAAAGTAGAGAGGAGGAATAGAGGACTCCACTACGAATTTAAAGTCATCAATAAGAGGCTAAAGAACCCACTCCCAAGAAGAGTTCCCTGGGATCTGAGCATGCAGGTTTGGCATGCAAGAGGGTCTGAGTTCAACCCCCAGCATTGTGTGTGGTGGAGTTCTGTGTAATCCCAGCACTCAAAAAGGTAGAGGCGGGCCGGGCGGTGGTGGCGCACTCCTGTAATCCCAGCACTTGGGAGGCAGAGACAGGCGGATCTCTGTGAGTTCGAGGCCAGCCTGGTCTACCAAGGGAGTTCCAGGACAGGCTCCAAAGCTACAGAGAAACCCTGTCTCGAAAAACCAAAAAATAAAAAAATAAAATAAAAAAAAAAAAGGTAGAGGCGGGAAGCTCAACACGCTAAGATTCTCCTCTACATACCAAGTTTGAAAAAAAGAAGTCAGCTATCAGCTAGGCATCTCCCAATACACAGTCAGTGGGTAAGGATGTAGGCTCGGGGCGGGGTCAGACAGACCTGGGTCTCAATACTGGCTATTCTTTTCTTTCTTTTCTTTTTTAATTTATTTATTGTGTACACTATAGTCTGCCCACATGCATGCCCGCAGGCCAGAAGAGGGCACCAGATCTCATTACAGATGGTTGTAAGCCACCATGTGGTTGCTGAGAATTGAATTCAGGACCTTTAGACAAGTAGGCAGTACTCTTAACCACTGAGCCATCTCTCCAGCCCTCTTTCTTTCTTTTTTTTTTTTTAAGATTTATTCATTTTTACTTTTTATGTGTATGAGTGCTTCGCCTGCGTGTATGTAACTGTGTGCACCCTGTACACGCCTAGCGCCCATGAAAGCCAGAAGAAGGTGTCAGATAATCTGAAACTGGAGTGACACACGGTGTGAGCCACCCTGTGAACGCTAGGGACCGAGTCTAGCTTCTCTGCAAGAGCAGCACAGACTCTTAACCACTGAGCCATCTCTCCAGCCCCTGGCTGTTCTTGTTAATTAAGTCCCTAGAACCTCAGTGTCACCGTCTGTAAAGGGTGCGTGTGGAGGGGAAACCTCACAGATGGGACAGTGCTCATGTGTAGGGGCACAAGCCTTGTGTACTCACTCCCCTGCTACATGGTAGCAGACACGGTAGGGGCTTCACAGGGTCCTGACAGACAGTAAGTGAATCCATGCACGTGAAGTGCTTGGCATGCAGGAAGCGTACCAGTTATTAACCCCATGGGCATCATCTTCATACCTACCCTACATACGCCTCTGAATAGCGCCCAATTGGCAATTTCAAGGTGCTCACACAAATGGTCGGTACACTGGGAGATAAGAAGCAGCTCTACGTTTTCCACAGACTTGGCAAAGTTGTGTGCCTGGCACCGAGCATGGACCCCCCCTCCACCCCCACCCCTCCAACCTCTTATGGAGGCTGCCTTGGCTTCGACTGTTTCCTTGGCCTTACTGAGAACTCTCTCCGGGTAGGCGTCTGGACTCTGGGAAGATTCCATTGGGGAGGCAGCTGCTAGAGACCCAGAGGCTGGTCATTCCAGCAGACAGGGGTCAGTGGTGAGGAGTGGCCATGCTGGAGGGGCCATCCAGAAAGGGCCCTCCAGAAGATAACTAGCTTCCAAGATTGACTTCTGTCTCCCAGGCATGGGAGACAGTCATGTGTCCCCAATTTTCAGAGGTGGGATAGGTTCAGAGAGGGGCAGAGGAGGTCTCAGAATCCCTGAGGGGGATTCCAGGTTTGGAGGTTCCTTTGCAACCCTTCCAGGACGTCCTTCACTCCTACAAAATCCCCGCCTCTCCCCAGTACTTGGAAAGCTCCAAAGAGGGGTGTCTTACCTCTTAGGAGCAGAACCCTGCTAACCCCATCTTTAGGCAGCTGTCTGGGGTCCCTCAGAGCCTCTGGGAGGCATAGGACTCCCATTGTTCCAGCCCCCTCTTGTACCCGACTGGCCAAACCGGTTCTGGGGAAGGGGGGCGGGGAGCAGGCACGTCGAGACAGCCGCCTGCCTCTGCGAGACTCCCTCACCCTCGCTTCCCCCCTCCCTGCCCCACACAATACCCAGGAGCTTGCATTGTCCAGCATTGGAGCCATGCTGGCATGGTCCTTTGAGGACTTGGCTACAACCCCATTGCCCCCAGGGTGGCCTGGAGCCCTGGACTGTACCAGCCGCTGGACGGAGGAGCTCCCTGGCTGAGGTAGGGCCCTGGGTCAACAGCTCAACCTCCTCTTGCTGTGTCCCGAGGGAGTCCTTTGTGCTGTGCCGCCTGCCCGCTGCTTCTGGCTTCAACCCGTTCTTGGCCTCCTGGGGCTCTGCTTGACTTGGAACCCCCTTTCCAGACACGACTGCCATCTAGATTTTGTCCCTTAAGGAGAAAGGGAGTCTGGCAGGTCTGTTCTCTGAGCAGGGAGTCAAAGGGTACTAAGAAGGGAAGGAAAAGCTGGGTACCGCGGGGCCAGAGGTGCTGTCCCGGACCACGGCAATGCTTTGGGATGCTCTGACACCTTGCTAGATAGACCTGTTGCCCTCTCTAACTAATAGTGCCTCTGCACAGACCACTCCCTGGCCTCTGCCAATCCTTCTTAGCCTGCAGAGACACCTTTGACACAGGCTTCATAGAGGAGAGTTCTGGGGGACCTCAGGGTCACTTGACACACAAGGATACCAAGGCCCAAGGAAGGGCTTATAATTTGCCTAGAGCCTCACAGGACTGGCCAGTGTCAACACAGGACCTTGAACCTGGTTTCCAGAGTGACCCTTGCCTTGTGAGCACTCCTCTGTCTTGGAGTCACATCTAGAGCCAGCCACTTGAAGCCAGTCCTTCCTGACCTGTTATTTTAATGGAAAAGTGCTACACAGTCTTAAACCCGGCTTGGGCCCAAATTACCAACATCAAGGCTAGGTGGGCTGTTGCCTGAAAAGCTACTTGAATGGTGTCTCGGCTTGACGGGCCATTGCCACAGCCTCTGGGTCAGGGGCACAGTGGGGCTGACCCACTCCCACACTTCCTGCCACCCTTTTTATAATTTTTTTTTAAATTTCGTATTCCAGAAAGCCCTGCACATTCCTTTAGCACCCTGGCCTTCTCCTCTGAGGTCTTAACTGAAGTTGCTCCGGCCTTAAGTTCCAGTGTTTTGGTGATTTACCTTATAAATCACAGGAGAGGGGCTCATTTCCTGTTCTCCAGGGGCTTCTAGGGCAGGGTGTGTTCTTATGCCTAAGAGAGACCCGTGTGGTGAACAGAGACTGTGTCCCCTCCCACTTGTTACTACCACTGGCTGCTGGCCCAAGCCATTCCCCGCTCCCCAAAGACTGAGAAAATGACCCCACTGGGGGACTGGCTATCGATGACAAGCCTCCCACCGTGCCCTGTGCCCGAGGCACCTCCTGTGCTCTGCCATTAATTCTTGTATTAGCAGTGAGGAAGTTGGCGCTAGGTCTCCTACAATGCTGGCTGAGGAAACCGAGGTTCACAGTGGCTTACCCAGCTGAGCACGGTAGTCTTGAGGGGCGAAGGCTAAATCAGGGAGTGAGTGAGGTATGGCTGTTGTTTTTGTTTGGGGGAGGGCCTCTGAGGACCAGCCAGTCTTCACCTCAGGCCTCCTAAGGCAGGGGTACGGGGAGAAGCAGGTGAGATACAAAGCAGGAGACTCAACCGTCCTCTACTAGGCCTACCCAGATGCTGTCTCTGGTTCAGGCTGGAGATTACTGCCCCATCTTTGTACTGGGTCCTTGCGGGTTTTAGCCTTGCAACCTTGAGCTGAGACCTACACCAGGAAGCCTTCCTGATGTACTCAGATTGGGCTGGGCCCAGCCCCCTACTGTGTTAGTGCCTGTGGCTTGTTTCTTGCCAACTCAGATTATAACCGCTTTTGTTTTTTGGCTCTCCCACCAGACTGGCAACCCCACCGGGCATGAGCTATTATTTGTTCATCTGTCTTCCTGTTTTTTGTTTGTTTGTATTTTTCCTGGATTTCCCACTGGCCTGGGCATCTGGTCACATCGGAAATCCTCGGTGTCTCCTGGTGTCTCAGGCTCTGGGCCTCAAGCGACTCAGCCTCTGTGGTTTCTCTTCTTCAGTCTCCCAGAGTCGCTTCCCGAGCTGTTGTCTCCAAGGTCGCTATTTCTCTGGGTCTCCCTCTCGTTTCTGTCAGACTGGGCACTGCTCCTTTGGCCCAAGGGGCCTCTGCAAGGGTCCTTGCTGCCCAGACTGCCCGCAACGCAGCCAGGCAAGTGTAGGCCCCCGCCCAGCCCCAGCCCGCTGCCTGCTCCCTCCCTCTCCTCGCCTCACCACAGGGTTTGATGAATCAAACCCTTTGTCTGGGTGGGATCTCCCCCAGCCAGCTGGGCAGAGAGAGGGCTTCCCCTGCCGGAGCAGGCAGGCAGCATCAGCAGCAGGCTTCGGTCTCTGCTGAAGAGGTGAGGGGCAAGAGGGAGGCCACAGAGGGCTCTGGGGCAGAGGCGGAAGGGGCTTGGACCTCTGGGCTCATCATTCTGTCCTGGGGTACTGGCAGACTGCCTGGGGATGGCATCCTGCCCAGAAACGGCCCATTCTGCCTGGTTTGATCTAGTGTCTGGGAGCTGGGACGGGGATAAGCCCCCTCTGTCATCCCAAACTGGGGATTGGGCATCTCCTTGCTCTTCCCTGGGAGGGACTAATCTGGGTGGTGGCCTGCCTGCCAGTCTGTGACCCTCCCAGCCAGCCTGGCAAGGGTGTAGGCATCACTCAGCAAGAAGGCCTCAAGCCTGGGTATGGAAGGGGGTGGATAACTTCAGAACAAGGACATTGGGCCCGTATGTATCTGCATCCTGGTGTGTGTGTGTGTGTCTGCCTGGAGCCGTGTGAGGAAGCTTGTGTGTGTGTGTGTGTGTGTGCGCGTGTCACTGAAAATTTCTAAGCCTATGTTACAAATCAAAACAAAAAAAAAGTATGTGTCTATCCGCATTTGAGATGTCTCAAGTTATCTATGAAAGTATGTGTGCCGGAAGAGAATGTGTGGCTGTGTGTTGGAACATGAATTTGTGTGACAACGTATGTTATCTATATGTCTGGTCACATGTCAATGTGTATTAGAAATTGTACAAGGTGACTAACAGCGCAGATGTGGAAGTCGTGATGCCTGTGTGGAAATCCTGGCTCTACTAGTCGGTCGATAACCACTGTGCCTCACTCTCCTCTTCTATCAAATGGGGGTAACGGCATGGGTGCTGAAGGCTGGTGGAGATTAACTGAGGGGCTACACGGGTGTTGCTCATTTAATAAGTACTGACTAACACTGACGATTACTAAAAGGGCATGTGAGTGTGTTTGTGTGGCTGCGTACACATGTGCCTGCCAGAGGGGTTGCCCGGGCCCCCAGGACATGATGGCCCACCAGCACTGCCTGTTGTACTATATCTGGATCTCATCCCTTCTCCCCTCCAGGCCCAGGAGGGTGGCAGAGCAAAGGAGGAATGGACTGTGGGCCACCCGCAACCCTCCAGCCTCACCTGGCTGGACCACCTGGCACTGCCCGCCGCCCGGTAGCCGTGTGCCAGCAGGAAAGCCTGTCTTTCGTGGAACTGCCCTCTCTGCAGCCCCCAAGCCCAGTGTGTGTGGATCTTTTCCCCATTGCGCCTGAGGAGCTTCAAGCTCCTGGTAGTCGCTGGTCCCTGGCAACCCCTGCCCCTCTCCAAGGACTGTCATGGCCACCTTCCCCAGGAAGCCCAGATTCCCATATCTCCAGCAGTGGAGGAATGAGACCCAGCAGGGCTGGCAGCTGGCCCCACTGTCCTGGTGCCCAGCCCCCAACTCTGGTGGGACCCTGGAGCTCCCAACACATGCAGCCCCAGCGCAGGGCCAGCCATGGTGGCTCAGAGAAGAAGTCAGCCTGTGAGTCACCCTGGTGGGGGGTGGGTCTTTGGGGGCAGCTAGGGGAGGGACTGGGAGGCTCTTTTTGAACTCTCTAAACTTCAGAATGTCCCAAAAGACAGGACAAGTTTTACCGACAAGGGAAAGATGGCTCATAGGGTCCAAATGACTTGCCAACATTACATAACCAGTTTGGCGGCCGCTGTTCCAGTTCCCTTGCTCTCTGTGGTCAGGACCTCTGATATCCTGTTGCCCTGGGGCATCTCATTTTGATGCTCAGGGTCATGCCACCACAACAAGAAGGAAGACGGGACAGACTACAGTGGAAGGCAGCTGTTATTTTTACCCCACCCCTAGGGCGCAAGATCCAGGTATATCATAATGAAGAGGCCACTGGTGGCACCGAGACCACCATGGGTCTTCTGGAGACTGGCCAGGCTGTACATGAGCAGGCTCTATGTGCGGAAGAGCCCAGGCCACAGGAACTTTCCAGAAGCACCAGAGTGGGCCTTGAGGCTCAGGAGCGAAGGCGCTTCTCAGCCTCCGAACTGATGACGAGGCTTCACTCATCTCTGCGCCTGGGTCGCACGGCCACCAGGGCCCTGACCTCGGGGTCAGGTGCTGGAATCACCCGAGAGGGTAATCAGCTATTTTTCTATTTTTCCGGGCACTGAGGGCAGCCTGAGCCAGGCGTGCAGGGCGCAGCCTACCTACCGGTGTTAACATCGGGTGATCGGCCCCACGCACGTCGTTCTCTAGATCGCCCACTCCCAGCTCTTGCTTTCTCTAGGGAAACTGCCTGTGAGGGAATACCGAAGAGCGGAGATGAGGGTGGACAGTGTGTCGCTGCCAGCACCTGCTGACCCAAATGAGGTCCACGGTGGTCTACTGGAGCCCAGGTACCTACCTCTCTCTTGGGGTTCGGGTTGGGGAGGGATGCAAAGAGGTCCTGACACTCTTTCCTAGGCTGGACACGCATGAAAAACCCTCTCAGGATCCCAGCAGTGCCACCGAGCGACGCCAGTCCCGCTTCCTCCTTAACTGTATGTGCAGAGTTGCTGCGAAGGCGGGGGGGGGGGGGTGGACGTGGGGGGCGGGGGGATGGGGCCGGGGCTTTGGAATCTGGGGAGCCTACTTTTGGGAAATTGAGGTGGGTTGGCATACAGTTGGTGCCCAGTTAGTGTTTCTAGCTTGGGTAAATGAGATCCTGAGATCCCGTCTCCCGCCCCGCCCAGCTGTCCTCTACCAGGAGTACAGCGACGTGGCCAGCGCGCGCGAGTTGCGGCGGCAGCAGCGCGAGGAGGAGGGCCCTGGGGACGGGGCGGAAGGCGCGGAGGAGGGGCCCGGGCCACCGCGCGCCAACCTTTCCCCGAGCAGCTCCTTTCGCGCGCAGCGCTCTGCCCGAGGCTCCACCTTCTCGCTGTGGCAGGACATCCCCGACGTGCGCGGCAGCGGCGTCCTGGCCACGCTGAGCCTGCGCGACTGCAAACTGCAGGAGGTGAGGGGCGGGGCTAGAGGCAGGAGATGGGGACCCACGGGGAATTAGGGACTGTCCACGTGGAGAAGGGGTGGGAGGACCTGGGAAAAGACTCGAGAGCCCGGCCTAGAAGCCAGGAAAAGGGGTGGGCGGAGTGGAGCCTCGTATGGGGAGAGGCCAGAAGCAGGTGATGGGGACCTTAGGGAGATGAAGGGCTGTCGACTAGCAGTGGAAAGTGGGGGGGGGGGCCCATCTGTGCAGCCAGGAGAAGAGCCGGGAGGGTCTAAAACAGGGAGAAGCCAATGTCAGGAGCGGGACCAGAAGTAGTTGATCAGGAGACTCAGCTAGACCCAGGGACTGTCAAAGCGAAGGGTGGGGGAGAAGACGTGGGAAGGTAGGGCTCCTAGAAGTCAGCTGGGAAGCCAGGAGTGGGATCGGAGGGGCGGAGCCTAGGACGGGGCGGGGTCAAGGTCAGGTGCTGGGGACTTAGGGGGTGAAGCGTGTCAACGCGGAGAGTGGGTGAGAGAACCAGGGAAAGCTTGGGTCCTCGGGTGCCAGGGGGAAGCCAGGACAGAGAGCTAGGTCAAGGACAGGACGGAGCGCAACACAGGAGCGGGGCCATTGGAGAGCGCCCTCCCCGGTTGGGGGCGCGGCCAAGGGCAGGTGCTGGGCGTAGCCGAGCGCCACGGGCAGCGCTTGCTCTTGGGAAAGACTTCAAGTAGCGGAGCTTGTCAGCTGGCAGCTTTGGGCGCGCCCAGGCCCCACCTGGCGCCAGATTATCCGTAGGGCTGGGAAGGGGCAGGGCAGTGGTGTCTATTGAGGTCTGATCCTGTTGGGAGAGTTGAGACCCTGATCCTTGGCGGCCTGACTTTGCTCCCGGCCTCCACCCTCCCTTAGGCCAAATTTGAGCTGATCACCTCGGAGGCCTCCTACATCCATAGCCTGTCGGTGGCTGTGGGCCACTTCTTAGGCTCCGCGGAGCTGAGCGAGTGTCTGGGGACTCAGGACAAGCAGTGGCTATTTTCCAAACTGCCCGAGGTCAAGAGCACCAGTGAGAGGTGAGCGAGTGGCCCGGCCTGGCTAAGGGTGGGCACAGAGGTCTGTAGTGGCGCTGTCCTTGACCTTGGCTCGCCTGGCAGGTTTCTCCACGACCTGGAACAGCGTCTAGAGGCCGACGTGCTGCGCTTCAGCGTGTGCGACGTCGTTCTGCAGCACTGCCCTGCCTTCCGCCGGGTCTACCTGCCCTACGTCACCAACCAGGCCTATCAGGAGCGCACCTACCAGCGCCTCCTGTAGGAGGGGCTCTGCGGTGGGGAGGGGGGGCTTGGGTGGATGTAGGTGGGACATCCTGTCGGGTGGGACAGGTCCATCTGTGAGGCATGGGGCGATGTGCAGAGAGCCACCCTGTGACAGCACCTTCCTACCCACTGTCCAGCCTAGAGAACCCCAAGTTTCCCGGCATCCTGGCCCGCCTAGAAGAGTCTCCCGTGTGCCAGCGGCTGCCTCTCACCTCCTTCCTCATCCTACCCTTCCAGAGGGTCACCCGCCTCAAGATGCTGGTAGAGGTAGCTCACTTCAGGAAGGGCGGGGAGGGAGAGGCTGGCCTGCCACCCGTGGTTATGTTTTCGTTGTTATATCACGTTTGTCTTCCATTTTATCATATATTAATTATGAATAATAGGGTCCATTGTGACATGTCCATACACACATACCCATCTCCCTCTTCCCTTGGGTCCCCTCCCACTGGTCTTCTTCCTCTTCCCGGTGACCCCTCCTTCTACTCTCAAGTCTGTTTTGTGTGTGACCCAGTGAGTTTCAATAGGGCGTCTTAATGCAAGTGAGAACATGGGTGCCTTACTAGTGACCACCGTACCCAAGAACGTCTCTCTCTCTCTCTCTCTCTCTCTCTCTCTCTCTCTCTCCTCTCTCTCTCTCTTTCTCTCTCTCTCCTCTCTCTCCTCTCTCCTCTCGCTCTCTCTCTTTCTCTCTTGCTCTCTCTCTCTCTCGTTCTCTTTCTCTCTTGCTCTCTCTCTCCTCTCTCTCTCTCTCTCTCTCTCTCTCTCTCTCTCTCTCTCTCTCCTCTCTCTCTCTCTCTTGCTCTTGCTCTCGCCCACCAGAACATTTTGAAGCGGACAGCACCAGGCTCCCAAGATGAGGACATGGCCACCAAGGCTTTCAGTGCACTCAAGGAGGTGAGCTCAGGGACTGGAGCTGTGGGCTCCTGAGGCCTCCCCTTCTCCTGGTGGGAGCCCAGATAACTCCCCACCCATCCCATCCCCAGCTGGTGCAGGAATGCAATGCCAGCGTGCAGTCCATGAAGAGGACTGAGGAACTCATTCACCTGAGTAAGAAGATCCACTTCGAGGGCAAGGTAGGGGAAAGCCCTTGCTGGGCTGGAGAGATGGCTCAGGGCTTAGAGCACTGGCTACTCTTCCAGAGGTCCTGAGTTCAATTCCCAGCACCCACATGGTGGCTCACAACCATCTATAACAGGATCTGATGCCCTCTTCTAACATGCTGGTATATATGCAGAGCCTCCATTCATAGAATATAAATACATTATAAAAAAATTCAAAAGAGGAAAGCTCTTGCTTCCTCCTTCCTCTGGGGCCAGGGGGCCGGTAGTCACTGCCCATGATCTCCCTGGTCTGGACTCACCCAGCACCGCTGCCTCACCTGCCCTCCCTAATTGTCTATCTTTCTCCAGATCTTTCCACTGATCTCACAGGCCCGCTGGCTGGTGAGGCACGGGGAGCTGGTGGAATTGGCCCCCCTGCCGGCCGCACCGCCTGCCAAGCTGAAGCTGTCCAGCAAAGCCGTGTACCTTCACCTCTTCAATGACTGCCTGCTTCTGTCCCGGAGGAAAGAGTGGGTGCTGGGAATATTTTTTTAAATTAATATTTGTTTTATGCGCACGGGTGTTTTGCCCACATGTATGTCTGTCTGTGCACTACCATGTGCGTTCAATCCCCAAAGCAGGGTATCAGATCCCCTGGAACTGGAGCTAGGGACAGTGGTGAGCTGCCTTGTGGGTGCTGGCTTCTGAACTCATCCCCTCGGAGGAGCAACAGGTGCTCTTAACCCCTGAGCCATCTCTCCAGCCCTTAGGATGGGCTTTGAAGAGTAAGAGTTTTGCGTTGAGAAGTGGTTTGGAAAAGACAGAAAAACTGTGGCAGAACAGAGTGTGGCTGGGGCATGGAGAAGCCAGGCAGTGGACCAGAGGAGAAAGAGCAGAAAGCCAGGATGGTGGCGCATGCCTTTAGTCCTGGCACTCAGGAGGCAGAGACAGAGATGGAGGGCAGCCATCCAAGTTCCAGGCCACAAGGGCTCTATAGTGAGGGCCTGTCTCCGAATAAATACACGAACAAATCAAAGAGAGGGGCGAGAAAAGGGAGCGGAGATTTTGAAGTCGCCGTGGAGGCTGGGCTCGTTCTGAGGGCAGGAGTGGGGTGTGCAGAGGAGCCGCATTCTGCTTCTGGCGGATTTGAAGGGGGGGGGGGTGAGAGGGACCAGAAACTCTTTTCCAGGTGAGCACAGATGGCCTAGAGGTGGCAGGTGCTTCAGGATGGGCAGATGCAGGAACGGGATGGCAGAGGAGGGGCCTGCTCCCTCTAGTGCATGTATGGGGGGAGGTGGACATGATGGTGGGGACTCGTGCACAGCGCAGTGTTGCTGGAGGGGGGCTGGGCCCTGTTTCTGTGCTAGGGTAACAAGCCCAGGATGCTGCCCTGCCTCCCAGCCTCTTTCCCTGCAAGGCCAGCAGCACCTGGTTCTGGCTTCAGAACGGAGAAGCAGCTTCTGCTGGCTTGGTGCAAGTCACATGGGAGTCCATTTGGAGGCAGGGAAGGGTGCAAAAACAAGTATACCTGGGCTGGGGGCCTGGCTTCTGTTATCTTCTGCCAGCAGAAACCCAGGCAGTTGCACTCACAGCAATCCTCCTGTCTTAGCACCCTGAACTCTGTTTAGATACCCTGATGGGAACCTTACTGGTTGTTGAGAGAGGGCGCCCAGTGAAGCCAGGCCTGGAGAAGCAAATGATCTTTCCTCCTCTTCCCTTCAGCTCACCTGTTCCTGGCGTGGCTCTGAGGGTAGGACCCAGGCTCTGTTGACTCTCCCTGCCCTGTTGTCTGTCCTCCAGGCTCGGGAAGTTTGCTGTTTTCGTCCATGCCAATATGGCTGAGCTGCAGGTTCGAGACCTGAGCCTGAAGCTGCAGGGCATCCCAGGTCATGTGTTCCTGCTCCGGCTGCTGCATGGGCAGCGTGCCAGGCACCAGCTGCTGCTGAGAGCGCGTACTGAGTAAGCACTCCAAACCCCGAACAAGGGTTGTGCTGAACCCCTGGGGCAGAGAGCAAGTCTGGATGGCGGGAGCAGTCCCTAAATTATGGCAGGTGGCATCGGCCACTGTGCCCCTCTATCAGGGAGGTAGCATGAGGCTGGAGTGGCCAGAGCTGGCATGCAGAAGCAGTGGGGTAGGAACATAGGCCTGGAGACTTGCGTGTAGCCCAGGATATCTAGACCTAACCCTAGCTCTGCCAGCTCAGGTTCCCAACCCCTCTCTGAGTCACTGTACTTTGCCTGTTATGACCACACCTCCCCCTCTGTAGAAGTGAGAAGCAACGATGGATCTCAGCCTTGCGCCCATCCAGCCCCCAGGAGGACAAGGAGGTCACCTGTGATGGAGAAGGTAGGACCCAGAACTCTCTGGAGTGGCTCTGAAGGCCACTGGGGGCTGGGTAGGATACACCCCATATGAACAGACAACCCATTTTGCAGACTATGAAAGAGAGATTCAGAGAGGCCGAGGGCCTCTTCTGGGTCCTCCCAGCTAGACAGAGCTGGATCTGGAGCCCACTGCTGTCTGTCTGTCTGTCTATCTGCATTGGTTGTGAAGCAGATAGGCCTGGTGTGTACAGGGTGTGGGATGCAGGGTGAAGGATGCTCAGCTCCCTTGGGTGTGATGTGAGGCTGGCAAGGCAGACTCCATCTATTGGGAAAGGATCTTGGTGGTGGGTAGTAGGTAGCCATAGACAGTGTTTGAACAGAGGCACGGTGTTGGATTATAGGTCTATGGAGCGGGGGTGGGGGCCGGGGAGAGACCTACTTCCAACAAATACTTGCTGTGGGTGAGACGAGGGACTGGACTCTGTAATTTCACTCATTTTATTTAATCCCAGTAGTGATCCTGTTAGCTAGATTCACCGTCTTCAGTTTTTTTTACACCTCTGAAAACTGACGTTCAGAAAAGTTAAATAATTTACCCAAGGTCACATAGTCAGCAGCTGAGCTGGGAATGGGGCCAAGTCTGGTCCCTCTCCCTCCCTCCCTCCCTTCCTTCTTTCTTCCCTTTTTGAGACAGAGTCTTGCTGTGTAGCTCAGGCTGGCCTTGAATTCAGAGCTAACGTCCTACCTCAGTTTCCCCGTGTACTGGTATTACAAGGATGAGCTGCCGCACCCAGCTCAAAATTGTTTGCGACGCTCAAGCCCATCTACTCTTCACAAAAAATACAGCAGGGCAGATTCTCTGACTTGGGCTCAGAGTCCCACTAAGGCTGAGGACAAGCCCCCTACTCCAAACAGAGGCCACTGGGAAATGGCCCTGGGGGGTGGAGAAAAGACCTCTGGGCAGAAGGCTCTGAGACAAAAGACACCAGTTGCTCAGAGACCACAGGAGCCCCATGTGGCTGGAGCTACATGAACCTGAGTAGAAAGAGGGTGGGAAGAAGAGGTGAGCCCAAGTGGGCAGTGTCCGCGCGTGAAGTCTGTGGGTCCTGAAGAGGTCTTTAGATTTGAACTTTAGACACCCAGAGGACTGTCAAGGGGTACGTGGTGGGCATCTGGGGGTTGTATGGGAGTCTAGAGATCAACACAAGATGTTGCAGCGAGCTGGGGAGGTCAGCATCCATGGCCAGGAGCCTCAGGTTGGGGAAACTCATGCCTAGGATGGGCAGAGGAGCAACTGTGGCTCCCTCCCCTGACCTGGGGTCTCCTGGACCCCCCTCTTGGCTCTCAGACCGCCCCCAGGTCCAGTGTGTGAGGACCTATAAGGCCCTGCAGCCGGATGAATTGACCTTGGAGAAGACAGACATCCTGGCAGTGAAGACCCGGACCAGTGATGGTGAGAGCCAGGCCTTCCCAACAGCCCTTTGGAGGGACAGAAGGAGGGGCAAGTGACCAACCTATCACAGGGACAGGTTGTGCAAATGGTGATCAGCCACAGTATTTGGGAATCCAGTTAGACCAAAGAAGGAACTTCCTGCTGGAGAATGGGGAATGATGGGGGAGAGTGGGAAATAGCCTCCTCAGAGAGGTGGAGTCCTTCCCGGGGCTGGTGACGCTAGGGTAACATCACCTGGCCCCAGACTGGCGTCAGGCCCAGTTATTCCTTCCCAGGCCTGCCCAGCAGCCCTTCCGTGTCCCTGACACTGACTGCTGTGTCCCTAGGCTGGCTGGAGGGTGTGCGCCTGGCAGACGGTGAAAAGGGGTGGGTGCCGCAGGCCCATGTGGAGGAGATCAGCAGCCTCAGCGCTCGACTTCGCAACCTCCGAGAGAACAAGCGGGTGACCAGTGCCAGCAGCAAGCGGGAGGACCCTCCTGCCTGACACTCCCCTGGGGCCCTACTGGGTCCCTTTCCCTGCTGTGGGCTTCTGTGTGTCTGGGGGCTTCTCTATAGGCGCTGGGTGATAACAGTTCTGTAAATAAGCCCTGGCTGCCTCTGCTTGATGTCTGACCCCAGGGCCTTTGCACTGACTTCTCTGCCTGGGGAGCTCTGTCCCATCAGGAGGGTGTTGTCTGTTCTCGATGTCACCTGTCTCCAGGTGCCCCGAGGGCAGAGGAGCCTGTGTCTACCTGCTACTTTCCCCTCCGAGTAGCAAAGTGTCAAATCCAAGCAGGCTTGAATATTAAAATGACTCCATGAGTTTTTGTACTTGCCTCTTGCCGCTTGTGCTAAGAAAGCACCACCAGCTGGGCGGGACTTGACCACTGCAGCTCGGAGGCCGGGGTTTAAAGTCCACCTGGAGGTCGCGCTGGGCCCCATGGGGTCCCAGGAGAGAGTTGCTCTTTGCCTCTGTGTGCTTGGTGGTTGCAGTGAACTGCACCCGCAGCCAGACCCCAGGCCCACTCCATGTTCTCTGCCTCCTGCTGTGAGCCTATGGTCCACCTGGACCATCTTGCCATCACGGTCTTGGCAAAACCATCTGACCCCACACTTCTCCCATGTTCTTCTGTTTAAAAACATTTTTTTTTAAGATTTATTTTATTTATCTATTTGGGGTTTTGTTTGTTTGTTTAGTTTTGATACAGGGCTTCTCTGTGTGACAGCCAGCCCTGGCTGTCTTGGAACTCGCTCTGTAGACCAGGTTGGCCTCAAACTCAGAGATCCGCCTGCCTCTGCCTCTCAACTGCTGAGATTGAAGGCGTGTGATTTATTTTATTTTATGTGTATAGATGTTTTATCTGCATATAGGTATGTACACCATTTGCATGCAGTCCCTGGGAAGGCCAGAAGAGGGCAACAGATTCCTTGAAACTGTAGTTATGAATGGTTGTGAGACACCATGTGAGGGCTGGGGACCAAACCCAGGTCCCAGCCAGTGCCCTTAACCCCTGAGCCACCTCTCCAGCCCCCAACATACACTTTAAAGTATGAAACATTTGCCAGGTGGTAGTTGCACACACCTTTGATCCCAGTACTCGGGAGGCAGAGGCAAGGGGGGTCTCTGAGTTTGAGGCCAGCCTGGTCTACAAAGCTAATTCCAGGATAGCCGGGACTATACAGAGAAACTGTCTCAAAAGAAAAAAAATCAAAACACAAAAACAAAAAAGATGTGACATTCATAAGTCCTGGGAATAAGGACATAAACATATATTGTAGATATTTTTCAGTCCATCACAGATCTCAACAAAAGGGAGAGAGGAAACTGAGCCCGAGTCAAGGCTGGATCAAGTGGCTTGTTGCTGTCACTGAAGACCCAGCTAGTCTGGTCCCTCCACTCTGCTCTTCCAATGCAGCTTCCTCCACAGGCTTCTACAGACCCTGCATGGAAGAAAACTGTCAGAATTTCCAGGTGGAGTCCTAGAATTCTCTGTGATTGGACCAGCTTGGATCCCATGGTTTCTTCTGGTCTCATGTAGGCCTACTGTGTGATGTTAGGCCCTACTAAGTGTGGTAGCTTTCTGTCATTGCAACCAGGTGCCTGAAACAGCTTAAGAAGAAAAGTTTCTTTTAAATCCTCAGAGGTTTCAGTCCAGAGTCAGCTGGCCCTGATGCTTTGGGCCTGTGGGTAGCCCAGTAGTTCATGGTGGGCATACTTGGCAGACAGTAAGGTGTGGGGGTCTCAGTATCCCTCCAAGGCCATGTCCTCAATGACCCAATACCTCCCAGGTAGACTTGCCATTGTCCACCACCTCTAACACTGCCTCAGGATGCTAACACTTCAGTACCTTGGCTTCTGAGAACACTCAGATGCCAACGGTAACCCTAGGTAACCCTAGACTGTGTGCACAGGCTTGAGAGGCAAGCCGCGCAAGGTCTACCCTGGAGTCCCATGGGTCTCAGTGAAAACCACTGCTGGGGCACCCCTGCTGATCCAGAGGGTGAAACAGCTGGGAATAATGGCTGTGAGCAGTTGGGGTCTGGGGCCTTCTTCAGGTCTTAGAAAATGAGGGGACCCAGGCATGGTGGCGCACACCTGGAACCCCAGCACTAGAGAGACAGAGGCAGGTGGATTTCTGTGAGTTCCAGGACAGCCAGAGCTACATAGTGAAACTCTGTTCTGTAGTGAGGTTTTGTTTGTGCTCTAGCAAATAAAGCTTGCCTGAAGATCAGAGGGCAGAGCTAACCACTAGCTAATCATAGAGGTCTGGAGGTCTGTACAGACAGACAGGAAGTGATACGGCTGGGCAGGGAGAGGAATATAAGGCGGGAGGAGTTAGCAAGGTCAGAGTTGGCTGTGGCTTGCTCCTTTGTCTCTGATCTTTCAGCATTTACCCCGATATCTGGATCCAGGTTTTTATTATTAAGACCAATTAGAACTGTTCCCCAAAGGGGGGGGGGGAGGAACAGAAGGCATTAGTAGCCCTAGCCATGGGTGGCCAGGGAGGAATGCTGAGTAGGGCTTTAGGACAATGTAGGATAGGTCTTTCTCTTTCTCCTGCTTGTCCTGATAGGCTCTACCTCTGACCCCACATCCCAGTCGCTCTTTGGTTTTCTTGGTGTTTTTAGATAGGGCCATGTAGTCCAGGCTAGCTCAAACTCCCAGTGTAACCTAGGATGACCCTGCACAGGAGTCCTTCCTTTTGCCTGCACCTCCCGGCACTGGGAACTGACTCAGGTTCCTGTGGTGCTGAGGAGGGGACCCGGCTTTGTGTAGGAGGCAAGCCTCCTAACTGAGAAGCATCGTTGGCCACAGAACTGGCTTCTGTGTTTATGGTTTCGGACCCTCCCTAAAACCCAGGTGGGCCTCCTTCCTTTCCACTCTCCCCACATGACTGCAAGTTGCCCGGGTTTCACGCTGGCTACTCTGCCATCTCCTGTCCACCCTCTCACTTCCCTGTCTGCCGGACTCAGCTTCTCAGTTTTCCCTTGTTTTTCCTGACCTGGGCAATTTTGAGGCATTCTGGTCGGTATTTTGTAGACGATCCTGCAATTTGGGTGTATCTGATGTTTTTCTCATGACGAAGCAGGAGTTACTGCGGCTTTGGGCAAAAACCCCACAGAGGTAAACAGAGTCCTCTGCTCATGAGGTCAGGAGGCACGTGATGGCTGCGTGGCTCACCACCAGGGTTGATTTTTTTTTCCTTTCCTCCCCACCCCCTCTCCTTTAGCGTGGTAG
This sequence comes from Microtus pennsylvanicus, assembly GCF_037038515.1. Lineage (NCBI taxonomy): Eukaryota > Metazoa > Chordata > Mammalia > Rodentia > Cricetidae > Microtus > Microtus pennsylvanicus. The sequence continues at coordinate 72,515,662 of NC_134591.1, forward strand.
CCCAGGCTAGCTTCAAACTCAAGGTGATCCTCAGACATCTTCTTCCCTTCCCAAGTGCTGTCATGACAGGGATGAACCTCCAAGCCTAGATGATGTTGATTTAAAAAGAAAAGCTTAAGAGAGGGTCTCAGTGTGGCCTGATCCTCCGGCCTCCCCCTCTGAGTGCTCAGATAACAGACACAGCCCGTGACACCCCACGTTCAAAAACCATTTTGAGGGGAGATGCTAGAGATGTTTGGCTCACTTTCCCTCCCTCCCTCTCTCTCTCCTCCCCTCCCCCTCCCTCCCTCTCTTCCTTCCTTGCTAGGTTGGGGATGGAACCCAGAGCCCCACACAAGCCTGGCAAACCTGTAGCACTGGCCTAGACCCAAAGCCCTGCTGGAACAGGCGTCTCCAGTGTCCTTTGTGTTCTTCCACAAGGCAGGTCCACCCCTTCACCTCTTTCATCCTGTCTGCCTGGCCTGTCTGTCACCAGTCTTTGGATTGTGCTCCATTGTCATAGTGTTGACTTTCATTTGAGCTGTTCTAGCTGACTGGGTGTGGCAGTGCACACCTACAACCCCAGCATTCCCTTGGAAGGGTGAGGGGCTCAGTCAGGATGGCAGCAAGGAGGCCAGTCTGAGCTACATAGTAAACCCCTTATGTCTTTAAAGATGGGGGGGGAGGCGGGGTTGGAGCTGTGGAGGGTCATAACTAAGTCGAGCGCTTGCCAGCATTGAAGGGGCCTGGAGCTGGATCCGTGTACTACATAAAGCGGGGTGCAGGGGGAGTGGTACCTGCAACCCCAGCACTCAGGAGAGGGAGAGGACAAGGAACTCAAGGTCATTATTGACCACATTCTGATTCAAGGCCAGCCATGGACTGTAGAAGAGACAACCCTGAGCTCTCTGGGGTTCATCCTGGCCTATGTGTGTAGCATCCCCTTCAGAGCTCGCACTCCAGGGTGCTGCAGACTCGAGTTCTGCCCAGGAAGAGTGCGGCTCTTTCCACATTTTGGACAGTAAAGTTATCTATTCCTGCTGAGACACTACGGCCTCTGGTCCTCAGGCAGAGGGGAAATTCATCTATACGTTACACGTATTCGTTCTATATTTTTTACTTATGGGGAGGGGCTGTGTGTGCCACAGTGCTTGTGTGGGGATCAGAGGGCAGCAGAGAGAAACAGAGCAGTTTCTCTCCTTCCACCTGTGGGTTTCTGTGGACTGAACTCAGGTCGTCAAGCTTGGTGGCAAGCACCTTTGCCACCTTGCTGAGCCAACTTGCTGGCCCAAATTCATATATTTTATATCCACATACCATGAATCTAAGAAGACATCAAGCCCCTTTAAGGCTTTCTGCTTCAGGGATGACAATGGCAGAGCCCAGAGGGATAAAGAGACAAGCCATGCTCTGGAAGACAACACAGACAAAGGTGCCTTTGTGGGCAGAGCTTCTGGCTTTCCTCCCTCCAGCCCCGAGGACTCCAGACACTCAGGCCAAGAGTGGGGGTCCCGAGTGGAGTGTGGACCAGGCCTCTGAGATCCTCCAGTGCTGAGTCTCACTGCACAGGGGCAGCCGAGGCTGGCACCTCTCATGGAGTAGAGGCAGAAGGAGCTGCATGAATAATTCCTGCACTCAGGAGTGAGCACAGGCAGGTGAGCTCTGAGTTCTTGGCCAGTCTGGTCTACATAGTGAGTACCATGCCAGCCAAAACCATGCAGTGAGATCCTGTAAGGACCTGACTTTGCAAACTCCATTTTATAAAGTTTTTAATATTATATTATATAATATTATATTATTATGTATACAATATCCTTTCTGCGTGTATGTCTGAAGGCCAGAAGAGGGCACCAGACCTCATTACAGATGGGGTTGTGAGCCACCATGTGGTTGCTGGGAATCGAACTCAGGACCTTTGGCTCATCTCTCCAGCCCACAAACTCCATTTTAAAGAAGGGGCTTCATCTTAAGCTATATAATGAGCCCGGGGGGGTGGGCAATCTCAGCTCCAGAAATGCGCTGCCATAGCAGAAATCTGAACGGATGCCCTAAAAATGCCCAATTAAGAAGATAGGGAGCAGGGCCATAAAGTTTAACGAGGTCCAGATGTTCTTGGGAGACATCCTGTCCTTGAACATACCTTGTCAGTAATTTATGGCTCTTTGTTAGTTAGTTTTTTGTACCCAAAAACTGACCAATGGTTTCAGAAACTACCTTATCCTATGTCCTTCTTACCCAATCCCAAAATGGCAGGACATAAACTCCCCTGGTTACGGTGTTTCCCTTTTAAAAGTTCTCCGCTCCCCTGCCACACTTCCTGCACCCACCATGCTGGGGTGCTGGAAAGGTGCAGGTCCAAACTTAAACTTGAATATTATTAAAAACCCTCATGTAATTTGCATTGGAAATCTGGCTTCGTGAATTCATTTGGGGACCAGAAACTTGGGCATAACCATCCTGTGTTCAAAAAACAAAGGAGAAAGCCGGGCGGTGGTGGCGCACGCCTTTAATCCCAGCACTTGGCAGGCAGAGGCAGGCGGATCTCTGTGAGTTCGAGGCCAGCCCGGTCTACAAAGGGAGTTCCAGGACAGGCTCCAAAGCTACAGAGAAACCCTGTCTCAAAAAACAAAAACAAACAAACAACAACAACAAAAAAAAAAACCAAAGGAGAGGGACTGGAGAGATGGTTCAGAGGTTAAGAGCACTGGCTGCTCTTCAGAGGTCCTAAGCTCAATTCCCAGGATCACATAGTGGCTCGCACCCATCTGGTAATGAGATCTGGTGCCCTCTTCTAGTATGCAGGCAGAACACTGTATACATAATAAATAAATAAATATTTTAAAAAAGAAAAAGACTAAAAATAAAACAAAACCAAATAAACAAATGAGAATGTGGGGCAGTGGTGGCACACACCACCACACACCTTTAATCCCAGCATTGGGGAGGCAGAGCAGAGGGAGGTGGATCTCTGAGTTGAAAGCCAGCCTGGTCTACAAAGCAAGTTCCAGGGCTGGAGAGATGGCTCAGTGGTTAAGAGCACTGTCTGCTCTTCCAGAGGTCCTGAGTTCAATTCCCAGCAACCACATGGTGGCTTCAAACCATCTGTAATGAGATCTGGCGCCCTCCTCTGGTGTGTGGGTATACATGGAGGCAGAAATTTGTATACATAATAAATAAATAAATATATCTTTAAAAAAAAAAGCAAGTTCCAGGACAGCTAAGACTGTTACATAGAGAAACCCTGTCTCCAGGGGAAAAATAATTAAATAATAAAAAGGAGAAAAATAGAGGAAGGAAGCTCCCTGGCATCTGGGTTTCCTGGCACCTCTGGACTCAGCTGGCAGAGGGTCCAGGCTACTCTGGCAGCCTGAACTGATCTGGCACATGCAGTTAAGCAGTAACCAATGTTACTAGAAGCTCTCCAAGGGGCCCACACCCCACTTTCCACCTGCCCCCTCCAGGGTATACCTCTCTCTGAGATATGAACCCAGGGCCCTGCCTCTGCCTGCTGCAGGAGGGGAACAGGCTGTCTGTAGGACAGGACGCGGGCACGGCAGGGTGGGGACAGAGGTCTGGTTCCACTACCATCTGTCTAGCTGGTCTCCAGGCCTTGGCTCTCAGGAGTTGGCTTGAAAGGCTGCTGGTACTTCCTCTCCACCAGTATTTATTCCTGCCTTTGCCTAAGGCCCTGCTGCCCTGACCCTTCCCCTGGTCACCAAACTCAGCCATTGTTTGGAAGGCTTTGTCCTGATGTGAGGCTGTTGGGAAAGACCTTTACTAAAATTAGAGTTCAGCTCACACGTTTAGCACAAGGAGGCCCCGATCACATCTCTGCTCCACACCCAAATGAGGGGGGGGGCACATAAAAACTTTCCATTTTGGCCAGGCTTGCGAGTTCATGCCTGTAATCCCAGCACTCAGGAGGCAGAGGCAGGAAGATTGTCAGTCTAGTGAGTTCCAGGTCAGCCAAAACTACACAGATCCTACCTCAAAGAGGGCCTAGGGAGATAGCCCAGTGACAGGAGGGGACCAGTGTGGGTCTCAGCACCCATGTGCTGTGAGTCACGATCACCCGTGTGTGTGATAGTCTAAATGAGATGCCTCCCATAGGCTCAGATATCGGAACGCTTGGCCCCAGTTTGGTAGCACTATCTGGGAGGTTTAGGATGTGTGGCTTTGCTTGAGGAGGTGTGTCACTGAGGGTGGGCATTTCAAGCTGTGCACCAGTATCAGTGCTCTCTCTGGTTTGTGCCTAAGGTTCACCTCCAGCATCTGCTCCAGCCGCCATGACTGCTGCCTCTGCTCCATTATCTTGGACTCTAGCCCTCTGGGACCATAAGCCCCAAATAAACCCTTCCTTCTCAAATGCCATCCTCATGTTTTATATCTCAGGGATAGAAAAGTAACCAAAGTGACCTGTAACTCCAGCTCCAGTGGATCTGACGCCCTCTTCTGGCCTTTGTTGACACCTGCACTCAGATGTATGTACACACACACACAAATAAATGAAAATCATAAAACAAATCTTCAGAAAAAAAGTGAAAAACAGGACTGGCAAGATGGCCCTGTTAGTAAAGGCACTCGCTACCAAGTCTGTTGACAGGTTCTGTGTTCAGGACACACATGACGGAAAATAAAAGCTGCTTCCTGTAAATTGTCCTGTGTCTTCCATACACACACACACACACACGTATAAGAAAGAAGTTCTTTAGAGCAACAATTTTTAAATTGAAAAACATGGGCTGGAGATGAGTGTGTAACAGTTTACTCCAAGATAGAAACATCCCATCCTACAGGGAAGCTCTTGAAACAGGGAGGTAAAAAACTCAGAACAGCTAGGGTGTGTGTGCCATGTTTAAGGGGAGGGTATGCCTTTAATCCCAGCACTCGGGAGGCAGAGGCAGGTGGGTTCTCTGAGTTTGAGGCCAGCCTGATCTACAAAGCAAGACCAAGGATGGCCAGAGCTGTTAAAGAAACTCTTGAAAAACCAAATTAAAAGGCTGGAGAGATGACTCAGAGGTTAAGAGCACTGGCTGCTCTTCCAGAGGTCCTGAGTGCATTTCCCAGCAACCACCTGGTGGTTCACAACCATCTATAATGAGATCTGTTGCTCTCTTCTGGCCTGCAGCAGACATAACAGCAGAACACTGTGTACCAAATCAATCAATCAATCAATCAATCAATCAATCTTTAAAAAAAAGAAAATAGTAACAAAACCCCCAGTCCATTTCCCCAGTGCCCGGTGACCTCTCTGAGAACCAGTGAGTCCAGCTTCAGCCTTTGGAGACTCTAGAGCAGTGGTTCTCACCCTGTGGGTCTCAACCCTTTTGAGGGTAGCTTATCAGATAGTTACATTACAATTCATAACAGTAGCAACATTGCAGTTAGAAAGTAGCAACAAAATAATTGTATGACTTGGGGTCACCACAGCACAACTGTATTAAAGTGTCACAGCTTTAAAAAAAGTTGAGGACCACTGCCCTAGAGCATCGGGCAGCACAGGGCCCTCTGCACTGTGTTCTTGGTTGGTTCTCTCATGCCGTCCCTCTCTCTTCCTCTTGCTGTCTTTCCAATCCCCCTTATTCTCTCTATGTTTCTACTTCTGTGTCTCTGTCTCTTTGTGTCTGTCTCTGTGCCTCTCTGTCTGTCGGTCTCTCTCTCTCTGTATGTCTCTGTCTTTCTCTCTGTTTTTCTGAACTCTACGGATTTGTGTCTTCTACTGGAAAGGGAGCTCAATTCTTAACCTCAGCCTGTGTGACTCCCCCTGCTGGGTTCACAGGGAGGTGCAGGGGTTCCAGGCTCTCAGGAGGATTTGAGAGGCAGTGGGATATTCCTAAACGGGCTGTGAGAGGCTGGCTCTCAAAACAACTCCCTGCATCCCCTGGGCTGCTCCTCCCCATGAGTCAGCGGCTGCTGCCCTCCTTGGCGCATACCCAACGGAAAGGGTCCGGATGTCCCCACAGAGCTGTTCACAGTACTAACCACTGACTGTCAAAATAGCAGAAACCACCAGATGCTTGTCAATGTTAAAATGACAATTATGGTGTCACACAGCAAAACACTTACAGAGATGAGAATAAAACACAGCACTAGACTTAGATGGGACACGAGAGAGCCAGACCGCAGAGAGGCATTCTCTGGAGTTCAGGAAACTGTCTGAGCAACACAGCAAGGTCCTATCTAAAGAAGAAAGTAAATGGGGCACAAGAGACAGCTCTTGCAGAGACCCTGGGTTCAATTCCCAGCATCCACATGGTGGTCTCCAACTGTAACTCCAGTTCCAGGAGACCTGACGCTCTCTTCTGCTGCCATGGGTACTGTACACACTGTGTACCCATACATACATGCAGGCCAAGGAAAATCGTTTTTAAAAAGAAGTAAAACCAATTCATGATTGCGATATTCTGGATCTGAAATGTCCCCAGTGGCGTGGGCTGAAGGTTTTGTCCAGCCTGTGGCATTACAGGGAGGTGGAGCCTGCTGGGAGAGAGTTTATTGTCATTAGTAAGTCTTTGGTGGCATCCCCTGAAGGAGATAGGGCGACTCTGGCCCCTTTTCTCTTTTCTTTCTTTCTTTTTTTTTTTTTTAAAAGATTTATTTATTTATTTATTATGTTTTCAGTGTTCTGCCTGCATGTGTCCCTGAAGACCAGAAGAGGGCACCAGATCTCATTACAGATGGCTGTGAGCACATGTGGTTGCTGGGAATTGAACTCAGGACCTTTGGAAGAGCAGGCAAAGCTCTTAACCACTGAGCCATCTCTCCAGCCCCCTTCTCTCTTTTCTTGTGCTTGTCAGCTGCCATAATCCATCAGGAGGCTGGTCTTTCTCAGGATTCATTTTTACTTTTCCTGTTTGTTTATTTGTTTTTGAGACAGGGTTTCTCTGTGTAGCCCTGGCTGTCCTGGAATTCGCTCTTTAGACCAGGCTGCCCTCAAACTCAGAGATCCTTCTGCCTCTCCCTCTCGAGTGCTGGGATTAAAGGCGTGCGCCACCACCGCCCGGCTTCATTTTTACTTTTATTTATTCATACGTGTGTGCAGGTGCCATAGGCCAGTAGAAGGCATTGGATCACCCAGAACTGGAGTTACAGGCAGTCATGAGTCAATCAGTGAGATGGGAGCTAACTCAACTTAGGTCACTGTTTAAAAATGGTTGGGGGCGGGGCTAGAGAGATGGCTCAGAGGTTAAGAGCATTTACTGCTCTTCCAGAGGACCTGAGTTCAAGTCCCAGCAAACACATGGTGGCTCACAACCATCTATCTGATGCTCTCTTCTGCCGTGCAAGCAAACATGAAGACTGAACACTGTATAGATAATAAATTTATAAATTAATTAATGGTTTTGAGATGATAGTGGCAGTGGTAGATCTCTGTGAGTTCAAGGCCAGCCTGGTCTACAGACAGAGTTCTAGGACAGCCAGGACTGTTACACTAAAATAAAAAAATAAATAAATGAAATAAAACATAAAAACGCTTTCTGTAAGCCTCCCTGCAGACCTTCAAGGCTTTCTCCTCACAGTTCAGGTATCAAGCGCTACTTACTCACTGCTGCGCATGCGCTCTCCCTGCTTCCCCCTCATCCCCACCCCCAACACCATGGTTCGCTGTTGCCTCATTTGTAGGTTCATTTACTGTCATTTTCCCTTTTGGGTTGTGAGGTCTATGAGGGCAGGGACTTCGGCTGCCCTCCAGTGCTGTGGTAGACGAGGGCTGGTGGGTCAGGGTTACATCCAAACTGGCAGAATCCCAGGACTGAGCCACTTGCCACCCCCAGGGCCTCTGCTCCCCACTTCCCGAAGCAGCGCCACTTCCCGTGTGGAGCACCGTGGTGCCAGTGTGGCAAGAGTATCCTCGGGCTGTGGGAGAGGTTGAGCAGCCCTGGGCACGGAGAGACCAGCTTGGCCACTCTTGCCACTTTGGCCTGGGTTTGAACTTGGGCTGAGCTCTCACTTCCTGTTCCTGAGTGTCTCTTTCCTGTTCCAAGGTACCGGTCTCAAGTGTCCTCCCCAGGTCAGATTTCTGACACTCCTAGGAGAAAGAACAAAAGGAAACGGGTGACATGGCCGCAGGAGGGACCCTAGTCTGACACCAGCGGGGTTTACCTACTGTGGGGACTGTCACAAACAGCTGAGTGGGTGGAGGAAGTGGAACTGAATCCTCGCCACTGAACACCGAGATGTACAGTCATCTGCTTGGGCGGGGCTCAGGGGGAAGAGCAGGATGGCCATTGCAAGATGCTGTCTGCTGTCGGCCCCTGAGCTGAGAATGGTCGCTGGCCTGACCTGGTGGTCCTATGCTGGTGTGAGCATGGGAGGCAAGGCCAGGGCTCTGGGTGGTGGTGGCAGGGGCCCCAGGTTGGGTTATAAAAGGGCTGCTTGGGGTGTGGGACAATGGGCCAGGGCTGGAGACCAGTTCTGAGCCCTGACTTTCATATTAGATGGGGATAACAATGTGAATTGAAGGTAGAGTTTAATCTAGCCAAGAGTTGTGACGGTGCACGCCTGTAATCCTGGCCCATGGGAAGCTGGAACTCAAAGATGGAGAGTTTGAGGCCAGCCTGGGCTACACAGCAAGAGAGGTCATGTCTCAAAAAACAAAAAACAAAACAACAACAAAAAAAAAACTGTTAATAAAGCCAGGTGTGGTGGTAGATGCCTGTAGTACCTGGGCCATTAAGAGGACCAGGAATTCAAGGTCACCCTTGGCTGTCCCCCAGAAAAGACAAGAGAAGGATGGAAAGATGCCTCAGCAGTGAAGGGCACTTGTGCTTTTCAGAGGACAGGGGTTCAGTTCCCAGCATCTGACTCCCTCTCCTGTCCTTTGTCCTGAACACACACGTCTACACATATACATAGACACACAAATTTTTTTGTTGTTGTTGTTTTTGTTTTGTTTTTTGAGACAGGGTTTCTCTGTAGCTTTGATGCCTGTCCTGGGACTAGCTCTTGTAGACCAGGCTGGCCTCGAACTCACAGAGATCCGCCTGCCTCTGCCTCCCGAGTGCTGGGATTAAAGGCGTACGTACGCCACTACCGCCCGGCCGACACACAAAATTTTTAAAGCAAAATGAATGAATAGGGCTGACAGGATGGCCCAGCGGGTTGAAGAGCTTGCAGGAGCCTGATGACCTGAGTTTGGTCCTGGAACACACAGTCGGGGAGAACTGGCTCCTGAAAGAGTCCCTCTGACCTTCACTCTCATATAGCGGTGTTGTGGGGTATGTGCACACTGTGTGGATGAGTGAGACACACAGAATGGGGTAGAGGTCAACGCCATATCACCATGTTATAAGCTATATATGACTAAGTTATAAGTGCTACCGGGACAAGCCCAAGCTAAGTCTGAGCTTTCATAATTAATAAGAATTCTCCGTGTCCTTATTTGGGAGCTGGCTGGCGGAGCAGAGGAAGACTCGTTACACAGTGGCCCACCTGTGCCTGTCCTTAACACATATGTCATACATACATGTATATATACGTATATACATGAATAAGACCTGGAGAAAGCGGTGTGCAAATGGCGGGTGTCAGGGTCTTACAACAGGGATTCTTAGGCACTATGCCCATCATGTTGTCTGCCATCCAACCTCGGCTCCAGGCATCGGGTCTCTTAGTTCTTCCTACCCCCCATTTTTGTTATCCTGTTCTATAGCTGGGACCGTGAAAGGTCACCTGCCAAGACCACCTTCGGCTCTGATGACAGCCCCTCTGAGGGCTGAGGGGATGCCCCGCATGTAGAGACACTTGCCACCAAGCCTGACCGCCTGAGTTTGGTTCCTGGACCCGCATGGACGGAGAGAACACAATACCAAAGTTGTCGTCTAACCTCCACAAGTGTGTGTCCCCTGCCACAAAACAACACCGAAGTGGTCCCGTCTGGTTTCAGCCGGAAGCTGTCCTCAGTTCTGTGCATCCTAAGACTGATGGAGGGTGTATTCCACAAACGATAAGACCATAACATCCTACCAGGCAACAAAGGTTTGCACCTCCTTAGGAGCGGCAGTTCTCCTAGGTAGCCACCAGGGGGAAGCAGAAGCTCGGGTTGGGCTGGAGGACCTGCACGCCACACCCTGTGGTCTCCCCGTGCTGGTGGTTGGAGTTGGCATGACGTTGAATTGGGTTGTGGGGATAGAGTAAGCTGCAGCAGGCTGGATGGGGGCTAAGGGAAGGCAATGTCTCTGGGATCAGAGCTGCAAGTCTGGAAGAAGCTTTTCCTAAAGGTTCATGACCCGTGGCCTGGGCTGCCCAAGCAGCTTGCCCAAGTTCTTGGCAGAGCAGTTGCCAACATGGACAGTGGTTTACCCGCATATCAGGCTGTTTACCAAAGCACCTCCTTTAGCAGCAACCCCAAGAGCCAGTTCTATTTGCATCGTCTCAATCTGACCAAGCAGGAAACCAGATCTCAGAAAGAGGCTGTGGCTAGCCTGAGCTCACACAGCAAGCAACTCCTACCTGACCAATGGTCTCCCTTTGAAGCCTTTTGTGTGAGTGTGTGCTATGATGTGTGTATGGGGTGTGTGTGTGTGATGTATGTATGGGGTTTAGGGTGTGTGTGTGTGTGTGTGTGTGTGTGAGAGAGAGAGAGAGAGAGAAAGAGAGAGAGAGTGAGAGAACAGAAAGTGTGCAGTGGTGTGTGTGTGTGTGTGTGAGGTATACAGAGAGTTGAGTGTGTGGAGGCCACAAAATTCCTGAGTGATTGTCCACCTTATCCCTTTGATAAGGGTCTCACTAAACCTGGAGCCCCCATTTCAGTTTGTCTGCCTTGCCAGAATCCTGTCAGAGTCTCCTGCCTCAGCCTCTCGTAGGTCTATGGTTACAGGTATGTGCTTAGCTAGACCCGGCTTTTTACATGAGTCCGGGCAACCAGGTTCAGGTCTTCATGCTCACCCAGCAAGCATTCCTACCATCTCCCAGCTGGGGAGCTTGCCCCTAGCTCCCCACATCCCAGCTCTTGAAGCCCATGCGTGTGGTTCTCACACCAGCTTTGAAGGTTGGCAGCTGGGGATGGGGGGGACCTGCCAGTGCTGAGGCCCCCTCAGATGGGCTATCAAGAGTAGCCTCCCCCGACTGTGTCCCTTTCTGGGGAGCTACACGATGCTGCTGACTAGCCACAGTGGGAATATTACTCCAGGGAAATCAGCTTCTCCCCGGCACCTGCCAGTCAGCTCTCCATGCTCTCCCAGCCCTGCCCAGAGGTTTCCGTGTTTGCCATCACTGTCCTGTGAACAGTAGCCTGCTGAGGCTGAGAGCCACCGTGAATAGTACACGGAAGCCCGCCCGCCCCCTCCCACCCCCCCACTTCAGTCCCTTCGCTTTGCCCCCCTCTGCCCATGCCCCAACTGGGTGTGAGGACCTTTGTAATCTGCAGCAGGCCACAGTCCCTGATCCCATTATCCCCTCCAGGGTGTGACAAATGACTGTGACTGGCCCGCCAGGTGCCTGAGGACTAGGATGCTCCTGAACTCCATCCCTCTGTGACCCAGCTGGCCAGTGGGATGTCTCAGGGCCTAATCCCGTGGAGTCCTTTGAGTCCCTGAAGTTGGTCCCCACTGCAGAGTAGCTCTGAGGTCCCTAAGGACTTGGCACGGAAGACAGTCCTACAGATTCCTTCCACACTGACCCTCAGGGTGGGGCCAGATGAGTCTCTGCAGAAGGCAAGTGGGGGCATGTCCCAGAGGCTGTGCGGTGTGGGTAAGGTGGGCATTCAGGCCCCGCCCCGCCCTTATAGGTCCAGAGTGGCTCAGGACCTAGGCATGCAGAGGAGGCGCCAGCATACTCATAGCGTGTGGGAAAGTAAGGGGAATTGAACTCAGGGATATGTCTATGCCCGGCAAGCACTCTGTCAACTTCGCAGGGCAGGAGGGGTGTCCATACCTCCCTCTCCCCAAACAGGTGCCTCCCTCACCAGAGCCGCCCACCCCCACCCCCTGTGGCTGCTGTTTTCCAGGAAAAAGCCAGTGTAATCCCTGAGTCAGCCATATAGTTGGTATTGCCCTAGTGGCCCCACAGGACAAGCCTGCTGCTTCTAGGGCCTGCCCAGGGGCCCTGGCCTGGCCAGATTCCCGTTACCCGCCCTGTACTGTGGCTCCTGACGGTGCCCAGCCCTGCCTCCCTGTCTCTGGTCCCACCCTGTGGCCCCAGCATCACCTCATGCCCAGCCCAGCTTCTCTCCAATTCCACAGGCCAATCCTGTTGTCTCTGGGTAGGCTCAGGTGTCAAATCTGGATTTGAGTGCACGGCCATTTGCTGTACAGTCTTGGGTTAGCCCCCTGGCTTCTCTGAGCCACAGTTTCCATGGGAACGAGAAGATAACCACCATGTGATGCTGTCGAAAGTATATTAAGTGTCCCGGATGGTGCTGGGCATGAGGAGGGGACTCAGGAAATGGCTCTTACAGAATCCTGGCGGGTTCTTCCCCAGCCCAACCTGTTCTCCAAGGGCCTGTGAGGAAGGAGGAAGCAGAGCGTGGGACTTTCTGCTCGGTGCTGCTAGCTGTCAATCAGTTCCCTTCGAAGCTCAACTGTGTCCTGGGCTCTCCCTCAACAGGCGCTGGGCCTCTAGCTGCAGGCAAGCTTGAGCCCCAGGTCTGGGGCCTTGGCATTCTAGAGCCCGAGGTATGGTGAATAGGATTAGAACTTCGGAGAATCCAGAAGAGGAGAGAAGCGTGGGGATGTAGCTCAGTTAGCAGAGTGCTTGCTTGGCATACCCAGAATCTTGAGTTCAATTCCCAGCATCTCATGAATGGCTCTGACTGTGGCCCCGGGGTATAAGCCAGTGTCTGAAGAATTTCCACTCAAGACATTGTGGATGAGGGGCCAGGAGGGGACCTCTCCCACCAAATCCCAGAACATCTTGGAGTGAGGGAAGGGAAAGGGCCCGGAGCAGAGAGTATCAAGAGAGCTATGATGAGACCCAACAAGGGATGCCCTGCACTCAGAGGTGAAGTCAATAATTTGATGTCAGCCAGGCGGTGGTGGTGCACACCTTTAATCTCAGCACTCAGGAGGCAGAGAGGCAGGTGGATCTCTTGGTTGGAGGCCAACCTGGTCTACAGAGAGAGTTCCAGGATATCCAGGGCTATACAGAGAAACCCTGCCTCAAAAAAAAAAAAACCCACACAACAAAAGGAGTTCAGTGTCATCTCAGCTACATACAGAAGTCAAGGCCAGACTCTGTTGAAGATTAATGATAAAGGTGGTGACGGTGGTGAAGGTGGTGGTGGCAGCGGTGGTGGGGGTGGAACTGGACCTGGTGGCACAAATTTGTAGCTTTAGCTCCTGGGAATCTGAGGAAGGATGATCAAAAATTCAGGGCTAGCCTGGACAACGTAGTGAGGACTTGTCCCAAACTCAAAGTGAAAAGAGACTTGAGGGTGTGTAGCTCCATGGTAGGGGTAGGGTGCCTACCCAGCACGCTGGAGGCCTGGGTTCAGTCATTCTTAGGGCTCCGGTGCTGGCCCTGGCCAAGGAGCCGTCTAAGGGGCTTAGAGCCCACACCCTGGTTCTGGTCTCAGCATGTCATCCTGATACAGGCAGCTCCTTTACTGTTTGAGGTTTGGAGGAATTAAAGAATTGGAAGAGTCATTAGCAGCTTGGTGGCATAGTCCAGGAACGGGAGAGTGGCCTGGGAGGCGGGAACCGGCTAGGTACCTGGGGATTACCCAACGTATGACTGGTGAGGACGGAGGACTACGGGAGTGGTCGACTGAATGAGGAAGTGAATCAGTGAATGAGTGAATGAATGAATGTGAATGTGTGAGCTAGTGCTTAAATGATGATGTCATCAGAGGCTTTTATGGCTCTTACTAAGCACCTGGGATTGTCCCAAGCTCTTGTGTGAATTTACTGATCTGGAGAAAGAACGATTACTGTCTTCGTTTCAGGGATGGGAGCACAGAGAGGTTCAGTAATTTGCCCACAGCCACAGAGTTTGTATGTGTCTTTGTGAGGAGGGCTGGACCCAGGCAGACTGGCTCCTAAGTTTCCAAGCGGGACCGTGAGGAACAGACACCCACATCCACAAGGGATGGAAAGATGGGTGTAGGCTTCAGACTCCAGTCCTTCACTCCTCATCCACTCTCCATGTCTCCAGGCACCTGCTAAGTCATCCCCTCACCGTTACGGCTACGGGACTACAGAAGGTGATGTTAAATAAATCCCGTTCTGCTTGGCTCATCTCAGATGCTGCCTCCTCTGGGAAGCCTTGTCCAGGTTCTGAGGAGAAGCCCCCATGCCTGACTCCCTGCTATCTCTTCCCTTGGGCTTCCTTCCCTGCTCCTCCCAGCCACGAGTTCTTGGGATACACTGGGTAATCAATAAGTACCTTAATGGCCCTCCCGTTGGTGCTGCGCCTTCCAGCTCTCTTGGTCCTCTCTGTTTCCCTGGCCCTTTCTCTTCCCTCACTCCAGCCAGGATGTTCTGGGATTTGGTGGAAGAGGGGCTGACATCCCCTACTGCACCCCTTCCCATGCCGTGATCTGTTGGAATGGAAACTCCCCAGACACAATCTCCTGCCCTGGGCCACAGTCAGCAGGGTTGAAATTCACGCTGCCCCGGAGAAGGGCTGGTCAGCCCTGGCTCAGCAGCCAGGGGCAGCCTCTTCCTTCCCTGGCCTAGTGTTTGTTTTCAAATTCCTGAGGCCTGTGTCAGCCTTGCCAACAGCAGAGTCCGCTGGCCCCGGGCTTGCCTTCACTTCCTTCCTTTCCTTGCTTGACCAGGCTGGTCTGCAGGGTGGGGCACCAGGCCAAGCCTCTCCCTCTCACTGTCCACCAGTAAGGGCCAGAGAGCTGGCGAGCTGGGGAGATGGAAAACTGGTGGGACATGGGAGAGGGAGCCCAGCATCCTTTCAGACCTCCTGAAGATAGCATTTGCTGCGTGGGAACAGTGCAGACTTGCAGGGCCAGAATTCTGGGGGTCAGAATTAGTTATCTTCAAGCCTGTGTGTACTGGGCTGGGGAAGCCTTGGGCGGGGGCATTGTCCCCCAGCCTCTATGCATGGCCCGGTCAGGACTAGGAGCCCCAGTATAGGAAAAAAGGATCATACACAGTTCCTTCCTGTCAGGGATCTGGGAGCAGCTAGGTGGTGGGTCTCAGACAGTACCTCTCATGTCAGCGTTGCTGGGGGAGCTAGACAGAAACAGAGTCTGGAACCCTAGTCCCCGATGCTGACTCTATGGGTCTAAGCCAGGCCTAGGAATCTGCATCTTACCTGGAGACTTTAATGTGGGATGTCCAAGAAGCTGAAGGGCAATAACTGGAACCTTGAAAGGCAAATGCACACACCTTTAACCCCAGCACTCAGGATCTGTGAGTTCAAAACCAGCCTGGTCTTTAGATGGAGTTCCAGAACATCCAGGGCTACACAGAGAAGCCTGTCTCAAAAGAAAGGAAGAAAGAGAGAAAGAAGGAAGAAAGGAAGGAAGGAAGGAAGAAAAGGTAAATGCTAAGTAGTTGAGGATGACCTTGAATTCCTGGTACCCCTGCCTCAAGCCGTGCTGGGATGGTGGGCGTGTGCCTCACACCCGGTTTGTGCGCAACGTTGTGGATGGAATCCACGGCTGTGTCTTCTAGGCAGTTACTCTAGCAACCAAATTACCTACAGCTCAGCTCCTCAACATTTATTTGTTTATCTATTTATTCATCTGTTTATTTATTTAATGACAAGGTCTTGCTGTGTAGACCTGGCCAGCCCCGTGTGACAATCCTGTTTCTGCCTCCTGAGTGCCGGGATTCCAGGCATGTACCAACACATCCCGCTGCTGCCTAAGTCCACTACAGTGGACAAAATTAAAGACAGTTTTTCTTTGTTTGCGGTAGCCGCCTTCGGAGCGTTAACGGCCCTGGAAGTGAGAGGCCAGCAGATTGTGCAAAGCAGTTACAGAACACGCCCACCCACCTGGCCTTCCACCCAGCGTGAACTCTGCACAGCACTGCTCCAGAATGTCAACAAAGCCAGGGATGTCCACCCCGCCGACTTGATTGTCGCTGTGCTGTGGCACCCAGTGAAGCACTCAAAATAAAACTAGAAATCAGTTAACAGCTTCTCTCTCTCTTATTATTTGAGGGGGGCACAGGGCACGGGGTCTTACTATGTCACCCTGGCTGGCCTGGAACTATTTATAGAAACAAGAACTTGGTGTGTAGGTCAGGCTGACCTTGAACACACTGAGATCTTCCTGCCTCTGCCTCCCTGAGTGCTGGAACTAAAAGGGTATGCCACCAAGTGCAGCTCTACATTTCTTTCTTTTTTTTTTTTTTTTGGTTTTTTTCGAGACAGGGTTTCTCTGTGGCTTTGGCCTGTCCTGGAACTAGCTCTGTAGACCAGGCTGGTCTCGAACTCGCAGAGATCTGCCTGCCTCTGCCTCCCGAGTGCTGGGATTACAGGCGTGCGCCACCATCGCCCGGCCCAGCTCTACATTTCTTTTTCTTTCTTTTTTTTGTTTTAAAAGAAGCAACTTTATTTCATGCACATTGGTATGACAATGTCAGATTCTCTGGAACTGGAGCTACAGACATCTGCGAGCTGCCATGTGGTTGCTGGGAATTGAACCCGGGTCCTCTGGAGGAGCAGTCAGTGCTCTTAACCACTGAGCCATCTCACCAGCCCTCAGCTCTACATTTCTTCACTTCATTTTTTTTCTCTTTTTCCTTCTTGGGAGACAGGGTTTCTCTGTGTGACAGCTCTCGTTTTGTACTTGAACTCACAGAGATCTGCCTGCCTCTACCTCCTGAGTGCTCAGACTAAAGACATGCATGACCACAGCTTGACTACATTTCTTAATGTAAAAAAAAATCATTTTATTACATGTAGGTATGTGTGTATATCTCTGTGTGCATGTCTGCAAGTCATGGCATGTGTGGAGGTCAGAGGACAGCTTGAGGGACTCGGTTCTCCCCTTCCACCATGTCAGGGGACTGAGAGCTCACTCTGTCAGGCTTGGCAGAAAGTTCCTTTACTCACTGAGCCATCCACCAGTCCAGCTTGGGTCTTTATTGTGGCAGAATAAACACAGTATAAAACTGATTATTTTCATCCTTCGTTTTGGTTTTTCTCTTTAGAGACAGGGCCTTGCTATGTAGCCCAGGAAGGATGGTCTTGAATCTGCCATCCTCCTGCCTCAGCCTCCTGACGGCTAAGGTTACTGGCATGCGCCGCCATGCCCAGTCATTCTCCCCAAGTTCAAATGTGCAGGTCAGTGGTTTTCCATGTGGCAGAAGGTGACCAGCCATGGTGGACATCCCATGCTTTGTTCCCGGGGTGTGAGCTGCTGACCTACTGAGTTCTGGCTGGACTGACGGGTCCAGTGTCCTCTGCTGGGGCCTTGTTACATCGGTAGATGGGGAGAGACACTGGAAACCCCCCTTTCATGATGCCATTTTATAGGCAGAAAGGCTGAGGGCTCAAGAACACAGGAAGGCAGGGCCGGGAATGAAGCAGGGCGCAAAGCATAAATCCAGATGACATTGTCCTCCCGGACACTTCACTTAGGGACTACGCAGGTATGAATGGCTGAGTGAGTGAGTGACAGAATAGACGGAATAGCCCAGTGAGCCCCGGGAGCAGGCGAAGCAGCAGACCCCAGAGGTTAAGTGAGGTACCCGCAAATATTTACATAGTTGATGACACAGTGTCACAGGGCAGGGCTTGCTGTCCGTCCTGGTCCTGTCCTGGGGCTCTGAACCTGCCAGCCCTTTCATCTCTGCCCCAGAGGGACAGTCAGGACCATTCCTTACCCGGGACAGGAAATTGTCTTTTGACAGAGTCAAAAGAGAAGGAAATTCTCATTGACAAGGACGTGGAAGGCATTCCCTTGGTTTTTCAGGCCATGGGCTCAGATCTGTCACCTGGCCTGAGACCAGGGATCAGTGTGTCTGAGCTTAAACTTTTGAAGGCAGGGATCCCTCTGGGACATTTGCAAAAGGGGTGGCCTCCAGCCAGGGCCTGGTAAATGTTTAACACCAGGCTCTCCAGAAGAGAAGTAGGGAGGGAGTAGGGAGGAAGAAGAAAAGAGGGACTGGAGAGGGAGAGAGAGAGGGAGGGAAGATAAGAAGGAAGGGAGGGAGGGAGGGAAGATAAGAAGGAAGGGAGAGGGAGGGAGGAAGGGGAAAAGGGAGGGAAGGAAGGAAGAAAGAGAGAGGAGGAGGGAGGGAAGGAAGGAGGGGAGCTCCATCAAATGTGTCCATGTGACTCCCCCACTTTTCTGCCCCATTATGGCCATGTTCAGAGATTAAGCAGAGAAGGGGAAAAGTCCCCTATACTACCAGGCATCCCTCCCACCCCTAGCCCTGGCATGACTCCAGGGCTCCAAGGAATTCAGCCTTGACAGTAGTGTCCACTTGTGGGGCTCCTCACACACTGCGCTCCTCTTTTCTAGATGGTGGCATCCAAGGTCCTTGCAAACCCTGGAGGGGGGACGGGCCTGAGTACCTTAAGTCTGGGGGGTTGAGGTCATGCTGAGGGGGAGCCTCTTCACTTTGGGAGACAGGCTGCATTCCTGACTAGTGGCTCAGAGTTTCCTTCCGCAGAAGGAGATGGGAACACGAAGCATACGACAGGAGGATGGCACTCCACGCGGGGCAAGCCTTACTTACACAGATGGGGAAGCTGCAGCCAGGAAGGACGAAGGTCACGTCCGAAGTCACAGGAGGACCTGTGACTCAGCCCCTGAATTGTCCGGCTCTCTCCCCACTGCCTGGCACAAGAAACAAGAAGGAGTGGGAGAGGCTACCGTGTGGCTGTCCTGCTGGGAGGGGTGACCAGCAGGCCTGGTATTTCCATGGAGTTTCTTGTGCTAGGTGACCACCTCAGGAAGAGGGTGTCAACCTCTTGGGAAGCACAGCTTCCTGTTGGAAGACCCAGGGACCCAAGAAGCACAGAGATGAACGTGACCCTGAGTCCCAGTTGGGAAGCCCTCCATCCCCTTTGTGATGAGAGGGCTGTGTCTGCCTGATTTTGCCTCTTACTCCCATGTAGCCCAAGGCAGGCAGCCGTGGGTCCCAGGTATCCCTCTTTGGTGCCGGGATGATCCACACGGCCCTCCTTCCTCTGTGATAGGCAAGCCCTCCGTTTTTTTTTTTTTTTTTTTGGTTTTTCGAGACAGGGTTTCTCTGTGGCTTTGGAGCCTGTCCTGGAACTAGCTCTTGTAGACCAGGCTGGTCTCGAACTCACAGAGATCCGCCTGCCTCTGCCTCCCGAGTGCTGGGATTAAAGGCGTGCGCCACCACCGCCCGGCCCTCCGTTTTGTTTTAAAACTATTTCCAAGCCGGGCGGTGGTGGCGCACGCCTTTAATCCCAGCACTCAGGAGGCAGAGGCAGGCGGATCTCTGAGTTCGAGACCAGCCTGGTCTACAAGAGCTAGCTCCAGGACAGGCTCCAAAGAAAACCACAGAGAAACCTTGTCTCGAAAAAACCAAAAAAACAAAAAACAAAAACTATTTCCAGCTTCAGAGCTGCATTCTAGATGATCAGTGTAGACTAAAGACATGGGAAAGCAGATTTGACTGGGAGCTGGGGTGCAGACAGTCAGGGCCAGGACACCCTCCTGGGGCTGAAGTCTGGGCTGCACCAGAGTTTCCCAAGCTGGCGAGGTTGTCGCATTTACCACCTGGAAGCAAGGAAGAAAGATAGGAAAAGAGGGGAAAAGTCCAGAGACAGAATGAGATAGAGAGAGAAGAGATAGACACAGAAAGGGAGGCCCAGAGGCCGGCAGAGGAGGCTGTGATAGAGAACATGGGGTGGGGGTGGGGAAGCACATGCTCCACTCAGGGTTCTTTTTGTTAAATACCGCTGACCCTAAAGTCTGCTATTGATAGCTGGCCGCAGCCCAGGAGTGTGACCTTGGGGGCTCCTGTCCCCTTGCCTGGAAATGAAGTTATGGCTGTCTGCCTTAGCCTCCTCTACATGGGCATC
The DNA here is from genome assembly GCF_037038515.1 of Microtus pennsylvanicus. Lineage (NCBI taxonomy): Eukaryota > Metazoa > Chordata > Mammalia > Rodentia > Cricetidae > Microtus > Microtus pennsylvanicus. The sequence continues at coordinate 72,535,549 of NC_134591.1, forward strand.
TTGTCCCCTGACACTGGCTCCGGCCTGAGGGTTCCTGGTGAGAGGACTCCCCCAACAAAGAAGACCCCGATGTTCTCAGATGCCCCCCAGGTGACCCACAGCTCATCATTCCTGGTTGGGAGAAGCCGGCCTGAGAAAGCCTAGGGCTGAAGCCAGGCAAAGGCTGCAGCTGGAAGCCTCTGAGAGGCACAGGCTGGGCTCTCCGCTTTAACTTAGGGTCTGATCAGCAGGGTCCAGACAATTCAAGCAGGCAAGGGCTCCCCATTTCTCCCTAGGAACACAGCCCCCAGCACTGTAACACGGGGGCCCTTGGCTGGAAGTGAGGTGCATGTTCCCAGGCTGTGGAGGTGTTGGGAGGCAGAGGGGTGGCAGCAGGTTGGCTCTAGCACCGGATCTGCTTGATCTGAGTCACCCACCACCACACCTGCACACCAAGGCACACCACACCTGCACACCAAGGCACACCACACCTGCACACCAAGGCACACCACACCTGCACACCAAGGCACACCACACCTGCACACCATGGCACACCACACCTGCACACCAAGGCACACCACACCTGCACACCAAGGCACACCACACCTGCACACCAAGGCACACCACACCTGCACACCAAGGCACACCACACCTGCACACCAAGGCACACCACACCTGCACACCAAGGCACACCACACCTGCACACCAAGGCACACCACACCTGCACACCAAGGCACACCACACCTGCACACCAAGGCACACCACACCTGCACACCAAGGCACACCACACCTGCACACCAAGGCACACCACACCTGCACACCAAGGCACACCACACCTGCACACCAAGGCACACCACACCTGCACACCAAGGCACACCACACCTGCACACCAAGGCACACCACACCTGCACACCAAGGCACACCACACCTGCACACCAAGGCACACCACACCTGCACACCAAGGCACACCACACCTGCACACCAAGGCACACCACACCTGCACACCAAGGCACACCACACCTGCACACCAAGGCACACCACACCTGCACACCAAGGCACACCACACCTGCACACCAAGGCACACGTGTTCGCATTCAGACCCAACCTTTGCTATGGTCTAAGTCCCACTCACTGAACTTCAGAGAATCCTCAACCAGCCCTTGGTGGCATCCATTGCCATGTCTCCTTTAGTTGCATTTAGTGTGTGTGTGCGTGTGTGCATGCATGTGTGTGTATGTGTGTGCGAGTGTGTCTGTGTATATGTTTATGCATGTGTGTATGTGTATATGTCTCTGTGTGTATGTCTCTGTGTGTACTTGTGTGTGTGCATGTGTGTTTGCGCATGCCTCTGTGTGTGTCTGTATGTGTATGTGTGTACGTGTGTCTGTGTGCATATGTGTGTATATCTGTGTGTGTATGTATGTGTGTCTGTGTGTATGTATGTGTTTGTGTGTATGTTTATGCATGTGTGTATGTGTATATGTCTGTGTGTATATGTCTCTGTGTGTGCTTGTGTGTGTCTGTGTGTATGTGTACATGTCTGTGTGTATATGTCTCTGTGTGTGCTTGTGTGTGTGCATGTGTGTTTGTGCATGTCTCTGTGTGTGTCTGTATGTGTGTACGTGTGTGTCTGTGTGCATTTGTGTATATCTGTGTGTATGTATGTGTGTCTGTGTGCATATATGTGTTTGTGTGTATGTTTATGCAAGTGTATATGTGTACATGTCTGTGTGTATATGTCTCTGTGTGTGCTTGTGTGTGTGTCTGTGTGTATGTGTACATGTCTGTGTGTATGTCTCTGTGTGTGCTTGGGTGTGTGCATGTGGGTTTGTGCATGTCTCTGTGTGTGTCTGTATGTGTATGTGTGTACGTGTGTGTCTGTGTGCACGTGTGTATATCTGTGTGTATGTATGTGTGTCTGTGTGCATGTGTGTATATCTGTGTGTGTATGTATGTGTGTATGTGTGTACGTGTGTGTCTGTGTGCACGTGTGTATATCTGTGTGTATGCATGTGTGTCTGTGTGCATGTGTGTGTCTGTGTGTATTTCCCATGAAGCATACATATGTGCACATGTACTCCTTTGTGGATGGACTCAGTTCTCTCCTTCCACCCACCCCGTGGGGCCCAGAGATTAAACTCAAGCCACCAGACTTTAGCAGCTTCACCCAGTGAGCCATCTCACCAGGCCTCCAGGTCCCATTTCAGTGAGCAGTGAGTCAGGAACTCAGCGGCATTAAAACAGGCCTGGCAGAAATGACAATATTCCAGAGAGACGCCTGCGTCTCTCAAAGTGACTATCAGACTATTGAAACAGTGGACTCCAAATAAATAGGAATTTCCTCAGGAATCTCATAATGGCAGAAGGCAGAGGCCCCGCCTGGACTGGGAGGGAGCTTGTCTCCTGGAAAGAGATTCAAGTTCTACCAACTTGCTGGACCACCGTAGAGGATGAGGCTAAAGCCCAGACAATGATGGACTGGTGGTGGTGGGCAGGACGCACCTCAACCCAGACTGCTTAGCTGTGTATCCTTGGCCCTCCCTCTAACCTTTAGTCTCCTTTCAGGACCCCTGGACAGAAGTGGGGAGTCTGTGCTTTGTCCCTATTTCCAATGTGACCACTGAATAAGCCTCCTTTTTCTGCTTTCCACATTTTTGTTGCTGTTTTTCAAGACAGGGTTTCTCTGTGTGGCCCTGACCGTCCTACTCACTCTGTAGATCAGGCTGACCTCTGCCTCCTGGGTGCTGGATTAAAGGCATGTACCCCACCACCAAACAGCCTGCTTTCTACTTTTAATTGGCTTATTGAGGACGGGTGTCAGGACCTGACTTGGGGTACAGGTTGTGACCCTCAGGTTAGCAGGGTCAAGCCCATGTGACAGTCTTCCAGTGATGGAAGTGGAGTCAGAATTCTAGTTCCTCGACCACCACAGCCTCACACCCAGGGAAGGGGACAGTGCCCAGGGTATTGCAGGGCCCAGAAGGGGCGCAGGACACCCCTCAGGTTTCCAGGAGGGACCTCTCAGATAACAGCTGATCCTAGGGTTGAAGACCACCCAGATCCAGGCTTGACAGTGAATGGTGAGTGGAGGCCACAGTTCCTCCCTTGGCTGGGCTGGCAGGTCTGGGCCGGCAGCTCCTCCAGGCCCTGGAGAGCTTAACTTACTTTACAGAATTGGACTCAGAACCTTGAGGGGAAGCAAAGGTGGGCAGACCTGGGGCACTAATGGAGGCGGTGAGGGGCTGGGTGCACACCTGGATGGACTCAGATTGTCCATGAACAATGAGCTGGGTACATCCTGGACTCCATTGGTATTGGTAGCACAGCTAAAGTCCCTCTAATTCAGACATCAAAATCTCAGTATCTGTGGTGCTACAAGGGTGCCCAATCAAGTTTAAATTTTGGATTTTCAGAAGAAGGATGCTCAGCCTTGAAAAAGTCTAGACAAATATTATAAAATCTGAAATAGTTCTGGTCCAGAGAGGGTGGGAGGTCTACCCAATATCACACAGCAAGACAGAGACCAAATTAGCCAGCAAGTCCAGGAGGCCCTGCCCAGAGTCAAGTCAAGGCTTCTATTCCTGAAAGAGCTGTCACGCTCTCTGCTCCTGAGAAACAGGAAAAAGGACAGAAAAAAGACAAAGGCGGCCAGAGGAAGAGGAGACCTGAGAGGGAAGAAAGAGGAAATTGGGGGGCCTCCCTAGGGGAAGGAGAAGGGTCCTCACTGGGACAGAGTGCCTGGAACACAGGAGATGAAAACCAGCTGGGCACTGGGGGCACACACCTTTAATCGCAGCACTCAAGAGGCAGAGCCAGGCAGATCTCTGTGAATTTGAGGCCAGCCTGGTCTACAAAGCGTCCAAGAGAGGCTCCAAAGCTACAGAGAAACCCTGTCTTGAAAAAACAAACAAACAAACAACAGCAACAACAAATACCAGCAACCAGGATTTCTCTACCTAAATCCTCAACGGTCCCTGTGAGGAGGAAGGGGGTTGCCTAAGCGGGAAAGTGCCTGGGTGAGGTGCTGAGGCTCTGGTAGGTGTGGAGAATGGAGCAAGGCTGTCACTAGCAGCCTTGCCTGGAATTTGGTTGCACTGCACTGTGCTGCCTCAGGGATATAAATCCCTCTCTGGGTCGGAGCCCCTTGCTCCAGGCTCTCAAAACCTCAAGACTCCCCTCACCCTCTCATGGGGTGTGGAACCTGTAACTGAGGGTCCCCTTCATGAGCCGATTCCTTTTGTGCTATGTCTGCTTTTCGGCTAAAATCTTAGGTTCTGGCTGGTCTTGTCCAAGGTCACGTAGACTAATGATTTCAGAGTCTCTTGACCTCCGTTTAGGCCCCCTCCTCTGAGGTCTGCTTCTGGTCTCTTGCTGCTGCCAACTGAACCCAGAGTCGAGGCTGAGGCAGAGCTCCTTCCTGCCCAGTGTCAGGGTAGCAGAAGGAAGGTGAGACAGCTTACCTGCCCCCCACGTCCCACCCCTACTGCTGTGGCAGCCCCCAGGAATGCTGCTGCATTCTTGCGGTGGGGTGTGGCTGTCCACAGCTCTGTTTGCCCAAGGCCTGGCCGGGTTGCTAAGTAAGCCATAGCTCCGGGTGCTGAGTCAGCAAGCTGGGTGCCCATCATTCTCTGGCAACCCAGTCACCAGTTAGGTAGAGTCAGGAGGCGACTAGAACTCTCTGCTTCCCCGGGAGGAGGGAGGTGGGGTGCCTGAAGGCTCAAAAGTGGGGACAGCAGCAGCAAAAAGGGGTGGGCGGAGCTGGGGCCCAGCGGTCTGGGTGGGGGTGCTAAGAACTTGGCGGTCACCGCGTGTGTTTCAGGGACCGAGCTGAGGAGTTTGGACCCAGAGGAAGGGGGCTGCTTTGCTGTGCACCTGCATCTGGCCCTGACCGGCGCCGAGCTGGCTGCTGTGTCCCGCTTTCTTATCGCATGTAATAAAACTGACTCAGTCCATTCCTTACCCTTGATTTTGCGCATGGAGAAACCGAGATGTAACCCGGGATTGGCAATGAGAGCCTCGAAGCCCCTCTCCCTCTGGTTCTCAGCTTCCCAAGCTGGCTGGGGTTCACAGAAGGTCTCTACGTCCCGGAAGCAGGGCAAGAGAACTCCCGAGGGATCCGGAGGACAGATGCTACCCCTCGCCGGCCTCTCCCGAGGGCTGCCTTTGATCATCCGGCGGCACCGGCAGCCCGATTTTCCTTATCTTTATGGGCAGCACCTTGGCCTGCCGCCTCCCCACCCCAGCCTGGCATCCCGAGGGTAACACAGGACTCCCTCCGGAGAAACCAGAGTGGAGCGGAGTGGAGCAGAAGGCCAGAGCCACCGGGCCAAGAGCCATCGGAAGTCTGGATGCAGGCTTTCAGGGCCAGATCTTGTACCTCTGGGTCTGCTGACGGCAGAATGGGCAGGGTGTGGGCACTGGGTGCCAGGGTGGGGCAGACAGAGTGAGGTGCGGGGGTCATGAGGCCAGGAGTTTCGATAGCTGGTTTTGGTGACTTTTGATAAGAAAGGAATGGCAGTCGTTGGGAGATGGGGCCGTTAGGGTGGGGGTGACTTTAAGATAGCAGAGCACACTTTACGCCATTGTCCAGTCCAGATCTGAGGCCCTGCCGCCCCCCCTGCCTGGCTGCCCCCCAGAACGGATGACATTGACTTGAGTCAAGGCTCCAGGTGGCATGGTCTGCGGGACCTATGGCCCCTTCTCTGAGAGGCTGACCGTGGGGCGGTGTCTGACAAGGTGGGCCTCAGCCCTGGAAGCATCTCAGGTCTCTGGATGGACTAACCACTCCATCACTGGGAAGGCCTGTGCTCTGTGTGTGTGGGGGGGCATTGCCCTCCCCTTGGGGAGTTCACAGGCAAAGGGTGGAGGCAGGCAGAACTGGGGGAGGCCAGGCCTCACCTTCCTGGGGTCAGGTCTGGATGAGGACAGGTTCACAGGAGAGGAGTCTCCCCCAGGTGGGCCTGAGGCATGTGTTCAGGTCATAACACACACACACACACACACACACACACACACACACACACACACACACGAGGCAGATGCTCAGTGCAAAACAGTTATTAGCATTGCTCCCTAGGGAGAGGGGAGTCAAGACAGAATGTCGATTACAGGGCAGCGGCGGCAGCAGGCACCCTCCCTCCCTCCCCAGCTCCCCACCACACACCTACACAGACACGCTGCCCTGCCCGTGCACCCACAGGAGCACACTGGTAGCATTCTGTGTGTGTGCATGTGTGTGTGTTCATGTATGTGCAGATGCTTATGTGTGGAAGTCAGAGGACACCTGGAATGTCCTCCTTCAGGTTTGCACCCTTTCGTCTGAGATAGGGTCTTTCGCTGGCCTAGAGCAAGTAGCCAGTGCTCAATTATAAATGTATTATTCTACCACAACTGACTTTTTTTGTTTTCGAGACAAGTTTCTCTGTGAAATAGTCCTGGCTATCCTGGAATTCACTCTGTAGACCAGGCTGGCCTCAAACTCACAGAGATCCACCTGCCTCTGCCTCCCTCGTGCTGGGATTACAGGCGGCGTGCACCACCCGTTCCCCAGCCGCACAACTGGCTTTTTATGTTGGTACTGGAAATTGACTTCAGTCTTTATGTTTGCAAGGCCAGTGTTTGTCAACTAAACTATTTCATCAGCCCCCCCCCATTATCGTTATTATTATTTTGGAGACAGGATCTCAGGGCTAAAGAGGTGGCTCAAGGGTTAAGAGTACTGGCTGTTCTTCCAGAGGATTCAAGTTCTGTTCCCAGGCTCACTACCCCCTGTTACTCTAGTTCTAGGGGATCCAATGCCCTCTTTTGACTTCTGAGGTCACCAGGCATACAAATGGTGCACACATATACACGCACATATAAAAATAAAATAAATAAATCTAAAGAAAAGAAAGGACTTCCTGTACCCAAGGATGGCCTCCAGCTAAGGATCGTCCTTTCTCTGCCTCTTAAGCAGGATTATAAGAGTGTGTCTGTCACAGCTGGCTTTTTTCTTTTAGTTTTTTGAGATAGCCCTGGCTATCACTCTATAGCCCTGGCTAGCCTGGAACTCACTATGTAGTTCAGGCTAACCTGGAACTCGGCCCAATCCTTTTGCCCTCACCCTCTGCATGCTGGGATCACAGATCCCCATCATCACACTCGCCTAGTTTGGGCTGAGCGAGCCCAGGGCTTCTGCTTGTTAGGGAAGCGCCTGGCCACCTGAGCTACACCCCCAGCCTTGGTTGTATGACTGAGCAAACCTTTCATCTCTCCGTGCCTGTCTGGCGCAGTTTCTCTGGGTCCCAATGCTCGGATGTAGACACGCTGCATGTGCGGGCCCAAACTTTCACCTGACTGCGCAGCCTGGCTCCACCCCGCCCTCAGGGCTCACACGCCATGTGCTTCACACAAGGGCCCACGCATGTGTCCACAACACGGAGGAACTGACCAGCACTCCAAGAGAAGCCTTCGCCCCCTCCACCAGCAGGGCTATCTCCAGGGCAGACCCCAAGTCAGCAAGGCCCCACAGGGCTCAAAGTTCCCGGGAGCTCCACAGAGCTGGCTTCAAATGCTCCCTCAGCCCTTCATTCAGCCTCCTCACTTGTAAAACGGAGAGGTGTGCAGTCTTCGGGATAGACTCTGTGAGAGGGGGTCCATAGTGTGACATGCGTGGGGTTCCAGGGTCAAAGCCAGATGCTCAAGCACACTGGCCGTGTGGCCTCTGGAAGACAGGACCTCTGGAGCTGTAAGAAGACCTAACAGGTGCCTTCAACAAGCCTGTCATGTTCTAGACCCTCAGACTGACAAGGAAGTAAATCCATTTCCATTCCCAGGAATGCATCAGTAGCCAGTTTTGAGTCAATGCAAGGTACATTGGAGAGGCAGGGCGCCTGAGAAGGAACATAGTTGCCGCTTGGCCAGGGCGTAATGTTTGTCAAGTGACTGCCCCTTGACTCGGTTTTCCCATTTATAAAATGGGCATGAATTGACTACCTGGCTGGGCTGCGGTCCACATTCAAGAGGTATGGGCACACAGCCAGAGGGGATGATGGCTGTGGTGGCTGCCACTCTGGAGAGTTATTATCTCTGGGTCCCTTTCTCTCCTTCTAAGCTTGTGTTGGGAAGGGTCTCAGAGTCTGGCCAAGGTTGTCTGTTCCCATAGCAGAGTCTGGCCCTGGAGTCGGTCACTAAGTCTCAAGGCTAGGGAAGAGGCTGAGAAAGACTCCTGAATGTGTTCACAGCAAGACAAGGCAATCCTTATCAGCCTGGCTTTGGGCATTTCTGGTGGGACAAGTGGCGGGAACGGACTGGTCTGTAGGAAAGGGCGGTGAGTCGGGGCACTCATCCGGACGGGAAGGCAAGGTGACAGACCATGCCTGATGACCTAAGGCTCTTCAGGATATGGGATTTGGAGGTCCCTTAGACTCAGAGAGTCCCACTCAGGGCCACGAGAGTGGCCCTCACAGGCGTTGTGTGGTGCCGCAGGCTCTGGGGGCAGAGGCCAGCTGGAGCCTGCATTCCTGATCTGTAGGTCAAAGCCAGGGCTGGCTGTGGGGTGTAGCTCAGGGAAGGTTTCCATGCAAGGTGTACTACTCAGCTTCCTTCTGTCTCCTTCCCACTTTAGTACTGAACTGCAAGAGCCTGCCTGGTACCAGACCCTTCCTTCCCTTTAAAATACTTCTTAAAAATTACTTTCATTTTATTTTGGAGACAGAGTCTCACTCTGTAGCCTTGACTAGCCTGGAACTCGCCATGTATGCTAGGCTGGTGCCTCAAACTCAGAGATCCCCTTGCTTCTGCCTCCCAAGGGCTGTGTTTGCAAGAGCCATGGAGGCAGGCATGTGGAGGTCAGAGGGTAAAGAGTGGGACTCTGTTCTCTTTCACATGTGGGCTCCAGGGGGCTGGAGAGATGGCTCAGCGGTTAAGAGCATTGCCTGCTCTTTCAAAGGTCCTGAGTTCAATTCCCAGCAACCACATGGTGGCTCACAACCATCTGTAATAGGGTCTGGTGCTCTCTTCTGGCCTCCAGACATACACACAGAAATAATATTGTATACATAATAAATAAATATTTATTTAAAAAAAACTCACATGTGGGCTCCAGGCATCGAACTGAAGAAACCACAGAAGGGGAAACTGAGGCCAGGTGTTTTGTTTCGTTGTTGTTTTTCCTAGCTGGTCCTTGGTTCATTGGAGGAGTTGGTATGAGGACAAAAGATAACGGTTGCAAAAGGCATTCTGGTGCTAGGCTTGAGGTCAAGGTTCACAGCGCGAGCTAAGACCATTGTTGGGCGTCGTAAGAAAGCGCCAGTCCCACCCCGGCCCCCTGAAGGTGACAGTGTCTGAAGGCTTCCTGGAGGAGGTGACTCTCAAAGGCGCTGGGGAGAGGGGCGGAGAAGGACGGCAGGGGGCCGGGAACCACCTGGAGGAGGGAGCTGGTGGAGATTTGCAAAGAGCACAGCAGGAGCGTCCGGTGACCTCAGGCAGGTCCCACCAGCCTCTGCCTCCGCGGAGGATGCGCCCCGTTTCCAAGGCGACGTAGGCAGAGGCTCTGCAGGCCGCGACCCCCTTTACGAGCCGCAGAGCTGGTTCCTCTCTGCGGGGCGCAGACTCGGCGGTGCAATAAACCTTACGTCAAAGGCAGCACCTGCGGGTCGGAAGCCAGGGCGGCCGGTGCGAGACGAGGCGGGGCTTCTGCCCTAGGTCTGTGGCCTCCTTCCCCTCCCCCAGTGCTCGGGACCATCTGGTCCTGCGCTCCACCGTCTCGGCGTTTTGCTGGGTTCCTCGCCCAGTTCTTGCTTGTGGCTGCCTGCTGCCTGGTTAATCTTTTTTTTTTTTTTTTTTTTTTTGGTTTTTCGAGACAGGGTTTCTCTGTGGCTTTGGAGCCTGTCCTGGAACTAGCTCTTGTAGACCAGGCTGGCCTCGAACTCACAGAGACTCGCCTGCCTCTGCTTCGCAAGTGTGCTGGGATTAAAGGCGTGGGCCACCACCGCCTGTCTTGCCTGGCTAATCTTACAGCAGCAGGGAGGACAGAGAGCCCGGGAAAGAGCAGTGAGTGGCCTGGGCAGGGTTTGGGGGCTAGCCTTGGTCTTCCAGGGCAGCCCCTTTTCCTCCTGTGCACTGCTGGGTTCCTGCTGAACATCTCAAATTATGGTTGTGGGTTTTGCTTTATTTTGGTTAGACAGATCCTCATGTAGCCCAGGCTTGCCACCAACTCTGCTAAGTAACCAAGGCTGGTCTTGAAGTCCTCATCCTCTTGCCTCCACCTCCCTAGTGCTGGGGATTACAGGCCTAAATCACCACCACACCGTAGTGTGAGTGTGTGTTGAGACCAGTCTCACTATGCAGCCCAAACTGGCCTCAACTCACAGCCATCCTCCTGTTTCAACATCTGGGATCCCAGGTGTGAGCCACCACACTCCATTTATGTGTGTCATTGTGAAGAGGCCTTTGATAGAGCTGGTGAGAAACCCCCGGACAACACACAGGAAGTACACACAGTAAACTGGCCATTCACACATACCCCAGGAGGTTCCTAGCTTCCAAACACTGTCCTCTAGCAAGATGACACCTAGGTTCCTAGCCAAGCCTTGAGAGAAGGGGAGGGTCCCCCTCCTGGCCCCCAATTCCTATATTCATCACCAGGCTTGCACTGAGATGTGCTGGGAAGTGCCCAGTACCCAGCCAGAGCAGACACAGGCACACACACCCATGTGCCCACTTGTGTGTGCCCAAGAGAGATTATTCTGAAACACATACTTTCCTAATGACTACATCTCTAGGGCTCCCTACATAACAACTTGAGTCAGGGTCCTGGACTCCTTCCCCTGTCCCTGTTCCCTTTCCTGTCCCACTTCCCTCCATCTGTCTGTCTTTCTCCACCAGCCAGTCTCAGGGGAACCCCCTGAGCCCATTCATCCTGTGTGAGGTGTGAATCCATCTATCTGCAACCTGTCGGCAGGGAAGAGTCCTCCTTCCTCATTGGGTCCCGGCCTCCGTCTAGCCACACCCACCCCAGCAAGACCCCTCTCCGTTCCTCAGCAGGGCCTCTCATCACTCATCCAGACCCCTGCTCACCCATCCCTCATCCTCCTATCTGTTTCCCTCATCTGTCAATCTGTCTGTCTGTACATCTATCCATCCACCCTTCTTCCTCCCTTCCCTGCTGGGCCCCATCTCTCTCAACTCTCTCTGTGTCCCATCCATCAACTTTCTGACAGTCCTGCGCTTCCAGGTAGTCACCTCCTGGCTTCTCATCTGTTTGTCTGTCCACCAGCCCATCCATCCATCTGTCTCTGAGCCCATCCATCAGTCTATCTACTGGTCCATCCATCATGCACGCCACTTACCGGTGCTGGCCACCGTTCACGTGCTCACTGGCTGGGGTGTGTGTGTGCCCTTAGGTACTTTGTGGGCCTGATACCTCCTGAGCTGCATCCGGTAACTGAATTGAGCCTGGAGCAGGTTACATATGACTGGGGAGGGGACGAGCTAGGGGGCAGAGTTTGGGGTTCTCAGAGGCATCAAGCCCACGGCTTTCCCTACCCTTCCACTCTTCCTCCCTCTGAGCTTCCACACAGGCTGTTGGCCCAGCTGTCAGAAAGGAAGGGGGTGACACTTGGCAAGCCCCATGCCAGCCTGGGGCCCCCAAATAGGGTGTTAGTGTTAAAAATAAGCAAAGCTGATGTTCTGAGGGCCTGCCCTGTGCCAGGCACTGTGCCAACTTTTCACACTTCCATGTCTACCCCCACAAGGTGGATATTGCATTATTTTTATCCCTACCTGACATATAAGAAAACAAGCTTGGAGCCCAGATGCGCATCTTTGACCTCTTCACAGTCAACGAGGGGGCCGAGCCAGCCCTGGTTTCTTTTTCCCACCTGCCCAGAGAACATTGGGGCTTCTGGTGGAGGGGTGAGGACCAGACTAGAGAGGGCACAGGAGAACGCTTGGGTGGTAGAGCTGAACCAGAACCATAGGATCAGATGGTACAGCTTTAGGTTACCACATTGGTGTGGACCTCCGTTTCCTCGCCTCTGAAACAGATTCGTAATAACAGTGAAATCAGACAATCCCGGGAAAGCACCTAGAATGGAAGGCCCCAGGGTCAGAGCAGGGAATGCTGGCACTCAGGGTGGGGCATTTCCTGAAGACCCCTTTGCCACACTTCTGTAGCAGTGGGAATCCCCCACTATCCACTATCTCTGAAGCTGCCCCCAGGACTCCAGGCAGGATGCCAGGCTCTGGGCTAGCATACCTGTGCCAAACTCACGCGTCTCTTAGTGGGTGAGCTATGGTTAGCCCTGCATGTCCCCATGGGTAAAGTGCGGGGGAAGAGCAACTAATACACACGGCAAAGGGGGAGGTGACCACAGGGCTGGGGTGGGTGACTGAACAGGGTGGTCTGGTAAAGGTGTCACAGGTGAGCTGAACCAGAAAGCAGCCCTAAAAATGGGGGTGGGCTAAGGCGGGGGTGATCCAAGCAGAGAGGGCAGGGAGCCAGAGCCAGTTAAGCCTCAGGATCCCCAGATTTCTGCCTACGTTGCAAATGTCCTAGGACATGGATTATGATGAAGCCTTTCCCTGGAGCTGACAGCCTTCAGGTGCTGCTTGGAGAGGCCCGAGGAAAGGAGAGCACAGATCAGGAGTCAGGTTGGAGCAGTAGCTCCTCACTATGGCCCCTCCCCCTCCGTGGATGTTGCTCTTCCACAGAGAAGATACAACATGGGCCTGGGAAGATAGCTCAGCAGGTAAAAGCCATTGCTTCCATCATTGTGTGCACTCCCGCGCGCGCACACACACACACACACACACACACACACACACATACACACACACATACACACACACACGCACACACACACGCACACACACACACATACACGCACACGCACACACACACGCACACATACACACACGCACACACACACATATACACACACGCACACACACACATACACGCACACACACATACACACACGCACACACACACATACACACACACACACACACATACACACACGCACACACACACACACACCCATGCTGGCTGGAGAAAATCAGCTGCCACAAGTTGTTCTCTGGAACCTCCACCCAGGCACAGGGACAAGCAGGCACCACAAAATAGGTACATGTCAAAAATTTAAATAAGAGAAGCGGGTTGTGGTGGATGCTGGCCGATGCCATTAATTCCAGCATTCAGGGGAGAGAGAGAGACAGAGAGAGAGAGAGAGAGAGACAGAGAGAGAGAGAGAGAGAGAGAGAGAGAGACAGAGAGAGACAGAGAGAGACAGAGAGAGAGGCCAGCCTGGTCTACAGAGCAAGTTCCAGGACAGGCTCCAAAGCTACAGAGAAACCTTGTCTCAAAAAACAAAACAAAACAAAAAAAACAGAAACAAAACCCAAAATCACAAAACAAACAAGGAAAGAAAAATAGGGGTTTGAGTTCCTTGTATTCCATACATGTGGAGAGGAGTAGGGTGGGCTTGGGGGTGGAAACTCAGTTTTAAGGTGGAATTCATGTTTTAATGTATAAAATGCGAAAAGAATTCCCACTTCTCAGAGCTTTTGGGTGCTGCATACTGGCATTGCCTTCCCCTGGCACACAACAGGATTCATAAATTCCGCATGAGCTCTTCTTTTACTTTGATGTCTCATTATGAAGCCCAGGCTGGCCTTGAACTCGGGGCAAGTCCTCTCCTGCCTCGAGTCCCAATCGCTGTACTTGCCGGCCTGAGCCACCACGCCTGGACTGCTTTGCTTTTAAAAATACTTTTCTGTAGGCCTGACACTATGGGACTAGGCAGGAAAGCAAGGTAAGGACCAGACTTCTAAACCCAGCTGCAAGGCCGGGAGGGTGTGGACAGATGGGGGAGGGAAGGCCCAGCGGAATTAGGGGCGGGAATTGGAGGGGGGCTGAGAACTCATCTTGGAGGTAGGCGGAAGGCACCCCGGTGACCCCGAGGGGGGGGACAGAGCGGAGGCCCCGCTCCGGGCCCCCGCGGGCAGGATTTGCGGAGAACCCACTTCAAAGGGTCCCAGGAAGCGCTTGCGAGCCCCAGAGGAAGCGGTGTAGCCTCTAATCCAGCTCTGGGGGTGGGTGGGGGAAGCCCCGCAATTACACAAGGGTTTCCTCTTGTGCCACTGCTTGAAATCAGCCGATTTCATTTTTCCCCAGCGCTTGGAAAATGCGTTCTTTTGAAAAGGAGGCTCTAGTAAAAGCCTGTGTGCAGTCCACAAATATTTGCCGAACACCTACAGTAGGCCAGGCACCACTGGGGTCAGAGAAAGGGAGAGAACGAGGCCCCTGCTACTCAAGCACCGCCCTGCTTAAGGAGGAGGTAGTATAGTACACCTGAGCTTGGGCTTGTTCCTGGGGGATATTTAGTTGGTTCAGTCAGTCTTCTGAAGTGACTTGATCGTACCTGGAGGAATAGCTGAAATTTAAGGTACATTGACCATTCAAGACGCCAAGGGCACTGACGTGGGATCACATGGAATCCCAGGCCCTGCCCTGGAAGATACAAACCCATTATTGAGCTTTTTTTTTTTTTTACAAACCACATAGCTAAGTCACATATATGCTCTGCAGCAGGAGGCAGATATGCGGGACCTCCATACCTCCATTTTAGCATCCATGTATCCACCCACTACACTAGGGAGGCAGAAGCACAAGAATAAGGGCCTGCTTGGTGGACTCAGCAAGTCCCCGTTTCACTGCCTCAAAAAATTTTAAAAATGCCAGGTGGTGATGCAGGCCTTTAATCCCAGCACTTGGGAGGCCTAGGCAGGCAGATCTCTGAGCCTGAGGTCAGCCTGGGACTACAGGGTGAGTTCACCATCAGACATGAGCAGCTGTGGATTAACTCCCGCATGCAGGCTGTTTCTCTCTTGGCTCCAGGAATACAGATGCATCACAGGCAACCCCTGCCTCAGGGAGATAACCAGGCTGGTTGGAGACTGTTAGAGACGCAGGAATCTGAGAAAGAGTTCCTTTGGCTCAGCTGAGGATCCTCATTGTTCCAGGAGGACATAGGAGAGGACCCACCCCCGGAAGCCACTAAGGGGACACTGGCCTGGAAATCCTGGTTGCGGATAGCAGGTGGGGGACTGTGTACTGGGCCCAGACTGGCTGAGGTGACATCTCCGACTTCCCTGAGGTCATTCCTTCCCCTTGCGCAATGGAAACAGGATTGTCTGCCTTATAGGGGTCAGCTTGATAAAGTGCTTAGAACTGAGCCTGGCATGCAGTAAGGCCTTTAGGCACAGTTGGCTCCATTTTTTTTGATCATATCTGGCTCTTGGCCAAAGGCAGATGGAGATCAAAGCTGGGTGGGGAAATCGAGGCATCCACGTTCTTGTGGGTGGTCTGCTTGTGCCTAGCTTGAAGCAGAGCCCTAGCAAAGGTGGGCACCTGAGCCGGCAGGTGAGCTGACATGCTCACTCTCCCTGGTTCCACCTGCCTGTCCTGGAAGCCTTGTCCGCTGGAGTGGCACTCGGGCCCCCAGGGCTCCTTGGGGCCTTTACAGGGTAATTCCATCTTCATTACAGCTGATTACACCGCAATAAATACCACGTTCCAGGGCCAATTTATGAGACTCACTAGGGAACTTTCCCCCTTAGCATCTCCTCACACAGAGCCAGCCAGGAGAAGGGTGTGCCACCGCAATTGGGTGACTAAAGCCCCTGCCTCCTGCCACTGCAAAGGTCTTCCCACCAACTTCTGCTCATGTTGTATGCTGCAGCTGGGTGAGAACACAGCCTTGTGCTCAGCCCCCTGACTCCAGCACACACCTCTCGGCATAAGGCCCTAACGACGTTGCCCCCTGCTAACACCCTGGCACATGGGGGGACCGACCTTTGGGGGCTATGCATAAAACACATACATGGCACAAAGAGGAAGAGCTCTACACTGAAACCAGTGCATCAGAGAACTGGCCAACACCGTATTCCCTTACAGCTTCCTTCACTCACCAACACGTCTCTGATGAATACCTGAATACAGGGCACGGTCTGTTTTCTGCTAACAGCCCTGTCTTTCATGTCTGTTTTCCTCCCTCTTGCCTTCTTTCTTTCAAGACAGGTCTCAGTAGGTAGCCCTGACTGTCCTGGAGTTCTCTATGTAGACCAGGCTGACCTTGAACTCCCAGAGATCCACCTGCTTCTGTCTCCCTGTTACTGGGATTAGAGGTGCGCACTGTGATGCCAGGCCCACAATATGTTTTCTGGTGTCATACTGAAAATTCAGAGCCTGTAAATATCATGTCACACACGTGCAGGGTCTTACCACAGCTCATAGGACTGAAAATGTTGGTGCACATCTCTGAACCTAGAACATGGGAGGTAGAGAAAGGAGACTCGGGAGTTCAGGGCCAGCCTCAGCTACGTAGTAAGTTCCAGAACAGCCTGGGCTTATCTGACGTTGCCTCAATGGTCACATCAGGGGACTGCAGAGATGGCTCGGTGATTAAGAATATTCCCTTCTTCAGAGGGCCTGAGTTTAGTTCGAAGCACATCCATCTTGCAGCTCACAATTGCTCCACCGCCAGAGGATCCTATGCACTGTTCTGGCCTTTCAGGCACCCAAAACACATACATATAAAAATAAAATCGAAGCAAAGCAAAAGCAAGTGACAGGAAGTCAACAGAAACCACAGTGTCCCCAGCCTAGCGTGTCGCGAACACTCACCCATGCCATGTGTGTGCCAGTCACATGCTCCACTCCTCTAGGTACACATGCGCGTGTCACACCACATTCCCTGCATCCCCAGATATGACTTCCTCTTGCTGAACCGCAAGTAACCGTAATAACAGCTGCGATTTGACTAGCGCGTCCCACATCCCAGTCTGTGCGGTTTCCATGCGTGACCTTATTTGATCTTCACAGTGAATCTTCCAAGTTCTTAGTGTCACCAAGGAGCACAGGGAGGCTCAGCGGCGCAAGGAGACTTGTCTAGACTTTCATTGCTGCCTCCACAGGCTGGTGTGCTCCACTGTCTTGAAGTGTGGCACACCCAGATTCTCTCACACTCAAGCACACACTTGCAAGTACAGTATTCACACTTGCATTGACATTCTTACACACTCAATTGCTCAACTGTACACAATGAACTCCTGAATTTCCCCTCAGCAGACGTCCGTATGCCAGCCCTTATACCGCCATTCGTATTTATCAGTACTTCTACATTCAAACATTCTCACCCAGACGCGGTCAGCCATTCTCAAGAACACCAGAGTGCCCACATTCTCAGAAGTCATAGGCTCCTCTTCCCATCATCCTGATCAAAGGCTTTAATTAACCCCGACACCTGTAATTAACCCTTTCTCTCCCCCTCCAGGGGAGATGTCTGGACCCGCTTCTCACAAAACAGGCGCCAAGGCCGAGCTTGTGGGTAGGACCCCAGGAGGACCTGGTACCAGAGCAGTATAGTGTGGGCCAGGGGAGTCCAGGAGAGGAAGGCCAGGGACAAGAAAGTGGGCGTGGGCAGAAAGGTTCCCGGAGAACCAAGCCTGCTACAGCTGTTCCTTTGCACTGGCCAAACGGTAACTGGGCAACAGGCAGTTGTGGGTGGCCGGGCTGGCTGCTGAGTTCAGCCCGTTTGTTTCACTAACTCTAGGCAAGAGAGGCGATGAACTCAGATGTGAGGAACCTTGGCAGAGAAAGGGTGGGTGGGAGGTGAGCGTCTCCAGAGAGTCAAAGCATACCATCTCATTTCTGTCATCCAGGGATCAGGGGACAAGGGCGCTCTGTTGGGATTCAGAGGCAGAGGTCAGGGGTTACCCATGAGGTTGTGCGGTGGGCCCCCAAATGGAGCAGTGGTTAAAACAGAGCAGACCCAGAGGCAAACCCTGCCTCTACAGCTGGCGAGGTGTACAACCTTTGGGCACATCCTAGGAAGACTTGGAGCCTAAGTTTAAACTCTCCACTCTGAAGTGGCTGGGAAAGCACCTGCACTTCTGACTCCTGTTCCCAGAGGCACTGCTGTTGACACTCGGCTTACAGGACCTTCCTTGATGAGGCATATCTTCTGGAGGTCTCAGGAACTCCACCCCGCCCCCCCCCCCCGTGTGTGTGTGTGTGTGTGTGTGTGTGTGTGTGTGTGTGTGTGTGTTATCAGGAGTCCTTCTCCAGGCGTGTTGCTAACAAGGCTTTTACGTCTTTGATTTACAACTCATTTCTTCCCAGGTCTTGAAGCCCAAGGGCAAAAGGCGAGAGGAGAAAAAACTCAGCGGACATTCATTCCGCACTTTTGAGCTTAGAGATCAGATCCCGGGGCACTAACCATTGGAGGCGCTTTGCAGCGCACAAACTCCTCAAGGTTTGAGGCTGGGGAGACGCCAGCGGGTCACAGGCCCCCTACAATCCTCCTCAAATCCCTGTCTTCCCCCACTCCAACTTCCCTCTCACTTCCCCGCCCTCCAGTCTGGGTGTCAGCCCGGCCCCTTTAAAGACATTCCTGAGGGCGTGGTTTCGGTGACGTCAGCGCGGGACATGAATGAACAGGAGCGGGTTCTCACCCAACTTCCATTAAGATCTTGGGGCAGGAGGGGAAGAAGTCCGTGGCGGGCGGGCAGGCAAGCGGGTAGGAGCAGGGCACCGAGGCCGGCGTGCGGATAGCAGAAATTGCGGGGAACGAGAGGCGCGGCATGGAGCTCCGGGCAACCGGCTTCTGCCTTGCGCTGCTGTGGGGTTGCGCGCTGGCGGCCGCGGCGACACAGGGAAAGGAAGGTGAGTGTCTGCGCGGTGGCCGCAGCCAGCAGGGACCCCGGGCCACGGGACCTCGGGCCACGGGACCCCGGGCCACGGGACTCCGGGCGCTGAAGCTCCACGCTTCTCTCCGGGACATACCTTTGGAAACCGACTTGTGCCTGCTTGGCGCGCTGGGTTCGGTGGGGTTCGCGGGCTGCGGTCGGGGACAGTCTTGGGGACCCTCTCCTGGGACTCCAGGCTTTACGGAACTAAGAGATGTAGACTGGGGCACTCAGGGCTCGGAGGCCGCGGAAAATGGGATGCGGCGCCCGCCACGCGGTTGCAGCCCGTCAGCGGCTTCTGGAACGCGACCCCCGCAGGGCGCGCTGGGTCCCTCGGAGGAAAGAAGGCTTTTAAGGGGACTTTTCCGGGCGATCAGCTTCTTAGTAACCCTAGCTTGCTTAACTCATCCGCCCTGATTTCGTGCGGAAGGCATTTGGGTGCAGTCCCCGCTTGTTTGGGGAGGGGGCTTCTCGGCGGCCTGACCCAAGATGGTTTCTCTGCTCCCCGTTTTTACTCGGGTCTCAGAGGCCACCGTAAGAAGCGCCTGGGGTCAGCCCTGACCACGCACACCTTCCCTTCTTGCCAAGCCGCACTCCCAGGTTCGGGAGACAGGTTAAGGGGCAGGAGCGAGGACAGGAAGTCCCAAAGTCAAGTGTACTGAGCAAGGGGTGACTCAGAAGGAGGAAATGCGGCAGGTGGGGTTGCGGCCTCCTTCGATGTAGAGCCGTCACCTCGGGGCCACCGGGAGCCGGGTACCTGGAGGTGGGAAGTGAATCACCTGCCCCCGCCCCAATGTGCCAGAGGGAGCCACGCAAGGTGAGGGGGCCGCAGACTTTGTCTTTGCCCAAGGCACGGCCTGGGGTGTGCGTGGGGGCGTTGCCCCTCAGTTTAGGGTCTCCGAGAGGATGGGGATTCCTGCCCTGCCCTTGGCCGAGGATCTTCCTGTCCACCCAGCCGGAGCGGGCTTCCGTTTCCCACAGCGAAAACTTCCCTGCTTCTGAACATAGCGCGGCTTCTGCCGGCTTCAGCAGGGGAAGCGTGGAGAAAACCCTGATGGGTGAGAAGTTCCCTAATTCTTTTTGCCTTCCACGTTGGGAGGGTAAAAGGCCAGTTTGGAGCTCTTGGAGGGTGGAGGGGTGTCAGTCACATCCTGGCCCCATCCCAAGGACAGACAAAGCCGCTGGGTCCCCCGGGAAGTTCTTTTTGTCTATGTGTGTCCTGCTGGGCAGGGCAGGGCAGGGAATCTGCGACCCTCATGCCCCCCCCATTCGGTTATTGGCTCTCTCTCTTCTTGGGAACTGGTTGGGGAGAAGGGAGAGACAGCTGGAATTGCTACAGGCCTTTCCTAGGCTGCCACAGAGTTGAGGATTAGACGTCTGCTTTGCTATGCGGGCTCCTGACCCCCAGCCCCCAGCAGGGAAGCCTTAAACAATCTTGTACTTGTGCCTCCCTCCCGGCATCTGTCCTCCTCATCCCGGCCATTGTGATTAATCCCGTTTGCATGGGATGGAGGAGGGAAAGGGTGCATATTGCCCCGTGGTTGTGGAAAATTCTTGTCTAGGCTCCGGAGTCCCAGTGCTTGTGTGATGAGGGGATAGGGGAGGGGGTTTGTGACCCAGCTGGTTTCACTTCGGGTTGGGGGAGCCGCGGGCAGGTATGATCTGTCTGGTTTCTAGCCTCAACACAGCTGTGCGGCCTCTTCTACCATTCTTTGCTGAATTTGGAAACCCAGAGGGAACCAGTTAGGGTCTCGACAGCTGCTGAATTTGCCCTTCTATAGTAACTTTTACTTTATTACAGAGTGTGTGTGTGTGTGTGTGTGTGTGTGTGTGTGAGAGAGAGAGAGAGAGAGAGAGAGAGAGAGAGAGAGAGAGAGAGTGAATGTCAGTGTACGAGTGTGGAACTCAGACTTGCAGGAGGAATTGGTTCTCTCCACCATGTGGGTTCTGGGGTTGGAACTCAGGTGACAGACATGCGGCTTTACCTGCTGAACCAAGCATCTCACTGCCTGTCCTTCTAGTGAAGGCCCCCCACTAGTCAGCCAGGGCCCTCTGCACAGACGGGTCTGACCCACCTATCCAGCTGTCTCCTCCGTTGACTCGGATGGATGGGGGTTAAGAGGCACAGGCCTGGAGAGGGCTAGGTTTCTTAGCTCAGCGAGGGCCTCGCCTGCCTCCCAGCCCCATGCCTGTTTGCATCCGGAGTCTCCGGTCTCCCCACCCCTCCACCCCCTTTTTAGGTGTAAGCTGATCTTGGGTAAAGAGGGATGAGGTTAGCAGGGAGGTGGCAAGGGGGACATTGCATTGTGGGAAAGCTCATAAAGTCATGTAGCCCACAAAGGTAGCCTATGGCAGTAAATCCCTCCCTCCCTCCCTACTACTGTCTTTTAGGGGACGGGGACTTATAGAGTACTCCATCAAAGGCAACCTTTTGGTGAAACCCTGAGAGGGTCATGCCAAGGGCTCCCAAGCTTCCTGCTTCCTATAAGTCAGGAGCTCTGTCAGGGCAGAGGGACAGCTGGGCTCTCCCCGTTCCTGATGGTTGGCTCTAGGGAATTTCCCTGGGAGGGGGCCTGTGGCTGGCAGCCCTTGGGATGTGTGAAGCCCTTCTTTTCTTCTCAGATTGAACCTGGTGATGTTTCTAGATCCAGGCTTGGGCTGACCCTCCTGTTAGGTTAACCCTTCAAAGTCCTTTCCGCAAGGGGTCTTATCTTGAAGTTTCTCCACTGCTTGGGTGTACATTTGTGTGTGTGTGTGTGTGTGTGTCTGCTATACATTAGATTTACTGAGAACAGCCCTCCCCTTCATCTTCCTACCTACCCAGCTGGAGTCAGGAACCCCCAGCACCATTCCTGTGGGGTTAGTGAGTTTCCCAAGGTTAGGCCCTGGGCATGTCTGAACAAATCCCTGCCCCCTGCCGTTACCCACCTGACCATCCACTCTCTCCAACTTATAGCCAGCTCTGGGATGTGGAGCCTGGGCCACTTCAGAGTTCCCCTTCCTTGTCTGGGCTGCCAGAGCCTTCCTAGGGTGGCTGAGGCCAGGGTCAGGTTGGTAGTACCTCTCACTAGGGCCTTGACTCCTCCCCTCACCCCCTCAATATGGAACCCCAGTCTGTCTCAGTTTTCCCCAAGGTTCTCCATTCTCCTAAATCTTGGTGTGGAGGAGTGACACTTCTGAGACCAGGTCTTCACGGTACCCTGCCCATGAGAACAATAACTTTGCAGTTCCTGCTTCCTCTCCCATAGCTCTTTGGCTTCTGAATCTGGGGACCTTGCATGGGTCCGAAGCCTCAGTTTCCCCAATACCTGCTCTCTAGGGAGGGTGGCATGACTTAGCCTTTATTTGGAAATGGAAGAGAAACAGATCTTGGGCCCTGGCTGCTGCATCTGGCAGAAAAGTGGAAGTGGCCTGTGGAAGGAGCCGGAGGGCCAGGCCAGGTGCAGGGAAGCCCCTGGCAGAACCTCCCTCTGCCCAGATGCCTCCCTTTTTAAATACCAAAAAAAAAAAAAAATTTTTTTACTTCATGTGCATTGGTGTTTCGCCTGCATGTGTGTCTGTGTGACAGAGTCAGATCCTTGTAACTGGAGTTACAGACGGTTGTGAGCTGTCATGTGGGTGCTGGGAATTGAACATGGGTCCTCTTAATCACCAAGCCATCTCTCCAGCCCCCTTCCAAAAGCCTCTTGAGGGAAGATAGTGTGGTCTTGTCACATGGTCCCTCTGGGTCTGGAAAGTCCCCTTTGAGGATTCCCGTCTATCATTCCCCCCAGAGGAGACCTGGCCAGAGATGTATGGCTTTGGGCCCCTCGCTGAGACCTCCATGCCAGAGACTGTGGTGGGAAGACCCATTTCCAGGCTACTCGCCTTTTTTGTCAGATCCTCTTGTTAACTTCCCTTTCTTTCGTTTTTTTCTTTAAAAAAAAATATTTATTTATTTATTTATTTGTTATGTATATAATATTCTGTCTGTGTGTATGCCTGCAGGCCAGAAGAGAGCACCAGACCCCATTACAGATGGTTGTGAGCCACCATGTGGTTGCTGGGAATTGAACTCAGGACCTTATGAAGAGCAGGCAATGCTCTTAACCTCTGAGCCATCTCTCCAGCCCTTCCCTTTCTTTCTCTTTTCTTTCTGACCATGTAGCATTGCTGGCCTGGAACTCGCTATGTAGACCAGGGTGGTTGAGAACTCCTAGACATCCATTTGCCTCTGCCTCTGGAGGGCTGGGATTAAAGCTGCGTGCCACCACGAAAGGCTGGCTAGCATCACTTTCTCACGGAGCACCTCAGTAGCTATTACCCACTGCTACCGTGTGTGCTGGGTGGCCTGGTTTGGGTCAGGGTGTTCTATGCCAGGGGGATGTGGCAGAAGCCAACAGTTCTGTCCTCTGTGACCCATGTGCAGTGTCCCCTTGTTCGAGGAAGCAGATGGGGCACTGGGGTATCATTTTATTCTGTTCACCCCAGCACACTGACCAGCTGCTGTCCTGCAGGGCTGAGCACTGCCCTTCCCCCAGCCAGGGGCATAGCTGAAACCCTTGTGACTGGCGGCTGTAGGGCATGAGTCCCACCTCTTCCCAGGTCAAATCATGTGTAGCTCCTGGGGTTGGGGTTGCGGTCGCACACACACACCATCACCACCACCGCCCCACACTAGTCCTGCTGCGTTGCTCCTGGGAAAGCCCCAGCTCATCAGCCCCTTTCCCCGTCTTTCCCACAGTTGTTTTGTTGGACTTCGCAGCAATGAAAGGGGAACTCGGCTGGCTCACACACCCCTATGGCAAAGGGGTAAGTAAAGTTCCAGAACTGAGGGTGGGTGGGAAGGGGGACTGCAGGTCCCAGGAGGGACGGAGGATGGGAGCTGGGATCAGACAGTGCATCTGACCACACAGGACTGAGTTAGTGACCCAGACCAGGGCAGACTAGATCTAGGCAGGAAGGAAGGGATCTTAGGTGACCCCGCTGGAGAGACAGCTGAAGACCCTGGCACAACGGGATATTCCATAGGGGTTCATGGCTCTACTTGCCTCTTGGGAGGGAAGGGTTAAAGGCTGCCCTGTCCTGGAGGTCTTAGCACAGGAGGTGAAGAGTGAAGGACAGATAAGGGACCCTAACTCCCTTCCTGCCTGGGGCCCCTTTCCCTGTCCCTCCCACAGGGGACATCTCCCTTTCTGCTCTGCTTTATGGTGTTGTTACTCTGACCGCTGACCACCGCTGCTAAGTCAGAGGCCGGGAAGCTTTGTGAGAGATACTGCTCTGCTTTGGGCCTCAGTTTCCCTTGCGTGCCACGGATCCTGGTTAAGTTGGGGCTCTGAGCCAGGGTGAGGGGTGTGTCTCTGGGGAACTCTAGGGACAGTTCCTACAGTTGGCCAGATCTGAGGGACTTGCACCCGAGTCATGGCGCCAGTGAGGTCTGAGGTAGAGTTTGGAACAGACATTCCGGGACCCTGGAATGTCCAGCTGGAGGCAGATAGCCTCATCCTACCCGGTCATTACAATACAGAAGGAAACTGAGCCCTGGGGGCATGTGGGTCTTGGCCAGTGTCACACAGGGCAGGGCAGGGCAGGCCTCCTTTTTTGTTCTCTTTACTTGCATTCATTGAATTTTTTTTCTCATTCATTTGTTCACATATTCATTCATCTGGGACCTCCCTAAGTACCTACTCAATGGCAGAGAGGCCCTGGGGATTCAGAGCTGAGTCAGTTGCTGCTGCCATGCTGAAGAGTTCAGAATACAGCCCTGGGAGCCAGGCTTGTGTTACCATATGCCAAGTCCCCAGTGATAAAAGGGGACATGGTGATCCTGGGGGGTACCCAGCGCCGTCCAGACACGCTGGACGAGCCTCAGCTAGATTGTAAGCACAAACTGCCCAACTCCAGGCCCTGGAGGATCACCTGTGGTTTTGACTTACTGTATTCATCCACACACATGGCGCACGGCGATGACCCTAGCCACGATGGCACCATGCCAGCTGTTTCGTAGGGTTGTCATCCTGAGTGCCACGTGCTGTAGTCTGTGTTTTGTTGTTCATCCTCTCATGAGCTGGAGGATACGGCTCCCGTTCCATAGATGGGGTTTAGGGAGTTCAATGATGAGAATGTTCCGGGTCTCATTTCCCTTCCCTGTAGAATGAGGGCATAAGAGCTGAGAGTCAGGTGTGGAGGCAGGAGACAAGATGTTCGGAGTCATCCCCTCATGACATAGTGAGTTCGAAGCCAGCTTGGGCTACATGAGATACTGTCTAAATACTATGAAGAAAGTAAAATATGGGAAAGGGGAAAATCTGTGAGACTGAGCCCGCCTGCTGGTGGGACTCAGTCCGTACCCTCCCCCACTGACCCTCACGTGTTCCTCACACACAGTGGGACTTAATGCAGAATATCATGGATGACATGCCCATCTACATGTACTCCGTATGCAACGTGGTGTCCGGTGACCAGGACAATTGGCTCCGTACCAACTGGGTGTACCGGGAGGAAGCTGAGCGCATCTTCATTGAGCTCAAGTTCACCGTGCGAGACTGCAACAGCTTCCCGGGAGGCGCCAGCTCCTGCAAAGAGACCTTCAACCTTTACTACGCAGAGTCGGATGTGGACTATGGCACCAATTTCCAGAAGCGCCAGTTCACCAAGATCGACACCATAGCCCCCGATGAGATCACAGTCAGCAGCGACTTTGAGGCTCGCAACGTCAAGCTGAACGTGGAGGAGCGCATCGTGGGGCCGCTCACCCGGAAGGGCTTCTACCTGGCCTTCCAGGACATCGGCGCCTGTGTGGCGTTACTCTCAGTCCGTGTCTACTACAAGAAGTGTCCCGAGATTCTGCAGAGCTTGGCTCGCTTCCCCGAGACCATCGCCGTGGCCGTCTCCGAGACTCACCCCCTGGCCACTGTGGCTGGTACCTGCGTGGACCATGCCGTGGTGCCGTATGGGGGCGAGGAGCCTCTCATGCACTGCACGGTGAATGGCGAGTGGCTGGTGCCTATCGGGCAGTGCCTGTGCCAGGCGGGCTATGAGAAGGTTGCGGATGCCTGCCAAGGTGAGTAGAGAGGTTCCTGGGGTGGCAGGGAAACCTTACTGTGGTGGGAGGCGGTGTTGGTGGGAGGTCGCTGCTCTGGGATTGGAGCATTTTAGTAAGTACGTTGGGGACGTCACTGCTCTGCTACATCGCCCTATACCTAGAGGGAGGGCTATGGGGCTTAGGACAATGGCGTAGGTCCCAGTTCCCAGACCTTTCCGTTTCATCTGTTTCCTTCACACACACACACACCCCCCCCCCCGCCCGAGTTTCATCATCTGTAGAGAGGATCATAGTATCTATCTTGGGGGGGTAGTTGTGGCAATCACATGACCTCATGCTCGTAAAGTGCTTAGGTCAGTGCCTAACACACACACACATACCTGTAAGTGCGGCTGTTATTTTATTTTATTTTTTTGATCCATCCCATGACTAGTTCCTATTCTGCCGCGGCCCTGCAGTCTGTTCCCAGGAACTATTTCTGATTCTCATGCTGTGTGGCCTCAGGCAAGCTGCTCAACTTCTCGGGGCTTCAGTTTCTCCTCGAGTAGTTTGTTGAATCAGGACCCAGGGTATGCTAGAATCACCGGGAGTGCATTTGAGAGGCCATGAAGTGGGCTGTGTTCGGTTCTCACTAGAACCACAGACCCAGATCTTCTGTTGGGGTTTATTGATGACTGTTGAGATTGCAAAGGGCCCCTGTTTAGGTGACTCTCTGGGAACAGGCCTGGGCAGTGGTGAGCTCAAACAGGGGAAGCTGTGATGACCGCCAGGGCCTGCCACAGCGGAAACACACAACCATCGAGGGTTTGCAGTGGATGGCTCTGGAAGCGACTGGGCAGAGCATGTGTGGAATGCAGCTGACCTTTGGAAGGCCTGTCCCGGGGAGCTGCTTTTGCAGAGATAAGCTCAGTGTTGAGAAACTGGGGGCTAGGGCCTTACATATGTGTCTTGCAGGTGTGCATACCTGCCACGGATGACCCTAGCTGGCTAGGTCCCTGCTCATCTCTGGCCTCAGCTCTCCTTTGAGGAAAATGGGGGGGGGGGGAGAATTGCCTCCACCTGTGGACCTAGCTTGCCATGAAGGAGGCTGAAAGCCCCCTGAGTTCTGGCTAATAGGTGGTCTGTGTACCTCCGAGGCATAACACAGTGCCTAAGCCCCCCTTGCTTCATCACCCTGCCTCTCCTCCCCGCTGCCCTCTGCTGAGTGAGGCCCCTTCCCTAGGTGGGCCCCCACTTAGGTGACCTCAGATGCACGCTCTCAGCTTCAGACAATGACCATGGGTGCGTGGGGAGCTGGGGAGCGGGGAGGGGGCTGGTCAGGATGAGTGGGCCCAGGAGCTCCTCCCCCATGACATCCTAACACAAGAATGCGGGTGTGGAGGAGGGGAGGTTGAAAACTTTCCACCCTGGTGATTCAGACCCTGCAGAGATAAGTGGGGCTGGGGTGGGGGTCCTTCATGAAGTGGAGCAGCTCCCTCCTCTTGGGGATCAGGGTTCTTTGCTTTGTTTATAAAGAATCACCAACCCCCCCCCCTACTAGGAAGACCAGTTCCCTAGAGGGACACTTGACTTAGCTGGCAAGGCCCTCTCTGTGCCAGCCACCCACGGCCCTGGCTCTGTCCCCTTTGCACCTCTTCCCAGCAGGGAAAGGGTCTCGCCATGACAGTGTTCAAGTCTCCGAACCCAAGTGGCAGAAGGAGGAGAGCGCTGGCTCTGCCAAAGTGACTTCCACACGTGTGCCATGGTGTGCATGCGCACTTGGGCAATCATGATGAACCCATTTAGTTTCAGAATTCTTTCTTCTCCATTCTGCCCGGCAGCCTGTGACCGTGGCACTGAGGGGGTCGATGACAGTGTGCTCTGTAGAATTGGTCTCCCGAGTCCGTGTGTCCCTTCCATGAGGCTGGGGTTCTTTGTTAGTCCCATTGAATAGATGAGGAAACTGAGGCCCAGAGGCTTACCTGGAATCACACAGCCATGTCAGTGTTTAAACCATGGTGCACAACAGTACCCAGGCCGCCATAGGTTAGGAAGTAGGACAGGAAGTGACCAGATCCTGTGGAATCCCTGACTCAGCTCTTGGCACTGAGATGGGCTTGCTGGGCAGTTCTGGGATGGCAGGTCTTGGCACCGGAGCTGGGGCTCCATCAGAGGGAGGGGTGGGGTGACTAGAGGGCCATTGTGTGTTGGGGACATGGGTGAGGGCACAGGGTCTTTCCAACCTGTTTGGCGCTCTTCAAGCTGTGACCCCAGGTGCTTCTGTTACAGCTTTTACTGACGAGAGCGGCCGTGGTGTCCCAAGGCCGACCTGCACCTTGTTAAGGTCATTTCCAGAGTCATCAGGCAGCATATCTGTTCTTCCTGGGGGTTCCCTCCCCCAGAAGGCTGGAACTAGCCAGGAAAGAGTTAAGTGGTCAGAGGAAAGGGGGGAGTCCTTTCAGGTGCCCAGTGTGGACAGGTGGGCATGCTGCCCGGCCACAACTACACAGAGCTATGTCAGGAATGAGCCAGCCTCCCTCCAGCTCTGTCCAGGGGACAGTGGAGTCACTCAGACTGACTGCCATCTCCCTGGGGGCTGCTTTGTCTGTGCTTCCTGTGTTGGCTTCTGCAGGGCCCCCGACTGGCGCCTTGCCTCTGCCCAGGGAGACCAAGGCCAGGTGAGCAGGTGGCTAGCAGCTGGAAGGCCGGCTTCTGGGGGATGTCCCTGCCTGGCTCCAGTTTCATGACCCCCCTTTCATATATAGGGGTACTTCATTCCAGGTACCAGAATAAATATTTCACAGCCAAGGTCTATAGTCTGCCCAGCACCCAGAGAGGATGAGGACTCTTCCCCGTTTACAGATGAGGAGATCAAGGCCCAGAGGAGACATGGCATACTGTTTGCACTTGCCCGTGGAGCCGAGTGACTATGGCAGAACCCCTTTGGGTTTTTTCCTTACTATCTGCCAATGGCTGTCGGGCACCCTTTTGTGATCGGATCCTAGAAGCTGTCACTTTCTTTGTCAGCTCAATTTGAGCTATTACATGTGATTACTGTGAGTGATGAGAAGGGACTCCCAGCCCAGGGCTGTAGCAGTGACCTTGGACCGCGATGGGGGTGGGGGCTCTAAGGGCCTTTGATCGTGGCTCTCAGGCTTATGCCTCCCCTGGTATGTGAATACCAGGTCTTATCTCTGTGGGTTTTGGGGATAAGGGTTGTGGCAGCAATCCCCTAGCCTCACCCCTGTGCTCCCAAGAACAAGGCTAGAACCCAGTAGCCCTGCCAAGCAGGCTTGGCCCCTCCCTAGTTACCGGAGGTAAGGGTCCCCTGAACGGAAGGAAGGAGGCAGGCAGAGAAAGCCAAACAAGATAAAGGCTGGAGGTGGGAAAGCTGGGTGGGCGGAAGGGAGCACTTACCTGCTGGGTGGCAGATATGCCCACAGATGATCCCAGGGCACTTGTGAGAGGAGCAGGGCCCACCCCGATAACCGGGAATGGGGTTCCCCTTTTCTGTAGGTACCACAGGGCCTGCTGGGAGCACCCTCCTTGGACTGGGTCAGTAACTCACAGGTCAAATTCACTGTCGAGTGCAAAGTCCAGGCTCCCTGCAGAGGACTGGGGTAGCGAGGTGGCATTCTGGTTGCCAGCTGTCCCTGGCTTGGGAAGGCTGATTGCCACCAGGGCTGACCTCTTGACCTCACGACCTCACTGCCCGAAGCCTGGGGGGAGGCTGGGCCTGGGGAGGGGCTCCACAAGGAGCTGGATTAGCGCCATACAGAGGGCGTCTGTCCCTGAGTCACCCTGCACTGCCACCTGAGGGGTGGGTATCAAGAACTGGAAAAACCAGGGTACAGCCCTAGCTACAGTGCTTGTGCCCCAGTTCTGCTGCTTGGAGTGGCCCAGGCCTGCCAGGCAATCGGGGCCAGAGATACACTCTGCAGGTGCCCCAGGTGGGCGTCCAACTGGACGGCTTCCCCAAGGGGCTGAAACGCCACTCGCTTCTGCAGCCCCTGGCATGTTTCATTGTGCATGGTGAGTTTGCCATTCATTCATTCATCCACCCCTTCATTCATTCATCCGCCCCTTCATCTGTCTCTGCATTTGTTCAAGCCCCTCCATCGCATCAGGCCTTGCGCTGAGCCACATACGGGAGCAGGGAGACCAGACTCCAGTCCTACTCCAGTCTCAGAGGGGGGGGGGGGGGCGGAGAGATCCTCCTGTGTGCACAGATAATTTCAAATGAGGCATAAAAGCTAGGCTGTGAATTCCCCTGGAGCTGAAAAGATGCTAATCTGTGGTCACACCACCGTATCCCAGTTCCCGACATTGTGCCAGACACGTAGGTTGGGCTTGTCTCTGTTTGGTAAACTTGAACCTGAGTAATAGATGCCCTGTTGGAGCACCATGGAGCCTGAAACTGAACAACAGTTGGTGAAGGTGTCAGAGGAGTTAAGCTATTGGCAGTGGATGGGTCCTCGGTGTTCTGGGTGTGTTTGTGTGTGTGGGCCCCTTGTTGTTGCTTGCCCTGGATGTTGGGAAATGCAAGCAATTTGGAGGGTCCTCATGGTCTTCCTGATGTGTTCTGGGCCTCTCTAGATAGACACTTGCAAACTCTGGCAGGCCGGGCTCAGCCAGGGGTGCCCCGGGGCCCTGTGATTGGAGGAGGAGGGGATAGTGCCTTTTCGGCAGGCAAGCGCATGCCCTGTGGACACCGCCTCTCGTGCATTATCTGGTACATCCGCAGCGGAAATCTCTCCAAATTC
Organism: Microtus pennsylvanicus; assembly: GCF_037038515.1. Classification (NCBI taxonomy): domain Eukaryota; kingdom Metazoa; phylum Chordata; class Mammalia; order Rodentia; family Cricetidae; genus Microtus; species Microtus pennsylvanicus. The sequence continues at coordinate 72,566,026 of NC_134591.1, forward strand.
CCTTTTTCCTGCCGGCAGGCAGGCCACCCCCAGGCTCTGGGGCCGAAGAATAGAGCCCATATCTTCCCCCACTTCCTCTCTGGCATGAGATGGTGGGGAGCAGGGACATGAGGGTTGGCAGGTGGCTCAGGCCTTTGTGGCCGCACTGAGTGCCAGGGCTGGGTCCCAGGCAATTGTGATTTGGGGGCTGGACCCTCCATCTCCTGAGTCCCCTGACCTTGGTCCCCAGAGAACCAACACTTAGTCACACGCAGGCGTCTCTGGGTTTAAGTGAGAGCACTGGGGAACGAAAGCTGGGATTAGCAGGGCCTGGCGTTCTGGCGTCTCATTTTTGTGTGAAAGTTGAAGGAAGGAGAGAGCTATTTTTGTATTGTAACAGCTATATAACGGGAGCGAGGCCAGAGACACACTCTCCCAAACCCACGAGGAGGCTTTGCAGCTTGGAAGAGGTGACTGTAGCTAACCCATAGCCCACTGGGGTGGTGCTGGCGCTCCTCTCCAGACTGCTCTGGCTATAGTCAGGACTTTACCAAGCGGGTCATCAGGCCTCATGGCTTGCACCAGGCTTGCCCAGCCCTGAACTTTGTTTCACATTGACGCGTTCCTGGGAACAGAAAGGGATGATGGGGAGCCGCTTAGCTTCAGCTATCCTCCCTTTATCTTGGAGACCTTGAGCAAATTGACCCACCAGGGCCTCAGTTTTCTTAACTGCAGAATGGGATGAATGCTAGCCATGAATGGGTGCCTTCGTCTTGCTATTTGGTTCCGAATTAAATCCCTTCTCAAAATAGGTGCCCAAGTTCGTGTGTGTGTGTGCGTGTGCGCGTGCGCACGCACAATGGCTGGGCCAGCCTGGGTACCTCAAGGAACCACAATTAGAATGTTGTCTCCCAGCCTTCTAGCAAATGCAGGGCACAGGCTCGCTCTTGACAGCCCTGCTGTCAATCCCATCTCCCTTCCCACCTCTGCTTTATTGCCCAAGGAGAGCTGGGCTATGCTCTCCAGCCTGGCAGGAAACTTGAATTGGCTTCCCAGGATGGGGGTTGGGGAGGTTCTCAGGACTTGGGGCCAGGGCTGCCCTGTATCAGGCAACCTTTGTCCAGGAATTTTCTTCCTCCCACAGTGCAGCATGCCTCTCAGGATAAAATCTGAACTTCTTTGCATGACATTCAAGGCCTTTCTCCCAGTGCGTTATTGCTACGGTTCCTTCTGTTTGTACCTAGAAGGCTGCTCATACCTTGTGTATGGCAAGCTCTTGTTCACCCTGATATCCTACTTGGCCATGTTGAACTTCTACACAGCCATTAAACCCCAGCTGAAGTATCCCCTCTGTGGCGTCTCAGGTGCCCGGCTGCCGTCTTTTACCTATGTCAGTCACTTGGCTGTAGTTTTCTATAATTCAGAGTCTTAGTTTTCACCTTGGGGTCCGCAAACCACGTGGGCTGGGCGGAGGAAGATGGCCAATGAGTGACTGATGCACTCCCTGCAGAAAAAGCAAAAAGGGGCATGCAGCATTGAAAAAGGGGGTCCTGGGGCTGGAGACATGGCTCAGAGGTTAAGAGCACTGGCTGCTCTTCCAGAGGTCCTGACTGAGTTCAATTCCCAGCAACCACATGGTGGCTCACAACCATCTGTAATGAGATCTGGTGCCCTCTTCTGACCTGTAGGCATAATTATATACATAATAAATATGTAAATCTTTTTAAAAAAGTTAAAATAAAGAAAGAAAAAGGAGGTTCCCGGGGACAGCACTCAGTCTGCTCCCGAAGGTATCCAATCTCTGGTGAGCCTTGTGAAGTGACCCTCGTGTCTGAGCAGCTTCCTGCCTTTAGGCCAGGAAAGGGCTTGGGGCAGAGAGCAGGGTAAGGTGTTGGGAGGAAGCCCCCAGAGTCAGGTGCCTGAGTCCCTAGCCAGCTGGTCCAGGATGGACTATTGAAGGAGGAAAGGCCACTTCCCGGCGGCCCCCTGAGAGGAGCAATGACCTGGCTTTGGAAATGAATCCAGGGAAAGCTGGGGCCTGGCCTTTCCTGCCTCTCGGAGGCCAGCCCCGGAACAGGAAAGAGATGGAGGCCTACGGTAGAGGAGCCTTGGCAGGGGGGCATCCTGACCGAGGAAGGCCAGCTGGTTAGTCAGGGTGGAGGCTCACAGCCACACTCTCCACCCCGTCAGTTCACATCTGTGGTGCACCGTAGAGATCCTGCCGAGCCAGTCTGCACGAGTCAGGTTGGAGGACCTGCTCAGGCTGGAGGATAAGCTGTGGCCCTCGAGTGCTAGGCTTTGAGGTGTGACACTTCTCGCAAGAGGCAGCTGGCATCACACGTCCCAGGGTTTGGGGCACTTGGGACAAGTTATTTTTGTGCCCAGCAGGCACTGGCCATGGGTGTGATGTCAATGAGAACACGGCTGGGGAAGGACAGACAGAACTGACCTTGTGTCTGTCCTTGTCCCTTTCAGCCTGCTCGCCAGGATTCTTCAAGTCTGAGGCGTCCGAGAGCCCTTGCCTGGAGTGTCCAGAGCATACCTTGCCGTCAGCCGAGGGTGCCACCTCCTGCCAGTGTGAAGAAGGCTATTTCAGGGCACCTGAGGACCCACTGTCCGTGCCCTGCACACGTGAGTCTTGAGGAGATCCGGGAAGGGGTGGCCGAGTGAGGGGACAGCCCCTTTGACCGCCAGTCTTTTGACAGGTCCCCCCTCTGCCCCCCACTACCTCACGGCCATCGGCATGGGTGCCAAAGTAGAACTGCGTTGGACACCCCCCCAGGACACCGGGGGCCGCAAGGACATTGTCTACAGCGTCACCTGCGAACAGTGCTGGCCCGAGTCTGGCGAGTGTGGGCCCTGCGAGGCCAGCGTGCGCTATTCAGAACCTCCTCACGCCCTGACCCGCACAAGCGTGACAGTCAGCGACCTCGAGCCACACATGAATTACACCTTCGCCGTTGAGGCCCGCAATGGCGTCTCGGGCCTGGTGACTAGCCGAAGCTTCCGCACAGCCAGCGTCAGCATTAACCAGACAGGTGAGCCGAGGGACAGTAATGGGTCATGACCTGCCGGGGGACGGGGGACCTGCCTGGGTGGGACTTGAAAACAGGTACCCTTCCTGGGTGTGGTGGCACACCTTTAATCCCAGCACTTAGGAGACAGGCAGGTGAGCTATCTCTAGGAGTTTGAGGGTAGCCTGGTCTATGGATTGGGTGCCAGGGTAGCTAGAGATATATAGTAAGACTCCTGCCAGGCATGATGGATGGCATACTTTAATCCCAAGACGTGATCTGAAGGTGGAGGCAGAAAGGTCAGGAGTTCAAGGCCCCTGTTAGGCAAAGGAAGAACAGGGGAGGTGGTTCAGAGCATAGTGCTTGCTGCATAGACATGAGGACTGCACCTCATAGGGGCACGGATCCCTTGCACCCACACAGACAGAGACAGGGAAACCCCAGCTGATAAAGCCAGGGAGGGGTTCAGTAACTGACTTCTGCCTCAAAATCTAAGGCGGAAAGGGATGGAGGAGACAACCTTTGACCTCCACATGCACATGTTCACACACATACATGAGCATGTGCCCACATGTGAATGCACATACCTGCCCCAGTCTCTGGACTCCTTAGCCCCGGGACTTCAGGTTATTTCTCTGAAAGTTTATTTCTCTTTTCAGAAAGATGCAGAAGGCTGTTAAACATATATTGTATCGGGGAACAGGAAGGTGGGCTCAGTCAGGAAAGCGATTGCTACGTAGGCATTGGGATCTGGGTTTGACTCCTCGGCGCTCATGTAAACGCCTGGCCCCATGGGTGTGTGTGTGTGTGTGTCTGTGTGTGTGTGTGTGTCTGTGTGTGCCATTGGAATCTGAACACGGGTGCTGGGGACTGGGGACGGGGACAGCTGGCACTCTCCACCCTTCGCCCCTTCCTGCCTCCTCATGCCCCTCCCACCCTCTTCTGCCCAGAGCCCCCCAAGGTGAGGCTCGAGGACCGCAGCACCACCTCCCTGAGTGTCACCTGGAGCATCCCGGTGCCGCAGCAGAGCCGCGTGTGGAAGTACGAAGTCACCTACCGCAAGAAGGTAACTGAGGGTCGGCTGGGCCAGAGGAGATGCTCTATGCAGGGCCATCTGGAGAGGCCTCCCAGGGCAGCACAGGGGAGGATTGTAGGGACAGAGGATGTTTTGGGTTCTCAGAGCCAGTTAGAGCAGGCTGTTTGGGATTCAGTCAGTCCTGGGGTCACATAATCCCTTTTTGTACTTCTACACCTTGGTTTGTGTATCTGTCTGGTTGGATAGCACAGGAAGCCACCTTTCTGGCCGGGACCTTGGCTCTTAGCAAGGCTGTGCCCTATCTTCACTGCCTGCTCCTCTACCCACCTCCACTCACAGGGTGATGCCAACAGCTACAATGTGCGTCGCACGGAAGGCTTCTCCGTGACCCTGGATGACCTGGCTCCTGATACTACCTACCTAGTGCAGGTGCAGGCGCTGACGCAGGAGGGCCAGGGCGCCGGCAGCAAGGTGCATGAGTTCCAGACACTGTGTAAGTCAGGGAAGCAGGGTAGGACATTTCTGGGGAGGAAGTGCGGGAGTCTGGAGATGCCCCTTTCCTCTTAGCCATATGTGGGGAAGGGCAGGACTACAACTCAGATGTTGGACCAGGGATGTGTGTTCAGGGCAGTGTTAAGAGGTCAAGGGAGGCTGTGGCTCTGGCATTGATAGTTCTGAGTTCAAACGCTACATAAGGAAGCGCTAGCTCTGGGCTGCGGCATGGCTCAATTGGTAGAGTACTTACCTAGCATCCCCAAGGCCTCGGGTTCAATCCCACACATGTATAAACCCCTGGTGTATGCCTGTGAAGGATCAGGCTTTTAAGGACATCCCAGGCTACATGAGCAGTTCTGCCTCAAACATTAAGTAAATATTTAAGCAAATACATACACAAAACAAAATTAAAAAACAAACAGTAAAGATTAGGGTTATTAATTTGCCCTCCATGAGCCATCAGGACACCCCCCCCCTCCCCCGCTCCCGGCCTGGCTGTGGAACAGTAATTAATATTCCCAGGACAGTCTGGCAAGGTCTCAGTTAAGATGGAGTACTCCTTGTACTCCTGCACAAACCCAAGTTCCCAGCATTTATGTCAGCTCTCAGCCACCTGGAATTCCAGTGCCAGGCATCTTCACTCACGTGTACACATACCACCACCACCACTACACACACACACACACACACACACACACACACACATAATTAAAAATAAATCAATCGCCGGGCGGTGGTGGCGCACGCCTGTAATCCCAGCACTTGGGAGGCAGAGGCAGGCGGATCTCTGTGAGTTCGAGGCCAGCCTGGTCTACCAAGGGAGTTCCAGGACAGGCTCCAAAGCTACAGAGAAACCCTATCTCGAAAAACCAAAAAAAAAAAAAAAAACCTACCACTATTTGTCTTACTGGTCTTTTACTTGTATATTTTGGTTCCCATTTTTTTGTTTTTATTATAGGGTGTTTGTGTGTTTCTTCTTTTTGTTTCTTTGTTTGTTTCTTTAATTTTATTTTATGCGCATTGGTATTTTGTCCGCATTCATGTCTACATGAGGGTGTTGTAGTTACAAACAGGTGTGAGCTGCCTGTATGTGCTGGGAATTGAACCCTGGTCCCTCTAAATGAGCATCCAGTGCTCTTAACCACTGAACCATCTCCCCAGCCCCTTTGTTTCTTTCTTTCTTTTTTTTTTTTTTTTGGATTTTTCGAGACAGGGTTTCTCTGTAGCTTTTGGTTCCTGTCCTGGAACTAGCTCTTGTAAACCAGGCTGGCCTCGAACTCACAGAGATCTGCCTGCCTCAGCCTCCCGAGTGCTGGGATTAAAGGCGTGCGCCACCACCGCCCTGCAACCCTTTGTTTCTTAAAGAGAAGAAAAGGTGTGGAGTTGGGGCAGAGTAGGAGAATCTAGGAAGGGAAAATTGTGGCGGGGGAGGGGGGATTTTGTTTTTGAATTAAAAAAAAAAAATCCTTAGAAAACTTGAAGGTAGGAACGCCCAGCATGCTGTTGGTACCCAGGCTTCTCAGGTCCTTAAGGGGAGCTTTGAGTGCAGTGGGGTGTGTCTGGAGGGTTTAGGGTGGGATCTCTCTCATCAGTTGGTCTCTTCCCAACAGCCACGGAAGGATCAGCCAACATGGCGATGATTGGAGGTGTGACCGTTGGCTTGGTCTTGCTTCTAGCGCTGGCGGGAATCGGCCTTTTCATCCATCGCAGGTTTGTCTCCTCTACTCCCGGGCTTCCCAAGGGCCTGGGTTTGTCACCCTTCCTCCCAGGCTTCCCAAGGGCCTGGGTTAGATGCAGAGAGGCAGGGCCCCAAGTAGGCCAAGGCAATTTAATCTAATTTAGTCTAAGCCTATGGGATCCCTGCCTATGGGAGGAGGATGAGCTGAAATTTGGGGGTCACGGTGGCCATTGCCCTTGTGCTCCTTCTTAACTTCTGCTGGACATGGGGCAGGACATGCTACCTAGCTCAAATGAGGAAAGCCCTCATTATGGCTGAGTATGTGGTCCTTGCAGAGAGTGATGTTCTTTCCTCTGCCTTCCCCTCACCCTCTGCCTCAGACGGAGGCTGAGTGGGTTGCTAGGCAGTGAGGTCCTTTTGGCTAGCACAGGCTGTACTGACCATGTGTGTCTGGTCCCCGGGGGTTTCTTCCAGGAGGAGGAAGCTGCGAGCCCGCCAGTCTTCTGAGGATGTCTATTTTTCTAAGTCAGGTGAGATGCAGGAAACCCCCACCTCCCCCTGTGCCCCAGGAGCTTTCCCAGCTCCTGGTGGACCTAGAGGCTTCATTCATTATCATTCAAATTTTCCTGAGGTCCCCTAGTCACGTGGCCTCTCCTTCGCTAGAACGTCGCCTCCAGGAACCGCTCCTCAACCTGTCCTTGACCCCGTGTCTCTTTCTCCTTCCAGAACAACTGAAGCCCCTGAAGACCTATGTGGACCCTCACACTTATGAAGACCCCAACCAGGCTGTACTCAAGTTTACCACCGAGATCCACCCGTCCTGTGTCGCAAGGCAGAAGGTGATTGGAGCAGGTGAGGCTGTGGCCTGGAGAGGTCAGGTGATGGGTGGTCCAGAGAAGGGTCTGCTCCATGCACAGGCTTACTTAGGGTGCTTGCACACCTTGCCCACCCACAGGAGAGTTTGGAGAAGTCTATAAGGGGACGCTGAAGACATCATCAGGGAAGAAGGAGATACCGGTGGCCATCAAGACACTGAAAGCCGGCTACACGGAGAAGCAGCGTGTGGACTTCCTGAGCGAGGCCAGCATCATGGGCCAGTTCAGCCACCACAACATCATCCGCCTGGAGGGCGTTGTCTCTAAATGTGAGACCTGGGGAGGTGCTCGGAGGTGGCCCCGGGTAGGCAGTCGGGAAACCAGTCAGGGGCTGGGCCCCTATCGTCCTTACCGGCCTCACTCACACCGTGTCCATGTTTTACAGACAAGCCCATGATGATTATCACTGAGTACATGGAGAATGGAGCCCTGGACAAGTTCCTTCGGGTAAGGTCACGGTTTTGGGAGGTGGCAGGGGGTGGAAGCTGGGGTTTCTGGGGCCACTTGGCACTGAGAGACTGTACCCTGCAGGAGAAGGATGGAGAGTTCAGTGTGCTGCAGCTGGTGGGCATGCTGCGGGGCATTGCATCTGGCATGAAGTACCTGGCCAACATGAACTACGTGCACCGGGACCTGGCTGCCCGGAACATTCTTGTCAACAGCAACCTGGTGTGCAAGGTGTCTGATTTTGGCCTGTCCCGCGTGCTGGAGGATGACCCCGAGGCCACTTACACTACTAGTGTGAGTCAAGAGAAGGGGGCGTCATACCTGGGGGTGGGGGGCTTAAGGGTGACTTTTACCCTGGATCTGGGACGTGAGGCATGAAGGGTGACTCCAGGCCCACAGAGAAGGGGCCCTGAGTTCTGGCTGGGACAGGGGTAACTGGGGTTGGTCTCCTGCAGGGCGGCAAGATCCCTATTCGATGGACAGCCCCAGAGGCCATTTCCTACCGCAAGTTCACCTCAGCCAGTGACGTGTGGAGCTACGGAATTGTCATGTGGGAGGTGATGACTTACGGCGAGCGGCCCTACTGGGAGATGTCAAACCATGAGGTACTGATCGCTGTCAAGATTTCCTTCACTCCCAAATCTTGCCCCCCTCCCCCTGCAGAAGAGGTCTGGGATCCATGTGCATCGAGTAGAGACCCCACAAATACTTGTCATGGGGGAGGACCTGGCCTCTGTAGTGAATGCAAAGGCAGCAAGAAGGGAAGGATTTGTGTGCAACTTGCGAATATATGTTGGGTGTGTGTATTCGCATGTGTGTCTGTGGGCATGTGTGTGTAGGCACATGCATGTGTGCATATGTCTGTATGTAGGTATATGAATGTGTCTGTATATATACATGTGTACGTGTGCATTTGTATATGTGTGTTATATGCACGCGAGCACATCCCATGTACCCGGTGCCTCACCTAGTCTGAAGGCCTGAGATGCTAAGGACACCATGATGCTCGTGTCCCCCAGGTCATGAAAGCCATCAACGAAGGTTTCCGGCTCCCCACACCCATGGATTGCCCTTCTGCCATCTACCAGCTCATGATGCAATGCTGGCAGCAGGACCGTTCCCGCCGGCCCAAGTTTGCTGACATCGTCAGCATCCTGGACAAGCTTATCCGCGCCCCTGACTCCCTCAAGACCCTAGCTGACTTTGACCCCCGGTGAGTCTCATGTTCTGTGCCCAGACTAGCCTTCAGGTTCACACATGTGGACTGTGTGGCTTCTCAGGTTGATGACTGGGTGGCTAGGTGGGAGTCGGGTGTGAAGGGGCTCAGAAGTGACATGTCAGCGCTGGCAATGGGGCCAGGTGGTGTGAACTGTTTGCCTGGTACACACAAAACCCTGGGTTCAGTCCCCAATACCTGGAAAAGGAAAAGGAAGCCAGGCACGGTCTGTTATTAACGTCAGTACAAGAAACCAGTTTAAATGGTACAAGGGCAGGCACTGGGCTCAGTAAGGTGGGCTCTGTACAGATGGGGAAACTGGCACAGGGTGCCGGGACCCTGACTGGGCTTCCTCATTTGCTCTGTATGCCCTGCCCAAACTAGGAGGGTAGGGGCTGGGGAGGTCATATTAGGCAGCCTCTCACCTGTGGCCTGTGGATTTCCACCCCAGAGTGTCCATACGGCTGCCCAGCACCAGCGGCTCAGAGGGCATCCCCTTCCGTACGGTGTCCGAGTGGCTGGAAAGCATCAAAATGCAACAGTACACGGAACACTTCATGGTGGCTGGGTACACGGCCATCGAGAAAGTGGTACAGATGTCCAACGAGTGAGTAGACGCCCTGGACCTGCTGTTCACCTCTGGGGACAGCCTCTGTGACACTCTTCTCTCTCTCTCTCTCTCTCTCTCTCTCTCTCTCTCTCTCTCTCTCTCTCTTTCTTCCTCTCTCTCTGCCTCTCTGCTGGGTGCCCCTCCCACCTCTTCCTCCAGAATGGGATGACACTGGGAGATAGGGAGATAAAAAGTTTTCATCACAAAGCTTCATATATGGAGGGCCCTTTGCCCACCCTGGACTGCAGTGCAGTGTAAGGAATCATTGCTTCTATAGGCCCGGGATCCTACAGCCACCAGGAGTAGAGAGTTTAGCTTTGATTAAGCAGGACCCAGGCGGAGCCTTGTGTTCTTCTTTTTTTTTTTTGGTTTTTCGAGACAGGGTTTCTCTGTGGTTTTGGAGCCTGTCCTGGAACTAGCTCTTGTAGATCAGGCTGGTCTCGAACTCACAGAAATCCGCCTGCCTCTGCCTCCCGAGTGCTGGGATTAAAGGCGTGCGCCACCACCGCCCGGCTGAGCCTTGTGTTCCTTTCCTGGTTGGTGCCTGGGAACCAGAGCCTTGCCAGCCTCTCCCAGGCCACGCTCCCTGTGTGGTTAACTCAGCCCTGCCACTCACCCGCTGCTGGCCCTGGGTATGCCCCCTAGTCGGACCGTGTAAGTGACCTGATCACTCTACCCCATCTCCATCACTGACCCTTCCCAGAACAGCCTTGGCAGGGACATCTCTTCCCGTCCCTGGAGGGACACAACATTGTCCTCTTAGCCTTTGTGCTTCTAAAAATAGCTGTGGGTCCCAATAGCCCGGGATCCAAGTGTCCAAGGCCATCGCAGAAACAGGCCCTGGGGTGGGAAGGTTTTGGGAACTGCTTGGAGGAGGTGACCTGGACCTCCTCATGTTCCCGGGCTCTAGCCGCTCTGGGACCTGGGCTTAAACTCAAACATTCTCTGGGTTCCTGACAACCTCCCAGCTGGGCTTCTGACCTGCTGGCCATGAATGTGGCCGTGAAAATGGTGGGTCATGGGAAATGGACAGGAAAAAATTAACCAGAGGGAGGTGCGAGAGAAGATGGAGAGAAAACATTAGGTCCCAAGATCACGTTGGCTCTGAGTCCGTGTCCCAGGTCTGCAGTGCAAGGGAGTTTGGTCCAGCTTTGACCTTGGTGCTCATTTCTCCACGTGGGGATTGCATGGGTGTGATTCAAATGCATAGGTTGTCTTGATCCTTATCTCGTTTCTGTCTTTCCCACGAGCCCATAAATCACGGTTCTATGCCCTGGTTCCTGAGTCCCTCTCCATTTCCCTGGCAACCTGGGTCAGTCCCCAGGTTCCTTCAGGTTCTCTCCCCCAGGAAAGCACAGCTTTTCTTCTAGTGACCAGCACTGAGAGTGAGGAGCAGGTTTACAGGAAACACATGGCTGTAGAAGCATCCCAAAATAGCCTGGGGTGCCCCTCGCCAAATCCTTTCCCACGAGCTGGGGCAGGCTCCTGGTCAGACAGGCGGTGCGCGCAGGCAGTGTGCAAGCTCGGGGGTTATTTGAAAAGTGTCTAGATAAAGCCCGGAAGTCTTTGAGCGCTCCTTCCTCCTCCGTTGTGCTCAGACCCAGTGGCTCACAGGGTTCCCTCTGGCTCTCTGAGAGGATGTGGAGATGATCTGTTAAACCCACAGAGTTTGACCACACCATGGAGCCCAACAGGAGCTGGTGGCAGAAGTCAGTTCCGTTCCTGATAGGGTCAGGATTTAGGCTTCTGTACCCTGCCTCTCCCCTCCCTGAGCCTCCCTTTCCAAGGACCTGGCCTCTTCTACCCATAGCCCCCCATCTCTTCCCAGCTTGTGTCCCCCATGATATTTTGGACTCGGTTGGGTTTTGAGCTGGGTAAGATCAAAATGACTTCCTGAGGACCTGATAGAGAAAGAGGTTTTGTTTATTTATTTGTTTGGTTTGGGTTTTGGTTTTGGTTTTATGAAATAGGTTTTCTCCATATAGCTCTGGCTGTCATGGAATTTGCTCTGTAGACCAGGCTGGCCTTGAACTCACGGAGATCCACCTGCCTTTGCCTCCCAAATGCTGGGATTAAAGGCGTGAGCCACTACTGCCTGACACAGCAAGCATTTTATTATACTGTACCTTGAACAAAACAGCGGGCCCAAAGGCCAGGCCTGCCCAGCATTAAGGCTACAGAATAAAGCATCCTCAGGCGGATCTCTGTGAGTTCGAGGCCAGCCTGGTCTACAAAGGGAGTTCCAGGACAGGCTCCAAAGCTACAGAGAAACCCTGTCTCGAAAAAAACAAAAACAAACAAACAAAAAAAACAGAATAAAGCATCCTGACCGGGCACAGGCTCCAGATGGGTCTTAAGGATCAGAATCCACAGTTGGGTGTGAATGATATAATTCTTGAGTCTCTGGGGACTCTTGTGCCTCCACCTCCACCCCCTCACTTAGTAGGTCTTCATGGGACTTAACATTCATGGGATTTACTGCTTAGGGGAAAGAGTGTACAGAATTGACCTGGGTTGTTTCTCTTCATTCCTGCACAAGGGTAAATGGAGATACCCTGTTCTGCATCCCTTAGGCGAAGACTGAGGTGGGAACCGGAACCAGCCTGCACCCTGGCTTGTCTGTGGCTCTCACCCCAGTGCCTTGTTCTATTTGTAGTCAAGAAAAGGTGTCCTTTAATCACAGCGCTGGGAAGGTAGGGAGGGGCAAGTGGTTTCTCTGCATATGAGGCCAGCCTGGTGGTCCACATGAGTTCAAGTCAGCTAGGACTATACAGCGAGACCCTGACTCCAGGCGGGCAGGCAGGCTGGTTGGTCGGCTGGTCGGCCGGTTGATTGATTGATTGATTGTGGAGCTTGGGGAAGGAGCACACGGCTCAGGAATACATCATCATCTCCGCAAAAAGAAACGGGCTTGGGAGGTGCGACCAGACCCACCACAGCCTTGACGTGAATCTGGGCCAAGACTCTTTAGCCTCCCAGACTGTGAAAGGAACCACTCTGCTGGAGAGAAAGCCTCGAGGTGGGGCAGGGGGCAGCCCCACAGTGCTGTTTACATACATATTCATTTGCTCAGCAGTGCAGGGTGGGATCAGGCCCAGTGAGTCTGGGGTTCCCTAGCTTCCCTTCCCCACACTGACCCTTTAAGGGGGTGCACAAAGCATCCCAGCCCCTTTGCGGTAGGTTTAGAGCCCCGTTTCTGTTTTCTGGCCTTTTGGCTGTAGCAGGAACCATCCCTCCCTCCCCACCTGGGTCTGCCCATCCCTGCTCCATGCTTGGCTCTTTCCGAGCCTGTGGGAAAGTCATGTCTCCGGCATTGCAAACTCCCGGAGCCTGTACCCTATAATTACCTCCAATTACAGCCAAGAGCTGGCCTGTAAAAACCTGGGTGTTTTCATGAGCAAGGCCTGGTGGGCGAGAACGGTGGAAGAGAAAACTCCTGAAGTTAGCAACAGACATCTGCTGACAGCTCCCGAAAGCCTGCGTGGTTCTACCTAGGATGGGGGGGGACGACAGCCTACCCCTTCCTCATGGGTCCCCTGTGACTTACTGTCAGCCTGGCACCAAATCCTAGCCCCTCAGTTGGACACTTAGCCCTCGGGTTCCCACGGGGAAAGGCAGCCTGCCTCTAGCGACCTGCAGACCTGGCCCACTAGAGTCTAGCAGAGCCTGACCCTTGGAAGACCGTCAGCAAATACTCACCAGTTTCTGTTGTGGGTGGGGAGGGATGAGAGAGTGGAGGGGACTAGAGGTGCTGGATGGGGCAGTCCTTGGATGGAGGGCCTTGATAGGATACTCCTAGGGGGTCCCTGAAGGGGCCTCCTGCCACTTAGGGAGACAGACAGGAAGACATTTCTTCACTGCTGGTATAATTCTCAGTGCAGAAAAGAGTCTCTGCACCTCTCTGAGTTTCAGTTCCCTAGTCCACAAGACAAGGGGTAAGAAAGGCATCTAAGGCTGGGCAAATCGTTCTGCCGGTCAAGTGCTTGCTGGGCAAACACGAGGACCGGAGTTCAATCCCCAGAACCCGCAGCAGCACCCGTGTGGAGTTCCAGTACTGAAGAAGAGACAGGCACGCCCTTGTATCTCGAAATAAAGTGGGTAGCTCCTAAAGCGAGGTGGCCCTTTGACCTCCCCACGCATTGCACACATGTATGTGCCTGCATACACATATGAAACATACACACAGAAAGAGCACCTCCTCTCTACACCCCTGTGAAGAGCTGCTTAGAGAAGAGGCTCAGCAGGAGTCAGCTGGCTGGCGGGCCATGTTAGGATATCCCCCTCCCTGCCTTGCTTTCCTCTCTGTCTCTGACTCTCCTTCTCTCCCCCTGCCCACTTCCCTAGCTGGACCAGACTGCACAGCCCTGTCCCTAATTCTGCCTTCTCTCCCTCCCCACCCACAGTGACATCAAGAGGATTGGGGTGCGTCTTCCTGGCCACCAGAAGCGCATTGCCTACAGCCTGCTGACACTCAAGGACCAGGTGAACACAGTGGGAATTCCTATCTGAGTCCAGCAGGGCCTCATGTCTACCTTGACCAACAATACTTGAAAAGAACACAGTGGTCTCCCTGCCATCCCTGTGCCGGGCCACTAGGACTTAACTTATTTCTACTTCTTCCTCATCTACGCCACCCTAAGGACTCTGCAGGGAGCTCTTGAATGACACCCTGGCCTGAGCTAGGGAAACTCCTGGATTCTGGGCAGAGGCCTCTTCCCTCTGCTAAGGACCCAGCTAAGCACTTAGAGGTTGCCATTACATTCCCAGCATTCCCTGGGGCTAGAGTGCCACCAAGACCATTGATACCGACGTGGGACATTTCCAGATGGATCTCCCCATCACCTTTTCCCCCCAGGAAGCCACCTCAGGAACTGAGGCTGGACACTCAGCCCAAGACCAGATGACTAGGGCACTGTAAGCCCCACCCCTCGTTGTTAGAGGGTAGAGTGTGGACTTGGCTGGGTGGAGCCCCAGCAATCTTCCAGTGCCTTCTTCAGACCCAGGGCCCTGCCCTCCGCCCTCGAGGGCCAGTTTCTTGCTTTCCTGGGCCCTCTCAGGATGCTTGTTTGTGTTGAGGTTTTTTTAAAATATATATTTTGTACTTGCGGAAAGAATGAGTGTGTGGCAGGGACCTTGCCAGGGCTGGGGACGGAGGATGCCCTGCAGTAGACATTCCCGGGCTGGGGGCTGGCCAGACTCGCGGGAGTCGCTGCCCAGCCGCCTCATCTCTAGCCCCTTTGGACGACTGTCACTGCTGTCAGTGTTACTGATTTTATTGGGTTGTTTTGTTCTGTTTTTTTTTTTTTGAAACTTAACTTATTATTATTTTTTTTTATATTTATTGTTAGAAAACAACTTATTTCTGCTCTGGAATAAAGCTGCAGATGGTTCAAAATGACTTGTTTTTTTGTTTTATCCTGGATGCTCAGTTGGGTCTATGGCTGCCTGTTGGGGGCAGAGGGGACCCCCTAACTCCAAGCGTTTAAATAGAGCTTGTGCAACAAGGGAGGGTGTTGTATCACCCTTGGAGAAAGAGTGGGTAGGAATGGGCAAGGGGCCAGGGAGCATGCCCCAGCCTCCACACACACCAGCAGGCTTGATCACCTTTGATCTCTAGGCTTCTGCAGGGCTGGGAGGCAATGAGGATAGCTGTTAGCCTCCTTCCCACTCACTCCCCCTGGTAGGAGCTGCGGAAATGGACAGGAGGGCTGGCTACAGAGCCTTCCACACATTTTGTCAAGTTGGAGTCTCGCCTGGCATTCGTGAGTTTTGTGGGCATTTCCATGCTATGGAAGAGGAAGACTGAGGCTGTGTGTCCAGTGACCAGACTTGCCTGAGGACACATAGCTTTTTAGTGACAGACTAGCATTGAAAGAAGGGCCAGGAACCACATACACCCCGGCCCCATTTTCTCATGAAGAAAGTGAAGCTTAGAGATGGGCAGTGACTTGCCCAAGGTCACACAGCAAAAGCCTCTGAGGAAGTTTGTCACCGTTTCAGATTGCAGGCACTTGCTTCTCCTGGGTCTATATATCAGGATGTTCATAGCGGGGACTTGGAAAGATGTTGCAGACGGGGGACCAGAGAATGATTAAGTGAGCAGAGCTTCCTAGGGAAGGCTTTCCTGGAGGAGGACACCCCTGGAGGAATCCACCAATGAGGCAGTTGGAAGGAGCAGGGCAGGCAGAGTTGGGTGCGGGGGTGTGAAACCGCACAGTTGTGCAAGGGAGCCACAAGCAATTCGGTGTTATTAAAGCATGACGGTGTGGGATGCCTGAGCGATCTCCAGGGCCTTGTAAGGCAGGTCCAGGACTTCAAGTTGACAGCAGTGGGGAGCCACTGGAGGTTTTCAGCAGGGCGTGGCATGGTTAGAGTCACAGAAGCTTGGCACTCAGGCCTCCTGACTCAGTATGGAGCTGTAGGGAGATGAGAAACTAGCAAGGACGAGAAAGCACCCCACGTGCTCTGAGGTATTGAACCTGGCTGGTTCTGTCCTGACTCCTTGCTCCAGCTGGTGCCCTTCTGGGTCCCAGCCCACGGAGCATCGGTATCAGGTGTGGCTGGGCCTGGGTGACACATGAGTATTCAAAACAGCTGGGTGCTGGCCGTTAGGGCCAGGCTAGGCTACCTAAGTGACTAAGTCAGGATCTCTGTGCCTGACCCTTACCTGACCTAGCCAGGGTGACCACTGTCACTTTGGCTAGGTGCCAGGGCCACCACTGACAGAATTTGAAGAATTAGCATGGGCCCTGATGTCCTCACCGTAAGCAGGCATGGAAAAGGAGGTGGTTCAGCGTGAAGGTGTCAACCTTGTGTGCTTTCCCCTTGATCCCCTATGGGTGTAAGTAAGGTTTTCCTAAGGACCCGTAAGATGGCACCAAGTAGGGGCTGAAGATGGTCCAGTGCTCAGAGGCTAAGTGGGTGGTAGCAAGCGGCTACCTGAATGTCCCAATGAGCCCTTTAACCAGTAAAAGTAGAAATGCTGTTTAAGTTTATTGTTGTTTATGGGCACAGGTGTACGTATACCGCAGTGGGTGCGTGAAAAATCTAAGGACGGCTTTCGGAGTCCATTCTCGCCTTCAGCCTTGGGATCTGGGACTTGAACTCATGTCATCGGGCTTTCCAGGCATGCGCCTTTACACACTGAGCCATTTCATCCTCCCGAAACTTCCATTTTGAATGAAGGCAAACCGAAGTGCGTTCCCTAGGCAGCCTGGATGTAGAAACGCCGCTGTAGTCACTAGTAACCCAGCCTTAGGACTCCATTCTCCAATAACATCATGATGTCTTAGAGAAAACCCTAGGACTTGGGCAGGGAAACTCCAAGATGATCTGGGAGCATCTACAAAGAGTGAGGAAGAACGAGAGAGAGAGAGAGAGAGAGAGAGAGAGAGAGAGAGAGAGAGAGAGAGACCATGCTGAGGACACACAGGAACGAGGTGACAAAGTCTTCAGTGGGCAGATCCAAGGCAAGGTGAGCAACAAAGCAAACATGGTGACTTCACCATAGGACCCAAACTACGAAAGAAACACATATGAGTTCATGCTAGCACAAACAAACAGTTGAGCCGACAAGTAAATGGGGACGAGCCAAGCATGGTGGCACACCCTGGAACCCAGTACTAGGGATGGGGAAGCAGGAGGATCATGAGTTTAAGGCCAGCCTGAGCTAATACAGAGAGAACCTTGTTTCAAAAGTAGACAGACAGATTGATTTATAGATTTCAAAATAGTTTTTATAGATTCTCTCCCTCTACGTTAGGTAGTGCTCATGTCCCCGTTCTCTTGTAAGTGGAGGGTTAGCCTCTCCCAAAGAAAGGATGTGTTGGGTCTGTAATGATGGCTCCGTTTTACTGCTTTTACAGAGAACCAGCACCCATATGGCACCTCACAACCACCCAGGTCCAGGGGAACCCAGCACCTTCTTCTGGCCTTCACAGACAACTGCACTTGTGTGCATGGACACACACACACATGAAATTAAGAACAAAAAAAATGGTTTTTTTCAGAGTTGGGGTTTCACTATACATCCCTGGCTGTCCTGGAATTCACTTTAGACCAGTCTGGCCTAAAACTAGGAAACCCACCTGTCTCTGCCAACCAAGTGCTGGGATGAAAGGCGTGTTCCTCCACTGTCCAGCAAACTCTTAGGAAAGAGAGTGTGGAAGAATAGTAAGGCTTAGAAGCAAAGGAAAGGGAAGCTCCCAGTGGGGAAAAGCCAGCAAGAGCTGCTCTAACCAAGGATCAAAGTCAACATAACCAGCTAAAACCAGTTAAAGCAAACAAACACCGTCAGAATGAGAGCACTGTGGGTGAAAAGAAACATTGCTCAGCAGGGAACCCCCTGGCTGCCAGCTGCCACCCACTGCCCCTAGTGCTTGGTGATGTCCCGTTGTAGAGGTTTGAACGCCGAGGTCAGGACAGTGTGGAGCCACTCGGCTCTCTCTGGAGGGAAGTCAAGCCCAGCTTCCCATTTGCCTTCTTCAACCACTATAACAGGAGGAGCCCGGTCCTGCCTTGACCCCCACCATCTGTAGGTGGGGCTAAGTGCCTTTCCACACTGGGCTCTCATTTGGTTGGAGTAAGCTTCTTCCACCCCCATCCGTACTGACTCCTTGGTGACCCTGCCCCCATCAGCCCTGTGTCATCTCCAGCCTCAGTCTTTACAGTGAGACAGTAAGTGTGAAACCAGCCGCCATTCCTGGGCTCCAAGCTTCAGGGGCCCAACAAAGTCCTCTCCTCTAACTTGGAATAACTTTGGATTTATGACCCTCCCTCCACCACCACCTGAGCTGGCTTGACAGGTGTGCATCCACCCACCCTGTCCTGGTTCATACAGTAATGGGGATTGAACCCAGGCTTCGTGTGTGCTAGGCAAGCACTCCACCCGCCGAACTGCATCCTCAGCCCCTCCACCCCCTGCCTTACACCCTCACCCCCTGCCTTACACCCTCACCCCCTCCACCCCCTGCCTTACACCCTCACCCCTTCCACCCCCTGCCTTACACCCTAAGCCCCCTCCACCCCCTGCCTTATACCCTCACCCCCTCCACCCCCTGCCTTACACCCTCACCCTCTCCACCCCCTGCCTTACACCCTAAGCCCCCTCCACCCCCTGCCTTACACCCTAAGCCCCCTCCACCCCCTGCCTTACACCCTAAGCCCCCTCCACCCCCTGCCTTACACCTCCACCCCCTCCACCCCCTGCCTTACACCCTCACCCCCTCCACCCCCTGCCTTACACCCTCACCCCCTCCACCCTCTGCCTTACACCTCCACCCCCTCCATCCCCTGCCTTACACCCTCCACCCCTGCCTTACACCCCCACCCCCTCCACCCCCTGCCTTACACCCTCACCCCCTCCACCCCCTGCCTTACACCTCCACCCCCTCCACCCCTGCCTTACACCCCCACCCCCTCCACCCCCTGCCTTACACCCTCAGCCCCCTGCTCTATCCACTGATCACAGCCCTGCAAGACTGCTCATCTATCCCATTTTACAGATGGAAACACCAAGGTTGATGAAGCTACAGAGCACAATGCCACAGCTATGAGGTGACAAGACCAGTTCAACCCCACTGCTTGCTCCAAGTGACATTTGAAGGCTGGATGGTTTCTCTTGGGATACAGTGGGAATAGTCTCTGGCTGGGAGAGGAGACAGTAGAAGGACCCTGCAGTGCTCTCCTGAGTCTTTGGTGTCTGTGTTGGAAGTGCAGGGTGAGGCCCCTTCAGGGGCAGGGTGACACCCCCCTCCCCAGACTTGCCACTCCTAGCCTCAGCGCCCAGGCAGCAGGCCCCACTCCAGCCTCTTTCTGAAACTGTTGACCATGGGAGAACCAGACCTAGTTTCTGGGAAGCTGCAGGCACCCTGCTGAGGACAGGGGCCCCTCTGCCTTCCCCCTGGTTCAGCAACCTCATCACATTCCCCCGCTCCACAGTCCAGGCCAAGCCATGCAGTTTCCACAGTGGTCTGGCAGAGCCTGGCAGCTCAGGACCAGGTCCCCTGCTAAATGGCCAGGCCCTTCTCCATCAGGGATCAGGTCCAGGGGCTTCTGGCCAACCCCAATGTCTGCACATAGTTACTGCTCCCGGACTCCTCACCCTGTGTCCCCTGACTCACACTAACTACCCAGGCCCTCCTTCCCCCTGCAAGGCCCCCTCAGCCCTGGAAACTGTCCCCATACCCTAATATTCCTACCCCACTTCAACAAAGCCCTCTGTCATCAGCCATGATAAGCTATGATAGCAGCTTGGACCCGCAGGCCTGTATCCGCCTGTCTTTGTCTGTCTTTATCACACACCCTTTCTGCAATGTTGACTCCGACCAAAACTGGGGTGGGAGCCCTCTTTGTGGGGCCCTGAGCCTGTCCTGTCCTTCAGTTCCTGTCCTGTGCCTAGCTCCGTGTTGCAGGTGTCCCACCCCACTGGCATGGCCCAGTCCCCAGCCATCTGTCCCACCCCTAGTCTGGGTAGAGCCATTGTAACAGCCCTGGACATCACAGCAGGGGGCAGTGTGATGTCACAGGGCCCCATTGTGGCTATGCAGGGGGGAGTCCTGCCCCAACAGAGGCCCACTCTCCACCCCGCCCAATCCTATTAGGCAGGGGTCTGAACAAAGGAAGGGACTTTGTGTTTTAACCAAGTCTGAGGAAGGGGTGGGCACAAGGCTTATGCATTCCAAAGGCTGCTCTCCCCACCCCTAGCTGGGCCAGGGGTCAGGGCAAGGCCTAGCTGCCACCGTTGTGAGCTGTCTGAAGTTTCCCAGCTCACAACACCCACAAAGCTAGAGTCCAGCACCAGAATGAAGAGGAGAGCCCCAGGGGAACCCAAGCCCTTGGGGTAAAGGGAAGGGACAGTCAAGAGCCAGAGAGAGCAGAGGTCTCTTGACAGACCTGAGGGAGGCAGGCAGGCTTAGGACATGGTGGAGGAGGGGCCAGCAGGGGAGTGTATCAGGGCCCTGCTACCCAGAACATCAGTAAACTCTTGTTTGTTTGTTTGTTTGTTTGTTTGGGGTTTGAGACAGGGTTTCCTCTGTATAACAGCTCTGACTGTCCTAGAACTAGCTCTGTAGACCAGGCTGGCCTCGAACTCACAGAGATCTGCCTACCTCTGCCCAGTGCTGGGATTAAAGGCGTGTGCCACCTGGCCTAATAAATTCTTTTAAACACTGACTGAGTCAGGCGGTGGTGGCACACGCCTTTAATCCCAGTACTTGCTAGGCAAAGTTAGGTAGATCTATGTGAGTTCAAGGCCAGCCTGGTCTACAAGAGCTCGTTCCAGGACAGGCCCCAAAGCTGGAGAGAAACCTGTCTCAAAAACCAAAAATCAAACAAACAACAAAACAAAGTAAAACTCTGACTGAGAGCTAAGTTCATAAGCCTAGAGGGTATTGACCGTCACCAGCTCCAGATATGACACCCCAACAGTTCTCAGAGAACCAAGCTCATGCCGTGTTCCCCAGAAACCCTTACATTCCCCATGGCTGGTGGGTGGGACTTCGGAGGCTCCAGCTTGGCCTTGTGGGGTTTTTTTCTCAGTGCTAGGTCCTTCCCGTCTCTGAGCCTCAGTTTACTGTTTGTGAACCAAAGACAAGGCAGGCCAGCACTCTTCAGCCCACCCCCTCGCTGAGAGCAGGTGTTCACTACCACCCCAACTCCCTTGGGCTCCTAGCTAGGGCCTGTACCTCCCTGTACCTGTCCAGGCCTCTGATGTGAGGATGGGAGACACCCAGGCCAAGGTGGGCTTTGGCTCCAGCAGAGACCTTGGCATCCTCAACAATACCATGAGGGCATCTCTGTTGTTGGCAGAGTGCCTGGGCATGCAAAAAGGCTGGGGGTATCTCAATTTCAGGCAACAAAGCCCCCTTTCTCTTGGGCTTGTGGAATGCCTAGCATTCCCTCCAGCCTCCGCTTCAGGACCCAGACCCCAGGGTTCATTTCATGGGGTTGAGGCTGAGCCGCCCACTAGGCAGCTGTAGAGAATCTTGGCCATCTACAACAGCAGGCTCAGCCCACCGTGACCCATGTGGACACTTATCCTCCCCAAATAGCTCAGCCCTTGGACAGGAACCCAAGCCCCCTCGTGAATACTAAACAGTTGAGGTAAAAAATGTCTCCAGCCAACTGGGAGCTGAGCAAGAGCCACGTGCTCTGTGCCCCCCCGCCATCTCGGCTGTTCTTTGTTTTTGTGTTTGATAATGGATTTCAGAACTAGTATTAGACTATGAAAATAGAGACCCTGATTCTATCCATGTCCCTCTTTGCAGAATCGGGTGTTACGGAATGATCTTTCGATACACTGTGAAGATGAGTCTTTGTCAAGGCACCTTCTGATTGGATTAACAAAGAGCAGACTGCTCAATAGCTAGAAAAAAAAAGAGGTTAGCAAGAGAGCCAAATGGAGAGAATGCTGGGAAGAAGAGAAGCAGATTCAGGGGGGTCGTCAGCAAGATGCAGAAGAAACAGGACCGTGCCATGCTGAAAAAAGGGAGCACCATGTGGTAGAGCATAGATAAGAAATATGAGTTAGCCGGGCGATGGTGGCGCACGCCTTTAATCCCAGCACTCGGGAGGCAGAGGCAGGCGGATCTCTGCGAGTTCAAGACCAGCCTGGTCTACAGAGCGAGTTCCAGGACAGGCTCCAAAGCTACAGAGAAACCCTGTCTCGAAAAACCAAAAAAAAAAAAAAAAATGGGTTAACTTAAGGTGTAAGAGCTAGTTAGTAACAAGCCTAAGCTATTGGCCAAGCATTTATAATTAATATTAAGTTTCTATGTTGTTATTTGGGAGCCAGGAGTCCCAATGAAAATCTCTACCCAACATATCTCTATCCACATAAAACCTGAGAAAGCTTAAGAAAAGGTTCGAACTACACATACACACACACACACACACACACAAAGAGTCAAGCTCAGTTTCCTAGTCCCACAACCTCTCACACGGTCTGCAGTATAGAGAGGCATCTCCTGGCTGCTGCCTGCAGGCTTGAGTCTCCAGAGTGAACCCCACTAGTACACCATGAGCTAAGCCACATGGCAGATTTAAGATTTTGCTCATGCAGACGGAAAAGATTACAGACATGCAGTAAAGACAGATCCAGATGAAAGAAACCTCTCCAGAGGTTACAGTGCGTTTCATACAAAAAAATAGTTTAAAAATAATAAAGTCCTTAAAAAAGGAGTAAATAATATTTAAAAAGCCACATTAGGATTGAAAACACATGGGGAGTCTGGATCCTGTATGTTACTGTGTTGTCTTTAGATTTATTGTTTATGAACAACTGACAGCTGCTAAGACATACTGGATTATGGAGGCTGCTGGATTACACCAACCTATATCTTGAAAATGTCTTGACTTCAAAATGGAAGCCAAATGCTGTGTTGATTTAGGGAAGAGGTTATGCTTCTGTGAAAGCCTGTAGGTTGTTCAAGGTTGAAGATGATTAGGTTTGATCAAGGAAAACCCCCTGAAAATTCTGGCTACAGACATAAAGAGCTAACCCCAGAAAAACTACAAGACACGTAATGCATACTTTACCTCCTCAAACATAAAACAAACAACAAAAAACATCAACTTTGGCTAAAACTTGTATATAACACACAGTCTATGCTTGTATTAATGCAAATATGTATGCTACCTTTAAAAGTTTATAATTAATAAGTCTCTGTGTAGTTATTTGGGAGCCGGTGGTCCAGGCAAAAAAAAAAAATACCTATAACTGGGGATTAAACCTGGAACCTCATGTATACTAAACTATCTTCAGAGCCTTCTTTAAAATGAAATTATAGCAGGGCCGTGGTGGCGCACACCTTTAATCCCAGCACTTGGGAGGCAGAGGCAGGCGGATCTCTGTGAGTTCGAGGCCAGCCTGGTCTACAAAGGGAGTTCCAGGACAGGCTCCAAAGCTACAGAGAAACCCTGTCTCAAAAAACAAATAAACAAACAAACAAACAAATAAATAAAAAGAAATTATAGGCAGGGTGGTGGTGCAGGCAGATGGATCTCTGAGTTCGAGGCCAGCCTGGTCTACAGAGAGACACAAACCCTGTCTTTAAAAAAAATTATACTGGGGGCTGGAGAGATGGCTTCCAGAGGTCCTGAGTTCAATTCCCAGCAACCACATGGTGGCTCACAACCATCTGTAATAAGATCTGGTGTCCTCTTCTGCAGGATACATGCAGGAGAAACATGTATACATACTAAATAAAAATCTTTAAAAAAAGAAAGAAAAAATATACTTATTTATTTATGTGGTGTGTATGTGTGTGTGTGTGTATATATACACATGCTTACCACAGTGCATGTGTGGGGATCAGAGAACAACCTGGGGAGGTCAGCTCTCGCCTTCCATCTGAGAATCGAACTCAGGCCATCAGATTAGCCAGCAAGCGCCTTGACCTGCTGAGCCATCTTTCCATCCACTCAGCCTTTTTTCTTTTTCTTTTTTTCCCAGGCAGCATCTCTCTTATACTGTAGCCCAGACAGGACTTTCAATCTCCCAGCCTCAGCCTTCCAGGCAGCTGGAATTACAGACCTGAGCCACAGCCCAGACCCCAGAAGGCCAGAGAGAACAGGGGTTGCTGAAGGTCACACAGTCTGGGAGGGTGATGAAGGAAGAAGGGGCACAGAGTCAGGAGGTAAAAACCCCGTTGGGGGAACCCTGATGACAACTGTTCTCTTCCAATGGATCATACAGGGAGGACGCAGAAGAAGATACTGTGGGGACGCAGAGACCTGCAGACAATCTAAGCTCCAGCTCGTGGGCCCGTGGATGGGAGATGACAGCCAGGTCTCCTGGCAGCCCTGGCCCAGCCGAGTCCAGCGCTGCTCCAGGCCTTGACTGGTAGGCTTCAGCAACCCTAGGCTACTGCCCTGGTCTTGACCCTGGGTGGGACAGACTCTACCCTGAATCCTCAGGAGTGTGGACTGGGGGTGGGGTGCCAGGGAAGATGAGGCTTGAAGTTCCAGAGCCTGGACACTGCCTGCCCCCCTGGGATAGGCCTCAGGTATCTGAAGGTGACACACAGGCTTCCATTGCTATGTGACCTTTGGCGTGTAGTTGCCCAGTTCTGGTTTTCTTGAATGCAGGATGGAACTTCAGTGCCTTAGAGCTGAGGCAAAGGAGCCTGCTGAAGGTCGGGACTCAGGCTGGAGAAGGAGATGTGGGAACCAGCCTCCTAGTGGGGTGGGCTTCTCTCTCTCTCTCTCTCTCTCTCTCTCCCTCTCCCTCCCTCCTCCGGCCTCAGGAATCGCCTTAATTACAGCGTCAGCCCTGCCATGCTTCCTGCCATAAACCCAGGAATCTAAATTAAAAGGCAGAAGCCCGGTTACCCCTTCCCTCCGACCCCCCAAGTCTGCTGGGAAGCTCTCCTGGACACAAGCCACGAGCAGAGGACTAGCTACCGAGGTGCCCAAGGCCCAGAATTGGGGGGGCTCGAAGGAGGGCAAGAGTCTGTGCATCACTGCCCGGTGCCTGTTGTGTGCCAGCAACACCACCAGACTGGCGCCAGGACTCTGGCTTCCAGAGGAAGAAACTGAGGCACGTGCCAGAGTCTCCCAGGGTGATGATGGCTGAGCTGGCTGCACCCACCCAAGATTCCAATTCCCAGCCAGGAGGGCTGAGTGGGGAGCCGAGGAGACCATCAGTCCCTCAGGAGAGTGGGGAGCTCGTGACCCACATGCTCAGTCTCCTCGGCTCCCCAGTAGAAAACAGACTACTGGAAGAGGGGTTCGGGGCTTCGGTGCACAGACCAGACAGGGTACAGACAGCACCATGTGCTGAGCTGGCTTTCTGCAAGTCCAGCCTATCTGGCCCCATGTGAGTTTACGCTCTCTTCCTCAGGGACCTCATGAGGTAGGCAAGCTCTTGCCTGGGGGCCATGAGAAGCCAAGGCTGCCTCAGATCTAGCAAGAAACCTAGAAGAGAGGTGTGTATGTGTGCATATGTATGTGTATGCTGTGTGCAGTAGTGTGTTCATGCTTGTGTGTGCGTTGTGTGTGTCCTTGTGTGCTTGTATGAGTTCATGTCTGTGAGTTTGTGTGTGAGACAGCAGGCATGTGCGTGTGGTGGGGGAAAGTGAGGTCATGCGGGCAGTTGGAGCCCAGGGTGTCCAAACCACTGGAGCCACTAGGGGAGAGACAGACTCTGGAGGGGAAGGGGGCGCGGTGAGGGAGGCTGAAGAGAAGGCCAGGAAGTCGGCAGAAAGATGCAGACTCAAGCATGTCACGTGAGGAGCACTGGAAGACAAGGGGATGTCTCAGAGGCTCCCAGAGAGAGGATGGACTTGGGACAGATGACCAGAGACGCTGACAGCACCCAGGAGGGAGTGTGAGCATTTGGGGAGGAGGGACTGCTCAGACTTAGGGGATCCAGAGAAGACACGGTCCACAGGGCAGCTGCATTTTCTTCTGGCTGGTGGCTCTGAAGTCACCAACCTGTTCCGAATGCCACAGAAGGAACTCAGCCCAGAGAGAAGACAGGAGATATGGGTGGTGGGTGCGGAAGCCCAGAAAGGGACTTCAGATGCAGCTGTAAAGGGCACTGGAGGGCCGATGAGATGGCTCAGCAGGGAAAGGTGACTGCTGCCAAGCCTGATGACCTGAGTTCGATTCCCGGGAGCCACATGGTGGAAGGAGAGAAACAGCTCCCCCAAGCTGTCCTCTGACCTCCACGTGTGCTCATGTGTGTATCTACATCGCACAGACAAGCAAATGAGATAAATTGGAAAAAATTAAAAATGAAGCATGACATCTGAAAAAGAAAATAAATAACTAATAAATGAAGCTGGGTCTGACCACAAGCAGAGCTGGGCCAGGGAATGGTTGTCCATTTCTCTTTAGCCACATCCATGCTACTTTTTATCCCCCTTTGAGACAGGAACAGGTAGCCCAGGTTAGCCTTGAACTTGTTATATACCCCAAGACGATCTTCAACTGCTGATCCTCCGCCTTCCAAATGCTGAAATTACAACTGTGAATTGCCCTACAACCCTCTTGCCCCACCCTGTGCTGACCCTGCAGTGATTGGTTTAGCCTGCGCCCTGAGGGCCTCTTACTTTCCCTCTGAGCAGGGCCTGACAACTACAGGCAACTATTGGCTTCCTCAGAGGGGACATCTGTTCTGTCTAGAGGCCTTTTTCACACACCATAAATAAGCTGGTACCCCCTCTTTCTATTGACTGGACGGAGACCTGACGCCGCTGTCAAACACAGCCAACAAAGAATTACTCAGTAAGCCAGGTGTAGTGGCATATGCCACTTGGGAGGCAGAGACATGTAGATCCCTGAGTTGGAGGCCAGCCTGGTCTACAGAGAAAGTTCCAGGATAGCCAGAGCTATACAGAGAAACCCTGTCTCAAAAAAAAAAAAAATTAAACCCACAGACCACACCTTACCACCCCCCCCCAAACTACACATTCTTAGGCGTTTGAGCACATGGGTGCATGAACATGCCTATGCATGCACACCACACACATGCAGGTGCCAAGAGATTTGTGACAAGGTGCAGGGAGCCTCAGGTGTCAGGGGGTGATGTCAGAAGCACATTCCCCTGAAATGAGGAGGCTGCCGGGTGACCGCTGGAGGAAAGAGCATTCTGGGCAGAGCTGACTGCAGTTTCAAAGGCCCCGAGGCAGAACTTACTATGCACGAGGGTGGACAGATGCTAGGGACCGTCTCTCAGGCTCCAATATTTACCTTTTAAAGACACCAGCCCAGTGTCATAGCTGAGGGGGAGGGGGAGGGTGTGGAACACCTGCCTAGCTCGTGAGACCCTCGTCTACTTCCCGTCTCTAGGATGACCCTAGTCTACACGTTCAAGGAAATTTAGTCTGCAGCGCGTGACTTGCCCTGAGGTTTTTAAGGTCACTCCTGCTGTCTCAGCAACCTACTTCATTCATCATATCTGTTTGGTTCTGGGATCACACTTAGGGCTAGGCACCCCCCCTTTTTTTTGGCTTTTCAGGACAGGGTTTCTCTACATAACTCTCACTGGAACTCACTCTGTAGACCAGGCTGGCCTTGAACTCAGAGATTTGTCTGCCCCTGCCTCCTGGAGTGCTGGAATTAAAGACGTGAGCCACCACACTTGGTCCCTAGCCTATACTTTACATTTTATTTTAGGCAGGATCTCATCAAGTGGCCCAGGGAGACCTTGAACTCACTCTCTAGCCCTGGTTTGAACTTTCAAGTCTCCTGCCTCTAGCCTCCTGGGTGTCTGTGCTTACAGACCTGTGCACCAAGCCCAGCTGCTTCTGCTCAGTTGTTTAGTGTGCAAGTGCTTGTGTTTGTGCATGCGTGCACCAGTGTGTGAGTGTTGTCTCATACACGCAGTGCGTGTGTGGAAGCCAGGGGACAGTCCTCAGGAGTTGGCTTTGTCCCTCTACTGTGGAGGTTCTGGGAAGGCAGCTCAGTTCTTCAGGCCTGTGCAGAGAGTGTTCTTACTCTCTGGGCCATCCATCCCCAGGCCTGGTTTTCGTCGAGACAGGGTTTCCCGGCATCGTCCAGAGCAGCCTGGAACTTTCTATTCTTCTCCTTCAGAATCCTGGGTGCTGGATCACAGATGTGTGGCCCACTGCAGGTGTGTAAGCGTCCCACGTTCCCATTCTCTGTCGTACATCAGGGAGAGGAACTGTTGGATTCTGTGGGTCCGCACATTGATGCCCAAAATGGCAGCCCACTTTGCATCCCGTCGTGACGCAGAGGGTTCTAGTTTCCCCATGTTCTTGATGACACTTGTTATGGCCTGTCCCTTCGGTTGCAGCCACTTTAGTGGGTGTAAACAGGAATTTCATTGTGGTTTCTATTTCCTAGTGACTAATGATATTGTCTTCACTCAGCCTGCTAGAACAAAAATACCACAGATTGGGTGACTCCAACGGTAGAGACAAATTTCTCACACTTGGGCCCGCGGGACGGTTCTCTGGGTAAATATGCCCGATGACAAGTCTAATGGCCCTAGTGTGAGCCCCGGGATTCACACGGTGGAAGGAGAGATTCGATTCCCTAAAGTCGCCCTCTGACCTCCATAAATAAATAAATGCATTTTATGAACATCCTCAAACTTTGGGAAGCTGGGAGTCCGAGATGACAGTTGGGTGGGCCCACAGCCGTCTCTGGTGAGTGAGCCCCTACCACATACACACTGGAGTTTTTTTTAATATTTTGTTAAAATTCAGTTGTGCAGGGTTGGAGAGATGACTCCGAGGTTTGAAGCACTTGTTGCTCTTGCAGAGGACTCGAGCCAACACCCATGAGACAATCATCTATAACTCCAATTCTGAGGGGTCTGAAACCTTCTGACCTCCACGGACACCAGGCATGCACGCGTTTCCCGTATGTACATACAGACAAAAAATTCATACATGTAAAATAAAATAAATAAATATAAAAATAATTTTTTATTTTTTAACATTTATTTATTTTTATTTAGTGTGCATTCCTGTTTCACCTGCATGGTGTGTCTGCCTGAAGGTTGGTCAGATCCCGTGAAACTGGAGTTTCATGATCTGCCATGTAGGTGCTGGGAATAGAACCTGGTTCCTCTGGAAGAACAGCCAGGGCTCTTAACCACCGAGCCATCTCTCTAGCTCAATATTAAAAAATATTATATTGGACCTTGAGATTTTAGTTTCCCTCAGCAGCAATGTGGGTCCCAGTGACAGCTCAGTTACTTGAAGTAAAAAGCCCCTTTGAAGCCACAGCCTCACGCTGCTTTCCCCTTGCCTTTGCCCAGGTTACGCCTCAGCCTCAGCCAGCACGCAGCCTCTACCTATCTCTGGTACCTGTCTCCAAGCCCTACCCATGCTTGTCATCATGACAAGTCATACCAGCCGAAGACCTGTTGCACTCGGCTACCTGAGGGTCTCTGGCCTCTATCTCCATCACTCTGGTCGCTCATGATCAAACACTCACAGGATGTCACCGTCTATCAGGTATCTTCCTCACAGGCAGGAGGAAGTCAGCTGTGAATGAGACAGACTATCCATGCCCCTCCCCCCCCCCCCCCCCCCCCGCTCCTGACACACACACACCAGGAAAATAATAGGCAGGAAGTTAAAAGCCGTCGTGGTCATGGTTGCAATCAGAGAAAGCTTCCTGGAGGAAGCAAATTAAAGCTGAGGTTGCAAGAATGAGGAAAGAGCAGTAGGCAAACAGGGCTGTGGGAGGGAAGGGCAGCCCAGGTAAAGTCAAGAGTGTTTGTCACAGCAAGGGGGACGGAGAGAAGGTGCATTTCCCTCCCTCCCCACCCCGCCCCGGCAAGCTTTAGGAATCCCACTTCTTCCTCTAGATCCGGAGCCAGCGGAGGATCCTGTGTTCCAAGGAAAGCCAGCTAGCGCCCTTGATCAGGAAAGGTTACAGTCTTTGGCTCGCCCCTCGGTCCCACAACTAAAGTCCTTCCTTCCCTCTTGCCCAGGGCAGAACGGAGGAGGCCACATCCCCCTGCTGCAGAGAGCAGGATTTAGAGGTGAAAGAACCTACAGAGAGGTTCCTTCACCACCCCCACCATCGCGTCCTCATCCTGCAATGAGCCCCGAGGCTCTGCCGGGCCTTCCTGTGGCACCTCCGCTCTGTCCTGTTTGCCTTGGACATGGGCCCTGATCTAGGAACAAGGAGGGATAGGTTGGAAGGACGCAGCCCTGAACCCTGAGCTCTTAGCAATGATTTCAGCCATACTGCTTCCCCAGGCAGGAGTCTAGTGACTGAGGACGGCTGAGGTCCCCCTGAACCCTCGTCTGCTCTTCAGTTCAGCCCAGTGTAGTGGAGTTAGTGTGGAGGACGGGATGCCAGACTTTCACCTGCCTACTCCAGGGTATAAAATGGCGGAGAGGAGCCAGGTGATAGAACCAAGTGGGGAGCTGCCAATCATTTATCCCACATAGCCCTGCCCTGCCCTGCCCATTTTCCAGACGGAAAAACTAAGGTGCTGATTGTTTTTTTTTTTGTTTTGTTTTTGTTTTTTGAGACAGGGTTTCTCTGTAGCTTTGGAGCCTATCTTCCTAGTAAGCGCACCTTGGTGCTACACACATTAATAGAAATGGGCCAGGCAGTGTTTAAATGAATACAGTTTGTGTGTTGTTATTTCGGGGTATAAGCTAGCCAGGCGGCCAGGAGCTCATTCTGTAGACCAGACTGGCCTCCAACTCACAGAGATCCACCTGCCTCTTCCTCCTGAGTGCTGGGATTAAAGGCATGTGCCACTACTGCCCAGGCAAAGGTGCAGATCGTAAAACAAAGAGAGGGAGCCTCAAAACAGAACCAAGTCTCCAGACTCCCAAGCTTGTGCTCCCTCCCTGCCTCTGCCTGACAGGTATTGGATGCCTGCAGGGGATGGGGACCTACCATGGGGACTGGCAGGGGTGTCACATCTCAGAGTTGGTCTTTGGTGGCCAGGGGCTGGCAAGTGCCTGCAGGGGACGGGGACCAGCAGACCACTTGGTCTTTGGTGGCCAGGGACTGGCAAGTGCTGTGGGGCCAGCCTCCTACCTGAGATCCTGGAAACAGGCCCCCTGGCAGCAGCAGAGATTAAGGCTCCTCTCCAGTTCAAGTCATGCTTCACGGGAGACTGAAGCTTCGCTGGCTCCCAGCTCCAAAAACATCAACAAAATAGGCTGAACAAAACAGGCCTTGTTTTGTCCTGAGGACTGCGTCCAAGACCAGCCACAGGATGCAGCGGGCTTTACTGCTGCTTGGAACTCGGGCTGCGCACACCTGGAAAAGTGGGGTGTTGGAGTATGGGGGGGTCTCTGAAAGGTCTGAGGCGACCTTGGTTTGTGCTGGGTGCTTTTGGGGGTGTTAGGAAGTGTGGCTTTGCTCTGGGTCAGGTGTCGCCACAGACCGGAGGTGACTGTGAAGGGGATCTTAGAGATTTCGATCTAAAAGGAAGAGACAGGAAGCAAAGCTAAAGCCGCTGTCACTCATCCGGCCAGGAGAGAGGATACTGGGTCCTCCCGAGGTTTACAATGCCTTCCTTTTTTCACTTGTGTTCACGTGACGTGGCGCGGTCTTGGTTTTGTCTTGGTGCATTATGGCCCCACAGTGGCTTTGTGTGACGTGGCAATCTACAGCAATGCTTCTGTGGGCAGGGATGGCTCCCACTCAGGGGACCCTCCTGGTTTTTTCCATTTGAAAGGAAAGCCAGCAGCCTTACCCAGGTTCTGGGGAGGGGCGGGTCCCAGCCAGGTAGGCAGGCTTGCTCCGTGGTTACAGAGGAAGTGTGGACCTGAGTTCAAATCCCGAGGTTTGTCCTTGGAAAGGCTTGCGCCCCACCGTTCCTTGCAGCTTCATTTTTTTTCCAACAAATATCAAAATAACACTCAGTTTATGCCAAGACTTGCATGCCTCAGGCCGGCGCCTTAATTCTCAGCGCTTAGTTTATCTCTCTGGAAAATGGGAACAATGTTGGTACCCGAGATACATGAGAGCCCAGCATTGCCCAGCATTCCTGTGACTAAACACTGCATGTCAGGTGTGGAACTGTGTTGGCCTTCTGCAGTCACAGACCTTGTATTAGTAGAGAGGCCAGTGACCAACACTTTCCCTTAACTTCCCGAAGACTGCATAGCAGGGAGCGGGCCCCATAACTTGAAATTACCCTGCAAGGAACCAGTAACTGACACCGCCCAGGCTCAGAGGGGAGGCTACTGTTTCTGGCCTGCGCCCCACCTCTGCATGCCAGGAGGGCCTCTAGAACCGATGTCTTGTGGTTCTTCAGTCTCTCCAAAACATCCCAGGGAGCTGCTGGGGCCCAGAGAGGCAGAGAGGGTACAGGCTGTCGGGGGGTGGAGGAGGGCATGTACTGTCCTGCCTTCCGCAGGCGTGGAGGAGGGGGTGGTGGCATGAAGACATAGAAGGAAGTTTGTGCATCTCCTAGAGATGGCAGAGGGAGCACCTATGACATGGGACTGCATGATGTGGGCAGGCAGGGTAGTCAGTGTGCCCCTGAACGGGTAGGTGTGGACGCGTGTGTGGGCGGCACTCTGGCAGGAGGGTGGGTGCGTGTGCTTTGTGCGTGCCTTGCTCTAGCCTCAGTAGGTGGGTCTGGATTCAGGATTCAAACTGGCCTGGCTCAGTTCCCATTTGAGCTCTTTCCTGGATGTGTGGTCTTGGCCAGGTCAGTTGCCCTCTCTGAGCCTTTTCCTTGACTGGGGTTAGAGAGATGGCTGGGCACTTGACCTGAGTTTGGTTCCCAGAACTCCCTTCAGGAGGCTCACAGCCATCTATAACTCCAGCTTCAGGGGCCTAATCTCCACTGGCCCCTGTGCACAAGTGTGGCAACACACACATACACTAAAAACAAAGTATAGGGGGCTGGAGAGATGGCTCAGAGGCTGAGAGCGCTGGCTGCTCTTTCAGAGGCCCGGGTTCATTTCTAGCACCCACACAGTGGCTCAGTCTGTAACTTCATTTCCGGGGATCTGACCTCCTCACTATAGACATGCATACAGTCAAAGCACCAACGCACATAAAATAAAAATAAATAATTAAAAACAAAAACAAACCAACAAAAAACAAAATATAAGCCAGGCGTATTGGTGCACACCTTTAATCCCAGCATTTGAGACAGAGACAGGCAGATCTTTGTGAGTTCAAGACCAGCCTGGTCTACATAGCAAATTCGAGGACAGCCAGAACTACACAGAGAGACCCTGCCTCAACAAACAAAGAAACAAACAACCTCGAAACCCAAAACAAAGTATACTCTGAGACAGGCAATAACAGGCAAGTTCTTAGTCTCCTCGGCCTCAGTCTCCCCATTTCTAAACGGAGGGACCAAGGAGCTGGATCAAATGCTTGGTAATCTTATTTTCTTTATCCTTCCAGATCTCTCAGATGGTGGAAACTAGGAACTGGAGGCCCCTTCAGGGCATGCTCCAGCTCCCATAACGCCCTAGTTCTGTCTAGCGGTGGGACCTGGAACAAGGAGTCCTTCTAGGTCTGAGGGAGACAGGGGCCACCCAAGCACAGGCCAACTGGAGGTCTGGAATACAAAGACAATCTGAAGACCTTGTCCACGACCCCTCCCCCTCACGCCTGGGTACAGGTGTGGGAAGGAAACTTCTCCAACAAGTTGGGACACCCTCTGTCCCCAGGGTGGGGCTCCAGGGAGAGGGCTGGGGAAAGGGCCCGAGGAGGCAGCTGCCAACTTCCCACTTCCCTGCTGTTTACACCCAAGCGATGAGCTGGCTCCTGGCTTCATTGCCTTCTCACCTGGCCAGGTGTGCCAGGACAGGCTGGCTGCCTTCTGCTGGGTTCCAGCTGGACGTAAAGGCACTGTTTTGCTGTGCGTAGACACCAGAGGGGAACTGAGTGGGTCCACTGGAGACCCACTGGATGTAGAAGGGAGGGTGCTGCCGTTCCCATGCAGGGCAGGGTGGCAGAGCCATGA
This sequence comes from Microtus pennsylvanicus, assembly GCF_037038515.1. Lineage (NCBI taxonomy): Eukaryota > Metazoa > Chordata > Mammalia > Rodentia > Cricetidae > Microtus > Microtus pennsylvanicus. Next base: position 72,599,761 of record NC_134591.1, read on the forward strand.
CACCCCTGGGGCATGTAGAAGTGGGGTTGGTAGACTTTCATCCAAGCATCAGCGGGGCAAAGTGGAGTATCACTGGGCAGGAAGGACCAGGTTAGACCCTAGAGGGATACCCAGGATGGTTGCTGGGACCAAGAGTGTCAGCTGAGCCAGGCAGTGGTGGCGCACGTCTTTAATCCCAGCACTCGGGAGGCAGAAGCAGGCAGGTCTCTGTGAGTTTGAGGCCAGCCTGGTCCACAGAGTGAGTTCCAGGACAGGCTCCAAAGCCAGAGAAACCCTGTCTCAAAAAAACAAAAAAAAAAAGAATGTCAGCTGATTCTCCGTGGTTGCCGCCTCTGGTGAGGGTCAGATGGGGAGAGAGGACAGAAGAGAAGGGATGAGTGAGCTCAAGCCCAGAGACGACCATGTCCTGTTTCTACCCACCTGCCCATTCCCACAGTGCAGAGAATCCAGGTGTGCTGGCTAGTTTCCTGTCAATTCGACACTAGCTAGAGGTATCTGAGAGGAAGGAACAAACCTCAAAATGCCTCCATAAGATCTGACTGAAGAAGCCGGGCGGTGGTGGTGCACGCCTTTAATCCCAGCACTTGGGAGGCAGAGGCAGGCGGATCTTTGTGAGTTCGAGACCAGCCTGGTCTACAAGAGCTACTTCCAGGACAGGCTCCAAAACCACAGAGAAACCCTGTCTCGAAAAACAAAAACAAATTAGCCAGTAAGGGCTAGAGCTAAGGGCCAAGCAGTTTATAAAAGAAAAAAAAAAGAAAAAAAAGAAAAACAAAAACAAAAAAATCTGACTGAAGACCCTTTTTTATTAGTGATTGATGGGGGAGGGCCCAGTCCATTGTGGGTGGTGCCATCCTTGAGCTTGTGGTCCTTTAATACAGTTCCTCATGTGGTGGTGACCCCCCCCAACCATAAAGTTATTTTACTTCTACTTCAAAACTGCAATTTTGTTATGAATTCAAATGCACATATATGATATGCATGCTGTCTCGTATGCTACCCCATGTCAGGGTAAGTCAACCCCCAAAGGGGTCGCGACCCACAGGTTGAGAATCAGCGCCTCAATTCCCTCCTTCTGCGTGAGGAGAAGGGTGCATCTGCCCCTTGGGATTTGCCCAGAGTAAGCAGTATCTGCTGGCTGTCAGAAGTACTTATGATACGCCACGCCCCTTCATCAGACTCGCTAATTCCTGCCCTTAGTCCCTTGAGGCAGCGCCCACAGGACCTATTCTAGAGAAGTAACTGGGAAGCCAAGGGAGACCCAGGTGAAGCAGATGTTGGTGCCGGTGTCTTCCCAGTGCACGGTTGCAGAGTGTGGCTGCAGCCTTAGAGCTGTGCCCTGTGCCAGGTTCAGGGTACCCTTTGCCAGGGGCAGTCGGGGCTGCGGTGTGTTCAGGGAAAGAGGTGGGAGGTCTCCTAGGTTCTGACCCAGTTCCACCCTCCCCTTGTCTTTGCACATAATCAACAGGTGGTGGTTGGCACATCATCAGGGACTGGGTGTGCTCAGCCCCACAGCTGCAGGAGGGAAGCCTAGGGAGCCCAAGCAAGGCCCCTCCGTGCCCGCACTTACGTTTATCAAACCCGGCTTCGTCTTTCCCTGGTCCCGTGCCGATGCCTAAATAGGATTCTCTTTCCTTACCTGAGTCTCCCCTCCTGCAACTGGCTTCCAGCCTCTAGGCTTCCCCTTCCCTGTCACCTTCCCCTGTGATGGACCACCAATGGTTCCTTTTGCCCCCTGGTAGTTCTGGCGTTCTATGCTTTCTCTGTGGTCCCTGACTTTTTTTTTCTTTTATTTTTTTATTTATTAAATAAATTTATGTATTTTTACTTTCTAGCATTGGTGTTTTGCCTGCATGTCCGTCTATGTGAGGGAGTCAGATCCCCTGGAACTGGAGTTACAGACGGTTGTGAGCTGCCATGTGGGTGCTGGGAATTGAACCTGGGTACTCTGGAAGAGCAGCCAGTGCTCTGAACTGCTGAGCCATCTCTCCAGCCCCCTTCCGGGCCTTTTCAAAGATGGTTTCCCGGCTCTGAGTCGGGCCAGAGAACAGCGGTAAGGCTGACAAGGGCAACGAGACCCCAGAGGACCTCCACCTTGCTCTGAGTTCCACGGCAAGGAAACCGTACCGACGCTCGGCTCCTGTGCTTTGGACCAGGATCCCCGAAATCACCAAGGAACCTAGCAATCAACAGGCGTAGCTTTGCCTTCCTTCCTCCCCACAAACCAGGACTTATGAAAATCAGGGGTCACCCCAGGGTTACGTGCGCCCACTGACTTCATTGCCCACCCACGTTCCTTGCTTCTCCCCAGAGCCCTACAGCTCAGGCAGGCACACAGTAAGCCTCCCAGCCTTGTCTGGGGGAAAAGGCCGCCCTCAGCCACGCCTTTCTCCAGGCACGGAGGCCTCCGCCCAAGTCCGCTCCAACAGGTTGTTTTCCAGACTCAGGCCTGGCTCAGCCTTCAGGGCCTGCCAGTCACGTAGCCAAACTCGTTCCCCATCTCTGCTGCCCAGGTTGCTGAGCGCAGCGGTTTCCTGCTTGGAGAGCGCACAATGGAGGCTGCCCCCAGGGACCCACCCTGGGGTGGCGCCAGCCCAGCCGCGTCTGACACAAGAGGACTGCTGTGTGACCTTGGACAGGGCCACGCCTTCTCTGGGCTTGAGCGTCTCCCCTGAGAAGTGAGGGGGTGAGAGACGATCCAATAACAGAAGCTGCAAACTTTCCCTGAGTGTAAGAGCATGGGAGGTCCTTCAGGCTCAAGAGCTGAGACAGAGAGGTTGGTAACTCACTTGGCCACCAACTCTCTCTCCTATTACCATCATGTGTGTATTGGCGGCGGGGCACGTGCCATGACCCTGGTATGGAGGTCAGAGGGCCACTTTGTGGAGTCTGTTCTCTTCCGCCTTAGCTTGTTCCTGCACCTTTACCCGTCAAGCCTTCTCAACAGCCTGTTTATTATTTCTTTAGTTAGTTTTGAGCTAGGGTCTCAAGTATCCCGGGCTAGACCCAACTTGCTACGTACATTGTCAAATATGACCTTGAACTTTTAGATCTTTCAGCCTCCACTACCTAAGCGCTGGGGTTGCTGGTGTGCAACACCAGGTCTGGAATGTACAAGGGTTGGGGATTGAACCCTGAACCTTCTGCATGCTACATAATCACTCTACCAGTCGGGCTATGTCCCCAGTCCATCGCCCTTCTTAGTTCAACGTCTCTGAATCTCTGAGTGTCTTGTGTCTCTTACTCAGAAAGGTGTTTCCTGTTTGTCTGTAGCATCACCCCTGGGGGGCACCAGCCTGGGCTGGGGACACAGGAGGAAGAGGTTGGGAAGTCAGAGGGTCCCTGGGCCCCACTGGGGGTCGAGGTTACAGGACTGTGGACACAGAGGCGACAGTGAGGGGCGATGAAAGAAGCAGAGGCTCCGACAGTTGAGAATGAACTTCCGGGCTTAAGAGATGGCCCAAACATTAAGAGCGCTCAGGCTCGGGTTCCAGCACCTACATGGAAGTTTGCAGTGGTCAGTAACTTCAGCCCCAGGGGATCTTATGCCCTCCCCGGGCCTCTGAAGACACTGCCCACGCCTGGTGCAGAAACCACCATACACTAGGGAGGAAATAGACTTCAAAAGGAGCCACCATGGGCTCCAATTCACGGGCTGTACCCCTGCTGGGGCGTTGCTGAGGCTCTGAATCCATGGCCTCCTGGCTTCTGCTTCTATCTCCTCTCCACCCGCTACCCTCCCCCAGCACGGCAACCTTCTAAAGCACAGTGCAGGGTGAAGTCCCTCACTGGTGGGGTTGGGAGTGGGGGCACACGCATAGGTGGCAGGATTGATGAATGATCTCCCTGGACCTCCCTGCAGCCCAGAATGCGTAATGGAGTCTAACTCAGCACAGGTGGTCCCAGATGTTGGGTAGCTGCTTCTGCAGAGATTGAAACTGGAGGGAAGCTCTTTGAGCAGCAAAGTAAACAACTCAGAATAGCTTCAGGAAGTCCCTGAAACTAACCAGATTTACTAGGCCCCGCCCTGCCAGAGAGTAAACAATAAAAACTGAGTGTTGCCGGATGTGTGGTGTATGTCATTAATCCCAACACTTGGGAGTTTCCTTTGAAAAATGTGGGTTTTTTTTTTGTTGTTGTTTGTTTTGTTTTTTGGTTATTCGAGACAGGGTTTCTCTGTAACTTTGGAGCCTGTCCTGGAACTAGCTCTTGTAGACCAGGCTGGCCTTGAACTCACAGAGATCCACCTGCCTCTGCCTCCCAAGTGCTGGGATTAAAGGTTTACACTGCCACCACCCAGCCCCTGGGAAGTTGGCTTTCCTGGGTGCCCCGCAGGTCCTCCAGCCAGGGCTAGGGAGATACAGAGAGGCTGGCCTTCCTGAGGCTTCCCAGGGTAGAGGAATAGGACCGGACTATCCCCAAAGACACAGCTCCCACCTCCTCAGCCATGTTGACACAGCTGAACTGCTACCCAAGCCCTGTAGGACCCTCAGTGTCTGGCTTAGTCCTGACCCGCCTTGATCCAGCAAAGGCCTAAAATGTTTATGAAACTCCAGGTCCCAAGAGGAACCTGACCCAGGCAGGGGCCCAGCAGACCCTTTCTCTTTTGCTCTCCCTGCCCACTTCCTGATACAGAACTTCACTTGGATTCCAGCCCCAGTCTCTCAGAGCCTCAGTTTAACCATAAGCACAGTGGATGAACCTTCCTTCTAGCTTGACTCTGAGCTTGGGGGGTGGGAGATGGGGGATGAGAGATGGGGGTGGGGATGAAAGATGGGGGTGAGGGTGGAAGATGAGGGGTAGGAGATGTGGGGTGGGAGATGGGAGAGTGGGAGGTAGGGGCTGGAGGTGGTTGGTGGGAGATGGAGGTGGGGATGGGAGGTGGGGGTGGAGAGAAGATGGGGATGGGGCTCTCCCTCTGTGGGTACAGAGTCCTGTGTTTTTATCCTTCAGTACTGGGGATGGAACCCAGGTCCTTACACAGGGTTGGCTGGCAGCACATGGGCTCTGAGTGGGCAGCCCAGCTGCCACCGGAGCATTTGCTCGTTTTCTTATTTATTTATTGAGCCAAGGTCTCGCTAGGAAGCCCTTAGCTGATCTAGAATTCTCTATGTGGATCAGACTGGCCTTGAATTTGCAGTAATTCTGCCTCTGAAGTGCTGGGATTACAGATCTATGACACCACACCCAGCAAGAATTATAATTAATTTTTTTATTAATTAATTCGTTTTATGTGAATGGATGTTTTGCTTGCATGGGCACCATGTGTGTGCCCAGTGCTCAAGGAGGCCAACAAGAATGTAAGATCCTCTGGGCATGGAGTTGCAGATGGTTGTGAGCTGCCACGAGAGTGCTGGGAACCACACTCAGGCTCGCTGCTAGAGCAGGCAATGTTCCCAACCACTGAGCCATCTCTCCAGCCCCGGGATTTTGATGTCTTATTGTGTTCTCTAAGCAGCCCTCCGTGTGTCTGGGTAGGCCCTGCTCTTCTCTCTGGCACTTCCGACTTCCTCATTTCCTTTGCTGGACCCTGTAAGTGCCTCCCACCTCAGACAGAGCCTCCCCAGCCTAAGCCCCTCCCCAAACTCCTGTCCTTAGCAGAGGTCTGAAGCCTAGCTGAAACCTTGTAGGCCACTCTCCCAGGAGGACTTCTGCCCTTCACTAGACATAGGGAAATTTCTGGAATTAACTTCTTTAACCTGCCTCCCAGTGAATGATTCCTGATGACTCACCTTCTTAGTCAGGCCATCAGTCCCTTGAATTTCCTGGGGTTCCCATAAGGCCCACCTTAACCTTGCTACCCCCTTCCACCCTGGGCTGGGAAATCACTTTCCCAGAGTTCTGGCCCCTTTTCTACCCATCTCTAACCAGGGCTGGAAAGGCAGGAGTCGGTAGGACTGGGCAGGGTTGGGGAGGGGAGGCCAGCTGGGCTCTATTTGTTTCAGGGGGTTTTCCTCATAAACTGGTCTTTTACACAAAAGGCTTAGCAGCTGCAGGGGCAAAACCAGCTCCAGGCCTCTGTGTGTTGGGGAGGCTTACCAGGGATGCTAGGCGCCATTTGGACCCTTTGGAGATCCAGGCCATTCAACGGAATCTTTGAAGGCCTGTAACTCAAGGGGTACCTTTCCATTTCACAGATAAGGAAACTGATGCCCAGAGCAGGGGGGTCTCAGAGAGGAGGGTGCTGGGTGGTTGGCTGGGTAGGATGGGCTGGTTCCTGTTTTCCTTCAAATCCCTTTCCTCTCCATCTCCTACCAGCTTGGGCATCCCTTCTCTGAACATCATCCTCTGCCTCCCTTCATTGTGTCTTCAGCACAGTACCATCCCATCCCAGCATCGGTAGGGAAAGGGAACCAATAGGAAGCTCTTCCCAGTACATGATCCCGATGCCCACTGTCTCACCCCCTTGAGAAGAGTCATCAGCTGTCACCCATGTCCTGGGGTCCCCACAAGGCCCACCCTGACCCCCTTGCTCCTTCCCTCCCACACCTGTGCTGGGTGGGATAACTCTTACTCGGGGCTCTGGCTCTATACAGGGCTGGGAAGGCAGGAGTTGGTAGGGCCCACTACCTGCATCAGAACATCACCCAGCCTGTGTTGGCATGGTGGGGTTTGCAGAGTCTCTAAGAGCTGTCTGTATGTCACTCAGCGTTTGGTCTCTCAGCCCATAGAAGCTCTGGGAGGAGAAGCCACGAGGCTTCTTTTTTGTTGTTTGGTTTTCAAGATAGGGTTTCTCCGTGTAGCCCTGGCTGTCCTGGAACTTGTTTTGTAGACCAGGCTGACCTCAAACTCGCAGAAATTTTACTGCTTCTGCTTCTCAATGTTGGGATTAAAGGTGTGTGCCACCATTGCCCAGCGATGTTTCTCCTTTTGGGGGAAGGACTAGACACCTTGAGAAGCAGAAGAACTTGCCCCCAGGTGGCACAGCCTGATCCTGGAACCTGAAGGTGCCACTTCTCCATGCTCTTCGAGGCTCTCCAGCCCAGACCTCTGACCTAGGCTTCAGCCTGGACATCTCTCCTTAAAGCCCCCACCTCACTGTTAAGGCTAATTTGCTTCATGTTCTTACCCTGCCCAGTCCCTACCACTATACTGAGGCATCTTGGGTCCCCTGCATTTCACAACCATGCCTCCATGCCCCCACTGCAGGCTTGATATCTGGGCTGATCTCCCGAGGACCAAAGGGATTCCAGTTCGGTATCCACTCAGCTTCCCCATAGTGCCCTCTACTGGCCAGACTAAATGTTGTCAGCCTCTGGGTGCTAGCCCATGCTTGCTTCCAAATCAGCAACATAATAAGCCCCTAGGTTTATAGAATTCTTTTCTTCCCCTGAGCGCAGAGCTCTTTCCCATCTGTGATCTCCCTGGAATGGGACCAGCTGCAAGAGTGTGGGAGGACCAGCATGCGTTTCCCCATTTTACAGAGACAAACTGAGGCCTGAAAAGGGAAGAGGCGAGCCTTAGCGTGTGCAGCTGGCGGATCTTCCAGGTGCAGTTACCCAGCCCTCTTGATTCCTGACGACCACACTGAGGCCCAGCGGGGACAGACTTGCCCGAATAAGTCTTGGGCTAGAACCCATTGTCCTAAATACCATTGGGGGGTTTTCCCACGACAATCAGAGCTTTGCCTGCAGACATGGACCAAAGGCTTGGCCAATTCATCAAACACCACAGAACCTCTGTTAGCCTGTCTATAAAAGGGGTGCATGTCCCGCTCCTGGACCACTGGGGGACGTTCATGAGTGGTTGGAAGAAGGCACAGGAGGAGGAGAGGGAGGATGGGCCCCATTGGATCTGACTTCTGACTTGGGTTTCAGCTTGGGCAGCTCTCTGTAATCTCCCATGAGCGCCCAGAAAAAGAGACACCGTGTCTATGTAGCATGTAGTCAACTCCCAAAGGACGGATGCCAACAGGACCTTCTGCTAGTGGGGCATGAACTGCAGCTGGGGAGGAAAGCCAGGAAAGCCCAGACCCAGCCTGACCTTCACAGAGGCAAAGCCATGTATTCTGCCCACCTTCTGCCCAGGCCGACCTGCTCCGGCACCTGGGGAGAAAGGGGTGGGATGAGAAATGTCTCGGCCATAGTCTCAATTCCTCCCCCCCGCCCTGTTCTGCACCCCCTGGCACTTCTCGGGAACTGTCCGCTTATCTACCCAGTGATTTGCTATCTGTCCCCTCGGCCAGTCTTGACCAGATACTGGCAGACAATTCCATTTTCAGCTTTGAGGGTCACACCGTGCCTGCCGCACCCTCCACTGTGAGAAAGCAGACAGCTAAAGAAAACGGGCGAATGAATAAGCATGCATGTGTTTAAATAAAGTTTCGTTTACAGAAGCAGGCTGCATGCCATAGGTTGCTAACACCAGCCTCAGCCTCCGAGACTGCTGGCTTGTGCCTTGTGCTCTTGCTGTGTGGGTGGTGAGCATCTTACAGGAAGACCGAAGAATAGAGAGGAAGGTGAGGGAGCAGGATGGGCAGGACCCAGGGCAGGCATGTGTGGCGTGGCCTGACGGAGGGGGAATGCTCGGCTTGTGCAAATAACCAGAGGCAGGAGTAGTGAGGGCAACGCTGGTCCCAGAGGACCCAGAAGCTTCCAGGTTTGGTATCACCCTAGACGCCATGACAAAGGAGACTGGGCTGGATGTAGCTTAATGGTGGGTGTTTTTCTTTTCTTTTTTTTTTTTTTTTTTTTTTTGATTTTTCAAGACATGGTATCCCTGTGTAGCCCCGGCTGTCCTGGAACTCGCTCTGTAGACCAGGCTGGCCTTGAGCTCACAGAGATCCACCTGCCTCTGCGTCCAGAGTGCTGGGTTGAAGGTGTGTGCCATCACTGCCCGTGGAGTAGTGACATTTCTAAAGGGCTCCTCCATTCGAAGGGCCTTCCTCACGACTAGGTGTCACTACCCCTGTGAGCTTCTAGGCTGGGTAGCCTGGTGCCAGTGTCCCCAGGGCTCAGGACAGGGTCTCACTCAGCACAGCCATGTTTCTGCTACCCCTCTCCTGTCCGACTGGGAACTCTTGTTACACTTGGCCCACCTGGGTGTCTGAGGAAGACTCTGACACCTGACTCTGTCTAGACTGACACTTTCCCGGTCTCCTCAGAAAGACCCCTGGGGCTCTCAGGCCAGGTATGTCTCCAAGAGTTAGCATTTGGCCACCACCCTGTGAGTGTCCTGGATCAGAGGGGCCCATGGCTGTGGGTTCAAGTCCCAGCTCTTCTACCTAGCCTTAGTCCTTCTCTTGGCTCTCAGTCTCCACATCCATACACTGGGCTCAGGACCATGCAGATCTCAGACTGAGGGGTTGTGGTCTACATAGAGAGGTCCTTCCGGGTGGATGCAGCCTTGTAGTTGTGGCTCAGGAGAGAGGGCACAGTCCTGGGGCAGACACAGCTCCCTGGTAAACCTCGGGGCCCAGTGGCCGGAACGGGGACAATGCTTCAGTCCCTCCCCGTCACCAGGCACCAAGTTCAGGTCCCAGTGTGTGCACAACATTGAGCCCTGGCTGGGTCAGAGTTGCCAGCGTGGTGCTTTCTGTGTCAATTGGCTCAGCGTGGAAAAGGACCGCGAAAGCTATTTAGAATGATACCGTCTCATACTGCCCCCTGGCGGTCACTTGCTGTATGACTTGTACAACTCAAGAACCTTGGTGTTTTCTAGTCCTTGGTTCTCGCAGGGTTGAGGTGGGGGGTTCCTCTTCCTGCAGAAATCATCAGAACCAGTGTTACATCAACATCACCAGCCCCCCGGACCCTGAGAAAAGGATCCTGTCTCGAAGCAGTCATCATGGGCCAGGCTTACACTAGACATTTGAGAGACAAACAATACCTCCTTACTCCATAGTCTCTTTACTCCTGGAGGCCTCCCTGTGTCCCAGGGCCCTGAACAGCAGTGGCAGTCACTGCCTCCATCAGACTGAGCTCCCTCAGGACTGCCTCCCCCATCAGACTGAGAGTGTATGCCGTCTCGCTTTCTCTCTCTCTTCCCTCTCTAGTCCACCTGTTGTCTGGGGGTCAGGGAGACTTCCGATCTGAGAGTTCAGCTGGAAGCCCCCATCCTCATCTCTCCCAGGATGTGCCTTCCGGGATCCAAACCAGACCAGGCCAAGCCTTTCTCCTTCTCCAGATCTCCTATCTACCGTGTACTGACAGAGGTCCCATGTACACCCTGCTAGCTGCTGGAGAAGCATTGACTCCTACTTCCCCCACTGATACTGTAGCCTCCAGTATGCAGGGGCTTCTACACTGATGTCTCCCTTGCCCGATGCATCAGGGTACCTGCTGGTGAGGACAGGCTGACTGGGCCTTGGCCAGGATCGATCTTCCAGATGTGGGACCTTGGGCAAACCTCACGTTTCCACGTTCAGTCACCACCTATTAACTGAGTACCTACTGAGGGTCCTCCCATCCACAGGTCCTCCCATCCACAGGTCCTCCCATCCACAGGATGCCCACACAAGTCTGCCAGGATCTCTGCTCCTCTTTCTGCCGTCAAACTTTGCCTTTCTTGGAGACTCCTCACAAGGTCTCAATGACAAACCCAAGGGCAATTTCACCACAGTTCACCCTGGGGAGACAGTGAATTTGGCTCACTTACAGAGTGTGGGTGAGGAGTTTCTTTCAGGAGCCTGGTGGGGCCCCAAAGCAGCTGCATGCAACAGCTACTTCACCCAGCGTGGATGATGGCTTCCGCATCACCATATAGACAGAACCCCGGTTGATCCACTTTCCCTAGCCTGTATATTCTAGCAACTCCTGAGGGCAGAACTACATTCGGTGGCTGAGAAGTGTGTCTGAAAACCCAGCGAGGACCCAGTGACCTTCCCGTCCTCTCTTCTGAGACGACAGCAGCAGCAGTCAGCAACCAATGGCCTCTTCTGAAGGAGATCGCTGCTGTTTTGCTCAATAGAGGGCCCTCTACATTCAGAAGGCCCATCCCCCCTCTGCTTCTGCTCTCCAGATGTCACATGTGCCCCAAGTGTCCCCAAGCATCCCCGTTTTCAAACCTCTGTGTACAGAGAGCCTTCCACCAGTTATAGCTGCCAACACTCTACCCAACCTTCAAAAATCTGTTTTCAGGGTCACCATAGACTTGAAGCTGTCCCCAGGTTCCCTTGGCCCTCGGCAGCAACTCTCCTTTCACAGGCTCTGCTGACCCACCCTGACCCTGAGCTCCTCTCACACATGGCTTTCTCCAGTGTCCCTGCTGACCCCGGGACTGCCAGGCGAGCACGGGTCTGATTCATCACTGTTGTGGCTCCCGCAGATTAGTCTGCCTTCCCCCGCCCAGCCCTGCACCGTCCTTCTCCATGCTCCAGTGCCCACAGCAGGGCGGGCGGGCTCTCTTGGCTGCAGATGTCTGTTTATTGATGGACAGCCATGGGAGGGGGCTCTGCCTGGGTCTTCAAGACCATGCCAGGGGAACAGAACCTGAGGGGTGAAGGGGGCACCCCAGCACTGTCTGCCCATGAGTGGGTGTGGCAGAGGGCACCCCAGGCGGGCAGTAGAAGGTCACAGGGCAGATGGGCTGTGGGGTGAGTTGGGAAAGGACAGAGCATCCCAGGGAGGACAGCCACACATCTTGGAGCTGTCTGGACATTGCTATCGTTTGCTTCAGCAGAATTCCAAGGACTGGGAAGGTGAATGTGGACATGCAAGGAAGAGCCACCTGCCTCCCCCCTAGGATGGCCCAGTCTCAGGGAGGTACCAGTGCTCAGGTGTCTATCAGGAGACCTATGTTCTGGTCCCTGACCTGCTATCAGTAAGCTGTGCAACCTTAAGCAAACCCAGCGGCAAGACTGAATCAGCATGTAAACTGTAAACATGGGGCAGGCAGAAGCATCCATCCCACCCCACCTGCGTCTCTGAGCCAGTCAGGCGGGGACCCTAGACTTTCTGCTTATCCCATCCACTCCTCTCCATCCCAGGCACCCCCTGCCCCGTGAGCTGCCCTCTCTCTCCTCTCTTCGGGGGTCCTCTTCCATCAGCCTCACCCCAGTCCCCCAACTGTTATGCTGCCAGCCGAAGCATCAGCTGCTGTGACCAGCTCCTGCCCTTACGTCATGGTGAGTCAGAGCCCTGCCTCCAAGCCATATCCACATGTTCTTGAGAGCGATGATAAGAAGGGCAGGCACATCTGCCTGCTCAGTGCCAGGCTGCAGACACGGGACAGGACCAGAGCTTGGCCGCAGGCAGGTCTGTTTTTCCTCCTCCACACAGGGGCAGGAGCACCCCTCAGGCTGAGTGAGCCACCTGGGTGTCCTTATAATAAAGAATGGTCCGTTGACAGCCACCTCAGCGAGGCTAGGCTTGGAGGGCAGAGTACCAGGCTCTGAGCAGCTGGGACAGAGCCCTGCACCCGCTGGAGGACAGACGCTCAAGTGTTGCTCACACTAGCATGTAGTCGGTGCTTCATACGAGTAGTGGCTTCAGCTCTCTCCATGGATGTAGGAGGCTGCAGTAATTTGTGCTGCTGTCGTCATGCCAACACTTGAGGTCCTCGAGGGATCCATCACCAGGGGCTCCAGCCCCTTGGCAGAATGGTACAGTGTTGCCTCATAACCCGTGCACAACCTCCCATGCGCTTTATTTTCTTATCCTTTTCTTTTTGGAGACAGAGTCCCACATAGCGCAGGCTGACCTTGAACTCACTAGGTAACCGAGGATGACCTTGAACTTCTGATCCCCCTGATTCTATCTCCCAAGTGTTGGCATTATAGAAGTGACCTCATCCCTACTCCCGGGCACGTGCACTGTAAATCCAACTGTCTCAGGGTTAGTTGTCATGCCCCATGTCTGGTAAATGCTCGTTCTGCACTGTGTGATGACCACCTAATGTTCCTTGCAGACTCGAGTGTGTGTTTAAGTAACACAGCTTATATGAGTCTCCATTTACATCTACATCTGACAACCCCAGGGCTGACACAGAGTCATTTGTACTCAACTTCACTCAAAAACTCAACTGCCAGGCCCTGGGCAGCCCCACCAGGCTAGGTTTCTGCTCTGCACAGGGCCTTCAGCCCCAGCCCAGGCCCTTGCTTTAAGCCATATTCATCCCTCAGGGCTGTCTCTAGGGACACGTGTCTGGTAAACAGACCCAGCGACTCCTCTTTCTGGGAACAGGAACGGCCATGGATGGAGTGTGATGAAATTTGCCTCACACATGGGGTGCTTCCAGCCCGGCAAGGTTTGCCAAGGAGTGTCCGGCCACTCCGGGCTCCTGAATGAGCACGTACAAATGCACACAAGAGTATCTGTGTGAGATGTGGAGACCACGCATGCAGAAGGGTGTGTGAGTGCCGGCAATTAATGGAGCCACTGCTGCTCTGTGACAGAACTCCCCAGGTGGAGCAAAAGACTTGTCCCTAAGTTTCCTCGTCCTCCCGGAGCCCTGGGAGGAAGTCTTATCTTCCTGCATGAGACCTCTATCCAGCCAGGAGGCCACTAGTGTGTCCTGGCTCTCCCTCAGAACTCTCACCCTGGGCCAGCATCCTCCTATGAGCAAGCAGGTGACTGTCAACAAACCCTGACCTAGGGGCTAGGGAGATGGCTCAGTAGTTAAAGGCACTGTCCAGGAAGTCTGACCACCGAGTTTGATCCCTGGGACCCACATAGTGGACGGAAATAGACTCCTCCAAGTGTCATATGAACTCCATACTCGTGCTGTGGAACATACACACACATGTGGACGCAGGCGCGCGCGCGCGCACACACACACACACAGTAAATAAAGTCTCGACCCTTCTCAGTGTGCTCACTGGGATGAGACTCCTCCTTGCAGAATTCCCCCCTCCCAGCCCTCTCCCCTGACCTTGAACTCCAGACAGCAGGTGCTACTCAGAAGTGAGGCTCAAAGTCTTTTCTCACAGGGCTGAGTCCAGGTTACCCCGGGGCTGCGACAACAGGTGCACGGGCACGGAGGGGGCGGGGCGCACTCCAGCACCGCCCTCCGCCCTCTGCGCTCCCCGGGTCTCCCCCGCCCGCCGCGGCGTCGCCGGGTCCTGGCAGCTGCGGGCGCGGCGCGAGGCAATTGGGACGCGGCAACGGGGACGACGACCCAGGCGCTAGCGGAGGCCGAGCCGAGCAGCCCCGGCCCGCGGAGACATGAGCGCGCGGCCGCCCGCCGCACCCCGGGCGCAGTGGCCCGGCCCCGCCGCCCCGTGATGGGCTCCTGCGTGTCGCGAGGTGAGGACCCGGCGGCCCGGGACGCGGCGAGGGGAGGGAGCAGCAGCGCGCGGCCCCGGGGAAGCCTAGGGTGGGTGTCCGCCCTTCACGGACCAGCCGCACCCAAGGGGACGCGGTGCTTCATTGGGACAGGGCTCAGGAGGAGGGCGGGCAGCTTGCAGAGCCGGCGGAGGTCTCGGTACCCCACGCCCCACTCGGCACCCGGCAGGTGGCATGAAGCAAGGTCCCGGTGCCATGCTTTCTTCTGCAGACACACGCCTCCCGCAGTGTGCCTGGGAGGGGAGGATGGTTTCCGGTTCTTTCGGGTCCTCTTATGGGCCACTGAGCTCGAGGAAGACAGGCAGACCTCGCTCTTTGGCCTTCCTAGCCCGGGGTCCCTTTCCCTCCCGGTGCCTCCATCTTCAACCCTAGAAATTCCCTGGCAGGAAGGGGTCAGCAGGGATGAACAGGTTATCGAGGTTGGCTTTACCCCACCCTCATCCCGAACTCCATCCCCACCCCCATCCCTGCTCAGGGGACAGGAGAGGACAGAGGACAGCTGATGTTCCCAGTAACCCCTGGGCCTTTGTCTCTGACCTGGTACCTTGGTCATCCCCAAGATGATTCCAGGGAATGGGAGTGACTGTCCCTCATCTGGAAGGGGTGGGGCACCTGACTGTGAATGGGGGGCGTAGGGTCTTTCATGGAGGCTGGGGGATGGGCATACCTGTCTTTGGAGTAATATTTTAGAAGAGTTTGGGAGGTGTCAGGGCATGACTGTAATCTCAGCACTCAGGAGGTATAAGATCAAGAATTCAAGGCCAGCATAGACGGTTCGTGGCCAATCTGGGCTATACTCCTGAGACCTTGTGTCAAAACAACCCTCCCCCCAATAAAAGGTTGGGTCATTGGCCCCACCCCCCTTAGGACTCTTACCCTCCCTGGGAGCAGGGTTGGGCTGGGAGTAAGAGCCTAGAGACCAGGGCTCCTTACCCAAGGTCTTTGACGATTCCACTGGCCACTTCAGGCAGAGAAGGGTCAGCTGGCCTTGGAGTGGGGCTGGGCAGGCCCTCGAGGGGATCTTGGTCTGGGGAATGTTGAAAAATCCATCCTCTGGACTCTGAGGGAGTTCTGCTCCGAGTTCAAGGAAAAGCATTCAGGGAACTGACTTAGGGTGTCCCTGGAAGGTGTCAGCAGTGGGGTCCTGTATCAAGTTGGTTCAAGCTGATTGATTGATGGTCACAGGGCTACCTACTGGGTGTCAGTCACTGTGGTCCTATGAGCCCAGCATGCACCTGGCCTCTGAAGCAGAGGGTAAGAAAAGGTGTGAGCCGTTCCCAGAAACCCTGGAGACCCATGGAGGCAGTTCCAGGAGTTAGGTATCTGGGTGTTTCCTTGGTGACTAGGTTCCTTCTCCAGCCCTTCGCTCCGCAGCTGTGGGGTCCCGGCCCTGAGTGCGCTGTCTGGTGAGCCCAGGGTCCACAGAGTACAGGACAGAGACAGCGACAGCGGGGATGCCTGCCAAGGTCACACTGTGAGGCTGAGACCTGGGTCCTCCATTTCCCATGCTTCCTCCACGACTCCCCTGCCAGGGCAGTTGAGGTCACACTGACTGAGAGACTCTCCGACCTTTCCTCTTGCGTCCTGAGTGCCACCCCCAGATCAGGTTGCATTTTCTAACCCTCTCCCCATCCTGAGATGACAGAGCCTGACAGTCTCAACATGCACTTCAGCAACTTAGAAGTGAGAGGTATGAGCTGGGCAGTGGTGGCGCGCGCCTTTAATACCAGCACTCAGGACGTAGAGGCTGGTAGATCTCTGTGAGTTCAAGGCCAGCCTGGTCTACACAGTGAGTTTCCCAGGGCCATAAACCCAGAAACAATAAAGGCAGGGCTGGAGATTCACTGCAGGGGCAGGTCCTTAGCCTCAGCACCCTCAGCCTTGTGGTGATATCACTTCAGGTTTCGCTGGGCTCCTGAGTCCCTACCTCTGCACCCCTGGACCAGTGGTTGACCACTGTCCCCGTTTGCTAAGGGTTTGCATGGGCCATGTTCAGAGCCTGAAGTGGAGGTCAGGGGTCATGAGCTTTGATGTCTCCCAGAGCCTGGAGCCTGCAACCAACTGGGGCTACCCAGTTCCCCCTACTCCAGGTCCAGGCTACACCTGAGAGATCCACCCTACCCAGCAGTTAGCTTCTGCCACTGGGCTGGGTGATCAGGAGTCTCCAGCCTGCAGTCCCTGCTCCACTGTTCCCAACTGTGTGGTCTCAAGTTGAGAGGGAATCGTATTCAGGTGGGAGCATAGGACTGGATGGGAGAGGGTCTTAGTGCAAAGACCCCTCCCCACGGTCCAGTCACCGTCAACACTCAATAGCCATTTCTTGCGTGGTATCAGCAAGTGTATCAGCTTTGCTGCAGACATCTTGGTGGGATAGGGACGACTCCTGCCTCCGAGGAAGCAGTAGGTGCCAGGCATTTGTGTTGAGGGCAGGGGGATACTGGCCGCACACACTGCATCTCAGAGCTACTTTGTATTTATTGTCTATTTCAATTTCGTCAACTTTTATTTACTTATTTATTTTTTTTGGTTGTTCGAAACAGGGTTTCTCTGTAGCTTTTTGGAGCCTGTCCTGGTTACTTATTTATTTTTGAGACAGGCTCTTATTCTAGAGTCTTGGCTGGCATTGAACTCAAGGTCATCCTCCAGCTTCCAGCTCCCAAAAGCTAGAGTTTAGCGTCTGCCATGTTTGTCTTTTTGTTTGTTTGTTTGTTTAGATAGGATCTCCAGTAGCCCAGGCTAACCCTGGACTTGGTGTTCCTGAGGATGACCTTGAACTCCTGATCCTCCTCGCCTCTACCTCTTTTGAAGTGTTAGGATTATAGGCGGAACCACCAGACTTCATGCTTGTGATGCTGAGGGACTGAACCCAGGATTTCATGCATGCTAAGCCAGCACTCCACCAGCTGAGCTACAACCCGAGTCTGGGGTTCATCAGTTTTTGTTTGTTTGTTTAGAGACAGCGTTTCTCTGTGTAACAGTCCTGGCTGTCTTGAAACTCTCTTGGTAGACCAGGCTGGCCACGAACTCACAGAGATCCACCTCCCTCTCCCTCCCAAGTGCTGGGATTAAAGGCGCGTGCCACCACCGCCCGGCTGGTTCATCTTTTTTTAAGCTGCCACACTTTGGCTGCTTATCCTGAGCCACGCTGAGCCAGGTCTTGGCTCTCCTGACCCAGTTAGTTCTCCTTGAACCTGGGAGGGAAGTGGGTTCAGAGTGGAGCGAGACCTCACTCAGGTCCCCCACCTGGTAGCACAGAGAAGCAGACACACGTCTATGACTCAGGTCTATGGGCCCCAGTACTGAGCAAGGAGCCCCTGCCCTTTGATTTTTCAGACGCCTTGCTCTGCCCCAAAGCTGTTGGCACATGGCCAGCAGTCTAGAACCAATTTCTGGGATAGCTCAGAGGCCTCATGTCTGGTTAGGTTTTCCTGGCACCGGGACACACAGGGCGTCAGTATCTACCCCCTCTCTATCTCAGGGTCCCTCTGTGCCCACCTATGCCTCCTGGCTCCACAGCTTCTCTGTCTCCCCCTCCCCATCACAGGCCTCTCCTCCAGCTAGTCAGCCAGCCTCCTGGCCTGCCCTAGGGGTCTCTAGTGTCCAGTGTATTGGTTCTTATGAGAGCAGATGTTGGCCATCAGAATCAAATGTCTGATTATGTCTAGAAGGCTGAGGTCCTGCGGGGGCCCTGCCAGAGCCCCTGCTGGGAGCAACACTGCAGTGAGCTCTGTGGGAGAATTAGGAAAGAGTCAATGAAGTTCAGTCTGAGGGGAGGGACACAGTTTTGTGTTCAGAGAAGTCTGGTGGGGGGAAAGCAGTGTACGCGCACGTGCACACACACGCGCGCACACACACGCAGACCACAGAAAATAATGACTGCAGGTCCCTTTCTGGAGATCATCAGTACTACCCATACTGCCCCTAGGTCTGCACTTCGTCCTTGCCACTCACTACCTGGTGCCTTGGATATGCCATGCACATTCTCCGAGGCTTAATTTTCTCATCTGTCAGGTGGGCACGCTGCTACCCGCTTTGCAGGGTTCAAAGCGAAATCCTAGGTGAGGAATCACCATGGTGCCTGACCCGCAGCGCATGCTTAATAAACAGGCGGTGTATCCCCGCAGGCCAGGCTTCTCCCCCAAGAGAGTCATCTCGTCAGCTCAGGCCAACCTGGCAATGTGCCTGGTGTTGGTGCTACTGGAGTAGACTGGGCCCCAGGAGGGCAGAGCAAATGAGGAGCTGGGGCAGGTGAAAGCCTTTGGTTGGGGATGGAAAGGGATCCCTCTGAGCTCGGCCAACCATCCTGGCCCAGGTGGTTCGGGAAGACATTGGAGAATGGGCCTCTGCCAAATTCTGGGGCCTGCTCTCCTGGCAGGGACTCACCAGGCAGAGACACCAATGACTCAGTCTTTGGCCTCCCTCTGTAGGGTTCAGAGGGTCCCCAGGGCAAACACCAGCCCAGGAACAGGACACAGGAGTCCCACTGTCCAGAAAGACACATTGTGGGACAGAGCGAGCAACTCCTCAGAGGGAGTCCCAGCACAGCCGTAGCCTCCTGCGGTAGCGCTCCGCACACTCGGGTGAGAAGTGGGGTGTCCATGGGGAACACGTGGTTGTGGTCCAGAGGATTAAGCGCAACACTGCTTCTGTACAGCGCCAAGGGCAGCTGACATATCACAGTGGGAGGGACCACCTGGCGCGTCCATTTGCCGCAGGTGCCCGGAGCCTCTTTGGGGAGGCTGGCTTCCAGGGAGGCTGCACCAGGGGCTTTGCGCCCAGGCTGCTGCTCACTTGTTCGCCTTCTCGGTGCTGCTGGGAAAGAGCCCTCTTCACTCTTCCCAAGCGGCTGCAGGCTCATTCTCTCGCTCCTAAGAAACGCTCCGGGTGCAGGTGGCAACCACAGTGACTAATGGGCTGGGACACGGGGCCCTAATGAATAGCTGTAAGCTCCAGACAGCTCTAAAGCAAATAAGAGGAGTCTGGGGGATGGGAGGCGTGGGGCTGGTCGTCAGGTTCACCCAGGCTGGTAGCGGGAGCGCCAGGGCGTGAAGAGTTTAGGCTAGACATTATGGAGAACTGTCTGGGTGGTTAGGCTGACATTCTCATTGGGAGCTTTGGTAGAAAAGGCAGGAAACATCTCTGCCAAGCAGAGGGATGGAGGGGATCTCTAGATGACGCCCTCTCCTGGAAGAATCAAAATGGTCTTCAGGTTGCCATGGCAACAAGAGGACTGTCCCTCCCGTAGCCTGAGGAGGTGAGTGAGGGAGCAGGTCCAAGAAAGGGCCTCAGACCTTGGGGGGAAAGGAGTTAGGGTGTACACTGGAAAGGAGTAGGGTGTACACTGTGAAAGAGAGGGGGTGTCACCACACAACTCCCTTGGGAGAGACACCCAAGAAAGCAGGCAGGCATTAGAGGTCCTCTGGGTTTTCCTCTGCCCCACCCTGCATGGCAGTGTGTTTTTCCAGTCACCAAGGCCATGATGTGGCCAGGTCCCTGCTGGGCTAAGAGCAGCCTGTGATTTCACCCTGGGCTGGCTCATTACCTGACGTCTCTGTGGCAACCAGCCCATGACATCATGGGACTAAAGTCTTCAGGGGGAGGAGACTTTGGTAGGGGCATCTGGATCCCAAATGGGATGGGAGTCAGGCAGGAACGGGAGGGGTTGGAGCCAGGGGCTACCAGCCCCACCACCACCCCAGCAAATATTTGATGTCACTGCTGTCCTGGGTTCCCCTGCTCATCCTTGTCACTCCCTGTTCTGCAGCTGGAAGGCTCAGGGCTTCAGTCCAGGGAGTCCAGAAGCATCCCAGCACCCAACCAGGAACCCAGCACCACCCTGTAGCTAGACGGACTCTGACTTTGCATGACATGCAGAACTCCAGAACACTCCAAGTGTCTCTTAACTTTTTGTTGTTTGGGTGTGTGTGTGTGCACGTGTGGTGTGTATGTGTATGGTGTGTGTATGTCTATAGTGCGTATGCATGTGTGGTGTGTCTCTGTGTGTGGTGTGTCTGTGGTGTGTATTGCGTGCTTGGTGTGTTGCTGTGGATTCTAGACTGACTTGGAACATACCATATATTCCAGACTGGCTTCCAACTCCCGATCCTCCTGCCTCAGCCTCCAGTGCTGGGATCACAAGCATGCGTCACCATGCCTAGTTACAACTTTCAAACTTAAAAAAAATTAATTTGAAAAAAATTATCTCATAATAATTCATACCTGCATCATGTATATTTCTAGTGCCCATAGAGGCCAGGGAAGGACATCAGATCCATGGGAACTGGAGTTAGAGACAGTTGTGAATTGCCATGTGGGTGCTGGGAACCGAACCCAGGTCCTCTGGGAGAGTAGCCAGTTCTCTTCAATACTAGGCCATTTCTCCAGCCCCTAAGTTTTTTTTTTTTTTTGGTTTTTCGAGACAGGGTTTCTTTGTGGTTTTGGAGCCTGTCCTGGAACTAGCTCTTGTAGACCAGGCTGGTCTCGAACTCACAGAGATCCGCCTGCCTCTGCCTCCCGAGTGCTGGGATTAAAGGCGTGCGCCACCACCGCCGGGCAGCCCCTAAGTTTTTTTCTTTTTTATGTTTGCTTGTTTGTTATGTGTTTGTATGTGGTATTGTGCATATGACATAACATGTGGGATGGTCTTAGACCAACTGGGAGTCAGGTCTCTCCTGTCACCAATGGCTCCCAGGGATGGAAGCCAGATCAGTGGGCTTGGCATCAGGCACCTTTAAACCACAGAGACATCTTGCTGGTTGAGCTTTTTAATGGATATTTTTGGACCCTGTGGTGAATGAGCATGGCCCCCATATATTTGAACCCTTGGTCCCTAGTTAGTGGAGCTGTTTGGGAAGGATCGGGGGGTGTGGCCTTGTTGGAGGAGGTGTGTCACTGGGGATGGGCTTTGATGTCTCAAAAGCCCCTGCTATCCCAGTTAGCTCTCTCTGCTTTGTGCTCGTGGATCAGGATGTGAGCTCTCAGCCATGGTTTCAGTGCCATATCTGCCTGCCAAGTTGCCTTAGTCGTGGTATCTCAGCATCGCAATAGAAAAGTAACTAAGGCAGACCTGTAGGAAGAAATAAATACATTTTGCATTTTGACCCAGTGTGTTTATCTAGAAAATTCTTCCCTGTGCGAATTCTCATACACATACACACACACACACACACACACAAGCTCCATGACACAAGACTGAACGAATCTCAGGCTGCCTCTGGTCCTGATGATCTCCATTCTGTTCTATTCAATACTTATTTTGTTATTTTTTAAATAGATCCCGTGAAAAGACGGTTGAGGATATAAATGAGATTCAGTGGGAGAACGCTTCCCAGCATGCACCAGGCCTCAGTTTTGATCTCCAGCTGGAGATCATTCAGATAAATGGATAACCATGTAAGCAGCGAATAAATTAAAAACAAACCTGAGGAACGGCTTACATGACCACTGAAGGATGTAGCCCCTGCCCCGCCATTGAGTCCCTCCTTTGTGGAGATGGGGGTACTGGAGCCCAGAGAAAAGCAACACTGACTTGGGGTCACCCAGCGGACTGGAACGCAGGAGGCTGTGCTGTGGACTATCGAGTCCAAGCACATGGGGCAGCCCTCATTCTCAGAACCCACGTTGTCTTCTGTGCCCTGCCCTCCTTATGTCTGGGCCACTTTGGGGCAGGAGAGGACATTGACTGTCACCTTGCCTTCCTCTCCTATGATGTCCAGACAGCCTGGTTCCAGGCTCCCTGCCTTGGCCCATGCATTCCAGCTTTGGGGCAGGTCCCAGATCCTCTGGCCTCTTTCGGAAAGTAATTTGGCTGGAAACTTTCACCTTGAACGCAGGCTTGTACTCTCTCCAGCCGGGCTGCTTGTGCCTGTGGTGTGAGCTCTGTGGTGCTTCCTCTGTTGGGACCCCGTTCTGCCCTGACCTGTTGGGGTCTGGAGCGGAGTGTGGCTGGAGACAGAACCCAGTGTTTGACAGAACACCGTTCTCACTAACGGTGGCTTGTCCCTGTCGTGTTGATGTATGAACGCCTCACTTTTCTCCTTTGTGAAGCCCCCAATGAGATCCTGCTGTGTGCTGGGCATTGCGGAAGGAGCTTGGCTGCTGCGGCCCATCAGATAGATGAA
Source organism: Microtus pennsylvanicus (assembly GCF_037038515.1). NCBI lineage: Eukaryota > Metazoa > Chordata > Mammalia > Rodentia > Cricetidae > Microtus > Microtus pennsylvanicus. Next base: position 72,622,103 of record NC_134591.1, read on the forward strand.
GTTGGGGCTGGGGAGATCATTCAGTCGGGGACCTGCCTACATTTCATTCCCAAATCCACATTAGGAGGCCAGGCATGGTAGCCTGCACGTGCGGTGCCAGCGCTGGGGCACAGAGGCAGCTGGAGGATCCCTGGCCATGTGGCCTGGCCTACGTGGTCATTTCCAGTCTAATGAGAGCCCTGGCCTCAAAAATAAAGAGATGGATGGATAGATAAATAAACAAATAAATGCATACATGAATAAATAGATAAGTAATAATGCCTGAAGAACATCTCCCAAGGTTGTCCTAGCCTACACACATACACACACACACACACGTTCTCTCTCTCTTACACACACATACACACATGCTCTCTCTCTCTCTCACACACACACACACACACACAAACGCCTAGTCTCAAAGTAAAAAAAAAAATCTTTGTGTAGCTGTAGTATGTGTTTGTATACTAAGTGCTATTACAAAAGAGTAAAAAAAACATTATTTTTTTTTCTTTATAGCCAAGCATTGTGACAGGGTTTCTCTGTGTAGCCCTTGCTGTCCTGGAAGTAGCTCTGTAGACCAAACTGACTTCAAACTCACAGAGATCCTCCTGCCTCTGCCTCCTGAAGGCTGGGCTGGTAGTGGTGGTGAATTCAGGAGGCAGAGGCAGGAGGGTCTCTGTGAGTTTGAGGCCAGCCTGGTCTGTATAGAAAGCCAGGGCTCCATGATGAGACCCTGTCTCAAAAAGTCATAAAGTAAAAATAATTACAATAGCGGGCACATTGGCACAAATCTCTAAGTGCCTCCTGCTTGCCAGGCTGGGGCAGGAAGTTCAGAGATACATAGAAAGCCTCTGTCTCAAAGATGGAGGAAGGAGAAAAGGAGGAATCAGAAGCTTTACACTTATCCGTTGATTTCAATTATTAACTTAGAGATGAAGCCTTGGATTTTTTGAGACAGGATCTCTCTGTGTAGCCTGGCTGTCCTGAAACTTGCTCTGTAGACCAGGCTGGCTTCATACTCACAGAGATCCACCTGCCTCTGCCTCCCAAATGCTAGGATTAAAGATGTGCGCCGCCACCACCTAGCTGTCCAGTTTCTTTACACATAAAAGGGATAGCTTAACTCCTCCTTTTTGGTCCAAACCCCTCATTTCTATTACTACCCTATTACTATGATTAAGTAGGTTTTTTTTTTAAATTTCTCCTCCCATCTTTATTTCCAGATCTGCTCACAAGTGCCCAGAAAGACTGCCCCAGGCCCCAGGGCACAGACCTCTTGAATCAGGATCTGACCTCCAGCCAGCATCCGCCTGCTCTTGTTCCGGACCATGATGGTGGCAAGGTAACTGGCCGTTCCTCACCCTCCCTCCAGCTGTTCTTTTTTGTCCCTAAGGCAAGCAGAAGCCATTCTCAGTTCCTTTCTTCCTTGCCAACCCTAGTTTCCCCCTGAGCAATAGGGCACCAGGGGCTTGGCATTCAGCTGGATTAGGGTCTGTCTTGGGCTGGGCACCAGGAACAGGGCCAGACTTATTTAGAATACACAATCCCACCCCAGAGGTCTTCCTGCCCAAATTAACTCAAGTCTTGCAGACAGTAAGTTCTGCTGCCGGTCTAGACTGCTTAGCAGCTGGGAACAGATACTCAAGAGCAAAAGTAGGGGGGTTCTCCACATAGATCAGGAAGGTGTAGTGAGGGGTCCTGGTGCAGCGAGGGGTCCTGGTGTAGCGAGGGGTCCTCGTGCATACTTTCCATACTCGCCCAGGGGTGTGTCTTGAACCTACCAGTTTACTTTGTTTGTTTTAAGATTTATTTATTTTTCATTTACGTGTATGAGTGTTTGACTTCATGTGTCTATGTTCACCGCTTGTGTGCAGTACCTGTGGATGCCAGAAGAGGGCAGTGAATCCCCTGGGACTAGAGGTACAGATGGTTGTGAACTGCCTTGTGGGTGCTGGGACCTGAACCCATGTCCTATGGAAAAATAGCACATGCTCTCAACTACTGAGCCATCTCTACAGCCTTAAGATGCTGTTTTTAAAATTTTTTTGTTTCATCATTAATGTTATTATTATGATTATTTGATTTTTTTTTTGTTCTTGATGTTTTTCCATTTTTTTGAGACAGGGTTTCACTATGTTGTGCTGGCTGTCCTGGAACTCACAGAGATCCTCCTGCCTCTGCTTCCCTGGTGCTGGTATTAGAGGCGTGAGTTCATTGGTTTGTGAACTCCCTAGTCTCCAGGTATCAGGAAATAATGAAAGTATACTCTGTTCTAGGCCGGACCTATCACCGTCTCCTTCTAAGGCCAGTGTGTCCCACTCTTTTTAGTGCTAAGGGACAGCGGGCAGACCTTGATTTCTCAGGTGGAGCTACCCTACCCTGCAGGGACTTCAGGCCTTAGCCATGTCACAGCGTCCCCAGTCCTAACTGGTCCCCTTTCTCCTCTTGCTTCAGGACAAGCAAATGGATTTCTGTTGGGATCCGTGGCAGGTAAGTGTGCTTGCTCTCCTGCAGTATGGCCAGCCCAGGGAATGGATGGGATCTCCCTGTCTTTCTCTGCCTGGTCCCTGGCTGCCACCCACGGATGAGTGGGTGGCCACAGTGGTGCGCAGGGGACAGGGGGACAATGTCCTCTGGCTGACTGCCCTTCCCTCCTACCCCTTCTTTTTCTACAGAGGTGCTTCCAAACCACCAATGGCTACATATCCGACTCTAGAGCCTGCCCCAGCAACTACAGTGTGGCTGCCCTGGCCACCTCATCCCTTGTGGGTAGGTCCCCACAGTCCCTTCCAGCTCTCCCCGGACGTGTGCTGAGGGGAGGCAATGGGTCACAGTCATGCTGGGTTAATATTTTCTAATTGCCAGATTTCAGGCTCAGTTCCTCTCTCAAGGAGTTGGCTTGCTGGGCTTTCAGGCCCTGGGGATGCCTCAGAGGAAGGAGGGAGGTGCAGCTTTTGGGTGTCTGACTGCGTGGTCTCCCACGTCACCTTGGGTCTCGTTCCCTAGAAGCAGAGCCTGAGGTGGGGCCTGTGCCCCCAGAGAATTGCTCTTGGGCTGGCCCCTGGGGTGTGAAGGCAGCTGGGGAGGCTGAGGATTTTGCTCAGTGGAGACTTGGTCATAGCTGTGGCTCTCTCCCTGCCTCAACCCACTGGGAGCCCTGCAGCACGGTCGCCTGAGGATCAATGGCACTTGAAGACCATGGGTCTGGACTTCAGTCCTCAGTTGTCCGTGAGGAGGACTGTGTCGCCTTGAGGGCATGAGGCCGCACCAAAGCTGTGATAGTTTTTCTGAAGCAGGTGTGGGAACAAGCCAGGAGCAACACGCCAAGGTGGCTAGGAGAAGGGCGTGCAAGTGGGGTGGAACACCCACGCGGTTGTACTCGGCTGCAGATGGCTCTCAGCCAACAACCAGGCCGCTTTGCCCACCAACGCCTCCTACAGCTTCTCACACTGCAGGCTCCCATCACAATCCTTCCAGGTTCCCACAGGACCCGGCCGCCTCCTTCTGCCCCTGTCTCTGCAGCTCCCTCCACTTGCACACCTGCCACCCACCTCGCCCTGTCCCCAAGCATCTGAGAAACATACTGTCTCTCCAGTGAACTCCGCAGTCCAGCACCCCATTGGGGGAGCAGGTCTCCCCCTCCTTCTCATCTCTATTGTTCCCATGCTCCTGGTCCCTCATTCCTGTGGACTCCTTATCTGTCCTTGGAACTCGCATTCCCCGGGGCCTTGTGTCTGCCTGGCTTTAGGGACCCTGGGGATGCCCAGATCTGTCCCTGGTTCCATTAGCGATGATGAGCAGTTCCTGCCTCCTCCTCTTCGTTACTGTCTACACTCAGCCAGTCAGGTCCTACGCTCCCCAAGTCCTTCTCCTTCTGTCTAGCCCTGGCCTGCCTCTTGCTGGGTCCCTGCAATGGTCCTGAATTGTCCCCTACCTTCCTTCTCCACCGTTGAACTTTAATCTTCCAAATAACATACCAAACTTCCCTCTCCCGTGTCTGGCTGGGGCTCTCCACTGCTATGTAGACAACACAGGGCTGTCACCTTGACTCTCCAGCCCCAGTCTGGTCCCTGTGAGGGCTGCCAGCCTCTTGTCCCTGTGCGTCATCCTTGATTGTACTGATGTTATGCCAGCTCTTCTGTGCCATCAACCCCGTCTCACCTGTGGAACAGCCTGGCTCCCTTCTTTCCCACCACTGCAGACCTTCAAACCCAACTGCAGGCCACTTCCTCCAGGGAGCATTCCCTGAGTGCTCCACCCCAGAGTCTAACTCCACAGAGCAGGGAGCACAGGGAAGCTCCCTCAGAACTGTCGGTTTGTGAGTGGAGGGTGCTGGGTCCCAGAGGAACTGAAGGCCTCAGCTAGTCTAAGGGGTGGCTGGTTTGGAAACCTGATTCAAATTCAATAAGACATTGGGAAGGTTGGGGGGTGGACATACGAATGGGTGAGACATGTAGGTGAAGTAGGGCCAAGGCTGGGGAGGGCACGGGGTAGGGTGTGGGACTTGTGAGGCAAAGCTCCCCCTGGTCATGGTTACCGGAAACTGACAGGCACAGGCTTAGAGATCGGGGGTGGTTGGGGTACAGAGCATGGAATGGCCTGAAATGGGGTTTATGCTGACCTGGTCACCCGATAACCATCTGTGACCTCCTCGCAGGGGTGGTACAAAGCATCAAGGACCACATCACAAAGCCCACAGCCATGGCCCGTGGCCGAGTGGCCCATCTCATCGAATGGAAAGGCTGGAGCGTCCAGCAGTCAGGCTGGGAGCTGTCCCCAGGAGACGACGAGCATTATTGCTGTCTGCCTGACGAGCTGCGGGAGGCCCGCTTTGCTGCCGGTGAGCAGGGCGGGTGCAGGGAGGGAGGCCATAGGTGGGCGAGGTCTGCTGGAGTGAAGCTGGGTCTGAGCACGGGATGGCGTATGGGGCGGGCGCTAGGTGGCGCCCTTCCTCACCTGGGTAGAGAGGGAGGCCCGTGTAGGCATAGAGTGCCCCTTTCCCACCCATGGGTTCACCGAACCCAATCTTGCTGCCCGCCAGGTGTCGCTGAGCAGTTTGCTATCACGGAGGCCACTCTGAGTGCCTGGTCCTCCCTGGATGACGAAGAACTGCAGCCAGAGGACAGTACCCAGGGTGCCTTCCAGCTCCAAGGTACAGCCGGGCGTACCAAGGCAGGGTGGGCGGAAGAGCACTGAGGGTGGCGCCTGGGTCGCTCAGGTGGGCTCCTTCCTCTCCCCGTCCCCTCTTCTCCATGGCTTAGCTTCCTCCTCAGTAACCTGGGAGCGGCAGCTCTGGCCTACACATTCCCAGGGAGTGCCCCAAGCCAAAAGGAAAGCCTGGCTGCGGTGTGGCTTGAGTTGACACTAGGTGCATTGTGGGTCTGCTTTCCCAAACCTGGGTCCTGGTGAAGCGTGCATTGACTTAGCTCACTTGATTCTCCCTATGGCCAGAAGGGGAGGGCACAGAGGACCAGAAGGAGCACCCATAGCCACACTGCTCATCACTTCCTGCTCTTGGCTACTCTACTCCCTGTCATGGGGAGACAGCTGAGCCCAGAGAGATTCGGAGACCTGCCTGGGGTCACAGAGCTTAGCAGTGACATACCAGGTCTTCCACCCCTTGCCTGCCCTCCCACGCCCAGGGAGGTAGGATCCAGGATGCGGGATTCCATCTCTCCTCTGTACCCTCTTTTTGGTATTCTAGACCTGGAGAGCATCTACCTTCAGGACAGCCTCCTGAGTGGCCCTTCACAGGACGACAGTCTCCTAGCCTGCTCCCCTGGCCTCACTCTCGATGATGGCTGGCCTTCACTGGAGGAGGAGCCCGCTAGCCCCGCCCACCAACACCGGCAGAGGCTGCCTGGGGCTCAGGGGCCTGACAGTGGAGGGGCCCACGTGCATGGCTCCCTGCCCTCCGTGGACAGTGGGTCTCTCTCAGAAGACGAGGATGAGGTATTCTACAACTGAGGCGAGCTGGCCACTCCACACTTCTCTGGGAGCCCAAGGCCCCGTCTGCTGGCACTGAACATCTCCTGACTCCTTGGGACAAACACAGGGTGGAGTGTGGCAGGGATGGTCACTGTCAGTTCTTGTGGAGACCACTCAGTGCCTCCATGGACCTGCCCTCAACAGTGGGAGGGAGCCCCCTGCTTTGTGGGCTTGGCCCCTCTAGGGCCTCTGCCTTCAGCCCACTCCCAGACTCTAAGCAGACACCAGGGCAACTGGCCCCAGGAGACTGGCAGTCAGGCCCCTAGGAGGACACCAGGGGAAGATCGGGAGAGTGGGGGAGTCATTTGGAGGGGCCTGGGAAGCCAGCCTTGACTTGGGCTCATCTTCTCGCCACTCATCTGTCCCATGGAAGGTGGGACGGCTTCTTCTGGTCAAGCCATTCCTTGCCTCTCTAACATCTCTGGAGGGTCTGTCTGTTCCTCCTCTCTTACCTGGCTCCTCCATGACCCCTGTGCTCCCAAGCCAAGAGAACCCACATCTCCCCTTACCCCCTTCATCTCCCACAGGGTTCTCTGGTGACATTAAAGTAGTGTGCTCATCCTGGATGAACTTGACCTGGTATCCCAGGGAGAGCGTGTTCCTGAGCCCTGGATGAGGGTCTGTAGGGCTTAGGGAGGACTCCTCCTTCCAACACACAGATACCCGAGAAGCCTCAAAGGAGGAGGTCTAGGGCATCTTCTTGTCCCCAAAGAGCCACACCCAGAGACCTCCCTTTGCCAGTTGAACCACAGCCAGGGAGATCAAGTCTGGAGACCTCATCCCCAAGGTCCTGTTAGAGGTGAGGCCAAGCGTTATACGACCTGGTAGGGACCCTCATTTCCCTCTATCTCCCTACTGAGAGGTATAGATTGAAGAGCCCCAGGCCCAGCCTGTGATGCCCATGTGAGCACCAGATGCCCCAAGGGCTTAACCTAGGCCATCACTGGAACCCAAGGGGCCAAATGCACACTCTTGAGGGAGAACAGGCATGAACGGTGGCTCTGGGCATCACTTTTATTTTTCTCAGGAGCTACTGGTTGGGACTAGATCACCTCAGAAGGCACAAACACCAGGGCGAGATTCTTTTCCTTCCTCTGTCCCTTCAGGGTGGGCCACAATGAATGTGGAACCCTGTTCAGGCTGGCAGGGCTGCATGCCGCACTGAAGGACTGAGCTGGGCTAGAGAGGGTGGAGTCGGGAGGGAAGAGGGAGTGGGACTCCGTGCTGCAGCCTCTGGAGCCAGGCAGGAGTCGTCATTCCAACTCCCAGGCTGGCTCACTTGGGGGCTGGTGGATTGACCAATGTGGAAATGGCTTTCTTCAGCTGTAGCGGAGGAAGAGGGATTGAGGAGGATGGAGGGTTAGAGGGGTAGAGACAGCTCTGGCCTCCATCGACAGCACCCTCGATGGTCAAGTCTGTGGGTTTATAGCTGGTGCCTACCCCGTGGCATAAGGGACACCGAGTCCAGAGAGTGGCAGGCTGGTAATTGATGTCCAAGGCTAAGTGACCCCTCTAATCCAAGGATTATAGTGTATCTCCCGATCTTTGAAAGGAGGATGTTGGTGCCCCCACCCCCAACTCTGCTTTGACCACCCTTGAGACCCCAGTACCTCTACCCAGGACACAGAGCCCACGGCTCTGCCCCGTGATGTCACGAACAGCATCTGAAGGGTCAGCAGCTCAAAGAGGCTGTGTGTCTGGAGGGGAAGTTGACAGGAAATGGTGGAGTCAGGGAACACCCCTGTGGCCACCATACCCTTCTCTGTGCCAGCTGAGTGGAAGAACAGAGTCCAGCCTGCAATGTCTAGTCTGACCACTAGGTGGTAGTCAGAATCCATGACAGAAGCAAGGGCTCAGGTAGGTTGGTCCAGGTTACCGAGCCCCTGGGACGCCATGCCTTGGTAGGTCCCTAGGCTGCTTCTATCACCAGTCCCACACAAGTGCCTGCTCTGAGAGGCTGGGTGATCTACTAGCTGTCACACAAGATAAAGGGGAAGCTCCTCAGATTGGGATCCTTGTGTGATGTATAAATTTTAAAAAGGTTTTGTTTTGTTTTTCAGAAAAGGTTTCTCTATATAGCCCTGGCTGTCCTGGAACTTGCTATGTAAGCCAGGCTGGCCTCAAACTCACAGAACTCCTCCTGCCTCTGCCTCCCAAGTGCTGGGATTAAAGGTGTTTGCCACCATGCCCAGCTTTTCTTCTTTTTTTAAACAATTTTATGTTTATGGGTATTTGTCTGCATGTATGTCTGTGTACCACATGCATTCAGTGCCCCTAGGGTACAGAGGGGGTTTTGAATCCTCTAGGATTGGAATTATAGACAGTTGTGAGCTGCCATGTGGTTGTGGGAATTGAACCTTTGTCCTCTGGAAGAGCAGCCAATGCTCCTAAAGCTGAGGCATCTCTCCTGCACCATGGGATGCTCCTAACTGACAGTTTCTACCCAGAAGCATGTGTTTCCCAAGCCCGCTTACTTCCCTGTCTCTCCTCCACATGGCCCCAGCAACCCTGGCGGTGAGGGGCTCACAGGCTGAGGCTGCTGTGCACATCTGCAGGTGAGAAGTGTGCACATATGTGTGCGTGTGTGCGTGCACAAGTGTGTGTGTGTGCGTGCGCGCTCGCGCAACACTGAACAGTGGGAGGAGGTGGAGCCTAAGTCTCCTCATCAGGCGCTCCCTCTCCACCCACTTTCTCTAATTCTCCCTTACCTGATACAGGGAGGTCTCTGGGGACAGCTGCAGGGTCACTGGCTGTGTGGGGCAGCCACCAGCCAAGATGTCCTGAAGAAAGCGCTGGGAATTGGGGGAAGATGATGGAGGCCTGAGCCAGCCTTCAGTTCCCAGGCTCCCATTCTCTAAACTCCCCCTTCACAGCCCTGCTCACACCCCCACCCTGTCCACACACCTGGCAGGGGGACCCACCTGTTGGCCTGGAGCCCAGGAAGCTGGCTCCGTCTGGAGGGCCTGCACCAAGTGTGTCCTTTCCACAGTGCCCACCAGGATCTGAGACTCTAGGCAGTGCAGAGGAAGGACATATGAGGACTATGAAAGTTATTTTATCTGAGCACCTACTATGTGCCAAGAACATGCTGGGTGCTTGTTTCAAAGATTTATTTACATTTTTATTTTACATGTATGACTGTTTTGCCTGCTCATGTATATGTGTATGTGTGCGCACACTGTGTATACTTCCCCACAGAGGCCAGGAGAGGGTGCCAGAGTCCCTGGAACTAGAGTTAAGAACAGCTGTAAGCTACCATGAGAGTGCCGGCTCCTTCAAGAACAGCAGTGCTCTTAACCACTGGGCTCTCTCTTCAGCCTCATACTGGGTGTTCTTGTGTCTCCGAGGAAACTTACAGAATTTTCTGTCTCTCAGGACACTTGTCACCCAGTTTATAGACGAGGAAGCACAGACTGGGTGGCACAGTTGGGTAACTGTCCTGCCCACAGAAATTCAAGTTTGGGCATGGATATGTGGCAGCTGGGGTGGCTGCATCACCTGTGACTGGAACCCCCAGAGTCCTCCCTAGGCTGCTTTACAAGAGTCTTCTCATCTCTAAATAGGACACAGACCTTAGTTATTGCGTCCGTGTCATCCACGAATAAACCAAAGCACAGAGAAGCTGAGTGACTTTTCCCATGTCACACAGCAGAGCCTGGATTCCAACTCCCTGCTTGCTCTGCTGCCTTGATACTCAGAGGGACTCTCCACCCATCCTCCCTGGCAGCCTCCCCCCACCCAAGATGAGTACCTCTGGTCTCCACCAAGGGGTACTGAGCCACATCTGTAGAGGTCACGACTTTGACCACCTCCTCCAGGGGCATGTCCTTGGCCAGGGTGGTGAGGGTACAGTTCATGAAGTGTTCCACAGTCACAGGGTAGGAGCTGTGGGCAGAGGGATGCATATGTCAGGCCCTGCATGGCAGTGCTAGCCCTCAGGAAGAAGCAGGAAACCTTGCTGGGAAGGACCCATGTGTGATAGTTAATATTTATCTTCAACTTAACAAGACCTAGCATCATGGAGCCTCAGTAAAATAGTTTTAGGCTGTGTTTATTGAGGTAGGAAGACAACCCTAAAAGTGGATGCAGAACTACCCACAGTGAGCGTGGATGTAGAACCACCCTAAACGTGGATGCAGAACTACCCACGGTGAGCGTGGATGTAGAACCACCCTAAACGTGGATGCAGAACTACCCACGGTGAGCGTGGATGCAGAACCACCCTAAAAGTGGATGCAGAACTACCCACGGTGAGCGTGGATACGGAACCACCCTAAACGTGGATGCAGAACCATTCACGGTGACCGTGGATGCAGAACCATCCACGGTGAGCTATGGCCCTGAACTAGGACCAAGCGCAAGCTGAGCACCATTTCTCTCTGCTTCCTGATGTGGATGCCGTGTACCCATACCCCCACGCTCCTGCCGCCACACCTTCCCTGCCAAGATGGACTGTGCTCTCAACCTGTGAGTGGGAGTGAACCTTCCCTTCCTGAAGTTGCTCTTGCCTTGTGTTTTATTGTAGCAAGGAGTAAATGGGCAAATGCTTTTAGTTTCTGAGTGCACGACGAGGGGGGACTGAATGTCTCCTGGAATGGGGGACACTTAGGACCCTGCAATGGGAAGGAACAGAGACCTGCTCCCTAGTGGGAGTATTCTGCACCCTCTGCTTCCGGCACTAGCCTCGCCGGGGACTGTGTCACCTAGCAGAATTCTGCTCTAGAGAATTTCTTTTGGTTGTGTTTGGTTTTCACACCCGAGAGAATTTTAGTTTTTGAGAGCATGAGAAAAGTCACAGCCACATGGCCGCCGAGGGTTTGGAACAGGACAGCAGCTTGCATGAGCTTGGAGCTGGACCCAGAACACGGCGGATCTTGCGCCTCTGGGCCTATTGCTTTAGGAACTAAAACCGCTGGGCACAGTCTGGTGGAGAAAGGACCTCAGACCCCATCTGCGTCCCAGCTCCTGACCACCCACCTGGCTCAGAGAGCAGGGCAAGAGAGCCAGGAGAGAAGCCTGGCCTAGCTGGTGCTCAACCCCCCTCTTGACCTGAAGCAAGACAGACACCTGTCTGAACCCCTGCTTCCTCTCCTACCACATGAGGGTGGGCTGAGGACAACTGCATTGAATTTGGGGGGTCCTTTAGCTCCTAGGGGCTGGAGGTATGGCTCAGCTGCTAACGGCTAGGCTCACAAGCAAAAATATAAGAGTTCCATTCACTTCACTTCTTAACTCCCAGACCATCCTGGGACACCCTGTTAGCCAACTTGAAACTCACCCAATCTTACGGCCACGAATCCACGGCAGGTATGGCAGTTTCTTGGCCATGATGGTGCCATCATAGAAAGAGGGTTGACAGTTTTGGGAGATGGCATTGGCCGCCAGCACTGCCATCAGCACAGGCAGTGCGTGAACGATCTGTCCGGTCAGCTCAAAGGCCAGCAGCGCCGTGGAGATGCTGTGGGTCACCGCCCCCGAGAAGGCAGCAGCTCCTGCAGGGACAGAGCCACGGTGGGTGGGTGACTCAGGCCAGGAGCCAACTCACCCAGAGGGCAAGGTGGGTACAGTGTGACCATGGCTAGTGTCAGCAATATCCAGAGGGCACATACTAGAAACTGCTAGCAATGCTCAGGTGTGGCGAGAGAAAAGGGATATAGAGGGCATAAGGAATGGGGGAGGGGAGACGGAGCTAAGAGAGAGCTGGGAGGTTCGGAGGATGATGGGGTTCAGGGAGTGGAAGGCACATTGTACAGTTCACTCCACGCCATAGACAAACATCAGCCCCTTCAACCATAGTCTAGCTCATGTGGTCTTCCCACTCCTGGGCCCAGGTTCACTCACCTGCCAGAGCATAGCCCCCAGGCATGATGGGGTTGACCTCACCTCCAGCCACAATGCCCTCTGGGAAGGCAATAGCTAGGGCCTCTCCCAGGAGGCGCCCGATGACAGCTCCTGCCACAGACTCAGAGTGAAGGGGCAGTCAGGCTGACCAGACCCCCTTCTCAGTACTCCTGGGAGACAGATGGTGTGCGGGAGCCATGGTTATGCCCCACGACCCCCGAATCTTCCTGGAATCCAGACTTACCAATGATGAATATGGGCATGAAGTACCCAGCAGGCATGGGGATTGTGGTAGCCAGAATCAGCATCCAGAACTGTGCCGGGAATGGGAGAAGGGACCAGAGAGCAGAAGTTATAGGCAACGGGGGCAAGAGTAAACAAGGGAGGAATAGGATGGGAGTAGACTGTTCTCAGAGAAGACAATGCCCATGCTGGCCCTGAAACACTGTCTGGAGTTACAGACAACATCAAATCAGTGGAGTAACCAAGCCCTATTAAAGTGCCCACTGTGTAGTTGGCGCATGCTAAGTCATTCACTTTCTCACCCTCAGCCTGCCCTTTGGGTAGAAAGAGCAACTACCCCCATTGTTTTTGTAAATGAGTGTGCATGGGCTGGAGAGATGGCTCAGAGGTTAAGAGCACTGGGTGCTCTTCCAGAGGTCCTGAGTTCAGTTCTCAGCAACCACAAGACATGACATGCCCCCATGCCCACCTTTTTATGTGGGTGCTGAGGGTGGGCACACTCAGGTCCTCATGCTTTTGAGGCCAGTACTTTATTAACTGAGCCATCTCCTCAGCCCCTACTTCATGGTAAAGATAAAGAAACTGAGTTAAAAACACAAAAGGAATCTGGGGCTGGGGAAGCCAGTGTGACTTGTTAGCAGCATAGTGACTCTGGCTCAGATCGGAGACAGGGATGGAAGTGCACAGTGCTCCAGGGTCCCGCTGTGGATGCAGCCCCATCCCACCCCAGATCTGCAGGCAGAAAGGACCCACCTTCATGACCAGGAAGAAGGCTAGAGTCCCAAAGATGGTGAACTGTGGGTGGTACCATTCAAGCCACAGGTTCTGCGGGTCAGGCTCAGCAGGCCAGGGTGGGGAGGAGTTCCGGGTCATCAGTGCCCACGAGTTGTTGTCAAACAAAGAGCGCAAGTGCTCCGCCATGGACAGCTGGGGCAGAGGCAGTGGTCGGTCAGCCTGTCCCGTCTGCCCCATCTCCGCCATGGACAGGGGGGCAGAGGCGGTGGTCGGTCAGCCTGTCCCGTCTGCCCCATCTCCGCCATGGACAGCTGGGGCAGAGGCGGTGGTCGGTCAGCCTGTCCCATCTGCCCCATCTCCGCCATGGACAGCTGGGGCAGAGGCGGTGGTCCGTCAGCTTGTCCCCGTCTGCCCCATCTCCCACCTGAGCCTCAACAACTCCACCCCTTCCTAGCTGAGGACCCTGAGGATGGCTCTGCCATTACTGAGCGACAACCTGGTCATCTGAAAAATGACCTGTAGGGATCTCCCTTTGACAGTTTGGGGGCAGTGAAAGAGATGAGGCACAAAGGGGAGATGCCAAACGGGACTCACCACCCACCCCCTAGCTCGCGAGCGCCCCTTACCCGCGAAGCCATGAAGCGGCCCACACCAGGCGGATAGGTGACGGAGGCCAGGACCAGAGCGACCAGAGCTGCATACAAGGGTTTGCTGTGAGAGAGAGGGAGTACCGGTTTGCCTCTTCTTCCCCCACCGTGTGCTGGGGTGTGTGTGTGTGTGGATCTTTGCGGCTCCTCATCAGAGACAACCCCACAATGAAGACAGAACTGTGGAGGAAGGCGAGGGGCAAAGAAACAGGCAGAGGAGCCCAGGAGAAGTGGTGCGGCAAAGGGAGGGGGAGAGGGAGGGTTTGGGATAGAGCTGGACAGTGACAGACCAGCCAGGTCACGGTAGGGATGGGTCTTGCTGAGTCAGGGGGGAGGAGGAGGAGCTCCAAGATAAAGGACAGGAGGTTCAGGGAGGAGAGGAAGCAATGTCTGATGAAAAGGATTCCATGATGGGATGGGTCTCCAGTAAGCGGGGCAGGAGGTGAGGGGCTTGGTGGATGGGTGCTGGTGAGACAGGAGACGCTGTGAGTGAGGTGTCCCAGAGAAAATACTTAAGGGACTTATGGCTAGGACCCTAACTCAGGTAGGGGTGGGGCTTTCTATAGTGGGTGTGGGTTGAGAGTGGGTCCTCCCTGCAGGTCTTCACCCACCTGGTAGCTAGCAATTTGGAGGTGTACCGATTGGTCTTGATGAAGCGAACAAAATTCCGCTGACAGGAAAGGTAAGCGCAGCTCAGGACACCGCAGATGGCCCTGGAGGTGGCAGTGAGGGTCAGTGCAGAGCTACCCCAGTTCACGCCTGGAGGAGCCCGGTTGAGCTTTCAGGGCCTGAGACCACACTTACCCCAGAGCCACAAAAAAAAAGATTTCAGGCAGATCAAAGGGCACATCCACTCGGAAACTGGTCTTGTAGATGGAAGTGATGGTCTCTGGGGGAGGGTGGGAGTGCGGGTCTGAGGTCACACTCTTCCCCACCCAAAGTGCATCCCAGAATAATTCATACAAGGGAGGTAGCACAGTGCCCCGAGATCAAGCATCTCTGACCTTGTGAGTCAGACAACCTGAGCGCATCATTCAGCGAGCCATGGCTCTCTCTACCCTGGAGCCCTTCTCCAAATCCACACTGTAGGTTCCCTTCTGTCCATCAAGGAGGGAGGGCTAGCGACTAAGATTCCCTAAGAAAGGGTGGTGATGAACGTTTTTAATCCCAGCACTAGGGAGGCAGAGGCAGCCAGATCCTATGAGTTTGAGGCCAGTCTGGTCTACAGAGTAAGTTCCAGGACAGCCAGTGCTACACAGAGAAACCCTGTCTTGAAAAACTGAAAAAGAATATTTTTCGCCCTAGGAAAACTCAGCATCTGACAGAAAGGCTTAAACCCAGGAACTCTTTTTTTTTGTTTTGTTTTGTTTTGTTTTTCGAGACAGGGTTTCTCCGTAGCTTTTTGGTTCCTGTTCTGGAACTAGCTCTTGTAGACCAGGCTGGCCTCAAACTCACAGAGATCCGCCTGCCTCTGCCTCCCAAGGGCTGGGATTAAAGGCGTGCGCCACCACCGCCCGGCATCAGACGACTTTCTACATGTGAGTGTGTCCTCATGATTGCCTCAGCTTCTCCCTGAGTTGTGGCCCTTCTGTGGTTTTAACCAAAACTATAAGTAAATTCACTTCTACACACATCATATCATTTTCTCTTGAGGTAGGTGAACGGGCAACAGGGCACATGATATGGCTGGGTTCTCTGGTCACAGTTTGGTGATCAAGAATGGCCCAGGGTCTAGCAGAATTCACCCTGCCATGCTTGGGAGAAGCATCGTGTTTGGAGAGAGAGAGTCGAAATGCCAAGGTATCCCTCTCAAAGACCTCTTGGAGAGCTGAGAAGTGTTCAGTTCTGTTAAATTGCCTCCTACCAAGAGGAGCTTTTCAGTATCTTCCGACCTTGGCTGCTGTATGCATCCTGTCCCCGGGCACAGGGATGTGGGCTCCTCTCTTAGCCTTAGGCTTCAGCTG
Organism: Microtus pennsylvanicus; assembly: GCF_037038515.1. Classification (NCBI taxonomy): domain Eukaryota; kingdom Metazoa; phylum Chordata; class Mammalia; order Rodentia; family Cricetidae; genus Microtus; species Microtus pennsylvanicus. Next base: position 72,637,503 of record NC_134591.1, read on the forward strand.
CTCTTGGTGGAATCCACATCCTAGTTCAGAGACGGATGGCACAGCACTCCCAGGCCCTCAAGACCGAGGAACAGACACACAAAGGGGAGGATTGTAGAGAGGGACATGGCAATGAGAATTCCTGTAGGAGAATTCTATGCTGGGCTTGAAGGCCAGCTCCCTTGGAAGTCCTGACCCCAGAAGGAGGACGTCTGCACGCACGTGTTTTCTGGCTTTTGTTTAACCTTTTTAGTGACACTGTGGTGACCAAGGTGCAGACAGACTGAGAACACCCCTCCAGCGTCACCTAAAGCCATAAACAAATTGATTCATACACATATGGATGTGCACATGCACACAAGTACTCCCTCTCTCTCTCACACACACACACACACATATACAAATGCATACAAACATGCGCACATGTGCACACACACATTCTTGAGTTTTTTTAGTTTAGGTAAACATTCAGACCCTGAGCTAGACTTTATGGCTGGATGCTCCAGAAACCCAGGTGATGGAGAAGAAGGAAAAGGGAGGGGAAAGGAAGAAAGGAAGAAAAGGAGGGAGGGAAGAAGTGAGGGAGAGAGGAAAGGAGGAAGGAAGGCAGGAAAAAGGGAAGGGTGAGTGGAGATGGGAAGGAAGGAGAAGACAATGGGGTGAGGAGTTGCAGAAAATGGAGGGAGAGACGAGGTCCCCCACGTGGGACTCACCCTGCTCACTGTTGAAGACCGCCAGAAGGCGGAACATGAAGGCCCCGCAGGTGGCAGCGAAGAAGCCCCTCCAGTAATTCCAGACGGAGAAGTGAGAGGACATGACCTCGATGCTGAACAGGACACCTAGGGGACACACAGCTCAGGGGACCCCTCTGCCCTAGCTGCAGGATGTCGGGGTCACATTCTCCCTGACCCTCCCAGCCCTGTTGTTTTGCTGCCTGAACCGCCGAAAGCCCCTATTGCCTTTGTCCTTGGCTCAAGCCAAGAAGGCTCACAGGTCCCCATCCTCACCTATGGGGTGGGACTGAGGAGTTCTATTTCCCAGCCCAAGAAACCAGGCTCAGAGTAGTGAACTCACTGGCCAAGGCCACACAGTGGGGCCTAAGCCCATAAGTTCAAAGAGAGTCTACAGGCCTGGACACCATCCCAACCACCCTGGGATGCCTGTGTACACAGCCAGATTGAAGGTTTTGCTGCCAGGATCAGGAGCTGGGGGGGGGGGGGGTGGCGGGTAGTGGGATGGAGTGGAGGGGGGACAAGCCAGGGAGCTCAGGGCCAGGGGAAGTTACAAGGTGGAGGAGGGGCTGAGCTCTCACCGCTGAAGGGGGCTGCAAAGACCGTGGCCACACCCACTGCAGCTGCTGCCCCTAGCATTTCAATTTCCTTGGCCTTGTTCTGGGGAAAACAGAACTCTGGGTTCAGGACCAGCTCCTGTCCCCTTCTTGTCTCAATGGGCTCTTTCTTGTACCCCTCACCTCAGATTCCCCAATGGTCTTGGTTCGTATGCGGCCCAGGTAAGTAGCAATCATTACACTGAGGTGCACAAAGGGACCCTGCGGGATGGGGGTGGGGGGAGAAAGCATTGATGCAGAGAGTCTAAGCCCTGGGGAAGCTGGGTCCTCCCTCCCCCTGATTCTCCTCTTTCTCCTTAAGGCCCCAAGGAATGGGAGCCGCAAGCTTGGACCGGAGATGATGTGGCATCCTTGTTCACATCCTTGTCCTAGGTGAACCCCAAACCTCAGGGCTGTCCTGACATGCATTTTATCACAGACTTAGCTGTGCTTCTAGAGGAACAAGGATGAGCAAGGAGGAAGGTGGGTGGGCTCTCCTTGTTCTTACCACTTTGCCTAGGAAGATGGTACTGCCTGTTGCCAGAGTGCAGGAGAGGCCCACCACCTTGGCCCCAAAGTTCTTGATGTCTAGATAATCTTCCAGGACTACACCGGACAGCATGGTCTTCAGCTCTGGGAGTCCAGACCCTGGAGCAAAGTAAAAACAAGGAATTAAGGAATTCTCTCTTATTCTCTCTCTCTCTCTCTCTCTCTCTCTCTCTCTCTCTCTCTCTCTCTCTCTGTGTGTGTGTGTGTGTGTGTGTGTGTGTGTGTGTGTGTGTGTCTGTCTGTCTGTCTGTCTGTCTCTGTCTCTCTCTCCTTGTCTAAGTACTAACCAATCCCAACCATGCCTAGCAAGATCAGAGGTGTCAGGTGGATTCTGGGTGGTAAGGCTAGCTCTCTCTTTCAACAAGGTCTCACTGTGTGACCCAGGATAGTCTGGAACCGGCAACCATTCTCTTGCTTCTGCTTCCCAAGATTTGCCTCCAGACCACACTTAGCGCCCCAATGCACACAGCACACTCTGGCACCATCCTCAGGACCTCACACACCCTGTGAGTGGGATGTGTGACTTCAGCTGTCCAGAGAGACAACTGAGGGTCCAAATGGACCTTGAAGCCTGCAGCAGCAGGGACGGGACCCAGGGAAGGTCAAGCTATCACCAGTCACACCTGCGAGGTCCCTGGGCTGCAGTTGTAGGCCACTCTAGAGCCTGAGAGCAGGCTGCTTCCATCAGCCCAGCCCTGACATCATGGACTGTGCTCCTATAGGTGACCCACCACCAATGTTTGTTTCTGTCCCAAAGGGGCCTAGGGAAGTCAAGCCAAGCCAGCTGATGTGCCGGGTCCCCTACTGACTTTGAATAAGTAGCCTGCCTCTTCCAAGTCTGCTTCCCCAGCACAAACATGTCCCTGTTCCCTGTCCTCCCTCCTCAGACGTCTCGCAGATGTGAAAAGATTTGGACCCAGGGGGCCTGCAGGACAAGGCGGGTTGGCCAGAGACCGGGTGACCATGACTCACCTCCAGAGAAGGGCGTGATGCTCTGTGAGAAGCCGGAGGAGAAGGACAGGAGGGCCACAGGGTACACAGTCCAGGAGAGATACCGGAGCAGGTGACCGTCCCCAACTTCCCTGTACAGCCACTTGTGTGCTGGAGATGCCCAACTGTCAGGGAGCCACCAGAGCCTCTACAGCCCTGGGGACAGACACTTGTGCCCACTCACAGACCAAGAGAGGGCCCACGGCCACCCAGTGAGAGGAGAGCGACCAGGTCCCCAAGTCCATATCTCAGTTTTCCAGCTTCCTACTTATGGGACTTTATTAAGCTAAGTAACTTGACTGAGTCTCAGTTTCCCTTTGGTCCAGTGGTCAGTGATGGTGCCCTCCCCAACCCTGGGTCCCGGAAAGGCCAAAGGAGGCCACTGAGGTCTTGGTGAGACAATATGGAGCCTCACCATGTCAACCGAGTGTCCAGGGGAAGTGCTATCTCATTGAGCACTCAACATGGAGGGAGGGCAGAAAGATGGGGTTTGTGCCCAGAAGTAAAGGCTCCTAGACGCATTCAGATTCTTTCCCCACACTGTGTGGCTGAGATGACTGAGGCCCAGAGATGGAAAGGAACCTTGCCAGGGTCACACAGCTGAAGCCAGCACCAGCTCCAGGCCTGGCTACCCACAGCCCTGCCCCAACCCACTGCCCTTGGCTGCCCAGCTGGCTTCCCAAGTGTAATGTAGGATTCCTATTGCCCAGAGCGGGCATGCATACCGGGGAGGCCTTACCTCTAACCACACGCCCAATAGCGAAGTTCATGGCATAGCTGATCAGAGCCATGAGCACCCCGAGGGCCATCAGGAAGTACCAGTCCTCACCCACACGGAACAGCCGCTCCTTCAGCCATTCCAGGGCCCCTGGGCAGGACACTGGGGTCACAGCTCCTTCTCTGGGGGCTGTTCAGGCTCTGGGTAGGGACAGCAAGCTAGGGACCCGGAGCTAGAGTCTGGGGTGATAAGGAGGGGCCCATGGAAGGGGCTCAACAGGATGTGTAGAAAGTTAGGTAGTGACACTGTGGCTTTGGTCTGTCTGCTCACTTGGGCCTGACAGAAGGTTGGTCAAAGTGGCAGATGGAAATGAGGGGCCTGACACCAATCTCTTACCCAGACCTCATCATGGTCTAAGCAACCATGAAGAGCATCAAGGACCTACTGTTGTCCCCAGGGCTGTGGGCCACCTGCACTTCAGGCCCCCAGGGATGCCCTTGGCACCGGCTGTCAGCCCAACCTAGAAGACAGACTTCTCTGGCTGTGGGCATCAGCGCCTGGGCTTGAACTCTGCCACTTTTTGGGGTTCCCACTTTCTCTGCCCCCTAACAATGAGGACGGTCAGGTTCTACTATTCAGAGAGAAGTGAAGTGAGTGATCTTGGCTCGAGGGTCAGTGATGTCCCAAGAGGACTTTTGGAGGAGGGGCAGGGAAGGACTGAGCTCTCACTTCTGATGCCTTGGCGGAGGCGTGGACACGGACCCCACAGCTCTTGCAGGGTCACCGGCTTCCCGGAGGAGCCTTCACGCAGCCCCACCAGTTCCTCCATCGGTCCTGTGGTAACGGGGGGGGGGACAGCTGCTTGGTGACAGGCACTATTTACCCACATCCCACATCTAGGTTCCCCCAGTACTCCACCTTCCGAATTAAAGGCAGAGCCCTATGCTCGTGGGTGGGTGGGTGGTGGGTGGGTGGGTGAGTGGGTGTGGGTTGCTGGTGCGGGGAGTTCTCAGGAGCCTTCAGTGGTCTCCGTGTGCCTTCTCTGGGTGGTGCCTGTGTGCTGGATATGCGAAATGGGACCTCTCAGCTCCAGCCATACCCAGAAGGAGCTGGGATGGGGGCTTGGTCTATTTCCTTTCAGAAACCTCTCCCTTGCTGGAGCTCCCTGCTGCCATCCTTCAGGGGCTCTAGAACGTTCTGAGCAGTCATTTTGCTCAGAGATGACTTTGTCATTTGGTCCCCGTGGATGGTTCTAATGCTCCATACCCCGCTCTCAATGCCCTGTGTCCGTCAGCTTAGTTCCAGGGGAAGCAGGAAGCTCCCAGACCCAGAAAGAGCTTCTGTCCCTGCTCCTATCTGCACCCTCCCTGCCTGTCCTGATCCTGGCATGTCCCACCCAAGTTCAAGTCCCTGCCTTCCTCGGCACCCTCAGCTCCTTACCTTTCGGTGCACCAGGCAGAGGTCCCGACTGGCACTCCTCTAACACAGCCTCTTTGTTTGGAGAGCCTCTGCACCTGGACAGGTGTGCATTCCGCCAATCAACACCCTCCCTCCCCCCATCCCAGGCTCAAGTTTACCATGACCACTAAAGAATGTCCCAGACAAGCCAACCAGAACTACCCCGGTCAACAGAGCACGAAGGACATGGCTTCTGAGAGGTGAGGAAGGGGTTCGGGGGTATTTCCACATGTGAGAGCAGGACAGAGGGCACCCATCTGTGCTGCTGGGCCCTGGAATGTTCCTGAGGTCCCGGTCTGGGAGTAGGAGCTGATGAACACACAGAGCAGTGAGGGAGGGTCCCCTCTGCTTATAGCTGAGCTTCAGGGTCTGGTCTCTTAGCTGAGCTCGACAGAGAGATGCAAAGTAGAGCGGAGGGAGGCAGCAGATGAAGGTGCAGGGACACAGGGAGGGGAGTGAGCACAGGAAGGGGAGTGGGCACAGGGGAGGGGAGTGGGCACAGGCAGGGGAGTGGGCACAGGGAAGGAGAGTGGGCACAGGGGAGGGGAGTGGGCACAGGGGAGGGGAGTGGGCACAGGGGAGGGGAGTGGGCACAGGGCAGGGTAGTGGGCACAGGGGAGGGGAGTGGGCACAGGGAAGGGGAGTGGGCACAGGGCAGGGGAGTGGGCACAGGGGAGGGGAGTGGGCACAGGGGAGGGGAGTGGGCACAGGGGAGGGGAATGGGCACAGGGCAGGGGAGAGGGCACAAGGGAGGGGAGTGGGCACAGGGAAGAGGAGTGGGCACAGGGGAGGGGAGTGGGCACAGGGGAGGGGAGTGGGCACAGGGGAGTGGGCACAGGGGAGGGGAGTGGGCACAGGGGAGTGGGCACAGGGGAGGGGAGTGGGCACAGGGGAGGGGAGTGGGCACAGGGAAGGGGAGTGGGCACAGGGGAGGGAAGTGGGCACAGGGGAGGGAAGCGGGCACAGGGGAGGGAAGCGGGCACAGGGGAGGGAAGCGGGCACAGGGGAGGGGAGTGGGCACAGGCAGGGGAGACAGCACAGGGGAGGGGAGTGGGTACAGGGCAGGGGAGAGGGCACAAGGGAGGGGAGTGGGCACAGGGAAGAGGAGTGGGCATAGGGGAGGGGGCACAAGGGAGAGGAGGGGTCACAGGGGATGGGAATGGGCACAGGGGAGGGAGCACATGAAAGGGCATCTCCATTGTCCCTGGGAGCTGGGCCCTTCCCAAAACTCAGAGCTTCCAAAACCCAGGGAGATGTCCAGTTGTCCTGTTTGAAAGAAATGGCATTGCAGAACTGTGGGGTTTCCTGCCCAAGATCACAGGGCCATCTGGCACCCTCCCTGGCACCCGAATGTCACCCATTTAGGAGGCTGAGGCAGGAGCATTTCTGGAAGCCCAGAGTTGCTGATCAATTTGAACAATATAGCAAGAGGCCATCTCTAAACAAACAAGCAAGCAAACAAACAAATAAATAAAGAGCTTTTACTCCTTTAATTTTTCTCAAGGGGTTGGTGTGAGCAAGCGTGAGGCCTTATGCATCCTAGGTCAGTACTCTCTGGCCAGCTCTTAGCTTTCAAGACAGGTTCTCACTATGCAGCCCAGTCTGGCCTCCAACTCCAAATTCTCCTGCTTTTGCTTCCTAAGCACTGGGATTACAGGCATGGGCTCTGTACCCACCAATAAAAAGAATTTTTAAATAAATCACTGTGGGTGTGATGTGGAGAAATGGCTCAATGGTTAGGAGTGTTTATTGGTCTTGCAGAGGACCCAAATTTGATTCCTACATCTGCCTGTAACTCCAGCTCCAGGGAATCTGACACTCTCTTTTGCGCTCTCTCTCTCTCTCTCTCTCTCTCTCTCTCTCTCTCTCTCTCTCTCTCTCTCTCTCTCTCTCACACACACACACACACACACACTGTATGTGTGTATATATATATATTTATATATATATATAAATTTTAAAAATTAATCAAATTAATTGCTTGGGCCAGCGAGATTGATTCAGCAGGTAAGGAAAGAACTATCTCCTGCAGGTTGTCCTCTAACGTCCACACGTGTGCCCTGACACACACACACACACACACACACAAATCCATATTATTCTGAGTGTGCAGCACGCGTGAAGCCTGCACTGCTGTGTCGTCACGCAGAATTACGCTGACGTTGGAGTGAGAAAGGATGAGCACCCACGCAGGGGCTCCTGCGGACAGGCCCAGCAGCTTGGCTGAACGTGACGGGGGGGGTATGGGAGGAGCCTGTGGAAAGTGGGGCCGCAAATGTGTCCTAAGTCACACTTTGGGGTGACATTTGTAGTGGTCCAACCATGGCGGGTTCGTACGTTCCAGGGTAGGGGCATGTGGACTAGAAATGCTAGCAGGGACAGAGATAGGAAAGAAACAGAGAGACATAGGAGAGCGGCGGGAGGGCCACCCAGTGAATACTGATTCTGCCTGTGCCGGGAGGGCCACCCAGTGAATACTGATTCCACCTGTGCTGGGAGGGCCACCCAGTGAATACTGATTCCGCCTGTGCCGGGAGGGCCACTCAGAGAATACTGAATCCACCTGCATTTATGTTGCACACGTCCTTTATACCCCGATACAAAAGAGGCGGGAGGAAGAAGGCAAAAGACTGCTTTATCATGACACAAAGGACAACCAGAACAGTTACTACTCTGATACTTGAGACATTTAGCCATTATTTCCTGATATTTTGGGCAGGATATGTAGCAAATACACCCTAGACCAAGTATCCTGTAGGCAGCCACTCCCTGGGTCAAACTTGTCTTAAAATGAAGGAACAGGAATAGGCTTTAATTCTCTGGCCTTTGGTCAGGGTAGAGTAGAGATTCACTTCTGTGGGCCATCTTAATGTTCAAAACACCAAGTGAACCACACCCTAGGTCAGGGTTTCTTGTTTGTAGCCACACCCGTTGTCAATGAGTTTGAAGGAGCAGAAATAAAGTCAAATTCTCCGACCTTTAGTCAAGGTGGAACAGGCTCACATCTGTGGAACCCCACACAAACGGAGGCTCCACGAGGTCCAAAAGGTGCCGGGTGCAACTTCTGGAACCAATTGGCAAAAGGAGAGAGAGAAAGAGAGACGCCTGCCACTGAGGGGCCCAGGCAGGTGCAAACATGGCTGGATCCTAACCTAGCACGTGCTGGGTCCCACCTGACATATTCATCCATGCTTGGCGGGGAGTGCGTGGGCTGAGAAAGAAATAGAGAAGAGACAGCTGATAGAGTCGGGAGGGCACTCAGTAATACCGAGATTCGCCTGGCGTTTATGTCGCATAGGCTTTGTACGTCCCAATCCGAAAAGGAGGGGGAAGGCAAGAGTCTTCTTTACCACAATACAAGGAACAAACAAAGTAATTATCTTCTCAATAAATATCGAGTAACCCCATCCTAGGTCAAGATGTCCTGTTAGTAGCCACACCTTAGGGCAAACCTCCTGTCATAACCTGGAAGGAGCGACTAGGTCTGAACTCAAGACCTTTAGTCAAGGGGGACAGATCCACCTCCATCAATATTACAACACAAAACATAGTATAACCAAAAATCCTACTGCCTTTTAAAATGTGAAATACTTGCCAGGCAGTGGTGGTGTATGCCTTTAATCCCAGCACTTGGGAGGCAGAGGCAGGTGAATCTCTGTGAGTTCGAGGCCAACCTGGTCTACAGAGTGAGTTCCAGGACAGCCAGGGCTACACAGAGAAGGACAGGCTACCAAGAAACCCTGTCTAGAAAAAACAAAAACAAACAAACAAACAAAAAATTGAAACACTTGCCGGGTGGTGGTGGTGCACGCCTTTAATCCCAGCACTTGGGAGGCAGAGGCAGGAGGATGAGGCCAGCGTGATCCACAAAGGGGAGTTTCAGGACAGCCAGGGCTACACAGAGAAATCCTTACTCAAAACAGCAACAACAAAAACAAACAACCAAAGTTCCTTTACTTTCCACTGTGTGTATGTGTGTGTGTGAGTATGTGCGTGTTGCACACTGGGAGTGCAAGCTCACCCAGAAGCCCAAAAAGGTCAGCAGCCGCCTTAGAGAAGGAGACCCAGGCAGTTAGGACCCTCCTGATGAGGGCGGAGGGAACCAAACTCAGCTCCTCTGTAAGAACAGAAAGGACTCTTGACTCCTGAGCCATCTCTCCATCCCTGGAGCATCTTTTTTTGTTCTGTGTGTTGGTATGCATATATGTGTGTGAATGTTCATATGTGTATTAGTGTGCATGCCCTGATGCAGTGTGCATGCGTGTGTGTATCAGTGTGGCATGCACCATGCTAGGGGAGAGGTTGATGTAGGGTGTCTTCCTCAGTCTTCCTTCAACTTTTTGTTTGTTTGTTTGTTTTGTTTTAATTTGCTTATTTTCATTGTATGTACATTGCTATTTTGTCTGCATTACGTTTGTGTGTGAGTGTCAGATCTTGGCATTATAGACAGTTGTGATAGACAGTTGTGAGCTGCCATGTGGATGCCAAGAATTGAACCCTGGTCCTCTGGGAAAGTAGTCAGTGCTTTTAACGGCTAAGCCATCTCTCCAGCCCTGTTTGCTTTTTTGAGACAGGGACTCACTATGGAGCCCTGGGCTGACCTAGAACTCATTATGTAGACCAGGCTGCCTCTGTTTCCCAAGTGCTGAGATTAAAGGCATGAGCCACCACTGCTTGATCTTCCTTCCTTTGTTTCTTTTCTGTACTCTTGTTTTTTTTTTAAGTTTTATTTATTTGTTATGTGTACAGTATTCTGCCTGCATGTGTGCCTGCTGGCCAGAAGAGGGCACCAGATCTCATTACAGATGTGGTTGCTGGGAATTGAACTCAGAACCTTTGGAAGAGCAGGTAGTGCTCTTAACTGCTGAGCCATCTCTCCAGCCCTGTACTCTTGTTTTTCAACTCCCCTTTATATCTGTTGATTTATAGACTGGAGGTGGGGATGGGGGTGGGAACCAGGTCAGAAAGGAAATGAAAGGTGTGACTTTTCTGAAGACAAAATCCCCAAGGACTGACACATCCCCTGGAAATAGGACATGGGAGGGTGAAGGTGGATATGGAATCTAAGTGAATTGGGGGCACAAAACTTGGGGAGTGCAAAGGGCACAGCATGGGTATGGCAGGCAAGGTGTTCATTGGTCACGGTCTCTGTGTGTTATTTGGGGTATAGGGCATTCAGTACTCAGGGTTGTAGTAGATATATGGATTGGGGTAAAGACATGGGTGGTTTGAAGTATTGGGGAACCCTGGACTTATGCTGAGGCAGTCACCTGATTGAGTGGAAGGGCTGGAGTGCCCAGTGGTCATCTTAGAGCCGTCCCTTGGAGAGGATGAACTGCATGAGACCGGCTTTGCTGTACCTGAGCTGGGGGTTGTGAGTAGGGAGGGCACAGGCCAAGTCTGTAAGATGAAACTTAGTCCTTGGGGGACACAGATTACCCTGTGATAATTGTCTAGACAGACAAAGAAATCGTAGCAATAGAGCACTCAGGTGGGCTCCTTGGTCACCGTGGTGAGAAGGGCCACTGAGAGAGGCCTATTTGATCCCGGAAGGCCCCCCCCTCCCCGCTCCGCACCACCTTAAGGGAGAAGAGGGCTGAGCAGTGGCTCTAGACGTCACTTTTATTTTTCTCCGAAGTTCTTGGTTGGCCACAGACGATCCCAGGAGGCACAAGGGTCCCCCTTGGTGACAGGACACATTGATGTATTGATGTCTTCACTTACTCTCAGCTCCTTCAGGATGGGGAGAAGTAACAATGGGGCTCCCTTCTTGGCTGAGTGGAGGGGCCCTGCTGTGCCAGGAAACTGAGCTCTGCAGCAGCAGCCGCCCCTCCTTCTTCTGCCCCCCATTGCCCCTTCTAGGCTGCAGACTCCAAGGCTGCTGCGCCCCCCCCCCCCCCCCCCCGCTGCTGACATCCCCCTGCCACCCACCAGGCTGCCCCTCCCACCCACTGCCGCACACATACACACACACAGTCGCGTGCACACAATACAATCACGCACACACTCGCACACACACACTCACACACACAGTCGCGTGCACACACTCGCACACACATACACACACTCACACACACAGTCGCGTGCACACAATACACTCACGCACACACTCGCACACACACACTCACACACACAGTCGCGTGCACACACTCGCACACACATACACACACTCACACACACAGTCGCGTGCACACAATACACTCACGCACACACTTGCACACACACACGCACCTTTTGACTCACTTGGGGGTGGGCGGATTGGTCAGGGTTGAGATTGCTTTCTTTAACTAACAGAGATGGAGAGGACAGGGAGGAGGAGTGGTTAGAGGAGGGGAGGACTTGTCCCTCAGGGGCTTAGGCACTGGTGGCTCCCCTGGGAAAGATTGAGAGCAGGGTCCTGTCCCGTGCACGAGTAATATCAATGAACCCAGAGAGCGGCAGGGTTGGCTGGGGTCCCAGGCCCAGTGGCCACTCTCATCCGGAAAGTGGGTTACATCAGAGTCCCAGGTAGGCCTTAACCTTTGGCGGGAAGGAATTTGGCACTCCCACATCCTCAGCTCTGCCCCGCCCTCAAGATCCTAGTACCTCCACCCAGGTTACAGAGCCCACAGCTCTGCCCCGTGATGTCACGAACAGCAACTGAAGGTTCAGCAGCTCGAAGAGGTTGTGTGTCTGGAGGGGGGATTGAGAGAAACAGCTGACTTCCTGTTTTACTCGGCTCTGTGCCTGGTGAGCAGGTTGCAATGTGCAATCTGACCACTAGGGGTCGCCGGAGTCCGTGTGAGGAACTGGGTGAGCCTCCGATGGAAGGAACCTGGTGGTCCACCGTTAACCAGCCTCCCCCATCAGGCCTCCACCTCCACCCCCACGCTCTAACTCCCCCTTTACCTCATGCAGGGAGGTCTCTGGCGACAGCTGCAGGGTCACTGGTTGTATGGGGCAGCCACCAGCCAAGATATCCTGGAGACAGGGCTGGGGATGGGAAAGGACCGCGGGGACTTGAGCCAGCCACCAGCTGCTACATCCTGATCTCCTCTCTCCTCTCTCTAAGAGGTTAGTCATCTCCTCCCTTCACAGCCCTGCTCACACCCCCACCCTGTCCCCACACATGGTAGGAGAATCCACCTGTTGGCTTGGAGCCCAGGAAGCTGGCTCCATCTGGAGGGCTTGCACCAAGTGGTTCCTCTTTACAATGCCCACCAGGGTCTGAGACTCTAGGAAGTCCAGAGGGGGGGGGGACATGTTATGAACATAGACATCACATTCGCTGAGCACCTACTATGTGCCGAGACTACGCAGGGTGCCCTCATGTCTGAGGAAACTTACAGAGTGTGTGTGTGGTCTTTCAGAATCCTTATCACCCTGTTTACGGAAGGGGAAACTGAGGCTTTGGTGGGCTAACTACTGCCCTAAACCTTTCAGCTTCCACATGGACATGGCAGCTGAGAGCATCCAGGCAAGGCTGCCAGTGGGTCAGCGGGTATTCTGATTCCCCCACCCTCCATTTTAGGAGGGGGAAGCTGGGGACATCAGCCTTTGGGCGTTTGGCTATCACAGTTGGGCTTTCTCTTCTGTTTTCAGTCCAGTTGTTTAAAATCTGAGTCAGGTCAGTGGAAGGGTGAGCCCTGAGGCTCACTGTAACCTGAGATCCTACTGAGCGCTGGTCCTACTGAGTGCTGAGGCTAAGCCAGCCTGGCTAGCCTGGACATATGCTGGGCATTACAGGCATCGTGGGGTTGGTGGGCATTACTCACTGAGAGTTCAAGGTCAGCCTGGTCTACAGAGTTCCAAGACAGCCAGGGCTACACAGAGAAATCCTGTCTTGAAACATTCCCCCACCCCACCCCCAAAAAAAGACTGTAGCTCAGTAGCAGAAGAAATCTTGCTTAGCGTGCACGAGGCCCTGGATTCAGTCTGTAACTAGATAACACAATAGAAGTGCCCCTCCCTCATTTTAGAAACCAGCTCCTTCCTGGTAGACTGGGAGGGGGTGTCCAGAGCCAGGGTCTGTCTCAGTGGGAGTTCTGCAACCCAAACCAATTCTTGGTGACGCCTCTTGGCAGGGCCTTCCTTTTGTGAAATAAGTAAATACGTGTTTGCCGTGATCTCTCCTGTGACGCTAAAGTCGTCCCATTAGCGAAGGGCGAAGCTTCTGACGTTTGCGTGGGAACCCATGGTGACCTTCATATTTTCATACAAGGACCCTGTAGTTCATACAACTCGAGAGGTACATCCACCACTCTTTCCCTGGTTAAGGACTGACTTTATTCTTCTCGATGGGGGCATATAGGTGACCACGTTGTGCCTGTTGCTCACTGCTCAAGGGCAAGTGAGCACCAGACTCCAACAATCTGCCGAGTGTGCGCCCCACCTCGTTTGCAGAGAGGGGATGTGTGGATGGATAGGTGCCCTGATGGGGCTCAGGTAGCTCCTCCCTACCTGGTTTTCTTCTTCACTTAGGTAATGTGCTTTCTGAACTGGAGAAGGTGCTCAGGATAGATCCCCCTAAGACTTAATGCCATTCATAAAGGCAACTGGAAGTGGGGAATGGGGGAGGGAGATGGCACTTGGGTCAGAAAGGAAGCTTCAGGAAGACCCTAGCAGTAGCCCTGTTGTCTGAGTTAACACACAAGGCTTGGTTCCCAGAATCCAAAGGACCAGCCCCAGGCCACCTTACAAGCACCCCTCATGTTTAGTTTAAACACATCACCCCACTTTCTCTAGCAGAAGTGGTCTTTAGGTCCATTTTCTCCATGAAGAAATGAAACCCAGAGAAATGAAGGGTCTAGCGCCGGGTCACACGGCCGCCCAATTGCAGAGCTGGGTTAGAGAGCAGAACTGACATCATGCTTGCCCTTGCTGCCTGGGACACTGAGGGCCTTAGAGGAAGAATAGCGGAAGGAAGCTCAACCCCTTCTCTCAGGCAGCTGCCTTCTTCTTGCAGCCGCTACAGACCTGTAGTCTCCACCAGCGGGTACTGGGTCACATCTGTGGAGATCACAACCCTGATCACCTCCTCCAGGGGCATGTCCTTGGCCAGCGTGGTAAGGGTACAGTTCATGAAGTGATCCACAGTCACTGGGTAGGACCTGTGGGCAGAGGTGGGCACCCGTCAGGCCCTGGGATGGGGAGATGTCCGCCCCTGGGACAGGGCAGAGTCCTTGGTGCCTTACTGGGAGAGACCTGTGTTTCTCTAGGATGGGTTTGCAGGGGCTACACCAGTGGTTCGCAGCTGTGCTAACGCTGCTAACTGTTCCTCGTGCTGTGGTGGACCCCAACCATAATTTTTTTCTGGTTTTTCAAGACAGGGTTTCTCTGTCTTCCCTAGCTGTCCTGGAACTCATTCTATAGACCAGGTTGATCTCAAACTCACAGAGATCCACCTGCCTCTACCTCCGGAGTGCTGGGATTAAAGGCGTGTGCCACTACCACTCAGCTATAAAATCATTTTTGTTGCGAATTCACAACTCTGATTTTGCTGTCTTATGAATCGTAAGTATCTGTGTTTTCCCATGGTGTTTGGCGACCCCTGTGAAAGGTTCATTTGGCCCAATGGGGTCAGTCCCCCAGGTTGAGGACCACACAATTCTTTTCTTGTTGTTGTGTTTTGTCTTGTTTTTCGAAACAGGGTTTCTTTGTGTAGCCGCTCTGGCTGCCTTGGATCCCACTTTGTAGACCAGGCTGGCCTCAAACACACAGAGATCCACCTGCCTCTGTCTTCTGAGTGCTGTAATTAAAGGTGTGTATCACCACTGCCCAGCTAGAACCATAAGTAACTTTTTTTATTATTATTTACTTTTATTTTATGTGTATTGGTGTTTTGCCTGCAAGTAAGTCTATGTGAGAGTCAGATCTTGGAGTTACAGACAGTTGTTAGCTGCCACGTGGGTGCTGAGATTTGAACCTGGGCCCTTTGGGAAAGTAGTCAGTGCCCTTAATTGCTGAGCCATCTTTCCAGCCCCAAATCATGTGTATCTTAAAGGTGGGGAAACTGAGACTTGTTTGGAGTTGTACCTTGGACTCAGTGACTCTTGAAGCCTTTGAGCTGTGCTGCTTTGGGGACCAAAGATGCTA